>NC_064616.1:256853787-258074204 GCF_023898315.1 Schistocerca nitens | reverse complement strand
ATTTTGTTCTGGAGAAAATCGCATGTGTAAACTTTGAACTAAAAGCGTGGCAGTACTAAGTAAATTTTTTTTACTGAGTATTTATGACGAGCAAAAACTTTATTGAAAGACAACCACTGAATGCAGAGTGCAAAAGTAAATAGCAGTTTATTGACTGTGTTACTCTCATAAATGATTTCGGAATTGGATAGGAAAAGTTCTGACTGTTTGAGAGTGACAAGGACAGTGAGCAGGAACTTTAATGACTTGAACACGTCTGGGCTGATGATCTTGCTTAATAGCAATAAAAAAAATCCTAAAGCAAGTTTAAAAGGACCTTTGAACTTAGAAATTTGAACAGCAACCCATTTCCGACTTATTCTTTAGAGTTCACAGGACTATTTTCATCTTTTTATACTTATAGCGGCCTCCAACATGTAGTTATGAAAGCTAAGTTTCTTCAACACCGCTTTTCTGAGATCTCATAAGTAGCTGCAGTCAGGAGTTACGTGTGCAGATCTGCAGCAGTATCGAGGTAGGTGGACAATTTATGTTGCAGAACCGCAGTCGATGTGCGAAAGAGCGCGATACGACGCAAATTGTCAGAGGTACTCCACCTGTTACTATTTATCGGACTGTCTCATAAGATAACTTCATCTTATCTCTTTTGTGGTCATATTACTCAGCCACTTCTGTCTGTGTTCATGCACGTCACTCTTACTTGGTCATCCCATTGGCTGTTTTTCATTGGACGTTTTCTGACCAAGATAGCATTTACACTTCATTGTAATCTTACACTTTATAAAGAGATGGAAAATTGGAACACTTAATATTTCATGCACAACATGTCAGTTTATCCAGTGCTTGTTTTATGATTGTACCCACCAGCGCTCTCTACAGGTACCTCTGACGAAAAGAAATTAGAGTCACAGATTTTGAGTTGTGGTTCAGAAGAACCTTATTGTTACCAGTGCAAATATTGTATTCACACTTATAGAATTCTATAAAAGCGTTAAAATAATGTTTTAAAGAGTCTAGATTCAAAAATACTGCCCCTTAGAAGGTCACTGTAACAAAACCTCCTTTTTAAAAAAAAATCAAGCACAGATTTTATCAACAGATGATTACAAATGGGTTCATCAAGCTATTTAACATTCACAAGTATTTATGGTTTCAATAGTACCTCCACTTGATTGGTCAACATTATGTTCTTTCTTCCTTCTAAGTATAATCATGAGTGCTAATGCTATTACTTTCAGGTCTGCGTTATATAGAGAGAAACTGTGATGAGTGGTAGAGAGTGTTCCATAGTGACTCACTGGGAAAATATTCGGTACTTTAAATCAGTTATTTTCATATACATCTGTATGTTTATTTTTCACATTATAAGAGTGACATTAAACAGGAAATATGACAGATACAAAAATACAGATACATTTTCTTTATTATTTGATGAAATATGGTGGATTAGGAATCTCTAATGAACATCTGATAGTAAAAGTAAGAGCTTTTTAGAGACTATTTCTAGTTTCAAAGTAGTAACTTAATAGGGTTTTTGAATAAATCGGTTACTGCCAACAACACAGTGATTAAAACTGTCCTGTGCTGCACAGGAACTGCAGTTAGTCTTGAGAAGACTGTTACAGTCACCAGGGTACTAAAACAAATGTATTAGAATAATTAAACAGTCATTGTAAAAGATATTATGAGATCTCTCAGCTTTTATTACCTACAGTTATTCTTCTCATTAACCATTCACAACTTAAACAGATAAGGGTGTAAACAACAGTGATACCAGAAATGTTCTTTAGCATACATCATATAATGGTTTGCAGAGTATAGATGCACATGATAAGGAGTTTTAGTATGTTCTACAGTAGTCCAGGGATCCTGATTTTAGCAACAACGTTTTGCAATCTGAAAGAATGTGTATACTGAGTTGTCTTGAAAGAGCTCATCATTTTTTCACGTGGCTTATTGGATAGAATACAAACATTTTGTACAAATAAGGAATTTCAGAATGAATGTTTCAGCTTCTGTTTTGGAACTATTTGACATAACATAACAGTGAGCTGCAGCATGAATAATACCTGGAACCTTGCAATTGGCTGTGTAGGGCTACATTTACACTGAACAAAATTAATTGTTCAAACATGTATATGAGTTTTGGTGATTAGATGAAGTACATTATGGACTGCTATACATCTGCAGAAATGGTGTTATGTGAAACTTTATCTTACTTCAATTCTCGTTTTACAAAGTAGAATACCAAAAATGTGTTGCGACATTTGATGCAGTGACATTGATTGCAGGAATACTAAGCCACTGTGTAAACTTTACAGGGCACCTATATTTAGGGTGTGTGTATGCATATAAGCAAAGTTCTGATTTTGAGTTCTGGTCCAGCACTCAGTTTTAATTTGCCGGGAAGCTTAAGTAAGATAATATCGAAGTTTTGGTTTTTTGGTAATATGCAAGTTTCCCCTCCAGACAACTCAACTTATCTGGAGCTATGCAACACACACACACACACACACACACACACACACATATATATATATATATATATATATATATATATATATATATATATATAGGGGAACCACTGGTAGATTGGTTCCCACGATACAAAGCTGGAACACTTGCAAGTTCCTATAGAGAATTACAAACTGAAAATTTAATATTGGCGAATGTCCCATATATATATATATATATATATATATATATATATATATATATATATACGAGGCCTGTTCAGAAAGTAAGCTCCGATTGATTGCCAAATTGAAACCACAGTGAACATCAGAAATGTTTTACTTGTAACAATTAGCTACACCTTTCAGCTACTTCTCTACGTAGTCGCCGTTCTGACTTAAATTTTTGTCATAGCGTTGTACCAACTTTTCAATAGCCTCATCATAGAAGGCAGCCGCCAGTGCTTTCCGCCAATTCTCTACGCTGGCCTACACCTCGTTGTCTGTGTCAAAATGTTGTCTTCAAAGACAGCGATTCATGTGACCAGAGATGAAACTCAGGGGGAGACAATTGCGGACTGTATTGTGGGTAATCTCACATTTCCATTTGAAAAAGATGCAGGAGCATCTTCATTGCCCCTGCAGAATGCGGCTGAGAATTGTCTTGAAGAAGAAACAGCACGACAGTTATGTAATGTTAGCTGCATAGCTTCAGGCGAAATTTCTCACCAGGCCCTCGTACTTGGCGGCAGACACTATTTTCTGGACATCTTTACGCACTCACTGTGAGCTCAGAAATGAGAAGAGCGACGTGATGCTAACTGGGGTTATACTAGAGACACTACCCAACACATCTGTGCAAAGCTTTATCGGATTTTCATAGTCGTTTCCATTTCGCGACCGATCGGAGCTTACTTTCTGAACGCCCCTCGTATATATATATATATATATATATATATATATATATATATATATACCCAAAAGGTCACTAAATTTAAAGATATATAGGTTAGCTCAAGTACTACAAATGAAATACATTATCAAATATAGTAGACTTCCAATAACCAATACAACTACTAATATAAATATATTTCAGTAGGTATCAATAGCTGGAAGATCTCAAAAACAATGTACTGAAAATGTAAACATAGTGAGTTCTGAAATTATATGCTACATGTGAGCTTTCCTCTCAGTAAATTCAAATCTTCTGTTAATAACAAAGATGTAAAAAGAGTGAATTACACTTTCTGAATATTAATTGAATTGTTGTGAAGTAGTAATTTGTATAAACAGACGAATGAGAAATAAATTGTTATCTTTTGTGAATATGTAGTAATTTGTATAAACAGATGAATGAGAAATAAATTGTTATCTTTTGTGAATATATATATATATATATATATATATATATATATTTCCATGATATAGTTAATTAGTTAGTTTCATGTCCTATGGATCATTTGCACAATAAATCATAATGATGCAGAATGTGTCATTTGTAAATGTGGCTACATGCTGAACATTTTTATATTATTTTATGTAAATATACAGATATGATTTTGTAGTTCCTACCCGCTGCCTTCTACACATTAGGATTTTAGAAATTCTTTTACAGAACAGAACGAGTTGTCAAGAATAAACTTTTTCAATTTGATATCAAATTTTGTTTTACTGTCTGTCAGAGAGCTGGATAAGCTATCAAAAAATTTCGTAACCACGTTGTGCACCTGTTTTTGTGCTAGAGAGAACCTTAATGTACAGTAATAAATCTCATTTTCCTTCTGGGATTGTAATTTAATGCATCATTGTCCTGTTTGAATAGCAGTGGATTATTTACAAGAAACCTTATATGAAAATAAATATACTGTGAAGCAGTAGTCAGAATGCTCATCTCCTTAAACAGATGTCTACAAGATGATTGGAGGTGAGCACCACATATTACTCTTACAGCACATTTTTGAGTAATTAAGACTTTCTTTCTTGAAGATGTGTTATCTCAGAACATTATTCCATATGACAGTACTGAATGGAAATATGCAAAATATGTCAGCTTTCCAATATGTCTCTTCCCAAGATTTGTAATGATTCTAAGCCCAAATATCGCTGAACTAAGTTGTCTTAGGAGTTCAATATATGCTTTTCTCAGTTTCAGTCCTTGTCAGTATGGAACCTACGAATCTTAAAATTTGTACCCTATTTATTATTTTCTCCCTACATGTTACACTTATTACTGGTGCAGTACCTCTAAATGTGCAGTAATTAATATATTGCGTCTTTCTAAAATTAAGGGAGAGACCATTCACAGAAAAACAGACTGACACTTTTGAGAACATCGTTTACCATTTCTTCTGTTTCTGTATGTGTGCTTGGACTGTTTACAATACTAGTGTCATCTGCAAGTTCACATATGCATGAGGAACATTAGCAGACATGAGATTGGGGTTTGGGAACCCCATATGTGATTTCTTTCCAGTCAGCATAATGCTCCTGGACTACATTGGTTGAATTACTAAGTACAACTTTCTGCATTCTTTTGGTCAAACATAATATTATCCATTGATAGGGTATACCATCAATACCATATAACTTCAACTTATCTAAGAGAATACTGTGATTTACACAGTCAGCTCCCTTAGACAGGTCCCAGAAGATACTAAGTGACTGAACAGGTAAATGACATTCTCAGTAGAGCAATTCTTATGAAATGCAGATGTGATTTGCTGAGGATATTATCGTAGTTTAGGTGAGATACCTTTCTAGAATACATCAACTTCTCAAAAATTTTGAAAAATGATGTTAGCAAGTGCAACAGATCAGTAGTAATTCAAAATGGTTCAAATGGCTCTGAGCACTATGGGACTCCCATCTGAGATCATCAGTCCCCTAGAACTTAGAACTACTTAAACCTAACCAACCTAAGGACATCACACACATCCATGCCCGAGGCAGGATTCGAACCTACAACCGTAGCGGTCGCGTGGTTCCGGACTGAAGCGCCTAGAACCACTAGGCCACAACGGCCCGCGTAGTAATTCAGTGGTCACACAACTCACAGCGGTGTTAACTCAGGGCTATTTATTGCACTATAGGACCTCCACAAAACTCACATTCCTGTGCATAGTTGCTATTCCTATTTGATCCAGATCACCCCTAGTGCTGTAATTACTGACCGTAGCCAGGTTGTTCCCTGTTCCTATTACAATAATCTGATTATCTTTGTCAAAAATTTTCTACAAATTCCCTATGTCTTCTTTCACCTGGATAGGACTAGCACGTGATGCAGTGCCGTCGATAATCGACCACCATAGATATACCGATGTTGAAGCAGCATCGCCAGGTGCCAGTGAGGAAGGAGTAAGACGCCTCGTCTAGTTAAGAGGCGCAGCCGTAGGCTAAGCGCAAGTTGAGACGCGTTATAGTTCGTGTGACGTGACACGACACTACAGCGCGACGCTCACGTTCCGCATGTGCCGCGTAGGTCCAATGCATATTGAGACGCGTACACATGGTTTGCACGTGCCGGTTGGTGACGCTCTGCGCTGACAGAAACGAAGTGCGAGCATACTGTAATCTACCTCAAACGATTTTACAGAAACTATTCAGTAAAAAATATTTCATTTTTACCTTGCTTTTAGCGTTATATGTCTGTCATCTAAGTGGCGGAGTGCCTATCATCTCGCTAATGGTCATACTTATTGTGATATTCAATACGCAAAATTCGAAAAGTTTGCAATGAAAAATAGAGGTCGCTATGATTTTTCATTAGGTGCGTATTACACCATATGTTCCCGTGTATGAAATTTAGTTAACACGTTGAATTTTTCTTTGGACTTGGGAGGTAGTCTCTATCTGCCTCCGATCTCGAGAAAATGGATTTTACGTAGCGCGCTCACTCCAGATCTGACGCCGACGTGAATGAAATATGCACATCTCTAATAGCTCTTAAAACGCTCGAGACATCGAAACGAGAGTTTGGCGAATAATAACACACAAGGAAAAGAGTATTTTGCCAATTTATAAACACACGGAACTTTCTTATCTATGGCAACATATCAATAGTTATACTTCCTTTTTTATTTTTTTCACTCCCGTGACTGTAATTTCTTAAGAGTTATCGACAAGTGAAGCAAGCATTTCCTAGTATGAAAACAAACATGAAATTTCCTCTCTTATGTTACTGCAAACCGACACTATGAGGTTTTTCGTAAGCTATTGAGCTCTCTGACTGCCAATTACTTGTTTAGTGAGACACTCTGTTTCAGAATTCTGTTGCAATAGCTGCTGTAAGATGAATTTGTGTAAATTACACTGTGTTTTGGCAAAAGAAGAACAGTTAAACATTTTAGCAAGAGAAATGTGGCCGTGATGCTTAATCGAATGAGAAAAGATTAATAATTCACACAAAAATAAATTGCGAACTGTGTTGGAATTTTAGTTGAATCTCAGTAACCTATCGTATTTTCAACACTGAACGACTGGAATGGAAACTTGCCAAACGATTTTATTCCTTCTTTTGATCTGAGCAGTATTAAAATAGCGAAGAGCGTTCCTTCAGAACAACCACCTCTGGCCGTAATAACGGCCTTGATACGCCTGGCCATTGAGTCAAACAGAGCTTGGATGGTGTGTACAGGTACAGCTGCCCATGCAGCTACAACACGATACCACAGTTCATCAAGAGTAGTGACTGGCGTATTGTGACGACTTTTCAATTGGTGAGAGATCTGGAGAATGTGCTGACCAGGGCAGCAGTCGAACATTTTCTGTATCCAGAAAGGCCCGTACAGGACCTGCAACATGCGGTCGTGCATTATCCTGCTGAAATGTAGGGTTTCGCAGGGATCGAATGAAGGGTGGAGCTACGGGTCGTAACACATCTGAAATGTAACGTCCACTGTTCAAAGTGCCGTCAATGCGAACAAGAGGTGACCGAGACGTGTAACCAATGGAACCCCATACCATCACGCTGGGTGATACGCCAGTATGGCGATGACGAATACACGCTTCCAATGTGCGTTCACAGCGATGTCGCCAAACACGGATGTGACCATCATGATGCTGTAAACAGAACCTGGATTCATCCGAAAAAATGACGTTTTGCCATTCGTGCACCCAGGTTCGTCGTCGAGTACATCATCTCAGGCGCTCCTGTCTGTGATGCAGCGTCAAGGGTAACCGCAGCCATGGTCTCCCTGCTGATAGTCCATGCTGCTGCAAACGTCGTCGAACTGTTCGTGCAGATGGTTGTTGTCATGCAAACGTCCCCATCTGTTGACCCAGGGATCGAGACGTGGCTGCACGATCCGTTACAGCCATGCGGATAAGATGCCTGTCATCTCGACTAGTAGTGATACGAGGCCGTTGGAATCCAGCACGGCGTTCCGTATTACCCTCCTGAACCCACCGAATCCATATTCTGCTAACAGTCATTGGATCTCGATCAACGCGAGCAGCGATGTCGCGATACGACAAACCGCAATCGCGATAGGCTAGAACCCGACCTTTATCAAAGTCGGAAACGTGATGGTGCGCATTTCTCCTCCTTACACGAGGCATCACAACAACGTTTCACCAGGCAACGCCGGTCAACTGCTGTTTGTGTATGAGAGATCTGTTGGAAACTTTTCTCATGTCAGTACGTTGTAGGTGTCGCCACCGGCTCCAACCTTGTGTAAATGCTCTGAAAAGCTAATCATTTGCATATCACAGCATCTTATTCCTGTCGGTTAAATTTCGCGTCTGTAGCACGTCATCTTCGTGGTGTAGCAATTTTAATGGCCAGTAGTGTATGTCTAACCACCACACTCTTTCAGTATACTCCTACGTTCGTAATAATACCGGCCATTTTTTTCATTTGTGGAACCTGTTGTATAAGTAGTTCAAAATGGTTCAAATGGCTCTGAGCACTATGGGACTCGACTGCAGAGGTCATTAGTCCCCTAGAACTTAGAACTAGTTAAACCTAACTATCCTAAGGACATCACAAACACCCATGCCCGAGGCAGGATTCGAACCTGCGACGTAGCGGTCTTGCGGTTCCAGACTGCAGCGCCTTTAACCGCACGGCCACTTCGGCCGGCCAAGTAGTTCATTAATGCCGATAATGTGTATGCAACAATTGATATGCCTTTTCTCATCATGGCGAGCCAATTAAAACATAGTTATTTGTGACTGCTTTTCGACTGTTTCTAGCTTGCTGTGAAAATGTGATATCCACATGTACATAGTATGATGTCTCTCATTACATCCATATCCAAGTAACGATACTGAAACTTATGTACTTTATACCTTGGACGCTTTTTACCTATAAGCACAAAGGCGTCATATCTGTGGAAATTACGCGTTTTCTACTTTTTTCAACAGATCGTAAATATATGTCAGCATTACTGGTAGCAAGTAGATGGCCTTGTTTTACTTTCCTGACTTGCTTCTAAATCAAGTGATTTCATAATATTCTTTACTTCCTTATTCACTAACCTCACAATGAATCGTCTGTCCTTTCTTACGACCTGGAAACATTGTGGAGGCAAACGATATCCCAGTTGCTAATGGCTCACCAGTTATTGAACTGTGCATTGTTCTTGACAAAAGAATAAACAAAACAAAAGAACTGTACAGCTATATATAACTGAAAACTATTACGTGGTAACGAAAAGAGATGGAGCGCTTAAACGGCGAAAAACGAAATGCTACTCAGTGATAATAAAATTCAGTACACAGTAAGGCCGTATTTTTCGGATGGGCAATACTGCCCATAAGCGCCATGCCGAAGTGAGCATATGGCGGGACTGCCTTCCCGCTACCCGCTTCACCCCTCTCACGTAGTGCTCGCGTGGCGAGCGGCGCGGGAACTGTCTCATAACCACAACGCCGAGCGACCTGGCGCAGGCGCGTGTCGCGTCCCAGTCGCGTCGCAATTTGCGCGGTCCCATTTGAACCTGTGAGGGGTTGGGTTGTTTGAGGAAGGAGACCAGACAGCGAGGTCATCGGTCTCATCGGATTAGGGAAGGACAGGGAAGGAAGTCGGCCGTGCCCTTTTAGAGGAATCATGCCGGCATTTGCCTGGAGCGATTTAGGGAAATCACGGAAAACCTTAATCAGGATGGTCGGACGCGGGATTGAACCGTCGTCCTCCCGAATGCGAGTCCAGTGTCTAACCACTGCGCCACCTCGCTCGGTTGAACCTGAGAAGTTACAAAAATGCGCGCTGCGCTGCGTCGCGCCACACGCACATACGCGTCTCAGTTTCCGCCTAGCGTTAAGCCTAGTTTACACGATGTCATTGGGTTGCGCCACTCGTGCGTGGAATGAGTTTCACGCAAGTGCTTTCATATTTGACTGTAGACACTGTGAAACCACTATATACCTCAGTTTCGTCGTTTTGTGGGTTCCTGAGTCGTGTCTGAAATGAAAAGTTTGGCAGCTGCACATCGCACGAGTTGTAATGGAGTTAAAGCTTGTGTGGAATCGCTGCATGAGAAAAAAAATAAGAAGAAGAAAAGACGTCAGCTCGGTTGCTCAGCATCCTTGCTGAAATAATTTGTTATGGAAGACCCAAGAAGTTCCTTTACTTATCTTAGAATGTCATCAGAACTGTTAACGTTTGTTCTAAATAGAATTAATAATTGCGATAAGTAATAAAGATATTGTAATACACGCATAACTGAAATTGCATATCACATTGCATGCATTACAATCGAGAACACTCGGCATGCTATAAGATGCGGTTTTAGTTGGTGATGACGCTTTTTCATTAACACCAATAATTATTAACAGTAACAATTATTAACATTAACAGCAGTAATTATTCGAAGCATGCCGGCCGGTGTGGCCGTGCGGTTCTAGGCGCTTCAGTCTGGAACCACGTGACCGCTACGGTCGCAGGTTCGAATCCTGCCTCGGGCATGGATGTGTGTGCTGTCCTTAGGTTAGATTTAAGTAGTTCTAAGTTCTAGGGGACTGATGACGACAGATGTTAAGTCCCATAGTGGTCAGAGCCATTTGAACCATTTATTCGAAGCAGGCCACATTAAGAAGAGAATGGTTTGCAAAATTCTCTCTTGGAGATAGGTCTGTAAAGTGGCAATATTTCAAAATTCAAACATTTGTGAATGGGGAGCACTGCTGTGACGTTTTAAATAGATGAATATTGAATAAAGATGCAGCTTCTTGATTTGTGTAGCTCCCTCCTGTCAACAATATTCCTTAAAAAAAAAGAGTGGGTCAGCTCGAACCATGAGATTTTAGTCTTGTAGACAAGAAATCTGAAAAGGGAAATGCAAAGGCTCAATCTAGATATAGTAGGGGTCAGTGAAGTGAAGTGGAAGGAAGACAAGGATTTCTGGTCAGATGAGTATCGGGTAATATCAACAGCAGCAGAAAATGGTATAACAGGTGTAGGATTCGTTATGAATAGGAACGTAGGGCAGAGGGTGTGTTACTGTGAACAGTTCAATGACCGGCTTGTTCTAATCAGAATCGACAGCAGACCAACACCGACAACGATAGTTCAGGTAAACATGCCGACGTCGCAAGCTGAAGATGAACAGATAGAGAAAGTGTATGAGGATATTGAAAGGGTAATGCAGTATGTAAAGGGGGACGAAAATCTAATAGTCATGGGCGACTGGAATGCAGTTGTAGGGGAAGGAGTAGAAGAAAAGGTTACAGGAGAATATGGGCTTAGGACAAGGAATGAAAGAGGAGAAAGACTAATTGAGTTCTATAACAAGTTTCAGCTAGTAATAGCGAATACCCTGTTCAAGAATCACAAGAGGAGGAGGTATACTTGGAAAAGGCCGGGAGATACGGGAAGATTTCAATTAGATTACATCATGGTCAGACAGAGATTCCGAAATCAGATACTGGATTGTAAGGCGTACCCAGGAGCAGATATAGACTCAGATCACAATATAGTAGTGATGAAGAGTAGGCTGAAGTTCAAGACATTAGTCAGGAAGAATCAATACGCAAAGAAGTGGGATACGGAAGTACTAAGGAATGACGAGATACGTTTGAAGTTCTCTAACGCTATAGATACAGCAATAAGGAATAGCGCAGTAGGCAGTACAGTTGAAGAGGAATGGACGTCTCTAAAAAGGGCCATCACTGAAGTTTGGAAGGAAAACATAGGTACAAAGAAGGTAGCTGCGAAGAAACCATGGGTAACAGAAGAAACACTTCAGTTGATTGATGGAAGGAGGAAGTACAAACATTTTCCGGGAAAATCAGGAATACAGAAATAAAAGTCGCTGAGGAATGAAATAAATAGGAAGTGCAGGGAAGCTAAGACGAAATGGCTGCAGGAAAAATGTGAAGACATCGAAAAAGATATGACTGTCGGAAGGACAGACTCAGCATACAGGAAAGTCAAAACAACCTTTGGTGACATTAAAAGCAACGGTGGTAACATTAAGAGTGCAACGGGAATTCCACTGTTAAATGCAGAGGAGAGTGCAGATAGGTGGAAAGAATACATTGAAAGCCTCTATGAGGGTGAAGATTTGTCTGATGTGATAGAAGAAGAAACAGGAGTCGATTTAGAAGAGATAGGGGATCCAGTATTAGAATCGGAATTTAAAAGAGCTTTGGAGGACTTACGGTCAAATGAGGCAGAAGGGATAGATAACATTCCATCAGAATTTCTAAAATTATTGGGGGAAGTGGCAACAAAACGACTATTCACGTTGGTGTGTAGAATATATGAGTCTGGCGACATTCCATCTGACTTTCGGAAAAGCATCATCCACACAATTCCGAAGATGGCAAGAGCTGACAAGTGCGAGAATTATCGTACAATAAGCTTAACAGCTCATGCATCGAAGCTGCTTACAAGAATAATATACAGAAGAATGGAAAAGAAAATTGAGAATGCGCTAGGTGACGATCAGTTTGGCTTTAGGAAAAATAAAGGGACGAGAGAGGCAATTCTGACGTTATGGCTAATAATGGAAGCAAGGCTAAAGAAAAATCAAGACACTTTCATAGGATTTGTCGACCTGGAAAAAGCGTTCGACAATATAAAATGGTGCAAGCTGTTCGAGATTCTGAAAAAAGTAGGGGTAAGCTATAGGGAGAGACGGGTCATATACAATATGTACAACAACCAAGAGGGAATAATAAGAGTGAACGATCAAGAACGAAGTGCTCGTATTAAGAAGGGTGTAAGACAAGACTGTAGCCTTTCGCCCCTACTCTTCAATCTGTACATCGAGGAAGCAATGATGGAAATAAAAGAAAGGTTCAGGAGTGGAATTAAAATACAAGGTGAAAGGATATCAGTGATACGATTCGCATGACATTGCTATCCTGAGTGAAAGCGAAGAAGAATTAAATGATCTGCTAAACGGAATGAACAGTCTAATGAGTACACAGTATGGTTTGAGAGTAAATCGGAGAAAGACGAAGGTAATGAGAAGTAGTAGAAATGAGAACAGCGAGAAACTTAAAATCAGGATTGATGGTCACGAAGTCAATGAAGTTAAGGAATTCTGCTACCTAGGCAGTAAAATAACCAATGACGGACGGAGCAAGGAGGACATCAAAAGCAGACTCGCTATGGCAAAAACGGCATTTCTGGCCAAGAGAAGTCTACTAATATCAAATACCGGCCTTAATTTGAGGAAGAAATTTCTGAGGATGTACGTCTGGAGTACAGCATTGTATGGTAGTGAAACATGAACTGTGGGAAAACCGGAACAGAAGAGAATCGAAGCATTTGAGATGTGGTGCTATAGACGAATGTAGAAAATTAGGTGGACTGATAAGGTAAGGAATGAGGAGGTTCTACGCAGAATCGGAGAGGAAAGGAATATGTGGAAAACACTGATAAGGAGAAGGGACAGGATGGTAGGACATCTGCTAAGACATGAGGGAATGACTTCCATGGTACTAGAGGGAGCTGTAGAGGGCAAAAACTGTAGAGGAAGACAGAGATTGGAATACGTCAAGCAAATAATTGAGGACGTAGGTTGCAAGTGCTACTCTGAGATGAAGAGGTTAGCACAGGAAAGGAATTCGTGGCAGGCCGCATCAAACCAGTCAGTAGACTGACGACCAAAAAAAAAAAAAAAAAAAAAAAAAAAAAAAAAAAAAAAAAAAAAAAAAAAAAAAAGACAAGAACATTTCTACAGCTAGAATTACATTTGCTTGTATTTTTCTTAATTGAATTGTATATATGCTCCTAATTCAATAAATTTTGCCCTACAGCTCAGATATTGTCAAATTATCTATGTTCTGATCGCATATGACGGTCTCAGGAGCAGCCAATATGTTGCTTATTTTTGTAACCAGCATCAATGAAATCCCACAAACACCTATGCAAAGCATAGATATCCAAAAAGCGAACATTATTCTCCGTTCCCCACTTCATACACTCCTGGAAATTGAAATAAGAACACCGTGAATTCATTGTCCCAGGAAGGGGAAACTTTATTGACACATTCCTGGGGTCAGATACATCACATGATCACACTGACAGAACCACAGGCACATAGACACAGGCAACAGAGCATGCACAATGTCGGCACTAGTACAGTGTATATCCACCTTTCGCAGCAATGCAGGCTGCTATTCTCCCATGGAGACGATCGTAGAGATGCTGGATGTAGTCCTGTGGAACGGCTTGCCATGCCATTTCCACCTGGCGCCTCAGTTGGACCAGCGTTCGTGCTGGACGTGCAGACCGCGTGAGACGACGCTTCATCCAGTCCCAAACATGCTCAATGGGGGACAGATCCGGAGATCTTGCTGGCCAGGGTAGTTGACTTACACCTTCTAGAGCACGTTGGGTGGCACGGGATACATGCGGACGTGCATTGTCCTGTTGGAACAGCAAGTTCCCTTACCGGTCTAGGAATGGTAGAACGATGGGTTCGATGACGGTTTGGATGTAACGTGCACTATTCAGTGTCCCCTCGACGATCACCAGTGGTGTACGGCCAGTGTAGGAGATCGCTCCCCACACCATGATGCCGGGTGTTGGCCCTGTGTGCCTCGGTCGTATGCAGTCCTGATTGTGGCGCTCACCTGCACGGCGCCAAACACGCATACGACCATCATTGGCACCAAGGCAGAAGCGACTCTCATCGCTGAAGACGACACGTCTCCATTCGTCCCTCCATTCACGCCTGTCGCGACACCACTGGAGGCGGGCTGCACGATGTTGGGGCGTGAGCGGAAGACGGCCTAACGGTGTGCGGGACCGTAGCCCAGCTTCATGGAGACGGTTGCGAATGGTCCTCGCCGATACCCCAGGAGCAATAGTGTCCCTAATTTGCTGGGAAGTGGCGGTGCGGTCCCCTACGGCACTGCGTAGGATCCTACGGTCTTGGCGTGCATCCGTGCGTCGCTGCGGTCCGGTCCCAGGTCGACGGGCACGTGCACCTTCCGCCGACCACTGGCGACAACATCGATGTACTGTGGAGACCTCACGCCCCACGTGTTGAGCAATTCGGCGGTACGTCCACCCGGCCTCCCGCATGCCCACTATACGCCCTCGCTCAAAGTCCGTCAACTGCACATACGGTTCACGTCCACGCTGTCGCGGCATGCTGCCAGTGTTAAAGAATGCGATGGAGCTCCGTATGCCACGGCAAACTGGCTGACACTGACGGCGGCGGTGCACAAATGCTGCGCAGCTAGCGCCATTCGACGGCCAACACCGCGGTTCCTGGTGTGTCCGCTGTGCCGTGCGTGTGATCATTGCTTGTACAGCCCTCTCGCAGTGTCCGGAGCAAGTATGGTGGGTCTGACACACCGGTGTCAATGTGTTCTTTTTTCCATTTCCAGGAGTGTATTTCAGTTTGTCTACAGTCTACGAGCACACATAACCTCAAAACTCATGCAGCTAGTGTCGCCAAAGTTGGAACACGCCGAAACTGTTTAGTTTCACCTAAGAGTTGCGCAAACGCGCGGCGCGCATGCGCAGTGGCCGGTAGCGCAGTTGCCTGCAACCTAGTGTTGTCGTGGAAACTAGGCTTTACGTCACGCTCTTGAAACACTGCCGCTGAGGACAAGAGGGACAAGTTCTGTCAGAGTCCAGTCTGAGTCTACGAGAGTATCCGCAGTTTCACCACGAGAACAGACACGCGATGTAGTTCTGCATCAGCCTTCAGAGGATAGTATCGGCATACGTCACTCAGTCAAGCTTCGTTCCTGTTTACATGGATAGAGTATTGAGTGCCACCAACGGACACATATTTGTCATGACTGCAGTAAACATTTTGTGTTCTGTAACTGCAGATTTGTATTGTACGCAGCTCAGTGACTTCTAGTGCTCTTGTGTATTTGAACCTTCATTAATTCCACACATACTGTAGCAGCCACAACACTGAGGAGAAAAAGTTATGTGTATAGCATTTGTATTAATAAAGTGTTCTATTCATTGACTGTTAACGTTTTTATTTATATGTGTGTCCAAAGTAGGACACAACAAAATGGCAATGAGGATGATGTGCGACTATTGTTCGCTGTGACATTTTTGTGCCTCTTCATCGTTTATGGAGCATTATTTTTCTCTGTGTGTGTTAGCTCCTTAAGAGTGTCTGCCACTAACACAAATTATACAGTGTAATGGTTGTTTATTTACGTGACCATTACGGCACTCCAACCCCAGTTCTCGATACCAGTGATATCGTACTACTTTTCTGCGAAGTAACAGACATATTTTTGTGACATTATTCACATTTGGTTTTATTAATGTATAGGTACTCCGATGTATCGATATATTACAGTGATATGGTTCTTGTGTGTATTCATTTCTGTGAGACTGTCATAATCTTTGACTTACTTGTAACCGTTTTGGCGCGAATGCGCACGGAGCAGTCTTTGTTTCACTTTGCCGAAGTTGAGTTGTTATTTCGCTTTGTAAAAGAGCAGTCAAGTCTTGTGTTTGGTTAAAGTGGAAATTAAATATATGAAGATTGATACAAAACTGTTTTCTTGATGATGTGACAATTAAGAAGAAGTATATGTGAATTTACAAGAAATTTAATAAAAATGTGGATCGTGAACCCCAAGTCAAAAATTATTTCTACCGTACTATTGTTCTGATCTGGGATTGTTTGATCATTAAGAATTTCCTGAAAAACGCATTTGTTAGGTCTTCAAATATTGCTAAAACACAGATCTGGACCTTCTAGCAGTCAAAGTGGAATCACCCTAGAATCAACAAGATGAGCCATATCAACTTCGACGAAATCTACGTGGGAATCCATTCAAGATAAGTGCCAAAATTAATGACTTTTTTACAGTGACTTCATTATTTCCATTCTGACGATACCATCCACAGTCAATAACTTTGTTGTTGCCTGATAAAGCGAACATATGCTGCATGAGCAACATTATTAATCTGATTTCTAACCTACTTTGCAAGTGGTGGTACTGTTAGAACAGTTACAGGGACAGAGGACTTACCTGTTGTTACAAACGCTCCAAGGACTGTTGCCAGTACTGGCAGTGCCATATACGTCACCCCGCCTGCCCAGGTGCAAATAATACAAGGGCGAAGCGACGACTGAGCAGAATATGTGTCCCAGCTTAAGGCACATTTCCACACCTATAACATCTCAGGTAGCCAGTGCATTTACCATTTCTTGCCCACAGTAGGCAAGGATGTTTAGAGGTTGAATGTTAAACTGTTTCCAGATCGTGTGCCCGATGAAGTGCTGTATGACAATTTACTGTCCAAATTGTTAGAACATTTCGAATCACAAGTGCATGTGGCAGCTGCCAGATACAAGTTCTTTCATCTCAAATAGCAGCCGAGGCAGACACATAAAAATGGGTGACAGTGCTGTGTAATCTAACCAGATAATATCAGTTTAAGTGCTCACGTGAGTTTAGTTACAGTGATACCATGCTTCGCAATGCCATTACGCAGAACGTTTCTGATGCTCACATTAGGACCACCATTCTCAAGCACCCTTACATACTGCGTTATCTATTGCAGAGTCACAGGACATAGTTGATTTAACTGAACACGACATGCAAGCTCATCTACCTCTGTTGTACAGAGTGAGAAGGTTCTTGGGCCAGAGTCAGCTCACCGCCCCCTCCTCGACCCAGGCCAGTCGTCGCCCGACGTCTCAGTTTCGTGAAAACACACCTCGTCGTCGGAGTGCGGCGCTGCCTACAAAAATGCGGAAGTCTTGCCCGCGTTGCTATCAAGCGCATGACATACATAGTACATTACCTATGCTGGAAAGCTCAGTGTTTCGCTTGCAGCTTCCAAGGCCAGATACAAACGGTATGCCTGCGGAAAAATAGTGTCGGACAGCTTTCTCCATTACAATCAGAATATTTCAAAAGATGTCTATTTGGTTTCCACTGTTTCTGTACCCTCTGATCTTGCTGCTACTCAGCCTGATTACCAGAAGATCCAACTAGCTACCGCCCCATCGCCCTCTTGAGTGTATGCTTTAAGTTGTTGGAACGCCTAATACTTAATAGAATTCAGGACATCGTGGATGGAATAACCCCTCCATATCAGGCAGGTTTCAGAAACAAGTGCAGCTGTTGCGAACAAGTTTTAGCCCTAACATCATATATAGAAAGCGGATTCCAGAACAGGATGAAGTCAAGTGTAGCTTTTGTTGATCTGTCGTCGGCATACGACACTATGTGGCTCCAGAGTCTTATGCTAAAGTTCAAGAGACACATACCTAGTTTAAAACTGGCAACCTTAATGTACAACATGCTGACGAACAGGTCTTTTAAAGTGAGCATCAGCCACAACACCAGCAGATCGTATAAAATAAAAAATGGCCTTCCTCGAGGATCTGTGTTGGCTACAACCCTTTTTAATTTGTATATTAGCGACTTGCCAAATACAGTCAGCAGGAAATTTTGCTACGCCGATGATTTGTCACTAGTTGTACAAACTAAAACAGTTGGGGAAGGAGCGAACGTACTCACAGAAGATCTGGAGTCCTTGAATTCCTATTATAAAAAATGGCGACTCTGCCCTAATCCAACCAAGACTGAGGTGTGTGCTTTCCACTTGAACAATAAAATGGCCCACCAGGAATTGAATGTGAACTTCTGTGAACAAAGAGTCAAACACAATTTCAACCCCAAATACCTTGGCATAACGGCCGAAGTGGCCGTGCGGTTAAAGGCGCTGCAGTCTGGAACCGCAAGACCGCTACGGTCGCAGGTTCGAATCCTGCCTCGGGCATGGATGTTTGTGATGTCCTTAGGTTAGTTAGGTTTAACTAGTTCTAAGTTCTAGGGGACTAATGACCTCAGCAGTTGAGTCCCATAGTGCTCAGAGCCATTTGAACCATTTGAACCTTGGCATAACACTAGACCGCTCCCTGACTTACAAAAAAACTTCTAGAAAACGTAAGCCAAAAGCTAAAGAGTCGCCACAACATCCTGAGAAAATTGGCTGGCTCGACTTGGGGAGCTCAAGCATCCACCTTACGTACTGCCGCAATAGCCCTGGTATATCCTGTTGGCGAATATTGCTCTGCTGCCTGGCATTCGAGCACTCATACTGAGAAAATCGACGTCCAGTTGAACGAGTGTATGAGGGTAATAACGGGTACTATTAGATCCACCCCAGTCCCTTGGCTGCATACTCTAAGCAATATCCCACCTCCACAATTGAGAAGGCAAGAAGCAGCAGCAAGAGAGTAGTGAAAAATTCATGACTCAGATTACCCACAGAATCTACCAATCCATGATGTTTTGAACGAAATACCATCGACCCGCTTGAAGTCACGGAAGCCTATGTGGGTTAATACACAAGAACATCAACCTGACATCAAGGAGCAATGGCGGCACTTTTGGAATGATTCTGGAATTAATAAACAAGAGCCTACTCTGGAATTGCCGGGTTTTGACCTGAAGAGATTTACCTGGACTAAATTAAACCGTATCAGAACGGGCCATGCAAGATGCAATGCATATAAGTACAAGTGGGGTCTATGCGACTCACCAGCCTGTGACTGTGGAGCACCAGAGCAGAACGTCCGCCATATTATTGAGGAATCCCCCTTAAGAAGATACGCCGGACCTGTCTCTGAGCTTATATATGTGAAACCCTCTGCTTTGAATTGGCTGTACAATCTAGATATTGAGCTTTAAATATATGAATGAGTTTCTAGTCAGGCTTGCCAAGCTTTTAACGTGTAGTTATTTTGTTTTGAGTGTTTGTACTTTATCCTTTTGTGCTATTGCTTGTTTTTTACACATGTACTATTTACACATTGTTTTGTTTTATACATTTCGTTTACATATTGTTGTACTTATGTAAAATATTGTCGCTGTATTGCCATACGCAAAATAAATAAAATAAATAAATAAATAACCAGGACAATCTTTCTGCAGTCGTAAATACGCTGTCAAACAAATTTTTCGGCGTGTGGCGAATGGATCTGTGAGATTTCAGATAGGTGTTGGAGCAGCCGTCACGCTGCTCAACCGTGCAACGTATGAACAGTTAGGTAGCCCGCAGCTTCAGTAGCCACGTAAGAAATTC
Organism: Schistocerca nitens; assembly: GCF_023898315.1. Classification (NCBI taxonomy): domain Eukaryota; kingdom Metazoa; phylum Arthropoda; class Insecta; order Orthoptera; family Acrididae; genus Schistocerca; species Schistocerca nitens. The sequence goes on along the minus strand of NC_064616.1, from coordinate 258,054,266 downwards.
TCAGCTTCAATGGATAACATATTCCTGTTCTCGGTGTTTGTAGTTTGCCTGCCATTTTCCGTGATTCTACAAAGACATTTTTTGCTATGTACTGTGTTCTCGTGAGTGTGTTAATATTTTTGAGATGGTCAGCTTCGATATGCTTTGACTATTAATTCAAGGCAATGCTTTGCAAATCAATTCGGCTGTGCCACTTGCCACCATTAATGCTTTGTGTGAAAAATACAGTTCATTGTTTGATGGTTGCTCTGGCAAGACACAAGGGTTCAAAGCCCTTGCCACCTTTAAAGACAATGTTTAGACCAAATATTTTCGGGCCTGACCTGTCCTCATGCTCTAAGGGACCGAGTAGCAGCAGAGGTGTGGCGGTTGCAGGATTGTGATGTGATTCGACCAGTGTCTGCAAGCCAATGGGCTTCGCCCCTGCTGCTTCTGTAGAAGCTATCTGGTGCATTGATACTTCGTGTGGATTTTAAAGTGACTGTTAATCCACAGACAATGATTGATTCCTTTCCTTTACCTCGGCCAGAAGAGTTAATGGACAAGCTACGTCAAGACCATTTCTTCTGGAAGTTTGACTCACAGAACGCTTACTTCGAACTGCATTTGGATGAAAACTCAAAGAGGATTTTTGTGATCAATACACACAGGGGTCCTTTCCAATTTGAGCGTCTACCATTCAGTAGTGCAGCGATACACTGAGAAACTTTGTTCGAAATGTACTTCATGTGCCAGTAACCTCGATTACATGGTTGTCTCTGACCGTTCGCCGGTAGAACATTTACGGAACCTAGAGGCGCTCTTTCAAGTATTGTCAGAGGCAGGGTTAAAGCGCACCCATTGTAAGTACTTATTTTTCAGCACCGAAATTGCGTACCTTGGACACATGATCAATGCGCATTGAATTCTTCGGTGGCAGTCACATTTAGCTGCCATTCGCCCAACGAATGTGCCAGAACTGAAAACCAGTCATGGGAAAGTTCACGTTCTACATTCGCTTCATTCCAAACGCCGCTCAGATTGCGACTCCCTTAAACTATTTACGCCACAGAGGCGTTCCTTTTCTTATGGTCTACTGAGTATTAGACCACTTTTCAGCGGTTCAAAGACACACTTCTGAGTGACCAGTATTTGGTCCATTTCGACCCTAAGCCTGCCATTCTTGCAGTGGATGCCTCCTCTTACGGTATTGGGGGTTGGGTTGTTTGGGGGAAGAGACCAAACAGCTAGGTCATCGGTCTCATTAGATTAGGGAAGGACTGGGAAGGAAATCGGACGTTCCCTTTCAAAGGAACATTCCCGGCATTTTCCTGGAGCGATTTAGGGAAATCACGGAAAACCTAAATCAGGATGGCCGGACGCGGGATTGAACCGTCGTCCTCCCGAATGCGAGTCCAGTGTGCTAATTACGGTATTGGGGCAGTGTTGTCACATCGTGTAGGCTCCACTGACAGACTAATTGCGTTTGCGTTCAAAACTTTGACAAAAGCTCAGCGTAACTGCAGGCAATTGAAAAAATAGTCACGCACTTCCACCAGTACTTGTATGGACGCCCTTTCTATTTGGTTATGGATTACAGGCCTTTGACGGCCCTCTTCGGGTGCTCTCAGCCTCTACCCTCCTGCACAGCACAGAAGTTGCAGCAGTTGGCCTTACTGTTCTACAATTATCAATATGATTTGTCGTATCGGCCCACTACCAATCATTCCAGTGCAGACCTTCCATCGCAGCTAGCTATGGGCCCTGAGGCTATGTTTGAATTGTCATAGGATTTGTGTTTCCACATAGATTCTGAGGAGCTTCATCTGTTAGAAGACTTTCCCCGTGACCTTTCGCCGAGTGGCGCAGGAACCGGCGTCAGACGCGACACTGAGTGTGGTTCTCGAATTTGTTCGCCGCAGGTGGCCCCGTAGTCTTAACTTGATCGACCACCCGATGGTGCACCGCTACTTTGCACACCGATGTGTCATCTCAGTTCAATTGGGCGTCCTCCTTATGCATTCCGAAAGTGGAGACACTCAGGTAATGGTGTCACAGCCTCTCCAACGATAGGTCCTTCAGCTGCTGCATTAGGGAATTTCGAGTGTCAACAGGACCAAATAGTTGGCTAGGTGCCATTGCACACTGCCGGGGATGGACGTACAAATCGAGACGTCGCAATGTGCTACCTGCGAGGAACATCAGTCTGCGCCCGCACGATTAATTGATCGCGTCCTATTGGATCATGGCAGCGTATGCACATCGATTTCGCTGGGCCTTACCGGAATATGCAGTTGTTATTGGTGGTGGACGCCTACAATCGATTTCCCTTCGTAGTCCCCACGACCTCCGCTAAGTCAGGCAGCTCAGTGCCGGCCCTGACTTCCATTTTTTGGATTGAAGGTTTGCTAGACGTCGTAGTGTTAGATAACGGGCCTCAGTTTACGTAAAGGAATTCGCACTGTTTTGCAGAGACAATGGCATCAACCACATCCGAATAGCACTCTTCATCCACAGTCCAATGAGGAGGCTGGACGACTTGTTAGGACATTCAAAACACATACAGGCTATTTGCGAACTGCGAGATAACATCCCATAGATGTTCGGGCTCATAAGCGGTTCCTCTTCGTCGAAATGTCGTGGCTCAAACTCGTCTAGGGGTTGAACCGCACGTGTCGCATTACACGCCCTAAATTAGACACTTATTGCTACGGTCGCAGGTTCGAATCCTGCCTCGGGCATGGGTGTGTGTGATGTCCTTAGGTTAGTTAGGTTTAAGTAGTTCTAAGTTCTAGGGGACTTATGACCTAAGATGGTGAGTCCCATAGTGCTCAGAGCCATTTGAACCATTTGAACCATTAGACACTTATGATCCTTTGGTTAAATTGTCTGGCCGCTGTCAAGTTTGGGAAATACACAGTTAATATAACATATAATAACCGTAATAATAGTATCGGGAACGAAATTAACGACCCATAAATGATATAGGCCACACAGTTCAGATTTGGTTAGAATAATGTTTATTCAGAAAGAAAACTTATAGCGAAAGTGGTCGTATTTAGAATTACTATTACACTCGAGTGCATATCCATTTTATACAGTTCGATCATTCACAATCTCATCGCGAAACAAGTCCAATACTCCACCTCGATATTTACACGAAAAATTAGAGTTCACACGAGTCGTGTGGCTGCTCACCGCTCAGGGACTAAGTCCCGCGATACCACACAACGCGAAATTTTCTAAGACGTTTCACTTTCCAGCTGCCTGTCCGTTTTCGCGTCTCAGTCCGAACTGTCCCCTTTGGTGTCTAGACCAGAACTGCCCTCTGCCCGTCTCCGCGTTTCCCGCGCCGAAAATCTTCGCTCAACTGACTAGTGTAGTTCCCTTTCCTGAAGCCGTCCATCTGATTGGCCTCAGATTATTTACATTACTTTACATTTTAACATATTTAAATAATCAAAGCTGACCACTTTCACGCTCTAAATAAAGTAACAATAATATCCATTACATAATAAACGTTAAATTCTTTTACATAAAACCAATACAATTTCCTTCTCAGCTTTGAATGTCACGGCCAGTAACCTTCCAACAATGTGCTTTCTGATAAATAAATAAAGAACAAAAGTAACTATTATGCACTAAACTTTACAACAAATATTGCCGGCCGAAGTGGCCGCGCGGTTCTGGCGCTGCAGTCTGGAACCGCGAGACCGCTACGGTCGCAGGTTCGAATCCTGCCTCGGGCATGGATGTGTGTGATGTCCTTAGGTTAGTTAGGTTTAACTAGTTCTAAGTTCTAGGGGACTAATGACCTCAGCAGTTGAGTCCCATAGTGCTCAGAGCCATTTGAACCATTTTTTACAACAAATATTCTATTACCTAATGATTCAATAAGGTGTCATGTTTTCATCGTTCACTGTGTTTTGTGTGGAGGAAATTATGATCTGATGATTAACTGAAAATACTGATAATTTAAATTTACTATATCTTTTAAACAAATAAAGTTACAGAGTTGTTATTTACAACGTTTGTCATTTTAATGATGCGCTTCTATGTGAAATGTCGATCGTTAAGATCGACCAAAGCGTTCAGATTTTAGCATTAAGGTCATTGTTACAAAACTTGTTAGTTTAACAGTAAATGCTAAACTATTATAGGTATGATCAATATTCAAGTTTTATTGGGATCACCATGAAACTTTATGGAGGGTGGCAGATTAAAATTACTGTGGTTTCATTCCCTGCATTACTACAGAATTAAATAGTTTTCATAAATGTTTCCCGTTATGGCCGATCTTAGGCCCGCCATATTTAACACTGATACGTCTGCTCGGCCACAAATGAATTCTACTGGGTTTCCCTATGACGTAGGTTGTCGTCTGTCTCACTCGTACACTACAGCGCTTAGGCCTCAATAGACAACAGACGCCTTTGAATTTCCCCATCTCGTGGTGAATCTGCGCCCTTTGTGGCACACGGTCCTCGACGACACGGTTAGTTTCACAATTTCTGTACACTGACTGTTTCGGCCATATATTTAAATGAGAGCGTAATGCTCGTTAAAACAGAGAGCCTACTACACACAGGAACAGGCCACCAAGATGTTGCTGTCGGCTTGCCGTTCCTTGCCCAGGAGTGGCAAGTCGCCGGTGGAGTTACTGCATAACTGTCGTCACAGGAATTTTCTTCATCTCCTGCGTCCATCTTGGAGGATCCAAGTCCCGCCCTCCACTTCCAAGTTTCGGTCTCAGCAACCTGTCCTCTTTCGCGTCTACGTCTACGACAAGCATAGGTGATGCGAAAGGGATGCAGTGTCAGAGGTGTTGGCCCATTCCGTCTACACTATACAGGGTCCAACGGGCCTGGATTGGCGACATCAGGAAACATACAGCTACAGACAAAAAGCTACTTCTCAACTGCCCTCCCAAAAAGATCATGAGAACTTGATGAAGGAAGATAACTAAAATCAGCTACTATCTACTGAAAATGAGTATCAAATTCAAAGGGATTGCAATGCAATAGACTGTCTGGCTTTGTTCAAGACCACCACCAACCTGTAAAAAGGCATACAACCTGTTAGAATCCAAATCATCTTATACAGGAAATTACCGAACAAACAGGCTAATAGATGTGATATGGTTGACTTTCCCAGCTTCTTGAACTAATATAGAGTTCTCAGGATACCAGGCGGGCGAGTTAGTCAAATTGGTGCGAACAGAACAGCTATTTATGTTTTGGCACACTTATTACAGCGTAAAGATCGCCAACTAGGACTCATACCTTCATCTGTGGTATTATTCAAAATTCAAGAAGCCACACCTCATTTCTTGGAATGGTGGTGGCCATTAAAATGAAACAGCTAATCACATCTCAGTACGGTACTTTACGAGCCATTTAAACGAGACTGCCACAAACAAAGTAGCCCCAGAGCTGCCATCTTGGCCATGTTCAAAAGTGCCTCAATGATCTGAATTTTGTGTCACGGAAATTGGTACTCTTTCCACTGTGGTTCGAGATCCTTGAGTTAGTACACAACAAATCGCAAGGGACTCTGGCATGGGCCAGAGTAGTGTTGTTCGTGTTCTGCATCGCCATAAATATCATCATTACCATATCAGTCTCCACCAAGAATTAACTGGTACGGATTGTATGCGTCGCACTGAATTCTGCCGATGGGCTCAACTTCAGATTCAGAGGTATGACACATTTATTAATTTGATTCTATTTACTGACGATGCTACATTCACGAACCATGGAAATGTTAATTTGCACAACATGCATTATTGGGCAACTGAAAATCCACGTTGGCTGCAGCAAGTTACACAGCAGAAACCGTGATCGGTGAATTCAGATTTATAGGCCCCTATTTCATCGAAGGAAATCTTAGTGGAAGGACGTACACCACATTCCTGTAAGAAACATTAGGTCTGTTATTGGAAGAAATATCGTTAGGAACAAGGAACACAATGTGGTATCATCACGATGGTTGTACGGCACATTTTTCGCTGATCGCTAGAAATGATTGGCAGTGACAATTCCCAAATTGTTGGATTGGATGTGGCGGAGATGTGTCGTGGCTGGCTCGTTAGCCAGACTTGACGCCTCTGGATTTTCCTTGTGGGGATTTGTAAAAGACCTTGTTTATAAAGACGTTCCAACTACACCTGAAGATATGCGAGAGAGAATTGTTAGAACATGTGCTTCGATAAGTGCCAATGAGATAAGGAATACAACTCAATCCGTGGTAAGAAGATTGCAGCACTGCATTGATACCAATGGTCACCACTTCGAGCACCTTCTGTAAATGGACGTTCATGCGACCTTTGTGACCTTCGTTGACCTTCAAAGACCTTACTGTCACACATCATTGAATTTGTCTCGATAGCTGCTATCAGAAAATAAGTACCAAACTATAGCATCCCATTAAAAAAAAAAAAAAGTTGGCCTTCATATCTCTGAGGCGACCCCCACCTAGCAACAAAAAACCAACGTCATATTATGGCCTCTGTTCTCCCATACGACATTTGTCCCACAAACTTTTCAGCTACTATCATTCTTTCGGAGTTATTCTAGGTGGAAACAGTTAGTGACTCACCCTGCACACACGCATACCTAAACATCTGAAATTCGAGCCGTGTTCAAAATTACCTGAACAACTTGAATTATTTGTCAAAAGTACGTAAAAGTATTGACTATACTACAGTGTTTCCATGTAAAAAACATATTAGTGTCCCCTGAATTTCGTTAAATGGCACTATGTTCAAAACTACCCAAATGATCTGAACTGTGCGCCATGTTGAAAAGTATCTGAACGATCTGTGTTATTAAAAAACGAAAAAATGATTTTATGTCACATACTGTACCCGTCACCTCAAATGTGCACACACAGCATCAAAAAACTTATAATGAGTGTAACGTAACAGTTTTCCACTTCTGCATTATTTATCAAAATTACATAAACACATAAAATTCTTCCTCAACAGTAAATTTCATCTCTCTCTGTCTATCTCTATGTATGTTTTACCTATACTAGAAATGCCTTTGTCAGTTAATGTACTGCTTCATCCATAACTTTCGTACCTCTCTTTAATGGTCACTTTCTAAAACAGTAAAAAACCTTTGTTGCTAAAAATATCGTGCTAAGCAGCCGCAGTCCATGATGCTGGCTACATACTGATGGCTGTTTCATTTTAATGGCTGGCAAAATATTGTGCATATTGTGATGTCACTTAATTGAGTTGAATGACCAATGTGTGGCGCCATGATGACATCATAGTAAATGAGTCTTGGCTTGTGATGTAGGATACTGACCAGTGCATATGACATCACAAATCTGACTGATCATTTTCTTTGTTGGAACAAGCCTTAGCTTGCTGACATCAGCAAGTCTCAGTTTGTTGTCAAATCGCTTTTGCTTGTTGGAACAAGTCGCAGCTTACCTGAACAAACTTCAACTTCCACAGTTGGTAATATATGAGGCAATCTGTTACAATTGTGCGCAACAGTGGTGATGCATACGGCAGTTTGTTACAATTTTGCTATAACAGGTGCAATTTGTTGGAGTTTTACCGTAACACTGCGATATAGGAGGTAATTCATTACAATTCTAGCTATAGCATTGGCAGTTTATTACAGTTTCGTGCAACAATGTTGTAATATGGGGAAATGTTACAACGTTCCTATAACAGGGGTAGTTTGTTACAGTTTCCTGTAACATCGATTATGGGGCAATATGTTACAATTTCAGGTAAGAATGATCATGTATGGAACTGTTATGGTAGTCACCCTATCAGCTGACCCTGGTTGCCCCACAGTAGTATCCAGGGTAATGGCAGTCATCCTGTCGATTGATCATCGTTGCCCTACAATGGTATCTAGCGTAATGGCAGACACCTTGTCAATCGAGCATCATTGGCCCAATAGAATCTGCAGCAATGGCAGTTACCATGTGCAGCAGCCCATAATTGCCCCACAATAGTACCCAACGTGCATTCAGGGTAATGGTACTCATCATGTCAACATGGTCAAAACCGCATGTGCAAGATCTGTACTCTATGGCGTATATTTCCAAAGCTCCCATAAAAAACGTTGAAGGAAAGCTTGTGTTGTGTATGCCATGTGGGTACTGCATTTTTGTGGAGGAGATAAACGCTTTTGCTTGGTTTTCCACAGTTCGTGTTTTTTGCGACCTCTGTGTCCAGGTGACAGTAATTGTAGAATCCAGCCTGAGCACAGTATCCGATAGTGGAGGAAATCTCGGTCAATGGAATCAGCAGTGTCTATAGGGACAATATATTCAAGGATTCTGCAGCAAACAGAAGTTAGGATATTGGTCTGTAATTTGCGGATCCGTTCTTTCACTCCGTCCGCAGCTCGTGGTCTTGCTGTAGCGTTCTCGCTTCCCGCGCACGGGGGCCCGGGTTCGATTCCCGGCGGCGTCTTGGATTTTTCCTGCCTCGTGATGACTGGGTAATGTGTCGTCTTCGTCTGGTATCATTCATCCCCATTACGGTCAGAGGAAGGCAATGGCAAACCACCTCCACTTGGACCTTGCCTAGTACAGCGGTGCGGGTGTCCCCTACGCTCCTCGGAGTATGGGACCTCATCATCATGTTTCACCCTTCTTATATACTGGACTCACCTGCGCTTTTTTCCAGTCGCTAGGGACTTTGTGCTGGGCGAGAGATTCACGATGCAAGCTGGGTAAGGGGGCAATGCTGTAGAGTACTCTTTGTAAAATCGAGCTGGGATTCCATCCAGACCTGGTGATTTACTTACTTTCAAATCTTCCAGTTGTTTCTCTATGCCAGGGATGCTTATTACTGTGTCGTCCATACGGAAGCCTGTCCTATGGTCAAATGACAGTATGTTTGTACGATTCTCCTATGTGAACGATTTCTTGAACGCGGAATTTAAAACTTCAGCTTTCATTTTGCTATCTTCAAATGCCAAACCACACTGGTCAACAAGGGACTGATTGGAAGCCTTAGACCCGCTTAGTGATTTTACGCAAGACCGGAATTTTCTCGGGTTCTCTGCCAGATCTTTTGCTAAGTTGTAACGGTGGAAATTATTGTATGCTTCGCGCATTCATCTTTTTACAGACGCCCGAATCTCTACTAACCATCGCTTGTCGTCATTTGTTCGTTCCCTTTTCAACCGAGAGTGCAACAGCCTCTGCTTCTTCAGCATCCTCCGAATTTCGTTATTAAACCATGGTGGGTATTTTCCATCCTTTATCCACTTACTAGCACATAACTTTTCAGACCAAGATTTGATATCTGCTTAAACTTTGCCTATAATTGCTCTTCATCCATCTTACTGGAACTAAGTGATGCTAATTCACGGTCTAAGTGTGATGCTAATGACTGCTTGTACGCTCTGTCTAGCACAGCCACTCTCCTAGCCTGCCGGCCGCGGTGGTCTAGCGGTTCTGGCGCTGCAGTCCGGAACCGCGAGACTGCTACGGTCGCAGGTTCGAATCCTGCCTCGGGCATGGGTGTGTGTGATGTCCTTAGGTTAGTTACGTTTAAGTAGTTCTAAGTTCTAGGGGACTTATGACCTAAGATGTTGAGTCCCATAGTGCTCAGAGCCATTTGAACCATTCTCCTAGCCTTCTTGACTGATTTATTACCTTCGTAATCTTAACTGCTATAATGACATCATGGTCACTAATCCCCGTTTCTATACTGACATTGTCGATAAGGACCGGCCTATTTGTGGCTAAAGGGTCTAAGATATTTCCATTGCTCGTGGTCTGCAGTTAGCTGCTGGAGATAGTTTTCAGAGAACGTGTTCAAAAGTATTTCGCATGACTGGATGTACCCCCTCCCCCACCGCAATGAATCTGTAGACATTCCAGTCTATACGCGGAAGGTTAAAGTCGCCTCCAACTAGTATTGCGTGATGTGGGCGTTTACGCGCTATTGACGGGAGAATTTCTTTGAATGACTCTAGAATTGTCACAGCAGAATCGGGCGGCCGTAATAACATCCCACAATTATCTTGGTTTCCCCTACTTCTGTTATACACGAGCAGATGACTTCACTGTCATACTCTACTTCGACCCCAAAAGAGACAATTTTTTGCCAACTGCAATGAACTATGGCCTCTAATCTGTCTTTCAGATATGCGTTCCACGACTCGCTAAATATCTCAGAGCTTTCCACTTCTGGTTTCAGTCCGCTTCCGGTCCCAAGAATAATTTGAGAGCGAGAATTTTCCTGGAGATATGCGAGTGGCTCGAAGACTTCTTAAATAATAGAACCCAGTATGTCTTCCTCGACGGCGAGTGTTCATCAGAGACAAGTGTATCTTCAGGAGTGCCCCAAGGACGTGTGATAGGACCACTGTTATTCTCTATATACATAAATTATTTGGCGGACGGGGTGGGCACCAATCTGCGGTTGTTTGCTGATGATGCCGTGGTGTACGGTAAGGTGTCGAAGTTGAGTGACTGTAGGACGATACAAGACGACTTAACCAAAATTTCCAGGTGTTGTAATGAATAACAGCTACCCTAAATGTGGAGAAATGTAAGTTGATGCGGATGAGTAGGAAGATCAAACCTGTAACGTTCGGATACAGTATTACTAGTGTTCTGCTTGAAACAGTCGCATCGTTTAAATATCTGGGCGTAACGTTACAAAGCGATATCAGATGGAACGACCATGTGAGAACAGTGGCAGGGAAGGCGAATGGTCGACTTCGGTTTATTGGGAGAATTTTAGGAAAGAGTGGTTCACTTCTAAAGGAGACTGCATATAGGACGCTGGCGCGGCCTGTTCTTAGTACTGCTCGAGTGTTTGGGGTCCGTGCCAGGTCGGATTCAAGGAAGACGTCGGAGCAGTTCAGAGGTGGGCTGCTAGATTTGTTACCGGTAGGTTCGAACAACACGTGTTACAGAGAATCTTCGGAAACTCAAATGGGACTCCCTGGAGGGAAGGCAGCGTTCTTTTCGAGTGACACTATTGAGAAAATTTAGAGAACCGGCATTTGAAGCTGATTGTAGAACGATTCTGCTGCCGCCAACATACATTGGGTGTAAGGCCCACGAAGATAAGATATGAGAAATTAGGGCTTATACGGAGGCATATAGATAGTCGTTTTTCCCTCGCTGTATTTGCGAGTGGAACAGGAAAAGGCCCGCATCTCGTGGTCGTGCGGTAGCGTTCTCGCTTCCCACGCCCGGGTTCCCGGGTTCGATTCCCGGCGGGGTCAGGGATTTTCTCTGCCTCGTGATGGCTGGGTGTTGTGTGCTGTCCTTAGGTTAGTTAGGTTTAAGTAGTTCTAAGTTCTAGGGCACTTATGACCACAGCCGTTGAGTCCCATAGTGCTCAGAGCCATTTGAACCATTTTTTTGAACAGGAAAGGAAATAACCAGTAGTGGTTCAGGGTACAATCCGCCACGCACTGTACGTTGGCTTGCGGAGTATCTATGTAGATGTAGATGTAGGTGTAGATAAGCACCTGCTGAGCAATACCTGCAATTGTGACTCGAAAATCGATGCAAGTCCTTTGCTCGACGGCCAAGATATTGTCGTCTGAGTTTGATGTCGATGCCTTTCATTCCCGACCTGCATCGCCTACATCTGTGCGGCCTTGGTCTGATTGTTGGTGCCATTTCACTACAGCTGTATGCCACAGTGCATTTGGTCCATATACCGCCAGAATTTCAAGGCGAACCTGTTATCAGTTTAGACGTTGTGTCCTTAAGAATCATACTATCCCGTGTCTTCGATTTCGGAGTGCATTTCCAGTTGCCACACCAATTCACTCGACCGCTGTGATGCAGCTGTTATCCGTGCTTAGAATAATTGTGCCTGACGGAAACACAGACCATGTACTCTCTTCTGATGATGTACCAGTCCTTCTGCGCAATGATCTTAGCGTGGGACAACATGTACGATTTACTTTCTGAAGTCCCTACGTACTACTGGTCACAGTGCTTCCTTCACACTTGTCCCTACACCAAGTGCTGTCTAACACTAGTTATCACCAAACTCACTTAAATAACAAACTTCTCCACGCTATGCACACAGGGCAGACAAAACAGTTGTTATTTTGTTTGTTTGTTGTTTATTTATTTTCTTCAAATGGGGACAACCCCTTAGCAACTGTTTGATTTTCAAATGTTGCAGTATTTTTCAACGTAATAAAATAGCTGGAAACAGAGAATTAGAACACACAGATGTTGTAATAGGGATGGCTGTGGTATTTAAGATAATGAATTAAGTGTCATGCAGTAGTGAACTTTATATAATAAAATAATATTTCAATCCAAGTTATGGCAGCCAATGAAACTGCTTATCGTAGTTCAGAAAATTTGTTTTGACTGTGGGGTCCCGGTGCAACTAAATCTGGGGAAATGATTATCGTTCTCCAGTGTCTCATCACAGCGCTACCTTGCTCGGTAGACAGAACTAATGGCTACAATTGATTGCACAGTAGTACTAAGGTCGCAACTCTTAAATCGCAAATATAACATTACTTACCCCGAAATCAAAAACGGTAACTATACCCTTCGTGTGACCTAAGGCTTAAATTTTTATACAGGGTGGTCAGCAACAGTCTGAAAAGCTTTTAATGGGGTTGCAGGTTAGGTGGTGCTGAGAAATAATTGTTAAGAAAAAAATTGATAGGTTGCACGGTTTCCCAGACAATTAGCATTGAAGTTAGTCAATCAGGCCGATGAACGCGGAAATTCATGTGGCTCGCTAGACACAATTAGTGTCAATTGTATGAATGAGTGGTGTCTTCTTTCAGACATGGAGGAAATGGACAGGGACTGCTGACAGGTGGCGCTCGATGGGAATGTGGATCGGCCGTGAGGCGTGACGCCACAGTCCGTGCAGTTGCGGTAACACTTGAGTCCCCGATTGCACCGTGGTTAACGCACTTGCCAGGTTAGTAGGAGATCCCGGGAACGAATCCCGGGCCGGTACATATTTTCACTCGTCGCCGCTGATTCCGCGTAGTGTCCCGATGCAGCTGACATCAGTAATCTCTCTCCTTTCCCTACTCGCCCTCCACCTTCAGTTTAGATATACCAGTTAGTGTCAGTACTTGTTATAGCGTAGATAACAGCACACGAGACTGCTCAGCCTTTGGCTTAGGTTCGATCTTTAGTAACGTCCCTTGTCCAATTTTTGTACCGTCCTATTGTTAGGTTTTCGGAAACCAAATGAAGAACATGTTAGTGACGTCGTCTCTGGCGGGCGGCTCGAATTTGCGCGCGTAATGGCCTGATCGCTAATTAACTCGGAAACTGTGCAGCATATAGAATACGAGGGCAGTTCAATAAGTAATGCAACACATTTTTTTTCTGAAACAGGGGTTGTTTTATTCAGCATTGAAATACACCAGGTTATTCCCCAATCTTTTAGCTACACAACACTATTTTTCAACGTAATCTCCATTCAATGCTACGGCCTTACGCCACCTTGAAATGAGGGCCTGTATGCCTGCACGGTACCATTCCACTGGTCGATGTCGGAGCCAACTTCGTACTGCATCAATAACTTCTTCATCATCCGCGTAGTGCCTCCCACCGATTGCGTCCTTCATTGGGCCAAACATATGGAAATCCGACGGTGCGAGATCGGGGCTGTAGGGTGCATGAGGAAGAACAGTCCACTGAAGTTTTGTGAGCTCCTCTCGGGTGCGAAGACTTGTGTGAGGTCTTGCGTTGTCATGAAGAAGGAGAGGTTCGTTCAGATTTTTGTGCCTACGAACACACTGAAGTCGTTTCTTCAATTTCTGACGAGTAGCACAATACACTTCAGAGTTGATCGTTTGACCATGGGGAAGGACATCGAACAGAATAACCCTTTCAGCGTCCCAGAAGACTGTAACCGTGACTTTACCGGCTGAGGGTATGGCTTTAAACTTTTTCTTGGTAGGGGAGTGGGTGTGGCGCCACTCCATTGATTGCCGTTTTGTTTCAGGTTCGAAGTGATGAACCCATGTTTCATCGCCTGTAACAATCTTTGACAAGAAATTGTCACCCTCAGCCACATGACGAGCAAGCAATTCCGCACAGATGATTCTCCTTTGCTCTTTATGGTGTTCGGTTAGATAACGAGGGACCCAGCGGGAACAAACCTTTGAATATCCCAACTGGTGAACAATTGTGACAGCACTACCAACAGAGATGTCAAGTTGAGCACTGAGTTGATTGATGGTGATCCGTCGATCATCTCGAACGAGTGTGTTCGCACGCTCCGCCATTGCAGGAGCCACAGTTGTGCACGGCCGGCCCGCACGCGGGAGATCAGACAGTCTTGCTTGACCTTGCGGCGATGATGACACACGCTTTGCCCAACGACTCACCGTGCTTTTGTCCACTGCCAGATCACCGTAGACATTCTGCAAGCGCCTATGAATATCTGAGATGCCCTGGTTTTCCGCCAAAAGAAACTCGATCACTGCCCGTTGTTTGCAACGCACATCCGTTACAGACGCCATTTTAACAGCTCCGTACAGCGCTGCCACCTGTCGGAAGTCAATGAAACTACACGAGACGAAGCTGGAATGTTTGAAAATATTCCACAAGAAATTTCCGGTTTTTTCAACCAAAATTGGCCGAGAAAAAAAATGTGTTGCATTACTTATTGAACTTCCCTCGTATTTTTCTTAACAATTGTTTCGCAGCTCAAGTTACTCTGCAACACCCGTAAAAGCTTTACTGGATGTTTCTGACCATCCTATACGTAGAAAATAAAAATATATGTACATATTTTCCACATCTCCTCATCAACCAGAGAACAGATTTCAACATAACTTGCTTCACATATCACTTACTGTCTATGAAAAACGTAATGTACGGTTAAGAACCACCTACCTCCCAAACGGATGGGGGTAGAGGTGAAAAGGGGGTGTCATAGAAGTGAAAGTCAGGAACGCCTGGAGGATTTTCAACAAAATTTGGTACCTGCATGACTCATTATTTGTATGTAAATACTGTGGGTGTCTGCTGCCCCTTGGGTTGGGGGTGGGATGGGGATGAGAAGGGGTGACATGTAAAAATGTTTTAAAACTACCAATTGGTATTTCTTACCTGTATTTAGTTACCTTGAAATACTTTATATGTATAAACGCAATATATGTTTTATTTGTGTTGTTCAATGAGTCAGTCATCTCGCGAGAATGAGCACCGCAGAGAACCAATAACTCTGTCAGCGTGTTTTTGGGCCAAACATCATGCCACTCATTTGAATACCACAGATACATTTAATGTCCTCTCTGGAGATCCTTGCTGTTAAAGAGCGAAGAACCAGACACTTACCCTATTTCTCGAAACGACAAACAGTTAACGTGTCTATATGCCTCAAACGAAGCGGAAATCTGTCAGTCAGATTCAACCAAAAGGAAATAAAGCGAAGCTATTGCCAAAAAATGAGACTATCACATCATCAGCTTTAGACAATACGGGAACGTGCCACCCCAACTCAGGCTGATGAATCTGAGGCACGACGTGAACGTCGCTTACAGTGGATGAGGGAACGAGCCAGCATATTATATACACTCCTGGAAATGGAAAAAAGAACACATTGACACCGGTGTGTCAGACCCACCATACTTGCTCCGGACACTGCGAGAGGGCTGTACAAGCAATGATCACACGCACGGCACAGCGGACACACCAGGAACCGCGGTGTTGGCCGTCGAATGGCGCTAGCTGCGCAGCATTTGTGCACCGCCTCCGTCAGTGTCAGCCAGTTTGCCGTGGCATACGGAGCTCCATCGCAGTCTTTAACACTGGTAGCATGCCGCGACAGCGTGGACGTGAACCGTATGTGCAGTTGACGGACTTTAAGCGAGGGCGTATAGTGGGCATGCGGGAGGCCGGGTGGACGTACCGCCGAATTGCTCAACACGTGGGGCGTGAGGTCTCCACAGTACATCGATGTTGTCGCCAGTGGTCGGCGGAAGGTGCACGTGCCCGTCGACCTGGGACCGGACCGCAGCGACGCACGGATGCACGCCAAGACCGTAGGATCCTACGCAGTGCCGTAGGGGACCGCACCGCCACTTCCCAGCAAATTAGGGACACTGTTGCTCCTGGGGTATCGGCGAGGACCATTCGCAACCGTCTCCATGAAGCTGGGCTACGGTCCCGCACACCGTTAGGCCGTCTTCCGCTCACGCCCCAACATCGTGCAGCCCGCCTCCAGTGGTGTCGCGACAGGCGTGAATGGAGGGACGAATGGAGACGTGTCGTCTTCAGCGATGAGAGTCGCTTCTGCCTTGGTGCCAATGATGGTCGTATGCGTGTTTGGCGCCGTGCAGGTGAGCGCCACAATCAGGACTGCATACGACCGAGGCACACAGGGCCAACACCCGGCATCATGGTGTGGGGAGCGATCTCCTATACTGGCCGTACACCACTGGTGATCGTCGAGGGGACACTGAATAGTGCACGGTACATCCAAACCGTCATCGAACCCATCGTTCTACCATTCCTAGACCGGCAAGGGAACTTGATGTTCCAACAGGACAATGCACGTCCGCATGTATCCCGTGCCACCCAACGTGCTCTAGAAGGTGTAAGTCAACTACCCTGGCCAGCAAGATCTCCGGATCTGTCCCCCATTGAGCATGTTTGGGACTGGATGAAGCGTCGTCTCACGCGGTCTGCACGTCCAGCACGAACGCTGGTCCAACTGAGGCGCCAGGTGGAAATGGCATGGCAAGCCGTTCCACAGGACTACATCCAGCATCTCTACGATCGTCTTCATGGGAGAATAGCAGCCTGCATTGCTGCGAAAGGTGGATATACACTGTACTAGTGCCGACATTGTGCATGCTCTGTTGCCTGTGTCTATGTGCCTGTGGTTCTGTCAGTGTGATCATGTGATGTATCTGACCCCAGGAATGTGTCAATAAAGTTTCCCCTTCCTGGGACAATGAATTCACGGTGTTCTTATTTCAATTTCCAGGAGTGTATATTATCTGTCAGAGCCGAATTCAGGATTTTGGTGGGGGGACGGGGGCTGAGCTCGTAGAAATTTTGTATCATCATGCCGTCTCGAAATTCTAAAGTAGACAAAGGTGTTTCCTTAATGTATTGTAATAACAACGACAATAGCGAGAAAATTTACGAAACTGTTAGGTCTGAAAGCTATGACAAAAAGAAATTTTTTGTGATAAAGAAGAAACAGTAAACAGTTTTAGTTCTGAGGGTGGGGAGCTCCAGCCACCTAGCCGGCCGGAGTGGCCGAGCGGTTCTAGCCGCTACAGTCTGGAACCGCGCGACCGCTACGGTCGCAGGTTCGAATGTGGATGTGTGTGATGTCCTTAGGTTAGTTAGGTTTAAGTAGTTCTTAAGTTCTAGGGGACTGATGACCACAGCAGTTAAGTCCCATAGTGCTCAGAGCCATTTGAACATTTGAACCAGCCCCCTAGCACCCCCCCCCCCTTGGATTCGCCTCTGTTGTTATGTATATGTGTGTATGTGTGTGTGTGTGTGTGTGTGTGTGTGTGTGTGTGTGTGTGTGAAATACATGTGACCGATGCGTTCGCGGGCAAAGCTGCTGACCAAAAGGTAGTGATACAATAAAAGAATTTTGTTAATATTTGCAGCTGTTCTTCCTCAGTTGCTATACCAATTGCATTTTATCATGCATATGAGAACAAATGCGCCTTTTACAACCCTACAACAAGTGAACAGTGTCATTTGCAG
Source organism: Schistocerca nitens (assembly GCF_023898315.1). Taxonomy (NCBI): domain Eukaryota; kingdom Metazoa; phylum Arthropoda; class Insecta; order Orthoptera; family Acrididae; genus Schistocerca; species Schistocerca nitens. Next base: position 258,036,602 of record NC_064616.1, on the reverse strand, counting down.
TAACAAACAGGAAAGCTTATGTATAATGAAATGTATAAGGGCGACATACTTTTTTGGCAGATTTGATGCTGTCTGCCACGAATTCCTCCCCTTCATCTCACCTACATCCAACGTCTTCAATTATTTGTTGGATATCTTCCAGTCTCTATCTTACCCCACAATTTTTAACTTCTACAGCTCTCTCCAGTGCCACTGGACATTCATTATTTTCCACATTTCCTCTCCTCGCCGATTCCGGTTCTGCAGAGAACCTCCTCCCTTCTTATCTTATAAATAACCTAATTTTCAACATTCTTTTAAAGTACCACATCTCAAACGCTTCGACTCTATTCTCTTCCAGTTTTTCCACAATCCATGATTCTCTTCAATACCATGCTGTTTTCGAAACGCACATTATCAAAATTTCTTCCTCAAATTGAGGCCAATGTTTGATACTAGTAGACTTCGTTTGTCCAGGAATGCCATCTTTGCCTATGCTAGTCTGCTTCATATGTCTTTGCTTCGTCTGTCATTCGTTGTTTTCCTACCAAAGTGACAGAATTTTTTCACTTCGTCTACTTTCTGGTCCCCAACTTCAACATTAAGTTCATCGCTGATCTCATTTTTGCTACTCATTAGTTTCGGCTTTCTTCGGTTTATTCTCAACCCATAGTATAGCCTCATTAGACCGTACATTCCATTCAACAGATCCTCCAATTCTTCCTCGTTTTACTTGAAGATAGTAGTGTCATCAGCGAATCTTGTCATAAACACCATTTCACGCTGAATTTTAATCCCACTCCTGAACTCTTAGTTTATTTTAATCGTTGCTTCTTCGAAGTATAGACTGAACAGCAGAGGCGAAAGACAGTATCGCCACCTTCTTCTTCTTCTTTCGATTTCGGCCATCTTTGGACCACGTTCAACAATTCACTTGCCCGGCTTTTTGATCTTTTTTCTCTCTTCCCAATATTTCCTCATCATTTTCGAATGGTTCCTCCTCCGCTCTTCCGACCATTTCCTGTTATTATTCTTTAGTTTCGTTTCTTCTGGAAAACACTTAATTTCGTTCACTATTTGTCTAAACTTTGTCCTGTCCCTGATTGACTCACGGGTGACATTAAAATAGGCCAAATCCTTTTTCACCATCTGTATCCATTTATTGTTGGTTTTTTCGTTCCTGTTACTATGTTCAAACACTTTTCTTGTTAGTCTGTTTCCATCCATCCTCGACAGGTGACCATAAAACGTTAGTCTGCGTTTACGCATTGCATCACTCACTTTCTCAATAGTTTTGTATATTTCCTTATTACTCTTTAGCTTGTACTCTTCTCCAATCTTTCTCGGTCCTAATATTTTTCTCAAAATTTTCCTTTCTTTCCTTTCCATGTTTTCTATTTCCCCCTTTTTGTTAAGAGTTAGGCACTCCGATGCATACAGGCATTCTGGTCTAATGACAGTTTTATAATGTCTTAATTTAGCTTGAATCGAAATGTTATCGCCACCTTACACCTTATTAAAATACGACCACTCCGCTCCTAGTCTTTCACTCTTATTTTTCATCCTTGTTTCTTGTACGTATTGTATTATTATCCGTCTTTTCCTATAGCTTAAACTTATCTTCCTGCTACTTTCGAACGTCTTACATCATTTTACATTGTCGAATGCTTTTCCTAGGTCGACAGACCCTATGAATGTGTCTTGATTTTTCTTAAATCTTGCTTCTGTTATCAAGTGAAACAGCAGAACTGCCTACACTAATCACCTGGAAACCAGTACTGTGTGCATCTAGTGCTTACTGAAGAACCATTGGAAAAATGAAAACCACTGATGATACTTAGTGTAAATATGTGACATTTGTTTGGTTAAAAACAAAACAAACATTGGGTTGCAATGGATGGATTTGTTCTTACCTATATGATAAACATAAAAGAATTTTATATGTGATACCATTTTGATCCTGCAGCCATAATTAATTAAGACACAAAAGAATTAAAGACATTAACTGCCAGAGGGCATTGGTTTAAATCAGTGGGGGAACTTGAAAATTTGTGCCAGACCAGGCTTCAAACCCGGGTCTCCTGGTTACTAGACAGATGCGCTGACCACTATACCATTTGGACACAGTAGTCATCGTACCTGTACGGACAGTGTGTTAGGATTGTGCTGGCATAAGCTGTCGCCAGCACACCAGTCGGCAAAGATGAAGTCCGAAGGTCAATAGTAGGCGCTGGATCAAGCACGCCTATCACGAGAGAGACCAGAGACACACGGACAAGCAACAAGCCACCAACGCCCTCTTCACAGCAAGTATTTAGGCCGCCGCCGCTGACCGGAGGACTTCACTAACTCACACTCACGTTTGGCACCTGTTCGTTAGTTACAGTAATAGCAAGATTACCGATATTGTTTGCAAGAGGGCTATGACTGATAAGCATGCACCACGAACATGGACTCTGTTCCTGTTAATTAGCAGCTTCTTGTAAATAAAGAACCGTATTAATCCACGTGCACATTTGTGTTGTAGAAAGAGGATATCGGCTACCAATAACAGCGTCCTCTCCCTTGCTTCCTACGGCACAAGACTCTACACGGATGTCTCAGTGGTCAGGGCATCTGCCTAGTATGCACGAGACACGCATTTGGATCCCAGTCTGGCACAAATTGTCAACTTTCCCCACTGATTTAAATCGATGGCCCCTGGCAATTAACGTCTTTAATTCTCTCGTGTCTTGATAAAAGAATTTAGTTTACAGGACCGCCACTGTGTTCCCCTCAGATAGCGTGCCTAGTCTATACATGTATAAAAACTAAACTCTGTCCGAACTGGCCATGAAGGCCCAACGGTACCGACCGGCCGCCGTGTCATCCTGGCCCACAGGCATAACTGGATGCGGATATGGAGGGGCATGTGTTCAGCACACCGGTCTCCCGGCCGTTGTCTGTTTTCGTGACCGGAGCCACTACTGCTCAATCAAGTAGCTCCTCAGTTTGCCTCACAAGGGCTGAGAGCACCCCGCTTGCCAACAACGCAGGACAGATCAGATGGTCACCCATCCAAGTGCTAGCTCGGTCCGACAGGGCTTAACTTCGGTGATCTGACGGGAACCGGTGTTAGCACTGCGGCAGGGCCTTTGGAATACATGTATAAATTATACAAATAAATAAAGCGAGTGGTTAATTTCGAAGTTTTTGGATGTTAAGAAGAAAGGCTGTAGTTTTATGTCAAAAAACTGTCAGTTATACTTGCTTGTTAGTACTATATACAACGCTCAGGACATAAATACAATGTCTCTACAAGATAAGGAATATTTTGATACTTTCTCTATCATTAAGCTTATAATATAACATGAAATAAAGTCTCCTAGTTCAGACTGCGTATTATGCTATGAATTCAAGGAGGATGTGTCACTATTATTACATCAGCGTTACTCTGTCTATGATTACAGTGAAGGAAATTGTAGCCGGCAGCGGATTTTGGAGGAAATTGGTTGGGCCACGTGCGACCGTCGTCCATTACACTCGGCAATTAAGCTGCCGGACGCTAAGCTTTTAATAATATCAGTCTATTAGGGAGAGCGGGCGCAGTAATGGACCTATCCCTCAGAACTCGGCAGCGCACTCCATTTGCAGTGAAAGGGCGTCGACGTTCTCGCAGGCTTTTCAGCAGTTAGATTTACGGGAACTGACCACTGAGAAAAGAGCTTTTCTTTGTCGATTAAAGCTGGAACTGCCAAGCGGGCGCAGTCTTCAGGGAGATATCAATCTGGCCTACCTGCCGCCGCCTTTTCCATTGTGCTTCAAAGGACGCTGCTCCAGTGTGCTAAAACATCGCGGCTGATAAGGCTAAGAGGAGGGAACTTTCAAAAAAAGAAGCCGAAAGAAATGCTTGGAAAGAGAAACATTCTGCAACTGTATCATGTCTAATATCAGTGATTTTTAAACAGAATGTAGTGGTATAGAAATAGTCAGATGAACTCTGTTTTTCTTAATTTTTGAACAGCGCCAATTCAGTATCGCATCGACGCCCATCACGAGAAAAACTGTTCCTAAGAAAAATGTCATCAGGTTTGTGACGAGAGTGAGAACATCTTTACGCATCATGTTATACTGGATGGACAACCATCCACAGAGACAGAAGCAACTTCGGATGTGCGCAAGGAAAAGTGAAAGAGCCATTGTTGTAGTATATTAATGATTGCGAATATATTAAAGGGAATCTGAGCCTTTCCGCAAACGATATGATTGTCTAACGAGGAGGACACCGGAAGAACCATACCAGATTTCCCAGAAACTTCGCTCAGTGGAAAAGGAATCAAAATAAGCGAACACATGTTTCGGCTTATCCGTAGGTACTCAACCGTTTCTGAGAAAATGAAGGACAAAGTTTTCGATGTAATTTAGACGGCTTTTATGGCGCGATAATCTCAGCCGAAATGGTGGCACAGTTGCTAGCTTCGCGACCTCTCAGTTTTGGGCCCTCTGTTCGACTCCAGATTAGTTGGGTTGGGTTGTTGTGAGGGAACAGACCAGACAGCGAGGTCATTGGTCTCATCAGGTGAGGGAAGGACAGGGAAGGAAGTCGGCCGTGCCCTTTCAAAGAAACCATCCCGGCATTTGCCTGCAGCGATTTAGGCAAATCACGGTAAACCTAAATCAGGATGGCCGGACGCGGAATTGAACCGTCATCCTCCCGAATGCGAGTCCAGTGTGCTAACCACTGAATACCTCGCTCGGTACCAGATTAGTGTTTTTATTTAATTTAGTTTTTTTCATTTATCTAATCACGCTTGTAGAAGGTTACTACATGAATGTTTCTTATCAAGTCAGGGGATACAAGGACGTTATATTAACTGGAAAAACACAACTGGGTTTCACAATAAGTGTCATACATTTATTAATAATATATGTGTGTATGGAATTTTCAAGGGTTACGATTTTTTTAAATTCTCATATTCTTATGTTTCATTCTTATATTAGTTCTTATATATTGTATTTATTCTTCAGGAAGATTTGGCGCATTCACTTGGATGATACCGATAGTAGAAACATTCGAAACACAGACATTCCGTACACTGCGAACATCGCGCAAAGGCATGTTTGCTACAGCGTTATTTCTTCTTATGTATCTCACCTGGGAAAGAAACATCGTTAACATTGCTGAAGATTTCACGCGTTGGCAATAACTTCGTGGCAAACCGTGCGTAACGGATCACTTTACCGAAAACTGGCTGTAGCAATTGATTATGAATCAAGACGCACTACAGGAATTTCACCGAAAACAACTGCAAGTAAGTTGCTCATTTATTTGTTGCTCCTTTTTCTTTTTTAAATTCATTTACCAGACATACAATACCAACAAGGACAATGTTATTTCAATATAAGTGAGAAAACATTCCTGTAGTATCCTTCCATGGACATGGGTAGATAAATGAAAAACAAAAATAAAAATAATAAGCGGGTTTCGAACACTGAGCGCAAAACTGAGCAGCCTCGCGGGGTAGCCGTGCGGTCTCAGGCGTCTTGTCACGGTTCGCGCGGCTCCCTCCGTCGGAGGTTCGAGTCCTCCCTCGGGCATGGGTGTGTGTATGTTGTCCTTAGCGTAAGTTAAAGTCAGATTAAGTAGTACGTAAGCCTAGCGAGCGATGATCTCAGCAGTTTGGTCCCATAGTCCTTACCACAAATTTCCAATTCCAAAACTAAGCGGCCGCACCGCTAGCCAAAAATTTCGACGTGATTTCATCAACTCACTCGATCAAAGTAAAATCAAATGAGTTGACAGAGCAGATGCTAAGACAACAGTTTAGAAATATCGCGCCCCGTGTTGCATCACCATAAATCTTATAACACCTTAGAAAATTGACAGTAATTTAAAATTAAAAACATAACAATTCTAGTATAACAATGTTTGCTTTAATTTTTGTTTTCATTCTTATAGGGAAACAGTGCACTTAAACAGATATTCAAAGAATAAAAATTAGGAGCTCCACCATCAACGTGCGGAGGCACTTATACTACAGTCACATTTTTTGTGTGAATGTTATGTGGTAAACAACCTCGTCATGTGGCGCTGATTTCGCAATAAACCACGCATATTGAAGCATTTTCTCGAAATATGGAGCCTGCAGTTTATTACGGATCAAGGAGTGTATTTTAATTGCATCGCTTTTACTTCTGATTTGCCTTCGCTATGCGTTGAGATTAGGGTACGAATGTAACTGCTCGTCTGTCAGTAAAAGTATACGCCGCAGGTTTTACATAACGGCATACACTTTGGATTAATTACTTTTAATGAACTTATCGGTGTTCTGATTTCATCGACAAACAGCCGATCTCATATGGAGAGATCGGTTTTGCCCACACCACGAATCATGAGCTTACAGAAACGGCTCCATTTTTACGTAAGGCCACAAAAAATTGTCCAGAAACTAAAGATAGGTTTCTTTTGTGACCTTTATAATTTTATAGCCTTTACGTGCACTTTTTGATCTCGTTCTGTTTATTAGTTTACGTCTTGACGGTCTGGAGGACCAAATTTGTTACTAAATTCTTGAAGACAAACAATAACTACTGATAACACTATTCTGGGAGGTGTTATTTCGTGTCAATTGTGGTGATAAAATCTATTTTTAATAGGATTTGAAATCTTTATTTCTTTTGGCCATAATTCCATTGTAATTCATGATATCATAAAAAATACTGATGTCGCACACTCCCACGATAACAAAAGGAAAAATAATATTCATTGGTTTCGAAAACAGGACGCAAAATTTCGAAGTTGTGCTCTTAGCCACCGCGATACGAATACAGTCGATTAGATGCCGCGCGAATAGCCTGGTGAAGTCGTGTCGAAAATCTGAGACATTTTCTCAGAAGCTATGCGTATTGGCCCCTAAGCCAAAATAGGTGTTCCTTTATTTACTTCTTTTTATCGCCCTGCCAAGTTTCGACTGTATCACAGAGCGACCTATGATGGATTGCCATCATACCATACATATCTGGTAAAAATTTGGCCTCCTTCATACATGTATTTTCGAATTAGATGCTACCTGAGTTTTAGAAAGCATTTTAAAAAATTGTGCACCAATTTTTGTTATTTTTTTATAAATATCAATACGTTCTAAATCGTTCAGAATATTTAAAATCGTTTAGAAAGTGTTCTGCATTAATTTTGACACACTACAAGAAATAGTGCATGAAAGAAATAAGTCTTGATTTTCCACAATATGCTACCGAAAAAGTACCCAGTTCTCTTAAACGAGAAATACGAATCACTTTGCAGCACTACCGGAAGCAGAGGTCACCTTAACTGTTGGAAAAAGTCCGAGAACCAACCGGGGATCGAACAACTGAACTGCGGCCGAGAGAAGTGGTGCAGTGGTTAGCACACTGGCCTCGGATTCGGGAGGGTGACAGTTCAAATCTGCGTCCGGCCATGCAGGTTTAGGTTCCCCTCGATTCCCCTAAATCACTCCACGCAAACGCCGAAATCGTTCCTTTGAAAAGAACGCGAGCGATTTCCTTCTCCATCCTTTCCTAATCCGACCTTGTGTTTCGTCTCTCATGACCTCGCTGTCGACGGGACGTTAAACTGTTATCTTCCTTCTTTCTGGAGCTGCTACTTTGTCGTCTGACACAGCGATCAAGATGTACAGGGGAACTGATGAATGTAAACTGCCATACAAAAGGTAAAATGTCAAAAAAATATTGTGAAGAAAACTGTTCTTTGTGGGTAATATTACACTTCTTAACAGCGGGGATAGTAAATTTCATTACATAAATAAATATCTATTATGATTTATAGGACATGTGACCTTGTGCTTATAATTGCAGTTATAATGATCGTACCAGTTCACGGAAGACTTGAAGATGTGTTGTGAATAGACAAGATTGGAAGGATGGCTTTTAGTTCTAGAATTAGGATAATAAATTGTTAGCGTATTTTTAGACGTACTAGATGTGAATGCTTAGTTGGTGTGTTCTTATGCACCCATGGCACGCGCTCACACACTTACGTGGAGTCATTTCCCTCCGGAAATATTTACTTCGTAATTTTTCCGTGTGTTTTGCCGTAAATTTGACGGCACCACCTAAGAAGGAGTCTATAGGAGAGTATAACTGGCCACTTCATAGAGACAAAGACTAGCATTCGCTTTCACCTATCATTGGAAAACTTTTAATTTGACGTATTTTCGCTGTCATTTTCAATTGTTCCCTTCTGTGCCAACAAAGTTATGGGATGTCGTGAAAGTTTTAGCTTCGAAGAGAGTCAACGAAGTACTTTAGTAATGTCAAAAAGTTGATTCTATTCAGACCATGTTTCAAATACACAATAGCTAAACTACTTAAGGCGCCTTTTATATCAGATGCAAAACCACTTGTCGTATATTACTTACGTTTGATTCTGGAACTTACGGCAGACTTCCGAAACACTGATAAGGATTTTTAGATCAGTATATAGATGTGGGTCCTTACGTAAAATTAGAACACAATTCTTCCATGCTGCCATCTATAAGTGAAACCATAGGGCAGCCAACATTTTTACACCAGGACAATAAGAAAGTAAATGAAGTAGTCTTGTGCTTACAGACTGGATCTTTTAACTAAATTCGTTTGGCATGAATGACTGGGAGACCCCGTAAGGCAGCTTCAGCCACCTCCGCACCTGCAGGCACCCTTGTTTTCCATCTTTAAGTGTATCTGTTAAGTGTAGATAACTGTAATAGTATGGGTGTAGTGTAGAGTCGTGTTCGTGTTGGACATGATGAGAGAAGGGAAATGATGAAACCCGGTGCTGTATATAGCCTACCCTCTCGAATAGCACCCTCGCGGTCACGTTCTCGCTTCCCGAGCACAGGTTCAGATGGTTCAAATGGCTCTGAGCACTATGGGACTTAACATCTGAGGTCATCAGTCCCCTAGAACTTAGAACTACTTAAACCTAACAAACCTAAGGCCAGCACACAACACCCAGTCATCACGAGGCAGAGAAAATCCCTGACCCCGCCGGGAATCGAATCCGGGAACCCGGGCGTGGGAAGCGAGAACGCTACCGCACGACCACGAGATGCGGACCCGAGCACAGGGTCCCAGGTTCGATTCCCTATAGGGTCAGGGATTTTCACCTGCCTCGAGATGACTGGGTGTTTGTGTTGTCCTCATCAATTCATCATCATTCATGCAAGTGGCGAGTTTGGACTGAGCAAAAGTTGGGAATTTGTACGGGCGCTGATAACCGCTCAGTTGAGCGCCCCACAAACCACACATCATCATCATCGAATAGCACCAAGAGGGCCGTCGAACTTAACGTCCCCAGTCGACGGACAGAGCACTATCAACAGTGTTGCATGCCCTCACTTCATGAGACACAGCGGACAGGTTTGGAAATGAATCCGAAACATTGGCGCCAAGACTGGTGATCAGGGACCTTACGTTACCACGCTTTTTGTCAGCACTACACGGCGTGCCCGGACGGTCACCCAGCCAATTACTGGCCCCGCCCAACGCACCTTAACTGAGGTGATCAGACGTGAATCTGTGTTTCCACCTCGTCACGGCCGTTGAAACTGTAGACACCAAAAGAGAAGAGACGAAGCCTCTTACAGCCGCGTCTCACGTACGATGCAGGCTCTGTGCCCGACGGTGTGATAGAACCAATGACAGTGAGGTAATCTCCTGTCACCAATGACATCGTTGCGCCATTTAGCATTCCAGGCTACTGTGTCAGTAGAGTAGATATGCACTGACGCAAAGTGAAACCTTACCAAGTAACGGTAGTGCCACAGACTAAACAATCCAGCTGGTGCTGCTCGACGTCAGTTCTGGAACTAGCTGTTCAAGTCTGTGCATCAAGGAGCGGTTTATACTAAAAATGCTCTCTTTTTAAATGAATCATGGAAGCATACTTATAACTAGCATTTAAAATTCTTGGAAGTTGGTTACATATGCAACGGGAAGAGCACTGGTCGGCCACTCACACCTGATGAAAATGTCGAGCGTATCCAAGAGGCGTTCACACGGAGAAAGACAGGACATTCAACTTCCTCAGACAACGGTATGGCCCGGTACGACGCCTGCATATAAAGCATTACAAGTTGCAGTTCCTGCAGCAATTGCGTCCCGGCGACCATAACAGAAGGTACGAATATTGCATTTCAGTTCTGCGGTATATGGCAGAGGACACTTTCTCAAAACGACTCATCTTTTGGGACGAATCGACGTTTTATCTGTCGTGTGGATTAAACTGACATAATGGAAGAATTAGGGGTGGACTTCGAACACGAAAGAGATTCATAGAAACTGAATGTGTTTCGTGCTTTTCTGTTCACAGAGTTTATGAACGTTTCTTTTTTTTGCTGAAGAAAGTGTGACAGGAATGTGTTCTATCCTTCACGAAGATTCCAATGACTCATTTTCTATGCATGACAGTGCCCCGCTTCATTTTCATCTTCAGCTGCGGCGTTTTCTTAACAACCGTCCCACAACGTTCGATTGGAAGAAGTGGACATCAAGATCTTGTTCATTGTTTTTGGGCTCCCAGGTCACCAGACCTCACACCTTGCGTTTTTTTTTGTGTGTGTGGGGGGGGGGGGGTGTTTAAAAAGGAAAGTCTTTGTCCCATCTATGGCAGCTACTCGTCAAGAGCTGAGAAACTGAATTGTTGAAGTTGTCTATTCAATAAATAGTGACCTGTTGATTAATTGTGGAATGAAATGGACTACCGTTCTGATTTTTCTCGAACAACGAATGGTGTTCGTGTTGAGTATACGGTATAGTGTCTGTGCAAACATAGAACTTGAACCTTCCAATGTGTTTTTATCTTTCATAGTTTATCTGTAATAAACAACTGAAATCTTTTCTTTCTTTTTGAATTACCTGTTATCCTTTCAGCGAAGCATTCGTGAATGGAATGAGAAGGGGGAAAATATTGATACGAGCTACTGTAGCGTTACAGGATCAATCAGAAACATACGTGGAATAACGCACCATAAGCGAAACTCTTCTGCATCAAAAGGTAGAAGCACCCTATGATATCTCATTGAAGGTCTACTTTCCTCATGGACATTAGTGATACTAACTAAAACAATTTTAATGGGAATCAATATAATATTTTTTATTTGTCAATTTCTATTGATATAAGTCAGTACAAACGTAACAGCATCAGATGGTCGCCAGGTGAGCTGCCAACACGTATAGAGTCTACGCATCAACCCAACACAAGTAACAAAGCTACGAAAGCAAAGCACGACTGCTGCTGATACTGATCCGCCTCTCTCTCTCTCTCTCTCTCTCTCTCTCTCTCTCTTTACCTCTGGTGGCTTTTTGCTTAAGCGGTGTGGCCGAAAATGGTCAGCGGACTCGCTTGAAACACAAACTGCAATAATGTAATATGTTCGTATGAAACTTAATTTTTCTACTGAGAAATTGGCGAGGAGATTTTGATAATCTATAAATACAAATGATATAAATTATATTTCTAATAATTTATTTATGGTGGAACCGAATTACCACAAGATAGTGAAAAAGTATTTATTTGAAAGGCTTCAAAAATTCAGAGCCCAAAAAAGTTAAAGCAGTGGGAATTCTGTAAAATATAGCGCAAACAAAATACAACCCCGTAAAATCAGAAAGCAATTTACGTTTGTAACTGTTTTGAGTGTAGCCTTAATAATCAACTATGTTCTGTTTTTTGTGGTTGCAGTAGAAGATTGTTTCCCAATTGTTAAAAATCCATTCGGCTCTGATTCATTCATTTATTTATTTATTTTTGGGAACACCAGCTCTCATTTCAGGAACCTATCCTAGCACATATTTCGTTAGTTTTATGTTACATGAATGTTTTCTAATAATATTTCGTCCATAGTATACGAAGGATGTCAGAGACTGCACTGAAATATATAGACTGAACTGGAGCGCGGAAATAATTCTCAGCTGTACTACTGAATCTCTTTGTCCAGCAGGAACCAGATTTCCGCAAAGGACTGTGTTACCACTATCAGGCGCGCTGATGAATTGGAATCAATAACTAGTTACGTGGTATGAATGAACTTTATTTCACCTAACCATTACCGGCTTCGAGCATTTGGAACTCCACTTCTGATTATTTATGTTTAATATAGTGGATTCGTGCAGATGGTGTATACTTTGTTTAATGTCCATTTAAAAATTTCTATTTTAACACGGAAATTCGTAAGTTAATAACGTGATATAGCTGTGATGCCCATTACTGTGAATAGAAATCGAAAACATTTAAGCGTTCATGACAAGCATCTCGTTTCCAAAACGGATGACATATTTTAACGCTAACTACATCACACTGAAACAGAACCACTCTTTCGCTAGGTTTAGTAATTAATTCTTTGTAAGGGGTAGATTTTGGCGGTGTTGTAGTTTGATGCAGCTCTCCACGCCATTCTATGCTGTGAAAGTCTCTTCATCTCCGAGTAACTACTCTAGCCTACATCCAGTTGAACCTATTTACTGTTCTCACCTCTTGGTCTCCTTTTACAATTTTCAACCCTCCCTCCCACTATACATTTCCCTCCAACACTAAATTGGTGATTTATTTCTGTCTCTTGTCAACCAACCCCTTCTTTTATTCAAGTTGTACCATAAACTTCTTTTCTCCCTAATTCGATTCAGTGTGTCCTTGTTAGTTGTACGATCTACCCATATAATCTTCAGAACTCTTCCAGAGCATCAGTTTTCAAAAGCATGACTTCTCTTTTAGTCAGAACAGCTTATCGTCTACGGTTCATTTCCTCACAAGGATACACTCCAGACAAAAAAAAAAAAAAAAAAAAAAAAAAAAAAAAAAAAAAAAAAAAACTTCCTAACACTTACCTTTTTATTGGATGTTAAAAAACTCCTCTTTTCCTTGCTATAGCCAGCTGGCACCTTATAGCCTCTCTGCTTCACCCATCATCAGTTATTTCGCTACCCAAATAGCAACACTCATCTACTACTTTTATTTATTCAAAGCGTACATCTTTTCTGAAATTTCAATCACTAATTTTCTCCTCGGAATGAGAAAACATTTCATTGTCGTTATCCTGCATAGGGAGAAATGAACGTCACAATAAAATAAGAGAAATCAGAGCTCGTACCGAAAGATCTAAGTGTTCATTTTTCCCACGCGATGTTACACTGAAGAGCCAAAGAAATTGGTACATCTGTCTTATATAGTGTAGGGCCCCCGCGAGCACGCAGAAGTGCCGCAAAACAACACGGCATGGGCTCGACTAAAGTCTGAAATAGTTCTGGAGGGAACTGACACCATGAATCCTGCAGGGCTGTCCATAAATCTGTAAGAGTACGAGGGGATGGAGATCTCTTCTGAACAGCACGTTGCAAGGCATTCCAGATGTGCTCCATAACGTTCATGCCTGGGGAGTTTGGTGGCCAGCGGAAGTGTTTAAACTCAGACGAATGTTCCTGGAGCCACTGTGTAGCAATTCTGGAAGTGTTGGGTGTCGCATTGTCCTGCTGGAATTGTTCAAGTTCGTCGGTGTGCACAATGGACACGAATGGATGCAGGTGATCAGACAGGATGCTTACGTACGTATCACCTGTCACAGCCGTATCTAGACGTATCACGGGTCCCATATGACTCAAAATGCACACGCCCCACACCATTACAGAGCCTCCACCAGCTTGAACAGTCTCCTGTTGACATGCAGGGTTCATGGATTAATGAGGTTGCTTCCATACCCGTACACGTCAATCCGCTCGATACACTCTGAAACGAGCCTCGTCCGACCAGGCAACATGTTTCCAGTCATCAACAGTCCAATGTCTGTGTTGACGGGCCCAGGCGAGGCGTAAAGCTTTGTGTTGTGCAGCCATCAACGGTACAGGAGTAGGCATACCGCTCCGAAAGCCCATATCGATTATGTTTCGTTGAATGGTTCGCACGCTGACATTTTTTGATGGCCCAGCATTGAAATCTGCAACAATTTGCGGAAGGGTTGCACTTCCGTCACTCTGAACCATTCTCTTCAGTCGTAGTTGGTCCGTTCTTGCAGGATCTTTTTGCGGCAGTGATGTCGGAGATTTGATGTTTTACCGGATTCCTGATATTCACTGTACACCCGTGAAGTAGTCGTACGGGAAGATTCCCACTTCATCGTTAACTCGGAGATGCTGTGTCCCATCGTTCTTGCGACGACTGTAACAGCACTTTCAGACTCACTTATATCTTGATAACCTATCATTGTAGCAGCACTAACCGCTCTATAACTGCGCCAGACACTTGTTGTCTTATGTAGGCGTTGCCGAAGTAGGGCCGTATTTTGCCTGTTTACATATCTCTGTATTTGAATACGCACGCCTATATTAGTTTCATTGGCGCTTCAGTGTAGAACGCTAGAGAAATAGCTGATTAAACCTTCTCGGGCTTCCATTCGGGTAGCTGCATCGAAATGTCGGGGATTTTCGACGCATCTACCCGGATGGAAGCCCGAAAAGATTTCATCAGCAGTACACACCGGGAAAGGCTACATTTACATACGGTAGAGAAATAGTCTGGAGGTGGTTCAAAGAACCCTCTGCCAGGCTCTTAAGTGTAAATTTCAGGGAGATTAGTTAATTCATTAACGGAACAAAGTAAAACGGTACAAATTGTAGAGCGTGACCAAGTATTAGCTATAGTAAACAGGTGGAAATGAATGTAGGTTCAAGTGGTTCAAATGGTTCTAAGCACTATGGTACTTAACACCTGAGGTCATCAGTCCCCTAGACTTAGAACTACTTAAACCTGACTAACCTAATGACATCACACACATCCACGCACGAGGCAGGATTCGAACCTGCGACCGTAGCAGCCGCGTGGTTCCGGAATGAAGCGCCTAGAACCGCTCGATAACAGTGGCCGGCATGAATGTAGGCTATGGTAGTTATACGGCGATGAAGAGGCTTGCACAGGACAGACTAGAATGGAGAGCTGCATCAGACCAATCTTCAGGCTGACAAGGGCAGTATTCGGGCTCGAACACTCATTTACTCCACAATCCCGTGAGCGATCATTTTTTTGTCCCTTATTGCGCTGGTAACATTCGTTTATCTGCAAACCTCTGCAGTCGTCCATTAGAAGCAGCTGAGAATGTGATGTAGAATTCGACCATTGCCTGCCGCTACGTCAATAGAGAGCAGTAGCGACAGTGGATTGTGTATGTGAAGTTGCGTTTTGCGGAGTTATTTCTGTTGCTAAGCGTCAAATGGGTCGGCGATTGGTAATCAACCCTGCTATTGTATTGCGATTGATTGAGATGAAGTTACGACGAAGTCTTCTTCGTGAAGTTGGTACTGGTGAAGAAGTTGATTCAGCCGCACGTTTTCTGGTGTCTGTTACAGTTCAAAAATATTAGCACCGGTTGGAAACGGATAGTGTGGTTATACCAGCAAATAATTATGATGCTAGTGATGACAATGGCAAGCAGCTGACTGAAGGGGGTAGTGATAGAAAAAGTCCGCAGTGAAACTGAATTCCAACATTCCCCTGATGAGACGTTTAAATTCGAAAGTGTCGTCATGGTGTTTAATGACAGCACACTGGAGAACATATACGATGATGATCACGTCAGAGGTTTCAACACATTTCATAAGCTCCTGAAAAGATACCCTATACTGAAGGCTAAAATCAATATTAAAAGCGTAGTGGAGCATGTGGCAAAGAAAAGAGAAAGCAGTATGGTTTAGAAAGGAAATTTCAAGCTAAAGTTCAGTATCATCAACCAACGTGTAGTGACGTAGTTTGATAAAGTGCGTAAAAGAAAGACAGGAAGATTAGTGTTAAACATCCGATCGATATCGAGGTCATTAGAGACGGGGCACAAATTCAGAATATTTCAAGCATGGGGAACGAAATCGGCCGTGCCGTGTCTGGAGCGATTTAGGGAAATCGCGGGAAACCTAAATCTGGATGGCTGGACGTGGATTTGAACCGTCGTCCTCCAAGATGGGAGTCCAGTGTGGTAACTACAATACCACTTCGCTCAGTTTCGTTTTTGGCATTTACAACGTTGGGCATTGGACATTGCCGGAAACCTCGGGTGTATAAACTTGACAGCGTCACTGGGATTTATTACGAACTAGAAAAGGGAGCTTAGGATAACATCACGCCGCGTAGCCTTGCTCCAAGCGCGATAAGATAAGGACGATAAAGAAGAGACGATTCAAAGAGCTCAAACTTTTGTTGCTAAAGTCAATGTGCATGTCACGACAGATTATATCCAGACTGGATTCTGTATGGAACTGTCATCAGAGTCAATTCAGCTATGAGCTTTCTTCCAAAGAACGCTATCCATCTTTCCAAGAACCAAATACAAAGTCTGGACCCCGTGTGTCAATGGAAATAGAAAAACGGTGTCCTCCAAATGTCTTCGAAGATGAAAGTGTGAGCAGGAAGATGATGAAAGAACATCTGGAGACTTTTTGAGTCATATTTGAATCCACATTTGCCGACAAAGTGACTAGTGCTTTGTGGCTTCTGGTCTGGACATAAGGATGAAAAAGTACTACTGGAAGCCTCTTAAGGACAAGGTGTTATAAAAATCATTCCACCTAAAACTACAAAATACACATAACCTCGGGTCGCGTATTGCTTCGGGCAGTATAAAAGAGAAGGTGCGTTCAATGAGAATACAACACATCTTTTTGCTCGACCAATTCCAGTTGAAAAAAAAAATGCGGAATTGGTTGTGGTATATCGTGGAATGTTCCCGCTTCATTCTGATAGGTGGCAGCGCTGTACGTAGCCTTCAAAATAGCGTCTGTAGCGGAGGTCCGTTCCAAGCAGAGAGTTGCCATAGGGATCCTTTTGGCGGAAACCAGAACCTGGCAGGTATTCATAGGTGCTTGCAGACTGTCTATGGAGACACAGCAGTGAACAAAAGCACGATGAATCATCGTGCGTGACGTCTGTCGTCATCGCAACAAGGTCGCGTAAACCTGCCCGATCTCCCGCATGCCTCAGGAAATTGAAGAAACGACTACAGCGTGTTCGCAACGGCAAAACCGCAAACGAACTTCTCCTTCTCCATGACAATGGAAGGTCTCACACAAATCTGTGCACCCGAGGAGAGCTCACAAAACTTCATTGGACTGTTCTTCCTCATCCACCCTACATCTACATCTAAATCTACATTTATACTCCGCAAGCCACCCAACGGTGTGTGACGGAGGGCACTTTGTGTACCACTGTCATTACCTCCCGTTCCTGTTCCAGTCGCGTATGGTTTGCGGAAAGAACGACTGCCGGAAAGCCTCCGCGCGCTCTCGAATCTCTCTAATTTTACATTCGTGATCTCCTCGGGAGGTATAAGTAGGGGGAAGCAATATATTCGATACCTCATCCAGAAACGCACCCTTTCGAAACCTGGACAGCAAGCTACACCGCGATGCAGAGCGCCTCTCTTGCAGAGTCTGCCACTTGAGTTTGCTAAACATCTCCGTAACGCTATCACGCTTACCAAATAACCCTGTGACGAAACGCGCCGCTCTTCTTTGGATCTTCTCTATCTCATCTGTCAACCCGACCTGGTACGGATCCCACACTGATGAGTAATACTCAAGTATAGCTCGAACGAGTGTTTTGTAAGCCACCTCCGTTGTTGATGGACTACATTATCTAAGGACTCTCCCAATCAATCTCAACCTGGCAACCACCTTACCAACAAGTAATTTTATATGATTATTCCACTTCAAATCGTTCCGTACGCATACTCCCAGATATTTTACAGAAGTAACTGCTACCAGTGTTTGTTCTGCAATCATATAATCATACAATAAAGGATCCTTCTTTCTATGTATTCGCAATACATTACATTTGTCTATGTTAAGGGTCAGTTGCCAGTCCCTGCACCAAGTACCTATCCACTGCAGATATTCCTGCATTTCGCTGCAATTTTCTAATGTTGCAACTTCTCTGTATACTACAGCATCATCCGCGAAAAGCCGCATGGAACTTCCGACACTATCTACTAGGTCATTTATATATATTGTGAAAAGCAATGATCCCATAACACTCCCCTGTGGCACTCCAGAGGTTACTTTAACGTCTGTAGACGTCTCTCCATTGAGAACAACATGCTGTGTTCTGTTTACGAAAAACTGTTCAATCCAGCCACACAGCTGGTCTGATATTCCGTAGGCTCTTACTTTGTTTTTCAGGCGACAGTGCGGAACTGTATTGAACGCCTTCCGGAAGTCAAGGAAAATGGCATCCACCTGGGAGCCTGTATCTAATATTTTCTGGATCTCATGAACAAATAAAGCGAGTTGGGTCTCACATGATCGCTGTTTCCGGATTCCATGTTGATTCCTACAGAGTAGATTCTGGGTTTCCAGAAATGACATAATAAGCGAGCAAAAAACATGTTCTAAAATTCTACAACAGATCGATGTCAGAGATATAGGCCTATAGTTTTGCGCATCTGCTCGACGACCCTTCTTGAAAACTTGAACTACCTGTGCTCTTTTCCAGTCATTTGGAACCTTCCGTTCCTCTAGAGACTTGCGGTACACGGCTGTTAGAAGGGGGGCAAGTTCTTTCGCGTACTCTGTGTAGAATCGAATTGGTATCCCGTCAGGTCCAGTGCACTTTCCTCTGTTGAGTGATTTAAGTTGCTTTTCTATTACTTGGACACTTATTTCGATGTCAGCCATTTTTTCGTTCGTGCGAGGATTTAGAGAAGGAACTGCAGTGCGGTCTTTCTCTGTGAAACAGCTTTGGAAAAAGGTGTTTAATATTTTAGCTTTACGCGTGTCATCCTCTGTTTCAATGCCATTATCATCCCAGAATGTCTGGATATGTTGTTTCGATCCACTTACTGATTTAACGTAAGACCAGAACTTCCTAGGATTTTCTGTCAAGTCAGTATATAGAATTTTACTTTCGAATTCACTGAACGCTTCACGCATAGCCCTCCTTACGATAACTTTGACATCGTTTAGCTTCTGTTTGTCTGAGAGGTTTTGGCTGCGTTTAAATTTGCAGGGAAGCCATGTCACGCACTTTCCGCACCATAAAGGATGCACTCCACAGGAATCAGTAGGTGGATATTGG
The DNA here is from genome assembly GCF_023898315.1 of Schistocerca nitens. Taxonomy (NCBI): domain Eukaryota; kingdom Metazoa; phylum Arthropoda; class Insecta; order Orthoptera; family Acrididae; genus Schistocerca; species Schistocerca nitens. Next base: position 258,017,560 of record NC_064616.1, on the reverse strand, counting down.
GCAGATTTTTGATGCATCAAAACGTTGGCTACGACATCTACCAGTGGAGTGGTGCCATGCGAGCATAAAGGCCCTCCCATCCCAATAAGGTGGTGTAAGGCCGACGCATTAAACGGAAATTTTGCTGAAAAGTAGGGTATTGTAGCCAGAAGAGTGGGGGATGGTATGGTGTACTGGAATCCTTTGACAGAAAAAATGTGCTGCATTTCTTATTAAACAGCTCTCGTATATGCCAAGAGCATAACAGAAGTTGCTAAACTACTTTCCAGGAACACGCAGCCAAAATTGCGTGAAAGATTCTTTGTAATGTAAATGCATTCTGTCATTTAAAATCAATTATCTGCGAAAGTATACAGACCAGTGCTCCGTTAAGCGAGGCTGAAAGTCCTCTCTTGCGCTTATATGTAGATACGATACCTGCATTGCATTTAGTTTCTACAATGACACCTACAGTGAAATCTGGAGCACGTTTATAGAGTCTTGCAGAAAAACAGCACTCATCAGCACATGGTACTGTAACCAACATTTCTGACAGATATGTTCTTTCGGACGCAAATACCTTCCTTGTGAGAACCTAAAGAACAAAGAAAATCACCTCTACGTTTAAATGCTGGTGCCCGTCTTGTTTGGTAAACTCTCTCATCCATACTTAATAGAGGAGCAATACGACCTTTTTGTGCTTGGAAATCAACAAACCTGTTGAATTACAATCAATGTTTACTGGTTACTCTTTCGTGACAAACAGTAATGATACATTTTTTGATTTTTCTTAATGTGGTGATGATGATGATGTTTGGTTTGTGGGGCACCCAACTGCGCTGTTATCAGCGCCCGTACAAATCCCCAACCTTTGCTCAGCCCAGTCTCGTCACTTTCATGAATGACGATGAAATGATGAGGACAACACAAACACCCAGTCATCTAGATCTTTCCTAGTGTGTCAATTATGCTCCAACTTGAGTATAATGCAGCTCGTGCTAAAGTCTGTTACATGTACTGGGAACGTACAGCTTATCAAGTAAGTGTTTTTTGATTGCTTTTCACTGTAATGCCTATCCCAGATATGTCACTATCTTCAGTTACAAATTTTGCTGTCGACAGGAACATTGAGCGTAAACATGAAACAAAGTGTTCAAGAAGCGCATGAATTCATGTTTCGAATGTAAACCATAAAAAGAGAAGTAGTAGATGATGGAAATCGGTGATGCTTTAGTGAAATAGAGTTCATGCAGCACAGGTGACTGGATGCTATCATTCTAGTATGGTCTGAGACAGAGTTTGATAATTAAATGATATAAATTCAGAAATAACTATAAGTCAGATTTTACTATAAATGCAGGCAGAGTCTGTACGGCTTGCAGAAGATCCAGCAATACATTAAAATAATACCAGTCAGTAAGCTTTCCGTATACTCTAATTACGAGGGCTTGCTGAAAAGTATCGCCTCCAAATTTTTATATGAAAACTCTTAAAGCATTTTAAATAAAAGAAACGTTATTGAAATTCTACATCTTTATTCTTCGTATCTACATGTTCTTTTCTCAACATAGTCATCCTGGCGACGAACACATTTCTCCCAGCGAGAGACCAGTTCGTTGATATCGCCACTGTAGAATGCTTGACTTTGTTGACAGAGCCACAACCTCAATCTCTATTTGCGCCGCTTCATCATTATCGAAGTGACGTCCTGGAAGGGGTACTTTAAATTTTTGGAAAAAAGATGAATTTTGCTTTGGCCAAGTTGAGACTGCATGGAGGATACACATATGAGATACCTCAGTTCTTTCGGACATGTCCGAAAGGACAGACGCCATTTCTGTGTTTAATCCCAAGGCCGGACATAGAATGTTCTGAAAGGAGAAACCCCGATTCCTGCCGCATTCGGGCAATGGAAAAATTTGTACCAAGGTCAGGAATCCAACCGACTCTCTTTCTAACGAGGCAGATGCGTTGATCATCTAGTACACCTTTGCGCAGTGGTTACACATAAGTGCATGGACTACCAAAGCATGCCTCTCTCCTTCACTCCAGATTCCTATTGTCGCACACTACCGAAGTAGCGCCCCTAGCTGGCCGAGCGGTTCTAGGCGCTACAGTCTGGAACCGCGCGACCGCTACGGTCACAGGTTCGAATCCTGCCTCGGGCATGGATGTGTGTGATGTCCTTAGGTTAGTTACGTTTATGTAGTTCTAAGTTCTAGGGGACTGATGACCTCACAAGTTAAGTCCCATAGTGCTCAGAGCCATTTTTTAGCGCCCCTAGTAATTTTTTCTCTTTTTGCTCGTCGCATCACGCGAAGTCCCGCACGAGGTCGAGCCAAGAGTGCTCTGTACTGAATGATTATATTAGCCTTCACGGCGCATATATACTTATATGAGGGCTCGCAGACGTTACTTTCGTAGTGTGCGGCAAAGCGGAATTTGGACAAGGGGTGAAACGAGCTTGGATAATCCATGCAGTTACGCCTATCAAATATGTGAAGGTGGCATACATGGTTAACGCGTCTGCATAGTAAGCAGGAGACACTACTTCGATTCCTAGGCTCGGTACAAATTTTCATTGCCCGAATGCGGCAGAGATCGGAGTTTCTCCTCTCTGAACAAATTGTATGGGGGTTGATGGAAGACAGTGGACCTGTGGCGTCGGATTGCTGCAGATGTCCCGGCGATCGTTTATTGTCTGGCATTTTCATGCTGAAGTAGAGGGTGCTTCAAGTGTGGACGAACTCTTCGAATTCGAAACTAGATTACAGCACTCACTTTCTCACGCACCTACATAGTTACGTTACACACTGTCATGTTACACGCTACAATTTAGAGCCCTCTAGCGACAGAGTGCTGCAAATATGCAGAGATGAAGAGCAAAGTTGTACAATGTGAATAACGTTTGTTTTATTTAAAAAGCTTTAAGAGCTTTCACATAAAAACTCCAAGGTGTTACTTTTCAGCACACCCTCGTACATACATTTCAGGGCATAATCCTACGGTGGCTGGTGAATGCTGACTACGGATGGGTATTTGGCATTGGATCACATTGGTGTTTCGGGTCGAATAAGTTCGGCGTCCGGAGTGACAACGGGTGTGAGCAACCGCATCTAGTTTTCCGCGCGGTAAATGTATTTGGAGGCGGACGAAGTTGCTCTCAGAGGTGGCCCTGTTACGTCCAAAGTGGGCGGGATTACTCCGCCATAAGCTAACCTTACTACTACTGGCGATCCTCGAGCACAAAGGGCGGATTCTGCGCTCCATTACATTTCATAAAATACGTCTTTCTCGGTGCGTTACAGATATAACAATTTCTTTTATTTGAGGAGCGGGAGCGGGCATTGTGCGCCGCGGCGTCTGAGTGGTGGGCGGTGCGGCGGCATTGTGCGCCCCCCGCAGGACAAGACAATCTCTGCCGCCAGCATCGATTTCCGCGCTCCTTCGCGGAGCCCTCGCCGCTGTCCTCCCCGCGACGCCAGCATCGCTACAAATGTGCCTCGGCGCCGACCATCCAACAAATCACTAAAGGTTCCTCCTTTGAGTGTCATCGTGCAGATCCGAATCTATGAGTACGTTCGTACTATACAAGCCACTGACTGCTGCACTGGACAACCGTAGCAAGTGTGATCATAAAGTTTTAATTACCGCCTCGAAAAAGTGAGCTGTGACAATGAAGCTTGGCAATTGTGTTCGTTTTCTATACAGGGTGCTACAAAAAGGTACGGCCAAACTTTCAGAAAACATTCCTCACACACAAAGAAAGGAAATATGTTATGTGGACATGTGTCCGGAAACGCTTACTTTCCATGTTAGAGCTCATTTTATTACTTCTCTTCAAATCACATTAATCATGGAATGGAAACACACGGCAACAGAACGTACCAGCGTGACTTCAAACACTTTGTTACAGGAAATGTTCAAAATGTCCTCCGTTAGCGAGGATACATGCATCCACCCTCCGTCGCATGCAATCCCTGCTGCGCTGATGCAGCCCTGGAGAATGGCGTATTGTATCACAGCCGTCCACAATACGAGCACGAAGAGTCTCTACATTTGGTACCGAGGTTGCGTAGACAAGAGCTTTCAAATGCCCCCACAAATGAAAGTCAAGAGGGTTGAGGTCAGGAGAGCGTGGAGGCCATGGAATTGGTCCGCCTCTACCGATCCATCGGTCACCGAACCTGTTGTGGAGAAGCGTACGAACACTTCGACTGAAATGTGCAGGAGCTCCATCGTGCATGAACCACATGTTGTGTCGTACTTGTAAAGGCACACGTTCTAGCAGCACAGGTAGAGTATCCCGTATGAAATCATGATAACGTGCTCCATTGAGCGTAGGTGGAAGAACATGAGGCCCAATCAAGACATCACCAACAATGCCTGCCCATACGTTCACAGAAAATCTGTGTTGATGACGTGATTGCACAATTGCGTGCGGATTCTCGTCAGCCCACACATGATGATTGCGAAAATTTACAATTTGATCACGTTGGAATGAAGCCTCATCCGTAAAGAGAACATTTGCACTGAAATGAGGATTGACACATAGTTGGATGAACCATTCGCAGAAGTGTACCCGTGGAGGCCAATCAGCTGCTGACAGTGCCTGCACACGCTGTACATTGTACGGAAACAACTGGTTCTCCCGTAGCACTCTCCATACAGTGACGTGGTCAACGTTACCTTGTACAGCAGAAACTTCTCTGACGCTGACATTAGGGTTATCGTCAACTGCACGAAGAATTGCCTCGTCCATTGCAGGTGTCCTCGTCGTTCTAGGTCTTCCCCAGTCGCGAGTCATAGGCTGGAATGTTCCGTGCTCCCTAAGACACCGAACAATTGCTTCGAACGTCTTCCTGTCGGGACACCTTCGTTCTGGAAATCTGTCTCGATACAAGCGTACCGCGCCACGGCTATTTCCCCGTGCTAATCGATACATCAAATGGGCATCTGCCAAATCCGCATTTGTAAACATTGCACTGACTGCAAAAGCACGTTCGTGATGAACACTAACCTGTTGATGCTACGTACTGATGTGCTTGATGCTAGTACTGTAGAGCAATGAGTCGCATGTCAACACAAGCACCGAAGTCAACATTACCTTCCTTCAATTGGGCCAACTGGCGGTGAATCGAGGAAGTACAGTACATACTGACGAAACTGAAAAGAGCTCTAACATGGAAATTAAGCGTTTCCGGACACATGTGCACATAACATCTTTTCTTTATTTGTGTGTGAGGAATGTTTCCTGAAAGTTTGGCCGTACCTTTTTGTAATACCCTGTATAACTCCCCGCCCGAACAGGTGTCGGAAGGCCCAACGGTACCGACTGATCACCGTGTCATCCTCAGCCGATAAGCGTCACTGGACGCGGATATGCAGGGTCATGTGGTCAGCACATGTCAGTTTTCGTTACGGAGCCGCTACTTCGCAATCAAGTTGCTCCTCAGTTGCCCTCACAAGGGCTGAGTGCACCGCGTTTGCCAACAGCACTCGGGAGACCCGGACGGTCACCCATCCAAATGCTAGCCAAGCCCGAAAGTGCTTTCTGTGATCCTACGGGAACCGATCTTACCACTGCGGCAAAGGTGTTGGATACTTATCTACATACACTATCTTATAAAAGTCGCAAGACTAGTCGTTAGATTTCATCTGAGTAACGAAACCATGTGATTGTGGAGAGGAGCCGAGAAGAAACAATCACGGCTGAATACTGTCCTCATGTATTGCTGGACAGTAGCCGTCGAGTATTGTGGCTGCTTGTTGTAAAAAATCACATGATATCAGCGAAAGGAAGCACTCGTGACTCCCAAAAGTGCTACTAGCAGTCCATCTTGCGCAATGAACGTGCGCATTGAGTTGAAGACAGCGAGGCACAATGGTATAGCAGCTCTACATGAGCCGCACATTTCTGTAGCGAACGCTAAACGGCGCTTGAGGTGGTTAAAAGTGCGACGTTACTGGGCAGCGAATGACGGGAAACGAATGATTTGGAGTGATGAATCGCCCAATAGCCTGTGGCAATCCGATGGTAGAGTCTGCTTTTGGCGAATATCTGAAGAGCATTACCTGCCATCATGTATTTTGCAACACTGAAGTACGTAGGAGTTGGTGTTACGGTAAGGGGGTTTTTGTCGTGGTTAGCGTAAGATTCACGTATTACGCTTAAGAAATGCCTAAATTCAGAAGCATATGAACGGATTTTATGACATAGTGTAGTGTGTTCAGTATAGGAACAGTTCGGAGACAATGGCTGTTCGTATCAGCATGACAATGTGTCGTGTCGTAAAGCAGCGCCTGTGTAGCAATGGTTTGTGAAGAATAACACTCCTCAAGCGGGTTGGCCTGCTCCCAAACCAACAGAACACATTTGGAATGAGTTAGAACGTATGCTACGCTCCAGAACACAGCGTCCAACATCACTATCTAACATTAAAGTAGTTGCGTAATTGGTTAATGTTATTTACTTGTAGTTTTGTAGTTGTAGAGACCAACTATAGTAGTCGCATTTTCGTAGAATTACCAAATTTGTAAGTAAGAGAAACAAATAACTAATACATATCTTTATTACTATTAACAAAAAAAAAGTGTAGTATGGTCCATGTTAGCTTGCTAGATAATAAAATTACAATGAAATGGATACCCTTGGCTGCATACAGGCGTTGATATAAGTCAACGGGGACAATGGAAAATGTGTGCTCCGACCGGGACTCGAACCCAGGATCTCCTGCTTACATGGCAGACCCTTTTTTTTTTTGCATTTTCTTCGTTGTTGATCGTTGTGTTTGTTCGTTGCGGACGTCATACAACATCCGTTACAGATTTTTTTTTGTTCCTTCCACTCAGTTTTTTTTTTATTACAGAGGCCAACCGGCTCTCTGACCGAACGCGCTGAGCTACCGTGCTGGCTACCCATCTGAGCCACCGAGGACACAGAGGATAGTGCGACTGCAGGGACTTACCTCTGGCACGCCTACCGTGAGACCCACATTCCCAACTTATTGTCCCGCACTATATTCAGTGCCCCTGCCCATTATACTAATTACTTGTGGCTTTATCGTCGATTCCCGTAAGAGTTCGAGCACTGTTTCAGCATCTGCACAAAAGAAGATGGTCAAATGGCCTGTGAGCCGTAACTATATATATGAAGACGGTATCTGCTCTTTCGGACATGTCCGAAAGAACAGATACCACCTTCATATATGCTAGACAATAGGTTGTAAAGCGAAGAACAAATAAATTACTGCATTCCCTTGCTTCAGCCGCGTTCTACCACAGACTTTCAGACACATCATTGAAAGTGTCCCCAACAGAATTCAAGATATCATAAACGCCTAGGATGACACTAACTATATTAATGTCCACCAGTAAGTGACCGGACACTTTTAATGAGATTCTGTATTCACCCTAGAATACAACACATCTTTCCCAACTATGAGCTATTTGGCGGAGGCCTTGGTTGTATGCTTATAAGTCTGCATTTCTGCTATTCAGGAAACTTTCTACCTCGAAAACGATCTCATCATCACGTTCGAAATGTGTGTCAAATATGATTTCGTGATTCGAGGAAAGAGGTAGGAATCACTGTGAGCCATGTCAGGAGAAAACTGGGCGAGGCAAAATTTGGCAGCGCAAAGGAGCAGTAACTGTGACTGTGTCCTGTACAGAATGAGGTGGTGCGTTGTCTTGGAACAACCTCTTTCATAGTTTCCCCTGCGACTTTGTCTTGACAGCCTCTCGTAACCATGGCACGTGATACTGTAGTGTAAACCTTTGACGGTTTGTCTCTTATTAGCGTAATCTGTTAAAACCACGCTATGACATTATCAAAACCACTCAGTATCACCTTGCCCTGTAATGATTGGATTTTCGCCTTTTCCGTCGGTGATGAGTCCACATCTATGCACTGCTTACTTTGCTCCTTATTCTCGGGGTCACAGCCATCCGCGGTGGCCGAGCAGTTCCAGGCGCTTCAGTCCGGAACCGCGCGACTGCTACGGTCACAGGTTCGAATCCTGCTTCGGGCATGGATGTGTGTGATGTCCTTAGGTTAGTTAGGTTTAAGTAGTTCTAAGTCTGGGGGACTGATGACCTCAGATGTTAAGTCCCACAGTGCTTAGAGCCATTTGAAACTTATTATTATTATTATTATTATTATTTTCATGGGCGACGAAGGCTGGAACCTGCAGGCCAATACCGCAACTGGACGTCCGCTGTGTGGCGCCAGGTGATCTTTTCAGATGAATCACGTTTTATATTCGATCGGACAGAAAGCAAAGACCCTGCAACATTCGTCGGAACAGTCCTGAAAAGAGGAGGGAACGTTGTGGTCTGGAGAATGTTTTCGTGCCATTCCCTGGGTGATCTGATCATTCTGGAAGGTAAAATGGATCAACAAAAGTATGCATCTATCCTAGGGGAACATGTCCACTCCCACAGGCAGTCTTATTTCCTCGGCACGATGACATCTACCAACAGGACAACCGAATGTGTCACATACGTCATGGTTCGAAGAGCACCAGGATGAGTTTACCGCACTCTCCTGGCCACCACACTCCCCAAAGTTAAACCCAATGGAGAATATGTGGGATCACCTCAATCGAGCTGTTCGCGCCACAGCTCCTCAAGGGCGAAACCTTAGCCCCATTTCACACTGGGACACTGGTGACGGTCAGCAACGACGGTCACCGACAGAGACACATTCGTTTGAATAGGAGCATCACACCGGGACACTCTACTGCCTCACCGAGCCACTGTGACCCAGCAGTGACTCACCCTCGCCACATGTAACGGACAAGGTCACTGTGAAACTTCCTGGCAGATTAAAACTGTGTGCCGGACCGAGACTCGAACTCGGGACCTTTGCTTTTCGCGGGCAAGTGCTCTACCACCTGAGCTACCCAAGCACGACTCACGCCCCGTCCTCACAGCTTTACATCTGCCAATACCTCGCCTCCTACCTTCCAATGCTGTGAGGACGGGGCGTGAGTCGTCCTTGGGTAACTCAGTTGGTAGAGCACTTGCCCGGAAAGGTAAAGGTCCCGAGTTCGAGTCTCGGTCCGGCACACAGTTTTAATCTGCCAGGAAGTTTCATATCAGCGCACACTCCGCTGCAGAGTGAAAATCTCATTAAGGTCACTGTGTTTACAGCAGTCACCGCCAGACGTCCATTAGTTTGAATTGGAGTGTTCACACTGGACACAGATCACAGACACAGCGTTGCAGATTTGCCAACCGACAGGCAGTCATTTCTGAGACAGCGATGCGAAACATTTATTGTACATTATACTGTACAAATTATAGCCATGAGTTTAGATTTGATTAACACGGAAGATTTTGTAAGTGAAGTAGAAAGTCGTCCTGCTATTTGGAATGTGAAAAGCAATGACTATAGAAACAAAGTGATGAAAACGAATGCATGGCTAGAAATTATAACGAAGTTTGTGCCTGATTTCAGTGAGAAAAGCACGTATGAGGAAAACAAAATTGGTAAGTTGTATGTTCTTTTTTCAAATTTAATACCTTATTTTTCGGACAATAAAAGGCTACCGAAATTTGGTTGCTACCCTTGTACGAGGTCATTTCACTAACTAATCAGTTGGCGATACCTGCAGTGTCGAACACCAGTGATCCAGGAGTGTTCACCACAGTGACTGGTGCCCATCACTGGCGACCGTCACCAGTGTCTCAGAGTGAAACGGGCCGAACGCAGCTGATCACGGTACTGCACAGGGCACGGCTTCGTCTCCCTATCGGTGTGTTCCAGAACGCCATTGACGCTCTTCCTGCACGACTCGCAGCGGTCCGCGCTCCGGAAGGTGGTTATTCGGGCTTTTGACAGGTGGTCACATTAATGTGACTGTACGGTGTAGCATGGATGGCAGCCATATCGCAGCGCTACGGACGGCGACCTTACTCATGTTCAAAATGTCGTGCAAGATGTTGAAAACTGATCCATGACTAACCATCACTTTTTCCACATTGCCTCGATTATGATGCGTTTGTCTTTGAACACCAGAGTCTACACTTCTCTGGCGAATCCGGTTCTTTCGGAGAGACAGACAAACCACTTAAAATTGTTGCCATACACTTCCAAAAACTCAGTATGGACTGTTGCAGCGTTGGTCCCTCTAAATGCAGAAAACGAATCACAGGATACTACCATAGTGTGCAGCGTCATTTTGTTTTAGATCCTCTGTAGTTGGAATTAGGAACGACAGCAGTCGTTCTGCGCACCTACGTCATGCATTCTCCGACAGACAATGACAGTTCATTAGCGCCATGGGCGCTTTGCTGTGGATGTCGTAACGAATGCGAACATTAAAAGCGATCATAGAGAGTTTTTTTATTTAGTCTATTATTCCATTCGTTGCGAGTTGTCAACGATGATGGTTGTGGAAAGCAACAATTCTATATAAGCAAGAGAGAGACATAATTAGCAGGAAACACAATTTCTTCACGCGCAAAGCACATTCATGCGCGTACCGCAACCGCCGGTTGGAACCGGCAGCATTTTAATCCCTGTCCGTGTCTCTATCTGCCATCGCTCGTGAAGTGGACAATAGCGGCATGCTGCTTTAATGTGGCGCGGAGATTTCAATGTGGATCAGATCTGGAGACACGTACCTGCAAACAAACGAAAAAATAATTACATAAGTTTGTTTTTTAGACGTTTGATTAAAACATTACGACTACCCGTCGTAAATTATTCATCAGATGTGAATCACGGATTTGTTATAACTGTTTACGATAACAGAAAAACTGAACTTGCCGTTTCAAAACGGATTGAGTTAATTGGTGTGTGAAATTAATAAAAAAAATTCTGTGTGCAGTTCGGGTGCGCGCTGTATATTTTTCGTGAAAATGTCGGAAAACAATCATAACAAGTATCTTGTACTGTCACGTCGAAACAGTAATATGTTTTATAGGTACGGAATAAACAAACATACAGAGGCTGTATTTGTCCAGTGGTTCCAGGTGGTGTGAACTGCAATGTCACACACTTTTCTGGAGGGATAGTCTGTTCTAAAGAAGTGAGATTTTTATGCGCAGACCAGGGATCAAGCAAAAGGAAGTTATTTTGACCAGCCATTTCCCAAAGTCAGTGCTGGTACTATAGTTGCAGTTCTCTTAAGCCTGTTTTCTCACTCTTGCTTGCCGTGACGTAACTATTCCCCACTCCTCGTGCAAGATCACGCACACCGGAAAGAATTTTAGGGAGCAAACCATCTCCAACTTCTCACAGCACAATAAATACCTTTCCTTCCAATGTAGCATCCGGATTAACAGTGGTCATGACTGAATACGAAAACGTTAAAGCATTGATGTTATTTGATCTTTATACAACTCTTTTGGTACTTTTAGTTTAATTTCCAGGGTTCATATGCATTTCCTCATCAAATCGCGATTGGTCGGTGTTGAAAATAAATTTATTAGAAAACGATGCGATAAGTTTCTTCATCTCATCTACAAATTTTCGGGCAGATTTCACACTTTGCTCTGCATGGTAAAGTTGCTCTTTGTTTGAAATTTCCTTATTTTGCGTCTTCCAATTCTGTAGCACTGCCTGAAGTTATGCATCCATCCACTGTTTCCCTTGGTTCAAATGGCTCTGAGCACTATGGGACTCAACTGCTGTGGTAATTAGTCCCCTAGAACTTAGAACTACTTAGACCTAACTAACCTAAGGACACCACACACATCCATGCCCGAAGCAGGATTCGAACCTGCGACCGTAGCAGTCGCGCGGTTCCGGACTGCGCGCCTAGAACCACGAGACCACCGCGGCCGGCACTGTTTCCCTTGAAATCACTGTAATCTATGTCGCATGAAACTCGATGTGCATTACCTAGTAGGTCACTATCATTGTTTAAATGGTTCAAATGGCGCTGAGTACTGTGGGACTTAACATCTGAGGTCATCAGTCCCCTAGAACTTAGAACTACTTAAACCTAACTAACCTAAGGACATCTCACACATCCATGCCCGAGGCAGGATCCGAACCTGCGACCGTAGCTGTCGCGCGGTTCCGGACTGAAGCACCTAGAACCTCTCGGCCACAACAGCCGGCTCACTATCATGCACATCCTGTAAATTGTATCGAGCAACCTTGAAACGCGCAAACATCAATTTTTGTAACAGATGCGCATTGCCCTCCCTTGAATGTCTCTAGTTGTTCTTAGGCACTACACGGTCATACTGCAGCGGACTTATTTGAAATCTGTTCTTAATTGTATTTTACTATGCTGCGGATGGTCTTCGAAGTAAGTAATTATGTTTTGCACCCGCCCCTTGGACAACGATAGTCCTTTACTACATATCACTGGATACGGGATTTGTGGCTCCCTGTCCGAGAAGAATGATGACTAGACGCCTCGACACCTATTTCAGTATCACTTTCACTTGTTAAGAACGTATCGTTATCATTGTACTCCTCATGTACATTGTCGGCACATTATATGGTATACGACACCACACACTCCACTGACTCATCTTGCAGAATCGCTAATATTTCATCTGCCACTCTTTCTCACTCTGTGAAATTCCTGACGAAATGTCAGTTTCAGCAACTGTTGTTGTATATTTAATGCAATATTTGCTTTGTTTATCGTTGCCATTGCTCTGCTTTGTTTTAACATCACTAGCACTGTAGCACTGCTGTGAGTTACTCGTCAACTAAGCAGATCAAGTACGTTCCGTAGCCTCTTGCTGTGCTAGCCATTGGATACTTCCAGTACCACCCACCTGTTGCCACCAGCAGCCAACATTGTGGTTGTATGGTAGACAAAGCCGCGAGGGGTAGCCGCGTGGTCTTAGGCGGCTTGTCACGGTTCGCGCGGCTCCTCCCATTGTAGGTTCGAGTCCTCCCTCGGGCATGGGTTTGTGTGTTGTCTTAGTGTAAGTTAGTTTATGCTAGATTAAGTAGTGTGTAAGCCTAGGGGCCGATGACCTCAGCTGTTTGGGCCCATAGGAATTTACCATCACAGTGGTAGACAGTATGTGGGGCGTCGAATGCCGTAAAATATCGTTGGCTTTTTGCAACCTCGCACTCAATGGGTTCCTAGTTAGTATGAAAGAAAAGCTTGTTTTTGCTAAAATGTATTTGGGGAATTTAGAGTGACCTATTTTGCTACTTAGAATGAATTCAGCGAACCAGTAATACACATTCTGGTAAAAGTAATTAAAAGTAATATAACTGGGGTCATACGTCGGTGAAACACACTAGGTTTATAGACACTAGACTTCCAAAACCTTCCTTTAGTCGGCGCTGCAGTGTAATAGATCTCTTCAAGTGCTTAGGTACAAAGGATCTCGACTGTCAGAGATGCTTCTGCTTACTGTAGGAAACATGTAGCAGAGGTGACCTGATTACGGTTCGAATTGAGAATAGCCAGTACTGGTCGAAAGAGGGTGAAGTTGCAGAGAAACCCGTTCGCATCGAGATATATAAACAACCTATAAATACTCCGAAAAGGAAAACAAGGGCGAATAAAATCCATTATTTTCTGGTCTACAGTCACCCAAAAGATGAACATGGAACCTCGTCTTGTGATACTCGTTTAAAAAAGGACTTTTCATTAACTTCCAAACGGTTATCATGACACTACAATGAAAGCATACAGAAGGAACCGCTACGTATAGTAGCACAGCGGGAAGACGGGAAGGCTAGTAAGATTCCCTTAGCCTGCTTGGGTTGGGCATAGCTTGGGTTGGTAAAGCAGCCTCCCCGTTCGGCTGATGACGTGCAGCAGCCTGCCTCTACAACTACATCTACATCTACATGATTACTTTGCAATTCACATTTAAGTGCTTGGCAGAGGGTTCATCGAACCACAATCATACTATCTCTCTACCATTCCACTCCCGAACAGCTCGCGGGAAAAACGAACACCTAAACCTTTCTGTTCGGGCTCTGATTTCTCTTATTTTATTTTGATGATCACTCCTACCTATGTAGGTTGGGCTCAACAAAATATTTTCGCCTCCCTGGCTAACAGGCAATCATGGGCAGGTTAAATGTGGGATGTGTTCACCTATGGCACTCTTAGACGTGTGCCGTTCACATCGTTTCTCTAGCGACCGTTATACCTGTCACAGAGAACTGCATCTCTAATCATTTATATACCTGGTGTGTATGGTGTGCGTGTACGAAGTTACGTTGACATTCGATAATGTCTCTCGTATGCTTCACCTTTCTGTCAGACAGTGTATATTCCCATCGGAATTCAGAATTTTGTCGTTATTCACAGCTGGTTCCAGCCAGATTTACGTTGTTAATACTGTGTAGACATTAATAAACGGCATTAATTTTGGGTTTTTACCGTGGACACTACTGCAGTTAATAATATCATATTAACTTTTTTTCTCTCCGATCTGTGAGGTCGAAAGTTCTCTGAAGGTAATGTGATTAATCTCTCTTCGTTTTTGGCAGGCAGCTGAACATTGTTCCTGATGAATGACTCCTGTAAACAAAAAATAAATAAAACAACATGTGCGCACGTACTCTGCTACCCTAGTAGCCACTTGCTGCGTGCAGTGTCCGTTGACCTACTAAGGGGGACTACACAATTCTCTTCCCGTTGGCGGACCTGGTGGAATTTTCACCCGAGATACGCAAAATCGTACGAACGTCTGGGTTAGACCTTCCATTAGACTCCATTTTTGGATTTGATGCTGCAAATAGAGAGTCGTACTTCTACCCTACGGTCGAGGCTAGCTGTCTAGCTGCCTTCATCAAATCCGCCAACTGTCCAAACGAACTGCGGATGGCTTTAGAACCCAGATGGTGTGCGTCATTTTTTGTAACACTATAACGACGATGTGATTTTTTCAATAAATTATTTAAGTATCATATAATCTTGTGTAACCAAAAATATTTATTTTGCTGTAACTTTTAAAATTTATCCAAACATGTTTTTCGTATTTGATATGGATATTGTAATACGATTTTAAAAACCTCTGTGATTTTATACAAAAAATATTGTTACACTGGATAATGTCATGACAGAAATTATAGGGAAAGTTAGGTGGTTTTCGTGTTTGTTAGAGAATAATTGTGCTGGTAGCACTGATTCTGGGAGTTGGGCGTTACCTTGTTACGTTAGAGAGCACACGTTCGGACTCAGTACTAGCCACAACATTGAGTGGATGTGTGAATCTCGCACAAGACGAGAAGTTGGTCAGTGTGAGACGAAGTCATATTTTGCGACACACGTAGGGAGAGACGTATGTGGACAGATGAATTACGTTCCAAATATCATCAAGAGCTCGTCCCGAATCGGTCTACAAATCACCAGAGTGTTCTCGTAACGAAATAGATGGAGCACTGTCGCAGACGCGGACACCTTCGTCTAGACAGCATCGGTAAATTATAAGATTGTTTAGTTCCGATTAGCTTAGAACATTTGTGAGACCCCTCCAATGAATTTCATTAAGAACTGAATAATAATGCTAAGCATACGAAATTTTAACTCCTCAATCTAGTCATTAATCTCAGTTATTGTTATCTAGTCTAGGATCGTGCACCTTTCCCACTGTGACAGAACCATGTGTCAGTAATGAGTATCCAGTCTATAATAGAAAGAACGTCGTCCAAAATTTATGTCAGTTTATGTTGGAAAACGATCTAAATTGTTCAGTAATAATTTCTCAGTCAGTCAGACAGCATGTTCAATATAACAATCATATAGAGAAAATTAGTATAATTTGAATAAAGTGCTATTAAAGTAATAGTAAAATACACTCATGCTTATGAATTAAGGATAATGCTGATGCATGGTGAAACAACGCTCTGGTGGGCGGTTAGCGGGTTTATATCAACTCGGGGTATGACCATGAGGTGCATTTGACCTGCGGTCGTCGTACGGTGGCGCTGGCTGCAGTCCACATACGCAGAGGTGTGTTGGTGCATGTCAGAGTACGGTGCAGCAAGTAAGTGCGCAGACGTTTTCAGACGTACTAATGGTGACTGTGTGTTGAAAATGGCTCAAATAACACATACTGATGACGTTATGAGGGATAGAATAGTAGGGCGACAGGAGGCTGGTCAAACACAGCAGGTCGTAGCACGGGCCCTCCGTGTGCCACAAAGTGTGATCTCAAGATTATGGCAACGATTCCAGCAGACAGGAAACGTGTCCAGGCGCTACAGTACGGGACGTTCACAGTGTACAACACCACAAGAAGACCGATATCTCACCATCAGTGCCCGCAGACGGCCACGGAGTACTGCAGGTAGCCTTGCTCGGGACCTTACCGCAACCACTGGAACAGAGTTGTTTCCAGACACACAGTCTACAGACCACTGAACAGAGATGGTTTATTCGCCCGGAGGCCTGCAAGGTGCATTCCACTGACCCCTGGTCACAGGAGAGCCCGTAAAGCCTGGTGTCAAGAACACAGTACATGGTCATTGGAACAGTGGTCCCAGATTACGTTCACGGACGAGTCCAGTTATACTCTGAACAGTGATTCTCGTCGGGTTTTCATCTGGCGTGAACCAGGAACCAGATACCAACCCCTTAATGTTCTTGAAAGGGACCTGTGTGGAGGTCGTGGTTTGATGGTGTGGGGTGGGATTATGATTGGTGCACGTACATCCCTGCATGTCTTTGACAGAGGAACTGTAACTGGTCAGGTGTATCAGGATGTCATTTTGCACCAGTATGTCCGCCTTTTCAGGGGAGCAGTGGGTCCCACCTTCCTCCAGATGGATGATAACGCACGGCGCCACCGAGCTGCCATCGTGGAGGAGTACCTTGAAACAGAAGGTATCACGCGAATGGAGTGGCCTGCCTGTTCTCCAGACCTAAACCCCCATCGAGCACGTCTGGGATGCTCTCGGTCGACGTATTGCTGCACGTCTTCAAACCCCTACGACACTTCAGGAGCTCCGACAGGCACTGGTGCAAGAATGGGAGGCTATATCCTAGCAGCTGCTAGACCACCTGATCCAGAATATGCCAATCCGTTGTGCGGCCTGTGTACGTGTGCATGGTGATCATATCCCATATTGATGGCGGGGTACATGCTCTCGAAACAGTGGCGTTTTGCAGCACATGTGTTTCAGGACGCTTTCCTCAACTTATCACCAATACCGTGGACTTATACATTCTGCAATTATCCTTAATTTATGAGCATGAGTGTAATGTAAATGCAAACTATAAATCTTTTAGTACTTTTCATACCATGACTGAGTTTTTGTATGCTTAGTAGTTCTTTTTTGGGCGTTGCATCTACATTGAAGCTTTGTTATTTGTGATTCATGCAAATACACTCCTGGAAATTGAAATACGAACACCGTGCATTCATTGTCCCAGGAAGGGGAAACTTTATTGACACATTCCTGGGGTCAGATACATCACATGATCACACTGACAGAACCACAGGCACATAGACACAGGCAACAGAGCATGCACAATGTCGGCACTAGTACAGTGTATATCCACCTTTCGCAGCAATGCAGGCTGCTATTCTCCCATGGAGACGATCGTAGAGATGCTGGATGTAGTCCTGTGGAACGGCTTGCCATGCCATTTCCACCTGGCGCCTCAGTTGGACCAGCGTTCGTGCTGGACGTGCAGACCGCGTGAGACGACGCTTCATCCAGTCCCAAACATGCTCAATGGGGGACAGATCCGGAGATCTTGCTGGCCAGGGTAGTTGACTTACACCTTCTAGAGCACGTTGGGTGGCACGGGATACATGCGGACGTGCATTGTCCTGTTGGAACAGCAGGTGCCCTTGCCGGTCTAGGAATGGTAGAACGATGGGTTCGATGACGGTTTGGATGTACCGTGCACTATTCAGTGTCCCCTCGACGATCACCAGTGGTGTACGGCCAGTGTAGGAGATCGCTCCCCAAACCATGATGCCGGGTGTTGGCCCTGTGTGCCTCGGTCGTATGCAGTCCTGATTGTGGCGCTCACCTGCATGGCGCCAAACACGCATACGACCATCATTGGCACCAAGGCAGAAGCGACTCTCATCGCTGAAGACGACACGTCTCCATTCGTCCCTCCATTCACGCCTGTCGCGACACCACTGGAGGCGGGCTGCACGATGTTGGGGCGTGAGCGGAAGACGGCCTAACGGTGTGCGGGACCGTAGCCCAGCTTCATGGAGACGGTTGCGAATGGTCCTCGCCGATACCCCAGGAGCAACAGTGTCCCTAATTTGCTGGGAAGTGGCGGTGCGGTCCCCTACGGCACTGCGTAGGATCCTACGGTCTTGGCGTGCATCCGTGCGTCGCTGCGGTCCGGTCCCAGGTCGACGGGCACGTGCACCTTCCGCCGACCACTGGCGACAACATCGATGTACTGTGGAGACCTCACGCCCCACGTGTTGAGCAATTCGGCGGTACGTCCACCCGGCCTCCCGCATGCCCACTATACGCCCTCGCTCAAAGTCCGTCAACTGCACATACGGTTCACGTCCACGCTGTCGCGGCATGCTACCAGTGTTAAAGACTGCGATGGAGCTCCGTATGCCACGGCAAACTGGCTGACACTGACGGCGGCGGTGCACAAATGCTGCGCAGCTAGCGCCATTCGACGGCCAACACCGCGGGTCCTGGTGTGTCCGCTGTGCCGTGCGTGTGATCATTGCTTGTACAGCCCTCTCGCAGTGTCCGGAACAAGTATGGTGGGTCTGACACACCGGTGTCAATGTGTTCTTTTTTCCATTTCCAGGAGTGTAGTTCTAAATTGTTTAAGGTAGTGGAATTCTATGTTTTTATTTTTGAAGTTAATGGGTTTTGATTGTGCAGCTAAGCATTATTGTGAGGTAACCCAATTTTGACTGAAATAGGGAATGTTCACCATTTAAACATTTCTGTAACGATTATTTGTAAATTTTCCCAAATCATGACATTTGATTTTGTTTAGTTATTTCAAAGCATAGTTAATATTAATTCTCTTCCTTATTTAGTAAAGTGACCAGGTGAGTTATGAAATAATTACATTTTTGATAACAAACTAGTTAATCAATAGAGTTATTCCAGTTGGATTGGCGATAGTATTTAGAAATGACTTCAGTGATTTGCTGTGGGCTATTCAGAATTTTGTGGTTCTTTTCGCTGTCTTTGTTGTGTGTGATTTGCACTACTCTATAACGATCAGTCAAAATTCGCATAAGAAGAAGGAAGAGTAAGTTATTTGTAAAAGTAACTTGTTGTAGGGGAAAGTAGGGCAGAACAGGCTACATTAATTTCTGATCTGTATAAATTATTTTCAATCATCAGTAAGTCAGTAAATCAATTACACATTCAACAACGTGATACTAGTTCGGTATCAGTTTAAAATAAACATTTCAACACAAAAACTAAAAACCTCGTTAGGTGCACAGTCCCCGTTGACATGAATCGAAAAATGTGCAAAGCTGCAAAAAATATGTGGAAACACACAGAAATCCTTAAAAAACTAGCAAATGATACCATAAATCTATTTTAAGTACCAAAACTGGTTTGTGGAAAAGTGCTCCTTCACGACTTGCCTCTTTTTGTTCTTCTCTATAAAAAGTTTTCGTTTTTTAAGTTTTTCTGTTCTTCTTTCTCTTTCCTGCTTTTTCTTGAACTTCTAAGTGATTTTCATATGGAGAGGAAGTCAGTATTACTGTTTTACTCTTTTTCCTATTTGTAATTTTCTTTGCGCCTTTTACAAAGTTAAACTTTGTAGGAGGCATTACAAACTTAGGTGACAGAGATTGATGGTGCTGTACCGGAAGTTTCAGCCCGGAATCTCACTGACTGACGTAGAATTGCCTTCAGTGATGAGTTCTGCTTCGAATAGAGCTTCAGTAACCTGCGAAGACGTGTCTGGAGACGCCACAGATCATGATGGGATACCAACTTGACTGTGGCTCGCCATACTGACCGAAAACCAGGAGCGATGGTCTGGGTGCCATTTCTTTTCATAGCAGGACCCCTTTGGTTGTTATCGGCGGCACCCTTACAGCACAGCGGTACGTCGATGGTATTCTGCGCCCCGTTTTGTTGCCCTTCATGGCAAGCCATCCTGGGCTTACATTTCAGCGAGATAATGCCCGCCCGCCAGGCGAGGGTTTCTAGTGCTTGTGTTCGTGCTTCCCAAACCCTACCTTGGCCAGCAAGGTCGCCGAATCTCTCCCCAAATAAGAACGTTTGGAGCATTATGGGCAGGTCCCTCGAACCATCTCGGGATTTAGACGACAGTTGGACAGAAAAAAATGGCTCTGAGCACTATGGGACTCAACTGCTGAGGTCATTAGTCCCCTAGAACTTAGAACTAGTTAAACCTAACTAACCTAAGGACATCACACACATCCATGCTCTAGGCAGGATTCGAACCTGCGACCGTAGCGGTCTCGCGGTTCCAGACTGCAGCGCCAGAACCGCGCGGCCACTTCGGCCGGCAGTTGGACAGAATTTTGCACGATATCCATGAGGGCGTCCAACAACTATATCAATCAATGACAAGCCAAATAACAGCTTGTATAAGGACCAGAAGTGTTCCAAGGCGTTATTAACTTGCTCAATTTGTTAAGCTGCTTCTCTTGAATAAATCATCCAATGTTTCTGAAATTGTAATCATTTGTTTGTCTGTATGTGTATGTCTCATTTACCGATTTCCGTCCTATTCGAATAATTCCTTCGAGGTGAGTCGCTTTCCTTGTATTAGAATGTAACAATAATAATAATAATGATAATAATACTTCATAGACCACACGGAGCCGGCCGCGGTGGCCCTGCGGTTCTGGCGCTGCAGTCCGGAACCGCGGGACTGCTACGGTCGCAGGTTCGAATCCTGCCTCGGGCATGGGTGTGTGCGATGTCCTTAGGTTAGTTAGGTTTAAGTAGTTCTAAGTTCTAGGGGATTTATGACCTAAGATGTTGAGTCCCATAGTGCTCAGAGCCATTTGAAGACCACACGGAAGTGTAGTAGCCATTACGTATTTACTGTTAGGTTGTTCTTCCAGTTAGTCATTTATTGCTATGGAGCGAACAATGAAACACTCTGTGGTCTATTGCAGGAACTGCCTACAACTCGGAGACAGCAAAGCACGAGGTATGTGTATAGTGGGTGGACTATGTGATGAAGATTTTGTTCTTATATTCGTTTCCAAATTCTTGCCTCCACCACATTGTGTCACACACCAGTGCTAGTATTCGAAAAAATTATAATCATTGGTAACTTATGTAAGCTGTATTACAGCCTTACGAAATAGTGATAAAAGTAATGATATTTGAAAAACACTTGCACCCGTTTATTTTTACCCTTCATAAAATTACATTTTACCTCTAGAGGGGTAATTATCAACAGGTTGGGAAGCATTTGATGTAAAGGAACCGAGGATAGCCTCATTCGTGTCGACATGAGCCACTGTTCGCAGCCCGTTGACCCAGTGCCTTCAGTAGCCGCCGTCAGAGGCCTCCTACAAATCTCTGACGAGACCTCCTGGCAAAATATACCTAGTGCACACGGGCATTCTTTCCCGTCCTGTCCGGTATGCGACCAGTACCTAGTTGGATTAACGAAGGAGACACGGAAGCGGCGTGATTTATGAAAGGCCTGTTCATACAGCGAGAATGGTTCATAAAATGCTCGTTAAACCGCAGTGGGAGATGCTGCAAGAAAGGCCCACGTTCCGATAAGAGTCAAGAAACGTATTACTTCCTCCATTGCCTGCGCGGGATTAGCCGAGCGGTCTGAGGCGCTGCAGTCATGGACTGTGCGGCTGGTCCTGGCGGAGGTTCGAGTCCTCCCTCGGGCATGGGTGTGTGTGTTTGTCCATAGGATAATTTAGGTTAAGTAGTGTGTAAGCTTAGGGACTGATGATCTTAGCAGTTAAGTCCCATAAGATTTCACACACATCTGAACATTTTTTTAACTTCCTCCATTATACATGTCGTGTAACAGGTGCCAGGGTACATTCCATAAATTCGGGCTTATACGGAAGGCTATCCTTCCTGCTAGACCATACGAAAATGAAACAAATATATGAACAATGATACTTCGTACGCTTCCCCAATACATTGTACGGCGGTCCGCGGAGTGCAGATGATGATGTAGGTATCATGCAGTGCGACAGAACAGACTGATCACGATCTGCATCGCTGATGAATTAGAATTTTTCAACAATTCTTCCAATTAATTTCACTAACGAGTTGGTAGGGGCAGTGGATAATGCACTGACATCAAACGTTCGTGGCGAAATTTTTCATTGAAATGCCCCTGGCCGATACGTTTCCTCATGTTTCTCCACCTAAACTAGAGTAAGTTATGAAAATACGTAGTGCGAGACGTATTCAACAGGACGTTATGAAAATACGGTGGAAATCTACGTGACGACAGCCAGATGACATGTCAAGTGAAAAGAATCTCAGTTTCTCCTCCACCCCCTTGCAAAACCAAATATGTATATGACGATTCCATCTTAAATCACTCCGGACAGATATCACCAAACAACTGATGGTTCTGAATCCAACTAACCGAAGTAGTTGACTTGTATTTTCACCGGGATGGTGCCAAACACTTTCTCGATTCTTGGAACTTCCTACTATAACGATTCGCTCCTCACCGACGCCATCCAACCTACAGACAATACTTTGCCAATTGTCTGGGTAGTGTCTTCTTGGACCCTCCACGCAGTTGGGGTGTACCGGCAATGAGAAGTTAACCTTATTTGCGTGTCAGTTTTACGAACCGGAACAAGTGACAAAACCATATGAACTCTTCCTTGTAAAGACCTGCCACACCCCAATGGCGGGTTCGAAGGACCCGCGGACTTCTTGTCGCTAATAGCCGCGGGTGTGGTGTCTAATGTAGGTTCCGCCGGAAAGGCGGCCCTTACGTTGAATTTATGCTTTAATTTTGTTTTTGCTATTTAGATACTTTCTTTATCTAGAAGGGTACAGTTATACGAATAAAGATTGTTTGTTTAACCTGCCTTCCTGTTCCAAAAAATAAAATAAAATGCGTAGTTGGCGGTTGGGGGACTGGAAGCGGGATGCATCGTGGCCAGGCCCTGCGTTTCGACCCCTGCGCACACTGCCTTCACCAGCCTGAAGCTTATCGGTCTGATGGTGATGAGGTCCCATACTCCGAGGAGTGTAGGGGGCGATGCGGGAGACCCGCACCGCTGTGCTAGGCAAGGTCCTAGTGTAAGTGGTTTGCCATTGCCTTCCTCCGACCGTAATGGGGATGAATGATGATGATAAAGACGACACAACAACACCCAGTCATCTCGAGGCAGGAAAAATTCCTGATCCCGCCGGGAATCGAACCCGGGACCCCGAGCGCGGGAAGCGAGAACGCTATCGCAAGACCACGAGCTGACGGGTCTAAATCCTTTTTAAAAAAATAAAAAAAAGGGACTCAGTGGTTAAGGCGCTAGGGTCACGTTTGGAAGTAGCAACGTTCAAAACCCCTCTCACCGTTCTGTTATAGTTTTTCCACGATTTATCTAAATCGCTCAAAGTGAATGACGAAATGGTACTATTTAAAAAGACGCGGCTGGTTTCCTTTCCCGTCTTTGTTGTATCTGAACTTATGCCCCATTTCTAATGACCTTTTTATCGTCGGAATGTCCAATCCTAATCTTCCTTATATGATTACAGAGTTTGATTTACGATGTAATAATCAAATAGTACCGTCTGTTTTTGTCCAATGGAAACGGATGTGTTCCAATAGCGAAAGTAGGTACTGGAGACTTAGTTCTGTACTGTGAAATACAGGAGAGGCCACAGTGTGTACTGTGATGGGGATGTTGATGTGGGGAGGGTATAACATTGTTAGTAGGCTCAATGGCTTGGGTTAGTGACCATCGTGGACCTGTTCTGGAGGAATATGTACGTAATAGTGGTTCTGCGATTATTACTCAGCGAGCATTTCTGATTCATTTTGAACTTGACCGACATGATTTGGTTCCTGATACAAAAACTATTAGAATTCCGAGCATCAGGTCCTGTACTGAATAAAATCTACTGGCCGGCCTCAGACTATAACGACGCCGGAAAATGTGGTGCGTGTGAGAGCGTTAGTCCCCTTATCTCCAAAGCGTTCAGTACTTAAAGATGCAGCTGCTCTGGGATTGTCTGATAGGAATATAAGAAGGATCCTGCATTAAGATCTTCATATGCTCTCATGCAAAATGACGATTACCCAAAAATTAAGTGAAGAAGATTTTGAAACTCGCGGATATGTGTGTGTGTGTGTGTGTGTGTGTGTGTGTGTGTGTGTGAGTGAGTGTGTTTGTGAGGAAATTATCAACGACCACTTCATAGCCATCGTGTGGTGGTTTGGTGAGTCGTTGCTGAATATGGTGTGTGAGGTCCGCATTTTTTTTTTTTTTTTTGATGGAGGTGGCGTAACGGTAACGGTTAATTCAAAGCGCTGCTGTCACATGGGAGAGACTTTCCTCTGACGTAAGCTAAACGAGTCGATTGCGGGCCATGAAGAGAGAGGAGTCTGGTTTCAATAACACGGAGCCCCAGTTCACATTGCTCGCCATTCTCTAGAATTTTTGAGAAAGTTCTTTCCTTACGTCGTTTCTCTTCGCTAGGAGACGTCGGCTGGTACACAAGGTCAACTGCTTTATCACCTTGTGATTTTTTTTCCTTGGGGACACTTAAGGGCTCAAGTGTGCAAACATCGCCCCTTGCCCCTGCAAGCATTTAAGGAGACAATCACACAGAAAGTGGCTGCCATTCCACAGAAAATGACATGAAGAACAGTGGACAACTTCCGGAAAGGTTACGTCAATTTGTCAAACAATGGAGGACGCCATTTACCCGTCATAATTTTTAAATACAACTAATGTCAAATTGCACACCATTTGTTGCTCACGAATGAAAGTATTTTACCTGTCTCTTTCTTTGTGTGTTTGTAACTACGTTTTGAAAGACGGAAGGTCTTTTTACCGGACCCTGTATTATCAGAAACCACTGCAAGTTTTAAAACGGGACCACCTAACACGAAAACGGTTATTTTCATGAGATGGAGAAACGAGAGGTGTGAAAACTAAATAACGCAAATTATTTCATATGCAGTAATTGTAAATAACGTCGGCGTGGTGGTATAGCGGGTAGAGACTCCGACTTTGGAGGTTCCGGCTTCATTTGCGGGTAAGGGTGGGGATTTTTGCTCTACACAGCCAGCTATGGAATGAATATCGGGGATCTTTTCCGGGGGTAAAAGGCGGTCGGGGCGATGGGCCCGTCACCCACCACCTCTTAGTGGTGGTGGTAGTGGTTAGTGTTTAACGTCCCGTCGACAACGAGGTCATTAGAGACGGAGCGCAAGCTCGGGTCAGGGAAGGATTGGGAAGGAAATCGGCCGTGCCCTTTCAAAGGAACCATCCCGGCATTTGCCTGAAACGATTTAGGGAAATCACGGAAAACCTAAATCAGGATGGCTGGAGACGGGATTGAACCGTCGTCCTCCCGAATGCACCTCCTAGTACCGCGGCGACAATAGGCTGTACTCTATAGTACTGTTAATATTTTTAAAAATATCGGGAATCCGAAATGTCGATATTTAAAATATTTCCATATCGGCCCTTGATATATCGAAAAAATTATCTATATATTGGTCGAAAAAGTACTGATGTACCGGCCCATAAAAATATCGGCTTCACATCGTAAATATAATGCCGGTTTTAGAGCTGTGTATTTCAGCATTAGTTTATTATTAGATATTCTGTACATCAACAAGCTAGCGGACTGCTTATCCCCTTCAGAGTATGAATTGAAAGGAAAACGATGCACATTCACGCTTGGTGATAACCACTTTGCTAACAATGATAACGGCATGTTAGTAACACAGTAAAAGTGCCCGATGGGTCCGTCTTCCGTTTTCGTCACGTATTGAGTTTGTCCGGAACAGTTCATGCCGACTTCCCTGTTTTTTCATTTGTGCAAACTCCAGCGAACTAGCAGCTATAGTGTGAAAACTGCATGGTGAAGTTTAACGTTGCAGGTTCTGTTGGTAGCACTGAGCCCTGATTACGTCAGCATTTCCCCTCACACGTCTTCGCCCACAGCAAAGACCAGACGTGTCATTTAGATTTTTGTTCATCATTTTCAGCAACGGTTTTTGAAGAATTGCGCTGTGAAGGAATAGCACACTAGTTGCGTTAAAATTGTTTTTTAACGCAACTGGTGTGCTATTTCTTCATATCGGAAATCTTGTTACTCCATTCACACCGCCATCCCCAGTGCAATTGGACTTGTTCTTTGTGCCACCTATACATTCTTCCCGCATCTCGTGGTCGTGCGGTAGCGTTCTCGCTTCCCACGCCCGGGTTCCCGGGTTCGATTCCCGGCGGGGTCAGGGATTTTCTCTGCCTCGTGATGGCTGGGTGTTGTGTGCTGTCCTTAGGTTAGTTAGGTTTAAGTAGTTCTAAGTTCTAGGGGACTGATGACCATAGATGTTAAGTCCCATAGTGCTCAGAGCCATATACATTCTTCACACAGTCAAAGAGAAAGACTAGACGTGATGAAGCTCAAAAAGTAGTAAGACTCCTTGACACAGTGAAAGTAAAATTATATTCTACTACACTCTAAAAAGAACAGTTTCAAATTTTTACCCAAAATTGCGAAAAAAATATAATATAAAATAAAAATATCGGTACTCGATACTGCCGTTTCAGTATTGATATATCAATATATTGGTGAGAGGGTGGAAGAACCATCGCCCATATATATTGACATTTTTTGGAAAAACCATCGATATATCGACACATCGATATTTTATCAACAGCCTTGGTACCTGCGGTGAGGCCAGTAGCCCGGTCGCGGGCTGTGCCCCATACACTTTACCTTTTTCTTTAACTGCAAATAATGATAAATAATGACACGTTAGTCAATTCGTCTGTCGCTGCTTGGTAGAATAACCTCATAGAAAGTGGCGCAAAATGTTAGGAAGTGTTTGCCTACTGTAATATAGCACCCATGTTACCAAAGGCCTTGAGGTATTCTTATTATGAGACGCGCACTCAGCTGCATATTTGATACAGCAACAGCACTATCCGGAATGACCACTTCTCCGAGAGATTGCACTACTGAAAGGAAGTCCAGTTGTGATGACAAAATTTGAGCATCCTCTGGTAAGGATTTTGCGGTATGTTTACCCTGATTTTTTTCACTTTGATGAAACATTTGAAAAGACTGAATCCCTAAATTATTCAAGAAAGGGCCATCAGGAAGACTAGCCTCAACTGGAACCCTGGAGAATGTGGAACGAGTGCGAATCATATTCAGTGAGGAGTCCAATACGTGAAATAGACATTCATCACAGCAACTCGGGGTGTTACGACTGTCTCTGCTGAGGATAATGGAGAGAAAGTTAACCTCTTGCCTAACAAAATTCAGCTGTGCAAACCTTTGAAGGACAGTGATGTGGGACAGCGATATTATTTTGCAGATGAGATGATCTTACAAATGGTTAAAATGGCTCTGAGCACTACGGGACTTAACATCTGAGGTCATCAGTCCCCTAGAACTTAGAACTACTTAAACCTAACTAACCTAAGGACATCACACACATCCACGCCCGAGGCAGGATTCGAACCTGCGACCGTAGCAGTCGCGCGGTTCCGGACTGAAGAGCCTAGAACGGCTCGGTCACAGCGGCCGGCGCAGATGAGATGACCGAGGCCTTTTAAAACGGCACAGTTGTTAAGAATCAGGTTTAGTTAATGAGGCACACTGCAATCTCCACGGGGACGTCAACAAACGGAACTCGCTCCACTGGGGTAATGCGAATCCACACGTTGAAGCTGCTGGACTTGGTGTGGAATGGCTACCATATAGTCACGATCTCACTCCCTTGATTATTTCTTTTGAGATTATCTAAGAACAGAATCTTCGAAGATGCAACTGCTTCACTCCAGGACCCACGTACTGAATTTTCTAGAAAGATCTGTGCAGTCGAAACAGGTAATCTTCAGTAATTCATCACGGGATTCAGTTCAAGACTCTGTACACTCGTTTCTGCAGAGGAAAAGCACTTTGAAAACCTTTTTTATTAAATTTCGGGCTTTATGCTATAACATAAATATAATAGCAAGAATCTTTCATCCCACACTATGTCGTAGTAGACAAAAACTTCATAACATCTATTTTGCGCCACCCTGTACTTACAAATGTAAAGCCAAAAATGTGAATGTTCTACAGTATTAATTTATTTGGTTAACCAGTTTTCGGCTCACAGACGTATCGTTAGATGATTTTTCTACTATCCAGCGATCGAAGGATCAACTTGTATCTAATTACAATTGCCGCATATCAAATAATTTGTGTTACTTACATATCTGATCTTTTGCCACCAAATTGTCCAATGATGGCGTTGTAAGTCAAACGTAGTCAACTGAGTAAATTAATACGGTAGAACACTCACATTTTGGACTTTTCATTTATATGTAAATAATTACTATTTTCTAAATAGAGACAAGCATACCATCTTATACATGTTTTCGTTCTGTAAAAGCAGCGTTGTCAAAACAAATTTTTTCCCATGGTGTTGATTGATGTATTCTCAAACTTATACTTGAATACTCCTTTGTTTTGTAATGAATGTCTTCCTCTGTAGCGGGATAACGGGTCCAACGAAACCGAGAGATTGAAGGTTGACCCCCACGAAATTTTTCAATCTCCGAAAATTTTCACATCTCCTCGTAGTGATAGCAGAAGCGAAATTCCCGGCTGATCGGGCAGGCAGTGCGCTTTGATCAACGAGAAATGGTACGCCGCTCGCATGACAATAATGGGGAGGTTATTGCCGGCGATAACCGCGGCAAATCGTGCAAGAATCCTTCCTGGAGCGAGCGAACAAAAACGAGCCTGCTATTTGTGCGGCGCGCCAGCTATGGCGAGCGGTTCGTTAAATTCACATTCAGCGGTCATAACAGCTCTTGGCAGTTGCCGGCCGAGAAAGGGGAATAGCGGGGGAGCGGAGAGGTCGGGCGAAAAATTAGGCGGCCGGCGATTGTGCCAGGATTGTTTCTTTCAGAATGCGCTTGTTGTTGTAGCGTATAATACAGTCTGTCATAGCCGGCGACTGTGATTACCCGCCAGCAGTGAATAGAAGTGTCAGTCGGAGACTCCCGTAGTTACGCCTGACATGAAAATTTCTTTCTCGATAGAGCAGGTATTTTTATGACGTAACGACAGTTCGAGCCGGTAACGTACATTACCGTGTGCCATTATGTAGCGCTGATGGAACGCATTATCTGCCTCTTGTTTGTTCCTGCTCCTGGGAGCTGTTTGATGGGATATGTGTTGTCGCAACCAGTTGCGAACAAGACCAGAGCTAGTTTATGTCTGCGTCACGATGATGGTCCCACGAAGTATCCTATGGATACTGATCCATTTCGGAAGGTTTGCTGGATGATCAAACAAAGATCAGTGGAAAACTGAATGATCTTAATTCGCTACACAGGATGCTCCAGATCTACCGTAACAGCTCTTTTTCTCGAAAATGGTGCGAGCTAGTTTCTGCGGGTACTACGGACGAGTTCTGTGAAGAAGCCCACAGTGCCAGAATTTTCGCCGGCCGCTGTGATCGCGCGGTTCTAGGTGCTTCAATCCGGAACTACGCGGCTGCTACGGTCGCAGGTTCGAATCCTGCCCCGGGTATGTTTGTAGGTTAATGATCTCAGATGTTAAGTCCCATAGTGCTTAGAGTCATTTTAACCAGAATTTTCCTCGACGTTGGGTAAAGACGGTAAGCTCTCAAAGTGGAACATTATTTTTTGGAAAGTTTCCGTTAAGTTGCGAAGATTCGTTGGTATTATCAGGACTTTCTGGCGTCGAAGGGTTGAGCAATCCTTAAATACAGAAGCTGAATCATTGCAGCATGGAGAATGTGCTTAAAAATAACGTTGCAATGACTTTTTAATAAAGCTTGTCCTTTTTTCAATAACGTATTTTTCTGCCATTTTAAAGGTAAATACTGCATTTTTTAAACGCAAATAATCATTTTATCTGAAAATTAATGGCGAAAATGACATTTGCCTGTTTTCGTATTACCGCGATGTGTTCGATATGTTGTTCTTTGTCGTGAAAAGCACATTCTGCCTCCATCTTCGTGCTCTCTGCGTATCCTGTTCTATCTCTGTATCTGGCGACTCCAGGAGCGCCACCGAATTCGATCTATCGATTAAACTAGGCTAGGGAAGGTAGGGGGGCTAAGAGCATAAAAGCTGTCAGTCTACATTGTTTAGACGTGTGTTCGCGTCGATTACACAATAATTCTCCGCTTTACCGTGTAGTGTTATATGAAAACTTTAAAGCTAGAGTTCCCATCAACGTTTAGCTGCAGACAGATGTTTTGCGTGTTTCAGTGCTCAACTTTTAAGAATGCCAGTGTGTATGTTGTTCCTGTTTCTATCTCTCTGTGATAAATACGATAGTGCTCCCACAGTCGTGGGGAATTCAGTTTTCCTTGACAGGTATTACGGCTATGCTTGTTCTTCCTCTTCTGATATGTCAAATTTGCCTCCATCTAACCATTTTACAGGGATGGAAGAAGTACGCTACATACACTGTGTGATCAAAAATATCCGGACACCTGGCTGAAAATTACTTACAAGTTCGTGGAGCTCTCCATCGGTAGTTCTGGAATTCAGTATGGTGTTGCCCCACCCTTAGCTTCGATGACAGCTTCCACTCTCGCAGGCATTCGTTCAGTCAGGTGCTGGAAGGTTTCTTGGGGAATGGCAGCCCATTCTTCACGGAGTGCTGCACTGAGGAGAGGTACAGATGTCGGTCGGTGAGGCCTGCCACGAAGTCGGAGTTACAAAACATCCCAACCGTGTTCTATGGTATTCACGTCAGGACTCTGTCCAGGCCAGTCCATTACAGGAATGTTACTGTCGTGTAACCACTCCGCCACAGGCCACGAATTATGAACAATTACTCGATCGTGTTGAAAGATGCAATCGCCATCCCCGAATTCCTCTTCATCCGTGGGAAGCAAGAAGGTGCTTAAAACATCAATGTAGGCCTGTGCTGTGATAGTGCCACGCAAAAAAGCAAGTTATGCAAGCCCCCTCCGTGAAAAACACGTCCACACCATAACAACCATCGCTTCCGAATTTTACTGTTGGCACTACACACGCTGGCATATAACGTTCACCGGAAATTCGCCATACCCACACCCTGCCATCGGATCGCCACATTGTGTACCGTTGTTCGTCATTCCACACAACGTTTTTCCAGTCCTTACACCAAGCGAAGCGTCGTTTGGTATTTACCGGCGTGATGTGTGGCATATGGTCAGCCGTTCGACTATGAAATCCAAGCTTTCTCACCTTCCGCCTACCTGTCATAGTACTTGTGGTGGATCCTGATGCAGCTTGGAATTCCTGTGTGGTGGTCTGGATAGATGTCTGCTTGTTACACATTACGACCCTCTTCAACTGTCGGTGGTCTCTGTCAATCAACAGACGAGGTCAGCCTGTACGCTTTTGTGCTGTATGTGTCCCTTCACGTTTCCACTTCACTATGATATCGGAAACAGTGGACATAGGGGTGTTTAGGAGTTTGGAAATCTCGCATACAGACGAATGACACTAGTGACACCCAATCACCTGACCACGTTCGAAGTCGGTGAGTTCCGCGGAGCGTCCCATTCTGCTGTCTTACGGTGTCTAATAACTACTGAGGTCGCTGATATGGAGTGCCTAGCAGTAGGTGGCAGCAAAATCCACCAAATATGAAAAACGTATGTTTTTGGGGGAGTCCGAATACTTTTGAACACATAGTGTATCGTCATTATAAACAACGTTGAAATATGAATTAGTCTCGTTATTATCGGTCAGAAATGTAAAATATTTTTGATGTAGTACTCTAATAGATCCTCTATGGAGACCTGTCCGGCTTGGGAGGCCCTGCCGGTAGTTACACCACCGCTGGCATAGCCCTCCACTTCATTGGATCACACACATAGAGGATCCAGACAAAGTGTGTCTCACAACGTCCCGTCTAGTGTCCTGTCATATCCTATTCTGTTCTGTCCCATCCTATACATTCCCTTCATTTCCTTTTCCTCCTTGTGATTGTGTGGCAGCAGACACAGTCCCCTAATGTGGACAGCGGAAGATCCTTGGAAACCAGGACAACGTTGATGCACATAGGCCTTACTGCGAAGGGATGGACAGCGTTCTGTAGTCGTGGTGAAGACAAGCTATCTAAGGGGTAAGGCCCTGAAATAAAACCTTGGCCATGAGGTGGCAGCCCCACCAGGACACTCGGGGGCTGTGGGCTGATAACCCGCACCACCAAAAAACACATATCACAGAAACTAAAAGGAGAAACAGCCGGATGGATCTTAAGGATATGACCTATGGCCTGAAAAGGAAAACCCGTATCGGTTTTTGGAATGTAAGGACGTTGAGAGAGGCAGGGAGGCTAAGACAAGTTGAAAAAGAGATGGAAAACTATCGACTAGATATATTGGGACTAAGTGAAGTAAGGTGGCCAGAATCTGGGGAATTCCAAACAAAAAATGGTGGAGTGTTGCTGTATGCGGGTCAGACAGGTGAGGACGCGATGCACAAGAATGGTGTAGGGCTCTTACTATCTAAAAGCAGCAAGAAGAGCTTACTGGAGTGGAAACCAGTCTCAGAACGGATAATAACCGCACGCTTTAAAACAAATGTGCGATATGTCACTGTAATTCAATGCTATGCACCTACTGAAATAGCTAAAGGAGAATTAAAAGATGCATTTTATACAGAGCTTAACGGAGTTCTTAGACAGATAAATTCTAGGGACATAAAAATTTTAATGGGTGACTTGAACGCAAAAGTTGGTTCAGAAAATGAAGGGCTTGAACATATCATGGGCGTGCATGGCATGGGGATCAGGAATGTAAATGGTGAACTGTTGATAGATACATGCGCTGAACATGACCTAGTCATTGGAGGCACATTGTTTCCACATCGTAACTGCCATAAGATAACATGGGTTTCTCCAGACCACGTTACCGAAAATCAAATAGACCACATAGTCATAAGCCGCAAGTTCCGACACTCTCTGTTAGATGTCAGAAATACACTCCTGGAAATGGAAAAAAGAACACATTGACACCGGTGTGTCAGACCCACCATACTTGCTCCGGACACTGCGAGAGGGCTGTACAAGCAATGATCACACGCACGGCACAGCGGACACACCAGGAACCGCGGTGTTGGCCGTCGAATGGCGCTAGCTGCGCAGCATTTGTGCACCGCCGCCGTCGGTGTCAGCCAGTTTGCCGTGGCATACGGAGCTCCATCGCAGTCTTTAACACTGGTAGCATGCCGCGACAGCGTGAACGTGAACCGTATGTGCAGTTGACGGACTTTGAGCGAGGGCGTATAGTGGGCATGCGGGAGGCCGGGTGGACGTACCGCCGAATTGCTCAACACGTGGGGCGTGAGGTCTCCACAGTACATCGATGTTGTCGCCAGTGGTCGGCGGAAGGTGCACGTGCCCGTCGACCTGGGACCGGACCGCAGCGACGCACGGATGCACGCCACGACCGTAGGATCCTACGCAGTGCCGTAGGGGACCGCACCGCCACTTCCCAGCAAATTAGGGACACTGTTGCTCCTGGGGTATCGGCGAGGACCATTCGCAACCGTCTCCATGAAGCTGGGCTACGGTCCCGCACACCGTTAGGCCGTCTTCCGCTCACGCCCCAACATCGTGCAGCCCGCCTCCAGTGGTGTCGCGACAGGCGTGAATGGAGGGACGAATGGAGACGTGTCGTCTTCAGCGATGAGAGTCGCTTCTGCCTTGGTGCCAATGATGGTCGTATGCGTGTTTGGCGCCGTGCAGGTGAGCGCCACAATCAGGACTGCATACGACCGAGGCACACAGGGCCAACACCCGGCATCATGGTGTGGGGAGCGATCTCCTACACTGGCCGTACACCACTGGTGATCGTCGAGGGGACACTGAATAGTGCACGGTACATACAAACCGTCATCGAACCCATCGTTCTACCATTCCTAGACCGGCAAGGGAACTTGCTGTTCCAACAGGACAATGCACGTCCGCATGTATCCCGTGCCACCCAACGTGCTCTAGAAGGTGTAAGTCAACTACCCTGGCCAGCAAGATCTCCGGATCTGTCCCCCATTGAGCATGTTTGGGACTGGATGAAGTGTCGTCTCACGCGGTCTGCACGTCCAGCACGAACGCTGGTCCAACTGAGGCGCCAGGTGGAAATGGCATGGCAAGCCGTTCCACAGGACTACATCCAGCATCTCTACGATCGTCTCCATGGGAGAATAGCAGCCTGCATTGCTGCGAAAGGTGGATATACACTGTACTAGTGCCGACATTGTGCATGCTCTGTTGCCTGTGTCTATGTGCCTGTGGTTCTGTCAGTGTGATCATGTGATGTATCTGACCCCAGGAATGTGTCAATAAAGTTTCCCCTTCCTGGGACAATGAATGCACGGTGTTCTTATTTCAATTTCCAGGAGTGTAGAAGAGGGGCAGACGTTGGAAGTGACCACCACCTAGTTTTGGCGGAATTCAGATTGAAGATAGTGGCAAATAGAACCAAGCTCAATAATAGGTGCAAGAAAATAGAGGTGGCAAGGTTAAAATACCAACAGATCAAAGAAACATTTGCTCTTGAACTACAAAACAGATTCCAGGTCCTCTCTGAAAAAAACTTTATGGAAGAGGGAATTGAAACATGCTGGCAAAAAATCAGGAACCGTTATTTAGATGTGGGAGAAAAAATCCTAGGATTTAAGGCACATCAAAGGAAGGAATGGATCTCCGATGCTACGTGGAATGAAATCAGCCACAGGAAAGAACTAAAACTTAAGTTAAATTTTTGTAAGACAAGAGCGCAGAAGAGCGAAGCGCATAAAGAATACATGGAGGCAAACAAAAAAGTGAAAACATTGCTACGTCGAGATAAAAGGAAATGGATAGATGAGCAAGCAAAATTAGCAGAAGAGGCAGCAAGACAAGGAAATATGAAAGACCTCTACAACATTACCAAACGGTTGTCAATGAATAACTTCAGACATGAAGGACCAGTTAAGAACAAGAATGGTGTGATGCTTACAACTCAACAGGCACAGCTACAGAGATGGGAGGAGCACTTCAGGGAACTGTTAAATTTTGAAGACAACCAAGAGAAACAAGTAAGAGATGTTCCAGAGGAAGTCGAAGAAGACCAAAATATAAATTTGCAGTGCCCCACAATGGACGAAATTAGGATTGCCTTGAGAACACTAAAAAATACAAAGGCTCCAGGCCTAGACAACATAGCACCAGAGCTCTTAAAAGCCGATACTAAAAGTAGTGTTAAAATGCTCCATCCTTTGCTGAAGCATATTTGGCTTGAAGAGAAATCTCCAAAGGAGTGGAAAAATGGCTTGGTGGTAAAGCTCCCAAAAAAGGGAAATTTGTCAGACTGTAACAACTGGCGTGGTATTACATTGTTGTCAGGGCCCAGTAAGGTCCTCACCAGAATTATTTTAAACAGGATTAAAGAATCCCTTGAAAAGCGACTGCGTAAAGAACAGGCCGGTTTTAGGGCACAACGCAGCTGCGTTGATCTTATTAACACTCTTAGGATCATCTCAGAGCAAAGCAAAGAATTCCAAGCAACCATGTACCTGGCATTCATTGATTTTCAAAAGGCCTTCGATTCCGTGAAACATAAAGTGCTCTGGCAGGTGTTGCGGAAGTATGGCATACCACAGAAGATCTTAAACATCATAAAAGATCTATATGATGGCTACGAATGCTGAATACTCCACAAGGGAAATATGACAGAGCCCATAAAAGTAACAACTGGAGTCCGGCAGGGTTGCATTTTGTCACCAACACTTTTTCTACTCACTCTAGACTCTGTTATGATAAGAGTCACAGCAGGCAGGAGACGAGGAATCCAGTGGGGGAACCATGAACGTCTGGAGGATTTGGATTTTGCAGACGACATAGTTTTATTAGCTCCAAGGCTGACTGATATGCAAGCTAAATTAAGCTTGCTGAAAGAAGAAGCAGAGACTGCTGGCCTCAAGATAAATACAGGCAAAACAAAGGAAATGAGAGTAAATTCAGGTAACATGGAGGTGCCCCTGTTAATAGGTGAGCAGCGAGTGGAGACTGTCAACTCATTCCTGTATCTGGGTAGTATAGTGGCGGAAGATGGTGGAGCTGGAGATGACGTGAAAAACCGCATTAAAAAGGCAAATGCTGCCTTCATACAATTGTATCCAATATGGAAAAATAGAAATATCACATACAAAACAAAAATCCGTATTTTTAATACAAATGTGAAGGCTGTCCTTCTGTACGCCAGTGAAAGCTGGAAAATGGATAAAAAGATAACAACCCAGTTACAGAGCTTCATAAATAGATGTCTTCGACGCATCATGAATATCTGATGGCCAGAAAAAATATGTAATGAGGAGCTCTGGCGAATAACAAACCAGATACCTATAGAAGACCAGATACGAGAGAGAAAGTGGGGCTGGTTGGGGCACACCTTGAGAAAACCAGATGGAGCCATCGAGAAAAAAGCATTGGAATGGAATCCCCAGGGAACAAGGAAGAGAGGAAGACCAATGGGCACATGGAAGAGGACAGTGGAAGGGGAAGCAAAACGAGTTGGCAAGACCTGGGCAGAATTGAGGCAAATGGCCAAAGACAGAGACGGATGGCGAGTTCTCCTGGATGCCCTATGCCCCCATAGGGGCCAAAGGAATAAAGTCAAGTAAGTCAAGTCACTCTAATAGATAAATACAGTTTTTTACAGTGAGTAGATCCTGAGCCTGAAAAGAGATTGTGGAAAGTTTGCATAATACTGAGTTATAGCTTCCACAGCTTCATCATTAGACTGAAGACGTTATCCAGGCAAGGACTTCTTTAAATATACAGATAGGTGTGTGAAAATCACAGTGTATCTATTCTCGATGGTAGATAGCCTAATAATTCGCAGTACAAATCCAACAGTTTTCCCGGTGACTAATGCCTTTGTGGGCAGCTGTGTTTTCATGATGATTTTACATTTCAGGTCTCTTCACTTTCTCTTCATTCATTCGCCTGTTGTTATTTTCTCATTGTAAGGTAATACATAAGGGGGAATACCTTTCACATCCCATCCTACAATAGCAGCAAGCATACAATCTTTCCGTACATGAAACAGACTTCGCATGTCTTAGTTCAGGGCCTCCGGCTTACGCCCAACACTTTGATTCCTGATTGACTAGAGAAGAGGTGTATTCGCGACCCATTCACAGTAAAAAATGTGTGCACAACATAAAATGAAGTGTTTATAAACCAGTCGAAACAGTACTAAGGAATTCTTCATCGCTTTCGCTTTTGATCAGCATTCGTCAAAGACGTCACTCATACTGCACAAAGCACTCTCGTGGTTAATTCTTTATGTATTATTTCTTCTGATTTGTCTATGGCTCCAGATACTTCACACACCATTAATCACACGGATGTGACAATATCGTAGTGGAACTTGCACGGTGTGTTGTGGTTTGTGAACATCCTTTACGTGAATCGTCTCCAAGAGAAGCATGAAAATTAATTTAAAAATTAAGAAGCAAGCTCATTATAAGCCTTAACCGTCATTACGTGAATTTCCACTGACAATAAACCGATCACGACCAACAGTTTAATGATGGTCGGTAGTCCTGTTCATTCATTTGAAGGAAACACACACATACTGACAACGTTAAAAAGCTGTAAAGCCAAAACCATTCAGAAGTTCAAGTTGCCACTTACGTTATATTCGTCCTCACCATGTACCGATATAAAGAAAGGGACTTCATTGATATCAGAGCCATGTTGGTGACAAACAGAGAAATTTTCACCTTATCAACGTATTTTCGTTTGGAAAACAAGTAAGTTATTTTGAAAGTGTGACTCTGTCAAGAAACCCAGCGGGATGTTTCTTCCTTATAATATAATCAGAACTTAGATTTTTTTGTTGGCAGCAAATCTCCCGTTGGCTTGCGTGTTGCTTGAATAAGTTATTCTTCAGAACATATACAACGAGAAAGTAAGAATGAAGACATTTATTCTGATAATTTACGTACTTTACGTAAACTTATTGGTCAGGGATAAAATACAGGAAGCGAAAGACTATTTGCAATTTGTACAGAATCCAGACAACAGTTATGAGAGTCGATGGGCATGAAAAGGAAGCAGGGTTGAGAAGAGAGCGATATTATTCAATCTACACATTGAGCAATCCGTAAAGAAAACCAAAGAGAAATTTGGAATAGGAATTAAATTCCAGGGAGAAGAAATAAAAGCTTTGAGGTTTGCGGATGACATTGTAATTCTGTAAGGGCCCGTAAAGGACTTGGAAAAGCATTTACACGGAATGGAGTGCGTCTTGAAAAGAGGATATGAGAAGAGCATCAACAAAATGAGACAAGGATAATGGAATGTAGTTGAATTAAATTATATGATACTGAGGGAATTAGATAGGGAAAAGAGACATTTAAAGTAGTAAATGAGTTTTGCTATTTGGGCAACAAAATAACTGAATTATGGAGGATATAAAGTGTAGACAGGCAATGGAAAGAAAATCGATTCTGAAGAAGAGACATTTGTTAACATATTATATAGATTTAAGTGCCAAGAAGTCTTTTCTGTAACTATTTGTACGAAATGTAGCCATGTATGGAAGTGAAACATGGACGATAAACAGTTCAGACAAGAAGAGACTAGAAACTTTTGAAGTGTGGTGCTACAGAAGAATGCTGAAGAGTAGATGGGTGGTTCACGTAACTATCGATTTGATGCTGAAGAGAACTGAGGACAAAAGAAATTTGTAGTACAGATTGACAAGAAGAAGGGATCAGTCGCTAGGACCAATTCTGACGCATCAAGGGATCACCAACTTAATACTGGAGGGAAGTGTGGGAGGTTCAAATACTAGAGGGGGAGCAAGAGATGAATAGACCTGCTGTAAGCAAA
Organism: Schistocerca nitens; assembly: GCF_023898315.1. NCBI lineage: Eukaryota > Metazoa > Arthropoda > Insecta > Orthoptera > Acrididae > Schistocerca > Schistocerca nitens. The sequence continues at coordinate 257,978,640 of NC_064616.1, read as the reverse complement.
TTCAGAAGGATGTAAGTTGCAGTAGTTATTCGGAGATGAAGAAGTTTCTACGGTACATCTACATCTACATATATACTCCGCTAGCCACCAAGCGGTGTATGGCGGGGGGCACAATTCGCGCCAAAGTCATATTTCCCCCCCTTTGTTCCACTCGCGGATACCACGAGGTAACACTCTGAACGCCTAAGTACGAGCTCTTATTTCCCTTACCTTTGAATGATGATCATTACGCGATTTGAAAGTTGGTGGTAATAATATATGCTCTACATCCTCGGTGAAGATTGGATTTCGGAATTTAGTGAGCAGCCCATTCTGTTTAGCGCGTCATCTATCTGCAAGTGTGTCCCACTTCAAACTTTCTATGAGATTTGTAACGCACTCGCGATGGCTAAATGTACCAGTCACGAATCTTGCCGCTCTTCTTTGGACCTTCTCAATCTCTTCCATCAGACCCAACTGATAAGGTCCCATACAGACGAACAGCACTCTAAGACTGGACGAACTAACGTATTGTAAGCTATTTCCTTTGTTGAAGGACTGCATCGCTTCAGGATTCTACCAATAAACCGCAATCTAGAGTTCGCCTTACCCGTTACTTGTGTAATCTGATAATTCCATTTGAGATCATTTCGAACAGTCACACCCAGATACTTGACTGATGTTACCGCTTCCAAAGACTGATCATTTATTTTGTACTCATACATTAATGGAGATTTTCGCCTTGTTATGCGCAGTAGGTTACACTTACTAATATTGAGAGATAACTGCCAGTCATTACACCACGCATTTATTTTCTACAAATCCTCATTGATTTGTTCACAACTTTCGTGTGATACTACTTTCCTGTACAATACAGCATCATCGGCAAACAGTCTAATGCCGCTGTCAATACCGTCAACCAGATCGTTTATGTAGCCAGCCTGGGTGGCCGAGCGGTTCTAGGCGCTACAGTCTGGAACCGCGCGACCGCTACGGTCGCAGGTTCGAATCCTGCCTCGGGCATGGGTGTGTGTGATGTCCTTAGGTTAGTTAGGTTTAAGTAGTTCTAAGTTCTAGGGGACTGATGACCTCAGAAGTTTAGTCGCATGGTGCTCAGAGCCATTTGAACCATTTTTTGCAGTCGTCTATCGTAAACGAGTTTTTGAAAGCTAGGTTTAGAATTTCGGCCTTCTGTTTATCATCATCAGTTACATTACCCATACTGTCTGCAAGAGCAGGTATTGAATTATTTGTAGCGTTCATAAATTTTACGTACGACCAAAATTTTTTGGGGTTATTTTTAGAATCTGCAGATAAAATATTGCTTTCAAATTCGTTAAAAGAGTCTCTCATTGTCCTTCTGACAGCTGCTTTCATTTCGCATAATTTTTGTTTGTCAGCGGGGCAGTGACTACGTTTAAAACGACTGTGCAAGATTCTCTGCTTTCTCAGCAACTTCCTAATATGTTTGTTGTACCAAGGTGGATCCTTTCCCTCCCCTATACTTTTGCTAGGCACATACTTCTCTAGCACACGGTGGACAATACAGAGGAGCATAGAGAGATGCATCGAACCAGTGTTCGGACTGAAGGCTACAACAACAACAATTAGTCAATTATGTATCACAGATGCGACAAACAACACCAGATAAAGAACTGACCATTTCATCTACTGCACAAGGAATTAGTTTTACCTCAAAGACAAAGCTTCTGTTACACTTGAGCTCAATTTAATTTTACTGATTTTATGGATTGCGGAGGTGGTATGAGCTGGCTGCAGGACCAGTTAGCGTCACCAGGACATAATTATCATTGTATCGTGTAAAAAATTGCAATAAGTATAAACGCTTGGCAATTTTTAAATTGACGAAATTTCCGACAAGTGCCGTAGCCTGCGTCCATGTTTCTGTCCGCATCCATTCCCCGTTATCGAACGGTGCTTTTCCTGTGTAGTGTAGGTAGCTAACTTCCCGGTTGACCGCGCTGAATATTTAACCGGCACCCTGGCCCTACAAGAGAGTCGCCACACGCTAACTCAATTGCTTCCAAATCAATTTAAACTCCAACAAACGTTTTACGTCAGGCACAATCCCTACACGAGTGGTAGGCATTCAACGCTAGGTGAGTTACCAAGCATGGTTCCGCAAGCAGATTGGGCGCCATAATAAAATATATATTTGATGTAATCTGTGTTATCGCGTGAATTATTCATCTTGGATGGCGTACCTCGACTCTATTCAAATCACTCGGCAGGAGTGGCAGGCTACTGGCATGTCTTCTAGGAATTACATTCTATTCGCGAGTAAGCTTTAAGAACACGTTTACTTTCAACCTCTAAGTTAAATAGAAAGTAACTCCAGCACTAAATTACCTTTCTTTCTTTTCGGTTGTTAAGGAAGACAGCGCTGGATCTGGTGGCCGAGCGGTTCTAAGCGCTTCAGTCTGGAACCGCGCGACCGCTATGGTCGCAGGTTCGAATCCTGCCTCGGGCATGGATGTTTGTGATGTCCTTAGGTTAGTTAGGTTTAACTAGTTCTAAGTTCTCGGGGACTGATGACCTGAGAAGTTAAGTCCCATAGTGCTCAGAGCCATTTGAACCATTTGAAGGAAGACAGCTCATTACAGGTGTTCTGTTTGTATGATGTATGACGAACAAGAATATAAGCCTAGGGAACAAAATTTTGACTCGGTAACACCAATATGTTAGCGGGCGCTAAAAGGATTACCAATGTGAGATATAAGTATGTAGGGACTCGAAGAGGAGATGAAAAGGAATGCGGAGACTGGAAGCAATTTAGAGCACTATCTTGCTAATTTTTGACTGTCTCAAGTGAGCATAATCTGGTGGAATTCATATCCTGAAAAAATCAATTACACTACTGGCCATTAAAATTGCTACACCACGAAGATGACGTGCTACAGACGCGAAATTTAACCAACAGGAAGAAGATGCTGTGATATGCAAATGATTAGCTTTTCAGAGCATTCACACAAGGTTGGCGCCGGTGGCGACACCTACAACGTGCTGACATGAGGAAAGTTTCCAACCGATTTAGCCGGCCGAAGTGGCCGTGCGGTTAAAGGCGCTGCAGTCTGGAACCGCAAGACCGCTACGGTCGCAGGTTCGAATCCTGCCTCGGGCATGGATGTTTGTGATGTCCTTAGGTTAGTTAGGTTTAACTAGTTCTAAGTTCTAGGGGACTAATGACCTCAGCAGTTGAGTCCCATAGTGCTCAGAGCCATTTGAACCCATTTGAATCCAACCGATTTCTCATACACAAACAGCAGTTGACCGGCGTTGCCTGGTGAAACGTTGTTGTGATGCCTCGTGTAAGGAGGAGAAATGCGTACCATCACGTTTCCGACTTTGATAAAGGTCGGATTGTAGCCTATCGCGATTACGGTTTATCGTATCGCGACATTTCTGGTCGCGTTGGTCGAGATCCAATGACTGTTAGCAGAATATGGTATCGGTGGGTTCAGGAGGGTAATACCGAACGCCGTGCTGGATCCCAACGACCTCGTATCACCAGCAGTCGAGATGACAGGCATCTTACCCGCATGGCTGCAACGGATCGTGCAGCCACGTCTCGATCCCTGAGTCAAGAGATGGGGACGTTTGCAAGACAACAACCATCTGCACGAACAGATCGACGACGTTTGCAGCATCATGGACCATCAGCTCGGAGACCACTGCTGCGGTTACCTTTGACGCTGCATCACAGACAGGAGCGCCTGCGATGGTGTACTCAACGACGAACCTGGGTGCACGAATGGCAAAACGTCATTTTTTCGAATGAATCCAGGTTCTGTTTACAGCATCATGATGGTCGCATCCGTGTTTGGCGACATCGCGGGTAACGCACATTGGAAGCTGTATTCGTCATCGACATACTGGCGTATCACCCGGCGTGATGGTATGGGGTGCCATTGGTTACACGTGTCGGTCACCTCTTGTTCGCATTGACAGCACTTTGAACAGTGGACGTTACATTTCAGATGTGTTACGACCCGTGGCTCTACCCTCCATTCGATCCCTGCGAAACCCTACATTTCAGCAGGATAATGCACGACCGCATGTTGCAGGCCCTGTACGGGCCTTTCTGGATACGGAAAATGTTTGACTGCTGCCCTGGCAACACATTCTCCAGATCTCTCACCAATTGAAAACGTCTGGTCAATGGTGGCCGAGCAACTGTCTCGTCACAATACGTCAGTCACTACTCTTGATGAACTGTGATATCGTGTTGAAGCTGCATGGGCAGCTGTACCTGTACACGCCATCCAAGCTCTGTTTGACTCAATGCCCAGGCGTATCAAGGCCGTTATTACGGCCATAGGTGGTTTTTTTGGGTACTGAATTCTCAGGATCTATGCACCCAAATTGCGTGAAAATGTAATCACATGTCAGTTCTAGTATAATATATTTGTGCAATGAATACCCGTTTATCATCTGCATTTCTTCTTGGTGTAGCAATTTTAATGGCCAGTAGTGTATATAGCTCGAAAAGGACATAACACCTGTTTGTTCGGCAGTATATCTCATGCATGCGACAAAAGAAATTCACTGTCGAGCATGTGGTGTTGTTAACAACGTAAAGCTTACCAGAAAGAAAGAGTCGATGACATTATTACTTTGAATGAATGGAAATATTTTTCATCTGCTCAATTGGAAATAATTTATTCTTTTTCCACACTGATATCTTTCCTTCATCAAATGTGATTGTAGTGTCGTAAGGATGTGGGTTTGTAATGAGTGGATCAGGAGGGTATTGTGATTGTGTTTTTGAGTGAATGAGAGTGTGAAAAGCGTTTCCGACACCAAACTACTACTCTCTTGTAGCACCAACGGCGGCACTGGCGTTAACTTTACTGTCGACAGTTCTTCAGGCATGGCTCTACGAGACACTACAGACGGATATGGCTGACACAAAACCTGCTGTTTAGAATCTGTATGCATCATTTCTTCTCTCATTGATCGTCAAATTCGTCATTGAAAAATTTTCCAGTAAATGTATCAAACTGATTACTTTCGTGTTGAGCAGAACCACATTACCCAAGACATGAGGTTTGACTGGAGGAGCAGGTTTAATGCAATAAAAATAGCATCACTACATCGACAGACACAGCAAAAACCCGTTTTGTGCTTGACAGATGCAATGAAGCAATGAAGCATAATGGTTCACATATAGGGTGACAATTATTGAACCGTATGAAATAAAATCATCATAACTTCTGAACGGTTTGTGCTAGGACGTTGAAACTGCACGGTTGGCCGTGGGGAATGATGGGAATTAGTATGTTTAGCTTAGCGACGAAGCCCACTTTCATTTTCATCGGTTCGTTAACAAGCAAAATTGACGCATTTGGGAGACTGAGAATCCGCATTTGGCGATCGAGAAGTCTCTTCACCGTCAACGGGTGACTGTGTGGTGTGCAGTGTCCATTCACGGAATAATCGGTGCTTATTCGCCCGATTCTTGAGTATTGTTCATCTATCTGGGATCCCTATGAGGTAGGACGTATAGAGGAGATAGAGAAGATCCAACGAAGAGCGGCGCGATTCCTCACGGGATCGTTTAGCTGGCGAGAGAGCGTTGCGGAGATGCTAAACAAATCCCACTGGCAGACGTTACAAGAGAGACGTTGTGCGTCACTGAGAGATTTACTATTGAAATTTCGGGACAGCACTTTTCAGGAGGAGTCAGAAAAAATATCACTTCCCCCCATATACATCTCGCGTATTGACCACTAGGAGAAAATTCGAGAAATTAGAGCCAATACGGAGGCTTACCGACAATCATTCTTCCCACGCACTATTCGCGAGTGGAACAGGGTCGGAGGGATCAGATAGTGGTACCGAAAGTACGCTCCGCCACACACCATTAGATGGCTTGCGGTGTGTGGTGTAGATGTAGATATTCCTTGATGGCACGGCGACTCCGAAAGTTACGTGAAGGTTTTGGAAGATGAATTCATCCCCATATCGAAAGTGACCCTGATTTCGATAATACATGGTTCATGCAAGACGAAGCTCGACCCCATCGAAGCAGGAGAGTGTTTGATGTCCTGGAGGAGCTTTTTGGGGACCGCATTCTGGCTCTGGGGTACACAGAGGCCACTGGCATGGCCTCGATTGGCCGCCATATTCTCTAGATTTGAACGCACGTGACTCCTTTTTGTGGGGCTATATCAAAGACAAGATGTACAGCAATTACCCCAAAACCATTGCTGAGCTGAAAACAGCCATTCAGGAGGTCATCGACACCATCGACGTTTCGACATTTCAGCAGGTCATGCAGAATTTCGCAATTCTTCTGCGCCACATCATCGTCAATGACGGCAGGCATATCGAACATGTAATAACCTAAATCCGAAAATCTGTAATGACGTTTACATGTTAAATAGAGTGTGCCGTAGTCTGTACCTAATTTTACGTTTTTTTCATATCGTTCAATAATTGTCACGCTGTAAATCTCATCGAGGACGTGTGGAGAGCGTTGGGGAGACGATTTCAGCACGACCACATGCACCAAGGACCATTTAGCAGTTGTCAACCGCACTGGTGGAGGAATGAAACGCCCTACCACAATGACTCCTCTCCAGCTTTGTGGCCGTCATACAAGCACATTGCAGAGCACGCATTGCCTTCCGTGGTGAGCATGAAACCTATTAAGAACCATGTCCCACCTTTTGTAAAGTATAGGGAGCTATATAAAATTGCGGTGACTTTAGTGTAATTACTGTCTTTAAATAAAAGTGTCATTTCTGTTCGTCTCATTACGTACTTCTTTCAGTTACGTTCTGTACTATACCGTAGCAGTTCATTAAATGTACGGTCCAACTTCCATCGAGCTATCATCATTCCAGGAGCCCCACCCTTTCAGGGGAGCTGCATCCGGACACTCTACTTTTTACAGCATTATTAACAATTACAGATTCGTCTTGAAAAAATAGCACTGTTTAGGATTACGTGTAAATGATCGGAATCATTTAAAGCACTGGAAATAATACATCAGAGACATAAAATTGTGTGTGTTTCCGAACGTCTATAATATTCAACCACTTTCTACAAACTGGTGCAAGAGTTTTACTTACATGTGTCGCTGCGCTGTAATTTGCTGTGCATTATACGATTTGCGTCTCAGAATTGTCGACAGCGGGTGTTTGCTTGACAACGTCAACAAAACTCCGTCAGAATAGGCCTCAGAGGGCCCAACAGTGCCGACCGACCACCGCGTCAACTTCAGCCGACTGGCGTTATCGGATGCGGATATTGAGGACAGTAAGGTCAGAACACCGCTGTCCCGGCCGTTGTCAGTTTTTGTGATCTGGGGTCATTACTAATCGCTCAAACAGATCGTCATTTGGCATTGCGTTTCTGAGTGCACTTTGGTAGGTCAATAGCGCATATGGACCCGGGTGGTCTGCCATCCAACTGCCAGCCACGCCCGAAAGTCCTTAACTTCGGTGATCTGACGGGAAGTGGCGTATGTTCCATGACGCAGCCGAATGTCAACTAAGGTAGCGTAAAAGTCATTTGTTCGTTCTCCCTCCCTCCAAACGACGTAGGCCGCTGCGCGGAACAATCAGACAACCAGAATACTCCCAATGCCTAACAGCTGTACATTTGAATGTAGATTGGTGATAATCTACGAAGGGACTTTAAAAAATAAGTTACACATTTTTATGGCAGGTCAAGTAACTTTTATTGAATGCTGCAGTACGCTTCAGAATGACACAGATACATGACATTAATTTTCAGCATAGTCACCAAGTCTCTATAAATATCGGTCAGAGCGTTCTGTCAAGCTTCCAATTTCTCGACTATACAAATCTGCTCGGAAACATTCGAGACGTTGATAACCGCTGTGGGAACGTCCTTGTCGCTGGAAAATTTTAGACTGGTGCGAATCAGTTCATCGATTGGCTGGAGATTGTCATCTGATCTGTGGCCAATATCGGTAGTCTTTCTTCCCGATCAGCATTACTCGCGTCTGAGGGGCCTCGGTCAAATTGTTGGCACCATTTCACTACTGCTGTCCGCGACACTGCATTTGGTCCATACGCCGCTAGAATTCCACGGTAAATTTCTAAGCATGATGATATTTGCCCACAAGGATCGTACTGCCCTGCTTTCTTCAATTTTGGAATGTGAAAGGTCTGTGTTGGATTCCTTTCATGTTAATTTCTTAAATCTGTTGTCATTTACGGCATAAATTCCTCGTCTAAATTTACTGTGGGTTTCTGACTATCTGGGAAGAGACTGAGCAGTGAAACGTGTTACTTTTACACATAAACAAGAACGGTCTGTCACACTACTACACTTTAAAACACAGTTTATATGTAATTCATGTCACACAGTCTCATACGGAACCTACATCCGCTTTCTTTTATATACTGTATATGATAAGATACTGTCATCCCCCTTCCCTTCTGTGTGAGAGGATGAATGAGCAAATGTATTTCTAGTTGCATGCTGGATGGTAGCAGACAAGCCTGTCTGCTAGAGAACAGTAGGACCAACGTCGGAACAGGTAGCTACGCTTTCTAAAAGCAAAGAGGTTTCTATCCTTAGTATGGTCCTGTCCATCCCTTGTCATGTTGGTATAGGAAGCTGCCTCTCTGGTCACTTCCGTTTGTATTTGTGAGGCACCCCTCAGGTAGGAGCCCAGGGCAGTCTGTCCGCGGCGAGCGTCTGAAGTGGTAAGATCTCCGGCTAAGCGCGTCCCTGCTAAGTCCGTAGGACAATGGATTTCTTAAGTACAGCCTAACTGGAAATTTAATCACCTTTATTTCAGGTTTAGCTCTAAAATATCTAATGTTATCTTAAATTGCAACGCAGTTTAATTCGAGTGTGAAGTTCAGAATATATTCCGGTAGTTGCTTTGTCACTACTTTGTGAGTAAAGTGGAACCACATGTTGATCAGTAACTCTAAGTTCATCAATCTTAAATGCGAATGTGCGTGAGATTATAACGTCTGGTCTTGACAATATTTTTCAATATAGCAACTTTTCTTTATGTTCAACCCACGTGGGGCGTACTTTGTGAGACCAGTACCACGTGCTTATACAATAGTAAGACGATAGTAACCAGTTCGAGGTTTTTCTTTTGTAAATTGCTTTTCGATCTAATTTATTTTAATTATCAAAATTATTGTGAAGTTACACTCTTTGTGTAAACCAAGTTGACCACGTGAAGCATGTGGTGTAATCATCAAAGTAGCCCTCAGCTATTCTTTTCGGAAAGATTTCACAGAGAGTTAGTATGAATTTAGTCTACCAGTGTATGGTAATTACATGACGGACAGGATTGTGCTACGAACGTAACTTCTTTGGGTGAAAATTGAATCGGTTGGTTGTGGTTAATTTCCTCTTGCATATGTTTCAACGTTCTTCGTGTGTTATTTTATGAATGCAATGTTGTTTGCAGTCTCCCAATCTTGGCTCCATATTTGATGTGTTCCGTAAGATTACAATCTCACATTTTCATAATCCTAAATAAGGCACCAGTTTAGTTATGAATCAAGTTTAATATGCTGAAATTTCAATGATCAATGTTAAAATAAATTTCCAAATATAAACTGATTTATTTCTTTTTATTTAAATTCTCTCTCTCTCTCTCTCTCTCTCTCTCTCTCTCTCTCTCTCTCTCTATATATATATATATATATATATATATATATATATATATATATATAATGGCTGGTTCAAATGGCTCTGAGCACTATGGGACTCAACTGCTGTGGTCATAAGTCCCCTAGAACTTAGAACTACTTAAACCTAACTAACCTAAGGACAGCACACAACACCCAGCCATCACGAGGCAGAGAAAATCCCTGACCCCGCCGGGAATCGAACCCGGGAACCCGGGCGTGGGAAGCGAGAACGCTACCGCACGACCACGAGATGCGGGCTATATATATATATATATATATATATATATATATATATATATATATATATATATATATATATATATATATATATATAGCACCGTTTGTCGTATGACTGTTAAAAGATTAGAATTAATGATAGTCTGGTTGGGAATTTGGTAAGCTAGACTGGATACCTGGTGAAACAGTTGCTCAGTAATGCAAGGTTAACTTCCCCAGGCAGCTCACAGTTTTTGAACCGCTTTTATTGAATATCAGCACCGTAATCAGAACAAATTAAAGCAACAACGTTACAAATGTATTTCCATTTTCATTCCCACCCTGTGATGCATCCGTTTAAAGTACCGCAGCAGATTTGCCCAACGCAAGTACAGTGGAATCTTAACGAGCGTCCCCCATGACGCTCAATTCGCATAACGAACAAAACAAGCTGTAAAAAAATGACTCGCTTAACGAGCAATGTTTCACATGACGAGTAACGACGATTTAGTGTGACGTCACCAGCCATTCGCGTGCGGTGGGGGAAACATTCAGCAATACGAACACCTTTCACTGTCGGCAGCAGTGTATGCAGTAAGTACTGCAGTCTGGCTCTTTCTGTTACCATCTTAGTGCAGCTTATGGTCACACATTTTTCTGAACTTGCGTTCACACAGTGTGTTTTGTGTGGAAATTGCTGTTTTTAGCACGCACATGCAATCGGTCTACATCAACTATTTGCACTATCCTCAAGAAGAGGATTAAGGAGATAGCTGATTCAAAAGTTGTGACAAGAGTATCTAAACAACGGTTTCGTATTCTGCACGATGTCGAAAGGTTGCTCCTTATATGCATAAATGAACAGCAGTTGCAAGGCGACACTATTAACGAAAACATCATTCGTGAGAAGACGAGAATGATTTTCACCGACCTCGTTAAGAAGCGGCGGAAGAAGTGTGTGAAGGAAGCCGTGGGTGGTTCGAGAAGCTTAAGAGAAGAAGCGGCATCCACAGCACTGTGAGACACGGCGAAGTAGCCAGCTCCGACACAAAGTCAACAGAGAACTTCATCAACAACTTCAAGATGCTCGTAGATTCTGAGGGTTACCTGCCGCATTACATTTTTAATTGTAACGAGACGAGTCTGTTCAGGAAAAAGATGCCGAAGCGTACCTTTATAAGAGCAGAGAAGAATGCATTTCCTGGTCACAAGCCAATAAAAGACTGTCTCACTCTGCTATTCTGTGTCAATACAAGCGGCGATTTGAAAATTAAACCGCTGCTTGTTTACCACTTCGAAACTCCACGAGCCTTCAAGAAATGTAAAGTCCAGAAGAGGAGGTCAAATGTGATGTGGAGGTCCAACAACAAGGCTTGGGTGACATGTTATCTTTTTTGTGATTGTATCAATGAAGTGTTTGGTCCTTCGGTGAAAAAAAAAAATAAAAAAAATATTTGCCGGCCGGGGTGGCCGAGCGGTTTTAGGCGCTACAGTCTGGAACCGCGCGACCGCTACGGTCGCAGGTTCGAATCCTGCCTCGGGCATGGATGTGTGTGATGTCCTTAGGTTAGTTAGGTTTAAGTAGTTCTAAGTTCTAGGGGACTGATGACCTTAGAAGTTAAGTCACATAGTGCTCAGAGCCAATTGAACCATTTTTGAAAAGATATTTGCTTGAGATGTATGTCAGGTTGCGACAACGGTCGGTGATGGAGTTCCTCTTCAAGACCTGCGATGGCTCTGCCATATCGAATCACAGGAAGCTGTTCCCTGTTTATGGGGAGGACACAGGGGATTGCAGTAGTATCCAGCGGTGGTTGCAGAGGTTTAAAGATGATTTCTCTCTACTGGACAATCCACGATGCGATAGACCATCGACGGCAGTGAGTGATGTGAATAAGGAGACCATTGATCAAATCATCCAGAATGATAGATGTGTGACGACAAGACAGCTTGCTGAAATGACTTGTTTGTCATTGGGTACCGTCACCAGGGTACAGAAAAATCTGTGGACGTTGGGTGCCTAGATTATTGACAACAGAAATGAAAACGATGAGGAAAAATGTGTGCGAGGGTCTCATGAAGACCTTTACTTAAGAGTGGAGATAGTGTTTTGACGGCGTCATTACCCAGGATGAAACATGGTTATTTTTGTCCGAACCTGAGAGCAAAACCCAATCCATGGAGTGGCGTCATCCGAGTTCCCCTCGGAAGAAGAAACCAAGACTTTCACGGACAGCAGGCCGAAAGGTAATGGCCTCCTTCTTATGGGATCAGTGTGGTGTCATTTTCGTTGACTTTTTGGAACCTGGCTCCACAATTTGCCGGGACCGTTACTGTTTGTCATTGGACAAGCTGCGATGTGCCATCAAGACCCACAGACCACAGCTTCAGGGTCAGCTCGTCAGACAACACCATGAAAATGACAAACCCCATACAGCCCTTATGACGCAGGAGGAAATCAGGAAAATGGGTTGGAATATTGTTCCTCATCTTCCCTACGGTCCGGACTTGGCTCCGTCTGATTTTTACCTCTTCGGTAGTCTGAAGGCCCACCTGCGCGGTAAAACATTTGATAGTGAGAAAGACCTTATTTCCTGTGTCAAGCGATGGTGTAAAAGTCAATCCCCAGGACTTTACCAAAGTGCATTTACATCATGAAAAGAGCGTTGGGCCAGATGCGTCACAGTTGATAGAGGCTACATTGAGTAGGCTCAATGTATAGCTACATGTTTCAAGTATGTTCACAAAAAATTTCATTCTCGTCCTGCAAACAATAAAAAAAATTAGACGACTGTGCAAAACTTTTTGAACGCCCTTTGTGCAAAATATCACTATACAAATTATCATCAACATAATTTTCTTGCCCCTATGTCCTGCATCGGCGCAGGGTCGGTTAACAGCGTATTTGGTATGGTTAATTTAAGTGGAGGGGGGAGAGGGGGGGGGGGGAGTCGGATGCCCTTCCTGTCGACATGCCATTACCCTTCGAACGGAATACACAGAGGTGACAAAAGTCATGATACCTCCTAATATCGTGTCGGACCTCCTTTTGCCCAGAGCGGTGTGGCAGCTCGACGTGGCATAGACTCAACAAGTCGTTAAAAGTCACACACACAAATATTGGGCCATGCTGCCTCTATAGCTGTCCATAATTGTGAAAGAGTTGCCGATGCAGGACTTTTTGCACGAAGTGAACTCTTGAGTATGTCCCATAAATGTTGGATGAGATTCATGTCTGGCGATCTGGGTTACCAAATCATTAGCTTGGATTATCCAGGATGTTCTTCAAACCAATTGCGAACAATTGTGACCTTTTGACATGGCGCATTGACATCTATAAAAATTCCAACGCTGTTTGGGAAAATGAGGTCCATGACTGGCTGTAAATGGTCTCCAAGTAGCCGAACTTAACCATTTCCGGTCAATGATTGGTTCAGCTGGACCAGACGACCCAGTCTCTTCCACATAAATACAACCCATACCATTATGGAGCCACTACCACCTTGCACAGTACCTTGTTGACAACTTGAGTCCATGGCTTCGTGGGATCTGGGCTACTCTCAAACCCTACCATCAGCTCTTACCAATCGAAATCGGGACTAATTCGAGTATATCATGGTTTTTCCAGTCATCTATGGTTCAATAGACATGGTCACGAGCCCAGGAGAAGTGCTACAGGCGATGGGGTGCTGTTAACAAAGGCACTCGCGTCGGTCGTCTGCTGCCATAGTCCATTAACGCCAAATTTCGTCGTATTATCCTAACTGATATGTTCGGTGTACGTCAAGCATTGACAACTCTACGCAAACGCTGCTCTCTCGGTCGTTAAGTGAAGGCTGTCAGTCACGACGTTGTCTGTGGTGAGAAGTTGTGCCTGAAGTTTGGTATTCTCGGCACACACTTGATATTGTGGATCTTGGAATACTGCATTCCCTGACGATTTCCGAGATGAAATGTCCGATGCGTCTAGCTCCAACAACTATTCCGCGTTCAAAGTCTGTTACTTCCCGTCGTGCAGCCATAACCACGTTGGAAACGTTTTCACATGAATCACCTGAGTACAAACGACACTGCCAATGCACTTCCCTTACATACCTTGTATAAGCGATACTACCGCCATCTGTATATGTGCATATCGCTGTCCCGTGATTTTTATCACCTCAAAAATGGTTCAAATGACTCTGAGCACTATGGGACTTAACTTCTCAGGTCATCAGTCCCCTAGAACTTAGAACTACTTAAACCTAACTAACCTAAGGACATCACACACATCCATGCCCAATGCAGGATTCGAACCTGCGACCGTAGCAGTCGCGCGGTTCCAGACTGTAGCCCCTAGAACCGCTTGGCCACTCCGGCCGGCTTTTATCACCTCCTTGTATGTGTATCCCAGTTGGTTGGTTGGTTGATTTGGGGGAGGGAACCAAACAGCAAAGTATTGGTTCCATCGGATTAGGGAGGGATGGGGAAGGAATTCGGCCATGCCCTTTTTAAAGGAACCATCCCAGCATTTGTCTGAAGCGATTTAGGGAAGTCACGGAAAACCTAAATCAGGATGGCTGGATGCGGGTTTGAACCGTCGTCCTCCCAAATACAAGTCCAGTGTGTTAACCACTGCGCCACCTCGCTCGGTCCCCAGCTGGCTGGCTGCAAGTAGTGTTGTTTATGTGAAAGCGAGCGAAAGTTTTCTAAATGTTTATGAATCGTGTAATAGAAGAGGGACTTGGATACCAGCCCAATATTTAGCAAGTGGGATGTGAGAAACTGCCTAAAAACCACATCCAGGTTGGGGGCCACACTGACACCCTTTGTTAATCCACCGGAGAGATTCGATCGGGAACGGCACACCTCCTAGTCCCGGAAGAAGTGTATTAACACACACGGCTATACTGGTGGGTGTACTATACAAATTGTACTTTAATGAATTGACGAGATTATAAAAACCTTTTAAATGTTTTTTTAAATTCCTCTTTCTTTTTATGGCGACTAACTTTTTATGGCGGTCAATAATAATAGACTACACGAAAAAATATAAAAACTTCTTATTACACCTGTAAGGCGTCCGGATTTTACTGACCTTACATGAGCTTGATCCACAACGACATTACGATATAGTATGAGATCCTCAGAAAATAATAATTATATTATATCAACAAAAGGCAATTGCAGTTAATCTCATGTACCGTAACCTGACAAAACAATATCTATCTATATGGATTGGCACGAGCAAACAAGTTAAAGTGAAATGCATTTTGGAGACGGTCCGAACAGGTGGTTAATGAAGTCGTAAAAATCCCATTTAGCAAGAGAACGGCGAGCTTCAGCGCAGAATGGGATAAGGCCAGAACAATACATTATTCCTTTTAACGTAAATAAGGCCGGAACCGGGGGAAAGTGGATGCACGTCATTAACAGGGCTAGGCTGCGACCCAGCAAGTAAAATAAAAATGTATTCACCTCTAGCGAGACGGTGATTGGCTGAAGTCATACTTGGCGACGCAGACGTGACACGGTGGGGAGATCCCCATTATATAAAAGCATTTTGAGATCTAAAATTTCTAGCTCTCTCTCTCTCTCGTCTCACGGCCGACCGCACAAGTGTGTGGAAATAAGCGAGGACGGTGAGAGCTTTGCTTTCTGCAAAGTGAGGATGATACGCTTCACGTGTCGCGGCGACAGATAGCAAAGCGGTAGTTAATTATTCCTGTAGGAATTTTTGCGGGCAAAGAAATTGTGCACGTCGCTCCAACCCATAGAGAGTGTGCAATAGCCATTATTTCGACTAGGAAAAGATTAACGTTCTATGGAATGCAGGAAAGTTGCGACTGAGTGAATTCAGTCAAGGCCAGAGTAGGGAATTAGCGTTTCAGATACAGCACGGAGACAACGCTATTGCAGAAGCCGCTTGGTAAAGTACCATCGCGCATTAGGCCACAGTAAATGTTGAGTCTAGATTTTGCTCACTCCAACTTGTGTACGCTTTGACCATTGAATATCAAAAGCTAGAATAATAACCTACGCTCGCTTTGAGTAAATAAGAGTTTTTTCATTGGTTCAAAAAGTAAGCCGGCCGCGGTGGCCGTGCGGTTCTGGCGCTGCAGTCCGGAACCGCGGGACTGCTACGGTCGCAGGTTCGAATCCTGCCTCGGGCATGGGTGTGTGTGATGTCCTTAGGTTAGTTAGGTTTAAGTAGTTCTAAGTTCTAGGGGACTTATGACCTAAGATGTTGAGTCCCATAGTGCTCAGAGCCATTTGAACCATTTTTTTTTTTCAAAAAGTAAATTTATTCTCCACAACTCTGTGCATTGACCAGCTATGACAATGTAGATTTAAATGATCTGATGAGGATTTTTAATAATCATTCTTTCCTGAGATAAAAAAATTTTCATGTGTAGAGATAACGATTTTAATAATCGTGTTTTCCATATGTCCAGGAATTAAATACTTTGTTATTGAGTGTCAAAAGCAATTGAACATGATTGTTGTTTATCACTGGACCCCTGAAAGCAACAGTTGATAAATTACGAGGGCGGTTCAGAAAGTAACCTCCGATTGGTCGCAGTGCGGGTTGTGGGGGGAGTAGCGACGCCATCTGTGCGTTCACGCACTCAACAGGTCAGTCGGCATCAAGCCATGGTCGAGTGAACGTCGTACCTGCGCTAGTTTAGTTTTTGTGGCAGTTTGAAATGTGTGCTGCAATAGAAAACCCCGCCAAATGTGAAGTGCGTGCTGTCATAAGGTTTTTTACAGCCAAAGGATATTCTGCAGCAGCTATTCATCGTGAGCTTTGTGCCGTGTACGGACCAAGAGTTATGAGTGAAGGAGTTGTCCGTGAATGGGTACGTTTATTTAAAAGTGGACGAGAAAACGTTCATGATGAAGAGAGGAGTGGTAGACCATCATTGGTGACTGACGAACTCGTTCAGACAGTTGATGCAAAAGTTCGTGAAAATCGACGTTTCTCAATGTCGGAGTTGTCTACTGGTTTTCCACAGATTTCTAAGACTCTCTTGTACGAGATAGTGGCAGCAAGATTGGGTTACCGTAAGTTCTGTGCACGATGGGTGCCCAAAATTCTTACCGACCACCACAAAACTCAAAGAATGGCCTCTGCATTAGACCTTCTGTCACGTTATGAGGACGAAGGAGAACCATTGTTAAACAGAATCGTGACCGGTGACGAAACCTGGATTAAGTACGTGAACCCTGAGACAAAAGAACAATCAAATATGTGGGCACATTCAAATTCGCCTACCAAACCAAAAAAGCCTCGCAAGATTTTTCTGCCAGAAAACTGATGGCAACGGTGTTTTTGGATGCCAAAGGGGTGTTGCTGGTTGAATTCATGGAACGTGGTACGACCATTAATCAAGACGTGTACTGTGAAACAATAAAAAAGTTACGACGGGCTATACAGAACAAACGCCGTGGTATGCTGACTTCCGGTATCGTTTTTTTGCACGATAACGCCCGTCCTCACTCTGCTCGCAGAACAACGGCCCTTCTTGAGTCTTTCAAGTGGGACGTTATCAACCATCCACCTTACAGCCCAGACCTGGCGACAAGTGATTATCACCTCTTCATGCATTTGAAGAAATGGCTCGGGTCACAGCGGTTTGATGACGAGGAAGAGCTCAAAGATGCGGTCACAGGCTGGCTCCAGGCACAAGCGGGTGATTTTTATGCAGAAGGAATTTCAAAGCTTGTGAAGAGATACGATAAGTGCCTCAATCAAAAATGGCTCTGAGCACTATGGGACTCAACTGCTGAGGTCATTAGTCCCCTAGAACTTAGAACTAGTTAAACCTAACTAACCTAAGGACATCACAAACATCCATGCCCGAGGCAGGATTCGAACCTGCGACCGTAGCGGTCTTGCGGTTCCAGACTGAAGCGCCTTTAACCGCACGGCCACTTCGGCCGGCTGCCTCAATCGCTATGGAGACTATGTAGTAAAATAGTGCAAAGATGTAGTTGTAAGATGTATATATTAAAATATTTTTATTTAACTTGGTGTATTTTTTTAAATCAACCGGAGGTTACTTTCTGAACGGCCCTCGTATATGTAGCATAAAACAGAGAACAGCTGTGTTGTCTTCCTAGAATAGACCCCAAATTTCCACTTTTATTAATTCATGCATTCTAGGTAAATGACAGCAGCGTTTCTAATGATTTTTGTTATGACCCGCGCCTGATATTAGCTGCCATACAGGGCCAGGGTCATATTTATTTAGAATGTCTGTTTGACACCCTGGGCATGAGAAGACAGTTCAGATGTTTTGTCCATCTGTGCACTAACTGGTAAGCTAAGATTACACACATTAGTACACTTACTGTGCAAATACAAAGGTCGGACATATGACACAGCGACAGCTTTACTTTACTGTTGTTATTCGCAGACGTTACGAGTGCACTCACCACAGTAGTTGCGTGTATTACGCTACAGTGTTGGCTACCAGCTTCATAACGCTGTTATACTGGTGTCGATAAATTTCTGGTTGTTTCCAGTTGGTGGTAGTATAATTACAGCAACAAAAAGATATTTTCATAAGAATACATTTGTATTTAAAAAGCGCGTGTGTTTTTTCCCGTTAAAACGTTCACGTCAGTCGCATGGAACTTAGGATGTAAAATGTCAGTATTCAGTGTATCTTAACAGACACTATGGATATTATGACAGCTTATACATTTCTTGTAAGAAATCATCAACGGATGAAGTTATCTCAAAATTGCTTTCTCCAGTCTTAAAAACCCAAGAATCTGTATCTGGCGACGGGAAAGAAAAGAAAAGAGTTCTGGTTTGGATGAAATGATGTATAGAAGAAATGGAGTTTCCGCAAAATCAAACTCACTTCATTCTGACAAAATCCCGTTTAACGTTGTTTCAAAAGTTGAAGTGATTTTGCCACGCGTTTTGACGGTCGCCACTGGTCATGCAGGGGTTGAGACGTGAATGCTGACTTCATTAATTAATGTATTAAGAAAAATTAATGTATCGCAAATTAACGAATGGTGACATATATTTTTCGCAAAAAAATAGTTTCGACAACTGACAGTGCATGCTAAAAAGATCGTGATTAAGTCAGCAGACAATTTAAAGAGTTATCTTATTTGCTTGCTGTTCACATTTCCACAGTAATTACCGAAAGATAACAATCGGTGATGGGTGGAAAATGACGGGAAGAGAGAGACATAAAAAAGTAATTGTTCATTTATTAGAACATAAATTTACAATGTAGCACTTTGTCTAATTTTTATAACCACCAAAAATTGATGGTTACTGCCACAAGCACGAAAAACTGCTATTTAAGCTAATAACGTCGTGAAGTTTTTGAAAATACTTCATTTATTCGGTTGTCACACATTAAGTAAAATCACTCAAACCCGGAGAGTGAGGGCTGGCTCAAATGGCTCTGAGCACTATGGGACTTAACATCTATGGTCATCAGTCCCCTAGAACTTAGAACTACTTAAACCTAACTAACCTAAGGACATCACACAACACCCAGCCATCACGAGGCAGAGAAAATCCCTGACCCCGCCGGGAATCGAACCCGGGAACCCGGGCGTGGGAAGCGAGAACGCTACCGCACGACCACGAGATGCGGGCGGAGAGTGAGGGGAAAATATTCATACAGCTGACGTGAACGGAGAGACTAGTTTTATTCGGTTGTTTCATTGGGCGGTCGCGGAAATTTATCCACGGTAAGCAAGAATCTAAAATAGCCGTTTTTAAAATGAATGACTAGGCAGTTCCGAGACGTTTAAGGCCAAAAGAACTAGGTGACAGAAGAACCTTATTTTATACAAGAGAACTGATGGTTGTGTACAGTGTATGAGAATCCTAAACCGAATTTAAACTCTGTGCGGCAGAGTCCAACTGGGGATGGGATGGGATTCCAAATACATCCTCTTGCCCCCTCCCTCTCCCTTGCGGCCGCCTACGGTTGGTTCAATAGGAAAAAAAAACTGACTGATCGAAAAGAAATCTACCGCCCAATCTGTTGTTTAAAATAGTCAGTTGCCCCTTCACTGCCTGACGGGCAGTGCGCGTAAATGGACTGGCAGTGTACTGGAGTGACGAGGGTGGCCGTGTGGAATGTAAACCAGGACAGGTGGCTTCGCCAGCTGCTGGCGGCGGCGGGAGAAGGCGACGCAACAATGGAAGCGGGCGGGCGCCATGAGGCAGCCACCGGAGCGTGGCGCTGCGCCTTGTCTCAGTCGATAATTCGCACGCACAAAATGGTGGCCGCCCACGCGCCGCTGCGGCTCGCTCCCTAGCGTAGCAGCAGCACGTGTTCTTCTTGCAACGTGAGCTCAGCTGCCGTTGGACTTTAGTCGTCCTCACTCACTATCCGCACTGGTCGCCTCAGTGGATATGGACCACACGGTCTACCATCGACATAACGCCATCGCAGAAAGCGGAATCATTTCTGGTGTAACAGGATCGCTTGCAGTAGGTGCGCAGTGCGTGCGTGGACGCAACCGGCAGAATTATGTCTGGTGTCGTATTCTGTGTCTTTAGAAAAAATATACATAGTTACCAGTCACGATTTTCTTTTGTTTGCTTTTTTACGTAACATTGTTATTCTCGATGTATGCTGTACACAGCAAAAATAAAAAAAAAATGGAAATGAACGTATGGCAGCGTTGGCCGGGAGGCCCCTATTCGGGGAAGTTCGGCCGCCTCATGCGACGCCACATTGGGTGACTTGAGCGCCGGTGATGAGGATGAAATGATGACGACAACACAACACGCAGTACCTGAGCGGAGAAAATCTCCAACCCGGCCGGGAATCGAATGGTTCCAATGGCTCTGAGCGCTATGGGACTTAACATCTGGGGTCATCAGTCCCCTAGAACTTAGAACTACTTAAACCTAACTAACCTAAGAACAGCACACACATCCACGCCCGAGGCAGGATTCGAACCTGCGACCGTAGCAGTCGCGCGGTTCCGGACTGAGCGCCTAGAACCGCGAGACCACCGCGGCCGGCAGCCGGGAATCGAACCCGGGGGCGCTTGCATGGGAGGCGATCACGTTACCATCCAGCTAAGCAGGCGGACTGTGCACAGTAAATTGTGTGCGATGTTTAACATGTGTGACAGTGCACAATTGGACCTTAAGAAAACTGCAAATATATGTCCTTCCAAATTTCGCCACTAACTATGTATAAAGATCGAGAGTCAACTAATAATTGCGGTTTTTTTTTATGCTGTAAAGTCAACAGAAGAAAGAAGAACCTCACACATCAAAAATGTTGCGGAGAAATCGGCATAGCGCACAGAGAACAACGCACTTAAAAACGGAAATACTTTCCCGAGACGCGTCGCATAAAATGCAAATAAGTGCCCTCCTAAATTATCCTGTATTAATCCTTCAAACATAAACATTGAAAAGTGATTCACGGTGTTTTAAAACAAAATTTACGCATATTTTAACTTTAATAATGGATCTAAGTTCAGAACTGAACATTGAACTTACGCTGAAATGTGATAAGACAGAATTAATGTTCTGAATTAACGTTCAGAACAACCTCAACGTGATGGATGAAATTGATGAAGAGATATCACGTTTCCAATATCGCGTTTAATTTCCGTTAACGAGAGTCTCAGATCTCTCCTTCGAGTAACCTGAAGTATGTTTCTTTCCTTGTAAAGAAGTCGCACCTCCAGACTAAAAACACGTTCTACCAAATATGATATTGGGGATGAAACAAGAAGCTTCTTAATCTCCCTCCATACTGCAGCATATCGACCAGGGATCTCTTTCTGCAGCCAAAAGATAAGACTTCTTAAACTTTAGTTTCAACTGAAAAGAATTTTGTACCTCAACTAGTTCTTTCTCCAAAACTTCCAATTCCCCAGTATCTGAAAGTGGATTTATCATCCAACCTGGAAATCCATCTAAAGGAGATCGTTAAACTGTTCTGTCATTTCTTTATGCAACACGCCCAGATGATCAAAGTAAACTAACATATCATCAGCAAGAATTGTACTCTTTTCATCTGACCCCGATAGGCTTGAAAATCGTTATAATTCTCGATGGCTTAGGTTTCTCTTGAACAAAACCGACTCCAAAACAAATGTTGAGATCACAGATTTGGCTTTGATAAGTCTGAATTCATTATCTTACAACTGGACCTAAATTTTACAAACACATCTGAAAGGCCTGCAACATCATGCATCATCGCTTACAGCCATTGAATTTCTGTATGAAGCAGCAAACTACAAAGTCTTCACGATTCTCACCACGGATATGTCTATCACTGCGAGCTTGGGATTTCATTTTATTCAGTGCAGTGATGACAGTTTGAAGCGAGTTGTGTAAGCTGTTACTTACGTTTTTCGCCACAACTTGATTGCGATGAATGACACAGTGAACTGTAAAAGTACCCACTATAGTTTTCTTCAAATACGCAGTTCCGCAAGAAAGTGCCTACCTAAGTAGGATTTCCTCTTCTCTGAAGAATTGCTCAATAACACCACATATTGATTCTCCTTTAGC
This sequence comes from Schistocerca nitens, assembly GCF_023898315.1. Taxonomy (NCBI): domain Eukaryota; kingdom Metazoa; phylum Arthropoda; class Insecta; order Orthoptera; family Acrididae; genus Schistocerca; species Schistocerca nitens. Next base: position 257,956,278 of record NC_064616.1, on the reverse strand, counting down.
GCGTATGTCTAGCAACTTTGCAAATAATAAATCCCGAACCAAGCCTTCATCCTTCATAAAGCTCACATAAGTTGCAAGTAAAGATTCATACCCTGGTGTAATCCTGTAGCTGTAATGCAAAATCTGTCGTTCTTAGTACAGAGCATTACGTCTCTTCTACGTTATAAGCCGTTTTAGCTATGCATCTTTGTAAGGTCTTAATTATGTAGTGTGGTGTCCTGTTAAAAAATATCTGTAGAACGTCATTAACGTTTCAAGGAGTCCCTCACCTATTGTATGCGGTTACCCGGACTTAGCTATCAACAATAAAATGTTTTTTGCTGCAAGCTAACCGTCATTATTTTGTTGTAAGCCATATCGAAACATGTTTCTAAAGAGAGGCGTTACTTAAATTTGTTTCAGAGGGACTTAAAGAAACTTAAATCCATGTTTGAACTCCATAAAAATCTTTACATCTGTATTCTTACGACTACAGTCTACAGTTATCAGCATTTGCCATTCCGCGAAAAAAAAAATCGTTTACGTTTGGGCTCCGAGTCTTAATAAATTTAAAAATATATTTATATATATTCAGTAGGCTATTAGACCAATAGTACAGTTTTGGAACCTGCATGATGAATGACCTTGAAACGAACGTTAATAAATCATAATGTTCTTAAACTCTGCCTATAATACACTTTTTGTCATAAAAGAAAACTGCACAGACAAAGACCAGGCGCATTGCAGTCATTTTTGGCAGGCAGGTAGATGGTAAAACACATACTTTCAACTTTAGAGACGCAACATGTATTACGCTACACATGTATTACGCTACACAATCACAGAGGTACATGCTAGAACGACGTCGGACCCCCATTGATGTGAATACAAGGCTACAGACGAGGCTGGATGGAGTTGTGCAGGTCTCGGATTTAGTCCTGTGATGCTACATCCCGTTCCGTTTGTACCTGAACGCAAAGATCGCACACAGTGCTGGATGGAGGTGGAGTCCTGATAACATGCTCCACAGCATCCCACACATTCTCGATCGGAGAGAGATCGAGCGATGTGGTTGGCCACGGCAGGGTATCCACGGCTGCAACGTGGCTGCGGTGTGAGGACGAGATTTGTCCTGTAGAAATGGAGCATGGGCGTGGGAGTTCACGAATAGCAGAGCTACCGGTTACAGAATATCATCCACGTATCTTACAACTAGTATCGACAGCACTGGAGAGATTTATACCAAATAAATTAACAAGAGACGGAACTGATCCTCCATGGTACACAAACATTTCAGAAAACAATTGCAAAATCGACGGAAAAAGCGTGCCAAACTTAAAACAACGCAAAATTCCCAGGATTGGTGAAATTTAATGCTAACTTCAGTGTGAAATGCTTTTAATAGTTCCACTCGAAATATGGCAGAAAATAGAAAGAGATTCTAGTTGTGCGTAAAGTAGACCAGTGGCAACACGCAATCAATACCTCCGCTGCGTTATAGCTTTTCTACTGTTACCGATGACAGTGCCACTGAAGTGGAGTTACTAAATGCGGTTTTCCGAAATTCCTTCACCAAACAACACGAAGTAAATATTCCAGAATTCAAATTCTCAAATGTGTTGTAAGACCTCGTGGTCTCCTGACCTTCATTGCTTACATGTCCGCCCTCACAATCATATTCTGCACATCAAGACGCTTCATTTGAAGCCGATAAGATAAAGTCAATGTTGTATGAATTCATGCAAACGATACGCAAATAACAAGTGCGCACCGGGGTTGAGATACTCGAGGCTGGCGTACACACACACGTTCAAGACACGACGGTCACAAGAGCTTTTAGTTCGGGAGAGGCGGAGCGCACGCCGAGAGGCCAGTCCCTTCAGAGGACGATTCAGCCTATCTACGTTGGATGGCGACCGCCCATTGAGTGGACAGCGTGTGCCCGATTGAAAGGGGAGAACGACCCCATGTATGGCTTAAAAGCAAATTCTGCTACATTGTGTGGGAGCGCACAGCCTACGCATTCTTTACAAACATAGCACGCAGTTTCAGAGGTTTTCACAGGGAGACAGCAAACGCAAAACGCCGATGCTACAGATTTCCCGATTGGTCGCCTTAAACGAAACGTCATTCTCCCATTGTAGAAGAGCAATGCTGATTGGCAGACGATATTCCTGATGCCTTGAGCTGAAGGAGTAATGGAAGAGACCGAAAGATATACCCCTTCACGTCTGGCGTGGAGAGGGGCCGTTCCGTTGTCGCTCTTGAAGCGAGAACACGTAACGAGAGCGTGTGCGCTCGTACGTGTACTCAAAGAGCGAGGAACAAGTCTCTCCTCAGTACTTCACTAGGAGAGCACCTCTGTCAAGAGCGAATCGGAGTATGACTCTATATTGAGTCCTTGCGATTAGGCGTAGTTCACTGTGTTGGCCGTCACACTTATTGTGTGGTGTGAACAGACAGAGTTATAGCTAAACGCCTGTGAGTGAATTTTTGAGTGACATCGCGGTGGACTGGTTATCTGACCGGTATACCACACCAGTAGTTAGACTAGGGGCGAATAGAAGTTCTTGACTTCATCAAGGTGTAGGGAGAGTTTGATTGGAGAAGGTCAATCCAGATAGAATGAGAGTTATCTTATTTGTCAGCAGCGAGCGGTGCAGACAGCAGTCATCGCAGCTTACGGTATCGTGCGCTACAGCTCTTGCGAGCCCCACATTTCCTCCACAACAGTACACTTCACTGCATTTCATACGCGACAGCCTCGACCATACCTAGCAAAATTCTAACGGATAATTATTCAAGTTGAGTAGGCACGGCTCTCAGCCATTCTGCCAAGTCAATAACAATCTTAAACTTTGTATAGAAATTTCATTAGCGCATCCTATCCTTAAGAGGTAACTTCACATTCCGAAAAGAACCCGGAAATAACTTGTTCAGTTCACAACTAAAAGTGCCATTGTGATTTCTCAGAATTTTTGCAAAATAAATGATAATTTTCGTTAGTTTCATGTTTTTCTTACACTAACTAGCACTACTCCAATACCCAAGTATCCCACTAGTTACATAAGAAATTTTGTGAATTTTTGTTTCATTTCCTTACAGCGGACGACTCTAGAAGATATTTATTGCTGAAAGTTTTTCAGGCATTTCTCTTTAGAACATTAGGAGCGTCTGTCTGACTTCTGTAGTAGTGTGGGGGTGGAAATTGCATCTTGCAGGAAACCTGGGTAAAGGTTACATCTCAGATTAATCCTTTGCGCAGAATGACAGAATGACACCCACACGCTCACAGTGTGTGAATTCCTAAAGGACCAAATTGCTGATGTCATCCGTTCCTAGACTTACACACTACTTAAACTAATTTATGCTAATAACAACACACACACCGACGCCCGAGGGAGGACTCGAACCTCCGGCGGGAGGGGCCGCGCAATTCGTGACAGGTCGCCTCAAACCGCGCGGCCGCTCCGCGCGGCATTCCAGGATTCGAATCAAGACCAGCTGCCAACATGATTAACTTAGAAGTGGATATCCTCGGTTTGTCGAAGAAGCTTAAATCACTTCATAAAGGACAGTCTTCTGGTCCAGATTGCAACAGAATATGCTGATATACTGTAATAGCTCCGTACTTAACAATCATACAGGTATACAACGAAAGATCCATACTTAAAGGCTGGAAAGTTGCACAGGTCACACCAGTACTCAAGAAAGAAGTAATTCGACGAATTACTGACCTATACCACAGACGTCGATTTGCAGTAAGATTTAGGAACATATACTGTGTTCGAACTTTATGAATTAAATCACGGAAAACAATCTGTTGACATAAAAAAAAAAAAAAATGGTTCAAATGGCTCTGAGCACTATGGGACTTAACATCTATGGTCATCAGTCCCTTAGAGCTTAGAACTACTTAAACCTAACTAACCTAAGGACATCACACAACACCCAGCCATCACGAGGCAGAGAAAATCCCTGACCCCGCCGGGAATCGAACCCGGGAACGCGGGCGCGGGAAACGAGAACGCTGCCGCACGTCCACGAGATGCGGGCTGTTGACACCCAGTAAGCACGGATACAGTAGATATCGTTCTCGTGAAAGGCAACTAGCTCTTTATTCTCGCAAAGTACTGAGTGCTATCGATAGGCGATTTCAAGTTAATTCCATATCTATAGATTTCCGAAAGGCTTCTGACACCGTTCTTCACAAGCGGCTTCTGATCAAACTGTGTGTCTACTGAGTATCATCTCACTAGTACGACTGGATTATTAATTTCCTGTCAGAAAGGTCACAGTTCGTCGTTACTGATGGAAAGTAGTAGAGTAAAATAGACGTGATCTCTGGCGTTCCCCAAGGAAGTGGCATAGACCCTCTGCTGTTGCTAATTTATATAAACGATTTAGGAGACAATCTTTGCAGTCTTATGACATTGTTTGCAGATGATGCTGTCGTTTACCGTGTAGTAAACTCATCAAAAGATTAAAACAAATTGTAAAATAATTCAGACAAGATACCTGTAGGATGCGAAAAGTGGAAAATTGGACATTTGTGAGAAGGTCTTATGGGACCAAACTGCTGAGGTCATTGGCCCCTGAGCTCACACACTACTTAATTTAACTTAAACTAACTTACGCTATGGACAACACACATACCCATGCCCGAGGGAGGACTCGAACCTCCGACGGGGACAGCCGCATAGTCCGTGACAAGGCGCCCTAGACACCGCGGCTACCCCGTGCGGAGCGAAAAGTGGCAGTTGACCGTAAAAAATGAGAAACGTGAGGTCATCCAGATGAGTACTAAAAGGAATCCGTTAAACCTGCGTTATGCGATAAATCACACAGATCTAAAAGCTGTCAATAAAGCTAAATACCAAGGAATTACAGTTATGATCAGCTTAAATTATTATGAACAGCTTACATTGGACCGATCACACAGATAATGTTTTGGGGAAGGGGACTGAATTTCACTGGTAGAACACTTAGAAGATGCAACAGGTCTGCTAAAGAGACTGCCAAACGACGCCTGTCCGTCCTCTGCTAGAGTAGGTCTGTTGCTGTTCAGTACAGGGTCCTTACCGGATAGGATTGAGACAGTGGATATCGAAAAAGTTCAAAGAAGGGCAGCTCGTTTTGCATTGTTGCGAAATAGGGGAGATAGTGTCACTGATATGATACGCGAATTGGAGTGACAATCATTGCCGGCCGTAGTGGCCGAGCGGTTCTAGGCGCTTCAGTCTGGAACCGCGCGACCGCTACGGTCGCAGGTTCGATTCCTACCTCGGGCATGGATGTGTGTGATGTCCTTAGCTTAGTTAGGTTTAAGTAGTTCTATGTTCTAGGGGACTGATGACCTCAGATGTTAAGTCCCATAGTGCTCAAAGCCATTTGAACCATTATTTGGCAATCATTAAAACAAAGGCGTTTTCCACTGTGGCGAGATCTTTTCACGAAATTTCATCATTCTCCTCCAAGTGCGAAAATATTTTATTGATACCTACCTAAAAAGGGAGAAATGATCACTGTAATAAAATGAGAGAAATCTGAGATTCAAGTGTTCGTATTTCCCGCGGCTATCAGTGAGTAGAACGGGATAGAAATAGTGTGAAAGTGGTTCGATGTACCCTCTGCCTGGCTCTCAAGTGTGAACAGCAGAGTAGTCATGCAAATGTAGATGCACCGAGCGACTGTCACGGAGTTCGTTAGGAACACCACCGGTGAATGAGCACCATAAGATATCACTCGCCACGCCATCATGTCAGACTGGTGGGATGTATGAAGGAAGGCTACAAACCGCTCCTCTTGGCGCTCTCCCCTGTGGTCGTCCCATCCAAAACAGAAGCGGGACTCGCCACGAAAGATGACCCGCTGACAGTCTGCAGGGCAGGCGAATGCGGTGCGATATTGCATGGGTGTGTTTGGTAGGTGTCGCCTGGACGCTTCCCTTGTTGAGAGCCCTTCCTGGCCCAAGGTAACAATGCGGACTCGATGAAACCGCAGTATCGACCGTCTAGGCATGGTTGAACTACAGACAACACGAGCTGTCTACCTCCTTCCTGGTGGAATGACTGCAACTGATAGGCTGTCGGACCCCTTCGGTCTAATAGGTGCTGCTCATGCATGGTTGTTTACATCTTTGGACCGGTTTAGTGAGATCTCTGAACAGTCAAAGGGACTGTGACTGTGATACAATATCCACAGTCAACGTCTATCTCCAGGAGTTTTGGGAACCGAGTTGATGCAAAACGTTTTTTGATGTGAGTATAATATATCTGGGGTGTTGATACAGCATGTGCCTCAGGTCAACTGAATTAAAAAATTTCCGCAGCTCGCATGAGGTCGAAGAACGACATATTTTATTTTAAACATGTGTTTTGTTGCACTGTTTATTTATTTATTCGTAGTAGTACATGTTACAGGACCAGCTCGTTTCGGTGATCTGCATATCTCTGAAAAATTAAACGTAATCACTGACTTTCCGCGAAGTGGAAATTCCATTGTAAACTTGGACATTTTGGAAAATGGTTCAAATGGCTCTGAGCACTATGGGACTCAACTGCTGTGGTCATTAGTCCCCTAGAACTTAGAACTACTTAAACCTAACTAACCTAAGGACATCACACACATCCATGCCCGAGGCAGGATTCGAACCTGCGACCGTAGCAGTCGCACGGTTCCGGACTGCGCGCCTAGAACCGCGAGACCACCGCGGCCGGCGGACATTTTGGAAATTTGTGGTAAGGTCTTATGGGACCAAACTGCTGAGGTCATCGGTCCCTAGGCTTACACACTACTTAATCTAACTTAAACTAACTTATGCTAAGGACAACACACACACCCATGCCCAAGGGAGGACTCGAACGTCCGACGGGGGGAGCAGCGCGAACCGTGGGAAGGCGCCCCAGACCGCGCGGCCGTGAACTTAGAGCATCGCTGTAGCAGAAGCTGTCAAAAACAACTTTACAAGGTACCGCAAATAAAAAGTACACAAATAAATAATATTATCATATCACAACAGAAAGACAACCGACATATACGCTCCAAGATGCCATATGGACCACAACTCACCAGCATAAGGTGCTATATTTAGACATGGACTAACATAGACTTAAGGAAGAATATTATACCAATTACAGGTACGCTTGATTATGGCAAAACGCCGAAACGAGCTCGTCGTGTAATTTGTATTACTACGAGCAATTAAATAGTGCATCAAAACACTTATACTTAAAATAAAATATGAATCAAAAAAATTACCGCTGCCTGTAATGTCATATTTTGTGATCGGATTCCTCGACCCTAACGGTTCACGTCGATTCGTTCGCAAGTTGTGATCAAACATGTTTCATCTCTGACCACGTAAAAATTAGGTTGGCATTAAATACAATCAGAGCACGTATCGTTTAAAATGTATCGATCACAACATATTTATTCAACATCTATCAAGCGTAACTGAACCGTTGAGCGCTACTACTTCGTGTTTACACATTAACATTATTTCGTTTATACTGAAAACAACTCAGTTTTCTCCAAATTTGAGTTATGTGATATGAATAAATTTGTATCATACGAAATAGTTGACTGTCTCTGGCAGAATTTTTCAAATAAAAAAAAAGCACATAACGACACTAAGAAGAAACGCCATTCACTAGTGAGACTCAATAATACATTATAATCTGTAAATGAAATAGATGCGAAGAAAGAATGAATCAGATGATAACTCTTGAAATACGTCCAAAAAGCCAGAATTCGTACCAAGATGAGCACGGTCTCGAATTAAGAGATAAACATGACAGAAATTACACTTACGAGAGATTCGAAATTATTTACAGAAAATGGAAATACTACTGAGAAATGTGTATTTATTTTATCCGGCTCAATTAGCTGTTACCATGAACACAGCCTCTCACCAGTTCTTAAACTGCTCTAAAGGATTCTCTTATTTTAAGATACGAAGAGTCCGGACCAGCGCCAGCTGAATATTTGTTAGCATATCTTAAGAGTTGTGCCGAGCAAACGCAGTACATATTGGCAGGCCGCAGGCTCGGGTACAGCAGAAGGAAGATGAGACAACTTTTATTGGCGGACACCGCCGTTTTCCAAAGCTCGCTGCAGCTTCCACTACTTTTGCCCGCGGCTGTACCAAGGATTTGCGGGGGGAGCTGCGTATTGAGGCGGGTTATATGGCGGCCTACTGGGAAATGGTCTTAAAAGTTGATAGCTTCCGGAAGACATCTAAATAATGTGATTACCAACAATAGCGAAGGACATTATTGCAACGCGGGGGATTTTAGCATGCACTTCCGACCATTACAGGCGACGGGCCGGCCGCTATTCATCAGTGCCCTCTCTCTTGTTGACTCTGCCGAAGCTCGCCTATCGTATAAATAAGTAAAATGTTTCCCAGTGTTAGTGCGCGATAATAATGCAGCGGAAACGTTTATTCCTTAAACGGATCTGTTTTCTCCTAAATGCGGTCGGTCATTTTCAATTAACGTACTTAACGAGGTACCACGTTACGGCTTCACGCTGTCCATCAAGTGACGGCGATACGATATTCTGTTCTCGTGAACATTTCTCGTAAAGTTTTAAATGTAATTAACGTTAATAACCCAGAAATAATTTTATTGCCTGTAAAATGCTAACATTTTAGTAAAGAATTAACGCTTTAATACAGCTAGTGTCATTCATCGTACTGCCACCAAAAGCATCTAACTGTAACAATGAATGCATGCCAGAACGAATTTTTATCTGTCTACATGCATAAAGAAGAGTGTCCGTTTGTTTGTAATTCACCTAAATCTACAGTTTTATTCCGATCCTGATGAAATTTTGCACACTTTACCTTTAAGACAGGAGAAAGGTCACTGTCTACATAAGATTTTGTAATTTGGCTTGAAACATAGATGTATGTAATATACAAGGGCAAAGTTTGTTACTGCCGGCCGTTGTGGCCAAGCGGTTCTAGGCGCTACAGTCTGGAACCGCGCGACCGCTACGGTCGCAGGTTCGAATCCTGCCTCTAGCATGGATGTGTGTGATATCCTTAGGTTAGTTGGGTTTAAGTAGTTCTAAGTTCTAGGGGACTGATGCCCTCAGAAGTTAAGTTCCATAGTGCTCAGAGCCATTTGAACCATTTAAAGTTTGTTACTAAAAATCCTTGAAAGTTCTTTGCCGATTTACTTTGAATTTCTACAAAATCCCTTACTGAACATTTGGGAGGACATACGCTATATATCTTCTTCTTCTTCTTCTTCTTTCGATTTCGGCCATCTTTGGACCACGTTCAACAATTCACTTGCCCGGCTTTTTGATCTTTTTTCTCTCTTCCCAATATTTCCTCATCATTTTCGAATGGTTCCTCCTCCGCTCTTCCGACCATTTCCTGTTATTATTCTTTAGTTTCGTTTCTTCTGGAAAACACTTAATTTCGTTCACTATTTGTCTAAACTTTTTCCTGTCCCTGATTGACTCACGGGTGACATTAAAATAGGCCAAATCCTTTTTCACCATCTGTATCCATTTATTGTTGGTTTTTTCGTTCCTGTTACTATGTTCAAACACTTTTCTTGTTAGTCTGTTTCCATCCATCCTCGACAGGTGACCATAAAACGTAAGTCTGCGTTTACGCATTGCATCACTCACTTTCTCAATAGTTTTGTATATTTCCTTATTACTCTTTAGCTTGTACTCTTCTCCAATCTTTCTCGGTCCTAATATTTTTCTCAAAATTTTCCTTTCTTTCCTTTCCATGTTTTCTATTTCCCCCTTTTTGTTAAGAGTTAGGCACTCCGATGCATACAGGCATTCTGGTCTAATGACAGTTTTATAATGTCTTAATTTAGCTTGAATCGAAATGTTTTTTTTGTTATATATGTCTTTGGTTTTTTGAAAAGCAAATTCCATTTTCCTTGCTCTCGCCTGGTTTGCACTCTTGTCTAAACCATTCACTTGAATTATTTCACCTAAATACTTAAATTTTTCTACTCTCTTAATATTGCCGTATTTAGTAATAAGATTTTTCTTGTTATTTCTATGATTAGACATATACACGGTTTTTTCAAATGAAATCTGCAGTCCAGCTCTGGCCGAAACTTCTTGTAGTTTCTCCAAGTAATTCTGAGCTATTTCTTCGTTTTCTGTAATTATTGCCAGATCGTCTGCAAAAGCTAAACAGTCCACTTCTATTTTTTCTTTTTTTGTTCCAATTCTGATGTCATTCTTGGTGCCTTTGAGTTCTTCTTTCCATATTCTCAATATCTTTTCCAGTACGCAGTTGAAGAGGATTGGGGATAAACCATCACCTTGTCTAACACCTGTTTTAATTTCGAACTTCCTTGAAATTTCACCCATAAATTTAAATTTGGCCTTACTGTTTGTTAGCGTCTGTTTGATAATTTGAATTGTTTTCTTATCGACCCCAAATTCTTCCAATACTTTCAGTAATGTTTCTCTATCTACCGAGTCGTATGCTTTTTTGAAATCTACAAATACTATTGCAAATCTCTGGCCTCTTGAGATTCTGTAACGAATTAGTGTTTTCAGGTTAAATATTTGTTCAACACAGGATCTACCTTGTCTAAAACCTGCTTGATATTCACCTATTTTTTTATCCAGAACTGGCTCCACGATTTGAAGTAATTTCCTTTTGTATCCTACTGGTAGTAGCGAGATCCCTCTATAATTATTAACATTCATCTTATCCCCCTTTTTGTGTAGTGGGTGTATCAGGGCACACTGCCAGTCTTCAGGAATTCTTTCTTCGTCCCAGATCTTCTTAAACATATGTTCCAAAACTTGTGGGAGGTTGGTATCCATTATTTTTAGGATTTCTGGTACTATGGAGTCTTCACCTGGGGCTTTATTGTTTTTTAGACTGTGTATTATGTGTTTTATTTCTTCAGCGTCTGGAGGTTTTGACTCGGTATTAGTATTTCGGTGGTTTTCAAAACTCATTTTATCTTTGGGGGGTTCACAATTTAGTAGATTCTCGAAATATTTTGCTAATATTTCACAATTAGTCTTGTTTGTCAAACCTAGCTTGTTCTCTTCATCTTTAAAACATAAATTTGGGGATTGGTATTTGGTTAGCTGTTTTCTAAAAGTTTTGTAGAAATCTCTAGAATTATTTCTTTTAAAGTCTTCCTCAATCTGTTCTAGGTTATCCTGAAATTGTCTTCTTTTTTTATTACGGAAAAGCTTAGCTGTTTCTCTTCTCCGGATTTTAAAATTGTCAAGATCTTGAGGATCTTTTGTGGAGTTCCATTTCTGCCACAATTTCTGTCTCTTCTCCAGGTTCTCATCACATTCATTGTCCCACCATGGATGTCTTCTTACTCTTTTCACGAGACAATTTTCTTTTGCTATTTCAACTATTTCGTTTTTGATCTCCTCCCATCCCGCTTCCTTATTTATTGTGGATATGCCATCGCTATCTTTGTGCAATGCTCTTTGAAACCGTTGTTTAATTTCTTCATTTTTTAAAGTTTCTGTGTTATATTTTGGAATTTTGTAAAAGGTTTTCTTCTCTTTTCGAAATGGGAGTGGTCTGAATTTAATCGTAGTCAAATAGTGGTCTGAATCAACATCAAGGCTTTTCAGTACTTTAGTGTTTTGAATTTCTTCTTGACAATGAAGTGAGATAGCCACATGGTCAATTTGGAATTCTCCGAGAAGTGGATTTGGTGATCTCCATGTTTTAGTTTTTCGGCTCAGCTTTTTGAAATGTGTTGTCATTATTTTCAAGTTGAAATGCCTACATACCTCTATAAGCCTTTCTCCATTTTTTGAAGTTCTTTTGTGACCTGGGAAGAGGCCTACTGTTCCATGGTATTTTTTCTCCCTTCCTATTTGTGCGTTAAAATCGCCTACTAACATTTTGATGTTCTTCTTTGAGCACCTATCCAGTTCCATTTCAAGTATCTCCCAAAATTCTTCAACTTTCTCCGGGTTATTTTTGTTGTCCTGGTTTATGGGTGCATGGCAGTTGATTATAGAGTATCCTTTGTTTTTACATTTAATCTCAAGAATGGATAGTCTCTCAGAACTCGAGTAGAAGTTAGTAACTGAATCTAAAATTGAGTGATGTACCAGAAATGCTGTTCCCAGGTATGGCATTTGTTTCATTAAGATTTTACCTGGTTTTCCTTTAAATAAACGATAGTTTTCAAAATCTAAAGCAGTTTCATCTAAAAACCTTGTTTCTTGCAATGCACATATTAAAATTTCTTTCTGGTTCAGCTTTTCAATCAATAATTTCAATTTTCCTACTTTAATTAGAGAGTTTACATTTAGGGTTGCAAACATAGTTGCTTTCTTAAATTTCAGTGTTGAGGGCTGCATACATGTTGGTTGGGGTCCTCCAAAATCCTTTGACCCCTTTGCATTGTTTCTACGAACAACGGAGGATTTGCCATTCGGTCTACCTCTTGGAGTAGTGTCTATCTCTGACGACGTTCCCATCATGCTTTGCAGTAATTGTTGGATAATAAATTAGGGGATCGGGTTGCCCCGAATCCGACATTAAAACCAAGGTAGTAAGCCCTGGAGTTAGCTCTTCCGCTCTCTCTGCCGTTGGGAAATTGTTCCTCTTCCGCCATTGAGACCGTTGGCTGGGTTTCACCTAGTAACCCTAGGCAGGGGCCCTATGACAGGGTGCTACCATCTGGAGCCGGACGGACCCTGGTTTTTTTACGAGGTTGTTACTCCTCCCCCTCCACACTTCCCCATCCTCTTGTTTTTAGATATACGCTATATATATATTTTAAATATAGATAAAATAGATATATATTTAAAATGTATAAAGGAGAAACATTGTTAGCAAACATCATGAAGCGTACTTGACCGGTTTACTTCAAAGTTCTTGGCCGATTTACTTTGAATTTCTACATTCAGGTGAAACAATGTAGAAAATTAATGAAAGATTAAATTCCTGAGAAATTAAATATATTGCGGTAAACTGACTGCCATTGCCAACGCGAGAATAAATTACAGTGGCAGTACACGTCTTGGACATAGTACCATTAGACGTCACTAGATTGCAGGACGAGCGAAAGCTGGAGAATTTGACAAAAACATGGTTGCAAACTTTTGTTTATTGATTAGTTGCCGTTGTTACATATGACATATACCCTAGAGGATTTTTATTATTAAAATGTACGGTACCATACAAGCGCCAAGACAGGTCGTGGATATAGTACCAACAAAAGTCATTAGATATCGAGCCATTCAAAAGATCGAACAGAACACGGAATTTTCCGAACTGTGATGTAAACTGTTGAGCAGTTCGATTCGTGCTCAAACACAGCCCTACTTGAAAACTGTGCTGAGAAAATATAAGACGTATTATCCAAAAACACATAACTTATCGCAAAATGTAACAACTGATGGCGCAACTAATCATCTTTTCGTACAGTATATTTCTAGAGTCAAAATATTTCTTGCAGAAATAACAAAAGTATGTACTTTACAATTAGATTTAAGAACATCATGCGTTACAGACATTATATTTTAATTTGTAATGTAAAAAGGAATCAAAGCATAATCTATGATATAAGTTTTATTATTAAACTTTTGTTTTGAACTTGGTGTGGCAACGGCCTTGCCGCAGTGGATCCACCGGTTCCCGTGAGATCGCCGAAGTTAAGCGCTGTTGGGCGTGGCCGGCACTTGGATGGGTGACCATCCAGCCGCCTTGCGCTGTTGACATTTTTCGGGGTGCACTCAGCCTCGTGATGCCAATTGATGAGCTACTCGACCGAATAGTAGCGGCTTCGGTCATACCATAACGACCGGGAGAGCGGTGTGCTGACTACACGCCACTCCTACCCGCATCCTCCTCTGAGGATGACACGGCGGTCGGATGGTCCCGGTAGGCTACTCGTGGCCTGTAGACGGAGTGCTTTTGAAATTGGTGTACACTCATCTTCAGAAGAAACAGAACACCTTGAACGACTAGAGACAGGACGTTCATACTCACAGGACATGTACCTTAGCATGTTCTACAGAAATGATTAGCATTTCAGTTACCATTGTTCAGCATGTGTCCTGTTGCCTAGTAGGAACAGGGGTCGCCATGGGCCCTGATAACTTGCTCCATGCGTGATGGCATCGACGAGTATAAGGCGCGAACGGCGTCCTGTGGTACAGCCATCCATGCTGCATTCACCTGGTTCCACAGTCCATCTGTGGTGGTTGGCACTAGGTCACAGCACTGCACCCATCGTTTCACCATATCCCACACAGTTTCGATTGGCGACAAGTCTGGTGATCTGACAGGCCAAGGCAAAAGACATCCTCTGACAGTAAGAAGACCCTTGTTCGTGCAGCATCATGTGTTCGTGTATTGTCTTGCTGAAAAATGGCGTCTGGGATGTTGTGCAGAAACCGTATGGGTATGGATAGCAGGATGTTATTCGCGTAGGTCTCACTGGTCACAGTGCCCTGGACACGCACCAGCTGTGATTTGTAGTGGTACTCAATAGCATCCCACACGATAAGGCCTTGAGTTGACACTGTATGTCTTGTGCGAATGTAGTTATTGTGTTGACGCTCCCCCTGTCTGCGGCAAACCAAAATGCGGCCATCATTTTCAAACAAACATAACTTGTATTCGTCCGAAAACACTATCTGATGCCATTCCTGTCCCCAGTGACGTCGTTCCATACACCATTGTCGTCTAGCATGCTTCTGCACATTCGTCAAAGGTAGGCGGAGAAGTGGACGACGCGCACGTAACCCGTGCCGTAATAAACGGCGACGGGTTGTCACCCCTGAGAGTGTACGATGTGTTAAACTGTTCCACCGTTGCGACAGTGCTGCTGAGGAGGCAGATCTGTCCTTCAATACCATTCGGATGAGGTGTCGATCCTCTGGGTGGTGCGAACTGATCCATCTGGTCGTGTTCTACGGCCTTCCGTGAACCAATCTGCACAAACCCGTTGCACAGCCGAAACACTTCATCCCACCCGAGCAGCAATTTCCCGGATGGATGCATCACATCCTCTCATGCCAATAGTGAGGGCTCTTTCATACTCACAGATTTGATGGTACGGTTTGCGCATACGTCTGCGAGGCATCCTGCACGTCTGTTTAAGTCACACTCATCCATTACCTTCGGTTTAAAGCGACAACGAGAGTTGCTGCCACGTTTTACCGGTGGTATTGCGCCGTGATATCGATGTTGACCTTGAACCTGCGGGCGAAACATGGTTCAAATCCTAATCATTTCTGCATAACATACACTACTGGCCATTAAAATTGCTACACCACAAAGATGACGTGCTACAGACGCGAAATTTAACCGACAGGAAGAAGATGCTGTGATATGCAAATGATTAGCTTTTCAGAGCATTCACACAAGGTTGGCGCCGGTGGCGACACCTACACCGTGCTGACATGAGGAAAGTTTCCAACCGATTTCTCATACACAAACAGCAGTTGACCGGCGCTGCCTGGTGAAACGTTGTTGTGATGCCTCGTGTAAGGAGGAGAAATGCGAACCATCATGTTTCCGACTTTGATAAAAGTCGGATTGTAGCCTATCGCGATTCGACATTTCTGGTCGCGTTGGTCGAGATCCAATGACTGTTAGCAGAATAAGGTATCGGTGGGTTCAGGAGGGTAATACCGAACGCCGTGCTGGATCCCAACGACCTCGTATCACCAGCAGTCGAGATGACAGGCATCTTATCCGCATGGCTGTAACGGATCGTGCAGCCACGTCTCGATCCCTGAGTCAACAGATGGGGACGTTTGCAAGACAACAACAATCTGCACGAACAGTTCGACGACGTTTGCAGCAGCTTGGACTATCAGCTCGGAGACCATGGCTGCGGTTACCATTGACAATGCATCACAGACAGGAGCGCCTACGATGGTGTACTCAACGACGAACCTGGGTGCACGAATGGCAAAACGTCATTTTTTCGGATGAATCCAGGTTCTGTTTACAGCATCTTGATGGTCGCATTCGTGTTTGGCGACATCGCGGTGAATGCACATTGGAAGCGTGTATTTGTCATAGCCATACTGGCGTATCACCCGGCGTGATGGTATGGGGTGCCATTGGTTACACGTCTCGGTCACCTCTTGTTCGCATTGACGGCACTTTTAACAGTGGACGTTACATTTCAGATGTGTTACGACCCGTGGCTCTACCTTCATTCGATCCCTGCGAAACCCTACATTTCAGCAGGATAATGCACGACCGCATGTTGCAGGTCCTGTACGGGCCTTTATGGATACAGAAAATGTTCGACTGCTGTCCTGGCCAGCACATTCTCCAGATCTCTCACCAATTGAAAACGTCTGGTCAATGGTAGTATTGGGACTACGTCGGTACCATTCCAAAATACCGTCACCAACCCCCGCCCGCCCCCGCCCGCCCCCGCCCGCCCCCGCCCGCCCCCGCCCGTCCCCTCCCCGCCCCCCCCGCCCCCGCCCCCGCCCCCCCTCCCTCCCGCCTACGTATACGCGCTAGACATGAAATGTTTTCATAACACCGTCACCCTTCCAAAGCATCGTTAGTCGAAGGTCGCACGCAATGTATCCGGCACGTGGTGCCTCTCTAATCGTTATTACCTTAGCGGGTTGTGACATAGAGAGAGTCCATTCCAAAGCATCGTTAGTAGACAACAACAAGATCGCACGCAGTGTATCCGGCAAGTGGTGACTCTCTAGTCGTTATTACCTGCGCGGGGTTGTGACATAGAGAGAGAAACCCTTTCTGGAACTCGAACCCTGCTCCTCCTGGGTGGAAAGGCCAAGTGCTCCCACCTAACACAATTAAACCACCAGACACACATGGAATTGATGGGAAATTAAAAAATGCCGGAGCCCTTTCTGGGACTCGAACCCTGGTGCTCCTGGACGGAATGCTCAAGTGCACCTCCAACACATGAAGCCTGTCTAGATGCGGGAGAGGAAGGTTAGGTTAGTGTACTTTATTTTTTTTGGTCGAGAAACTGACGCAAAGATCGATCCTAATTGCGTAATTAATCACAAAGATAGGCTCTAATTACACAACTATATGCAAAGCACTACAGAAGGAAGGCATAAATTCGCAATACGCCGCGAAAACTGACGATACCATACAACTGGTGTTATCCTGCCAAGAAAAAAATTCGCAGAACCACTCGAAACCAGCGACAGAAACATCGAAACTCTACCCTACACCTACAAGCTGCCAGAGTTGATATTAGCTAACTTTGAGAAGGGTGTATTTCCTGCTTTTCATGTAACGTGTTTCTACTGCATTACAGAGAAGTTATTATCAGAATTTTTTTTTACTTTGTATACGTCTACGGCATTGCATGTTTCGAATTCTTTAAGTTCAATGGGCTCCATGTACAATTAATCTTAAATAGAGTGATGGTAGAAATGCTGTCTGGACGCTTCCATATGAGGTCTACTTTTTTCGTATTTGGTCTTCGTGGTCCTTATGCACAATTAATGTTAGCTGCAGTAGAGTCGTTTGGTAGTTACCTTGAAATGAGGGTCTCTAAATTTTGTGTTTACAGTTCCTAGGAAAGAACACCGTCCTCCAAGGACTTCTGTTTGAGTTCTGAAAGCAGCTCCATGGCACTTACAGGTAACAAATCTAGAAGCCATTCGCCGAAATTCTTCAACATGACCTGGAACGGATCAATCCCACCAGTGAAGTAAGCAGGACGATAGTAATACTTCACCTGAAAGTTACTGGTTTATTATTCCTACTCATCAGCATTAACTTGCATTTTTTCCGCATTTAAGGCTAGAGACCATTCATCACACCAAATGGAAATTTTGTCTAAATCGTCTTGTGTCCTCCTACAGTCACTCAGCTTTGATGACTTATCGTAGACCGCTGCATCGTCGACAGACTACTGACCCGCCAAATCATTTAAGTATAAAGAGAACAGCAGCTATCCAATTGCACTGGGCTGCATGTTGGATATAGCCACTCTCGTATCTCTGAGCCTGTTACATATGCTCGTGCCTTCGTTAACGGGCTGCGATGGGAGATCGTGTCATGTACCTTCCAGAAATCTAGAATATGTAATCCACCTGTTACCTTCCTTTATAGTTCTAGATATATCATGTGAAATAAAGGCATGCCGAGTTTTGAACGAATGATGCTTTCTAAAATCAGGCTGATTCATCAACATAAACAGCTTAGACTCAAGAATGTTTATTATATTCGAACTGAGAATATGTACAAAGATTCGGGAGCAATCCGAAGTTAGGGATATTGGTCTGTAATTTTGCGGTCTGTTCCTTCATCTTTCTCGTATACTGGAGTGACCCGCGCTTTCTTTCGTTCCTTTATACCATTCGTTTCGATCTTCGTATTGGACGAGAAAGAAAGAGAGAGAGAGAGAGAGGCGGGGTGATGGACCATTTCCCTGGAGTACTCCTTCTAAAATCTAACAGGAATGCCATCCGGACCAGATGATTTGTGTGTTTTTCAAATCTTGACGGTGCTTCCTTATGTCAGTTATACATCTTCCATACGGGGGTCCGTCCGAAGGTCAAGAGACTGCATGTTTGTACGGTTTTCATGCTTGAACGATGTCTTAAATGTGAAATTTTAAACTTAGGTTTGGCCTTTGATATCTTCAACTGCCGCACCAGACTGGTCAACAAGGAACTGACTGGAATCCTTAGACTCGCTTACCGATTTTACACACGGCCTGAAAGTTCTCGGCTCCCTGCCAAATCTTTTGCTAAGTTGTGACGGTGGCAGTTACGTGCTTCACCCATTAATATTTCGGCAGCCGGCTAATGGTTTACGAGACCTCGATTCAGTCTATTAAACGTGCTTGATTCGATTATTCTATTCCCTACAGCTTACAGCCATGAAATATCGGTCAAATTATACATCATCTTCGTTTTCCATTAATGTCGCTGGTACTTCATTCCTAAATATACGGCTTACAAGTAGTATTGTTTAGTGCTCGTCGCAGTTATGAGTACCGGTAACTACAAGCGAGGTTCATTACAAAAGCGAATCATTACAAAAGCGATACTATCTGACTCGAAATAGCAAGGTATCTATGACAGGGTATGCTAATACACAGAAAATTCGGTGCATAACTGATTCTTTGTCTATGTGATGCACAAAACTAATTTCATTTTGTTTTGAGGTTATTTATTTATTTATTGATATTAGTTTCAGAAGCTATCCCCGATAGCCCCGCATCGCCATCACTGTCAAGATGGTACTTACTTCCGGAGGAGGGGTATGGAAAAGATGATAATGATGACGATGATGATGATGTAATATTTCTCTGTGAAATAATAAATATCGAGTAAAAGCACTACATATTTTGGAACACAACCTACGAGCAGCTTAGAGACAGAAGTGATGACACTTTCTGCGGGACCTGACCATCATTTTGCAGAACAATGCTCAAGCACGTAGAGTGCAAACTGTTACTGATTTGTTTGACTGATGGGATTGCTGAGTGCTGTACCACCTACTGCGGTCCCCTGACGTAAGTCCTCGTGAGTTCAACTCGATTTCTGACTGAAGGAAACACTTCAAAGCAATTGCTTGACGACTGCTGCAACTCATCGATTAACAGACCGCGCCACTCGAACTGTCGACACATGTGACACTGCTAAGAGCATCACTGGCAAGGGTTATACACTATGCTGGAGGCTACTTTGAAGGTCCATAAAACTTTGAAAGACATATTTATTTTGTACGAGCTGTAAATAAATAGGGTCCACTGTTAAATGTCCAATCCTCGTATATAAACTCTCTCCTAGTATCCACCATCTTCTACAAGACGAGGCCCTTACAACAGAGCATACCACAGAGGTGCATGTGTGTTTGATGCTTTAGAAATACGCAGTGTGTTGCCTCTACAGTTGCTAAATTCATCGTATCATCCACAGTGATTAAATGATACACTGTCACTGATGCGGCCAAAGATGCCAATACAGAGATAGAATGTATTGTACTTAAACTGCCAACAGCCTCGATTTTTACATCAATCTATCGCACACCCTTGTTCAATCTATTTCAGTAATGTCCAGCCTTGTACCAATCCATATATCCTCAATTTACACTAAACTTTGATGCCACTGACTGATCTCCATGACAGCAGCAATATCTCCCTCCCTGTAATACTATTACATGGAGTGCAATAAGACTCTCTTCACCAACTGTTCGGTGTTGTAATCAAGGAAGAAATTAACCGCATATTTACCTTCTCAGAGGAACCGAAAGTATAAGACCACTCGGATTACGTTTCGCAGACTCATCCATCATTCAATTTGATTTCGTTTGGCTCCCTTACAACTCAGCTGATGACACCATTCTTACGTGCTCTCCGTCCCACACAGCAACTTGTGTGATGAAGACGCTCGATCTGCTCACCACACAACGAATTCAACCACTGGTGGTGTTAAAGATTAATATGTTTTAGAACAGTTAGTCTAATTCTGAAGACGACGCTAGTTTGACTGATTATGGCATTGGTCTTCCGCTCCTAGTCTGCTTCTGTCTGTAACGGTAGGCTAAATTCAACGTCATGCTTATCTGTTGAACAAAATAAGAGTTAGTTTTACACGTTACAACAAGTAAAAATCAGTGATAGTGGTCAAGGTTCATGGCTGGACTTGAGAGCATCTATCTTTTGTGGTGACCTTCATTATCATCCTTTAAACTGACTGGCGTGTTGTTTTAGCGTCTCTGCTTAACTCAAATAGTTAAGCCCAGACTCGGCTAGCGTCTCTTACAACACTCCTACGGCCCAAATCATCAATAAGCTCTGTCGATCACGCTATTGCGTGCGACCAGCCACATGATTTACGTCTTTCTATGACGGTTCAAAACTCGCCTTTTCACACAACATCCTCATCGAGCCGATTACGAATTATCCATGTTTGATGCGTCCCTATCGCCTAATTTCGATTGACAGGCCACCGGATAGTCGTTTTGATCACCGGACTCACACTATCAACACAATTGAGATAACAGGTGCGTCTCGAACACTACTGCGTCGGACAGACCACCTCATAATTATCACCCGAAACACCCACAATCGCCATACGCCGATAACGCAACGGGTGGGTCCTGAACACTACCGCGTCGGACGTCATACCCTGCACTCGTCTCAAGAAACGCAACACATTCGGTGGGATGCAATATCCACCTACCACATCACAACACGCTCAACACACCCCCAAATCCATCCACCACAGAGCCAGATTTTATCCTGAAAGCTCTCCTGTCCAATAGCCTTACCATAAAATTTTGTATAGGAAGTTATCTACATAAGATAACCCCTTCTATAATTAATCTAATACTTCTAAATATTGTTCGTGTCATAAATGAAGCAAATTTTCTATACTAAGCGACCCAGTGGTCCCCATACAACAAAATTTAACATCAAACACATAATATACACACAATCCATACCAAAATAAGACAAGCACATGAAAATAGGAAAATAAATACACACATCATAAAACAAATAATCACAAAACACAAATAAAACACTGCCTATACTAATACAAATAAACATCGCCAACAAATCACAAAAATCTAATCTAATTATACACTACTTTGTTCCCGGCCGCGTTCTTCCGCAGCCGAGTGTGCAGCCCTAGTCATTCTTGTCTGTTTTGCGCAGTTTGCGTACGGCCAGGGTTCGGCGGACGTATTTTGATTATTTGTGTAGGTTCTGGATTGCGGTCTTCACTCGCTCTCCAGTTCTGCACTGGTTGATCCCTTGCATTTTTATTGGTTGGTTTCCAGTTATTATTACCCTGGTTCCACCTACGTTCCTGTGGCGGATAATGTTTGTCCTCTATTATCGCGTCACTGTGGATTGTTTCTTCAAGTTGCATGCTTTGTGAGCTGTACCGCGGAACTTACCCGTAAGATGACAGTTGTCTCTACGAGGAGTCTCAGCTTTTCTATCTAAGACCAGCCCGCAAATATGACAATTAACAGCCTTTTCATACAGTCCCAGACTACACTGTCCGCCGTCGCCACAGCCTGGCCCTTCATACCGGCTGTCACCCCCTCCTCCTCTAGAAGCAACAGCTCGCCGCCGCCGCCGCCCACGCAAGGTGTGCGTTCAGAGACGTATACCTCTCCCCGCAAATGATGATGATTACGATCACCCATCACCAGTCCATTCATCTATCGGGCGGACTCCTAGTTGTAGCAACTGTAATAATAGTAATTTCCTTATGGCTAGCGGTAGTTCTCTCCCCCGTTCTATCGATAACGAAATCGATCAGAATAACGGCGTAATGACTCCCTTAGAATACTCAGCAGTTGCTAGAGCGTTTGAGGGGCGAATCTCTTTCACCAGAATTGAGAATCCGTGCGGGAGGTATCGCGATCATGTAAGGTTTTTGGAGGCGTGCTTCCCCGTCTTGGAGACCGAGCTCCTCAAACTCTTAGAAGATCCGGAATTTAACGCCATTAAATGCAGTGCGGTATTATGCATTGAACTGAGTCACCCCCCTAAACATCAAGGTGACGCGGAGACGGCTACTCTGCATTATATATGGGGTGAAAATGGTGTTATTTCTCGGAGCACATCGATTGCTGAGTTGTACCGAGAATCCACCTTGAGCACCATTATGGACCGATTTTCCGTGATGGAAGTACGTGGATCCGCTAAAGCGCTCAGCAGTATACCACACCTCGACATCCATATACATGTCTATGATTCAATGAATGGAGGGTCCAGTTATATTAAACTCCCTATAGATATTGAGAAAAAGCAGGCGTGCGTTAATGTTCAAAATAACTATGATAATGCGTGTTTTGCATGGTCAGTCCTGGCTTGCGAGAGAAATTACAATTACAAACATCATCCCGAGCGTCCCAGCAGTTACAAAGTCAAAGATATTTAGAGACAGTACAACTTTGACGGAATAGAGTTCCCTTTAAGAATCCAGGACATACCTAAGTTTTAAGCTCAGAATACCGCAATATCGGTCCAGTTTGTGGCCTGGAGAAGAAAAGCAAGTCAGATGAGCAGAACAAGCATACAGTAGTAGGCCCCCTCCATATCTCAAAATTTGCATGTGAGCGAGAGTTGCATGTCAACATGCTGCTCTTCTCCGAACGTGATAATTACCACTACGTCTGGATCAAAGACATCTCCCGACTCATTCCTCCCAGTTAAGTAAAAATGAACATAAACAACATATCTGTATAAGGTGTTTGAATTATTTTTCATCTCAAGAGTTATTAGCGACACATCTATTAGATTGTGCATGCAAGGACCCGGTACGTGTTGTTATGCCCACTGAGGAAAATAACTTCATTAAATTTAAAAATACTCACCACCAGCAGCGTTGTCGTTTTGTTGTGTACGCCTATTTTGATGCTTGTTGGCTCCTATTACTCGTTGTGAAGGGAACCCCTTAGCCTCACACACAACCTTCACACAAAAACATGTACCTTATGCGGCTGCGTTCCAAGTTGTATGCGCATATGATTGTAAACTTAATAGCTATCAGTCTTATGTAGGGGGGGGCGATCCAGCGGTTTGGCTTCTCACTGAGCCTTATGCGGCTGCGTTCCAAGTTGTATGCGCATATGATTGTAAACTTAATAGCTATCAGTCTTATGTAGGGGGGCGATCCAGCGGTTTGGCTTCTCACTGAGCTTGGAAAACTTTGATGGCAAGTTCACAAGCTCTACAGCATCAATATTCCCATGACCAAATCAAAGGAAAATGATGACTTGTATGAAAAGGCTGTTAATTGTCATATTTGCGGGCTGGTCTTAGATAGAAAAGCTGAGACTCCTCGTAGAGACAACTGTCATCTTACGGGTAAGTTCCGCGGTACAGCTCACAAAGCATGCAACTTGAAGAAACAATCCACAGTGACGCGATAATAGAGGACAAACATTATCCGCCACAGGAACGTAGGTGGAACCAGGGTAATAATAACTGGAAACCAACCAATAAAAATGCAAGGGATCAACCAGTGCAGAACTGGAGAGCGAGTGAAGACCGCAATCCAGAACCTACACAAATAATCAAAATACGTCCGCCGAACCCTGGCCGTACGCAAACTGCGCAAAACAGACAAGAATGACTAGGGCTGCACACTCGGCTGCGGAAGAACGCGGCCGGGAACAAAGTAGTGTATAATTAGATTAGATTTTTGTGATTTGTTGGCGATGTTTATTTGTATTAGTATAGGCAGTGTTTTATTTGTGTTTTGTGATTATTTGTTTTATGATGTGTGTATTTATTTTCCTATTTTCATGTGCTTGTCTTATTTTGGTATGGATTGTGTGTATATTATGTGTTTGATGTTAAATTTTGTTGTATGGGGACCACTGGGTCGCTTAGTATAGAAAATTTGCTTCATTTATGACACGAACAATATTTAGAAGTATTAGATTAATTATAGAAGGGGTTATCTTATGTAGATAACTTCCTATACAAAATTTTATGGTAAGGCTATTGGACAGGAGAGCTTTCAGGATAAAATCTGGCTCTGTGGTGGATGGATTTGGGGGTGTGTTGAGCGTGTTGTGATGTGGTAGGTGGATATTGCATCCCACCGAATGTGTTGCGTTTCTTGAGACGAGTGCAGGGTATGACGTCCGACGCGGTAGTGTTCAGGACCCACCCGTTGCGTTATCGGCGTATGGCGATTGTGGGTGTTTCGGGTGATAATTATGAGGTGGTCTGTCCGACGCAGTAGTGTTCGAGACGCACCTGTTATCTCAATTGTGTTGATAGTGTGAGTCCGGTGATCAAAACGACTATCCGGTGGCCTGTCAATCGAAATTAGGCGATAGGGACGCATCAAACATGGATAATTCGTAATCGGCTCGATGAGGATGTTGTGTGAAAAGGCGAGTTTTGAACCGTCATAGAAAGGCGTAAATCATGTGGCTGGTCGCACGCAATAGCGTGATCGACAGAGCTTATTGATGATTTGGGCCGTAGGAGTGTTGTAAGAGACGCTAGCCGAGTCTGGGCTTAACTATTTGAGTTAAGCAGAGACGCTAAAACAACACGCCAGTCAGTTTAAAGGATGATAATGAAGGTCACCACAAAAGATAGATGCTCTCAAGTCCAGCCATGAACCTTGACCACTATCACTGATTTTTACTTGTTGTAACGTGTAAAACTAACTCTTATTTTGTTCAACAGATAAGCATGACGTTGAATTTAGCCTACCGTTACAGACAGAAGCAGACTAGGAGCGGAAGACCAATGCCATAATCAGTCAAACTAGCGTCGTCTTCAGAATTAGACTAACTGTTCTAAAACATATTAATCTTTAACACCACCAGTGGTTGAATTCGTTGTGTGGTGAGCAGATCGAGCGTCTTCATCACACAAGTTGCTGTGTGGGACGGAGAGCACGTAAGAATGGCGTCATCAGCTGAGTTGTAAGGGAGCCAAACGAAATCAAATTGAATGATGGATGAGTCTGCGAAACGTAATCCGAGTGGTCTTATACTTTCGGTTCCTCTGAGAAGGTAAATATGCGGTTAATTTCTTCCTTGATTACAACACCGAACAGTTGGTGAAGAGAGTCTTATTGCACTCCATGTAATAGTATTACAGGGAGGGAGATATTGCTGCTGTCATGGAGATCAGTCAGTGGCATCAAAGTTATAGTGTAAATTGAGGATATATGGATTGGTACAAGGCTGGACATTACTGAAATAGATTGAACAAGGGTGTGCGATAGATTGATGTAAAAATCGAGGCTGTTGGCAGTTTAAGTACAATACATTCTATCTCTGTATTGGCATCTTTGGCCGCATCAGTGACAGTGTATCATTTAATCACTGTGGATGATACGATGAATTTAGCAACTGTAGAGGCAACACACTGCGTATTTCTAAAGCATCAAACACACATGCACCTCTGTGGTATACTCTGTTGTAAGGGCCTCGTCTTGTAGAAGATGGTGGATACTAGGAGAGAGTTTATATACGAGGATTGGACATTTAACAGTGGACCCTAATTATTTACAGCTCGTACAAAATAAATATGTCTTTCAAAGTTTTATGGACCTTCAAAGTAGCCTCCAGCATAGTGTATAACCCTTGCCAGTGATGCTCTTAGCAGTGTCACATGTGTCGACAGTTCGAGTGGCGCGGTCTGTTAATCGATGAGTTGCAGCAGTCGTCAAGCAATTGTTTTGAAGTGTTTCCTTCAGTCAGAAATCGAGTTGAACTCACGAGGACTTACGTCAGGGGACCGCAGTAGGTGGTACAGCACTCAGCAATCCCATCAGTCAAACAAATCAGTAACAGTTTGCACTCTACGTGCTTGAGCATTGTTCTGCAAAATGATGGTCAGGTCCCGCAGAAAGTGTCATCACTTCTGTCTCTAAGCTGCTCGTAGGTTGTGTTCCAAAATATGTAGTGCTTTTACTCGATATTTATTATTTCACAGAGAAATATTACATCATCATCATCGTCATCATTATCATCTTTTCCATACCCCTCCTCCGGAAGTAAGTACCATCTTGACAGTGATGGCGATGCGGGGCTATCGGGGATAGCTTCTGAAACTAATATCAATAAATAAATAAATAACCTCAAAACAAAATGAAATTAGTTTTGTGCATCACATAGACAAAGAATCAGTTATGCACCGAATTTTCTGTGTATTAGCATACCCTGTCATAGATACCTTGCTATTTCGAGTCAGATAGTATCGCTTTTGTAATGATTCGCTTTTGTAATGAACCTCGCTTGTAGTTACCGGTACTCATAACTGCGACGAGCACTAAACAATACTACTTGTAAGCCGTATATTTAGGAATGAAGTACCAGCGACATTAATGGAAAACGAAGATGATGTATAATTTGACCGATATTTCATGGCTGTAAGCTGTAGGGAATAGAATAATCGAATCAAGCACGTTTAATAGACTGAATCGAGGTCTCGTAAACCATTAGCCGGCTGCCGAAATATTAATGGGTGAAGCACGTAACTGCCACCGTCACAACTTAGCAAAAGATTTGGCAGGGAGCCGAGAACTTTCAGGCCGTGTGTAAAATCGGTAAGCGAGTCTAAGGATTCCAGTCAGTTCCTTGTTGACCAGTCTGGTGCGGCAGTTGAAGATATCAAAGGCCAAACCTAAGTTTAAAATTTCACATTTAAGACATCGTTCAAGCATGAAAACCGTACAAACATGCAGTCTCTTGACCTTCGGACGGACCCCCGTATGGAAGATGTATAACTGACATAAGGAAGCACCGTCAAGATTTGAAAAACACACAAATCATCTGGTCCGGATGGCATTCCTGTTAGATTTTAGAAGGAGTACTCCAGGGAAATGGTCCATCACCCCGCCTCTCTCTCTCTCTCTCTTTCTTTCTCGTCCAATACGAAGATCGAAACGAATGGTATAAAGGAACGAAAGAAAGCGCGGGTCACTCCAGTATACGAGAAAGATGAAGGAACAGACCGCAAAATTACAGACCAATATCCCTAACTTCGGATTGCTCCCGAATCTTTGTACATATTCTCAGTTCGAATATAATAAACATTCTTGAGTCTAAGCTGTTTATGTTGATGAATCAGCCTGATTTTAGAAAGCATCATTCGTTCAAAACTCGGCATGCCTTTATTTCACATGATATATCTAGAACTATAAAGGAAGGTAACAGGTGGATTACATATTCTAGATTTCTGGAAGGTACATGACACGATCTCCCATCGCAGCCCGTTAACGAAGGCACGAGCATATGTAACAGGCTCAGAGATACGAGAGTGGCTATATCCAACATGCAGCCCAGTGCAATTGGATAGCTGCTGTTCTCTTTATACTTAAATGATTTGGCGGGTCAGTAGTCTGTCGACGATGCAGCGGTCTACGATAAGTCATCAAAGCTGAGTGACTGTAGGAGGACACAAGACGATTTAGACAAAATTTCCATTTGGTGTGATGAATGGTCTCTAGCCTTAAATGCGGAAAAAATGCAAGTTAATGCTGATGAGTAGGAATAATAAACCAGTAACTTTCAGGTGAAGTATTACTATCGTCCTGCTTACTTCACTGGTGGGATTGATCCGTTCCAGGTCATGTTGAAGAATTTCGGCGAATGGCTTCTAGATTTGTTACCTGTAAGTGCCATGGAGCTGCTTTCAGAACTCAAACAGAAGTCCTTGGAGGACGGTGTTCTTTCCTAGGAACTGTAAACACAAAATTTAGAGACCCTCATTTCAAGGTAACTACCAAACGACTCTACTGCAGCTAACATTAATTGTGCATAAGGACCACGAAGACCAAATACGAAAAAAGTAGACCTCATATGGAAGCGTCCAGACAGCATTTCTACCATCACTCTATTTAAGATTAATTGTACATGGAGCCCATTGAACTTAAAGAATTCGAAACATGCAATGCCGTAGACGTATACAAAGTAAAAAAAAATTCTGATAATAACTTCTCTGTAATGCAGTAGAAACACGCATACATGAAAAGCAGGAAATACACCCTTCTCAAAGTTAGCTAATATCAACTCTGGCAGCTTGTAGGTGTAGGGTAGAGTTTCGATGTTTCTGTCGCTGGTTTCGAGTGGTTCTGCGAATTTTTTTCTTGGCAGGATAACACCAGTTGTATGGTATCGTCAGTTTTCGCGGCGTATTGCGAATTTATGCCTTCCTTCTGTAGTGCTTTGCATATAGTTGTGTAATTAGAACCTATCTTTGTGATTAATTACGCAATTAGGATCGATCTTTGCGTCAGTTTCTCGACCAAAAAAAATAAAGTACACTAACCTAACCTTCCTCTCCCGCATCTAGACAGGCTTCATGTGTTGGAGGTGCACTTGAGCATTCCGTCCAGGAGCACCAGGGTTCGAGTCCCAGAAAGGGCTCCGGCATTTTTTAATTTCCCATCAATTCCATGTGTGTCTGGTGGTTTAATTGTGTTAGGTGGGAGCACTTGGCCTTTCCACCCAGGAGGAGCAGGGTTCGAGTTCCAGAAAGGGTTTCTCTCTCTATGTCACAACCCCGCGCAGGTAATAACGACTAGAGAGTCACCACTTGCCGGATACACTGCGTGCGATCTTGTTGTTGTCTACTAACGATGCTTTGGAATGGACTCTCTCTATGTCACAACCCGCTAAGGTAATAACGATTAGAGAGGCACCACGTGCCGGATACATTGCGTGCGACCTTCGACTAACGATGCTTTGGAAGGGTGACGGTGTTATGAAAACATTTCATGTCTAGCGCGTATACGTAGGCGGGAGGGAGGGGGGGCGGGGGCGGGGGCGGGGGGGGCGGGGAGGGGACGGGCGGGGGCGGGCGGGGGCGGGCGGGGGCGGGCGGGGGCGGGCGGGGGTTGGTGACGGTATTTTGGAATGGTACCGACGTAGTCCCAATACTAATGGTGGCCGAGCAACTGGCTCGTCACAATACGCCAGTCACTACTCTTGATGAACTGTGGTATCGTGTTGAAGCTTCATGGGCAGCTGTACCTGTACACGCCATCCAAGCTCTATTTGACTCAATGGCTAGGCGTATCAAGGCCGTTATTATGGCCAGAGATGGTTGTTCTGGGTACTGATTTCTTAGGATCTATGCACCCAAACTGCATGAACATATAATCACATGTGAGTTTTAGTATCATAAATTTGTCCAATGAATACCCGTTTATCATCTGCATTTCTTCTTGGTGTAGCAATTTTAATGGCCAGTAGTGTAATAATGTACGTGTCCAGTGAATATGAATATCCAACCTCGAGTCGCTCAATGTGTTCTGCTTTTCTGAACGTGAGTGTATATCTTCTAATGACACTATTCTGCGGCCACGTCAGTCTCCAGGTCTGAGATGTTTCACTTATCAGAACGGGACGCCTTGAACCTCATTTTTATGAATGCCGCAGGTGTAGACATATTTTTTCCCACGCGACTTGCGTTCGCACTGAGTATCAACAAGGCTCAGGCCAGTCCTTTTTTTGTGGCAGATATTAAACATTCCGGGCAACGCCGGGCACTGCACCTAATCTAACCTAAACAACAACACTTTTACGGAATTTGTACCAGAATCACTTCCAAGATAGTTAAAAGAGCGAGAAAGTGCCTAAAAGCCATGCTCAACCTGATCGGTGCACCAAATCAATGGTCGTGAATCCGTCGAGAGGATTCACTTTCTGTGTACCTCAACTTCCTGCCTGCAGAAGTGGCACATTACACGCTGAGCTATACGAGCAGGTCAGTAACAGATTTTTCTTATCACAAGCGAGTTAAAATAAGATATTTTTTGCAAAAACAGACATAATGGCGGATGGTATAGCAGCAATCAGTGATCGTTTAATGCTACTTATAATCAATCTTGATTGTAAAATTTTTTATTCATATGACCGGTTTCGGTTCATTCAGAACCATCTTCAGATCTGTAATGATAATGATACTAATTTACTATTTCACGAAAGCAAATCTTTTTCATCCTATCTAATCAACATCAAATGTACCAGAACGTACCTGATATTTCAGTTACAGGAGTAACTCGTCCAAATCCAGCAACTTTCACATGCTGCGTCACGTAAAATTGGTTGGCAGAATGCACGTCATTTATATTAATTATAATACTATTATCGACAGGTGGCGTCTGGTACATTTGTTACATTCCATTTGTTACAGATCTGAAGATGGTTCTGAATGAACCGAAACCGGTCATATGAATAAAAAAATTTTGCAATCACGACGGATTATAAGTAACATTATAAAATAAGATAGATGCAATTGAAGACATGCTCGGCAAAAGGTGCTAATCCTCAAATGTAAAAGTGATACATGCTCGGCAAAACGTGCTAATCCTCAAATGTAAAAGTGATACTTGGAGGGATGAAACCAATGTCAATTTTGATAGTTCCCGTACCCAGCAACACTGATCTCTAATGATTTTATATTTGTATCTGTGACGATTTTATAAAATTCTTTGAAAGATATAACCGTCATTTGATTTTTGAACATGTTTTATTTCACAATCTAGATTTCGGCCTTAGGCCATTATCAAGTGTTACATTATATGACTGTGGCTCCATAGGAAAGTAAAATAATTAACTGTTTGTCTAGCCAGACATATGGAGATGTAATTCGTTTTCAGCGAACAAAAATATAGCTTACCAAAGCAGTGGAATGCATAAAGTTCAACAAAGAGTGTAGGGCAAATAAAGTCATTCCCAATTACATCCATGTGAAGACCAAACACACTTCAAAAGCAGTAAAACGGGCAATACAGTTTTAACACTTGGTAATGGCCTAAGGCCGACATCTAGATTGTGAAATAAGACCTGTTCTACAGTCAAATGGCGGTTATATCTTTCAAAAAACTTATCTCTAAGTTTTTAGATTTGAGGGTCAGACCGTTTTTCCGCGCATGTCTGCAGTTGTCCTCAGCTCGAAGGCTGATATCAACGCCTTACTGCCTTACTAGACATGTTCTTTTTGGAAGTTTCAGGGGTGAACAAGAATATGCAAATACCCAAAAAAACACATTACCATGCCTAATACGGTGTAGGAAAACCGTTGGCATTCAAAACAGCTGCCGGCCGGAGTGGCCGAGCGGCTCTAGGCACTACAACCTGGAACCGGGCGACCGCTACGATCGCAGGTTCGAATCCTGCCTCGGGAATGGATGTGTGTGATGTCCTTAGGTTAGTTAGGTTTAAGTAGTTCTAAGTTCTAGAGAACTGATGACCAAAGAAGTTAAGTCCCATAGTGCTCAGTGCCATTTTGAACCAAAACAGCTTCCAGTCTTCTCGGAATGGGTAAATACACGTCCTGTATGGTTTTCAAGGGAATCATATACCGTTCTTCCCGTAAAATGGCGGCAAGTTCAGATAACGAGCCGCGCGGGATAGCCCTGCGTTCTAAGGCGCCTAGTCAGGGTCCCGCGGCTCCCCCTGTCGGAGGTTCGAGTCCTCCCTTGGACATGGGTGTGTGTGTTGTCCTTAGCGTACGTTAGTTTACGTTAGATTAAGTAGTGTGTAGGCCTAGGGAACGATGACCTTAGCAGTTTGGTCCCATAGAACTTACCACAAATTTCCAAAAATTTAAAATTTTTCAGGTAACGATGATGGAAGTGGATAGTGGCCACGAATAGACTACAAAGGTTCAAAAAATTGAGACCTGGTGGCTTTGTTCACCAGGAGAGATGCAACAATATATCCTTGTGGTCACAAAACCAGTCTGCCGCGGGGTATTAGCCGAGCGGTCTGATGCGCTGCAATCATGAACTGTGCGGCTGGTCCTGGTAGAGATTCGAGTCCTCCCTTGGGCATGGGTGTATGTGTTTGTCCTTAGGATAATTTAGGTTAAGTAGTGTGTAAGCTTAGGGACTGATGACCTTAGCAGTTAAGTCCCATAAGATTTCACACACAGTTGAACAAAACCAGTCCTGGATGATCCAAGCTATGTGAACAGGGGCCCCATCGTCTTGGAGTACAGCATCACCATTGGCGTTATGGTCGCTCGTAGTTAGCAACACCATTCAGATTATGGCTCATATGTAAGCTGAAGCGAATGCTAAAAATTTATGGACAGCCTTTTTAGAGGAAGCTGGGAAGGCTGTGTCTATCCAAACAGAATGCAGTCGTCTCCAGACGAAGAATTTGGCCTCTAGGCGTCCATTATGAACAACGGTGAAAATCAACCAACAGGGTGGTGTACGAAGAACGTGAATAAGGGACCATCTAAAATGGCACCAGGATCACAGCGTCAGGTTCCATCACCGACGAGTGCATGACATGTGCGTCACGTGATAATCGTCAAAGAAGAGTGTGGAGGTGGCCAAGTGCTAGTGCATGCTTCAGGCATGCAGTCACACAGGTTCATCAGACGAGTGAGTCAGCTCTGTTTTGGGCTGACGTCATGTACATCTGTCATCGCTATCGAATGTAATTTGACAGCCGTTTAATATCGGGAAAAGACCCTCCAACATGTTGACCAGTCCTGCCATAATTCTTTCAGTGATGTGTTCATCATCAGTCACGTGAAGACCTTCTTCCTGCAGGCAAGAGTCAACTGAATGGAATGAATGGTCTGCAGTATCTACTGACATGAACCTGAGACACATAGAAGTAAGTATCCTCGGAGTAACGACGCAGCTTAAATCACTTAATAAAGGCAAGGCCTCCGGTCCAGATTGTATACTAGTCAGCTTTCTCTCAGAGTATGCTGAGAAAATAGTTCCATATTTAGCAATTATATACAACCACTCGCTTACAGAAAGATCCGTACCTAAAGACTGGAAAATTGCTCAAGTCACACCAATACCCAGAAAGGGAAGTAGGAGTAATCCTCTGGATTACAGGCCTATATCACTAACGTCGATTTGCAGTAGGGTTTTGGAACATATACTGTATTCAAACATTATGAAGTACCTCGAAGAAAACGATTTATTGACACATAGTCAGCACAGTTTCAGTAAATATCGTTCTTGTGAAACACAGCTAGCTCTTTATACTCATGAAGTAATAAGTGCTATAGACAGGGGATGTCAAATTGATTCCATATTTTTAGATTTCCAGAAGGCTTTCGACACCGTTCCTCACAAGCGTCTTCTAACCAAACTGCGTGCCTAAGGAGTATCGCCTCAGTTGTGCGACTGGATTTATGATTTCCTGCCAGAAAGGTCACAGTTCGTAGTAATAGACGGGAAGTCATTGAGTAAAACAGAAGTAATATCCAGCGTTCCCCAAGGAAGTGTTATAGGCCCTCTATTGTTCCTGATCTATATTAACGACATAGGAGACAATCTGAGTAGCCGTCTTAGATTGTTTACAGATGATGCTGTCATTTACCGTCTTGTAAAGTCATCAGATGATCAAAACGACTTGTAAAATTATTTAGATAAGATATCTGTGTGGTGCGAAAAGTGTCAGTTAACCCTGAATAAGGAAAAGTGTGAAGTTATTCACACGAGTGCTAAAAGAAATAAGCTAAATTTCGATTACGCGATAAGTCACACAAATCTGAAGGCTGTAAATTCAACTAAATACTTAGGGATTACAATTACAAATAATCTAAATTGGAACGATCACATAGATAATATTGTGGGTAGAGCAAACCAAAGACTGCGATTCATTGGCACAACACTTAGAAGGTGCAACAGGTCTACTAGAGAGACTGCTTACACCACGCTTGTCCACCCTATCCTGGAGTATTGCTGTGCGGTGTGGGATCCGCATCAGGTGGGACTGACGGATGACATCGAAAAAGTACAAAGAAGGGCAGCTCGTTTTGTATTATCGCGAAATGGGGGAGATAGTGTCACAGACATGATACGTGAATTGGAATGGCAATCATTAAAACAAAGGCGTTTTTCGTGGCGACGGGATCTTCTCGTGAAATTTCAATCACCAGTTTTCTCCTCCGATTGCGAAAACATTCTGTTGGCAACCACCTACATAGGGAGAAATGATCATCACGATAAAATAAATCAGGGCTCGCACAGAAAAATTTAAGTGCTCCTTTTTCCCGCGTGCCGTTCGAGAGTGAAACCGTAGATAGACAGCTTGAAGGTGGTTCATTGAACCCTCTGCCAGGCTCTTTATTGTTAATAGCAGAGTAATCACGTAGATGTAGTTGTTGACTGAGTGTGTATGGGACCAGTTGAAGCTTGCAGTGCCGGCCGCGGTCGCCGAGCGGTTCTAGGCGCTTCAGTCCGGAACCGCGCGACTGCTACGGTCGCAGGCTCGAATCCTGCCTCGGGCATGGATGTGTGTGATGTCCTTAGGTTAGTTAGGTTTAAGCAGTTCTAAGTTCTAGGGGACTGATGACCTCAGATGTTGAGTCCCATAGTGCTCAGAGCCATTTGAACCATTCTTGAAGCTTGCAGTGCTTGGTTGCAGGAACCTTCCTCAGAAACTGGATGACCTCATGAGGTCCGCCGTCAATGAGTGGGGACAGTCTTGATTAGCGAAGTCTGGACGATCTTGTGG
This sequence comes from Schistocerca nitens, assembly GCF_023898315.1. Lineage (NCBI taxonomy): Eukaryota > Metazoa > Arthropoda > Insecta > Orthoptera > Acrididae > Schistocerca > Schistocerca nitens. The sequence goes on along the minus strand of NC_064616.1, from coordinate 257,921,393 downwards.
ACAGCATTCCAAGGAGTGAGTATCCAAGCATGTTGTAAACAGTGATGGGAAAGAGACTGTTTTCAACAACCGAGTGCCCAGTCGGTGACACGTCACTCTCCAGGTCTGAGACGTTTCATTTAATGTGAGACAAGCTACTGACAAAAAAGCATCTGTCGGTTACGTGAGCTACTCTCTGGGTTCGAGTGATTTCGCTTCCAAACCTTTCCATTCTTTCCCGAGGTGGGCGACGACGGTCGATAGGGCGGGCGCGTGGAGGCGCCGCCGTAGCCTCCTCCTGTTGTTCCCAGGGTTACAGCCGGCGCGAGGAAGTGGCGTGATAGCCGGTGCGGGCGCAGCACTGCAGGGTGACTGGCTACCTCCTCGCGCCGTTTGTCTTCCTGGTCCTCACTCTGGCCCTGGTGGCAGCAGCAGGATGCCGACGTGGAGCGTGCAGCATGCAGGCGCAATCTCAGAGGTTAAAATTGGTTTTTAATTAATCGACAAAATCAGACTTTTTCAGTAAAATGGAGTGCAATGCTGCTGAGACGCTGACACTAGGAAGAAATGGGGCAGAACAACTAGAGAAAGAATTGAGAAAAATACTGAGAAAAATACTAGGTCCCAAAAGAGGTGGAGAAAGGTGGATGCGAAGACCTAGGGAAGAATTGTACCGGAACATGAGAACAACATCTGGGGAAATGCTGTACATGTAGTTAGGATGAGTATGGATAGAATGACGAAGAGTGTGTGGGAAACAACAGGGAGGACAAGGGGAGAGACATACAGGAACCAAGGGGGTCGTTGAACTTCGAAAGGACTGGTTGGAATTGGGGATCAAGGTCGAAGGAAAGGAAAATTGAAGGAACAAATATACACCGACCAATATGCCGGAGATCAACGACAGAGAAGAATACAGGAAAAGATTAGAGTGTCAACAATGGAGCCGACAGGAGAAAAGGACACTGAAGATCTCTGAAGAAGAGCGGGGGAGAAGAGAAAGAATGAAGAGGTTCTGGGAGAAGAAGAGGAAAATGCAGTCCACGAAGGGGCTACACGTGGTCCTACAGAGGCCGTAATGCAAGAAGAAGAAAACGGAGTGTAAAGAGTCACTAAAAGTTGAGGAATTTTCCTTCTTCTTCACGAACCCCTAACAGAAATTTTATACTTGTTAAACTTTGTACTGCCAACGAAGAAGCCTTGTGTATTGGTTATTTCAAATATGGCGTACCCAATGAGATGTCTTCTCTTGTATCTGCGGATGGTGCTACCCTCTGGGGGTATATGTAACCAGGTTTGTGTTGTATACCGCTGCTTTACTTTCACCTGATGAAATTACTGCAGACTGGTTTCATTCGAAGAATAACTGGATTACACAGCCAACTAGACCACTACTCCGTTGTTTCAGTTGAGTGAACGATTGAATACAAGCTTCAACCGACAGAAAAACTAAAGGCTGAGTTAACTTGAGAAGAAAGAATGAACAACTCGGTCAATACGGGAAACACCACCGGATTGCACCCATTGTTTCCATTCGGTTCCGATGCATAAAGCTACAACCGAATGAGTCGACTGTTTTTCAACAACAAGCTGAATCTACATCTACATTTATACTCCGCAAACCACCCAACGGTGTGTGGCGGAGGGTACTTTACGTGCCACTGCATTACCACCATTTCCTGTTCCAGTCGCGTATGATTCGCTGGAAGAACGACTGCCGGAAAGCCTCCGTGCGCGCTCGAATCTCTCTGATTTTACATTCGTGATCTCCTCGGGAGGTATAAATAGGGGGAAGCAATATATTCGATACCTCATCCAGAAACGCACCCTCTCGAAACCTGGACAGCAAGCTACACCACGATGCACAGCACCTCTCTTGCAGAGTCTGCCACATGAATTTGCTAAACATCTCCGTAACGCTATCACGCTTACCAAATAACCCTGTGACGAAACGCGCAGCTCTTCTTTGGATCTTCACTATCTCCTCTGTCAACCCGAACTGGTACGGATCCCACACTGATGAGCAATACTCAAGTATAGGTCGAACGAGTGTTTTGTAAGCCACTTGCTTTGTTGATGACTACATTTTCTATGGACTCTCCCAATGAATCTCAACCTGGCACCCGCCCTACCAACAATTAATTTTATGTGAACATTCCACTTCAAATCGTTCCGTACGCATACTCCCAGATATTTTACAGAAGTAACTGCTACCAGTGTTTGTTCCGCTATCATATAATCATACAATAAAGGATCCTTCTTACTACGTATTCGCAATATATTACATTTGTACATCGATTACATTTTTACATCGATGTTTTCATTGTGTTGTATCACTCACTAGTTTTTCAGCATGGTGCCGAATGTTACCCAGCAACAGATTTTGATTTCACAGATGTACAACGATATTATAAGGGCCAAGGGCCTTCAAAGACTTCCAGTACCCTGTGTGTTTTGTAAGTCCAGTATCAATCGCTTTCTCAGATCGTGAGCTATAGCTTCTTACTGTTGGACTGTCGTTTGGTGTACTGTTCGTGCAATTGCTTATGATTCTTGCAGGTAACTATAGTTCGGTCTAAGAACATGGCGAGCCAAATGATACTCAAACAAAAAAGAGCCAGGGATGTCAATGACTTGATTCTTACAGAACGAGTAATTACAGTAAGTAGAGAACCAAGCAATAAATTAACGTCTTGTAATTACACTACGCGTCTTACAGCACAGGAAATTGTAGTTAGTAGAGACTCGATTAAAGCATTGACATTTTCGAATTATCCTCAGTTTTAATATCAGCCAGCTTATCAACTTCTCAGATCGGTATTTCTTAAGAGGAGATCGTAAGAAAATTTCCTAAGAAGCTCATAGTAAAATTAGCGATCCGATGAAAAACTGTCAGCTCTGTTACTTGAATATAATAACGTTTTACAATTGTAACAAGAGAAAAGATGTAAAATGGGAAGATCTGAGGCCAATTTTCTAATAACATATACGTGTTCAGTAACTTCCGTTCTTTTGTTATTAGCCGAGCGGTTCTAGGCGCTACAGTCTGGAACCGCGAGACCACTACGGTCGCAGGTTCGAATCCTGCCTCGGGTATAGATGTGTGTGATGTCCTTAGGTTAGTTAGGTTTAAGTAGGTCTAAGTTCTAGGGGACTGATGACCTCAGAAGTTAAGTCCCATAGTGCTCAGAGCCATTTGAACCATTTTTTGTTATTACAGGGAAAAAATGTTCAAATGTGTGTGAAATCTTATGGGACTTAACTGCTAAGGTTATCAGCCCCTAAGCTTACACACTACTTAACCTAAATTATCCTAAGGACACACACACACAACAATGCCCGAGGGAGGACTCGAACCTCCGCCGGGACCAGCCGCTCAGTCAATGACTGCAGCGCCCCAGACCTCTCGGCTAATCCCGCGCGGCTTACAGGGAAATGAAGTATGAAATATCCTCACGTGTAATGAACGCCATCTAGTCTTAAATGCCATTTGTCGTTAAATGGAAGATAAGAGGTATGAGATCTGAACCCGTTACGCTATACTGGACGATGAATGTTCGACAGAAACGAAGGTAACATCATAGAGACCAACTTGTGAGCAATCGAATTAGAAACACCTGACTACGAGAGCATGCTGAAAAGTAACTCCTCCGATTTTTTTATATGAAAAAAAAATTGTTCAAATGGCTCTGAGCACTATGGGACTTAACATCTGAGACCTCCTCTAGAACTTAGAACTACTTAAACCTGAGTAACCTAAGGACATCACACACATCCATGCCCGAGGCAGGATTCGAACCTGCGACCGTAGTGGTCGCGCGGTGCCTGACTCTAGCGCCTAGAACCGCTCGGCCACTCTGGCCGGCTTTTATATGAAAACTCTTCAACCTTGTTAAATAAAATAAACACTGTGCATGTTTATTCTTTATGTCTACATACACTCCTGGAAATTGAAATAAGAACACCGTGAATTCATTGTCCCAGGAAGGGGAAACTTTATTGACACATTCCTGGGGTCAGATACATCACATGATCACACTGACAGAACCACAGGCACATAGACACAGGCAACAGAGCATGCACAATGTCGGCACTAGTACAGTGTATATCCACCTTTCGCAGCAATGCAGGCTGCTATTCTCCCATGGAGACGATCGTAGAGATGCTGGATGTAGTCCTGTGGAACGGCTTGCCATGCCATTTCCACCTGGCGCCTCAGTTGGACCAGCGTTCGTGCTGGACGTGCAGACCGCGTGAGACGACGCTTCATCCAGTCCCAAACATGCTCAATGGGGGACAGATCCGGAGATCTTGCTGGCCAGGGTAGTTGACTTACACTTTCTAGAGCACGTTGGGTGGCACGGGATACATGCGGACGTGCATTGTCCTGTTGGAACAGCAAGTTCCCTTGCCGGTCTAGGAATGGTAGAACGATGGGTTCGATGACGGTTTGGATGTACCGTGCACTATTCAGTGTCCCCTCGACGATCACCAGTGGTGTACGGCCAGTGTAGGAGATCGCTCCCCACACCATGATGCCGGGTGTTGGCCCTGTGTGCCTCGGTCGTATGCAGTCCTGATTGTGGCGCTCACCTGCACGGCGCCAAACACGCATACGACCATCATTGGCGTCAAGGCAGAAGCGACTCTCATCGCTGAAGACGACACGTCTCCATTCGTCCCTCCATTCACACCTGTCGCGACACCACTGGAGGCGGGCTGCACTATGTTGGGGCGTGAGCGGAAGACGGCCTAACGGTGTGCGGGACCGTAGCCCAGCTTCATGGAGACGGTTGCGAATGGTCCTCGCCGATACCCCAGGAGCAACAGTGTCCCTAATTTGCTGGGAAGTGGCGGTGCGGTCCCCTACGGCACTGCGTAGGATCAAATGGCTCTGAGCACTATGGGACTCAACATCTTAGGTCATAAGTCCCCTAGAACTTAGAACTACTTAAACCTAACTAACCTAAGGACATCACACACACCCATGCCCGAGGCAGGATTCGAACCTGCGACCGTAGCAGTCCCGCGGTTCCGGACTGCAGCGCCAGAACCGCTAGACCACCGCGGCCGGCTACTGCGTAGGATCCTACGGTCTTGGCGTGCATCCGTGCGTCGCTGCGATCCGGTCCCAGGTCGACGGGCACGTGCACTTTCCGCCGACCACTGGCGACAACATCGATGTACTGTGGAGACCTCACGCCCCACGTGTTGAGCAATTCGGCGGTACGTCCACCCGGCCTCCCGCATGCCCACTATACGCCCTCGCTCAAAGTCCGTCAACTGCACATACGGTTCACGTCCACGCTGTCGCGGCATGCTACCAGTGTTAAAGACTGCGATGGAGCTCCGTATGCCACGGTAAACTGGCTGACACTGACGGCGGCGGTGCACAAATGCTGCGCAGCTAGCGCCATTCGACGGCCAACACCGCGGTTCCTGGTGTGTCCGCTGTGCCGTGCGTGTGATCATTGCTTGTACAGCCCCCTCGCAGTGTCCGGAGCAAGCATGGTGGGTCTGACACACCGGTGTCAATGTGTTCTTTTTTCCATTTCCAGGAGTGTATTTTCAGCCCTGTGTCACTAGAGGGTTGAGAACTGTAGCGTGTAATATAACGGTGTGTAAAATCTACATGGATACTCCACATATCACACTTAAGTGCCTGGCAGCGTATTCATCGAACCACCTTCACAATAATTCTCTAATATTCTACTCTCGAACAGCGCGTGGAAAAAACGAACACCGGGCGACCTCTTATTTGTCTTATTTTATTATGATGATCGTTTCTCCCTATGTAAGTCGGAGCCAACAAAATATTTTCGCATTCGGAGGAGAAGGTGGGGGATTGAAATTTCGTGAGAAGATTCCGCTGCAACGAAAAACGCATTCGTTTTGATGATGTCCACCTTAAATCCTGTATCATGTCAGTGACACTCTCTTCCCGTATTTCGGAATAATACAAAACGTGCTGCTCTTCTTTGTTATTTCCCGATGTACTCCGTTAATCCTATCTGGTAAGGATCCCAGACCACGCAGCAGAACTCCAAAAGAGGACGGACAAGCGTAGTGTAGGCAGTATCTTTAGTAGATCTATTATATTTTCTAAGTGTTCTGCCAATAAAACGCAGTCATTGGTTTGCCTTCCCTACGACATTTTGTATTTGCTGTTTCCAATTTAAGTTGTTAGTAACTATCACCCCGAAGTAGTTAGTTCTATTCACAGCCTTTAGATTTGACTGATTTGTCATGTAACAGGAGTTTAACGGATTCCTTTTAGCACACATGTGGATGATGTCACACTTTTCATTATTTAGCATCAATTGCCAATTTTTGCACCATACATATATTTTTTCTAAATAGTTTTGCAATTTGTTTTGATTTTCTGATGACTTTACTAGACGATAAACGACAGAATCATCTGCAAACAGCTTACTTAACACGATTGCTCAGATTGTCGTTTATATAGGTAAGAAACAGGGGCTGTAACACCGTTCGATGACTTTCCGTCAGTTACTACGAACTGTGGTCTCTCTGATAGGAAATCACGACTCCAGTCACCTAACTGAGACGATATTCCATAAGTACGCAATTTCTTTATAGGGCGCTTGTGTGGTACAGTGTCAAAAGCCTTCCGGAAATTCAGAAATACGGAATCAGTTTGAAATCCCTTTTGAATAGCACTCACACTCTTGTGTGGAAAGAGTTAGTTATGCTTAAGAAAAACGATGTTTTCTAAATCCGTGTTAACTAAGTGTCAATAGACCGTTCTCTTCGAGGTAATTCATAATGTTCAAACACAATTTATGCTCCAAAATCCAGCAGCATATCGACTTTAATGATATCGGCCTGCAATTTACAGGATTACTCCTACTACCTTTCTTGAGTATTGGTGTGATTTGTACAACTTTCCAGTCTTTCGGTACGGATCTTTCGTCGAGAGAGCGGTTGTGTGTGGTTGTTAAGTATGGAGCTATTGCATCAACATACTCTGAAAGGCACCTAATTGGTATACAGTCTGGACGGGAAGACTTGCTTTTATTAAATGATTTAAGTTGCTTCACTGCTCTGAGGATATCTACTTCTGAGTTACTCATGATGGCAACTGATCCCCAATAAAGTTCAAGTAGACCACATCAATAAAGGTCGTGCGATGCGACGATTACCCGTACGAGTATTATGTTCTCACAGGAGCGATACAAGTGACAGGGTAGAGAGGGCAGCAATAGCATGGCGTGTAGTACGTCACTGCAGCCTCATCGCGTACATCTTCCAAATAAGTCGCGTGTTTACTCGAGATTGGAAAGAGGTATGCTGTCCTCTCAGTGCTAAAAACAATTTCGTCGCGTCAGCATTGTATGACCTAAAATGCATCTAACGTAAACTGGCCAGGAAATATATTTACTGGAAACTTTTCACAATTTGCACTGTGTTTTAATTAATTTCGAAATATATCATAGCTATGGGTAATAGCGAAAAGAAAACCAGTCCATTATCAAGCTGTGATGTAAGCCCATAACACGCAATAAAAGTATTTTTTTCCCCGAAGATTTTCCTCGAAATCTAATGAGAAAGGCTGCGTAGTGAGGACATGTGCGAATCCCAAAACAGTGGTTTTGCATTTTTTACACAATGGGTAAAAGTTTTTCCAAGAAAGTAACTCTGGAAACACATGTGGCATTGCTTCATCTACATAAAACAAAAAAAATTTCGAATGTGTGTGAAATCTTATGGGACTTAACTCCTAAGGTCATCAGTCCCTAAGCTTACACACTAGTTAACCTAAATTATCCTAAGGACAAACACACACACCCATGCCCGAGGGAGGATTAGAACCTCCGCCGGGACCAGCCGCACAGTCCATGACTGCAGCGCCTTAGACCGCACTGCTAATCCCGCACGGCCCATCTACATAAAACAATTTGTTTTCTACACATCAGGTGGCTTGAAATTTTCCTCCCCATGTATTGTACAATACAGGTGCGTGGAGCAACCAGCACAAGTTGCTGGGCTGGGCGATACGACAAGGAGTCGTGTCGGCGGTGGATCACTGTCGTCCCAGAGTGAACCGGTTAAGTGGCTTCCTCTACGTTTCTATGTGCTCCACCAATGTGGATTGTTTCTGTGGCGTACCGCGTATCGTATCGCATATCGCATCACCTCAGTGAGAACCACGCCAAAAGGTGCATTTACACCTGCACGTCTTAAAGCTTGTCGCCATCCGGCTGTACCTTGCCCCCGCACCAGCAGAGGCACACGTGCGGGTGCACGCCTCTTCCTCAACATGGGCGTGTTCACACTTGGCGCCTCATCTTCCGTGTGGGGCAAAGCCGCACGGCGCACAGATGTAAGCGCAATCGTAAAATGCGTTTTAGACAGGTACGTGCCGAGTAAAACTGTGAGGGACGGGAAAAACCCACCGTGGTTCAACAACAAAGTTAGGAAACTACTGCGAAAGCAAAGAGAGCTTCACTCCAAGTTTAAACGCAGCCAAAACCTCTCAGACAAACAGAAGCTAAACGATGTCAAAGTTAGCGTAAGGAGGGCTATGCGTGAAGCGTTCAGTAAATTCGAAAGTAAAATTCTATGTACCGACTTGACAGAAAATCCTAGGAAGTTCTGGTCTTACGTTAAATCAGTAAGTGACTCGAAACAGCATATCCAGACACTCCGGGATGATGATGGCATTGAAACAGAGGATGACACGCGTAAAGCTGAAATACTAAACACCTTTTACCAAAGCTGTTTCACAGAGAAAGACCGCACTGCAGTTCGTTCTCTAAATCCTCGCACAAACGAAAAAATGGCTGTCATCGAAATAAGTGTCCAAGGAATAGAAAAGCAACTGGAATCACTCAACAGAGGAAAGTCCACTGGACCTGACAGGATACCAATTCGATTCTACACAGAGTACGCGAAAGAACTTGCCCCCCTTCTAACAGCCGTGTACCGCAAGTCTCTAGAGGAACGGTAGGTTCCAAACGATTGGAAAAGAGCACAGGTAGTCTCAGTCTTCAAGAAGGGTCGTCGAGCAGATGCGCAAAACTATAGACCTATATCTCAGACGTCGATCTGTTGTAGAATTTTAGAATATGTTTTTTGCTCGAGTATCATGTCGTTTTTGGAAACCCAGAATCTACTCTGTAGGAATCAACATGGATTCCGGAAACAGCGATCGTGTGAGACCCAACTCGCTTTATTTGTTCATGAGACCCAGAAAATATTGGATACAGGCTCCCAGGTAGATACCATTTTCCTTGGCTTCCGGAAGGCGTTCGATACAGTTCCGCACTGTCGCCTGATAAACAAAGTAAGAGCCTACGGAATATCAGACCTTCTGTGTGGCTGGATTGAAGAGTTTTTAGCAAACAGAACACAGCATGTTATTCTCAATGGAGGGACGTCTACAGACGTTAAAGTAACCTCTGGCGTGCCATAGGGGAGTGTTATGGGACCATTGCTTTTCACAATATATATAAATGACCTAGTAGATAGCGTCGGAAGTTCCATGCGGCTTTTCGCGGATGATGCAGCATTAGAAAATTGTAGCGAAATGCAGGAAGATCTGCAGCGGATAGGCACTTGGTGCAGGGAGTGGCAACTGACCCTTAACATAGACAAATGTAATGTATTGCGAATCCATAGAAAGAAGAATCCTTTATTGTATGATTATATGATAGGGGAACAAACATTGGTAGCAGTTACTTCTGTAAAATATCTGGGACTATGCGTGAGGAACTATTTGAAATGGAATGATCATATAAAATTAGTTGTTGGTAAGGCGGGTACCAGGTTGAGATTTATTGGGAGAGTCCTTAGAACATGTAGTCCATCAACAAAGGAGGTGGCTTACAAAACACTCGTTCGATCTACACTTGAGTATTGCTCATCAGTGTGGGATCCGTACCAGATCGGGTTGACGGAGGAGATAGAGAAGATCCAAAGAAGAGCGGCGCGTTTCGTCACAGGGTTATTTGGTAACCGTGATAGCGTTACGGAGATGTTTAGCAAACTCAAGTGGCAGACTCTGCAAGAGAGGCGCTCTGCATCGCGGTGTAGCTTGCTCGCCAGTTTTCGAGAGGGTGCGTTTCTGGATGAGGTATCGAATATATTGCTTCCCCCTACTTATACCTCCCGAGGAGATCACGAATGTAAAATTAGAGAGATTCGAGCGCGCACGGAGGCTTTCAGACAGTTGTTCTTCCAGCGAACCATACGCGACTGGAACAGAAAAGGGAGGTAATGACAGTGGGAAGTAAAGTGCCCTCCGCCACACACCGTTGGGTGGCTTGCGGAGTATAAATGTAGATGTAGATGTAGAAGGATATAGTCGATCAGCTTCGCCATTTTCGAGATGCTCATTCCCTGGAGCTGGGCCCTTTCATAGTCGCTTATATCAACATATTTCCCAATTTGCGAACCATATCGTCACTGTGACGCTTCCCCATTCATCTCTGCTACTCTTATACACTTTCCTTGCTGCGTCCTGTGGTCGCAATGCTACCAGGCGACCTTGAACCTCGCGGTGGGTGGTGGTCATAATGTTTTGGCTAGTCAGAGAGTGTTCTTAATATGGTAGGGATCAGAAATGTTGAGTGTTTCTCAACCGATTCTGAGACAGTTCTGGAACACTGTCTTGCTGTAGGTGCAGGAAACCTGCAGGGTGCTGCAGATGAACGAACAGCTGAGACATGACCTGGCAGCTGGCTACTGTACCATTCGCCGAGAGACACGATACAAGGCGTAGTAGGCGCCCCATTTCGTTCCATGTAAGCTCACCCCTGCCTGAATGGTACCTTGCTGATAAGCAAGATGCTTTGACTGACATAGTTTTCAACTTAAATGGATCCAACTGTATCAAAGTGTAAAGAGACTCATCAGTCCTCCACCTACTGGTATTCGAGAGACCAATGGCGGTTTTTCTACACCCATGCTAATCACTGTAACGTGTGTTTTGTGGTAAGCACAGGTGTGGGGATGTGGCTTGTGCATCCTGCAGCCAGGAAGTAGTGCTGGGTGGTATGGCTGCTGGTCGTTTGTTGTTATCACTACCAGATTGGCCTTGCTGCACTGTGGCCTTTCTATACGCTGTTACAATATCCAATGAAAGCACGATAGCACGCATGAAACCCTTAGTACCTGGACGACCTTGGAGAAGCGTAGCCCCATACGTCGGGCTCCCACGACCTTACCACAGTCAGACTTGCTGGTATCATGCAACGTGTGTATCCTTAGTGCCATTGTCTACTTCATAGTCCCGTGATACATCGAACTATTCCATCACAGTGACAAGAGGAACTCTCGGTCTCTCTGCCTCTGTTTCTCTCTCTCTCTCTCTCTCTCTCTCTCTCTCTCTCTCTCTCTCTCTCTCTCCAGCACAGCATAATGTAATTGCTCGTTAATGCAACGATAGTTTCTACCGTTAAATCGTGACTTCCAACCCGCGGACGTTGCTGAAGTAGCTAACGCAAGCTTCTCAGGCTGTGCTCTTCTCGGAGGTAAACCGGTTCGAATACTGGTGACTGACGGAAGTTGCTGCCAATATTTGGTCGGGAAGGGGAGGAGTGGTGGAGGGGGGATGGCATAAAGTTTTATAATCACCAGTCTATGCGCTACTGTCCTGAATTAAATTCCAAATTTCTTAGCAGTGTCTCATTAAGTGACGGCATTTGATACTGTTGATGGTGGTCCGTCCTTCGGATGGGAATGTTAAGCTTGTAGATCTTCTTCGAGACCAGTAGGCTATGTGGAAGCACTGGGTTTCATCCTCTCCTTTCTCTCAGCATCATCGTACAGAACAGACATAACACTACACTATACACACATCCATTGTTCTCACCTAAACTCCAATAATACACATACTGCCCAAGTCTCACACATCCGCACAAAAGTGCTTATTCTTTTACAAAATAATTTAAAATCTAAAACTAAAACATAATACTTAACCTGAAAGCTAGTTACAATGACATTTTCAGAAGCAAAGCAAAACGAAACAATGAGCGGTAAACGCAAACAATTTAAAGTATGAAAATATTCAAATGGTATAGGCCTCAACATCCACCCTGCCGGCGACGTAAATTTTGTGCCTTATTGTAAATACAGGGTGGAAAGGATGTAAGTGCAACGTTAGATTAGTATTTACGTCATTTGTAGACTAACAACTATAGCCATCACAAGTTTTATGTTTTTAGGTTAGTTAGTACCTGCAAGTACATGTAGCAAGAGCAAGCCATTAACGTTTATTTTCCCCTGAACAGCAGGTCAGGTGCTTAAGTGTCGAAGCGTGGCCGGCAGCTGTGGCCGAGCGGTTCTAGGCACTTCAGCCCGGAACCGCGATGCTGGGGCGGTCGCAGGTTCGAATCCTGCCTCGGGCATGGCTGTGTGTGATGTCCTTAGGTTAGTTAAGATTAATTAGTTCTAAGTCTAGGGGACTGGTGACCTCAGATGTTAAGTCTCATAGTGCTTAGAGCCATTTGAACCATTTTTTCGATGCGTGGACTCAAAACGGTTAGTCCATACTGGCCGACGTAGTCCACTTAGTGGTGCAGTACGACCCTGCAGAAAACATCAGATCGTAAAATTTGTGACGTGTTTGAGGAAGACTGTTCGACACAAAGAAACACAAGCAAGACACTGATGTGTGCACATATTAAGGCACCACATATAAATGTATCTGCACTTCCACCCGTTACACCTTGTATAGTGAGTCCTCTAAAACGGTGCTGTTTGACGTGGGTGACGTGCACTGAGAAAGATGTCAAGTGAAGTAGCAGCTATCAAACATGCATGATTAATTTAACTGTAAAGTACAGATTCCCAGTTCTTCTAAAGTAACGTTGGAAGGTCTCTGTTGTATTCCTTTCATGTTAATTTTTTAAAACTGTTGTCATTTACGGCATACATTCCACTTCTAAATTTACTGCGGTGTTTCTGACTATCTGGGAGGAGACTGAGAAGTGGAACGTGTTACTTTTACACATAATCAAGAACGATCTGTCACACTATTACACTTTAAAACACAGTTTAGATGTAATTCATGTCACACAGTCTCATACGGAACCTACATCCGCTTTCTTTTATATACTGTATATGATAAGATACTGTCATCCCCCTTCCCTTCTGTGTGAAAGGATGAATGAGCAAATGTATTTCTAGTTGCATGCTTGATGGTAGCAGACAAGCCTGTCTGCTAGAGAACAGTAGGACCAACGTCGGAACAGGTAGCTACGCTTTCTAAAAGCAAAGAGGTTTCTATTCTTAGTATGGCCCTGTCCGTCCCTTGTCATGTTGGTATAGGAAGCCGCCTCTCTGGTCACTTCCGTTTTGTATCTGGAAGCACCCTTGGTAGGGGTCCAGGCAGTCTGTCCGCGGCGAGCGTCTGAAGTGGTAAGATCTCCGGCTAAGCGCGTGTCTGCTAAGTCCGTAGGACAATGGATTCCTTAAGTTCAGCCTAACTGAAAATTTAATCACCTTTATTTCAGGTTTAGATCTAAAATATCTAATGTTATCTTAAATTGCAACACAGTGTATTTCGAGTGTGAAGTTCAGAATATCTTCCAGTAGTTGCTTTGTCACTACTTTGTGAGTAAAGTGGAACCACGTGTTGATCAGTAACTCTAACTAAGATCATCAATCTTAAATGCGAATGTGCGTGAGATTATAACGTCTCGTCTTGACAATATTTTTCAATATACCAACTTTTCTTTATTTTCAACCCACTTGGGGTGTACTTTGTGAGACCAGTGCCACGTGATTATACAATTGTTTGACCCATCAGGTGAATAGTAAGACGATAGTAACCAGTTCGAGGTTTTTCTTTTGTAAATTGCGTTTCTATGTAATTTGTTTTAATTATCAAAATTGTTGTGGAGTTACACTCTTTGTGTAAACCAAGATGGCCACGTGAAGCATGTGGTGTAATCATCAAAGTAGCCCTCAGCTATTTTTTTCGGGAAGATTTCACAGAGAGTTAGTATGAATTTAGTATACCAGTGTGTGGTAATTACATGACGGACAGGATTGCGCTACGAACGTAACTTCTTTGGGTGAAAATTGAATCGTTTGCTTGTGGTTAATTTCCTCTTCCATATGTTTCAACGTTCTTCGTGTGTTATTTTATGAATGCAGTGTTGTATGCAGTCTCCCAATCTTGGCTCCATATTTTATGTGTTCCGTAAGATTACAAATTCACATTTTCACAATCCTAAATAAGGCACCAGTTTAGTTATGAATCAAGTTTATTATGCTGAAATTTCAATGATCAATGTTAAAATAAATGTCCAAATATAAACTAATTTATTTCTTTTTATTTAAATTCTCTTTATATATATATATATATATATATATATATATATATATATATATATATATATATATCACCGGTTGTCGTAAGATGACTATTAAAAGATTATAATTAATGTTAGTCTGGTTGGGAATTTGGTAAGCTAGACTGGATACCTGGTGAAACAGTTGCTCAGTAATTCAAGGTTAACTTCCCCAGATAGCTCACAGCTTTTAAGCCGCTTTTATTGTTGAATATTGGCACGGCTTTCAGAGCAAATTAATGCATCAACATTACAACCTTCATTATTACTGGTATTATTCACAACAGTATAAGTGGAGAAATGCATCGACAATTCGAGAGAAACTTAGAATATTAGTACGATATTGCAGTGCCTGTGTTATTCCGAATTACGATGCAATGTTCGTTTGAACATGCATGCATGTCCGAAGGAACGTTGCATAGCCACTGCAATATCGTATTTATCCGCCGACACCGGGCTAGCGACTTTCAAGCAAAATGTCTCCCCTGTACAGCAACATACGTAATGGATGTACGAGTACAAGCTGTTGACACATGGTTGACGACAGACACAAGTTTGTGTCTGGCCGTGAGTAGTACTCGGAGAGCCAAATGGTAAGGCGACCTGTAACGAAATCGCTCGTTTCTGATAACACCAAGTGCAATAATATTGTCGTTGAGTAGTAACCAGAAAAGCAGATGCGTTAACCAATGTAACTTATGTTACCACAGAGCACCGAAAGGAAGTGAACAGTTAGCAGTGAAGAGTGGCAGGTAATAGCAGTCATTACCGTAAGTTACATCGAGCCATTACCAGGAAGCAGTCGCAATTAGTAGTCGTAGAGAGCAGTACTACAGCGAGCCCCGAAGACCCTATAGAGTGACCCTTTGGTGCTGCAGTAAACTAAGAGAAGACCGTATTCAATCTAGGGAGGACAACTGAGTTCCCAATAAGTTTCCAGCAACAATTATTGCTTTGAAAACTAAAAGCTAAACACCGCCCGAACAGGCTACGAAGGCCCTACGGTAACGACCGGCCGCCGTGTCATCCTCAGCCCACAGGCGTCACTGGCTGCGGATATGGAGGGGCATGTGGCCAGAAACCGCTCTCCCAGCCGTATGTTAGTTTACGAGACCGGAGCCGTTACTTCTCATTCAAGTAGCTCCACAATTTGCCTCGCAAAGACTGAGTGCACCCCGCTTGCCAACAGCGCTCGGCAGACCGGATGGTCACCCATCCAAGTGCTAGCCCAGCCCGACAGCGCTTAACTTCGATGATCTGACGGGAACCGGTGTTACCACTGAGGCAAGGCCGTTGACAGTTATTGCCTTGAGAAGAAGCAATATAGAGTTTGTCTCTGGTAACAACGAGTAGTCGTTGAATTTTTCTGTGTGTCAGAATGTAGTAAGCAACAAGCTCTGCCTTGCTTTTGTGTCCTAGTGCGAATAAAGTATCTCAGTACCTAATTCGTAACAATTTTAGTTAATATTTGCTGATTATCAGAATATAAAGACGAACATGTGTTGTCTCACACTTGTCTCCAGTCATGATTAAGTGTATGACTGTGTGTTGTCGGAAAAAAGTTGCAAGCAGAACCCTCGTTTGTAAAAGAGGAAGTCAGAACTCAGGTACCGGGAGTTGCTACGAATACCATATATATAGAGCGGTAGTGTGTACCACTTGCAAAGAAATACAGCCACTGTAAGACACCTCTCAGAATATGTTTGAACTACTGGCAAAATAAAAGGTTATTAACTTCAATCCTTAAGAGTTTGCACCCTTATTCACTTCCTGCGAATCACAACTTCTCTCCGTTCCAGAATCACCTGTACTAAGCGTCCTAAGAGACTTAATCCCTCTCACTCCATTAAAGGTGACTTAGTAGACCTAAGCCCACATTGTCGTCGATGCCGTGGTTGCGCTAGGTACGCCACACCTTCGGCAAAGGTGGTAATAGTGTCTGTACCGGGACGCGACATCTGGATTAGGTTTCATCTGAAGAATCCCAAAGAAGCCCGCCCGGCTAGCCGCGCGGTCTGACGCGCTGCTTACCCAGAGGGAAGGTGTGTCGGTCCCCGGCGGATCAGTGTCGAGGTCCGGTGTGGCGGTCAGCCTGTAGATGGTTTTTAAGGCGGTTTCCATCTGCCTCGGCGAATGCGGCTTGGTTCCCCTTATTCCGCCTCTGTTACACTATGAATGCGACTGCTGCGCAAACATTGCCTCCACGTGCGCGTAGACCACAATTACTCTACCATGCAAACATTTCGGGTTACTCTCGTCTGGTATGAGACGTTCACGGGGGTGGGGGGGAGGGGAGTGTAGGGGGAGGGGGGGGGCGGCCGGAGGTCCACTGGGGGCCGAACCGCACAATAAAAAAATTATTCAAATGGCTCTGAGCACTATGGGACTTAACTTCTGAGGTCATCAGTCCCATAGAACTTAGAACTACTTAAACCTAACTAACCTAAGGACATCACATACATCCATGCCCGAGGCAGGATTCGAACCTGCGACCGTAGCGGTCGCGCGGTTCCAGACTGTAGCATCTAGAACCGCTCGGCCACGCCGGAACCGCACAATAACCCTGGGTTCGACGTAGGGCGGCGATGAGGTGGGTGGACTGCTGTGGCCTGTTGTGGGGTTGTGAACCACTGAGGGCTACGGCGGCACGAAGCATCTCCGTCGTTTCTAGGTCCCCGGTTCAATACACAATCCCAAAGAAGTGTGTTTCGTCCACGAATGAGGCGACTTAGAGAACTCTAGTTCGACAATTTATGGAGTACTGTTCAACGGTCTTGGACTCTTACCAATTAATCGAAGAAACAGAAAATAAAAAGAAGAGCTGAGCGATTCGATGAAGGCTTCGTTAAGGGGCGCTCACACGGCCAATATTTATTGCGCAATGCTGAGTATTACGCAATAATATTGACCGTCTGGGAGTGGTATTAACGGTTTGCGCACTGTACTGAAGGAGGTTGCAGAGCTTTAGAAAGACTGCCGCTCACTCGGTATATAGCGCAGGTTTCATGACCTATGGTCGCTTGACACTGCACTTTCTTCGATTTTTTAAACCATAGGCAGAGTTTTCGACACGTCATGTCGGCGAAAACTCTGCCTATGGTTTGAAAAATAGGAGAAAGTGCTGTGTCAAGAGACCATAGGTCATGAAATCTGCCTGTTCACTTCACCAACAACATATAAGAAAGCACCACAATATCAAAACCATGAGAAGGCGTACATTGTGTAGCAGAATAGCTACCAAAATAAATGGCCAATGCCCGCATCTCGTGGTCGTGCGGTAGCGTTCTCGCTTCCCACGCCCGGGTTCCCGGGTTCGATTCCCGGCGGGGTCAGGGATTTTCTCTGCCTCGTGATGGCTGGGTGTTGTGTGATGTCCTTAGGTTAGTTAGGTTTAAGTAGTTCTAAGTCCTAGGGGACTGATGACCATAGATGTTAAGTCCCATAGTGCTCAGAGCCATAAATGGCCAATAGTATCATGTAAGTTAAAAAATAAGGAAGAACCCACCGAAGATAGCACAAAATGTGCTGAAACATGTCTGGGTGATATAAAACAGAAAAAAGGTGTCTTGCATAAGGCGGAATTCCTCTTCCCATTTCATTGCAAGCACGGACATAACAAGAAGAACTGCAACACCACAAGATGATTATTAACTGGGACTTTGTACGGGCAGTGATGACCGAGCAGTTGACGCCCCATAAACCAAACATCTTCGTCAATGACCGCCTACCATCTGAGGATGGAACAGGAAAGGGGCGGGCGGGATTGTAGATCAGTAGAGTCTTCGACCACATACCGTACCGTCGCGTGATGCAGACATTGTTCTACATCACAATCACTTGTTTCTCTTTGACGGTGGGGATGCTCGGGATAAGGGCCGTGCCTTATGCATACAGCTCGTGTGTCTGAATCCTTCCTAAGTCGAATTGAAGGGCAACATCGAAAAATACCGCGAGCTTGCTACCAGTCAGTTTCTGAGCTGTTCATGAGCCTTGCATGAGAATCTTTGGAACAAAGACGACGACCCTATCGTAAATGGACACACAATATAGAAAACACGTGTGGTATAACTAAGAATACCTACAACAAAATTACATATAAAACAAGGAATGTAAAGCACTACAAAACCGCGGTGAAACCCGAATGCCTGTAGCGAATGCCTAGCATTGAATTATAAACTTGATGTCGGTGCTTCTAATCTAGCTCTCTGGCTCTGAGCACTATGGGACTCAACTGCTGTGGTCATAAGTCCCCTAGAACTTAGAACTACTTAAACCTAACTAACCTAAGGACATCACACACATCCATGCCCGAGGCAGGATTCGAACCTGCGACCGTAGCGGTCGTGCGGTTCCAGACTGTAGCGCCTTTAACCGCTCGGCCACTCCGGCCGGCTCTAATCTAGCGGTACGGTGGCTCAGTATGTTAGATCAGAGGACTGTTGAGTCTTTCTAATTAAAAAAAAACTGAGTAAACGATGAACATTAGAAGCAGAGAGATGTCATGTGACATCTCCACAGAACTGTAGAAAACAATTGACTATGAAATAGGTAGAACAAAAGGAATAAGAAAAAAAGCGGTGGAGGATGTGCTTGGAAACCGAAAGGTCACGCGATCGAATCCCGGTCGGATTACTGATTTTTGCCCGCGTTTTAACCTAGCCTTCACCTCACAACGATGCGGGGTGTCATCAGGAACGACGTATGATTCTGATTCCACGTTAAACTGTATGTCCCCTTTCCCCGGTTGTAAAGCAGAGGTAGGTGATGTACATGCAAGCTGCCGAAGTGGCCGGCACCCAGTTGAAATACTTGCACCAGGCCACTGAGCCAAACGAAATTATTATTATTATTATAACTATATAAGCTTTATAAGTTAGAAATATTAGGTCCTCAGAAAAATGCAGCATTTTCAATATTAAGAAATAACTTAATTAGAACGTGGAAAACATAGCAGAAAAAATAAAGAAGAGGAGATGACTATGTTTTGGACATATTTACAGTATGGATGACCATATACTCACCAAGTAGATTTTCAGGTATCTTAGGGAAAAGGAGTTAACAATGACCTGGATTGAAGAGATTAGGGAAGTCTTGGAAAGAAATAACACAAAAGAATAAGAAGTATTGGAAGGAGAGCCTTTTCAAGAAAAAAGTTTTAAATTTAGATGGATTTCAGGGCAGAAGGGAAAAGAAAACTTGGAAAATGAAGACAAAAAAAAATAGTGAAAGAATGAAGGACTACTGAAAAAAAGAACGAACAACCAAGGATTAAAACTGAAGTCGGAAGGTGCTCCATTGAAGACCTTAACGTAAGAATAAGAAGAAGAATATTCAAGAAATATTGTAATATCACTATGTCACTTTTGTACTACGTCTTATATCTGGCGCAAAGGTCATCAACATGTTGTTGTGGTCTTCAGTCCAGAGACTGGTGTGATGCAGCTCTCCATGCTACTCTATCCTGTGCAAGCTTCTTCATCTCCCAGTACCTGCTGCAACCTACATCCTTCTGAATCTGTTTAGTGTATTCACCTCTTGGGCTCCCTCTACGATTTTTACCCTCCGCGCTGCCCTCCAATACTAAATTGGTGATCCCCTGATGCCTCAGGATATGTCCTACCAACCGATCCCTTCTTCTAGCCAAGTTGTGCCACAAATTACGCTTCTCCCCAACTCTATTCAATACCTCCTCATTAGTTATGTGATCTGTCCATCTAACCTTCAGCATTCTTCTGTAGCACCACATTTCGAAAGCTTCTATTCTCTTTTTGTCTAAACTGTTTATCGTCCACGTTTCACTTCCATACATGGCTACACTCCATACAAATACTTTCAGAAACGACTTCCTGACACTTAAATCTATACTCGATGTTAACAAATTTCTCTTCTTCAGAAACGCTTTCGTTACCATTGCCAGTCTACATTTTATATCCTCTCTACTTCGACCATCATCAGTTATTTTGCTCCCCAAATAGCAAAACTCCTTTACTACTTTAAGTACCTCATTTACCAATCTAATACCCTGAGCATCGCCCGACTTAATTCGACTACATTCCATTATCCTCGTTTTTCTTTTGTTGATGTTCATCTTATATCCTCCTTTCAAGACATTGTCAATTCCGTTCAGCTGCTCTTCCAGGCCCTTTGCTGTCTCTGACAGAATTACAATGCCATCGGCGAACCTCAAAGTTTTAATTTCTTCTCCATGGATTTTAATTCCTACTCCAATTTTTTCTTTTGTTTCCTTTACTGCTTGCTTACTACACAGATTGAATAACATCGGGGATAGGCTACAACCTTGCCTCACTCTATTCGCAACTACTGCTTCCCTTTGATGCCCCTCGACTCTTATAACTGCCATCTGGGTTCTGTACGAATTGTAAATAGCCTTTCGCTTCCTGTATTTTACCCCTGCCACCATCATCATAACATTACAGTAATTTCTGGTGCTTACGAAGGGCCGGCCTCTGTGACCGAGCGGTTCTAGGCGCTTCAGTCCGAAACCGCCCTGCTATTGCGCTCGCAGGTTCGAATCCTGCCTCGGGCATGGATGTGTGTGATGTCCTTAGGTCAGATAGGTTTAAGTAGTTCTAAGTCTAGGGGCCCGACGACCTCAGATGTTAAACCCGTAGTGCTTAGAGCCATTTTTTAAGCTTACGAATGTACGTTAATACTCGTTCTTCTCGTGATACCTTCGTGTTGAATAGGACAGTCTAGTGAAAATAGCCCCATACTGAGTCAAATAGAGTAGGGGAACAGGTGCAGGAATCCTGAATCGTCGTTCCAGGAGAGATTCTAGTGGAGGTTGTTGGCTACCTCCGACCTGTTACGAAGTTTGAAGCGTGTATCCGTGACGTGTTGATTACTGTGATGAGCGCTCGTGCACTGTAGCGTTGGGTTCGTGTTGTTAAGCATGAAAGAAAGGACAAGGTGAAAACCTATGCCTGCACACTACCTTCTCCTCTCGAATAACACCAAAGCGTCTGCCGAGCTTAACGTCCCAGTTCAATGGATGGATTACAATCAACCGTGTCACATGCCCTTCATCCATGAGACGCAGCGGAGAGGTTTTGAGTTTAATCCAGGATATTGCGCAAAGAGTGGTGATCAGGAACTTCGAGCCACCACGTATCCTCCCTTTGCCGTCCAAATACTAACAGTGAAAATTTTCCAGCATCAGAATTCGAATCGGCGTCCCTCCGCGTCGAGCGCTATCGCTCAAGCGTGAGTGAGTGACCTCAGCTAAGAAGACAGTTGAACAGGATGGTGGGGTGACGACAAACAACTAAACGAAGAACCTACCATCGCACACTCTACACTGTGTATTATACAGATGTAGAGGTACATCTCTTCTGTCCTATCACTGCATACCAAGAACGTAGACAAAATGTTTACAGACTCGTATTAATGTTGGCAATATACGTGACTCAAAAAGCAATACGTCCGTCAGAGATATGTGCGCATCTGATCTGCGAACGCTCGTAAAAGCGTGCGAAGCCGAGCGGCGAGGCGGTGTATGTGTCATGTAAAGAAGTTTTGGCTGTTACAGCTCGTCGTCCGCAATGACCGCGAGCTCTCAACAACGGGCATTGCAGTCAGCGAACGGTACCACCCTTTGTCCGAGTATAATAGCCCGCATCACGTTTGGCGGGGGGCTGTGTTGAGGGCGTCATTACCATTTACTGTCGTAAGTAATCTGAGGTACATTTCCAACGCGTGTGACAATGCGGGGCTTCAGTTCATAACGGCAAACAGCCGCAACCCTCCAAAGAAATATAGATTTTTATAGCAGCTAAACGTATAATCTAACGACAATTCTATTCTGTTGTTTGTTTATGCAGGAGCTTTAAACTGGCGTTTCTGTTTCATAGACGGATTTCCATTCACGCATTACGAGAAAACAGCCCATTAATCTCGGATTCTTTTCTGCCGCAGAGTCGGCGGCGCAACGTTTTTTTTTTATTATTTAAAACCACAAAGCGTGTCCTTATAGATTATTGCATTAAACATTTTAATTTAGTGAATAATTCTTGCGAACAATGGCACGCGCGCAAATAAACGCGGCGCCGGGGACGGCGTTTTTTATCTTTATTTGAGCCGCGCCGGCTCGGTAATATGACAACTTAATGGACAATGAAGTGAACGCGTCGAAAAACAAGTGTTCCACGTATCCGCATAACTTTTATTCTAAAAGGTCCTCCCCGCCCATGGCCTCCCTCTCTCCCCCGCGCGTCCGCTCTTCGGACGCCGAAAATAACTGTTTCCGAAATTACGCTTTGTTGCGCTTTTGTGCCCGGCCGGAGAATCGCGGGCGGGGACAGAAGAATCGAATGTAGGGCGTGGTGCGGAACCTAGCGCATATAACGTTTATCTTATTGGCTCCCCCCTCTTTATAGGACTAACTAACTGGATTATTCCGACGTGCGCTATGAAAAGGGATTTATAGGAGGGAAGGGCCAATAAAACAGCGAGAACGGCGGCGTCTGGCGGCGGGCGACGCTTACGCAGCACTGCAGTTGAGACGGTCTGGCGCTCCGCACTGCGCAAGCCGGGGACACAAAAACGCCCGCACCGCACCTAGCCCCGCCGCTCACCACTTTATTTATCTATTTGTCGTCACAACTGCGGCTCCTACTGCTGTTTTCCCCGACATCAGAGCGGAGAACAGAAGGCGTTCTTGTAACCGCACCCACTTACTATGCAGCTGCCTGACGGCGACATAGCGACACGAGCGGAGAAAAAGATTACCTAAGGGACAGACTATGAAACGCAACCCATCCTAGTATATCAGAAAACGACATGGCCAGACGCAACATTCCGAGGAGCACACCGTAAAAAGTCAATGCTAAATCATTTTTTATATCTGCTGTGACATCCTTTTTCTAGTATACAGCTCTTGGCTTGACAGTAAAAGAGTGTGTTTTTAAGTCAAAGTTTTCCAAGTAGTCGTCTTTCAGATCATTTCGTTGTTGAAATGGTTCAAATGGCTCTAAGCACTATGGGACTTAACATCTGCGGTCATCAGTCCTCTAGACTTAGAACTAGTTAAAGCTAGCTAACCTAAGGACATCACACACATCCATGCCCGAGGCAGGATTCGAACTAGCAGCAGCGCGTTTCCGGACTGAAGCGCCTAGAACCGCTCGGCTACCACGGCCGGCCATTTCTTTGTATCTAAACATTTTTCACTTAATAGATTGCTTCCCTAAAGTGGGAATCCGTTAGATCTTTAACATACCTTTCTACGAGGGTAGTCATAAAGTTTTAATTATCACCAGCATATAATCCTGCTGCGACCATCAAACTTGCTGATGCCCTTCTCTACCCTGCAATGTGACACCATGTCTCCCAACAGCTGATGACTTGTCGGAGATTTTGGTTTTACTGATCTTCATTTTGGCTGTTTAGAAAGAAGTTTCGTGTCTAAAATCATCTGTCAGGAGCGATCTAAGATGTTCGCAGTAACGGGACGTTCGCATCACTTCTGTTCCTTCTCTCAGTGTTAAAGCATTTTATGTACCACACCACAGAAGTACTCTGCACACAAGTGATAGTGAGACAACAGCCAGTATGAATCCTGAATAAAGCAAAAGTTTGACATATACTGCGCCGTGAATCATTGACACTAGCATCTATTGATTCAAATTATTTTATTTCTTACCGCAAGGTGTAGATGAATGGTACATGTACTGTATTATATTTATCTTTTATATCTCTTACAGCATCATTTATTGGATGGCATTGCCTTCTAGTTATAAGGTCACTGTCATACAGTAAGGTACTTTCTTCTGGTACAGTGTGGTCCTATGAAATTTCGTTTAGCTCTGGACATGCAACATGTAAGAGATATAAGTGCAGATATTTCTATTGACGACTCAGGACAGTGTACTAAACAACAATGCATCAGTATTATTCCGAAATAATTGTGTTATTATGATACATATTCTTTGTCTTGGAGATAATGTTTCCTTTTTGCTATATATTCTTTGGACCTAGTATTTCCCGGACATCACCTTCGTTTACAAAATATGACAGCTTACATGTGATGTGTTACGACATAGAAAGGAACTTTTGACCACTGGAGGTATTCTATTTTAGTTGTTTTATTTTCACCTTTAGATATTAGTTTGGTTTTTAGTCATAAACCTCCCCGAAACAATGTTCTGAAGTAGTGTTTTTGTTTCTCCATTAGACAGTGCCACAAGTTATCCCAAAGTCGTAACATAACACACACATATGTCATACTAACACACGTAAATCGACCTCGTAATGGAGGTTTAAACTTTCGAAACGCGTTGTGAATGTAAATAAACAGCGACTGGTAACATTAAACTTGTTTCATTGCGTATCAGACTATCTGTTTGTTACTTTGATCCGGTCATCTATGAGTGACATTGCGGCCGGGCACGAGGACTATATTTCATGTCATATACCATCACGATGTTGGTGCAACGTTGCACATACGTATATTATGAATACGACTGTAAAGTATCTTTTTCACTGTAGATTTGGTACAAGTGGTTTCTTGCGTTCTTTGAATCTTGCCCGTGTAAATTAATTTTGTTTTACAGTGACATTTGCTTAAGGATGTTAACAGTAGGTTTTGTAATCACGAAGTGTCGCGCTTATGCCTTCGATTTAGACGTCGCATTTTGTAATTCGGTATGTACTCTTAACAGCTGTTGCATAATTATTTCTGATCAATGCTATTGTACACTGAGGTGACAAAAGTCGTGAGATGCCTCCTAATATAATGTCGGGCCCCCTTTTGTCCGACATAGTGGAGCAACTCGACGTAGCATGGACTCAATAAGTCGCTGAAAGTCACAAACCATGTTGCCTCTATAGCCATCCATGTTGCCGGTACATGCAACATTTACAGCATTATGACGGCCGCGGTGGCCGAGCGGTTCTAGGCGCTTCAGCCCGGAACCACGTGGCTGCTACGGTCGCAAGTTCGAATCCTGCTTCGGGCATGGATGTGTGTGATGTCCTTAGGTTAGTTAGGTTTAAGTAGTTCTAAGTTCTAGGGGACTGATGACCTCAGCTGTTAATTCCCATAATGGTTAGACCCATTTGAACCATTTAGAGCATTATGAGCAGGGTCCTCCAACCATCTAGGGATTTTGACGATCTAACGCGCCAGAATTTGGTAGGAGGACATCCAGCAACTGTATCAATGTCAAGCCGAATAACTGGCTGCGTAAGGGCCAGAGGTGGACCAACGCGTTATTGACCTACTCAGTTTGTGAAGCTGTTTCTCTTGAATAAATCATCCAGTTTTTCTAAAACTAATCGTTTGTTTGCTTGTAGAAGTACGTCACATCTACTGATTTCCGTCTCCTTCGGATAAATCCCTCGTGGTGCGATTTTTTTTATTTCTTTCTTACAGA
Source organism: Schistocerca nitens (assembly GCF_023898315.1). Classification (NCBI taxonomy): domain Eukaryota; kingdom Metazoa; phylum Arthropoda; class Insecta; order Orthoptera; family Acrididae; genus Schistocerca; species Schistocerca nitens. The sequence goes on along the minus strand of NC_064616.1, from coordinate 257,895,700 downwards.
AGACTGGCGCAGAATTTATCAGGTACTATTTTGCCCTTTGGAGGGTAATCAAAAACAAGCATCCATTTACATCCTAAAAATACTAACTTTAATCTTTCTGGTAGATGAAACTCATCACCATTTTTATGGAAAGACACCACGCCCTCCCCCCCCCCCCCCCCCCACATCGGCTATCTTGTTTTCTGTTTCACCTGTGGCGTTAAGTTCAAATGGTTCAAATGGCTCTGAGCACTATGGGACTTAACTTCTGAGGTCGTCAGTTCCTAGAACTTAGAACTACTTAAACCTAACTAACCTAAGGACATCACACACATCCATGCCCGAGGCAGGACCGTAGCGGTCGCGCGGTTCCAGACTGTAGCGCCTAGAACCGCTCGGCCACTCTGGCCGGCTCTGGCGTTAAGTGGTGGATTCATGGCTCATCCATAGTAATTAAGCGATGCACAAAATCAGTTGGTTATATTTTAGAAACGTCCTAAAATTGAATATATATTCGTTTTTACATTTACTTTAGGTCATCAGCTACTAAATACAGCATCCACCTCGCTCCGTGAAATGTACTATAGTCACTGTGTCATCAACAAATGACGCAACACTAACCCTTATGCCACTGGCTTTGTGTGTGGCCATAATTTCTTATGGTGTTTCTACAGGTTTTACAGTAGAACTTTCCTGTAGTAGTTATTGAACGCTTTGCACTTTCTCACTTTCTGGTAACATATCTCCCTCAACAGTTTAATGCTTTCTTTGGTACCTATTGCGGAGCAGACACTGTTTATCAAGTCTTCGTGATATTCGTATGGCAAGGGGCACATCTTACATCTTTAATTCTTGTGCTACGGAAATATTTTTATAGAGCTTGACCAACTGTTTGCTTATTTCTTTGTTCATGTCAGTAGTACATGTATACTAGGTTAATAATAATGATGCTAATTAAATTTTGTAGAAGGAAAAGAGGGAAGATTTGGATGTAACGTGCCGTCGACATCGAAGTCATTAGAAACGGAGCAGATGTTCGGACTGGTTCAAGGATGGAGAAGGAAAGAGGCCGTGTCCTTTCGAAGGAACCGTCCCGGCAATGGCCTGGAACGATTTAGAGAAATCACGGAAAACCTAAATCAGGATGGCCGGACGCTCGCTTGAAGCGACATCTATATCTACATCTACACCAAGCGGTGTGTGGCGGAGGGCACAATTCGCGCCAAAGTCATATTTCCCCCTTCTGTTCCACTCGCGGATCGCGCGAGGGAAAAACGACTGTCTGAACGCCTCAGTACGAGCTCTAATTTCCCTATCTTTGAATGGTGATCATTGCGTGATTTGAAAGTTGGTGGTAATAATATATGCTCTACATCCTCGGCGAAGATCGGTTTTCTGAATTTAGTGAGCAGCCTCTTCCGCTTAGCGCGCCGTCTATCTGCAAGTGTGTCCCACTTCAAACTTTCTATGAGGTTTGTAACGCTCTCGCGATGGCTCAGTGTATCAATCACGAATCTTGCCCCTCTTCTTTGGACCTTCCCAATCTCTTGAATCAGACACAACTGGTAAGGGTCCCATACCGACGAACAGTACTCTAAGACTGGACAAACTAACGTATTGTAAGCTATTTCCTCTGCTGAAAGACTGCATCGCTTCAGGAAGAGAGTCCAGTGCGCTAACCACTGCACCACCTCGCCCGGTGAAGTTCACTTCGTAGAACTCAGCACAGGAGAAATGCAGAACTACTTGTGGCAGGCTATGCATTATCTTGCAATTAAACAGACGATATGCAAAATACAGAGGTGTTAAATGATTACATATCAAAACATCCTCTGAAGTAGTTGTGAACAAAAGGAATCAGAACTGCGACTAGTGTTAAGATTATAATGTTAATTAATAACGTATTTATGGCATAATGGGCGCAGTGGACAAGACACTGTGTACACTGTCAGCTAAGGCGCGTCAAAGTCTCAACAGGTCTCTCTCTCCCTCTTCCAGAGCGTCTCACTTCTGTGAAGCAACATCCGTACTGTCCAACGTTTTTCTCTTCAATGTACAGGATTGGCTCTATAATTCGACAGTGGTTTACCCTACATCTTCGTTAATGTGCTTAGTTAAAATGTTGTTAATGAGGATCATGACATGTTGTTATAGGCCATAATTGTGTGTGTGTGTGTGTGTGTGTGTGTGGTGCATTTAGTGGTGCTCTTTATGTTATGATTTAGTTTCACACTAATTTTCAAATTTACAACTATCAAAAGTCACTTGTTTCATAACATACAGTGGGTGTATTAATTTTTCATAGGATGTACAGGATGTTGAGACTTGGTTAAAAAACAACTCGGATATATGAGACTGATAGTTTTTCTATTAATCTGATTTTCGGAAACATCTATTTTTCTCAAAACTTTGTTTCTGTGCTTTGGGCCCTTATGATACTCAGTGCTCAATTATTAACTACTGTATGTGTTCAAGTATTAAGGACATTTTCCTCTTTTTGCTAATAGCTAATAGCGAAGAGGTATTGCTCAGTTACTTATAACATTATGTTCTTTTAACTGTTTTTATTCAGTTATTGTAATTTTTTACGGCTAAATAGTTCAGTCACGCTGAAGATCAAATTTTAAAAAAATCGTTCTTAAGAAAATGGGTCACTTAGGCCGGTATTACACTATCAAATTTCTTTGTCAAAAATCTTTGTCAAAGATATTTGATGGTGTAATAGGGAACTTTGTCAAATGTCAATTTGATCAAATCTAGGGCCTCGCTGTAGATTTGATCAAAGAAGTCGTTTGTCTGCTGTTCACTGCAATGTGACATGTTACCACATGGAGCGCTAGCATCGCTGCAGCGTTCTGTCGTCTGTAGTGTTTTTATAAACATTGCCTGTAAATACAATTGGTGTGTGCCGACAACTACAAAATTAATAGAGATGTATGAAGCTGATAAGGCGCCTTACAACGTGAGGCACCATGAATACAGATATAAATTAAGAAGATTGGAAGACCTAACCTAACCTGACCTAACTTAGCCTAACCCTCTCCTGTAGCAAGGTTCAAATGGCTCTGAGCACTATGGGACTCAACTGCTGAGGTTATTAGTCCCCTAGAACTTAGAACTAGGTAAACCTAACTAACCTAAGGACATCACAAACATCCATGCCCGAGGCAGGATTCGAACCTGCGACCGTAGCGGTCTTGCGGTTCCAGACTGCAGCGCCTTTAACCGCACGGCCACTTCGGCCGGCTTGTAGCAAGGAATCGGAGTGTTAAGGTGAGCCTGTCTTCTGCAGATGTAGCAGTTCTTAAGTGAATATTGTGCTTTGTGGTATGAGGATACACTTCACTGAGCACATACAGAAATGTATGCTCATCCAATGTTAAGTAATTGATGTATGACTTGACGTCCTCCACTAAAAGCTCACGTAACAAGTTTTGTTGAATGCTTTTATCGTGTCGTCGTAAAACCCACGGCTTCACCCAGGTGTGTTTCCTTTTTTTCCCCCGCTTCTCTTCCGCATGTGCACACAGTTCAGTTGTGGTACATGCAACTGCTGCGGTTAATAACAAGTTGTTGTTGTCAGCCATCTTGAACTTCGACGAAAAATATGATGACAGTGTAATAGCCCTTCTAGCGCTACGTCAAAGATCTTTGTCAAATATGTTTGACGGAATATTTGATCACATGTTTGATCAAATCTTTGATAAAGAAATTTGATAGTGTAATACCGGCCTTACCTAGATGCTGTCATTAACAAAGGAAAAGGAAATGGCCATTTTACCTTCTGTTTTGGTGTACTGAAGTAGCTGCGGCGTTGTTGGCTTCTTACGAGTTCGATCTGGCGTGGCACATTTGTCAAGATCGCCGCGATTGTGGCTGGGGGTCAGTAACGCATCATCAACATGCGGTTGCTCTCCATTCCGACGGAACCTTTAGCCCAAGTCAAATCGAGAGAACATTTTCGTATGGAGGATTTTTGAAGTGGATGTTCTGTGAAAAATGAGGGGAAAGGGAGTCGGTGAGCGGGGGAGCGCAGCCATGAATAATGTGTGGTCGCCGTCTGACCCAGCTTTTGTCGCGCGCCCCCTGCGCGTGTTTGCATAGCTTATTGCCAGAAGCCGATACTCTAAGCGCCCCTCACGACCCCCACGCGCTGCGCCGCCGGACCAAAGGCGAAGAAGCTGCAATAACGCTTGCCACAAGGTTATAACGCGTTTACCGAACAGGCTTTTGGATATGTGTTTCTTAAAAGATGCTAGGATGTGGAGTCCGTCTGACGTACTTGCGGGGAGAAGAACAACTTCGATTATTGTGATTTAATTCTATGTCTCGGCCTACATAAACTTTCTTAACTCCCCACACTACAAATTTTGCGCGACACTTTTCCAACAGGTTCTTTTTTCTTCTTCTGTTTTCGTGTTTGGTGTCCTATATTTATCGCATCATTGAGCATCAGTTTAATTACAGTAGAGTCTCGATTATCCGACCTAAACCGGCCGCGGCAAGGTCGCATAAGCGGGAAGGTCAGATAATGCGGAAAATAATAAAAAAACACACAAAACTAAACTAATTTAGGCCAAATGAGTTAAAAATTTAATACAACACAAATCAAATTAGACTGAATAGCTATTTACTGTGTGAAGATGTTAGTAATTCCAGAATGAGATTTTCACTCTGCAGCGGAGTGTGCGCTGATATGAAACATCCTGGCAGATTAAAACTGTGTGCCGGACACGCTGAGCTACCGTGCCGGCACCAACTGAGTTACCCAAGCACGACTCACGCCACGTCCTCACAGCTTTTTCGGTTTGGAAGGTAGGAGGCGAGATACCGGCAGCACTAAAGCTGTGAGGACGGGGCGTGAGTCGTGCTTGGGTAGCTCAGTTGGTAGAGCACTTGCCCGCGAAAGGCAAAGGTCACGAGTTCGAATCTCGGTCCGGCACACAGTTTTAATCTGCCAGGAAGTTTCAAGTTAGTAACTGTCTTTTGTTTGCCTGCTGTTTGCCGGTTTTTTTGCCGCTAAATCACTTAGTCTCTTAAGCAGTAAAACCTCGGTAGACGATGTTTCCTCCAGTTGCTCTACATATGTTAAAGCAGTTTCTAAGGCCTTGTGTCCTTCATTGTGAGAAATCTTGGGCGCACTTTCCTCCACTACATCCGCTTCTTCGTCTTCTTCTTTTCGTTTACAATGTTGACTATATCTTCATCTGTCACTTCAAATTCTTCATCTTGGACAATCCATTCATTTATCTCATCTTCTGTGGCATCAGCACACTTCTCGTAACAATGAAAGCAAGGCAGTATTTTCTGGTTCGATCTGCTGCTGTAGATTTTCATCATCTGGAGAATTTTCTTGATTTTCCTGTAGCAAAATTTTCCAGGATTTTGCAATTGTATTTGCTCCAACAGTCTCCCAAGATTGGGCCACGTTATAAGCTACGCATTTCAAATTAATACGACGCAACTGCTCTAGCATGTCTTCTCAATAGCATTAATGAAAGAGGAAAGCAAGTTTCTGCGGTAGTTTCTCTTCAGTGTCTCTAAGGTCCCTTGGTCCATAGACTGACATAACAGTTCTGATACTAAATGTAACTGGGTTTTCTCTTTTGATGCTAGTTAATTGTCAGGATGAGCATTACTGCAAAGGAATTTGATTATAAAGCATTATGTCAGGGTGAAAATACATAATTAATTAATTTTTCTCTCTTAACAACATGTGGTGGGTTCTTCCTTGGCTCAGGTATGAGGTAGAATGAAACAGCATTTTTACATAAGATAACTTTTATTGAAGATTTGTACAACTGTTTCCTTACTCGATGTTCTGGCTCGGAGAACGGCAGCTGTGTCGTTTGCGAGGCCTTCTGCTGCGGCAGCGGCGGCGTCTGATTACGCGTGGCAGTGTGTATCTCGTGTCGCCGTCTCGCCCAGCTGACTGGAGACGCGCAGCACGATGTGGCCCGTTTAATTATTGCGAGCGAAGTCGTGCATCGGATGGTGATACCTTGGATGTGGCATCCCAGTGTTTCTCTTCTCTAAGCGGCCGCGTGTGTTGTGTGTCGGCCAGCGGAGCGGCGCGGCGGGGGAAGGCCAGTGTCCCGGACTCGAACAACGGACTCCCACTTGCCAGTCTTCGGCTGTCAGATCTTCATCCCAGCTCACAGGTGACTGCTGATGTGAGGCCGTCTCCTTCCCGTCCTCACGAGTCACCCGGGTACGTAAAAATCAGACTTCAAATACCTTTTAAATTTGTCTTCTGGCGCCGAGGCTGCTGCTTGCTATTCCATTACAGCGGCGGACTTGGTGCGTCTGTGCATGATGTAGTCTCTTCTTGACGCTAATGTTTTTTCCGGTAACATTTTTTAATTGAGACCAGTCTCGTCGCAGTTAAAAATTTGATCGCCTGTTAAGTTTACCTTGTCCAATACCTTGTGAAGTTTATTCCTAAACAACTGACCAGCTTCAAAATTTGCTGAAAGCTTATCACCACAGAGATTAAGTTGCCGCATTCCGCATCTTTTCTTCCACCTATCGAGCCAGCCTACACTAGCTGTGAAATCAGGTTCACCTTCGTTTAGTTCGTTACGGAACTTTAAGGCTTTTTACTGCAAAATAGGTCCCGACATGGGTACACCTTTATCTCTATGTTGAGTAAACCATAGGAACAAAGCTTCACTTACTTTTTCATAATCACATTTTTTCATGGTTTTCCAATCTTCCAAAACAGCAGAGGTTGCTCACTGAGAACACCAATTCTCAATTTCATTGCGGTTCCTTTTCCAGTCTCCAACTGTTGTTTTCCCGACGTCATAATCTTGCGCCACTTTTAATATATAGTTTCACCATTGTTTATTCTTTTTAAAGCTTTAAGTTTTTTCCATTGAAACGACCTCCTTTTTCCGTTTTGAAGCCATCACCACAAATTTTTGCAATAAACGAAGTGCAACACGTCCACTCCACTACAGATCTAAGTTAGCACTGAGGGGTGAGAAGTAGCAGACGGCGACAATGAACTGAGGATCAACAAATAACACGCTAGTCATTGACCTGTCGTCGGCTGACGCACGGCCGGCGCGGTGAAAGGGTCGGATAACACAGAAGGTCGGATAATCGAAGATCGGATAATCGAGACTCTTCTGTATGTTATTTAGCGCACTTCGATTAATTAATGCCATGTGGAATAGTACCTGCATTAGTCCACATTTGGCAGCTGCGGAAATTCTGAATACTGTGTTATGTGAGATCCTGGTGGGGGTGGTTTGTCGTTGCCTTCCTGTTGTAAGATGTGTAAGATGTGTATTACGACTCTTGATATTTTTAAAAATATTCGGAATATGATATATCGATATTTAAAGAAATATCATTATGCGCCTTCGATATACCGAAAATACGTATGAAATATCGATATATCGACGAGTGATATTGACGTACCGGCCAAAAAGAAAAGAATATCGTCTGCACATTGTAAATATACTGCCAGTTTTAGAGCTATGCATGTAAGTATTGATTTATTATTGGATATCCTGTACATCATAAAGCTAGCAGCCTGCTTATCCCCCTTAGAGCAAGAATTGAAAGGAAAACGATGCACTTTCACACTTGGCGATAACCAGTTTGCTAACAATGGTAATTCCAGGTAAGTGGCACAATAAAAGGTGTCCGATGGGTCCGTCGTTCGGTTTCGTCACATATCGGATTTGTCTGGAACACTTCATGTAGATTTCCTTGATTTTTCATTTCTGCAAACGCCAACGACCTATCAGTTGTAGTGTCAAAATTGCGTGGTGACGTTAAACGTTAAACGTTGGTGTTTCTGTTGGTAGCACTGAGCGCCGATTGCGTCAGCTGTTCCCCTCACACGTCTCAGCTCAACGAAAAGACCAATATTGTCATTTAGATCTTTGTTCATCAGTTTCAGCAACTGTTTTTGAAGCATGCCGATGTGAAGAACTAACACAATAGTTGCGTTAAAAATAGTTTTTTTAATGCAACTGGTGTGCAGTTTCTTCACATCGGATATTTTGTTATTCCATTCACACCGGCGCCCCCCAGTGCAATCGGACTTCTTTGTGCGATCTATACATGCTTCACACAGTTAAAGCGAAAGACTGGACGTGATGAAAGTTCAAAAAGTGGTAACACTCCTTCACACAGTGAAAGTAAAATTATTTTCTATTACAATTCAGAAGAACAACTTCAAATATTTATCGAAAACTGCGAAACAAATAAAACATAAAGTAAAAACATCGGCACTCGATATTGCCACTTCGTGCCGATATGTCTGTGAAAAAATACCACTGACGCATATCAATTTTTTTTTTTTTTAGGAATTGCGATACATCGATATTTCATAAATGGTCCTAGTGTGTATCAGTAGCGGGTGGGTAACTGATATGTGTAATTGTGCAATGCAGTGTCGTTTTTTTGTGGATGAAAGTAAGAGAAAGGGCGAATCCCAGTACTGGAACATTGCCGTCAACTCTTGAAGAGCACCATGTGAACTGTCAAACTTTACAACCTCATCCGACATGGCCGCACGGGATTAGCCGAGCGGTCTGCGGCGCTGCAGTCATGGACTGTGCGGCTGGTCCCGGCGGAGTTTCGAGTCCTCCCTCGGGCATGGGTATGTGTGTTTGTTCTTAGGATAATTTAGGTTAAGTAGTGTGTAAACTTAGGGACTGATGACCTTAGCAGTTAAGTCCCATAAGATTTCACACACATTTGACCATTTCATCCGACATCAACAGTGTCACGTGCTCCCACTCCACGAGCCGCTGAAGAGAGTTTTTTAATTTAAACCGCGACTTTAGTCCAAAATCTGAGCAGCAACACTGCGACACCATCTTTCCCCTTCTTCCTTGCCAAACATTGGTGATGAAAATTCCTTTCAACAACAGTATTCGAACCACCTTCCTGCGAGTTGAATGTCATAGCACAAACCTGTATTAGTGATCTCCGCAACTAAACACGAATTATTCATTACACGAAAAAAAAACAATAGAAATAATAATGACCTCCACTATTCACTACGTAGCTTGACTCTGATCTTTAAGACTTTAATGCACGTATATAATATTGAAAGCAATGAAGACAGACAGATACACGACTTTAAATGAAAGGTTTTAGAATATGGGTCGTATCTTGCAATACAAGTATTTATAGACAACCTCAAATACCATTGTGGAAAGCAATCTTCGATATACGTAACTTTAACTATAAACATGACACGTTTTTCCAATCCATCATCACTTCCTTTGACAGTTAAAATATCTTCAGTAGAAATACAGTACAAATGATCAAGTTATTCAGATAACTAACGACATTAGAGTTGCATCTAAAAAGAAACGGGAGCTCTGTTGTTACGTGAACGAGAGTAACAGCCAAACTGCTGAATTTAAGTACAGACGGTGCTGCACGGTACTAAACGATTTTATCGGGCAAAAAAATCATTCTCTACAACAAAACAATAAGGTATTCTAGGAATAAATTTAACAAATTCCAACATGTTATGTGTTATGAAAGAAGATACAGGATACAATGTGCCCGCATCTCGTGGTCGTGCGGTAGCGTTCTCGCTTCCCACGCCCGGGTTCCCGGGTTCGATTCCCGGCGGGGTCAGGGATTTTCTCTGCCTCGTGATGGCTGGGTGTTGTGTGCTGTTCTTAGGTTAGTTAGGTTTAAGTAGTTCTAAGTTCTAAGGGACTTATGACCACAGCAGTTGAGTCCCATAGTGCTCAGAGCCATTTTGATACAATGTGGGTGATCAGTTCATTATATATCTTTTAGAAAATGAAACTGTTGTTGATCCACTAGAGTCGTGTAAAATAGTTCATGACCACTTACTGAGAATAGTTATCAAGGTAAACTAAAATCTCATTATTACAGGCAAGCACATTTCACTTTTAAAGTCTGGTCTTTCAAAACAGCTGTACTAAATGCAGCAGCAAGAAACAAGCAGGAAGAGACTAAATCAATTATTAAATAAATTAAGAGTGGTGGCTCACATGAATATGATAAAAATTAAGTATGTATAGAATTTTATTGCAACACTCGTTAGTCTTATTCTCTCAAGGAATCCCTTGAATGCGAGGTCGCAAAAGGCCAGTGATGTTTACGGCATTCGACGCCCCATATATTGTCTACTATGCAACCACAATATTGGCTGCTAGTGGCAACAGGCGACAGAACACGAGGTATCCATTGGTGAGCACAGCATGAAGCTACGGAGCGTAGGTCAACTACTTAGGCGACGAGTAACTCGTAACAGTGCCACAGTGCTAGTGATGTTGATACAAAGTAGAGCAATGGCAACGATAAACAAAGCAAACTTTGTATTATATCAATAACAACAGTTGCCGAAGTTGGCTTTTTATCGGAAAGGAGCTCGAGAAATTTCGCAGAGTGAGAAAGAAGTTGCAGATGAAAAATTAGCGTTTCTGCAGGATGAGTCAGTGGAATGTGTGGTGTAGTATACGCCCGACAGTGCGGACAGTGTACATGAGGAGTACAATGATGACGATACGTGCTTAACACGTGAAAGTGATACAGAAACAGGCGTCGAGTCATGTAGTTCACCATCCTTGTCGGAGAGGGAGTCACAAATCCCGTCTCCAGTGAAATATAGCAAGAGAAGGTCGTTGTCCAAGGAGCTGCTACTAAACATAATTACGTACATGGAAGATCATCCGCAGCATAGTAAAAAAAAAGGAAAAAACAATGAACAGATTTCGTATAAGTACGCAGCAGTAGGACCGCGTAGTGCATAAGAAAAACTACTGATACTACAAAAACTGGTGTTTGCGAGTTTCAGGGATGCTTGATACAATTTATAGTACAGTGACCTACTACGTTATGCACATCAAACTGCGATAGACATAGATTATAGTGATTTCAAGGAAAGCAGTGGATGGTTGCACAAGTGCAAACTGTGCTACAGAATTGGAAGACGTAAGGTACCGAAATTTGAAACAAAGAGTCAACTTGACCATGCAGAGCAAAGTGTGAAACCGGTTCGAAAATTTGCAGATGAGATAATCAAACTTATCTCGTGGTTCAGTAAGGAATTTGTTCTCAACTCCGACCAATCGGGATTTGAAAAGGTTCAATGGTTCAAATGGCTCTGAGCACTATGGGACTTAACATCTATGGTCATGAGTCCCCTAGAACTTAGAACTACTTAAACCTAACTAACCTAAGGACAGCACACAACACCCAGTCATCACGAGGCAGAGAAAATCCCTGACCCCGCCGGGAATCGAACCCGGGAACCCGGGCGTGGCTTTGAAAAGGAAATGCACTTGGAAGGAAACCTGGAAATCATAGGTACCAAGAGATTTGAATCTAGATCAGCTAATATCAGTGCCTTGACGCACTCGTATACAAATATGCCGACCCTTAATCTGAGTGGTAAATTGTGTGCTGAGAGAAGTTGAAGATGCTCCGGCCCCGACGATTCTTTCTCGTATGTGTGATCTTCCAAGGGCAGTAGGGAACATTAACGTCACAGCAAAAAAGAGTAAGAAAATGGGCGTAAAAAAAACTAGAACTATGGTATGAGTACTGCTTTTGGCCAATAACTGGTCAAAATAACTTGCTTTTGCTTGATTCCTGGTTTGCGTATAAAAATCATACTTCTTTAGAGGAAACTGTCCCTCCTGAAAAGTATGTGACATTGCAATTCATACCTCCTGGAACCACTGGACAACTGCAGCCTCTGGATGTTTGTTTTTTCTGTGCCTTTAAAATATATTATCGCACTATCTGTCGCTACGGAGATTATTACTGGCTTTCCTCTTTCAAGTGTTTACAAGAATATGATGTATAAAAGAGGAGGAATAAAGATCAATAAACGTAAATGGTTGTCTTACACGTTGATTCGCTTAGAGAATAAAGTATCTATAAAGCACGTAATCTATTCATTTTCGTGTAAGAGTCACTGGAACAAATAAAAGAGAAGTTGAGAACACTAGACAGCAAGAGAATCATTGCAGTATATTTCTTACCACCACAAATAAATACAAGTAAGTATCATATAGCAAGGATATATGTAGCACATGATGACAGGTAACACATCTAGGAACGAGCGGAATGTGTCACAGGGGACCAGAGTATGAGACTATCCTTTGACAAAAGGAACACACAGTGCGCTGATAGCTCGATTCAGATGATAGTTGTCGTTTAGAATCTGATTGAGACTTTAGTAAGATAATCAATTTTTGTTGAAATAATTTATTTTGTTATATAAGTCTTGTAACTTTCATTCAATTTGTCTCATAGTAGGAAACAAACAATTAAAAAGAAATTAAAGAACCAGGTTTCTTCTGATAGAAGTGTAACTTATATCAATAGCATCCTCACTGTGGTGTCTGCTATCTTCAGAGCGAAGCTAGAAAAGAGAACGAAGGTGGCACAAACAAAGGCACAGCAGTGGTGTGCACAAAACATTACGTATATGCTGCTTAAGAAATGGCGGTCTCTAAATAAGAACCCTAGTGTCAAGCTTCATTGCATTTCAAGGAAAAGCAAAAATTGTCTGCAGGTAGCTAGGTGTGCATCTCAATGTTAAAAGAATTTTTGCGACACGGACAGAGTTTCCGCTGAAGATAGCCAAACTTATTCATATTATAACCTGTTGCAGCACATAAGATTGACAAATACCACAGAACGGTATGAGTGAGTATGATCATCTTTGGAGCGAGTGTAAGGATGTCTTTATGTTGCCTCCTCGCTGCTCGCAGCTTGTCTACATGGCTCGTCGATGATGAATCAAACCCACCGCATATTAGCAGCCCATTTAAACTGTATCACCGGTTCTCAAGCAGGTTTGTGTTTCACACTGCGAACATCACCGTATGTCCTGAAACTTGAACCATGATTGGCTGCTTCAACGTCACACCTGCAGTACCGCGTTTGACAATTCTAACACTCTGCAGTCTATATGAACAGCTGCACCATAATTACTTAGCCCGCATCTCGTGGTCGTGCGGTAGCATTCTCGCTTCCCACGCCCGGGTTCCCGGGTTCGATTCCCGGCGGGGTCAGGGATTTTCTCTGCCTCGTGAAAGCTGGGTGTTGTGTGCTGTCCTTAGGTTAGTTAGGTTTAAGTAGTTCTAAGTTCTAGGGGACTTATGACCACAGCAGTTGAGTCCCATAGTGCTCAGAGCCATTTTTTTGATCCATAATTACTTCCGACGAACGGCCAACATCGAGGATGCAGCGTAAATGTACACTATTGGCCATTAAAATTGCTACACCACGAAGATGACGTGCTACATACATGAAATTTAACCGACAGGAAGAAGATGCTGTGATATGCAAATGATTGGCTTTCAGTGCCTTCACACAAGGTTGGCGCCGGTGGCGACACCTACAACGTGCTGACATGAGGAAAGTTTCCAACCGATTTCTCATACACAAACAGCAGTTGACCGGCGCTGCCTGGTGAAACGTTGTTGTGATTCCCCGTGTAAGGAGGAGAAATGCGTACCATCACGTTTCCGACTTTGATAAAGGTCGGATTGTAGCCTATCGCGATTGCGGTTTATCATATCGCGACATTGCTGCTCGCGTTGGTCGAGATCCTATGACTGTTAGCACAATATGGAATCGGTGGGTTCAGGAGGGTAATACGGAACGCCGTGCTGGATCCCAACGGCCTCGTATCACTAGCAGTCGAGGTGACAGGCATCTTATTCGCATGGCTGTAACGGATCGTGCAGCCACGTCTCGATCCCTGAGTCAACAGATGGGGACGTTTGCAAGACAACAACCACCTGCACGAACAGTTCGACGACGTTTGCAGCAGCATGGACTATCAGCTCGGAGACCATGGCTGCGGTTACCCTTGATGCTGCATCACAGACAGGAGCGCCTGCGATGGTGTACTCAACGACGAACCTGGGTGCACGAATGGCAAAACGTCATTTTTTCGGACGAATTCAGTTTCTGTTTACAGCATCATGACGGTCGCATCCGTGTTTGGCGACATCGTGTTGAACGCACATTGGAAGCGTGTATTCGTCATCGACATACTGGCGTGTCACCCGGCGTGATGGTTTGGGATTCCATTGGTTACACGTCTCGGTCACCTCTTGTTCGCACTGACGGCACTTAGAACAGTGGATGTTACATTTCATATGTGTTACGACCCGTGGCTCTACCCTTCATTCGATCCCTGCGAAACCCTACATTTCAGCAGGATAATGCACGACCGCATGTAGCAGGTCCTGTACGGGCCTTTCTGGATACAGAAAATGTTCGACTGCTGCCCTGGCCAGCATATTCTCCAGATCTCTCACCAATTGAAAAAGTCTGGTCAATGGTGGCCGAGCAACTGGCTCGTCACAATACGCCAGTCACTACTTTTGATGAACTGTGCTATCGTGTTGAAGCTGCATAGGTAGCTGTACCTGTACACTCCATCCAAGCTCTGTTTGACTCAATGCACAGGCGTATCACAGCCGTTATTACGGCCAGAGGTGACTGTTCTGGGTACTGATTTCTCAGTATCTATGCACCCAAATTGCGTGAAAATCTAATCACACGTCAGTTCTAGTATGATATATTTGTCCAATGAATACCCGTTTATCATCTGCATTTCTTCTTGGTGTAGCAATTTAAATGGCCAGTAGTGTAACAACGCTACCGGCTAGCAGCAAGGAGCGCTGTGCCAGCAGCGAGCAGCAAGGTCCCAGCAGCGAGGGTACGATATAAGGCATTAAAATGACGCATTGGCTGCGACTGTACAGCCACGGAACCATGCTGAGGCGAGTGCAATAGACTGAGGGTGCTCCGAAGACTCACCGAAGCTTTCAGACAACAGCGAATCAATCCCTGTTTGTTATTCTTCGAGTATGGCCAGTTAACATAACTATCGACGTAACTGATTCATGGCTACTGGTTTCAGCAACAAGACCTAGCCAGAGTATGTGAAATCAATGAATCGAGAATCGCGGATAAAGGACTAATGCTCTGGAAAACGAAAGAGTGGAAACGTGAGTGGGATGAAACTATGAAACTGAGAAGAATATGTCTCCAGACACCAGGGAAAGACTACAACGGAATCACATTAATTCACATCATAGCATGGTTCCATCTTATTATTGATCTGACGTTGTATTGCATGCCGGCCGGTGTGGCCGAGCGGTTCTAGGCGCTTCAGTCTGGAACAGCGCGACCGCTACGATCGCAGGTTCGAATCCTGCCTGGGGCATGTATGTGTGTGATGTCCTTAGGTTAGTTAGGTTTAAGTAGTTCTAAGTTCTAGGGGACTGATGACCTCAGATGTTAAGTCCCATAGTGCTCAGAGCCATTTGAACCATTTGATGTTGTACTGCATACCCGCAATACGAGAAACAGTAGCACTTAGTAGTATTAGTAGATTGTGTGTCAAATCTTATGGGACTTAACTGCTAAGGTCATCAGTCCCTAAGCTTACACACTACTTAACCTAAATTATCCTAAGAACAAACACACGCACCCATGCCCGAGGGAGGACTCGAACCTCCGCCGGGACCAGCCGAGTATTAGTACCACCACTGAGAGTATACATTAGGGGTTATATCTTTTCAAGAGATTTGTATGACGGTATAAGAGACGCAAATCTATGATCCTCGGTGGAAAGAATTACACGTAGAATCTCGATAATAAAGATCCACGAATATCATGATCGACCTTTTGCCTTGATCCCTCCCTTCATGTAGCCGTTATCATCATTACCATCTACCGTGGCAACGATGCATTTCCGGACACATGTTCAGAGCACCTTTTTTTCTCCATTTCCAGTCACGAATCCGTCCCTGCAGTTTGCCAGTTTTATTAATGTTCACCCTGTATATTGGCCAATTACTTAAAATTTATTCACCGCATACTGACAAAATAAGTACACTCAATTTGTAAATAAAATTAAATTTTTAACTTAATCAATAAGTAAACCAGTTGTCTGAACCAGTGAACTACTTAGACGTATCAGTATCAAGAAAAAAACTATGGTTATCATTTTATCATTTTTTCTTTACCCCACAACATGTTTTTAACCAAATATATGTTGTTCCATAAAAACACGGGAGAACTGCCGGATGTCAGTAACGTCCTGCTACGATATTTCGGCGCAGAGTCTTCTGGCCATCTTCAGGTGAGTACCACTGTAGTGTTTTTATGGAACAATCAGTACGCCGGGAAAGCTTTAAACATCACATCAAGTATATGTTATTTATTAGCTAATGTCCCCACTGGAGAACAATAAGCAGGTGTTTTTCAATCTTTCTTAGGGTGCTTCTTATTTTCCCAATATTTCTTCATTTTGTCGCCCAAGGCCTTCTTTCTTTCTTCGGCCCACTTTGGTCGATATGGTTTTGGTTCCGTCTCTGGAGTAAACTTCTACTTATCAAGTTTGCCTGTCTGATGTGTTTGATAAGTCAATTTTTACTTTTGTCAAATCCTTCTTAACTTCAGTTACCCAGAGCATTGACGCTTTAAGTGTTGTCACATAGTCCAATAGACGTTTAGTTAGTCTGTTTCCAAGTAATCTGTATAGGTCTCCATAAAAATTCATTCATCTTTTTCTGATGTCAATTTCGATGTTTGACACTTTTTCAGCTGTCTAGGTGGTTTGCAGTGTGTATCCATCTTGTGTGAATTCTGGTCCCAGAATTGTTTTAATCTTTCTCTCTACTTTCTTAATTTCTTTCAAATCTAGTTTTCTACTTAAAGAGAGTGTTTCACTTGCATATGTGACTGTCGGTTTGATTACTGTGTTTTAGTGTCTGAGCTTAGTGACTTTGGACAGACATTTTTTGTTATACAAATTTGAAACAACTCCGCTCTTGTGATTTTCTGCTATGTGTTTTATGCGCTATTTTTTCATGTCCTGTTGGTTCAATAATTCCACCGAGATACTTAAAGTGTTTGACTCTGTTGATTTCAGCATACTTCGCTGTAAATTTCGGAATATCCAACTTGAATCACATGATTGAGTCTCTAACTATTGCCACCTAGAATAACTCCGAAAGTATCATAGTAGCTGAAACGTGTGTGGGAAAAATGTTGCATGGGACAACGGGGGCCATAATATGACGTTCGTTTTTTGTGGCTAGGTGGGGTCGTGTCAGAGATGTGAAGGTCAATTTTGTTTTTTTAAATGGGATGCTACAGTTTGGTACTTATTTTCTGACAGCGACTATCGAGACGATGTGTAACAGTAAGGTCTTTGTAGGTCAGCAATGGTCACAAATGTGGCATGAACGTCCATTTGTAGAAGTTGTTCCAAGTGATGACCACTGGTATCAATGCAGTGCTGCAATCTTATTATCATGGATTTAGTGGTATTCCTTATCACTTCGGCACTTATCGAAGCACATGCTATGACAATACTCTCTTGTATATCGTGCAAATAGTAAATATTCGCCGAAAACAGCGTATCCATCTACCGTGCCATTGACATGTAAACACCATTCGACGGTTTCGCAATACAACACTAATAGGTACGGCAAGACTAATATCGTCGATTCAAGCGAATGTGTATGATGTATTCCTTCGAATAACAAGTCGATATGATTCTCATTTATGGAGAATGCCAACGAAATTCAGTGAGAGCTAGAGACTTATACGCTGAAAAACATCATCAAAGTACTCACCCTACATGTCGTACATTTAAATATATGTTTGATAAACTGAGAACAACTCGATCTCTAACGCATCGGAAACATATCCGGAGCCGGCCGAAGTGGCCGTGCGGTTAAAGGCGCTGCAGTCTGGAACCGCAAGACCGCTACGGTCGCAGGTTCGAACCCTGCCTCGGGCATGGATGTTTGTGACGTTCTTAGGTTAGTTAGGTTTAACTAGTTCTAAGTTCTAGGGGACTAATAACCTCAGCAGTTGAGTCCCATAGTGCTCAGAGCCATTTGAACCATTTGAACATATCCGGCAAAGGAAAGTTACTAAGGAGGAAACGGAAATTGGTACTCTTGCCACTGTGGTTCGAAATCCTTGTGTTAGTTCACGTCAAATCACAAGGGAATCTGGCATGAGCCAGAGTAGTGTTGTTCATGTTCTGCATCGCCATAAATATCGTCCTTACCATATCAGTCTCCACCAAGAATTAACCGGTACGGATTGTATGCGTCGCATTGAATTCTGACGATGGGCTCAACTTCAGATTCAGAGGGATAATACATTCATTAATTTGATTTTATTTACTGACGTGGCTACATTCACGAACCATGGATGTGTTAATTTGCATAACATGCATTATTGAGCAACTCAAAATCCATTTATTAATTTGATTTTATTTACTGACATGGCTACATTCACGAACTATGGATGTGTTAATTTGCATAACATGCATTATTGGGCAACTCAAAATCCATGTTGGCTGCGGCAAGTTTCTCACCAAAAACCGTGGTCGGTGGATGTATGGTGTGGGAGTCTGGAGGACGAGATTATAGGCCCCTATTTCATCGAAGGAAATCTTAATGGTAGCAAGTAATCACACTCATGCAAGAAACATTAGGTCTGTTATTGGAAGAAATACCTTTAGGAACAAGGAACAGAATATGATATCAACACGATAGGTGTCTGGCTAGGAATGAGTTGCACAGACAATTCCCAAATCGTTGGACTGGACGTGGAGGAGATGTGTCGCGGCTGGCTCGTTCGCCAGACTTGACGCCTCTCGATTTTTTCTTGTGGAGATTTGTAAAAGACATTGTTTATAACTACACCTGAAGAATATGTAAGAGAGAATTGTCAGAGAATGTGCTTTGATAAGTGCCGATGTGATAAGGTATACCACTCAACCCATGATAAGAAGATTTCAGCACTGCATTGATACCAATGGTCATCAATTCGAACACCTTCTGTAAATGGACGTCCATGCCACGTTTGTGACCTTCGTTGACCTTCAAAGACCTTACTGTTACCCATCATTGGATTCGTCTCGATAGCCACTGAAAATAAGTGTCAAACTATTGCATCCGATTTAGAAAAACGAAGTTGACCTTCATATCTCTGAAGCGAGCCCACCTAGCAACAAGAAACCAACATCATATTATGGCCTCAATTGTCCTATGTAACATTCGTCTCACAGCTCCTATCACACTTTCGGAGTTATCCTTGGTGGCAATAGTTAGTGACTCACCCTGTATACATGTTTTGACTTAAAGAAAACAGGGTATGGTTCAAATGGCTCTGAGCACTATGGGACTTAACTTCTGAGGTCATCAGTCCCCTAGAACTTAGAACTACTTAAACCTAACTAACCGAAGTACATCTCACACATCCATGCCCGAGGCAGGATTCGAACCTGCGACCGTAGCGGTCGCGCGGTTCCAGACTGTAGCGCCTAGAACCTCTCGGCCACCCAGGCCGGCGAAAACAGGGTATTCTTGCAGTGTTTTAGCATGCGGCAATCACCTACAACATAAGGAACAGAAGCCGCAATGTAAAGATGTTTTCGTGTTCAAATATTATGATTAAACGTTACATTGAAAAAATGTAAAAAACACTGTCACAGACAACTGATGTATTTAGTTGTACAAAGGAAAACTTTACTGAAAGTGCAACAAGAGGCTACACATACGCGATTTTGAAAATGTCTGCCATCTCTCCCTATTCTACGTCCTATGTCTACAACGTTAAAAGGAAGAAGGAGAAAGCCAGTGTACTGCTGTTAACGACGGCGCCTTGGCAAAGCCCTCGATGCTTCGTTTATCGACCATTATTTTAACTCACTGCTTTTTTTTATATCCGCGCACGAAAAATGAGGCAAACGGACGTCGCGGCCGCTCCCCATTTGTGGTCACTTCGGCATTAATTAGGTGCAGCGAATTAAAGTCGGGACAACACGGGCAGAGGCGCGGGCCATTGTTAAGTGTTGCAGACATCTGGCAGCGCGCTTTATTGCAGAGCGGCGGCCGTAATTACAGGGCCGGGGTGCGCCACATGCCTAATAAGCTCCGGTGCCGCGCACGCAGCCCGGCCATCTCTGCGGCCAACTTTATTTCATCTCAATAACCTACATAGCAGCCCGACTGCGAGACCTACGCTCGGTAAAACACGCTCATGCGCGCTGAAAACGGCAACGCGAAATAAAACGAGGGAACTCTACATTTAATCTCAGTTGGCTTCCTGAAGAGCATATAAAACAGAAAATCCCCCACCCGTCCCTTCCCAACTCGATCATTATATCAGCGCCATTAAAGAACAAGGGCCGTGTGGAATCTGAGGAAGAGCAGGGAAACGAGATAGAAGGAAAAAGAGACCGGTGTGGAGAGAGAGAGAGAGAGAGAGAGAAAGGGACAAAAAAATTGAGAAAGATAGAGAGAGAACGAGAAAAAAGGAGGTTGCCTCGTAATGTAATCAGTAGTTTTAAAAAGTTTCTCAGAGCTAAAATCTTTTATGGATTTTCTACGTCCCCGGAGAAAAGAGAGGAACGATTTGCGGAAATAGGGAGTAAATGGATTGAACGGTACGGCGGGGGAGGAGGCAGACAATGGAGTCGTCCTCTAACTCGGCAAATGCTCCCGCGCGGCTCCGTTATTCACACAGTACCAAAACATTTCCGCGCCGTAGAAGTGCGCGCCTCCTCGTAAATCCGCAGCCAATGACGTGGCACAAACAAAGCCACTGTTTACGTGCCCTATTTGTTAACGCACATGGAAACTGCTAACCGTCGTACAGTTGCAGCTAGGTTCCCTGGTCTCCGGAACGACGCGGGATCGTGAGACACCATTTTCCTCTCCTTCGCAGCTTTGTAAGCTATTTTGCCACGAAACATTCGAGCACGTAAAACTGTCTTATCTGCTTACATACATTCAGGAACACCCATCGTTAACAGAATTAAATAGACGAACCACAGTGTTAAATGCCGGTCCTATTAGTCTAGATCCAGAGCTACATCTACATTAACGCCGAGATCATTCGTGAGCTGTAAACGTGAGAAAGTAACTTTATACACTACTGGCCATTAAAATTGCTACACCAAGAAGAAATGCAGATGATAAACGGGTATTCATTGGACAAATATATTATACTGGAACTGGCATGATTACATTTTCACGCAATTTGGGTGCATAGATCCTGAGAAATCAGTACCCAGAACAACAACCTCTGGCCGTAATAACGGCCTTGATATTTTCTTTATACATAAATGATCTGGTCTACAGGGTGGGCCGCAGTCTGCAGTTTTTGCCGCTGATTTTGTGGGGTACGGGTAGGTTCAAAAATGCTTCAAATGGCTCTGAGCACTATAGGACTCAACTTCTGAGGTCATTAGTCCCCTAGAACTTGGAACTAGTTAAACCTAACTAACCTAAGGACATCACAAACATCCATGCCCGAGGCAGGATTCGAACCTGCGACCGTAGCGGTCTTGCGGTTCCAGACTGCAGCGCCTTTAACCGCACGGCCACTTCGGCCGGCTACGGGTAGGTGTCGAAGATGAGTGACCGTAGGATAATACAAGATGATTTAGACGAAATTTCTAGTTGATGTGACGAATGGCTGCAGGCTCTAAATGTTGAAAAATGTAAGTTAATGAGGATGAGTAGGAAGAGGAAACCCGTAATGTTCGGGTACAGCATTAGTAATGTCCTGCTTGACACCATCATGTCCTTTAAATATCTGGGCGTAATGTGAAATGGAATGAGCATGTGAGGACTGTGGTAGGGACGGCGAGTGGTCGACCTTTCGATTTATTGGGGGGGATTTTAAGAAAGTGTAGTTCAACCTGTGAAAGAGACCGCATATAGGTCGCTTGTGTGGCCTATTCTTGAGAACTGTTCAAGTGTTTGCGATCTGCATCAGATTTATTACCGGTAGGTTCGAACAACACGCAAGTGTTACAGAGATGCTTTGTGAACTTAAATGGGAATCCCTGGAGGGAAGACGACGTTCTTTTCGAGAAACACTATTGAGAAAATTCGAGAACTAGCATTTGGAGCTGCTGCAGAACGATCTTACTGCCGCTATCATACATTTCCCGCAAGGACCTCGAAGATAAGATACGAGAAATTGGGTCTTATATGTAGGCATATAGATAGTCTTTTTTTCCCTCGCTATAACTGTGAATGGAACAGGAAGGGTAACGGCTGGTAGTGGTACAGGGTTCTCACCGCCAAGTACAGTACTGTTGCTTGCAGAGTATGATTAGATTAGATTAGTACTTGTTCCACAGATCATGAATACTACACTTCGTAATGATGTGGAACGTGTCAGGTTAATAAAAGGTGTCTATACAAGATATTACATTACACAAAATATTCCATGATACTTAATATTTTTTTTTGGGTGGGGGATGGGGAAATTATCCACTTACTATATCCAAAAATTCATCTAATGACTAGAAGGAGTTGCCATTAAGAAATTCTTTTAATTTCCTTTTAAATGCTATATGGCTATCTGTCAGACTTTTGATGCTATTAGGTAAGTGACCAAAGACTTTTGTGGAAGCATAATTTACCCCCTTCTGAGCCAAAGTTAGATTTAACCTTGAGTAGTGAAGATCATCCTTTCTCCTAGTGTTGTAGCTATTACTTTTGAATTCGTTCGGATTGTTAATAACAAATTTCATAAGTGAATATATATTTTGTGAGGCTATGGTGAAGATCTATAGCTCTTTAAATAAGTGTCTGCAGGATGATCTTGGATGAGCTCCAGCAATTATTCTGATTACACGCTTTTGTGCAATGAGCACTCTTTTACTTAGTGATGAGTTACCCCTGAATATGATGCCATACGAAAGCAGAGAATGAAAAGAGACGTGGTAAGCTAATTTACTGAGATGTATATCGTCAAAATTTGCAATGACCCTAATAGCATAAGTAGCTGAACTCAAACGCTTCAGCAGATCTTCAGTGTGTTTTTTCCAGTTCAACCCCTCATCAATCCATGCACCTAGAAATTTTGAATATTCTACCTTAGCTACCGATTTCTGATCGAAGTCTATATTTATTAATGGTGTCATTCCATTTACTGTGTGGAACTGTATATACTGTGTTTTGTCAAAAATTAAGGAGAGCCCATTTGCAGAGAACCACTTAATGATTTTCTGAAAAGCATCGTTTATAATTTCATCAGTTAATTCTTGTCTGTTGGGTGTGATAGCTATACTTGTATAATCGCAAAAAGTACCAGCTTTGCATCGTAGTGAATATAGAATGGCAAGTCATTAATATATATTAAGAACAGCAGAGGACGTAAGATGTATGTAGATGTAGTTGTAGGCTGCTTCAATGATTGTCTGTTTACAATATACGAAGCAACTTCGACATCGTTGGTCCCTCTGCAGCTATCCACCTGAACTAAACTCCTGATGTACAAATTAATCTTGGAGCAAAGCCTTCGAAACGCGTAGTAAATAAAAAGAATTTAGCGGGAGAAAGCAATATCTTTCTTGAATGATCCGGGAATGTTTTCGTCTCGGAATTATAAGAGTGAGGCTTTACGTGACGCATTACTTCCTATAGCGTTTCTCATTGAAAACTACTCAGCTTTTTCGTTAGTCTTGCGTTGACTAGACCAGAGCTTCCCGAAACTTGCCGTAACTGCCTCTGACGGGTAAAATAAAATTTTCTAAGGGATAAAAATGAAAGGATCCGATTATGTTTCGATCACGAAACTAAATTATTTTTTAAATACCGTTACTACTGTCACTGTTTCGTATGACTGTCATACTGTTATCATTAATTACATTTTTTTAAATACTAGCGCTAGCATGTGATACAATGCGGTAGTAGTCACACTTTGTGAAACCAATGTATGAACATCATCTTCCGCAAATAGTCCACCCATTATACACATACTTTGTACTGCGGACCCTGCATATGTGACAGTAAAATTGACCGTGTGCATCACATATGCTCAACTATCTCGTGAAAATGCCGTCTCCGTTTGTAGATGGTTCACGTAGTGGAGCAGAAACTGTTCCAGTATTCACTTCCCACCACATAAACGAATTAATTATCACCATAATACAACAGTAATTGTGTGACTGTTACAAACTGCTGTAGCACCTATACAGTATTTATTTATTTATTTATTCGAATAGACCGTCTGAAGGACATGATAAATCAACTTTGGTTTTCCTTCTTTGTGTTTAATTTTCGTTGCTACCACACTTGCTACATCCTTCCACGGTGTCGTTCCTTTTCTTCCTGGGTCCATGTCCTTCAATTTTTTCCCTGCCCCGTGATGACTGGGTGTTGTGTGAAGTCCTTAGGTTAATTAGGTTTAAGTAGTTCTAAGTTCTAGGGGACTGATGACCATAGATGTTAAGTCCCATAGTGCTCAGAGCCATCCTTCCACTTACGGACTTCTTCCTTTACTGAAATCCAGTCTTTTGTTTTGCTTCTCCAAAAATCATTCTGTTACCTATTATGTCAATTCAAATTCCTGTCTTTTACAGATCATTGTCAACTTCAGTGCGCTATGTGTGTTTGGACTTTATCACTTTAGCAAGTTGAAGATCTATTTGGTTAGTCTGATACTATCAATAAAACTGTAGTCTTCTTTTCCTCATCACATCAGTTAGTTTTTCCATTTTCAAACAGAGCTCTCTGTTTGATCTTAATTTGTATTCAGCGTTGCTGTTACTTTTAGGTCCCAGTATTTTCCTCAGAATTCTTCCTTATCCAGTTTCAGTGTTTCGAAATCCCTAAATCGTGTTTAAGTGTTTCTGCTGCATATAGCGCTGCAGGCCTTGCCATTGATAGTGTCTTAGTTTTGAGTTACAAGACAAAGATTTTTTGTTAAATGTGTATTTTGTCATATGGAATGCTCTTTCCATTTTATTTACTCTGTCTGTATTTTTACCTTTCTTTTGTATTGCTCGTTATCCATAGTGCTAGATATTTAAAACAATTTGTTTTAGATATTGTGTTGTTATGAATTTTAAGATTTTGGGTGACGTCTTTCCTATTTGTCACGAATTGCCTTTTTTCCAAATGATATTTTTATTTCTGTTTTGCCTTCTTGTTTCTATAGTTTTGTGACTTGTTCTTTGGTACTATAGTCAGTCACTAATTAACGCCATATCGTCTGAAGAAGATGGACAATGTATGTTGATTTTCTTTGGGGTTCTTCCTAGCTGAAAAGCCATAGCTTACACAGTACTATCATTATTATTAGTGACAGCGACTAGAAATAAATCATTGGGAACTTGAAGTTTTCCAATTTCTGCCAATTTATTTAGAAGTATGGAGTAGAGCAATCAAGTGATTTACAAACAGTAGGCCTAAGTACAGCATTCCTATTTTAACTTTGTTTATTTTAAATGGGGTGCTTGGTATGGTTGAAGCAAGTGTCACTTGGCTGAAGAATGCTGCAGAAAAAGTATGTTTTGTTCCAACTGTACGAGTATATCCTCACCATGGATAGTTAGCTTTTCTTTCTGAGAATGAGTTGTAAGTAGCACGTGCAATGCACTGAGAACTGATTCATCATTCTATAAAAAAAGGTTGTTTTAAATAAGCGGTAAAAATTGTCTCATTCTCACTAAACACCGTTTAATAAAACACCTACAAAAACTAAATATGAAATGTCATTTTAAAAATAAAATTGTTCATTTTCATTCTGTAGTTCAGATAGGCGTTAATGTTGATGATTCTGGGAAAGGGGTGTGGTACTAGCTAATATCTGATTGCCTCAGGAACGGCGACCGCAGGAGGGTTAGGAATATCTGGACGAGACGAATCCGTTACGAAACGGGCAGCTCTTCTTTGTATTTGTTCTATCTCTTTCTACTTCTGTGTAAGCGTTCCATACTTTAGATATAATCAGGCTAGTATTTTGTAAACTATCTGTTTTGTGAATGAATTACACGTCCTTGGCATTTTTCCAGTTAATCAGAATCTGGCGTCTAGCTGCTCCGCAAAAACATTTTTGCACTCGTACCACCTTAAATCTATCGGACGGTATATCCCTAGATATTTGACGGTTGTGACTATTTCCAGTTATTAACTGACTAGAACGTCATTAAATATTACATTTTAGCCGATTATCGCACTTTATACTACAACGACGACTAGGGTGATAGTCTTCCAACATTTCATAAATGAACAGGACATTAAACAATTAAATTGCAGTTAATGAATACTTTAAAATATCCGTGAACTGCCATAGTTTGTTGGGGCTTAACTTCAAGTATATTCGTGCAATGGGATTCAAGACATAAGCTGCAACAACAGGCATTTACAAAGATACAAAAACTAATAAGATGAGCAGGTAAATACGTCTGTTTTGTTAACAATATGGGTATAATGGCGTGTGCTTAAGATGCCTGGAACGTCTAAGCTGAAACTAAAAAAAGTAGAAAATATACTTGATAAAATATTACTTCATGCAGCGATCTGTTGTTGTATAGACAAGTATGTATGACGTCATTCGCTACGTGACTGTCACTGCTAAATCACTGCTGGTTTTTTAATTAAAGTGGAAAAAGATTTATTTACTCTTATTATACTAAGATTTCTTTTACAACAAATTTCTGTTACTAGTCTTTTGTGCTGTGGAGAGAACATTATCACAACTTTGTATCTTAATTCAGAAAAAAGTTTTTTTAATGCTTTATGTAGCCACCGTATGTCAATCTTAATATGTGATTATCATGATGGATGAAATTTGTTTCAAAGGTTATTCATATATGACTTGAACTAATATTAAGATAAAAATTTATAACTTACGGAAATCCATAATTTCAGCTAGATGTAGTTATTTCTACGTATGAAGCTGCATTCAGATAACTTATCCAAGAAAGACGGTATGTTGAAGCAATTTGGTTTAGGTTACTTAATTATCTGTTATCATATACTTCCACGGTCATGACTCCTTCTACATCTTATCAGCTAATAGTAGCTAAAAGGAGAAACGTACAAAAATGGTTAAACTGTATATTTACAAACTGAATTGTGCTCCATAAAAACACAGACGTTCACTTCAGCGGTTAAACTCCAAAATGCCAATTGTATACATAGGAAAAAAGTTGTTAAACGAGTAGAAGTCAGCACAAAGATACTTCAGAACTGCATGTCGAAGTTGAAAAGATAAAGGTCAGAAGATACGAACAGCTTCATTCTGTAAAGAATTTTCAGACATATGCATAATGCTGAAGAGAGATGCTGTTAGTTTATTGGAAGAATCGTTGTGCTAGGGTGGTGTTTGTGAAACAATATGATAAAAGCTGGAAATTGTAAATGATGTGATTTTAGAGTCGTGACACTGATGCAGCATTAATATAATAGTTTTACTGAAGCTATCGTTTACTTCAAAATCAACTGGCTAACATTTACAGCAGTTGTGACGTAAGTGTTAGATTTCTTGTTAAAACTGACGTCTTGCGCCATTCTCTTAAGCAGTGCATGTTGTATGTTTTTACATGTTAGGTACTGAGGCAACGCTTGTGTTAAGAAGACAATAATTTTAAAGGTACGTTGTCAAAGATGTAATATGACTTACAGTGTAACGCAAGTACATCTTGAAGAAACAGTTCTCTCTAAATATCTGCAAATTATTTACACCTTCTCCACAGCAAACCACACATAAATAATGATTAAACGATTGAATTTAATTTTCTGTGTTACATGGGTTAGTACCATACCTTGTATTAAATCTTGGTCACAGTCATTGTCAATAGTTAACAGTTCGCTTTGAAACTTCGCGTTACGACGCATTCTGCTATCCAAGTGATACTCTGACGACCTCAGTAAACTTGTATCTTATAGTCGAAAATGATTTCGTGAATCGTATGTTGAAGTTATTTAAGAGTGCACATTTCTTTTTGGTCAGCTATAATAATTTTCAAAACCAATGGGAAAAACATCGAATTCCGGAATTGACCAAATAAATATATGACACCTACGCGATTTGCTAGGCTATAAAACTGACGTTCTATAGGGAATTACACTTATAAGCAAATTTCTTTAAAGATTTATATTCTTTATGTATAGTCCAGAAGATTTTTTGGAACTGAAGTAATGCATAATCAAATACTCGTTCCCGTGTTAACGCAAGAAAAAGGTGCAATCTTTGGTATCTTCGCGATGGATTCTCTCATATTGCTTTCATTGCATTCGTAAAGACTTATAAATCAGGTGTGCATATGAGAAGAGAAATTCGCAAGATGTTAATAAAGAACACGTGTCAGCATATCACAATGAGGTTGGATGATGTTGATACTTAATAATCCACTAGCTATAAGAATAGTAACAGAAAAGTAAGAGACGAACAGCTCCTGAATATATCCGGAAAACTCCTAAATCAGTAATAATCGAAAATATTTGTCGAACTATTGTGCCCATGATATTTCTCGCGTAGATTTTAGCATTTGACCATTAATAATTCAGACTAGCAAAGCTTTGTAAAAGTGAAATATAGCGGTGGATTGCCTCAAGTAAGATTTACGTTTTGTACAGTAAAATTTATTTATAAACACTATTTCAGCTACTATCATAGTCTTGGGTGAGGCTGAAATGGGCACAGCTGACGTGGGCGTAAGCTAACAAAACCTGTCCGTGTGGAACGGTTTGCAGCACGACAGCCTGTTTCCCCGGAGTTGGAATGCAGATGTGATATTTAACGAACCAGACAACTTCTAAGTGGCAACAGAAGGATGAAGGTAACGACAGCACGCTAAATTTCTTCAGTTCCGCTGGAAACAGTTACATCCCTCTCAATTTTCCCAGTGTGCTATGACATTCTTGTTACCACAAACAGTGGTCCGTTTTGCGTGTTAATTGTAACAGTTACTATAAAGCAACGTATAAAGGATGACACAAATCGAAGTATTCTCATAGCTGCATAATTTTCTGCAGGAATATATCTCAATATGTAGTGAAAAAAAAACATTACTTATGAATTCCACATTCAGTAGGATTAATGTTAATTTTGTTTGTAAAAATAATTACGTAGTGTTAGAGGGTGTACCACATCTGACTCTGAGTTTCTGGGACAAAACATCGAATGTTGCGTCATTGTCAAAAAGTCCTGTGTGTTTTCAAGTGTCTCACAGGATTCCAAAATATCAAACATCTGCAACCTAAGAAAATTGGAGCAAGAGATATTGGAAACTGCTATGGAGGTACGAACGTTACAGTAAAGGAATAATATTTAAACATATAACAGCAGCATTTTATTCCCACAATTGAGAAAATCACTTAAGTCTCTCTTCTTTTCTGTATTGATCGTATACATTAGGCGGACGATTTGTTATCAGCAGTTTTATCTCAGCTTGTTCCAGGTAACCCTGGTTCACTACTTTTACCTGCCAACGTGAGCATAATTTCCTGAATAGGAATGCAAGATTTTGTCTCAGTTCCACATGTATTTCGGCATCAACTTCCTTAACATTTCAGAAAATGAAACAATTTTTGCTTAAAAACCGTTGCTACAAGGACAGTTGCAACAGTATTCGTCTTTGATTTAAGTCTGTGGTGAAGAAGCCTACTGAATGCCCAAGAGCTACCCTCAAATTAATTTCATTGTCTCCCCTGACAATGGTGTTATCTGGCCGGATTTCTTGGAACTTCAAAGTTTTTGTTTTTCATTATTAAGTATCTTTACCAATATTTCAATGCTTATTTGATCACATTATCAATCTCGTACTATACCGAACTAGTACTTAAGGGATGGAAGGTGGTAAATGTAAGGAAAATTTGAAACGCATTGGAATATGTGGCAAAGAAAGTATATTATTGGACAAATAATTGGAAACTGTTGCTATCAAACTGACAGTTCCAGGAAAGTCATGGCTTTAACCTTCAACACTAATAAACATTGTAGTGATAATTATCACCAGCCAATTTAATATTTTAACTGGCAACAAAACTCATGACATATATGAAAAATGCACCAAAATATATGCCAATAAAAATGGCTTAGGAAAAAATCTGGAAGTTTAAATAGTTTGTTGATGTCAAGCTAGAGAGTGGATTAGAAGACTGACAACAGAAGAAAGAGGCAGTTTAATGATAACAGTTCATGGTTTCACTAGGAATGTCCATATTAATCACTGCCCCTCTAGAAATAAATTTAATAAAAATTAATTATCAAAACGGTAGAGAGCAGCTAACAGCAATTTTATTTTGATTACACAGTAATGAAATGATTAGACAGTACTCTTTATTGAACTGTGACAGGATCCGAAACAACAGGTGCAGACGAACTGCCTGTATAGCAAATCTGAAATACTACATTGATAATTACTAATCACTAGCCGAAGTCTGGATCAGCTCTAATAAAGCTAGAACGGAAACGACGACTGATTGCTGCTATCTACGATTTTGAAAGTCATATCACAGTCGTTGAGTGCATTCCACTTCCCTAATGGAAAGCAATTTGATAAAAAAATTACTATGTTACTGGATGAGAGTATTTATAGCCGTGTGAATGCTTAACAACGAATTATTCACGAGCAGACTAGACCCACCAGCAAGTAATTTTGCAAGACAAACAAGGACTGCAACTCAGGCAAAAGCTGGACGAAAAATGAAAAGTAGTGGGGAAATTTTGCCAAAGTAATGACAGAGCGAAGGGCGATATTCTTCAGAATTTTTTACAGAATGTTAGAGAATATCTTAACAAAACAAATGCTTCAGTATTTTGTTGTTGAAAAAAATAGCTTGTTTCGATGAGAACAACGTAACCCAGAAAGAACTGAAAATAAGAGAAACAAATTTTTCTTAAATATAAAAGACTAAGTTTATGACACAATAAAGCAATAATAAAAAGCAGGGTCAGGGTGGACTGAAGAAAGGAAGAGCAAGTATGAGGGAAAGACGACAAAGTATTGCAAACTCAGAAAATAGCAAAGATAGAAGTACGAAATGAAGATGGAACGAGATCCCCGTTGGAAACTTTTTTGTGAATACAATGAAAAATGCAAGGATCGTACTAAAAGAAAGTCTGACAGCAGAATATTAATGACAGGTTGAAAATGTGAGTTAAAGAGCATAACAAAGGCCGAATGGTATATACGACTGATGGCAGACTTACGGGTCCAAGACAGGTGATAAGGCTTGTACGTTGGAGTAAGATAATGGTGATCATGTGGTGATGCTGATGATGCTGCTGCTATTGTTACTGCTACTGCTAATGATGATGATGAAGCTACATAATTTCGTCACAGACAAACAGTCTTTTTGCTTGATATTCTAGAGGTACAGCGGAATCCAGCAAGTCACTGTGCTTCCGTTGCAGACAGTTCCATCGTGATAGCTCGCCCCAGGGATTTTTCTGACGTTTTGACGCTCGCCGCCTAATGTTGCGTTAAACTCGGCAATCAGAAATCTTATGCGCTCTTTTGAGTATCCGTGTTGTTGGGAGTCCGCCAGCTGATAGGGAGAAAGCTCTCGCTCATCTAAAACACCGTAAAAATACACCCCACTCTACATGAGGAACAAAACTGTTTCCGCAAGGTGATATATCACTGTCAGAGGTTTTTCGCTGCATTTCTTCTGTTCTACACATCATGATTGATTCAATAACTTTGAATAGTCACCTAACACCGTTTCCGTTTGAGATATACAGCAGTTTAGTTGTACAGTTCCGAGTTTGCTTTACGATTTTTATCCATTCTTAGTAATATTTATTTTCTCAATTATCGTGAGAATGTCTGAGTAATAGCTACTCGGTTATGGAGAGAGTCATTACGCAGTTGATCCAAACAATGATAGTTAAAAAACAAACTGAATGCGATTGTTTAAACGTTTGAGTAATAAAAATACGACGATAGGCCCTAATTTATTGTGAGAAAGCTCTATATAGAAAAAAAAAAAAAATAACGTGTGCCACGAGAAAGCTTCTCAATTTAGTTTTAAACATCTGAAGTGCATCATTCATAATTTTCAGTCCTGTAGCAGGGCTACAGAAAATAGAGCCTGATTTTTGTAATATGACATAAATACATATCGATTCTACATCTACATCTAGATACATACTCTGCAAGCCACCTTATGGTGCATGGCGGAGGGTACAGTGAATCACTACTAGCCATTTTTTTTTTCACGTTCCAGTCGAAAATAGAACGAGGAAATAAATACTGTCTGTGTGCTTCCGTACAAGCCCTAATTTCTCTTATCTAATTTCTCTTATCCTTACGCGAAATTTATATTGGCAGTTGTAGAATCATTCTGGAGGCAACTTCAAATGCCGGTTCTCTAAATTTTCTCAATAGTACTCCGAAATCAATTCGCTGAATGCGAATAACTTGGCATCAGCTGCGGTAGGTATAGAAGTACTACCTTCTGGTGGCATATGAAAATTTGCGCCGACCCGGGACTCGAACCCGGATTTCCCGCTTGTCACGAGCTGTCGGCTTAACCATTAGGTTATCTGCGCACGCATCCCGCACCGACCCAGACTCCCTCATATCACGCTGTATATATCCCTATGCAGTGTGATATGTATATATCCCTATACCCCGATGTTATTCAATCTGTATATTGAGCAAGCAGTAATGGAAACAAAAGAAAAATTTGGTGTAGGAATTAAAACCCATGGAGAAGAAATAAAAACTTTGTGGTTCGCCGATGACATTGTAATTCTGTCAGACACAGCAGAGGACCTGGAAGAGCAGCTGAACGGAATGGGTGGTGTCTTGAAAGGAGGATATAAGTTGAACATCAACAAAAGTAAAACGAGGATAATGGAATGTAGTCGAATTAAATCGGGCGATGCGGAAGGTATTAGATTAGGAAATGAGACGCGTAAAGTAGTAAACGAGTTTTTCTATTTGGGGAGCAAAATAACTGATGATGGTCGAAGTAGAGAGGATATAAAATGTAGACTGGCAATGGCAAGGAAAGCGTTTGTGAAGAAGAGAAATTTGTTAACATTGAGTATAGATGTATAGATTTAAATGTCAGGAAGTCGTTACTGAAAGTACACTCCTGGAAATGGAAAAAAGAACACATTGACACCGGTGTGTCAGACCCACCATACTTGCTCCGGACACTGCGAGAGGGCTGTACAAGCAATGATCACACGCACGGCACAGCGGACACACCAGGAACCGCGGTGTTGGCCGTCGAATGGCGCTAGCTGCGCAGCATTTGTGCACCGCCGCCGTCAGTGTCAGCCAGTTTGCCGTGGCATACGGAGCTCCATCGCAGTCTTTAACACTGGTAGCATGCCGCGACAGCGTGGACGTGAACCGTATGTGCAGTTGACGGACTTTGAGCGAGGGCGTATAGTGGGCATGCGGGAGGCCGGGAGGACGTACCGTCGAATTGCTCAACACGTGGGGCGTGAGGTCTCCACAGTACATCGATGTTGTCGCCAGTGGTCGGCGGAAGGTGCACGTGCCCGTCGACCTGGGACCGGACCGCAGCGACGCACGGATGCACGCCAAGACCGTAGGATCCTACGCAGTGCCGAAGGGGACCGCACCGCCACTTCCCAGCAAATTAGGGACACTGTTGCTCCTGGGGTATCGGCGAGGACCATTCGCAACCGTCTCCATGAAGCTGGGCTACGGTCCCGCACACCGTTAGGCCGTCTTCCGCTCACGCCCCAACATCGTGCAGCCCGCCTCCAGTGGTGTCGCGACAGGCGTGAATGGAGGGACGAATGGAGACGTGTCGCCTTCAGCGATGAGAGTCGCTTCTGCCTTGGTGCCAATGATGGTCGTATGCGTGTTTGGCGCCGTGCAGGTGAGCGCCACAATCAGGACTGCATACGACCGAGGCACACAGGGCCAACACCCGGCATCATGGTGTGGGGAGCGATCTCCTACACTAGCCGTACACCACTGGTGATCGTCGAGGGGACACTGAATAGTGCACGGTACATCCAAACCGTCATCGAACCCATCGTTCTACCATTCCTAGACCGCCAAGGGAACTTGCTGTTCCAACAGGACAATGCACGTCCGCATGTATCCCGTGCCACCCAACGTGCTCTAGAAGGTGTAAGTCAACTACCCTGGCCAGCAAGATCTCCGGATCTGTCCCCCATTGAGCATGTTTGGGACTGGATGAAGCGTCGTCTCACGCGGTCTGCACGTCCAGCACGAATGCTGGTCCAACTGAGGCGCCAGGTGGAAATGGCATGGCAAGCCGTTCCACAGGACTACATCCAGCATCTCTACGATCGTCTCCATGGGAGAATAGCAGCCTGCATTGCTGCGAAAGGTGGATATACACTGTACTAGTGCCGACATTGTGCATGCTCTGTTGCCTGTGTCTATGTGCCTGTGGTTCTGTCAGTGTGATCATGTGATGTATCTGACCCCAGGAATGTGTCAATAAAGTTTCCCCTTCCTGGGACAATGAATTCACGGTGTTCTTATTTCTAATTTCCAGGAGTGTATTTGTATGGACTGTGGCCATGTGATAGGTGGACGATAAATAGTAGTAGTAGTAGTAGTAGTAGTAGTAGTAGTAGTAGTAGTAGAGGGGTTTCGTGGGCGCACGACAGCAAGGTCTTCAGCGCCCGGGACGATAAATAGTTTGGACAAGAAGAGAATAGAAGCTTTCGAAATGTGGTGCTACAGAAGAATGTTGAAGATTAGATGGGTAGATCACATAACAAATAAGGAGGTATTGAATAGAATTAAGGAGAAGAGAAATTTGTGGCACACCTTGACTAGAAGAAAGGATCGGTTGGTAGGACACGTTCTGAGGCATCAAGGGATCACCAATTTAGTATTGGAGGGCAGCGTGGAGGGTAAAAATCGCAGAGGGAGACCAAGAGATGAATAGACTAAGCAGATTCAGAAGGATGTAGGTTGCAGTAGGTACTGGGAGATGAAGAAGCTTCCTTAGGATAGAGTAGCCTGGAGAGCTGCATCAAACCAGTCTCTGGACTGAAGACCACAACAACAACATATCCCTATACTAAAGTCTCCTTCATTCATCACTAAATATAAGCAGCTATAATTGGTAGACTATTCTCACTGGTGTGGGAATGCAGAGTATAGTTGCGTGCATTTAGTGATGAATGTAGGAGACTGTGGTATGGGGATGTTTACAGTGAGACGCACCTATTCCAAAGTGCCGTATCGTCAGCGTAGAGAACTAGCTGGACGCGGGCAGTCTTGGGCGAGTCTGCCGTATAAAGCGTGTACGGGAGCGGTCCTGATATTGATTCTATAGCACGCATGCTAGGATGGTCCAGACTCCGCCCTCACTTGGAAGGTCCTGCCGTCTAGGTATGGAGTATGAGGCGAACTTGGGACGCCGGCACCCTCTGATCGAGTAGTTAGAGCAGGAGGCCGGTATGCCAGATGCTGTCTAATGCTCCCGAGACCTCTAGGCATACTGCACCAAAATACGTGCAATAATAAAAAACTACTTAAGTGTTTGGGGTAAACCTTTTTTATTTTTCGACATAGTCTCCTTTTAGACTTATACACTTCGTCCAATGCTGTTCTGATTTGCTGATCCCTTCCGAATAAAAGGAATTGTCCAAGTCTGCAAAATAGCTATTAGTTGCTGTAATCACCTCCTCGTTTGAATAAAATTTTTGTCCCACCGGCCATTTCTTCAAATTGAGGAACAAATAATAGTCCGAGGGAGCCAAGTCTGGAGAATAGGGGTGATGTGAAACGAGTTGGAATCCTGTTTCCAATAATTTTGCGACCACAGTTGCTGTGGTGTGAACTGGTTTAATGTCGTGAAGGAAAAGGACTTTTTTGCGGTCCAATCGCCGGCGTTTTCCTTGCAGCTCGGTTTTCAAACGGTCCAATAACAATGAATAATATACACCTGTAATAGTTTTACCCTTTTCCAGTTAGTGATGAGGATTATCCCTTGCGAATCCCAAAAGACAGTCGCCATAACCTTTCCGGCCGAAGAAATGGTCTTCGCCTTTTTTGGTGCAGATTCTCCCTTGGTAACTCATTGTTTAGATTGTTGTTTGGTCTCAGGAGTATAGTAATGTATCCATGTTTCATCCACAGTAACGAAACGACGCTTAAAGTCCTGCGGTTTCTTCCTGAACATCTGCAAAACCATCCTTGCAACACTTCACACGAGTCCGTTTTTGGTCAAGCGTGAGCAATCGCGGAACCCATCTTGCGGATAGCTTTCTCATGTCCAAATGTTTATGCAAAATGTTTTGTACCCGTTCAGTCGAGATGCCCACAGCACTAGCAATTTCACGCACCATAACTCTTCTGTCCTCCATCAACACATCATGGATTTTATCAATGATTTATGGAGTCGTAACCTCCACAGGGCGCCCAGAACATTCAGCATCACTTGTGCCCATATGACCACTCCGAAAATTTTGAAACCACCTATAAACTGTTCTAATCGAAGGGGCATAGTCACCGTAATGTTTATCAAGCTTCTCTTTAGTCTCCTGAGGCGTTTTGCCTTTCATAAAGTAATGTTTAATCACCATACGAAATTCTTTTTCGTCCATTTTTTTTAACAGCACATGTTGATTCACACGAATGCCAAACACAAAGAAATAGACCAATATGGCTGTAACTTGGTGTGCGTTCTTTCCAGAGATGCTACTAACTAAACATGACCTCGATACGCGCCGGTGGTGCCATCTCTCGGACTTTGCACGGACTTTTCAAACGCCCCTCGTACTCATGGCGTTCCATGGCATCGCAGGGCTGTTCAACCAGCCGTAGAAGTTGATATTGTCTCGAGTCCCTTTGGCGGAACACGAACTGTTCCTCGGGTAGAAGATCTTCTGTGGCAACATGGCGTTGTAATCGCTTGAGGAAGACACGCTCGAAAACCTCGGAGAGCACCGGCATCAGACCAGTGGTGCGGTAATTCTTTACAAGATAGAGCTCCTTCCTCATCTTCTGCATGGCTACTGTCTCTGAGTGTTTCCATGTCAGCGGGAAGTGACCGGTGATGAAGATCTCAATGAACTGGCTGCTAAGTGCCGCATGGCCGATTAAGTAATTGTTGGGTAGAAGATTATTTGTCCTATATCCAGGAGGACACGTATCCGACGTAGAGAAATAGTCCTGTGATTGTAGTGCCGCCTGTGGCGATGCTAGTGCTGAAAATTTGTGCGGAGCCTTCCTTAGGCTTCCGTAAATTAAACCGTAGCGACCCGGGACTGCAGGGTTCGAAGTAGTTCCGAGGATTTCAGAACATGCTGGCTCAGATAGGATAACATTTCTCTTTCTCTCTCTCCCTCTGTTTATCCAGGTCTTTTCTATTCTCTAGCATCGTGTCTTCTTAAAATTTGAATATTTTTTTTTCAAGTATGGAATATGTTTTGTAACCTACATGAAAAGCTATAAAATGAACGACCTGTTATAAAATGTAAGGCAACAGGTCTCTAAACGAGCAATAAATCAAATCTTCCACAAGCCAGCTGGTAAACGTGGTTGTGGACGCCGTATGGTGATATTATTCACAGCCAGTTGATGACTGCCGGCACGGAAACTCATGAACCTTGGGTATGTTGCAGTGTAGCTGAAGTCCAAGGGTACTGTCCCTCTTTGGACCTCCAGAGCTTTTAGACAAAAAGAGAATGCTAAATATGGATGGCACATGTTAAGGAAATTAGAAAATCTAAAGGTAGAAACAGAAAAGATGTCGACATATATTTTGGAAATCTTTAAAGTGGAGCTCACTGGATTATTGATTTAAGGTCAGACAACGGAAGACCAGTAGTGAGAATGATAACGAATACAGAAATTGGCAATAGAGTAAAGGGTTACCTGCAGCAAACACACTTAACATTGAGAGGAAAACTGTATGGCAGTCCAACAGACCATAGAGATATCCAACAGATCATAGAAATATACTCGTACACGTCAATTACGATGGGGATGAGAGTAAATTGTAGGAGAACGTATACGAGGAAGATGTCACAGTATCAAAAAGATATCAGATTGGCTAACTCTTGGTAAAACGAAGATTCGAGGATCAACTTAAGGACTGCGGGAGTTATCCACCTGCTAGCATTAATAATGAGGAGAACCCAGTACTAATGAAATTAAAGAATGTGAAGTCAAATCAGATGAAACATTTTAACCTAGAAGAGCTGAAAGTGCCAAAAACTCACACTGTCTTTGATGAATATGAGAAAAAAAAGGAAATTTTGATTTTTCAGGCGTTACTGATAGGGAAAACTTCTGAAAGGGTCGGAAAGGAGGAATAGTAAAGACAGTATGTGTGGTGTCACCGCCAGCCACCACACTTGCTAGGTGGTAGCCTTTAAATCGGCCGCGGTCCGTTAGTATACGTTGGACCCGCGTGTCGCCGCTATCAGTGATTGCAGACCGAGCGCCGCCACACGGCCGGTCTAGAGAGACTTCCTAGCACTCGCCCCAGTTGTACAACCGACTTTGCTAGCGATGGTTCACGGACAAAATACGTCCTCATTTGCCGAGACGATAGTTAGCATAGCCTTCAGCTACGTCATTTGCTACGACCTAGCAATGCACCATTATCAGTTGCTATTGATCTTGTTAATCATGTACCGTCAGACCGACGTTCACCATTAATGGATTAAAGTTAAGTATTCCACCAGCTTCGTCCGTTTTACTAAAGTCTAATTTCCTTGTCCTGTTCCAGACCTCACGCCAGCCTGCGTGAGCTAAAACGCGTGCGCCGGCCGTGGTGGCCAAGCGGTTAAAGGCGCTACAGTCTGGAACCGCGCGACCGCTACGGTCGCAGGTTCGAATCCTGCCTCGGGCATAGATGTTTGTGATGTCCTTAGGTTAGTTAGGTTTAACTAGTTCTAAGTTCTAGGGGACTAATGACCTCAGCAGTTGAGTCCCATAGTGCTCAGAGCCATTTGAACCATAGATGTGTGTGATGTCCTTAGGTTAGTTAGGTTTAAGTAGTTCTAAGTTCTAGGGGACTGATGACCTTAGAAGTTAAGTCCCATAGTGCTCAGAGCCATTTGAACCTAAAATGCGTGCCTTTCGGCTTCCTCTAGATTCCTGGGTTGGCTCTCCTGCCAATCCACAACAGTATGAAATACGCTAGGAATGAAAAAGGCAAAAAAAAAGTGAGCCACTAACGAGAAGCTGAAATTATTAAAGAGATGATGAAACTATAAAAATCTTGAAATAGAACAGTAACACTGCAGGTCACTAAGAAATGAAATTAAATGGTTATATACAGAAAATAAAGAAGAATGTGAGTAGGCCAGATCTCATGATATGCATACAATTGAATCAGGGTAGCTTAAATGCTGCACACAGGCTAGTAAACATTTAATTTAGGAAACAAAGAACAAGCGCCGTAGTGATTAGAAGTGAAAAAGGTAATTAGATAATGGAAGTAAAAAAGATGGAAACACTGTACTAAATAACTTAACATGTGGGATATGTTTTTGAGCATGTTATTGTTGCGGACATCAATCTTACGGATGACTGGAAGCAATTCTCCAGTCCTGAGGCTCGTCTGCTATCGTAATCAAATGCCACTTGAACCACATTCTTATAATCAGCAACATGTGCAGGAGCACTATATGCAGCCGCTTGCTAAGAACATTGAAACACAGGCTGATAGAATGGGGCAGACAGCTGGTTATGAATAACAGAACGCATTTTAATTATGAAAATTCTATTTCCTAATGCAGTGTCGAAGTCAGTGCAGTGACTCCTTATAGAGTCTGTTATCCTTCTTGCGAATATTTTATGCCGGAAGAAACACGCATCCAAAGGTTGTACGTATGTTGTTATTTTTGCGGAACGACCATGTATTCAGTGTCTTTACTCGCAAATGAATCATTTAGTATAGTTACGTTCTTGTGCATCCTCGAAGAATCACAAAGTAGTATGTACGTCTGTTTATTTGCGACAATATCATGAACTACATTCACGAAAAAGGATTTAAATGGTCTTTGGATATTTTCCCACATGTGCTAGCCACCAAATGTGTCTGGTGGAAGGTTGACCTCAATAGCCTTTTTAGATTTAGGGCCCAAGATGTTCTTCCTGAAGACAAATATACAGTTTTTTTTGTTACGTATCCACTCATTTAAAGTCCATCATCTATTGTATAAGTGTGGGTTATATTGTGTGCAGACTGGACCAAGGCAACTATTGATTTTTCCCCCTTTTTAGCTAGTGTCGCATCAGAAGTTAATTCATAATCAAATCCACTTTGATCAGTGTTCCAAATAAAGTGTGGTTGTATTTAGAAGCTTGCAGTTTCCTGGTTTCTTCTTCGACAAAACTGATCCAAGACTGGCGATTAACTTGTTCTTCCTCTATATCTCTGGCTGTTTTGAAAGCAGTGATGTGTATACGGCACATTATGTATTCTTTATTGAGACGTGCTATGAAAGCTGCAGAACCTTTAAACTTTGTGTGCCCAATTTTTCTTTATTTTTGCACTGCTCGAAATTTCAGGAGCCACAGTAACGGACACATTTTCCTTCATTCATTGCTATGTCAAATTGGGACAGAATGTGTTCTTGCATCTGCCGTTCTTTGTTTGCCTTGATTCCTTGAAATGGATGTTCATTGCGTCTTTTTTCGCCACATAATCAAATATTGCTTTAATGTGCGATGTGTTACTTGTAGATGGATGTCTCTTCAAAAACGAACTGGACGTCGCAATTTTACGTGGAGGTGTATGATTATCATCATAAATGCGTCCAAGACTGAAATTTTGATAAAATACTGACAGCATTGGATTTCTTTTCTGGTGAAGGTTCATTGTCACCATAACTGTTAGCTTGTCTTTGAGAACTACTGCTTCCACCAGTGCCACTAGCACTACAACCTGGACACTATTAATCACGTTGTCGTCTATAAAGTCGTTTTGTTCATCAACTGACGTGTCCAGTGTAACTTCAGTTGAGCAATAAAATGAACATTTATGTTTCTGAATAACCAGATCGACCAAAAACATTGGAAAAGTGTCATCATCTTCGATTTTGGCAGGAGCTTTTGGTCTCTCTAAGCGATGTTGTCTTAGACGTCCCTTCTAAATCTGTTCTTAATGTGTAACGGACGGGCAAATAAAAGAATTATTTATTTCTAGTTTCTGCTACCAGTCACCTTTTTTATTTTATGTTTAATCTAACATACTACAACGCGCGGCCGGCCGAAGTGGCCGTGCGGTTAAAGGCGCTGCAGTCTGGAACCGCGAGACCGCTACGGTCGCAGGTTCGAATCCTGCCTCGGGCATGGATGTTTGTGATGTCCTTAGGTTAGTTAGGTTTAACTAGTTCTAAGTTCTAGGGGACTAATGACCTCAGCAGTTGAGTCCCATAGTGCTCAGAGCCATTTGAACCCATACTACAACGCGTTTCGAACACGTTCTGTTCAACTTCAGGTGTTTATACATACATACATACAGAAAGAGAAATATTACTTAAAAATAAACAGTCTTAAACTAGATTAATCTAGAACTCCTTTGTCCATTGTTTGTTACTGCAGCGGCTGGTGTGGCATTTGGGGGTGGGGGGGGGGAGGAGGGGGGCAGTGTATGGCTATAAATCGAAGTCAGTGATGTCTTCTGCTGGTTTTCTTCCTTGTGGTTGACTATGTATGATGTCACAGCCCGTATAGAATGCAGATAGATTTGCATCAGCTATGTGTTACGAAAATAGTGTGAAAGGCTTTTATATGACAGTTGATTACTTACAATTTCATCATCTTGCTGCTTCACTTGCATCACCGGCGTAATGGCGGGGCTGTTGATTGACATTACACTATTGCTCATTGTATTTTGTCACTGATTGCCAACGTAATTTACTGCACAAATTGCTTCTATGTTATGCACACAACACAAGATGGCGGACTGTAGCATGAGTCTGTATCGATTATCGAGGTTTTGTATCGATATTCTTGGTAGTGACAGATTTGTAATCAATTATTTACATTGATATACCTGGAATTATTGAGTTAGAACTGGCTTAAGACTGTTGAAGAATTTTGGGTTTTTGAATTCGGTTATTTCATTAAGAATGTTATCTCCATGCTTTGCATTATATATGAACATTTCCATTTCTTCCATGATATCCATTCTTTTACTTTTTCCTATTTTGTGTAAAATTTCGAGATTGTCTTCGATTTCAAAGGGAGGCCTGTGTCTTTAATGTGAGTTGTTACTGCTGATTTGTTACATTTATCAAGCCTGTAGCAGTCTAAATGTTCTTTGAATCGGGTTCTGAAATTTCTGCCTGATTGGCTAATATAATATTTATTACATTGGCTGCAGGTAATTTTGTAAATGCCAGATGCATCAAGACTTGTATCTGGTGGTTTTATATTGTGAATAAGCTTCCTACTTACGTTGTTGTTGGTGCTGAAGCTGATTTTTACTTCTGTGTTTTTGAATAGTCTTGCTAATTAGTCAGATACTATTCCAAGATATGGCTTTTTTAAATATTTGACCGCTGGGGCACTGTCAGCTGTGAGTGTAGTTTGATGTTGTTTGTTCAGTTTATTTTTTAACTGTTGTGACATGGTATTAATTACAGAAGGATCATATCCATTGTTTATTGCAGTATGTATTAAGGT
This sequence comes from Schistocerca nitens, assembly GCF_023898315.1. Lineage (NCBI taxonomy): Eukaryota > Metazoa > Arthropoda > Insecta > Orthoptera > Acrididae > Schistocerca > Schistocerca nitens. The sequence continues at coordinate 257,853,327 of NC_064616.1, read as the reverse complement.
TTCTATTTCTTGTTGGAGTTCTGTGTGTTGAAGTGGAAATTTGTGTGCTCTGTACATCATTGATCTATAAGCAACTTTTTTGTGGGAGGAGGGATGTGTAGAGGAGTTTGGTATAGTGGTGTCAGTGCCAGTAGGTTTTCTGTAAACAGTGAAAGCTACCTTTTGGTTCTATTTTGATATGTAAATAATTGACTACAAATCTGTCACTACTAAGAATATCGATACAAAACCTCGATAATCGATAAAGACACGCATGCTACAATCCATCATCTTGTGTTGTGTGCATAACATCGAAGCAATTTGTGCAGTAAATTACGTTGGCAATCAGTGACAAAATACAATGTGCAATAGTGTAATGTCAATCAACAGCTCCGCCATTACACTGGTGATGCAAGTGAAGCAGCAAGATGATGAAATTGTAAGTAATCAACTGTCATATAAAAGCCTTTCACACTATTTTCGTAACACATAGCTGATGTAAATCTATCTGCATCCTATACAGGCTGTGATATCATACATAGTCAACCACAAGGAAGGAAACCAGCAGAAGACATCACTGACTTCGATTTATAGCCATACACTGCCCCCCTCCTCCCCCCCCCCCCCCACCCCCACCCCCAAATGCCACACCAGCCGCTACAGTAACAAACAATGGACAAAAGAATTCTAGATTAATCTAGTTTAAGACTGTTTATTTTTAAGTAATATTTCTCTGTATGTATGTATGTATGTATGTATAAACACCTGAAGATGAACAGAATGTGTTCGAAACGCGTTGTATTATGTTAGATTAAGCACAAAATAAAAAAGTGACTGGTAGCAGAAACTAGAAATAAATAATTCTTTTATTTGCCCGTCCGTTACACATTAAGAACAGATTAAGAAGGGACGTGAAAAGATTCTGCTTTCACGTCCCGTCTAAGACAACACCGCTTAGAGGGACCAAAAGCTCGTGCCAAAATCGAAGATACATTTGCTACAGTGTACTTAGAGAATGCTCGTCCTCCCAGATCAGGTATAGAAAAAGTTAATATGATATTAGTAAACTACAGGAGCGTCCAAGGAAAGGTCCCAAAACTAATGTCGCATATTGAGGGTTATCATGCCCTGATACTATTAGGACGAGAATGTTGGCTGGAACCGAAAGCGAGCAGCAACGATATTCTAAGTTCGGATTGGAATATTTATCGTAAGGACAGGTTAGTCGCCAATGGTGGCGGCGTATTTAATGCCGTAAATAATTTGATAATATCTAGTGAGGTTATCACTGATTCCGAATGTGAATTAACCTGGATCAAGCTAAGCATCAGAGGTCGGTCGAAAATAGTAATCAGTTGCTTTTATAGACCGCCAGTGTCAAGAGTAGAGCGCTTCAGAGAGAACTTGCAGAAGATCATTAATAACTTTACTGTTCATAACGTTGTAATAGCGGTTGACTTCAACTTGCCAGATATACACTGGGAGAGTAAAGCTATCAAAACTGGTGCCAGAGACAGGAATTCGCCTGACATTATTCTGTATGCCTTGTCCGAATATTACTTCGAGCAGATAATTAGAGAACCAACTCTTGGACTTCCTGGCAATAAACAGACCCAAACTTACCGATTCAGTTTACGTAGAGGAAGGTATCAGTGCTCATAAGGCTGTGATAGCAGATATGACTAAGGATATTTCAAGGAATGTTAAAAAGGTAGGAAAATATTTGTGCTTAGCAAGAGTGACCGCATACAAATTGCAAAGTATCTGAATAGTCTGATTAAAATATACAGTCCTGAGAACGAAGATCTGGAGCTCAAATGGAAAAAATTCAAAAACATCGTTCAATATGCCTTAAGTAAGTACGTTCCGAACAAGATCTTAAGGGATGGGAAAGACCCTCCGTAGTTTAATAGCCGTGGCAAAAACCTGCCCAGTAAAAAATAACAGTTTCTTCACAGATTCAAGAAAAGTCAAAACCTAGCTGGCAAACAAAAGTTGAACGAAGAGAAAATAGTCGTAAGGACAAAAATCAGAGAAGCGTCCATTTACTTTGAAATAAAAATTTTGTGAATCCATCAGACTAAAAGTCCCAAGAGGTTTTGGTCTTAGGTAAAATCAGTAAGTGGTTCGAAATCCTGTGCGAGTATTCATCGACTCAGTGACAACCGAAACAGAAGATAACAGGTAGAAGATCGAAATATTAAATTCGGTCTTCTGAAATTGTTTTACCACGGAAGATCGTAACACGGTTTCATCTTTCAATCATTGTACGCAAATCGAAATGGCAGATACTGAGATAACCAATCGCGGGATGGAAAAGTAACTACAATCGCTTAGTATCTGAAAGGCATCAAGACCAGATGAGATAGCTACAAGATTCTACAAAGATTATGCGAAGGAGCTTGCATTCCTTCCAGCAGTACTTTATGGTACATTGCTGGAGCAACGAAGGGTACCTACCGACTGCAAAAAAGCACAGATAATTCCCGTTCATAAGAAGGGTCGTAGGACAGATGCGCATAATCATAGCCCTACAGTGTTGACGTTCATCTGTTGTAGAATAATGAAACATATTTTGTGCTCACCAATTATGACATTTTCGGGGAACGAAACAGATGTGAAAATAATTTCCGGAGGAAGTGTGATAGGACCGATACTGTTTACATGTAATCGTATAAAACTGATTTAGTAGACTGCGTCGGAAACTTATTAAGACTGTTTGCAGTTGATTCGGTTGTCTGTAAGCAAGCAGCAACGTCAGAAGACAGTACAGATTTGCACAATGATCTGAATAGGACTGATAGATGGTTGACCATAAACATAAATAAATGTAACATACTGCGCATACATAGCAAAAGACATCCACTACTGTACAGCTGCTTTATTGATGACAAAATGCTGGAAACAGTATCCACCGTACAATACCTAGTAGCAACAACTGGTTCAGATGCCTCTAAGCACTAAGGACTTAACATCTGAGGTCATCAGTCCCCTAGACTTAGAACTTCTTAAACCTAACTAACCTAAGGACATCACACACATCCATGCCCGAGGCAGGATTCGAACCTGCGACCGTAGCAGCAGCGCGGTTCTGGACTGAAGCGCCTGGAACCTAGTATCAACTATCCAGCGAGACCCCAAGTGCAATAACCACATAAAACAAATAGTAGGAAAACCAGATGCCAGATTAAGTTCGGTAGGAAGAATCTTAAGGAAATGTAACTCATCCACGAAGGAAGTGGCTTACAAGGCGCTTGTTCTAACTATTCTTGATTATTCCTCATCAATATGGGACCCTTAGCAAGTAGTACGAATAGAGAAGATAGAGAAGATCCAACGAAGAGCGACATGTTCCCTCACGGGATCGGTTTGTCGACGGGAGAGCGTTAGTTACAGAGATGCCCAATAAACTCCAGAGGCGGACGTTATAGGACAAGCGTTGTGCATCACGGAGAGGTTTACTATTGAAGTTTAGAGAGAGCACATTCTGAGAAGAGTCGGACAACGTATTACTTCCTCCCACATACATCTCGCTAGATGACGGCGACGAGAAAATTCGAGAACTTGAGCTTATACAGAAGCTTACCGACAATCATACTTTCACGAACTCGCGAGTGGATCAGGGAGGGGTTGCTCAGCTACTAGCACAGGAAGTACCCCCGACCACACACCGTTAGATGGCTTGGTAATTATCATGTGGATGTAGATGTAGATGAACAGGAAATCAGCCGCGATCTTTCCGAATAAATCATCCTAGCATTCACCTTAAGCGATTTAGGAAGAGCACATAAAACGGTAACGTGGACGCCCAATCAAGAATTTGTGCCCCGCACTTCTCTAATGTTGAATCAAGTGCCTACCCCAACTACCTCACCACTTATCCTAGTATTAGATTTATACAGCCAGCTATTAGGTAATTACATAGCAAGAATTATTACAACAAAGAATTGAGCATGCATAAATGCATAAGGTGAAACAACAATAAGGAAAATTCTGTTTCTTTGTTTTCTTCATCTACTGTAGGTCAAGTATGAAGATTGTCGGAATAATATTACAATGAGATTGAGGTAAGTTTACGAATGATCATTTGTGTATTTCGGTTTCTAATATACGAGCGCGAGCTGAAAAGTAGTGCCTCCGAAATTTTTATGTGAAAACTCTTAAAGCTTTTTAAACAACACCAAAGTTATTAACATTCTACATCTTTATTCTCCACGTCTGCATATCTATTTCTCAACATAGTCACCCAACGAGATATGAGTTTGTTGATACCGTCACTGTAAAAAGTTTGACTTCGTTGACGGAGTGACAACCTCATCTTTGCTTGCACCGCTTCATCACTATGAAACTGAAATCCTCGAAAGTGTTCTTCAGGTTTTGGAAACAGATGACAGTCGGATGGGGCCAAGTCGGGACTGTATGGAGAACGATCGGTGACAGTGAACCCTAGGTGTCGGACTGTTGCAGATGTCGCAGCGATCGTATGTGGTCTGACGTTGTCATGCTGAAAGAGTGGGTGCTCCACGTATGGACGAACTCTTCGAATCCCAAAGCTCGAGTACAGCACGCTACATCCCACTGACCGACATAGTTGCATTAGACACCGCCATGTTACACGCTACAATTCGGAGCCCTCTAGCAGCAAATGGCTACAAATGTGTAGACGTAAAGAACAAAGATGCACAATGTTAATAATGTTTGCTTCATTTAAAAAGCCTTAAGAATTTTTGCATGAAAAAATCGGAGGCGTTTCTGTTCAGCATGCACTCATAATTGCTTTATTTCACATGAACAGTCAGTTCCTTCACTGAAGAAAATATATCTTGTTTTCTTTGCTGGCCGCTGTGGCCGAGCGTTTCTAGGCCCTTCAGTAAGGAACTGCTCTGCTGATACGGTCGCAGGTTCTAATCCTGCATCGGGCAAGGATGTGTGTGATGTCCTTAGGTTAGTTAGGTTTAAGTAGTTCTAGGGGAATGATGACCTCAGCAATTAAGTCCAATAGTGCTTAGAGCCATTTGAACCATTTTGATTCACTTCGTTCACTGCAGGATGATAGTTTCACGTCAGAGTACGATAGTCTTTAACTGGATATAAAGTTCAGAATAACTGTTCTATTCGCACGCAGCCAGATCTGTACTAAGACGATTCTGTTGTCGTTAGCGATGACTAGAAGTATTCGCTGATTACATAGAGACTACGGAGTACGTTGGCTAACAGAGAGAAACCTGCTCCACACCAGCACCTTCATGTTTACCACAGTCTCTAGTGTCGTCTGCAGAACGAGGTCTCAATGAAAAAATGGTTACCTCACGACGATGCCAGAAGTAAAGACAGTCACTTCCAAACGCAGCAACGAGTCGGAGACATCGGCGTAAGACACCATGTGTTTAGTTACGCCGGCGCAGCCAGTAAGTTACATTTGTCAGATGCCATCTGAATGTGTACATCAGATTTTAACTGAAGAATTAGAAATGAAAAAACTATCTGCAAGATGGGTGCCGCGACTTCTGATCCGCGCCCGCACACATGGCCGTCACCATGGCAAAATTACACGAGCTAAGGTATGAATTGTTGCCACACCCGCCTTATTCACCTGATATGGCTCAGTCAGACTTCCATCTCTTCCCAGAACTGAAAATTTTTCTTGGTGAACGAAGATTCCCTTCAAACGAAGAATTGATAGCCGGAGTTGAAAACTATTTTGCAGACCTAGAGGAAACTCATTTGCGAGATGGGATCAAGGCACTGGAACATCGTTGGACCAACTGCATTAATCTACAAGGAGACTACATTGAAAAATAAAAAAAAGTTTCAGTGATGTAAGTAGTTTTCTTCTATTCCGTTCCGAGAACTTTTTAAACCACCCTCGTACATTAATGAGTCAAAATGCGAGGATCACCTGCTTAATAGTGCGCTGGTCCACGTTCTGAACGCACTGCCTAGCATGAATTCGACAAGCCATTTGTAGGTTTCCAAGGGTATGTAGCACCAGAAGGCAACACAATTCCCATAAATTACGGGCTGGTGGGTTGTTGGCGCAGAGCTGGCACCCAATAGCATCCCAGATGTGTTGCTGGTTCGAATTCAGATCACTGTAGCACGATTCTGGTCTCGAGGCACAGACAGTTATCCTGGCGGAAGCTGCCATCAATGTCGGAAAACACATCAAGTGTGAAGGAATGGAGGTGGTCCACAATAATGTTCGTCTAGTCCACGGCTGTCATGATGACTTCAGTTTCTGCCGCAGGTCCTGTGGGAGCTCAGGAGATGGTACCCCATGGCATAATACTGAGTCCTTTACGTGTTGCATGTTTTGAGCACCTATCTCAAGGAGACGAATGGTGTGTAGGAAACAAGCCACACTCACTGAAATCACTCAACAGAGGAAAGTCCACTGGACCTGACAGGATACCAGTTCGATCCTACACAGAGTACGCGAAAGAACTTGCCCCCCTTCTAACAGCCGTGTACCGCAAGTCTCCAGCGGAACGGAAGGTTCCAAATGATTGGAAAAGAGCACAGGTAGTCCCAGTTTTCAGGAAGGGTCGTCGAGAAGATGCGCAAAACTATAGGCCTATATCTCTGACATCGATCTGTTGTAGAATTTTAGAACATGTTTTTTGCTCGCGTATCATGTCATTTCTGGAAACCCAGAATCTACTTTGTAGGAATCAACATGGATTCCGGAAACAGCGATCGTGTGAGACCCAACTCGCTTTATTTGTTCATGAGACCTAAAAAATATCAGATACAGGCTCCCAGGTAGATGCTATTTTCCTTGACTTCCAGAAGGCTTTCAATACAGTTCCACACTGTCGCCTGATAAACAAAGTAAGAGCCTACGGAATATTAGACCAGCTGTGTGGCTGGATTGAAGAGTTTTTAGCAAACAGAACACAACATGTTGTTCTCAATGGAGAGACGTCTACAGACGTTAAAGTAACCTCTGGTGTACCACAGGGGGGTGTTATGGGACCATTGCTTTTCACAATATATATAAATGACCTAGTAGATGGTGTCGGAAGTTCCATGCGGCTTTTCGCGGACGATGCTGTAGTATACAGAGAAGTTGCAGCATTAGAAAATTGTAGCGAAATGCAGTAAGATCTGCAGCGGATAGGCAGTTGGTGCATGGAGTGGCAACTGACCCTTAACATAGACAAATGTAATGTATTGCGAATACATAGAAAGGAGGATCCTTTATTGTTTGTTCCGCTATCATATAATCAAACACTGGTAGCAGTTATTTCTGTAAAATATCTGGAAGTATGCGTATGGAACGATTTGAAGTGGAATGATCATATAAAATTAATTGTTGGTAAGGCGGATGCCAGGTTGAGATTCATTGGGAGGGTCCTTAGAAAATGTAGTCCATCAACAAAGGAGGTGGCTTACAAAACGCTCGTTCGGCCTATACTTGAGTATTGCTCATCAGTGTGGGATCCGTAACAGGTCGGGTTGACAGAGGAGATAGAGAAGATCCAAAGAGGAGCGGCGCGTTTCGTCACAGGGTTATTTGGTAAGCGTGATAGCATTACGGAGATGTTTAGCAAACTCAAGTGGCAGACTCTTCAAGAGAGGCGCTCTGCATCGCGGTGTAGCTTGCTGTCCAGGTTTCGAGAGGGTGCGTTTCTGGATGGGGTATCGAATATATTGCTTCCCCCTACTTATGCCTCCCGAGGAGATCACGAATGTAAAATTAGAGAGATTCGAGCGCGCACGGAGGTTTTCCGGCAGTCGTTCTTGCCGCGAACCATACGCTACTGGAACCGGAAAGGGAGGTAATGACAGTGGCACGTCAAGTGCCCTCCGCCACACACCGTTGGGTGGCTTGTGGAGTATAAATGTAGATGTAGATGGAGATGTAATGTAGTCACTGTGCCTATTCTTTACCGAGGTGTCATTAATAACGTCAAAGAGGTAACAGAAACTACTTCATCGCTACCTCTTGCACAAATAGCACCAACACAACACAGTAACATAAAACACATCAGTGAGGAAGGACTACTCCTATGCTATAAAGCTCTCAGACACAAGACACTGTTGTTGTTGTGGTCTTCAGTCCTGAGACTGGTTTGATGCAGCTCTCCATGCTACTCTATCTATCCTGTGCAAGCTTCTTCATCTCCCAGTACCTACTGCAACCTACATCCTTCTGAATCTGCTTAGTGTATTCATCTCTTGGTCTCCCCCTACGATTTTTACCCTCCACGCTGCCCTCCAATACTAAATTGGTGATCCCTTGATGCCTCAGAACATGTCCTAACAACCGATCCCTTCTTCTGGTCAAGTTGTGCCACAAACTCCTCTTCTCCCCAATCCTATTCAGTACCTCCTCATTAGTTATGTGATCTACCCATCTAATCTTCAGCATTCTTCTGTAGCACCACATTCCGAAAGCTTCTATTCTCTTCTTGTCCAAACTATTTACCGTCCATGTTTCACTTCCATACATGGCTACACTCCATACAAATACTTTCAGAAATGACTTCCTGACACTTAAATCTATACTCGATGTTAACAAATTTCTATTCTTCAGAAACGCTTTCCCTGCCATTGCCAGTCTACATTTTATATCCTCTCTACTTCGACCATCATCAGTTATTTTACTCCCCAAATAGCAAAACTCCTTTACTACTTTAAGTGTCTCATTTCCTAATCTAATACCCTCAACATCACCCGACTTAATTCGACTACATTCCATTATCCTCGTTTTGCTTTTGTTGATGTTCATCTTATATCCTCCCTTCAAGACACCATCCATTCCGTTCAACTGCTCTTCCAAGTACTTTACTGTCTCTGACAGAATTACAATGTCATTGGCGAACCTCAAAGTTTTTATTTCTTCTCCATGGATTTTAATAGCTACTCCGAATTTTTCTTTTGTTTCCTCTACTGCTTGCTCAATATACAGATTGAATAACATCGGGGAGAGGCTACAACCCTGTCTTACTCCCTTCCCAACCACTGCTTCCCTTTCATGTCCCTCGACCCTTATAACTGCCATCTGGTTTCTGTACAAATTGTAAATAGCCTTTCGCTCCCTGTATTTTACCCCTGCCACCTTTAGAATTTGAAAGAGAGTATTCCAGTCAACATTGTCAAAAGCTTTCTCTAAGTCTACAAATGCTAGAAACGTAGGTTTGCCTTTCCTTAATCTTTCTTCTAAGATAAGTCGTAAGGTCAGTATTGCCTCACGTGTTCCAGTATTTCTACGGAATCCAAACTGATCTTCCCCGAGGTCGGCTTCTACCAGTTTTTCCATTCGTCTATAAAGAATTCGTGTTAGTATTTTGCAGCTGTGGCTTATTAAACTGATTGTTCGGTAATTCTCACATCTGTCAACACCTGCTTTCTTTGGGATTGGAATTATTATATTCTTCTTGAAGTCTGAGGGTATTTCGCCTGCTTCATACATCTTGCTCACCAGATGGTTGAGTTTTGTCAGGACTGGCTCTCCCAAGGCCATCAGTAGTTCTAATGGAATGTTGTCTCCTCCGGGAGCCTTGTTTCGACTCAGGTCTTTCAGTGCTCTGTCAAACTCTTCACGCAGTATCGTATCCCCCATTTCATCTTCATCTACATCCTCTTCCATTTCCATAATATTGTCCTCAAGTACATCGCCCTTGTATAGACCCTCTATATACTCCTTCCACCTTTCTGCCTTCCCTTCTTTGCTTAGAACTGGGTTTCCATCTGAGCTCTTGATGTTCATACAAGTGGTTCTCTTATCTGCAAAGGTCTCTTTAATTTTCCTGTAGGCCGTATCTACCTTACCCCTAGTGAGATAAGCTTCTACATCCTTACATTTGTCCTCTAGCCATCCCTGCTTAGCCATTTTGCACTTTCTGTCGATCTCATTTTTGAGACGTTTGTATTCCTTTTTGCCTGCTTCATTTACTGCATTTTTATATTTTCTCCTTTCATCAATTAAATTCAATATTTCTTCAGTTACCCAAGGATTTCTACTAGCCCTCGTCTTTTTACCTACTTGATCCTCTGCTGCCTTCACTACTTCATCCCTCAAAGCTACCCATTCTTCTTCTACTGTATTTCTTTCCCCCATTCCTGTCAATTGTTCCCTTATGCTCTCCCTGAAACTCTGTACAACCTCTGGTTCTTTCAGTTTATCCAGGTCCCATCTCCTTAAATTCCCACCTTTTTGCAGTTTCTTCAGTTTTAATCTACAGGTCTTTCAGTGCTCTGTCAAACTCTTCACGCAGTATCGTATCTCCCATTTCTCCCATTTGTCCTCTAGCCATCCCTGCTTAGCCATTTTGCACTTCCTGTCGATCTCATTTTTGAGACGTTTGTATTCCTCTTTGCCTGCTTCATTTACTGCATTTTTATATTTTCTCCTTTCATCAATTAAATTCAATATTTCTTCAGTTACCCAAGGATTTCTACTAGCCCTCGTCTTTTTACCTAATTGATCCTCTGCTGCCTTCACTACTTCATCCCTCAAAGCTACCCATTCTTCTTCTACTGTATTTCTTTCCCCCATTCCTGTCAATTGTTCCCTTATGCTCTCCCTGAAACTCTGTACAACCTCTGGTTCTTTCAGTTTATCCAGGTCCCATCTCCTTAAATTCCCACCTTTTTGCAGTTTCTTCAGTTTTAATCTACAGGTCATAACCAATAGATTGTGGTCAGAGTCCACATCTGCCCCTGGAAATGTCTTACAATTTAAAACCTGGTTCCTAAATCTCTGTCTTACCATTATATAATCTATCTGATACCTTTTAGTATCTCCAGGGTTCTTCCATGTATACAGCCTTCTATCATGATTCTTAAACCAAGTGTTAGCTATGATTAAGTTGTGCTCTGTGCAAAATTCTACCACGCGGGTTCCTCTTTCATTTCTTAGCCCCAATCCTTATTCACCTACTACGTTTCCTTCTCTCCCTTTTCCTACACTCGAATTCCAGTCACCAATGACTATTAAATTTTCGTCTCCCTTCACTATCTGAATAATTTCTTTTATTTCATCATACATTTCTTCAATTTCTTCGTCATCTGCAGAGCTAGTTGGCATGTAAACTTGTACTACTGTAGTAGGTGTGGGCTTCGTATCTATCTTGGCCACAATAATGCGTTCACTAAGCTGTTTGTAGTAGCTTAGCCGCGTTCCTATTTTCCCATTCATTATTAAACCTACTCCTGCATTACCCCTATCTGACTTTGTGTTTATAACCCTGTAGTCACCTGACCAGAAGTCTTGTTCCTCCTGCCACCGAACTTCACTAATTCCCACTATATCTAACTTTAACCTATCCATTTCCCTTTTCAAATTTTCTAACCTACCTGCCCGATTAAGGGACCTGACATTCCACGCTCCGATCCGTAGAACGCCAGTTTTCTTTCTCCTGATAACGACATCCTCTTGGGTAGTCCCCGCCCGGAGATCCGAATGGGGGACTATTTTACCTCCTGAATATTTTACCCAAGAGGACGCCATCATCATTTAATCATACAGTAAAGCTGCATGCCCTCGGGAAAAATTACGGCCGTAATTTCCCCTTGCTTTCAGCCGTTTGCAGTACCAGCACAGCAAGGCCGTTTTGGTTATTGTTACAAGGCCAGATCAGTCAATCATCCAGACCGTTGCCCATGCAACTACTGAAAAGGCTGCTGCCCCTCTTCAGGAACCACACGTTTGTCTGGCCTCTCAACAGATACCCCTCCGTTGTGGTTGTACCTACGGTACGGCTATCTGTATCGCTGAGGCACGCAAGCCTCCCCACCAACGGCAAGGTCCATGTTTCATGGGGGGACACAAGACACTAGCAAACCAAATTCTTTCGACGCCTACCGATTCAATACTAGGGAGCCGAACACTCAACAAAAAGTTAGCAAACGGTATTTAGTAGATTCACTACCTCTTGTTCACAATATTTCACTGCAAACCATAAAATGGGTAACATGCCTATATTCATCTTTTTAAGGACACTCTAATAAAAACAAATCTATTTCCGTCTTTTGGTAACTAACAAAATTGCAAGCATTGGACATCCTTCCCATTCTCCCTCCCTTCACCCTGACACTCTCCTTTGCCTCCTCCTCCCCTTCCTTTCTTCCTCCTCCTCTCCTTCCCCTACACTCCATCTCTCCTCCCCCCTTCCTGCCCGCCTCCCACACCCCTCCCTTATACCCCTCTTCCTCTCTCTCTCTCTCTCCCTCTACCTCTTCCTTTTTCTCTCTCTCCCTCCCTCCAGCTTCCTCTCCCTCCAGCTCCCTCGCCCTGTCTATTCTCTTCCGCCTTCCCCATCTCTCTCCTCCTCTCTTCCTCCAGTTCCCTCTCCCTCTTTCTCTTTCTCTCCTTCTCTCTCTTTCTTCCATTACTTCAGCTTCCTCACTCTCTCTCTCTCTCTCTCTCTCTCTCTCTGTCTCTCTCTCTCTCCCTTTCTCTATCTTCCTTCAGCTCTGCCTCCCTCTCCGTCGCCCTCTTTCTCTTCCTCTCGTTCGCTCCCTCCCTACCCATAGCACCCCGTCCTTCCCCTCCCCCCCCCCCCCTCTTCATACTGTCATTCGTCTTCCGTTAGGCTGTCAGTCTCATTGACTGCAGCATCATGGCAGGTGATACATAGACAGAGTTTGGTTTCGAGTGAATACTTACGCCTGAAGTGAATGAGGGTAAATTGAAAATGTAAATTAGGATGGCCGTCCGATAGGTTGAACCTCGTTTCTCCTAAGCACGACCGTTTAGCCATATTCGCTTGGTAACATGTACGAAAACTGCAGCATCATGGCAGGTGATACATAGACAAGAGTTTGGTTTCGAGTGAATACTTACGCCTGGAGTGAATGAGGGTAAATTGAAAATGTAAATTAGGATGGCCGTCCGATAGGTTGAACCTCGTTTCTCCTAAGCACGACCGTTTAGCCATATTCGCTTGGTAACATGTACGAAGACGTAGCGGCTATTGCCTGCGATAATTACAAAAAGGTTCCTTGACGTGTGCAATGAACACCTCAATACATCTAGGGAAGTTTTTACATATTCACAGGACCGAATGAAGTCGATAGTTGTCCTGACTAAGACCCGCAGCTGCCCTTTGTAAACCTCAGCGAACTAACGATATGCATGTGAGACAAAAATAACGTTATCCCTTTCAGATATCACGAATTATCGAATTATGGGAAAAGTACTCGTAACATAGAGAGAAACTTCATTTAACAGTCTCGTCTACGGGGACAAGTAATTCGAAATTTCCGTAGCTGCGGCAGTTATTCATTCCTAACGCGCCAACGCTGAAACATGTCGCAAGAAAAAGAGAGGCAGACAATAGCGCGAGCAATGCATTATTCAGCGGAGTGGAGTTCTGAAGTTTGATAAATAGCCTGATGTTGGTAATTGGCGCGGATGCTTGTTGGCTGCCTTCCTCGGACGATACCGCCCTATTTATTCTTTTTTTATTCTTCTTTTTGCCCGTTCATTGAGCGCGCTCCCCTACACCGAAACCCGAAGACAACTTGTATGAAAAATGGTCAGGAGCCGCGCGCTTTTCACTCGGCGATTAAAGCTTTCTATAGACATGATGTTATAGACGGGCCAACCTTCAGCACATCCGCACCATCGATTATCTCTGTCGGTATTAAAGTGTCGTGCTCGCTCAATACAGAAAACATTTACAAAGCCAGCCACCTCTTATGGACTGATTCCAAATGCGACGAACGGAAGCAGATACTTGCGGTTCAGCAGTTTGAGGACAGAGGTAGTGTTTGCTTCCAGACATACAAAGAGTTCATCCTAACAATCGTTTGTAGATTGCAATAAATTCTGACGTGCAAGAACCAAATCCCCCGTAAAGTAAGTATCTTGCAGACATTTTCGCCAGTCAGTGATCACGACATCAGAGTAAATAATGCAGAAAGAAAGTTGATGCACTTTATTTTTATTGCATTCCTTAGACCAACAAAATACTCGTAGCTTCTGCTCGGCACTCTATGCAGCTGATCCACTAAACGCCTAGATTCTGTGTCATTAATTAGGAAAAGTTTCAGAAAATGCGTATGCTGTATATCAATCAATGGACCAGAATGAAAAATGCTCCTATCATAGCATTCTACATCGGACAAACTGGAAGAAACATCATCATTAGATTCCAAGAACATACAACAGCATGTGAGAGCAATCAGTCAACGTTCTGCCTACATCTTAAAAATGAAGACCATAAAGCAGAAGACATTGAAAACAGTGTAAAAATTTTACACAGAGTATTTAAGGACGTACTATGAACATTTTGGAAGAATTGGAGATGTACACTTACACGAAAAATTTCCCGAACGACTTTCTAAATGGACAAACTGACGTGAAACACAATTCCTCCGTAGAAAATTTTGCTGAAATTTTCGACCGCAAGAAAGAATAAATATATGAAGTCACGGCTAACACAGACACAAAAATTTTTAACCATATAATATTTATGCAAAAAAAGCACCATCCTTGACTCCCGAAGACAAAAAATCTGTGAACGTATAGCATGTAAGGATCCCAGCAGTGAAACAACTGTCAAACAATTACTATCAAGAAAAATATCATCATATATCAGCTACGTGATTATAATAACAATATTCACGAAATGGAGCTCACATTTGGCACCTAGATGCCACATGATCGTCAATTCCACATCGACGCAAGTAGGAATGTAATCTATAAAAATACGTTCTTGATCAGAAGTAAGCTGTAAATAAGATTCATTGTTCACAACATCCACAGGTACACTTGGAACCAGCAATGTAGCCGAAATAGGCAAGCTTGTTGTGTAGAAATATCTAAGATACAAGCAAATAAATATTACATTGCAGCTACTGGAAATGACTTCCTTAAAATGTATTTCAACGTAGTTCACGATGCAGGTCCTACTTAAAAAACTACACATCTGCATCTACATGACCGCTCTCCGATTCAAAATTGAGTCCCAGGCGGAAAGTTCTTCGAACTATCTTCCGACTACTTCTCTACCGCTCCACTCCCGAAAAGCGCGTGGGAAGAAAAACGAACACTTAAGTCTTTCCATGCGAGCTCTGGTTTCTCTTATTTTATTATCATGACCCTTTCTCCCGATATAGGTTGGAGACAATAAAATATTTTCACATCCAGAGCAGGAAGTTGGTGATTGAAACTTCGTGGAAAGATCTCGCCGCAATGAAATGCGTCTTTGTTTGAGTGATTGCCAACCCAACTCGAGTATCATACCCGTGACTCTATCTCCCCTATTTGGCGATAATACAAAAGGAGCTGCCCTTGTTTGAACTTTTTCGATGTCTACCGTCAATCCTATCCACTGCACAGCAATAGACCCACTGTAGAAGAAGACGGACAAGCGTAGTGTAGTCAGTCTCTTTAGTAGACCTGTTGCATTTTCTAACTGTTCTAGCAATGAAATGCAGTCCTTTGTTTGCCTTCCACACAACATTACCAATGTGATCGGTTCAACTTAAGTTATTCGTAATTGTAATTCCTAGGTATTTAGTCAGAATGACAGCCTTTGAAATTGTGTGATTTATCGTGTAACTAAAATTTAACGGCTTTCTTTTTGTACTCATTTGGATGACCCCACACTTTTCCTTACTGAAGACAATTGCCACTTTTGGCGCCATACAGATATCATGTCTAAGTCAGTATGCAATTGGTTTTGGTCTTCGGATGACTTTATTACACAGCCGGCCGCGGTGGTCTCGCGGTTAAGGCGCTCAGTCCGGAACCGCGCGACTGCTGCGGTCGCAGGTTCGAATCCTGCCTCGGGCATGGATGTGTGTGATGTCCTTAGGTTAGTTAGGTTTAAGTAGTTCTAAGTTCTAGGGGACTGATGACCATAGATGTTAAGTCCCATAGTGCTCAGAGCCATTTGAACCATTGACTTTATTACACAGTAAATGACAGAATCACTTGCAAACAATCTAAAAAGGCTGCTCAGATTATCTCTTAAACCCTTTATGTTGATTAGGAAAAGCAGAAGAACTATAACGCTTCCTTGGAGAACGACGGATATCATTTTGTTGTGCTTCACAAGAACGATATTTTCTGAATCCGTGCTGACTGCGTCAGTAGACCGCTACCTTCGAGATAATTCATAATGTTTCTGACACAGTATATGTTCCAAAATCCCACTGCAAATCGACGTTAGTGATATGGGTCTGTAATTCAGCAATTAGTATTTCCCTTCTTGAGTACCGGATTGACCTGTGCAACTTTTCAGTCTTTTGGTACGGATCATTCGTCAAGTAAAGGGTTGTATATGATTGCTAAGTATGGGGCTATTGTATCAGCATACTCTGAACGGAATGTTATTGGTATGCTATCTGAGCCGGAAGACTTCCCTTGATTGAGTGCTTTAAGCTGCTTCGCTACACCGAAGATATCTGCTTCTAAGTTACTCACGTTGGCAGTTGTTCTCGATTCGAATTCTGTAATATTTACTTCATCTTCTCTGCTGAAGTAATTTCGGAAAACTGTGTTTAATAACCTCGCTTCAGTGACGCTGTCGTCGGTTATTTTACCATTAGCATCACGCAGTGAGGTATTGATTGTGTCTTGCCGCTGGTGTACTTTACATACAACCAGAATTTCTTTGGGTTGTCTGACAGATTTAGAGGCAGAGTTTCATTGTGGAAGCTACAAAAAGTATCTCGCACTGAAGTCAGGGCCATGTTTCGAGCTTCAGTAAAGCATCGCCACTCTTGGAGATCTTATGTTCTTTTAAATTTGGTATGCTGTTTTCGCTGCGTCTGCAACAGTGTTCTCACCACGGGGATCAGCACCGTCTTTCATTAATTTATTTGGTGTAAATCTCTCAACTGGTTTCAGACACTATTTCTTTGATTTTAAGCTACATCTCGTCTTCATTTACACAGTTAGTTGGGAAGGAGTGGAGGTTATATCTTAGGAAGGCGTCAAGAGAATTTTTATCTGATTTTAAATAGATATATTTTGCGTTTACTTTTGGTGGATTTGGGTGTTTCGGTGGTCAGTCTCGCTACAACGATCTTGCGGCCACTGCTCCCTGTATCTGTCATGATGATCTTTCTTTGCTCCAGATTATTTGTTCTAGCAAGCATTATAACTTCGAGTGACCCCCTGAAATAACTGCCCAAAATAATTTTCTGAGAAAACAATTAACGGATGAGGTGACCTAGCGGTTCTAGGCGCTACAGTCTGGAACCGCACGACCGCTAAGGTCGAAGGTTCGAATCCTGCCTCGGGCATGGATGTTTGTGATGTCCTTAGGTTAGTTAGGTTTAAGTAGTTCTAAGTTCTAGGGTACTGATGACCTCAGATGTAAGTCCCATAGTGCTCAGAACCATTTGAACCATTTTTTTGAGAAAACATTTAGCACAACTTGTGACGAAGTTTTATGCCTACTACCGGCTTTGAATACGTATTTTCGCCAACAAATCGATTGTAGGTTGAAGTCACCGCCAACTATAATTGTGTGAGTGGGGTACCTATTTGTGCTGGGACTCAAGTTTCTTTCTTTTTTTTTTTTTTTTTTTTTTTTAAATCTTCAGTAACAGTTTCATCTGAGTCGGAGGATGGGGAGGGGGGGAGGGGAGGGGGCGTAAAACCAATTATTAATTTATTCCGGTTGTCAAATATAGCCTCTACCCATACTAACTCACAGAAAATATCTACTTCAGTTTCATTACAAGATAATATACTTCCATCAGCAACAAAGATACCGCCACCAACTATATTTAATCTATCCTTTCTGAACACGGTTAGGTCCTTTGCAAAAATTTCCTCTGAGTTTATATCCGACTTTATCCCTGTTTCAGTGTATATAACGATCTGAGCTTCAGTGCTTTCTATTAACGCTTGGAGCTCTGGTTCTTTCCCAGCTCAACTACGACAGTTGACAACTACATAGAAGTGGAGCACGTAAAAAAACTAAAAAATAACGTGTTTTTTGCACGTAGAATCCAAATGAAGCTAGATTTTTGAAAGGGAGTTTTCGATTTTATTGTTGTAATGCTTTTTTATCTATTTGAATCAATTTAAACCGTTTACGCGAAACCAGTTTACGTAAGAATGAATTTTACGCGAACATTTATCTCGACTTTAAACTATGGTATCTCGACAACGGATAAATATTACTGAAAAAAATAGTTTTGAATTTATCCATTTATCTACCTTAGTGAAAATTTTGAACCGATTTTAACTAACATTTAACAGTAAGCAGCACGTGACAACTTGTACTACGTCTTTACATGACTTCTCAGTGTTACGGAAGTGTTCCGCAGAAAATTTCGCAAATATCTGAACATTTTTGAACTATCACTCCTGGTTTGCATTTTTTGGTAGCGAAAACATTTCACTTTTAGCTAATTAACTTTATTTACGAAACGGTCAGCACTTTTGCTTTTAACGGTAAATGCAGAAATTTTAGCTAAGTCGTTGAATTTCGCATGTTTCAATTCGTGTACTGCATAAGGTGAACCTTTCTTGTTTCGAACCGTTTTCGACCTTGCTAGTCTAAATATGTTTAGCCAATCCTGGAGGGTATTTTTAAATGTTTCCTCGCACATTCAATTGCACTATGCATGCTGTCCACTTCCATGAAAGTGTGACCAGATTCAGGAAACTTGTGTTCAATAATGTCTAAATTTGTTGTCTGAACCAAGTACAGTAATTCAAGAAAATCCATGTTCTCATTTTTGCGTGGAAAATAGTTACGGATAAATAAAAAATGAGTTCACTCGCCAGCCGGATTGGCCGAGCGGTTCTAGGCGCTACAGTCTGAAGCCACGCGACCGCTACGATCGCAGGGTCAAATCCTGCCTCGGGCATGGATGTGTGTGATGTCCTTAGGTTAGTTAGGTTTAAGTAGTTCTAAGTTCTAGGGTACTGATGACCTAAGATGTTAAGTCCCACAGTGCTCAAAGCCATTTGAACCATTTATTTGAGTTCACTCGTTAGTAAGTAGGATGTTTGGTTATTTAGTTAGCTAGTTAGATGATTTGTTTGATATTTAAAAGTTGTGGTGGCCTCATGACCACGAAACAAACAAAACTTATCCGAATCTGCGGAAAAAATTAATACTTGGGTAACATTTGTTCAAATAGTTCAAATGGCTCTGAGCACTATGGGACTTAACATTTGAGGTCTTCAGTACCCTAGAACTTAGAAATACTTAAACCCAGCCAACCTAAGGACATCACACACATCCATGCCCGAGGCAGGATTCGAACCTGCGACCGTAGCAGTCGCGCGGTTCCGGACTGAAGCGCCTAGAACCTCTCGGCCACCACGGCCGGCTCAACATTTGTAAAACTCCAATTACTCTCTCTCAAACCCCACCCTATGGGGAGGGAGGGGGAGTTTTAGTTTTAGCGAATCAAATCAAAATTTACGAAGTAAATAAATATATTTTAGTATGTACAATACGTTAAATTTATTTACGTCAGGGTTAATTGCCAGTCCCTGCACCTGTCATCAATTCTCTGCAGGTCTTAGTGCGATCGCTACAGTTTTCTGACGTCGCTACCTTGTTATAAACAACCGCATCATCTGAGAGCAGCCTGATGGAATTTCCACCGTTATCCGTTTTCGTTAACAAACTTTTTTTTCGGGAAAGGGGGGGGGGCACTCCTCACATTACATTTTTGTGTGTCGATTTTGTTCCGATGAGAGGGAAGTGTTGAGTTACATTGGCAAGGAAGGCCATCTTATGGAGGAACAGAGCGAGCTGAATATCCCAAGATGTGTGCGAAGAGCACGCCGATCACTATAGCGGAGATTTTCGTTCTCGAAGAACAACATAAAGTTTCAAACATCTGTGATCTATATTGGCAGACTGAAGTAATGAATGAAAATCTAGACCAACACAGGATTCGAACCCATGTCTCCTGCTCACTAGGTAGATGCGCTAACCACTACGCCACCCTGGCACAATGACTTTGCACAATTGCATGGACTACACTGGCACATCTCCCTCCTCAGTCCAAATTCCCGTATTCACTTATTAGCCCATTTGGTATTCCCCTAAACTCGAACAGTATTGCAGAGGCTTTCTAGCTGTATTTGAATAGCACCACAGCGTCGAACGAAATCGGGGATCGTGCTTGAAACCCAGGTCTAGATGCTTTAATCAAATGAAACTGTATTGTTCTCAAACATCTGCAGACTGAAGTGGTTCAAATGGTTCAAATGGCTCTGAGCACTATGGGACTTATCTGAGGTCATCAGTCCCCCAGAACCTAGAACTACTTAAACATAACTAACCTAAGGACATCACACACATCTATGCCCGAGGCAGGATTCGAACCTGCTACCGTAGTGGTCGCGCGGTTCCAGACTGTAGAGCCTAGAACCGCTCGGCCACTCTGGCCGGCAGACTGAAATGGCAAATGGTCGTTGAATGTTCGAGTTTAGGGGGAATACTAAGCTGGCTGATGCGATAATGGCAATTTGGACTGAGGAGGGAGATGTCAGGTTAGTCCGTGCAGTTGCGCATAGCCACTGTGCCAGGGTGGCTTACTGGTTGCGGATCTGCCTAGTGAACACGAGAACTGCTTTCGAATCCTGGTCTTGGTACAGATTTTCATTTATCGCTTGGTCAGCATATACAGGGTCGTCCATTGATCGTGACCGGGCCAAATATCTCACGAAAAACTACAAACAACGAAACTTGTCTAGCTCGAAGGGGGAAACCAGATGGCGCTATGGCTGGCCCGCTAGATGGCGCTGCCATTGATGAAACGGATATCAACTGCGTTTTTTTTAAAATAAGAACCCCCATTTTTTATTACATATTCGTGTAGTACGTAAAGAAATATGAAAGTTTTAGTTGGACCACTTTTTTCACATTGTGATAGATGGCTCTGTGAAAGTCGCAAACATATGGCTCACAATTTTAGACGAACAGTTGGTAACAGGTAGGTTTTTTAAATTAAAATACAGAACGTAGGTACGTTTGAACATTTTATTTCGGTTTTTCCAATGTGATACATGTACCTTCGTGAACTTATCATTTCTAAGAACGCATGCTGTTACAGCGTGATTACCTGTAGATACAACATTAATGCAATAAGTACTAAAAATGATGTCCGTCAACCTCAATGCATTTGGCAATACGTGTGACGACATTCCTCTCAACAGGGAGTAGTTCGCCTTCCGTAATGTTGGCACATGCATTGACAATGCGCTGACGCATGTTGTCAGGCGTTGTCGGTGGATCACGATAGCAAATATCCTTCAACTTTCCCCACAGAAAGAAATCCGGGGACGTCAGACCCGGTGAACGTGCGGGCCATGGTATGTTGCTTCGACGACCATGAAATATGCTATTCAATAACGCTTCAACCGCACGCGAGCTATGTGCCGGACATCCATCATGTTGGAAGTACGTCGCCATTCCGTCATGCAGTGAAACATCTTGTAGTAACATCGGTAGAACATTACGTAGGAAGTCAACATACATTGCACCATTTAGATTGCCATCGATAAAATGGGGACCAATTATCCTTCCTCCCATAATGCCACACCATACATTAACCCGCCAAGGTCGCTGATGTTCTACTTGTTGCAGCCATCGTGGATTTTCCGTTGCCCAGTAGTGCATATTATGCCGGTTTACGTTACCGCTGTTGGTGAATGACGCTTCGTCGCTAAATACAACGCGTGCAAAAAATCAGTCATCGTCCCGTAATTTGTCTTGTGCCCAGTGGCAGAACTGCACACGACGTTCAAAGTCGTCGCCATGCGATTCCTGGTGCATAGAAATATGGTACGGGTGCAATCGATTCTCGCGCAATTTGTCTGCTACTGATGTGCGGATTAGCCGCGACAGCAGCTAAAACACCTACTTGCGCATCATCATTTGTTGTAGGTCGTGGTTGACGTTTCACATGTGGCTCAACACTTCCTGTTTCCTTAAATAACGTAACTATCCGGCGAACGGTCCGGACACTTGGATGATGTCGTCCAGGATACCGAGCAACATACATAGCACACGCCCGTTGGGCATTTTGATCACAATAGACATACATCAACACGATATCGACCTTTTCCGCAATTGGTAAACGGTCCATTTTAACACGGATAATGTATCACGAAGCAAATACCTTCCGCACTGGCGGAATGTTACGTGATACCATGTACTTGTACGTTTGTGACTATTACAGCGCCATCTATCACAAAGCGAAAAACGTGGTCCAACTAAAACATTCATATTTCTTTACGTACTAGACGAATATGTAATAAAAAATGGAGGTCCTTATTTAAAAAACGCAGTTGATATCCATTTCACCTATAGTAGCGCCATCTAGCGGGCCAACCATAGCGCCATCTGGTTTCCCCCTTCAAGCTAGGCGAGTTTCGTTCTTTGATGTGTTTTCGTTTGACGCTTATTTCGTGAGATATTTGACCCGGTCACTATCAATGGACCACCCTGTATACATCATGTTCCACAATTCTACAACAGTCTGACATCAGCGATATACGCATTCATGTGCATCTGTCCCACAAGTCACAAGTTACCCTTCTTTGCTCCAACGTCCCACAACAAGCTAGTGCTACGAGGGTGGCGAGATATTTCGCATAATCTCTGTAGAATCTCATACGTTTCTCATCCCGTCCGGATACCATTCCACAATTAAGCGCTTATAGTAGACTTTTTATTGCGCGATCATTCATCTCAATATACGTTTGGCGAAGCTGTCGCCGCACACCTTTAAAACGAGTTGCTACTGTGCGTAATCTTCCCAAACCAAACGGGCACTGTAGCGGCCGGAATAGGCGGTTTCCTTGTAAATTAGGCCGTTCCGAATTCAGTTTAAAAGAGGAGACCGCCTTTATGTGAGGATGAAAGCGGCCTCTTTGTGTGGCATTGTTTGTCCTTGCGGCGAGGTTCCCGTCACGAAATGACGGCGGCCGGGGCTATGCAAACGAAACGCCATTGTGGCCGCCCGGCCATTTAGCGCTGACGCACGCCGGAAGCCCACCGCTTCTCACTGCGCAGCCGCCGGCGCCGTGCCCATTCATGTACTGCTTCCAGACAACTCCCTGTGCGCCGCTCTACACGCTTTCCTCAGAAAGTAGCGACTCTAACTGGCGTAGGATAAAGGCTTATAAAATACAGAAATTCGAGTGGGAAGGTTATTCGCTAACCAGAGGTGTACACATTCCGCTTTTAAGCTGCCAATGCTTGCCTGATAGCCAGGCAGGCAAGCTGCCACAGGTTATCAGCAGAACAGGCAAGCTGCTTTACTACCATCCAAGCCAAGCTATGCCCAACCCAAGCAGGCTAAAGGAAACTTGCTTGCCCTCCCTCTTCCCGCTTTGCTACACTACGTAACAGTTTTGTTCTGTACACTTTCATTGTAGTGTTATGAATGGCTCAAATGGCTCTGAGCACTATGGGACTCAACTGCCGAGGTCATTAGTCCCCTAGAACTTAGAACTAGTTAAACCTAACTAACCTAAGGGCACCACAAACATCCATGCCCGAGGCAGGATTCGAACCTGCGACCGTAGCGGTCTCGCGGTTCCAGACTGCAGCGCCTTTAACCGCACGGCCACTTCGGCCAGCAGTGTTATGAATGGGTTTGGAAGTTGATGACAAGTCTTTTCTTACCTGAGTATCACAAGATGAGGCTCAATGAAATACACTGTAGAGCCAAAGAAACTGGTACACATGCCTAATATCGTGTAGGGACCCCGTGAGCACGCAAAATTACCGCAACACAATGTGGCATGGACTCAACTAATGTCTGAAGTAGTGGTGGAGGGAAGTGACACCATGAGCCCTGCAGGGCTGTCCATAAATCCTTAAGAGTGTGAGGGGGCGGAAATCTCTTCTGAACAGCATCCCAGATATGCTCAATAATGTTCATGTCGGGGGAGTTTGGTGGCCAGCGAAAATGTTCGAGTTCAGAAGAGTGTTTATAGAGCCACTTTGTAGCAATTCTGGATGTGTGGGGCGTTGCATTGTCCTGCTGCAATTGCCCAAGCCCTTCGGAATGCACAACGGACATGAATGGATGCAGGTGATCAGACAGGATGCTTACGTACGTGTCACATGTCAGAGTCGTATCTAGACGTATCAGGGGTCTCATATCACTCCAGCTGCATAAGTCCCACGCCATCACAGAGCCTCCACCAGCTTGAACAGTCACCGGCTGACATGCAGGATCCATGGATCCGTGAGCTTGTCTCCATACCCATACACATCCATCCGCTCGACACAATTTGAAACGAGACTTGTCCGACCACGCAACATGTTTCCAGTCATGAACAGCCCAATGTCGGTGTTGACGAACCCAGGCGAGGCGTCAAGCTTTGTGCCGTGCAGTCATCAAGGGTACACGAGTGGGCCTTCAGCTTCGAAAGGCCATATCGATGACGTTTTATTGAATGGTTCGCACGCTGACACTTGTTGATGGCCCAGCATTGAAATCCGCAGCAATCTGCGGAAGGGTTGCACTTCTGTCACGTTCTTGCAGAATCTTTTTCCGGCCGCAGCGATATCGGAGAATTGATGTTTTACCGGATTTCATGATATTCACGATACACTCGTGAAATGGTCGCACGGGAAAATTCCCACTTCATCGCTAGTTCAGAGATTCTGTGTACATCGCTCGTGCGCCGACTATAACACCACGTTCAGTGTCACTTAAATTTTGATAACCTACCATTGTAGCAGCAGTAACCGATCTGACAACTGCGCCAGACACTTGGTATCATATATAGGCGTTGCCACCGCAGAGCCATATTCTGCCTGTTTACATATGTCTGTATTTGAATACTCATGCCTATACCAGTTACTTTGGCGATTCAGTGTATATTCATTTTGGGACATTATATGCCAAAAATAGTCGATTTTATTTGCCTGTTTTTCCTTTTCAGCGTATTTAGTGGTTACTTATTTCTTTCGATATGAACGGATCTCTCTGCATGTTCGCCGGCCAGAGTGGCCGTGCGGTTCTAGGCGCTACAGTCTGGAGCCGAGCGACCGCTACGGTCGCAGGTTCGAGTCCTGCCTCGGGCATGGATGTGTGTGATGTCCTTAGGTTAGTTAGGATTTAATTAGTTCTAAGTTCTAGGCGACTGATGACCCCAGAAGTTAAGTCGCATAGTGCTCAGAGTCATTTGAACCATTTGAATCTCTGCATGTTCGCCCTGTTTCGACTGCTGCTGGTTATACTCAATTCGAAGCATCATCAGGTCACTTCTAATACGTGTTTTCTGTAGTAAGCAGAGTCATCTCTGAAAGTCGTGGTCCTTTGAACCTAAGAACCTGAAGATGAGTATTACTCTGCAACGCCAACTGAAGTAAAGTTTTGGAAGTATGCCTTAGCGTGCTTCAGCCAAATGTGACCCCTGTTATATCAATTTTCCAGAATTTGCATTGCGGGTTCCTTGAAAAACAGCTCATTTTAAATTCTCCAAATACATTTTAACAAAGATGAAGTTAGTTTTTCATTTTATGTAACTTAAAAACTACATATCTTAAAGAAGAAGCTTTTATTTCATTCTAAGCCTTCTACAACTACAATGGATACCAACAGAATGTAGAACACCTATATATTGCTAAATGGCCCCAAGCCCGTAGCATACATTTCCGTCTGCATCTCGTGGTCGTGCGGTAGCGTTCTCGCTTCCCATGCCCGGGTTCCCGGGTTCGATTCCCGGCGGGGTCAGGGATTTTCTCTGCCTCGTGATGACTGGGTGTTGTGTGATGTCCTTAGGTTAGTTAGGTTTAAGTAGTTCTAAGTTCTAGGGGACGGATGACCATAGATGTTAAGTCCCATAGTGCTCAGAGCCATTTGACCCATACATTTCCACACATTTGTCAGCCATTAATTCTTTGACATCCTCCAAAATATTTGTGCACTGAGAAAAGTGCTGGTAAAATTTACAAACATGTCTTAACATACTCGAGGTTCCTAAATGAGTGTTTAGTAACTTTTTACACAATTTGCATTTCGAGACACCTACCGATTTATTTGCACCTGCGCCGTAAACACACGAAAACTATTCTCCTGCTGGACTTGGGCTCTGTTTCGTGACAAATATACAGACATAAAAAAAGTTTTGCATCACCTCGGTTCCAAGAGTTCCAGAACCAATCCACAGGAGTGACTACTATTTATTGACTCCAGTAAAACATGCTTGAAAGCAGCACTACTGCATAACGGTAATGCGTTTCCATCGGTAGCTTTGACTTACGCAGTAGACATGAAAGAAACTTATGAAACCATGACTTTGCTGCTAGAGGCAATCAAATATAATGATCATGAATGGCAGCTTTGCTGTGATTTAAAACTTGTTGCACTCCTTACAGGTTTACAGGCTGGATTCACGAAATACTCCTGTCTTTTGTGCCTTTGGGACAGCCTTGACACCAAGAACCACTATACATTCAAGGAATGGCCTATAAGGAAGTCATATGTTCCTGGAAACGTAAATGTGAACAATACCCCGTTGGTTGTGCTCGATAAAATCATTTTGCGTCCCCTTCATATCTAGTTGGGCTTTATAAAGAACTTTATAAAAGTTCTGGATAAAGAAGGTGAGGCCTTCAATCACTTAAAAGAAAAGTTTCCAAAATTAATTGAGGCAAAGCTGAAATAGGGTATATTTGTTGGACCACAAATAAGAAAATTGCTGAAAGATCTAACCTTTGATAGCAAACTCGCAGATATCCAATTAGCTGCTTGGTCTTCTTTTAAAGCTATTGTGAAGGGATTTTTGGGTAACAGAAAAGACAAAAACGATGTTACCATTGTGAATGATCTGTTGGACAACTATAAGAACATGGGGTGTGGAATGTCGCTTAAAATTCACTTTTTACATTCTTACCTTGATTTCTTCCCGGAAATTTTGGGAGCCGTAAGCGATGAGCATGGTGAATGCTTTCACCAAGACATTCTTACCATGGAACACCGTTACCAAGTCCATTGGAACCCTTCGATGATAGGTGACTATTGCTGGGTTCTTGTTAGGAAGAGTGATGAAACGGCAAACAAAAGAAGAGCTCCTTCGTCGAATTTTTCAAGAACCAAAGACGATTGAAGGTGAAAATATCTTCTGAACAAATTTGGACCCTTTAGTGACATCATATTCATATATACATACAAAATAGTATAGATTTCAAACGTTCTGATTGTTTCTTTTTTTTTTAGACTTAATCGTGTCAATTTTCGCTATTACAATTTTTTATTCTGCTGTGTATCTAGGAAATGTGACGTCATAGAGAAGAACTGATTTTACCAGTGTATTCAGCACCCAAAAATTAGAAAAATCCACCCATTTACAAACCAGATGTATAAAAAAAGTTTAAATTTTTTAACTAGTGTCATCTGCAAAACAGCCGATGGTGAGTACGTGTGCGAAGTTACGTTGACGTCCGACCGTATCTTCCAGGTGGTTCACTTGTTTGTCAAGCAGTGTATAATGGTTGATACACTTTAGAAATGTCATTAACACCAGTGAATCAGTTTCGGTGTTAGGTTTAATATAGCCCAAAAAATTGAGAAATATCTTACATCTTCATGTTATCTTTAGGTCTGGGAAAAAAAAATGGCTCTGAGCACTATGCGACTTAACTTCTGAGGTCATCAGTCGCCCAGAACTTAGAAATAATTAAACCTAACTAACTTAAGGACATCACACACATCCATGCCCGAGGCAGGATTCGAACCTGCGACCGTAGCGGTCGCTCGGCTCCAGACTGTAGCGTCTAGAACCGCACGGCCACTCCGGCCGGCTGATCTGGAAAAACGTGATCGTTGTAACAACACTGTGCTAATAGAAATCTGTATTCAAGATCATCTAGATGAGTAGCAAATGTATTACTATTTCGGTCACTCTGTTTTCGTTGACCCCTCTCTTTGTTTTACCGCTAATCTACTATAACCATAATCTTCCTATTTCTCTCGCGGAAACCTTAATCCTCCTCCTCCCCCCCCCTCTCTCTCTCTCTCCCTCTCTTTGACTCTTTATCTCTGTCTCTCTCACAGAGGTACAAGCTTTTTCTGTGTAACAGCTATAACATGATGTTATCTTTTGTTGCACAACGGGCAGATTATCATTTATAAAACGAATTAATGCAAATTTGTAGGCAGTTGTAAGATATTCTGCGATAATTCATTTCATGCGTGCTGCAAGAACAATAGCCCGCATCTCGTGGTCGTGCGGTAGCGTTCTCGCTTCCCACGCCCGGGTTCCCGGGTTCGATTCCCGGCGGGGTCAGGGATTTTCTCTGCCTCGTGATGGCTGGGTGTTGTGTGCTGTCCTTAGGTTAGTTAGGTTTAAGTAGTTCTAAGTTCTAGGGGACTTATGACCACAGCAGTTGAGTCCCATAGTGCTCAGAGCCATTTGAACCATTTTTTCTCAAGAACAATAAGGCTACTTTGTCATCAACTCGAATGTTGGTTCGATCACTACATTGCTTTGTTAGATACGGTGCCACTCGAGGTGGTATAGCTTTCCTCCGACCTTTGAACTGACAAATAGCTAGTTATGGGCATCTACAGTTTAATTTGGACTTGGAACCACATAGCGACTAGGCATTTTTCACATTAACAAGTCACTACCAGAGGTGAAAGAGCTGGTAAATGACGGGAAAAATCAGTGGAGCGATTTGCAGTCGGACACCCTCCAGCGACACTTAAGAACAATAAAGAGAAACATTGAAGCTTACTACAGTAGGGCACAGAGGGTCGCTTGCCCAGTAAAGTGACGTAAAAGGATCCCACGCCACGTGACAGGAATCCGAGAGGCCTCGCTACTTCCTTCACGCCTTACGCAACGCTGCACACGGAAAAAGTCTTAACACCATAATTTATTCTCGTAAATAGCATCTTCTTGGCAACTCCTTTTGGTTGTTACGTCAACGGAAACAGTAGGTTCCGCCTTCAACAGGATGCGGCACGTTTAATTGTTTCGTTGTAATTGAAGCAGGCGACGTGCCTCTGTACTGCTGTGCGTATATCAGGTTAGCGAGTCTCTGAAGAAGTCGACGCGATAGGACAGCCTGTTAGTTACCCTGTTCTTCGGTTCAAAGCTATTGTTTCTAAGTTTTTTATTACCATATTTTTCAGTTCTTGATGAGCTCTACAACACTTCATGGCAAAAAAAAAAAACAACGCCCCGCAAAAATCAAGTCCGAGAGAACATACTAGTAGATGGGTTACTATCGTTAAAGTTCGAAAATGTAGCGCAGGAAGAGCACGGCAGAGGTCATAGAAATGGTTAAAGAAATCATTCTGGAGAAAGTTGCATTTTACTATCAAAACGTACAGGGGATGGACAAGAATATCGAAATACCATAAACACAACCCATCACCATGGTTACTACAGCGTAGGAAACCCGTTGCATCCGAAACAGTTGCCATTCGTCTCGGAATGAATAAATGCACTTCCTGTATGCTTTTCAAGGGGATCTTATACTATCCTCCTGTAAAATAGTGGAAAGTTCAGATAGCGATGATGGAGGTGGATAACGATCACGAACCCACCTCTCCAAAACAGACCACCAATGTTCAAAAATGTTGAGATCTGGTGACTGTGGCGGCCAGGGAAGATGCGACAATTCATCCTCCTACTCACAAAACCAGTCGTGGACGATGTGAGTTGTGAGAACAGGAACCCTTTCGTCTTGGAACACAGCATCATCATTGGAATACGATCATTGTACCGTGGGGTGGACATGAACTGCCAAAATGGTGACATAATCCTTGTCAATAATGCGATCTTGTAGGCTCACCATGTGGCCCATGACATTCTACGATAGGTTGGAGAATCATAAAGCTATACTCATTTAAAATATGATGGAGATAAGCTTTATTCAAACTAGCTGAGAACACGGCGTTGTATGGGCATGTACTTATTCCAGTCTTCTGTTAGTCCATCCCCTCCTTCACCTCTGTCCATTTCCTTCTCTGCCTAACCTGTCCATTTCATACTTCCCCCTTTCTCTATCCATCTCTTCCTTCCCCTTCTGACTGTCCAATTCCTCCACCCTCACTCTCTGTCGGACTCTTCCAGCCCTCTCTCTGTCCATCTCCCTCTGCCATTCGTCCTCTCCTTTCTCTATCAGTCTCCTCCTCGCCCCTCTCTCTGTCTGTCTCCAGTCCCTCCTATCTCTGCCCATCTCCTCCCTCCTCTCTCTGTCAATCTCCTCCTACTCCTCTCCCTTTCTCTGTCCACCTTGTCCTCCCACCTTTATCCCAACATCTCCACCTCCCACCTCCCTCTGTCCATCTCCTCCTGCCCCTCCTTCTCTCTATCTCCTCCCTCTATCTACATCCATCTCCTCTTTCCCACACTCTGTCTCTCCATCTCCTTCTCCGCAATTCTTCTCTGTCCATCACCCCCACCTCAATAGTAGGCTGGAGATTTTTACCCCATAGTACTTCTTTCCAGATAGTATGTAACGTATGTATAAATCTTGGCTGAAATAGATCCAGCGGCTTAGGAGGAGGTTTTTATTCCTGGCTCCACCAGTGTACGCACATATAACATATATTTCACACATCTTTAACATATTTCACCCATATGTGACCTGTATCTCGAGCAAATTTCGCACTGCAGCTTATTTTTCATGCAGCTCAATGTTTACGACGTCTTATCTCATGAATTATGAGTCCTACGATGATCAAATTTTGCGAGTACAGTTAGCGTCATGTGTGGATACTGTCTGCGGAATGTGTTGGGAATAGTGTTAGTAGTAAAGACGGAATAGATAAAAAAAAGTCATGGACGTTGCGGTAGTGTTTCACGCTTCACAGTGTTTATGACGTCATATCTTCTGACGTACGCGTCGTACTATTATACAGTTTTGCAGGTACATTCAGTGTTATATGTGAATGCTGTATGCAAATTGTGTCATGAATAAGTGTAGTAGTAAAGAAGTAATGAATTACGACGTTGTGCCTGATGCGACACATTTCTTGCATGAACTGTGAAGATTTAGCAAGCGATAAACTCTTTTCCTTTCATCATTTTGTGGAGTTTGTCAGCGAGAAAAAGTTTCGTAAAGATTTGAAATTGCTGGCCGAGGTGGCCGAGCGGTTCTAGGCGCTACAGTCTGGAACCTCGCGACCGCTACGGTCGCAGGTTCGAATCCTGCCTCGGGCATGGACGTGTGTGATGTCCTTAGGTTAGTTAGGTTTAACTAGTTCTAAGTTCTAGGGGACTGATGACCACAGCAGTTGAGTCCCATAGTGCTCAGAGCCATTTTTCAGGCCCGGAACGTAACCTTTTTTTTTGCGGGCTATAGGGATACTGTGTTTTTGTTCTAGTCTATAATTACCACAGCGTCCGCCTCCGGTAGCTGAGTGGTCAGAGCGACAGAATATCAGTCCTAAGGGCCAGGATTCGACTCCCGGCTGGGTCGGAGATTTTCTCCGCTCAGAGACTGGATGTGGTGTTGTCATAATCATCATCATTTCATCCCCATCGACGCACCAGTCGCCGAAGTAGCGTCAGATCGAAAGACTTGCACCTGGCGAACAGTCTACCCGACGGGAGGCCCTAGTCACACGACATTGACATTGCCACAACAATCATTATCCGAAGCAAAATTCGTGGAAATGTCAGTTATTTTCTGTTTCTTGTGATGTATCCATTATTTCTAACGAGATGTCGATATCATTCGAATGAATCTCCAAGAAATTAATAAATGAAGAAGCAGGTCTTCAGGAGAAGTATATGATTTCGATTGCATGCCACGTTCTTCATGTTTCATATTTGCAAGGGTGAAAACTTTATTTGGATTCCATATTACTGTGGAAGTCTGGAACATGCGCGAAGACAAAAGCTGTTAGCTAACATATACAATGAAAACACAAAGAAAATTAATTCAGTTTTATCTCCTTTGTTAACAGTTTACGATAATGCAGACTGCTAATTATTTTGGATATTAAATATGTTGGAAATTAAAGCAAACGGAAACTGCGAATAACTGCGTCAGAGAAATTGCCAAGAGAAACTGAATCACTTCACAAATTACGACTGCGTTGTGCCGTGTTACCTGTCTACCGTCGTGCAGTCAACCAGGGGTATGCACCTGCCGTGTTGCGAATGCACCGTTTGTCGGAGCTACGGCAGAGGCGTACATTCCTCTAGCCACCTGCCCGCAGCTCGTGATCTACTGGCTAGCGTTACTGCCTCGGATCACGGGGTCCCGGTTTCGCTGCCCATGGACTGGGTGTTTGTGTTGTCCTCATCATTTCATCAGCATCATCATTCTTGAAAGTGGCTACATTGCACTGTGTAAAGATTGGGACTTTGTACGGGCGCTGATGGCCCTGCAGTTGAGCGCCCCACAAACCAATCATCATCATCTAGCCACCTGGCAAGCCACGAAGTTGGCAATTTTCAACATTTTTTTTAATTGCTTGCAGTTAGTGTGAGCAGCTAAAAATCTGTCATTGTGTTTCTTTCGATCTATTCTTCTTGTACAAAAAATGCCGGAACACGTTTCGAAATATCGGACTGGACAGATCCCTTGTAAACATCATCTGCGGATTCTGAAGAACCGTGTCAAAAATGGTGTAATCGACAATATTCCAGTCTTACACTCCTGGAAATGGAAAAAAGAACACATTGACACCGGTGTGTCAGACCCACCATACTTGCTCCGGACACTGCGAGAGGGCTGTACAAGCAATGATCACACGCACGGCACAGCGGACACACCAGGAACCGCGGTGTTGGCCGTCGAATGGCGCTAGCTGCGCAGCATTTGTGCACCGCCGCCGTCAGTGTCAGCCAGTTTGCCGTGGCATACGGAGCTCCATGGCAGTCTTTAACACTGGTAGCATGCCGCGACAGCGTGGACGTGAACCGTATGTGCAGTTGACGGACTTTGAGCGAGGGCGTATAGTGGGCATGCGGGAGGCCGGGTGGACGTACCGCCGAATTGCTCAACACGTGGGGCGTGAGGTCTCCACAGTACATCGATGTTGTCGCCAGTGGTCGGCGGAAGGTGCACGTGCCCGTCGACCTGGGACCGGACCGCAGCGACGCACGGATGCACGCCAAGACCGTAGGATCCTACGCAGTGGCGTAGGGGACCGCACCGCCACTTCCCAGCAAATTAGGGACACTGTTGCTCCTGGGGTATCGGCGAGGACCATTCGCAACCGTCTCCATGAAGCTGGGCTACGGTCCCGCACACCGTTAGGCCGTCTTCCGCTCACGCCCCAACATCGTGCAGCCCGCCTCCAGTGGTGTCGCGACAGGCGTGAATGGAGGGACGAATGGAGACGTGTCGTCTTCAGCGATGAGAGTCGCTTCTGCCTTGGTGCCAATGATGGTCGTATGCGTGTTTGGCGCCGTGCAGGTGAGCGCCACAATCACGACTGCATACGACCGAGGCACACAGGGCCAACACCCGGCATCATGGTGTGGGGAGCGATCTCCTACACTGGCCGTACACCACTGGTGATCGTCGAGGGGACACTGAATAGTGCACGGTACATCCAAACCGTCATCGAACCCATCGTTCTACCATTCCTAGACCGGCAAGGGAACTTGCTGTTCCAACAGGACAATGCACGTCCGCATGTATCCCGTGCCACCCAACGTGCTCTAGAAGGTGTAAGTCAACTACCCTGGCCAGCAAGATCTCCGGATCTGTCCCCCATTGAGCATGTTTGCGACTGGATGAAGCGACGTCTCACGCGGTCTGCACGTCCAACACGAACGCTGGTCCAACTGAGGCGCCAGGTGCAAATGGCATGGCAAGCCGTTCCACAGGACTACATCCAGCATCTCTACGATCGTCTCCATGGGAGAATAGCAGCCTGCATTGCTGCGAAAGGTGGATATACACTGTACTAGTGCCGACATTGTGCATGCTCTGTTGCCTGTGTCTATGTGCCTGTGGTTCTGTCAGTGTGATCATGTGATGTATCTGACCCCAGGAATGTGTCAATAAAGTTTCCCCTTCCTGGGACAATGAATTCACGGTGTTCTTATTTCAATTTCCAGGAGTGTATTTTCTGGGAGAATTGATAGCCGAACGTGTAGGGCAGGAAAGTAATGATAAATGATGTTCGTCGGAAATACCTTGCACGCTCCTCGCCATATTTGGCCAGGAAATATCCTATCGTAAAATGACGTGTGGAGTAGGCTGGAGAACGGGCAGTACCACACAATCTCCACATCTGACAAAGTTGACAGCAGAGGTCTGTCTGGCCGTGACCCTAGCTGGCCACCCAGGTCACCTGATCTGTCAGTGAGCGGTTACTATGTGTGGGGAGCCCTCAAGTCTAATTTGTATCGCAACAACTCTCATAGTTCCAGCAGTTCAGCTTCTATCCGCCTTCAGCATCTCGCTGACCAGGGCCAAAAAGTGCCAAGAGGTTAATGGTGCTCACTTTCAACATCTGCCGTAGTCAGGTTAGTACTAACTGCCCTTTCTTTTACTATGTTTCTTTGAATCCTGAAACTCTGTTCTCTGCGACACTTTTATTTGCCCCATTCTGTATACACTGAAGCGCCAAAGAAACTGGTACAGGCATGCGTATTCAAATAGAGAGATATGTAAACACGCAGAATACGGCTCTTCTGTTGGCAACGCCTAAATAAGACAACAAGTGTCAGTTGTTAGATCGGTTACTTCTGCTAAAAAGGCAGGATATCGAGATTTAAGTGAGTTTGAACATGATGTTACAGTCGGCGCACCAGTGATGGGTTCAAATGGCTCTGAGCACTATGGGACTTAACAGCTGTGGTCATTAGTCCCCTAGAACTTAGAACTACTTAAACCTAACTAACCTAAGGACATCACACACATCCATGCCCGAGGAAGGATTCGAACCTGCGACCGTAGCAGTCGCGCGGTTCCGGACTGAGCGCCTAGAACCGCGAGACCACCGCGGCCGGCACCAGTGATGGGACACAGCATCTCCGAGGTAGTGATGAAGTGGGGAGTTTCCCGTACGACCAGTTCACGAGTGTACCGTGAATATCAGGAATCTGGTACAACATCGAATCGCCGATATCGATGTGGTCGGATAAAGATCCTGCAAGAACGGGACCAACGACGACTGAAGAGAATCGTTCAACGTGACAGAAGTGCAACCCTTCCGCAGATTGCTGCAGATTTCAACGATGGGCCATCAGCAAGTGTCAGCGTGCGATCCATTCAACGTAACATAATCGATATGGGCTTTTGGAGCCGAAGGCCCGCTCGTGTACCCTTGATGACTGTCACTACATGACGTCTGCCTGATCTTGATTTAATAGAGGTTGTTCCGTCGCGTTTCCAGTCACGTCACTAACAGTCGACTGGGGCATCTTTAGAAGGGTTGAAATGTTCCCGATACATTTGTTACTCAGGTGGAGTCCAGTGAGTAGACCCGTTCGAAGTCATTGAGCTATCCTGACAGATCCACTCTGCTGTTACTGGTTCTCTACTAACGACACAATACTCCCCGCGATCTTTTATACTGGCGGGTCCACCTGTCGTGAGATCTTGTGGTCACTTCCACAATACATGGGACTGTCCAGCTCAAATGGCTCTGAGCACTATGGGACTTAACATCTATGGTCATCAGTCCCCTAGAACTTAGAACTACTTAAACCTAACTAACCTAAGGACAGCACACAACACCCAGCCATCACGAGGCAGAGAAAATCCCTGACCCCGCCGGGAATCGAACCCGGGAACCCGGGCGTGGGAAGCGAGAACGCTACCGCACGACCACGAGATGCGGGCGACTGTCCAGCTAATTCTGATCAGATTGTGTATGCAAAAATTAATGTTTATTTGTTTCTCTCACACACGTTTCTATACCATTCGTTCGATTGCGATGGAACTTTGTTGAGCTGGTGTGCACGCTCGCGACGGTTTCTGAAGTAGTACATCCATTATATGCGCAATTGCGACGAAAAATTGGAAATTTGTGGTAAGGTCTTATGGGGCCAAACTGCTGAGGTCATCGGTCCCTAAGCCTACACACTACTTAATGTAACTTAAACTAACTTACGCTATGGACAACACACACAACCATGCCCGAGGGAGGATTCGAACGTCCGACGAGGGGAGCCGCACGGACCGTGACAAGGCGCCTGAGACCGCGAGGCTACCCAGCGCTGCGAAAATTCTGGAACGAGTGATGTACTGCGATCACGTCAATTCAGCTCTCTAGTCATGTCAACTAATTATGTATGTAGAATGTACTATGGAGCACAAAAAAGCACTGTAAATGTATCATCGTGCACTGAAAGTTTTGAGGGGAAAAGAATAGTTCTTAGGTGGCACACTCATTTTATTATCTGGTGATTTTCGACAAATTTTGTCAGTTATACCGCGTTCAACAGACGCCGATGAAGTTGATGCATGTCACAAACAATCAGTTTTGTGGCGACACGTACAGAGACTGCCTTTGAAGATCAATATGCGTATACAACTACAACATGATGAATACGCCAAATGCTTCACGAAACAGTTATTAGATATTCAGAATCAGACAAAGACAATCGATAAACCTACGCCATGTACGCGTGTTATAT
Organism: Schistocerca nitens; assembly: GCF_023898315.1. Classification (NCBI taxonomy): domain Eukaryota; kingdom Metazoa; phylum Arthropoda; class Insecta; order Orthoptera; family Acrididae; genus Schistocerca; species Schistocerca nitens. The sequence continues at coordinate 257,816,876 of NC_064616.1, read as the reverse complement.
TGCCAACAAAAGACCTTTTAAAGTCTCAAACGTCTATGATGTATATAAGCAGACTGAAGCGACGAATGAAAATTTCTAACAAGGCTAGGATTCGAACCCGAGTCTCCTACTCATTAGGCAGATGGGCTGACCGCTGCACCACCCTGGCACAGTGCGTTTGCACAACTGCATGTACTATCCTTCCACGCCTCCCTCCTTAATTAAATTTCCCATTCACATCTCAGACCACTTGGTATTCTCTCTAAGCTCGAACAGCATGAATGGGAACTTGGATTGAGAAGGTATTTGTAGTAGGGTAGTCCGTGCCGATGTGCAAAGCCACTGTGCCAGGATGGCATAGTGGTTAGCGCATCTCCCTAGCGAGCAGGAGACCCAGGTTCGTATCCCAGCCTTGGTACAAATGTTCATTCGTCGCTTCAGCCTGAATACATACATCTCCTGTTAATCTATTTGGTATGGGACTCACACACTCGATAAATATTCTAGGACGGTTTGTGAGAGTGTTTTGTAAGCAAGCTTCTTTGTAGAGTCCCTGTGTTTTCTCAGTTTTCTACCAATGCAGCGAAGTCAATCAACTGCTTTAAATCCAACTGAGGTTATGTGATCATTCGTTTTAACATCACTACACACTGTTACATCCAAAAATTTCTTTGAGCTGTGTCAGAATGACACTGTAGTCACTGGATACTATGTTTCTTTGAGTCTACAGTTTTACATATCTGAACATTTAAAGCAAATTGTCAATCATTGCACCATTTTAAAATCTTATCGAGACGTGACTGCACATTTATACAGCTTTTTTCAGATAGTACCTCGTTATAGGTAACTGTGTCGTCTGTGAAAATCTGAGATAGTTATTAATGTTTCCCGAATGAGATTTTCACTCTGCAGCGGAGTGTGCGCTGATATGAAACTTTCTGGCAGATTAAAACTGTGTGCCGGACCGAGATTCGAACTCGGGACCTTTGCCTTTCGCGGGCAAGTGCTCGCCATCTGAGCTACCCAAGCCCCGTTGTCACAGCTTTACTTCCGCCAATACCTCTTCTCCTACCTTCCAAACTTCACAGAAGCTCTTCTGCGAACACTATGTTCCAGGAGTGCTAGTTCTGCAGATTCGCAGGAGAGCTTCTGTGAAGTTTGGAAGGTAGGAGACGAGGTACTGGCGTAAGAAAAGCTGTGAGGACGGGGCGTAGGTCATGCTTGGGTAGCTCAGAATGTGAGCACTTGCCCGCGAAAGGTAAAGGTCCCGAGTTCGAGTCTCGGCCCGGCACACAGTTTTAATCTGCCAGGAAGTTTCAGTTATTAATGTTGCCTGTTATGTCATTAACACAAAATGAACAGAAAGAGCCCTAATTCTGTTATCTGGGGCATGGCTGAGGTTACTTGCACATCTGTCGATGATTCTCCCTCCAAGATTTGGTCCTGATGTCGGTTACACATGCGGTACACAAATAATGGTGAGAAAGTCTGCCCTATTGACACTGTACAGAAAGTTCCAAAGAATATTTGTGACTGAATGTTGAACTGTTCAGCAGATTCTTTGACTATCTGCATTAGGGTCTTCATGTATAAAATTGCCCTGTTGCTTTTCAGCAATGCTCTACGGTTCACGGCCTCTCCTCTTACGTTCGTGTGTCTAAATGAACTGTCAGGCAAGCAAATCTGCTGCAGACCTCATTGCGCCAGCACGCAGCAGCCCTACAGTTCCACGGCACAACAAAGCATGCGTTCCGTGTCGACGGCCACGTGAATGCACTGTGTAACCCAGAAAAAGTATACTGAGCGACGACTTACTTTTAACGTCACTGTGTGTGTGTGTGCAGTTAAACTGTCAGTGACCATGTCTGCAAGACAGCTCGCGTGCACCTAATGAGGAGGCATCCAAATTACACAAAAACGTCGGAGTCTAGAGAAAGCAGCCGGAGAAGCATTTTTAATGGGGCAGAATGCCATTCGTCAAGGAAGCGAGTGATTCTGAGCGAGCAAAAGCGCAGACAGGATAAGAGAGTAATTTCTTGTCGTTTTGACGAGACAGCCGTGGCAGGTGGCACGCGCTCTCCACATTATCCGTCATTTTTTTGAGCAAATTTCAGCAGTCTCAGGCTGCAAAACCGTCGTTAGCATCGAAAGCGGATACGCTTGATGGCAAGTAAGTGGCTCTTTCTTCTAGGCAACTGTTAGAGTGTGCAGACTCAGGGGATATACTGATGGGAAGGGAAAACGGGACAGTTGTGTGACGTTTAGGGAGACGTGGATTCGTACGAGAACACAGTGGAAATCTCTTGGCTCGAACTTAGATACTGGGTTTTTGCTGTCGAAAAGTCGCCTTTTTTATGCAGCCCCCTTTAATGCAACTGAGTCTGTTCAACTTTTCTCCATTATTTTCCATAGATGTAGGGCGATTCTGGAAGGTCTGCGACGTAGTTACGCACTACAGATACTGGTTTCCCGTCTCCAAAGAATCACTTGCCTAATACTCAAAAGTTATTGTTATCTCTTTTACAGGGTAATCAATGAGAAAACCCCTTTTGGATCACAGAAAACACTCATTTTAACATTTGCGACACATGAAATCGGCTTCGCCATGTCTGCTGCTTTCATTGCCCTATCGTGACTGTCGTGTACTTGGGAACCCCGGCCTTAAACTAATTGGTATACAAAATCAGTTTGATTCTTTCTACATCTACATCTACATCTACAGAGCGTTCATCGTACCACCATCACAATAATTCTTTATTACTCCACTCTCCAACAATGCGTGGGAAAAATGAACACCCATATCTTTCCGTGCAAGCTCTGATTTCCCTTGTTTGATTGTGTTGACCACTTCTCCCTATGTAGGTCGGCGTGAAAAAGATATTTTCGCATTTCCAGGAGAAAGTTGATGATTGAAATTTCGTGAGCACATCCCGTCACAACGAGAAACGCCATTGTTTTAATGATGTCCACCCCAAATCCTGTTGTAGGTCCGTAACACTCTCTCCCCTGTTTCTCGATAATACAAAACGTGATGTCCTTGTTTGAACTTTCTCGATTTACTCCGTTAAACCTCTCTGGTAAGGATCCCACACCGCGCATCAGTCCTCCAAAAGAGGACGGACAAGTGTAGTGTAGGCAGTCTCTTTAGCAGATCTGTTGTAGCTTCTAAGTGTTCTGCCAAAAAACGCAGTCTTTGGTTCACCTTCCCCACAACATTTTTTAAAGTGGTTCAAACATTGCTGAGAAATTCGTACATCGGTAAGCATACAAAAAATGCAGTATCCGTATTGGGAATGAATCCTGGAAGATTGAAAATGTGTGCCCGATCGGGACTCGAACCTAAGACCCTTTTGTTTCGCAGGCAAAGTGCGCTACCAACATTTTTAAGGGTTTCCAAACCTCCACTTCTAGCTCTGTCTTGCACTCTCGATACTCGCTTTCGTCGGCGTTGGCTTCAACCGCCTCGTATATAATGAACATATCCTCTTCTGTAAAATTCGAAACTGGAATTGCTACTTCAACGCAATTTTTGTCTTTGTCCCCATTCGCTGCGCGTTCATCTTGTTTGATGCAAACAAAAACCCTATATTCTTCTTAAGTTTCAAATCAAGGAAATTGGAAATTTGTGGTAGGGTCTTATGGGACGAAACTGCTGAGGAATTGGTCCATAAGCTTACACACTATTTAATGTAATTAAACTAACTTACACTAAGGACGACACACACACTCATGCCCGATGGAGGACTCGAACCTCCGACGGGGAGAGCCGCGCAGACTGTGACGAGACGCCCTAAACCGCGCGGCTACCCCGCGCGGCTCAAGGAAATGTGTCGGAATAAATAAATAAACTGTTTGCTCACACTTCTCTGTCTGGTTTACTCTCATCGGTGGGGACTTGCTTTTTATGGTTCTATAATTAAAATATGTCCACCGACTGAGCTACCCAAGCACGACTCAGCTTTACTTCCGCCACTACCTCTTCTCCTGCCTTCGAAACCTCACACAAGTTCTCTTCCGAACCCTGCTGGACCAGCAACGTGTAAGACAGAATATTGTGAAGCTACAGGCTAATGGATTGTCTCTGGAATGAAAATTCTTTCTCTAGTTGAGTGTGCCCCCCACCCTATCGACCCGCAATGAACCATGGACCTTGCCGATGGTGGCGAGGCTTGCGTGCTTCAGCAATACAGACAGCCGTATAGTAGGAATTAAAATCCACAGAGAGGAGATAAAAACTCTGAGGTTTGCCGACGACACTGTAATTCTGTCAGAGACAGCAAAGGGCCTGGAAGAGCACAAAACGGAATAGACAGTGTCTTGAAAGGAAGATAAAAGATGAACATCAAAAAAAGCAAAACGAGGATAATGGAATGTAGTCGAATCAAATCAGGTGATGCTGAGGGAATTAGATTAGGAAATGAGACACTTAAAGTACTAAACGAGTTTTGTTATTTGGGGAGTAAAAATCTGATGATGATCGAAATAGAGAGGATATAAAATGTGGACTGGCTATGGCAAGGAAAGCGTTTCTGAAGAAGAGAAATTTGTTAATATCGCCTATAGATTTAAGCGTCAGGAAGTCTCTTTTGAAAGTATTTGTATGGAGTGTAGCCATGTATGAATGCGGAACATGGATGATAAACAGTGTAGACAAGAAGAGAATAGAAGCTTTCAAAATGTGGTGCTACAGAAGAATGCTGAAGATTAGATGGGTAGATCACGTAACTGATGAGGAGGTTCTGAATAGAATTGGGAGAAGAGGAATTTGTTGTACAACTTGACTAGAAGAGGGGTTCGGTTTGCAGGACACGTTCGGAGGCATCAAGGGATCACAAATTTAGTATTGGAGGGAAGCGTGGAGGGTAAAAATCGTAGAGGGAGACCAAGAGGTGAATACACTAAGCAGATTCAGAAGAATGTAGGTTGCAGTAGTTATTCGGAAATGAAGAGGCTTGCCCAGGATAGAGCAGCATGGAGAGCTGTAGCAAACAAGTCTCTGGACTGAAGACCAGAACAACAGCAACAGTAGCAACAACAACAACAACAGTGGAGTGTGTGCTGATTTTAAACTTTCTAGTAGATTTAAACTATGTGCCGGAACGGAACTCAAATCTGGGACCTTTGTATTTCCCTGGTAACTGTTCTACCGACTGAGCTATCCAAACACGACTCACAGTTTTATCTCCGCCAGTACCTCTTTTCCTATCTTACAGACTTCACAGGTATTTCCTGTGTACCTTGCTGGATCAGAACTCCTGGAAGATGGGAAGGAGAGTGAGAGAGAGAGGGAGAGAGAGAGAGAGAGAGAGAGAGAGAGAGAGAGAGAGAGAGAGGGGGGGCTGATGGTGGAAGAAGTGAGAAAGAGTATGTGCCCAACGTTTGCTTCAATCAATGAATTGAAATTTACATTCAGCATTATGTACATCAACTTTATACCCTCCCTTGCAAAATATCAGCATGTAGTCGGAGAAAATTTATCATGAATGTAAATCAGTCGAAGTGGCCGTGCGGTTAAAGGCGCTGCAGTCTGAAACCGCAAGACCGCTACGGTCGCAGGTTCGAGTCCTGCCTGGCAGAAGTAAAGCTGTGAGGACCGGGCGTGAGTCGTGCTTCGGTAGCTCAGATGGTAGAGCACTTGCCCGCGAAACGCAAAGGTCCCGAGTTCGAGTCTCGGTCGGGCACACAGTTTTAATCTGCCAGGAACATTCATATCAGTGCACACTTCGCTGCAGAGTGAAAATCTCATTCTGGAAACATCCTCCAGGCTGTGGCTAAGCCATGTCTCCACAATATCCTTTCTTTCAGGAGTGCTAGTTCTGCATGGTTCGCAGGAGAGCTTCTGTAAAGTTTGGAAGGTAGGAGACGAGATACTGGCAGAAGTAAAGCTGTGAGGACCGGACGTGAGTCGTGCTTCAGTAGCTCAGGTGGTAGAGCACTTGACCGCGAAAGGCTAATGTCCCGAGTTCGAGTCTCGGTCGGGCACAGAGTTTGAATCTGCCAGGATCTTTCATATCAGCGCACACTCCGCTGCAGAGTGAAAATCTCATTCTGGAAACATCCCCCAGGCTGTGGCTAAGCCATGTCTCCACAATATCCCTTCTTTCAGGAGTGCTAGTTCTGCATGGTTCGCAGGAGAGCTTCTGTAAAGTTTGGAAGGTAGGAGACGAGATACTGGCAGAAGTAAAGCTGTGAGGACCGGGCGTGAGTCGTGCTTCAGTAGCTCAGGTGGTAGAGCACTTGCCCGCAAAAGGCAAAGGTCCCGAGTTCGAGTCTCGGTCGGGCACACAGTTTGAATCTGCCAGGTAGTTTCATATCAGCGCACACTCCGCTGCAGAGTGAAAATCTCATTCTGGAAACATCCCCCAGGCTGTGGCTAAGCCATGTCTCCACAATATCCTTTCTTTCAGGAGTGCTAGTTCTGCATGGTTCGCAGGAGAGCTTCTGTAAAGTTTGGAAGGTAGGAGACGAGATACTGGCAGAAGTAAAGCTGTGAGGACCAGGCGTGAGTCGTGCTTCGGTAGCTCAGGTGGTAGAGCACTTGCCCGCGAAAGGCAAAGGTCCCTAGTTCGAGTCTCGGTCGGGCACACAGTTTTAATCAGCCAGGAAGTTTCAGAACCTGTATTCATCCGAAAAAATGACGTTTTGCTATTCGTGCACCCAGGTTCGTCGTTGAGTACACCATCGCAGGCGCTCCTGTCTGTGATGCAGCGTCAACGGTAACCGCAGCCATGGTCTCCGAGCTGATAGTCCATGCTGCTGCAAACGTCGTCGAACTGTTCGTGGAGATGGTTGTTGTCTTTCAAATGTCCCCATCTGTTGACTCTGGGATCGAGACGTGGCTGCACGATCCGTTACAGCCATGCGGATAAGATAACTGTCACCTCGAGTGCTAGTGATACGAGGCCGTTGGGATCCAGCACGGCGTTCCGTATTACCCTCCTGAACCCCCCGATTCCATATTCCGCTAACAGTCACTGGATCTCGACCAACGCGAGCAGCAATGTCGCGATACGATAAACCGCAATCGCGATAGGATACAATCCGACCTTTATCAAAGTCGGAAACGTGATGGTACGCATTTCTTCTCCTTCACGAGGCATCACGACAACGTTTCACCAGGCAACGTCGGTCAACTGCTGCTTGTGTATGAAAAATCGGTTGGAAACTTTCCTCATGTCAGCACGTTGAAGGTGTCGCCACCGGCGCCAGCCTTGTGTGAATGCTCTGAAAAGCTAATCATTTGTATATAACAGCATCGTCTTCCTGTCGGTTAAATTTCGCGTCTGTAGCTCGTCATCTTCGTGGTGTAGCAATTTTAATGGCCAGTAGTGTAATTCCACCCTTTGCCCGAAAGCCTATGATCATGCCCTATTCGACGTGAGATAAACCGCCCAGTTTCCGCATTACGACACACAACTGCATGGTTGTCCGCGTCAACATCCCTCTCACGCTTTATATATCCTCCACTGCTGGTGCTGCCACCTGTCGTCCCTGCGTGGTTACTGTACGTTGACGTCTAACATAGGCTGTGATCATATTAATCTGACTGACCTTGTACATGGAACATGGAAGTAAGAAACCATTGGGCCAATTCGAGCACATTCCACGGCCTAACTCTAAGCTTCGATATGCCTCTCTCCCTAATACGCTGCTTAGAACTGGTATAGTGTTGTACGTCAAATACAAACATCTGTGCTCTCATCCGGTCTAAACACAGTTCCTAAGGCTACTTTCATTCTGAGGAGCAATCTTAGACGGGCAAGCAGCTTACATGTCGCACGAGAAAGTACATTCACGTTAAGATAATCCACTTTTGACTGTTCCGCAACGATTTTGTTAATTCATATTATTTAAAACTATCCTATGTACTGTATTTCCACACTGTGACCTTAAAACCAAAAGGTCGATATTTCTTACGTCAGTGTAAATATAGATACAGTCAAAATACGATCGTCCTGTGAGATACAAACTTCTGTCACATACCTTGTGTATAGGATATTATTGTGATGCATTAGTGTGTTTGTCATTATACCTTTCGCGTGTTTCTCAGAAGATAGGAACAAAATGACTCACTGTTAGTCCTAGAACAGTTTCTCACAGACATGCATTGTATTTTTCTAATTTCATGTGAAATTTTCAGACTGTTTTTGAGGAAAAGAAAATATTTCCTGTGGCACAAAAAACTGGCCTCAAAAACGTGGCAGTCGTCTTTGGCCCTTGACCAGCATGAGTCATGAACAAGCCGGGGAATAGGAACGTCTCATGCTGAAATTTACGGTAAAAGCGTACCACGCAACACGTAAACATACATACATCAAAAAAACTTTTGCGTCACCTCTGTTAACCCGAGCAAAGACACAATAAAACTAGAAAGTTACCGCCCAATAGCTCTGTTAAGTGTTTCTTACAAACTACTTGAACGACTCATCTACAACAGGATCTACACTCCTGGAAATTGAAATAAGAACACCGTGAATTCATTGTCCCAGGAAGGGGAAACTTTATTGACACATTCCTGGGGTCAGATACATCACATGATCACACTGACAGAACCACAGGCACATAGACACAGGCAACAGAGCATGCACAATGTCGGCACTAGTACAGTGTATATCCACCTTTCGCAGCAATGCAGGCTGCTATTCTCCCATGGAGACGATCGTAGAGATGCTGGATGTAGTCCTGTGGAACGGCTTGCCATGCCATTTCCACCTGGCGCCTCAGCTGGACCAGCGTTCGTGCTGGACGTGCAGACCGCGTGAGACGACGCTTCATCCAGTCCCAAACATGCTCAATGGGGGACAGATCCGGAGATCTTGCTGGCCAGGGTAGTTGACTTACACCTTCTAGAGCACGTTGGGTGGCACGGGATACATGCGGACGTGCATTGTCCTGTTGGAACAGCAAGTTCCCTTGCCGGTCTAGGAATGGTAGAACGATGGGTTCGATGACGGTTTGGATGTACCGTGCACTATTCAGTGTCCCCTCGACGATCACCAGTGGTGTACGGCCAGTGTAGGAGATCGCTCCCCACACCATGATGCCGGGTGTTGGCCCTGTGTGCCTCGGTCGTATGCAGTCCTGGTTGTGGCGCTCACCTGCACGGCGCCAAACACGCATACGACCATCATTGGCACCAAGGCAGAAGCGACTCTCATCGCTGAAGACGACACGTCTCCATTCGTCCCTCCATTCACGCCTGTCGCGACACCACTGGAGGCGGGCTGCACGATGTTGGGGCGTGAGCGGAAGACGGCCTAACGGTGTGCGGGACCGTAGCCCAGCTTCATGGAGACGGTTGCGAATGGTCCTCGCCGATACCCCAGGAGCAACAGTGTCCCTAATTTGCTGGGAAGTGGCGGTGCGGTCCCCTACGCCACTGCGTAGGATCCTACGGTCTTGGCGTGCATCCGTGCGTCGCTGCGGTCCGGTCCCAGGTCGACGGGCACGTGCACCTTCCGCCGACCACTGGCGACAACATCGATGTACTGTGGAGACCTCACGCCCCACGTGTTGAGCAATTCGGCGGTACGTCCACCCGGCCTCCCGCATGCCCACTATACGCCCTCGCTCAAAGTCCGTCAACTGCACATACGGTTCACGTCCACGCTGTCGCGGCATGCTACCAGTGTTAAAGACTGCGATGGAGCTCCGTATGCCACGGCAAACTGGCTGACACTGACGGCGGCGGTCAACAAATGCTGCGCAGCTAGCGCCATTCGACGGCCAACAGCGCGGTTCCTGGTGTGTCCGCTGTGCCGTGCGTGTGATCATTGCTTGTACAGCCCTCTCGCAGTGTCCGGAGCAAGTATGGTGGGTCTGACACACCGGTGTCAATGTGTTCTTTTTTCCATTTACAGGAGTGTATTAAACAATTAATAAGCAAATACCCATAGAACAAGCAGGATTCAGGCCTGGTAGAAGCTGTAATGACCAAGTGTTTGCATTAACAACCCCATCAGTACACTTGTTCGCCCACTGCTTGAATATTGCTCACCATTGTGGGATCCCTACCAGATAGGGTTGATAGAAGAGAAAGAGAAGATCCAACGGAGAGCAGCGCGCTACGTTACATGATCATTTAGTAATCGCGAAAGCGTTACGGAGATGATAGATAAACTCCAGTGGAAGACTCTGCAGGAGAGACGCTCAGTAGCTCGGTACGGGCTTTTGTTGAAGTTTCGAGAACATACCTTCACCGAAGAGTCAAGCAGTATATTGCTCCCTCCTACGTATATCTCGCGAAGAGACCATGAGGATAAAATCAGATAGATTAGAGCCCACACAGAGGCATACCGACAATCTTTCTTTCCACAAACAACACGAGACTGGAATAGAAGGGAGAAACGATAGTTGTACTCAAAGTACTCTCCGCCACTCCGCCACACACCGTCAGGTGGCTTGCGGAGTATGGATGTAGATGTAGATTGAAAATGGATATGAGAAGAAAGGCATAAGCATAGCTGCTTTCTTAGATCTATCCGCCGCCTACGACACCGTATGGCGAGAAGGCCTTCTCTTAAAATTTGTGAGCATCATTCAGTGTCGGAAACTCACAAACCTACTTAGCAACATGCTATGCAACAGACTTTTCCAGACAGTCTTCAAATTAAGTGACGGACTACCTCAAGGATCTGTATTGGCCCCTCTCCTTTTCCACTTACACGTTTATGAGCTGCCGGCCTTAACCTCAAGGAAATTCATATATGCTGATGACATCTGTTTGATAACCCAGAGCTCCAGTTTCACCACTGCTGAAAGCACATTAACTGCCGACATGGAAATCCTGGACACATACTTCAGGAAATTGTGCATCCGTCTAAACCCTCAGAAAACTGTTACTTCAGCATTCCACCTAAGGAACAGACACTGTCTATAAATTAGAAGTTAAATTCCGAGGACAAACCTTACAGTACTGCAGCTCTCCGAAGTACCTCGGAATAACACTCGATAGGTCCCTAACTTTCCCGACAACATCTCTCCAACGCGGCCGCAAAAGTGAAGACCCGTAATAATATCATTCACAAGCTTGCTGGTACCTCCTGGGTTGCAGTGCTAAAACCCTAAGATCAACTGCTTTAGCACTATCATACTCTGTCGCTGAATACTGTTGCCCAACTTGGATGAACAGTGCTCACTGTAGCAAGATAGATGTGCAACTCAACCAGACAATGCGACTTATCACAGGCTGCATACGTAGTACTCAAACTGCATGGGTACCAGTTTTAAGTGACATCCAACCTCCAGTTCTACGAAGATCAGATGCTCTCCTGAAGATCTGGAGAAACTTTCAGAACCCCCAGCTACCCATACAGAGCGATATATTAATAGCAGATCATCAGCGTCTGAAGTCAAGAAAACCACCTTGGCGAACTGCACAACATCTTGAAGCCTCCGACTATAACATCAACGAAGTATGGAGAAGTCAGTGGGAAGGATCGTCAATGTTCAACGGTCATGTGGTTGAAAAGCCTTCCATGCGAGTTCCAGGTTTCACACTCCCCAGACGCCAGTGGAGAACCATCAACCGCATCCGAACAAGACAAGGGAACTGCGGATATCTAAAGCACAAATGGGGCTGGGCAACATCTCCAGATTGTGACTGTGGAGCTTCCCTGCAAACAATAAATCACAGTGTTGGTGAATGCCCGAAACGAGCCTTCAGGGGATCAATAAATGACATCCACCATGCATCACATGAAGGGCTCAACTGGATTAACAGATTGGACTTAGAAATCTAAGAACTTGTTCAATATGTATGGTTCAAATGGCTCTGAGCACTATGGGACTTAACATCTATGGTCATCAGTCCCCTAGAACTTAGAACTACTTAAACCTAACTAACCTAAGGACATCACACAACACCCAGTCATCACGAGGCAGAGAAAATCCCTGACCCCGCCGGGAATCGAACCCGGGAACCCGGACGCGGGAAGCGAGAACGCTACCGCACGACCACGAGCTGCGGACTTTAATGTGTACATAATTTAGTATAATACTTTGGACATTTGATTCTGCACCTGTATTTTGCTTGTCATTTCTCACATTGAATACTCTTAAAATCATGTATTTGTTCCAAGCTCTGTATCATCATACGATAAATAATAATAAATAATAACCTCGGTTCCGGAGATCCGGAACCTGTACAGAAAATTGGAATAGAGATCAACATAAACATCATTTCCGCCCTTTTTACTGCTCATGAAAACCACACATTGCATGTTCTACTACCATACAGCGAGACCTTCAGAGGGGGTGGTCCAGATTGCTGTACACACCGGTACCTCTAATACCCAGTAGCATGTCCACTTGCATTGATGCATGCCTGTATTCGTCGTCGCATACTATCCGCAAGTTCATCAAGGAGCTGTTGGTCCTGATTGTCCCACTCCTAAACAGCGATTCGGCGTAGATCCCTCAGAGTGGTTGGTGGGCCATGTCGTCCATAAACAGCCCTTTTCCATCTATCTCGGGCATGTGGGATAGGGTTCGTGTCTGGAGAACATCCTGGCCACTCTAGTCGAGCGATGTCGTTATCCTGAAGGAAGTCATTCACAAGATGTGCACCATGGAGGAGCGAATTGTCGTCCATGAAGACAAATGCCTCGCCAATACGCTGTCGACATGGTTGCACTATTGGTCGGAGGATGGCAATCACGTATCGTACAGCCGTTACGGAGCCTTCCATCACCACCAGCGGCGTACGTCGACCGAACATAATGCCACCCCAAAACATCAGGGAACCTCCACCTTGCTGCACTAGCTGGACAGTGTGTCTACGGCGTTCACCTGATCGGGTTGCTTCCAAATACGTCTCCGACGATTATCTGGTTAAGGCATATGCGACACTCATTGGTGAAGCAAACATGATGCCAATCTTTAGTGGTCCATTCGGCATGTTGTTGGGCCCATCTGTATTGCACTGCATGGTGTCGTGGTTGCAAAGATGGACCTCGCCATGGACGTCGGGAGTGAAGTTGCGCATCACGCAGCCTATTGCGCACAGTTTGAGGCGTAACACGACGTTCTGTGGCTGCACGAAAAGCATTATTCAACATGGTGGCGTTGCTATCAGGGTTCCTCCGAGCCATAATCCGTAGGTAGCGGTCATCCACTGCAGTGGTAGCTGTTGGGCTGCCTGAGCGAGGCATGTCATCGACTATTCCTGTCTCTCTGCATCTCCTCCGTGTCCGAACATCACTTCGGTTCACTCCGAGACGCCTGGACACTTCCCTCGTTGAGAGCCCTTCCTGGCACAAAGTAACAATGCAGACGCGATCGAACTGAGGTATTGACCCTCTAGGCATGGTTGAACTACAGACAACACGAGCCATGTACCTCCTTTCTGAAATTGATTAGTTGTCGGACCCCGTCCGTCTAATTTGCGCTGCTCATGCATGGTTGTTTACATATTTGGGTGGGTTTAGTGACATGTCTGAGAATTCAAAGGGACTGTGTCTGTCATACAATATCCACAGCCAACGTTTATCTTCAGGAGTTCTGGGAACCGGGGTGATCCAAAACTTTTTTTGATGTGTGTATTTTCTGAATAACGATATCGGTTTGGAAAGTGATTCAGCCTGTTACACACCTGCTATATGAACGCACGGTACTTTTTCTAACGGCCTGCATAAGAATACAGATGCCGATTAGGCGTTCATCGATACTGGTTCTTGGTGAAGACATCTCAGATGTGTTGATTTCCGCACTGCCATTCTAGATAGCACAGCTGAAATGTGTCTGGCCCTGGTAGCTGAGTGGTCAGCGCGACGGAATGTCATGCCTAACGGTCCGGGTTCGATTCCCGGCTGGGTCGGAGATTTTCTCCGCTCAGGGACTGCGTGTTGTGTTGTCCTTATCATCATCATTTCATCCCCATCGGCACGCAAGTCGCCGAAGTGGCGTCAACTCGAAAGACTTGCACCAGGCGAACGGTCTACCCGACGGGAGGCCCTAGCCACACGACATTTCCATTGCATGAAATGTGACTCTTTAATGGGAAAGAGAACAGTGGTTGACCGTTGCAAATAAAATCCTGGATGCCAAACAAATCAGTTATGTTACTGAAGTCATTTGTCCGTAAAAGTCTAACCGCTTCTGTAGGTGAGACCATCAACACACTCTTAGGTGATGGTGCTCGGCTCGAAAGTAGTCAGTTCGAACCTTGGTGGTAGGATAAATGGTAAATATCTGTCCCTCAACGGGAGGAGATATGGGTAAGTAGAATTTCTGATCAACAGACTTTGGATCAATATCCCACTGTCTCGTGGAGTCAAGACACGGCAGAGTGAGTTGGTGAGATAGTTAGCGCACTGGACTCGCGTTTGGGAGGACAACGGTTCAAATCCACGTCCGGCCCTCCACGTTTTTTAAGTTCGGCGTGGTTTTCCTAAATTGCTTCAGGCAAATGTCTGGATAGTTCCTTTGAAAGGGGACGGCCGATTGTCTTTCCCATGCTTGGAACATCCGGAGCTCTAATGGCCTCGATGTTGACGGGACTTGAAACCCTAATCTTCCTTCCTTCGTAGTGTGGCTCCCTTCTTTCTACTCAAAAGGTGCCGCCATTGTGTCGACGCAAGGTTAGACCCTTTCCATTCTGACTCTAATCGTTATCACCAACACAAAAATGATACTGAACTATTACGCCTAATCCATTCAGTCACTTACATCGGACAAATAGACCTGTACTTAAATATACAACACTCGCACTTCGCAAAGGACGTATGCCATTGAAAACGTGTTAAGAAAGCCTTCCTAATTAGGCAACTTAAAAACGACTCTGGGTTCCCTATTCAACAATGACAGACATAGATAACTTTGTTCTGGTGTACACCACAGACATAAATTTATTAAATGGGAGAAGCACTTTTCTTATTTGGCGGTATTTATTTACCTATCATCGATTGAAAACTGATGTCCACCCAGAAGATACGATATATTAGATGAGCGAAATACCACCAGACTTCAAGAAGAATGTAGAAATTCTAGTTCCAAATAAAGTAGGTGCTGACAGAAGTGAATACTGTCGAACCTTCAGTTTAATGAGTCCTGGTTGCAAGACACTGACACGAAATATTTATAGAATTACGGAAAAACTGATAGAACCTGATGTCGGGGAGATTATTTTGGTTTCCCGAGAAGTACAGGACACGCGAGACAGTACTAACTGTTCGACGTTTCTCAGAAGATACGTTAAAGAATGGCAAAACTATTGTACATTTATAGAATTTATAGATATACAGAAAGTTTTTGGCAATTTTGACTGTGAAACACTCTTTGAAATTCTGAAGAGAGCAGGGAGCGAAAAGTTATCTAAAATTTGTATAAAAACCAGGGGGAAGTTATAAGAGTCGAAAGACATGAAAGGGAAGCAGTAGGTGTGAAGTGAAAGAGACAAGGCTGTAGCCTCTCCCTAATATTATTCAGTCTGACAATGAGAAAACAGTAAAGGACACCAAGAAGAAATCTGGAAAGTGGATTAAAGTACAAGAAGAAGAAATAAAAACTTTGACGTTTGCTGAGGAATGATGAATGGTGCAAATTCCAGGAGTAGGCCCTGAAAGTAAATAAATGTAAAATACTGCTCGTACACAGGAAAAGAAATTCACTACTCTACAACTACACTATTGATAACAAATTGCTGGAATCAGTATCCACCGTAAAATATCTAGGAGTGACTGTTCAGAGCGACTTTAAGTGGAATGACCACATAAAACAAATGACATACATGAAGAAAATTAAGGAAATGTAACTCATCCACGGAGGAAGCGGCACTTGTTCAACCGATTCTTGAGCATTGTTCATCAGCCTGGGACCCTTGCCAGGTAGGAACGATGAGCGGCGCATTTGGTCGTGTGATCGTTTAGTCGGCGCGAGAGCGTTACGGAGATGGTCAACGAACTCCAGTGCCATACGCTACAAGAGAGGCATTGTGCATCACTGAGAGGTCTTCTTCTGAAATTTCGAGAGAATACTTTCAGGGAACACTCGGTCAACATACTACTTCCTCTCACATACATCTCACGAAATGGACATATGTGAAAATTCGAGAAAAAAAAATGTTCAAATATGTGTGAAATCTTATGGGACTTAACTGCCAAGGTCATCAGTCCCTAAGCTTACGCACTACTTAACGTAAATTATGCTAAGGACAAACACATACACACCCATGCCCGAGGGAGGATCGAACCTCCGCAGGGACCAGCCGCACAGAAAATTCGAGAAATTAGAGCTAATACAGATACTTACCAACAATCATTCTTCCTACGCGCCATTCGCGAGTGTAACAGGGAAGAGGGGATCAGTTAGTGCTACCCGAAGTGCGCTCCACGGAGTATTGATATACACTCCTGGAAATTGAAATAAGAACACCGTGAATTCATTGTCCCAGGAAGGGGAAACTTTATTGACACATTCCTGGGGTCAGATACATCACATGATCACACTGACAGAACCACAGGCACATAGACACAGGCAACAGAGCATGCACAATGTCGGCACTAGTACAGTGTATATCCACCTTTCGCAGCAATGCAGGCTGCTATTCTCCCATGGAGACGATCGTAGAGATGCTGGATGTAGTCCTGTGGAACGGCTTGCCATGCCATTTCCACCTGGCGCCTCAGTTGGACCAGCGTTCGTGCTGGACGTGCAGACCGCGTGAGACGACGCTTCATCCAGTCCCAAACATGCTCAATGGGGGACAAATCCGGAGATCTTGCTGGCCAGGGTAGTTGACTTACACCTTCTAGAGCACGTTGGGTGGCACGGAATACATGCGGACGTGCATTGTCCTGTTGGAACAGCAAGTTCCCTTGCCGGTCTAGGAATGGTAGAACGATGGGTTCGATGACGGTTTGGATGTACCGTGCACTATTCAGTGTCCCCTCGACGATCACCAGTGGTGTACGGCCAGTGTAGGAGATCGCTCCCCACACCATGATGCCGGGTGTTGGCCCTGTGTGCCTCGGTCGTATGCAGTCCTGATTGTGGCGCTCACCTGCACGGCGCCAAACACGCATACGACCATCATTGGCACCAAGGCAGAAGCGACTCTCATCGCTGAAGACGACACGTCTCCATTCGTCCCTCCATTCACGCCTGTCGCGACACCACTGGAGGCGGGCTGCACGATGTTGGGGCGTGAGTGGAAGACGGCCTAACGGTGTGCGGGACCGTAGCCCAGCTTCATGGAGACGGTTGCGAATGGTCCTCGCCGATACCCCAGGAGCAACAGTGTCCCTAATTTGCTGGGAAGTGGCGGTGCGGTCCCCTACGGCACTGCGTAGGATCCTACGGTCTTGGCGTGCATCCGTGCGTCGCTGCGGTCCGGTCCCAGGTCGACGGGCACGTGCACCTTCCGCCGACCACTGGCGACAACATCGATGTACTGTGGAGACCTCACGCCCCACGTGTTGAGCAATTCGGCGGTACGTCCACCCGGCCTCCCGCATGCCCACTATACGCCCTCGCTCAAAGTCCGTCAACTGCACATACGGTTCACGTCCACGCTGTCGCGGCATGCTACCAGTGTTAAAGACTGCGATGGAGCTCCGTATGCCACGGCAAACTGGCTGACACTGACGGCGGCGGTGCACAAATGCTGCGCAGCTAGCGCCATTCGACGGCCAACACCGCGGTTCCTGGTGTGTCCGCTGTGCCGTGCGTGTGATCATTGCTTGTACAGCCCTCTCGCAGTGTCCGGAGCAAGTATGGTGGGTCTGACACACCGGTGTCAATGTGTTCTTTTTTCCATTTCCAGGAGTGTAGATGTACGTAAGTATTGCCCACGTGTAGGGTGGAATATGGCAGCTTCGTCTTGACATCACGTCTCTAGAACGTCCCATTTTTCCACTATTAAAGCACAGATATGTGGTGACATGCCTCTCCTATATCTACCATTTATATTAAAGTCCTACAGCTTATGCCACGAATTTCGAGTACTCGCTCTACAAATCCTGTGTTCCCGTTTTGTATCCGGATTATTTCTACATTTTCCCCATATTCTACATTTTTTCATATTTTACATGTTTTCCGATATTTTCCGTTTTTTCGACATTTTTTCTAAATTCTGTGTGTAAATGAAAAAGAATATTTGTGCTTTTATTGCTTAACCTACCAGGTTTCTTTAGCACCCAACAGTGATTGAGATTGCTCCCCAAAGCAAGAGGAAATCTAAAATGATTCTGCAAGGTCGCTTGTTCCTCTTCTCCAAATGTCAGCTCAGAAAAAACTTTTATCAACGCACAATGCTGACTGCCAGAGCCAAATACTACATGCACTAAAACACAAAAGGATTGTGATGGAGGTGGAGTGCTCACTACAGCTATCTTAAATACTGCTTTACGTTGACTGCTTCTTACAAACTCTACCTCCATGACCACTTAACAATGATGACATCCATTTGTCATGTAAATAACATTGAATATATATACACTATTCAGCCATGGCTGTCAAATCTTCGTATATATTCTATAGACAGAAGATGTATGTAAGAAATGGGAATAATGTTTGGAATACTGACCAACTGTGGTCATCAAAGATATTATTTATGTAATTATATATATTATCTTCCAGGGTAGATTCAGGATAGGGTTTGGAGGTGGATCCACGAGCGTTCAGTCTGGGATCTAAGGTTGTGTGCGTGTGTGTGTGTGTGTGTGTGTGTGTGTGTGTGTGTGTGTGTGTGTGTGTGTGTGGTTTGCATAACTGCAGCTGATCAGTATTTCGAACATTATTCCCATCGTTACACCCATCTTGTATCTTTAGAGTATATACGAAGATTTCACAGCTGTTGCTGGGTAGTATCTGTGTTACCAACATGTCCAATGGATGTCATTGTTGTTGGGTGGTCACAGAGGTAGAGTCTGCAAGAATCAGTAAACACAGAACTGTGTTTAAGATAGCTAAAGACAGCACTCCACCTCAACCATATTCAATGCGTGTGTTTTAGTGTATACAGGGTGGTCCACTGATCGTGACCGGGCCAAATATCTCACGAAATAAGCGTCAAACGAAAAAACTACAAAGAACGAAACTTGTCTAGCTTGAAGGGGGGAACCAGATGGCGCCATGGTTGGCCCGCTAGAAGGCGCTGCCATAGGTCAAACGGATATCAACTGCGTTTTTTAAAATAAGAACCCCCATTAATATTCGTGTAGGACGTAAAGAAATATGAATGATTTAGTTGGACCACTTTTTTCGCTTTCTACAATTCCACAAGAAACTGTACGCAGTTATCTGTGTGAAATAAAGGACACCAATATAAATATATGTTTACATGAAAGTACATGTTCTTACTAATTGCACAATTGCCTGATAGTTAATCCAATCGCCGCTTTTATCGATTACCGCTTGTCACCTTTCTGGCCTGCTTTTCACGAGATTTGCTGTATGTTCCCTCGGTAACGATCTCCATATCGTCCTGATTCTATATGACAGTTGCTTCAAAGTGTGTATAGGCTTTCCTTTAAGCTTCACCTTAATATACGACCAAACATTTGCGATCGGATTTGCATCCGGAGACATTGCAGGTCAGTCCATCGTGGACACCCCATTGTCTTGTTTCCACGCTGCACAGAGACTGCTGCGATGTTTCGGATCATTATCCTCTTGAAGCACCGACTTTGGCTTGTTCGAACCAAATATCTTTTTAACAGACCTCAGAAGGATTTTTCATAAATACTGCACGTTTTTTCAGCGTTTAAATTGGCTGTAAATAAGCGCAAATAGCCAAAACCGTGTTTAGAGAAACATCCTGAAACATAAACTTTTACCGGGTGTGCAAAAGCGCATTGATTACAGATCCGAGAACACTACCAGAGATGTCGCTGCGGACGCTACATTTAAAATTATGTCGTACAATTTCTTGTGGAACTGACGGTGGATGGATGGTGTAGATAGCTGTTTCGAATAAAACATTTTTGATTTTCACTGTGACATCGATTTGAAGTAGAATCATGGAACATATTTTGTGTTCAGACATAATGACCTTTCTAGACTCTGAGAAGCTCATCTGCAGAAACCAGCACGGTTTTAGGAAACAGCGGTCATGCGAGACACAGTTGGCCCTCTTTGTGCATGACATACAACAGGACCTAGATACCGGCTCTCAGCTTGATGCCATATTTCTCGACTTTCGAAAGGCGTTCGACTCAGTTCCGCACTGTCGCTTGCTACAAAAAGTGCGCGCTTACAGTCTATATGCGGTTGGATAGAAAGTTTTCTAACAGACAGGGGGCAGTATGTCGTCCTGAACGGGGTAACTTCAACAGAAACAAGAGTAACTTCAGGTGTACCCCAGGGCAGCGTAATAGGTCCTCTGCTTTTTACGATTTACATAAACGTTCTGGTTGATGGTATTGACACCTGCCTTAGACTGTTTGCCGATGATGCTCTAGTCTACAGGAAAGTAGTATCACACGAAAGTTGTGAACAAATCAATGAGGATTTGCAGAAAATAAATACGTGGTGTAATGACTGACAGTTATCTCTCAATATTAGTAAGTGTAACCTACTGCGTATGTTGTTGTTGTTGTGGTCTTCAGTCCTGAGACTGGTTTGATGCAGCTCTCCATGCTACTCTATCCTGTGCAAGCTTCTTCATCTCCCAGTTCTTACTGCAACCTACATCCTTCTGAATCTGCTTAGTGTATTCATCTCTTGGTCTCCCTCTACGATTTTTACACTCCACGCTGCCCTCCAGTGCTAAATTTGTGATCCCTTGAAGCCTCAAAACATGTCCTACCAACCGATCCCTTCTTCTAGTCAAGTTGTGCCACAAACTTCTCTTCTCCCCAATCCTATTCAATACCTCCTCATTAGTTACGTGATCTACCCACCTTATCTTCAGCATTCTTCTGTATCACCACATTTCGAAAGCTTCTATTCTCTTCTTGTCGAAACTGGTTATCGTCCATGTTTCACTTCCATACATGGCTACACTCCATACAAATACTTTCAGAAACGACTTCCTGACACTTAAATCTATACTCGATGTTAACAAATTTCTCTTCTTCAGAAACGATTTCCTTGCCATTGCCAGTCTACATTTTATATCCTCTCTACTTCGACCATCATCAGTTATTTTACTCCCTAAATAGCAAAACTCCTTTACTACTTTAAGTGTCTCATTTCCTAATCTAATCCCCTCAGCATCACCCGATTTAATTTGACTTCATTCCATTATCCTCGCTTTGCTTTTGTTGATGTTCATCTTATATCCTCCTTTCAAGACACTGTCCATTCCGTTCAACTGCTCTTCCAAGTCCTTTGCTGTCTCTGACAGAATTACAATGTCATCAGCGAACCTCAAAGTTTTTACTTCTTCTCCATGAATTTTAATACCTACTCCGAATTTTTCTTTTGTTTCCTTTACTGCTTGCTCAATATACAGATTAAATAACATCGGGGAGAGGCTACAACCCTGTCTCACTCCTTTCCCAACCACTGCTTCCCTTTCATGCCCCTCGACTCTTATAACTGCCATCTGGTTTCTGTACAAATTGTAAATAGCCTTTCGCTCCTTGTATTTTACCCCTGCCACCCTCAGAATTTGAAAGAGAGTATTCCAGTTAACATTGTCAAAAGCTTTCTCTAAGTCTACAAATGCTAGAAACGTAGGTTTGCCTTTTCTTTATCTTTCTTCTAAGATAAGTCGTAAGGTTAGTATTGTCTCACGTGTTCCAACATTTATACGGAATCCAAACTGATCTTCCCCGAGGTCCACTTCTACCAGTTTTTCCATTCGTCTGTAAAGAATTCGCGTTAGTATTTTGCAGCTGTGACTTATTAAACTGATAGTTCGGTAATTTTCACATCTGTCAACACCTGCTTTCTTTGGGATTGGAATTATTATATTCTTCTTGAAGTCTGTGGGTATTTCGCCTGTCTCATACATCTTGCTCACCAGATGGTAGAGTTTTGTCATGACTGGTTCTCCCAAGGCCATCAGTAGTTCTAATGGAATGTTGTCTACTCCCGGGGCCTTGTTTCGTCTCAGGTCTTTCAGTGCTCTGTCAAACTCTTCACGCAGTATCTTATCTCCCATTTCATCCTCATCTACATCCTCTTCCATTTCCATAATATTGTCCTCAAGTACATCGCCCTTGTATAAACCCTTTATATACTCCTTCCACCTTTCTGCCTTCCCTTCTTTGCTTAGAACTGGGTTGCCATCTGAGCTCTTGATATTCATGCAAGTGGTTCTCTTTTCTCCAAAGGTATCTTTAATTTTCCAGTAGGCAGTATCTATCTTACCCCTAGTGAGACAAGCCTCTACATCCTTACATTTGTCCTCTAGCCATCCCTGCTTAGTCATTTTGCACTTCCTGTCGATCTCATTTTTGAGACGTTTGTATTCCTTTTTGCCTGCTTCATTTACTGCATTTTTATATTTTCTCCTTTCATCAATTAAATTCAATATTTCTTCTGTTACCCAAGGATTTCTATTAGCTCTCGTCTTTTTACCTACTTGATCCTCTGCTGCCTTCACTACTTCATCTCTCAGAGCTACCCATTCTTCTTCTACTGTATTTCTTTCCCCCATTCCTGTCAATTGTTCCCTTACGCTCTCCCTGAAACTCTCTACAACCTCTGGTTCTTTCAGTTTATCCAGGTCCCATCTCCTTAAATTCCCACCTTTTTGCAGTTTCTTCAGTTTCAATCTGCAGTTCATAACCAATAGATTGTGGTCAGAATCCACATCTGTCCCTGGAAATGTCTTATAATTTAAAACCTGGTTCCTAAATCTCTGTCTTACCATTATATAATCTATCTGATACCTTTTAGTATCTCCAGGATTCTTCCAGGTATACAACCTTCTTTTATGATTCTTGAACCAAGTGTTAGCTATGAT
Source organism: Schistocerca nitens (assembly GCF_023898315.1). Lineage (NCBI taxonomy): Eukaryota > Metazoa > Arthropoda > Insecta > Orthoptera > Acrididae > Schistocerca > Schistocerca nitens. The sequence continues at coordinate 257,794,042 of NC_064616.1, read as the reverse complement.
TAAGTTATGCTCTGTGCAAAATTCTACAAGGCGGCTTCCTCTTTCATTTCTTCCCCCCAACCCATATTCACCTACTATGTTTCCTTCTCTCCCTTTTCCTACTGACGAATTCCAGTCACCCATGACTATTAAATTTTCGTCTCCCTTCACTACCTGAATAATTTCTTTTATCTCGTCATACATTTCATCTATTTCTTCATCATCTGCAGAGCTAGTTGTCATATAAACTTGTACTACTGTAGTAGGCATGGGCTTCGTGTCTATCTTGGCCACAATAATGCGTTCACTATGCTGTTTGTAGTAGCTAACCCGAACTCCTAATTTTTATTCATTATTAAACCTACTCCTGCATTACCCCTATTTGATTTTGTATTTATAACCCTGTAGTCACCTGACCAGAAGTCTTGTTCCTCCTGCCACCGAACTTCACTAATTCCCACTATAACTTTAACCTATCCATTTCCCTTTTTAAATTTTCTAACCTACCTGCCCGATTATGTGATCTGACATTCCACGCTCCGATCCGTAGAACGCCAGTTTTCTTTCTCCCGATAACGACGTCCTCCAGATTAGTCCCCGCCCGGAGATCCGAATGGGGGACTATTTTACCTCCGGAATATTTTACCCAAGAGGACGCCATCATCATTTAATCATACAGTAAAGCTGCATGTCCTCGGGAAAAATACGGCTGTAGTTTCCCCTTGCTTTCAGCCGTTCGCAGTACCAGCACAGCAAGGCCGTTTTGGTTAATGTTACAAGGCCAGATCAGTCAATCATCCAGACTGTTGCCCCTACAACTACTGAAAAGGCTGCTGCCCCTCTTCAGGAACCACATGTTTGTCTGGCCTCTCAACAGATACCGCTCCGTTGTGGTTGCACCTACGGTACGGCCATCTGTATCGCTGAGGCACGCAAGCCTCCCCACCAACGGCAAGGTCCATGGTTCATGGGGCGTAGGACAAGGCGAAAATCTCCATTAATATATGAGTACAAAATAAATGATCAGTCTTTGGAAGCGATAAAATCAGTGAAGTATCTGGGTGTGACTATTCGAAATGATCTCAGATGGAATGATCAGATTACACAAGTAACGGGTAAGGCGAACTCTAGATTGCGGTTTATTGGTAGAATCCTGAAGCGATGCAGTCCTTCAACAAAGGAAACAGCTTACAATACGTTAGTTCGTCCAGCCTTAGAGTACTGTTCGTCTGTATGGGACCCTTACCAGTTGGGTCTGATTCAAGAGATTGAGAAGGTCCAAAGAAGAGCGGCAAGATTCGTGACTGGTACATTTAGCCATCGTGAGAGCGTTACAAATCTCACAGGAAGTTTGAAGTGGGACACACTTGCAGACAGACGACGGGCTAAACGGAAGGGGCTGCTCACTATACTCCGAAATACAATCTTCACCGAGGATGTAGAGCATATATTATTACCACCAAGTTTCAAATCGCGTAATGATCATCATTCAATAATAAGGGAAATCGATCGGAGCTTACCTCCCGAATAGCCATCGTATTTCACGCTGGCAACTGTGTGAGTTTTCGCGGTTTTACACCAGACGACTCCAGAGAGGACGTCAAAAGTATCTAATGTGTTCATCCGTGTGGCATTATCTCTGATCCAAAACAGAAATTATTGTTTTGATGCAGTGCACATTCTAGCGACGCGGCTGATGCATTGGCCAACACACCTTAGAGACAGATTGCGCTCCATAATTTTCAGATATTTCAAGTCAACTAAGTACGGGAAAGAACTGCCGACAGGCCGTTTTCGAACATTTTTACATGCCACTCCGTTTTATACCTACCCGCAACCCTAGGGGTAGTGGCGGTACCTTACTCACACAGTAGATCTGTACAAATAATGAGTTACGTATATACAAAATTTGGCTGAAATTGCTCCATACATTACTGAGTTCCTTTTTGTATGGCACCACCTTTTCGTTCCCCCCCCCCCTCCCCTATAGGAGGGAGGTGGTTCTTATCCCGACAGCGCTGCTTTCCAGGCACTAAGTGATATGTGTACCAACTTTCGTGGAAATCGTTCCTGTGGGTTAGGAGGAGATGTGGAACATACATACATTACACATTTTTATAATGTATTATTTGAGAAACCCACCCAGGTATTTTTTTTTTATTCCAGCCTTCCATCACACGATGCCGGCCGGTGTGGCCGTGCGGTTCTAGGCGCTTCAGTCTGGAACCGCGTGACCGCTACGGTTGCAGGTTCGAATCCTGCCTCGGACATGGATGTGTGTGTTGTCCTTATATTAGTTAAGTTTAAGTAGTTCTAAGTTCTAGGGGACTGATGACCACAGATGTTAAGTCCCATAGTGCTCAGAGCCATTTGAACCAAGACATCACACGAATCACACGATGTCCCACTCCCTCTCTCTCTGCCCATCGCCTCCTCCCCCCTCTCACTGTTCGTCTCCTCCTCCTCCGCCTCCTCCTCCTTTATCTGTCCATCTCCTTCCTCCCCTCCTCTGTCTGTCCGCTCCTTGTCTCATCCTTCTCTGTCCACATCGCCCTGCACCTCCCCTTCTCTTTCCGTTTTCTCCCCCCCCCCTCTATTTGTCCAATCCCCCTCCCCCTCTCAGCCCCCTCTCTGTCCCCCTCCTCCTCCCCCCCTTCTCACTCCATCATCCCGTTATCACCCCCAAATGGGAGTTTGTGGTTTTCACTGCCACAATATTTCTTTGCAGCTAGTAAGTAGTGTGTGAATCAAGTTTGGGTGAAATCGATCCAGGGGCTTAGGAGACGTTGAACACATGCGTTATTGACATATATGTCTGATTCTCTGCTGTTTTACACCACATGGCTCGAGAAGATGTTAAATTTACTTGTGGTATCCAACCGTGTAGCTTGACAAAGTTATTAGCTCTCAGCTATGTTCATTTTCGCGTCCTTTTTGATATACTGAACAGCAAAAATAAGAGAGATACTGCACTTCATACTTTTAAAAGTATTCCAGGTAAATCAAATACAGGAAATAAATACCAACAGGTCGTTTTCGAACATTTTTGCATCGCCTGTCCAATCCCCCTCCCATCTCTAGTGATAGGGCGATTATTGCTCCCACAGTAATCTGATACAAATAATAAGTTATATACCTAACCAATTTAGTTGGAACTGCCGCTCGGTCTGTGCGACTTGCCATGGTTCTCGCGGCTCGCCCTGTCGGAGGTTCCAGTCTTCCCTTGGGTATGGGTGTGTGTGTAGCCTTTAGCGTAAGTTAAACTTAGATTAAGTAGTGTGTAGGCCTAGGGACCGATAACCTCAGCAGTTTGGTCCCATAGGACCTTACCACAAATTCCCAAATTTCCGTTGAGCCTGCTCCAGGTGTTCCTGAGTTACTACTCAGTGTCATCTCACTTCCATTCCTACCAGTAGTTATGTCGTCATATTTCATGAACTATGTGTCGTACAGTAATGTAAAATTACAGGTACATTTAGTAGTTTACACTACTGGCCATTAAAATTGCTACACCACGAAGGTTGGCGCCGGTGGCGACACCCACAACGTGCTGACATCAGGAAAGTTTCCAACCGATTTCTCATATACAAACAGCAGTTGACCAGGGTTGCCTGGTGAAACGTTGTTGTGATGCCTCGTGTAAGGAGGAGAAATGCGCACCGTCACGTTTCCGACTTTAATAAAGGTCGGATTGTAGCCTATCGCGATTGAGGTTTATCGTAACGCGACGTTGCTGCTCGCGTTGGTCGAGATCCAATGACTTAGCAGAATATGGAATCGGTGAGTTCAGGGGGGTAATACGGAACGCCGTGCTGGATCCCAACGGCCTCGTATCACTAGCAGTCGAGATAACAGGCATCTTATCCGCATGGCTGTAACGGATCGTGCAGCCACGTCTCGATCCCTGAGTCAATAGATGGGGACGTTTGCAAGACGACAACCATCTGCACGAACAGTTCGACGACGTTTGCAGCAGCATAGATTATCAGCTCGGAGACCATGGCTGCGGTTACCCTTGACGCTGCGTCACAGACAGGAGCGCCTGCGATGGTGTACTCAACGACGAACCTGGGTGTACGAATGGCTAAACGTCATTTTTTCGGATGAATACAGGTTCTGTTTACAGCATCATGATGGTCGCATCCGTGTTTGGCGACATCGCGGTGAACGCACATTGGAAGCCTGTATTCGCCATCGCCATTCTGGCGTATCACCCGGTGTGATGGTATGGGGTGCCATTGGTTACACGTCTCGGTCACCTCTTGTTCACATTGACGGCACTTTGAACAGTGTACGTTACATTTCAGATGTGTTACGACCCGTGGCTCTACCCTTCATTACTTCGATCCCTGCAAAATCCTACATTTCAGCAGGATAATGCACGACCGCATGTTGCAGGTCCTGTACGGGCCTTTCTGGGTACAGAAAATGTTCGACTGCTGCCCTGACCAGCACATTTTCCAGATCTCTCACGAATTGAAAACGTCTGGTCAATGGTGGCCGAGCTACTAGCTCGTCACAATACGCCAGTCACTACTCTTGATGAACTGTGGTATCGTGTTGAAGCTGCATGGGCAGCTCTACCTGTACACGCCATCCAAGCTCTGTTTGACTCAACACCCAGGCGTATGAAGGCCGTTATTACGGCCAGAGGTGGTTATTCTGGGTACTGATTTCTCAGGATCTATGCACCCAAACTGCGTGAAAATGTAATCACATGTCAGTTCTAGTATAATATATTTGTCCAATGAATACCCGTTTATCATCTGCAATTCGTCTTGGTGTAGCAATTTTAATGGCCAATAATGTATATGATAAGTATCTGAGAAATGCTTTGCAAATATATGTAGCAGTAAAGCAGTAACAAATTAAAATGTCTCACATGACGCGGCAGATTTTTAGGCATCTCAATGTTCATGACGTTATATCTCCAGAACTGTGACATAATTTTGCTGGTACATTCAGTGGTGTATATGAATACTGTCTGTGAAATGTGTTGCAAATCGAGTTAGTAGTAAATATGTAATAAATTAAAACGTCACGCGTTATTTAGCAGTTTTATTGCATAAATAACGAAAATGTAGTAAGCGATAAACTTTATTCTTTTCATCATTTTGTGGAGAGCGTCAGCGAGGAATAGGTTCGCCGGCCGGAGTGGCCGAGCGGTTCTAGGCGCTACAGTCTGGAATCGTGCGACCGCTGCGGTCGCAGGTTCGAATCCTGCCTCGGGCATGGATGTTTGTGATGTCAGTAGGTTAGTTAGGTTAAAGTAGTTCTAAGTTCTAGGGGACTGATGCCCTCAGCAGTTAAGTCCCAGCCGGCCGCGGTGGTCTCGCGGTTCTAGGCGCGCAGTCCGGAACCGTGCGACTGCTACGGTCGCAGGTTCGAATCCTGCCTCGGGCATGGATGTGTGTGATGTCCTTAGGTTAGTTAGGTTTAAGTAGTTCTAAGTTCTAGGGGACTGATGACCACAGCAGTTGAGTCCCATAGTGCTCAGAGCCATTTTTGTTTTTTTTTCGAAATGGTTGGTGCGCGGACGTCTCGTTGCCGTCTTATGGGACGTTATTTAAACGCATACCAAGATCGCTTGGTCGAGCGTCATGGTCCCATTCGGTCGCCAGTAAATTATCATGATTTGAACATTAATTTTTTTTTCTTTGTGGCTTTCTGAAGTGGTCGATATTGTGGCAAAAGCAACCACGCACCGTGTTCGTGGAGCAGTATTCCTCCATGCAGCCTTGACTACCACTAGCACTGACATATTTCGCATTGTTCCAAAGCACGTTATTCAGAATCCATATGCAAGTACTGCATCCAACGAAAATAATTTTCGACATTGTCAATTAACGGAAGTATAATCTTTGCTTTTCTTTGTAATAATCTATGCTTATCTTTGTGGCTGTAACTGTATCGAACAAAGATTAGGCCAAATAGCAGGGTTAAGCTCAATGCCAAAGTCAGTTCGTGTGTGTTGCCAAATAAACTGTGGAAAACGACAGATAGTGTACCGATTCGAGCTGACGGAATCTAATCCGAAACTTTTGGTAGTAGAAAAAATATTTTACTATTCAGTTACAACAGCACGTTATCGACCGTATTTATGGGTCTTGAGATTACATGTTAATGAAGAAAAGACAGAATACCTGCCCATAAGTAAGAAAACCAGAAAAGATGCACCTCTGACTTAGGTGGATTCAATTTCAAGACTGTTGACTACTTCAAGTACTTAGGAAGTCTTTTTAGTAATAACAGCAGAACAGATATAGAAATAGATGCCCGTTTATCAAAAGCAAACAAAACACTTTTTAGTTTCATCAAAATTCTGAGAAAAAGAACACTTAGCAGTAACTTCAAAAATCGACCATTATACCTGTGATGTTATGTGGATGTGAAACAATAATATTTAAAAAGAAAGATGAAGAAAAACTGTTAATATTCGAAAGAAAAGTACTAAGGAAAATTTTTGGACCTGCATACGACGAAAATAACATGGAATGGAGAATAAGAAGAAGCTCTCCTGCGAACCTGCAGAAGTAGCACATAGTGTTCGCAGAAGAGCTTCTGTGAAGTTTGGAACGTAGGAGAAGAGGTACTGCCGGAAGTAAAGTTGTGAGGACGGGGTGTGAGTCGTGCTTGGGTAGCTCAGATGGAAGAGCACTTAACCGCGAAAGGCAAAGGTCCCGAGTAAGTGTCTCGGTCCGGCACACAGTTTTAATCTGCCAGGAAGTTTCGTTTAGGGGTAATTCTAAGAAGTGGTATGAAACAGGATGATCACGTAAAATCGTTATTAGGGAAGGCGAACGGAATACGTAAACGAGTTGGAAAGGTTCTGGGAAATTGCAATCCAGCTCTTAAGGAAATTGAGTACAAAACGGTTATTGCGACCAATCCTAAAGTACTGTTCCAGTGTCCGTAGTTCTTAACAAATAGTCATGACAACAGACTTCTAATGCAGACCTGTTCATAGACGTGCTGTTAGTATTGTAAGAGGTCGGCGTAGTCCATACAAAAGTGCAACAGAAATACTCGTGGAACTTAAATGGGAATGCTTAGAAGAAACACGACGCAGTTGCCGCGAAATCCCGCTGGGTAAATTTAGAGAACCTGTACTCCATTAAGACTACGCTACCATAAATCGGCAACCAGAGTAGAGATAATGAGAATAAGCTAAAGGATACTGGGCACGTGCAGAGATATATAGTCATTTCCCCCTTGTTCAATACGATAATGGTATAGGAAATAAAATCGATAATATTGGCATGACGTTCTCTCCGTCACGCACTGTAGGTTACTATGGCTTGCGAAGTATGCGTAAAGATGTAGACATAAACTTCGTCCCTTCGTTTTAACATGGTGTTTTTGAAAAGACATTCTGTCATGCTCTTAACAGTGCTTTGTAGAGCACGTTCTTATCCACTTCTTATAATTCCTCGAAAACATAGGTAAATGAAGAAGATTATACGCTAGCAGTGAGAGTTTGCCACGGTTTGAAACCCCTTTACGATGAGGGACGGCCGAGTTCAGGGCATCAAATATCAAGTTTGTCTTCCCCCGTTCCTTCCTCGTTTTCTTTCTTTAACTGAAGCGAAGACTACCTAACAGTCACGCCCGTGACACAAGGAGATGATAGTGAAGGCTACACGAGGCGGTGCACATTCAGTGCGCACAAGGAAAGGATCAAAATAAAAAATAATAGGTAACTGATGCCGCTAATTTTCATAGAGTGCTAGTCGAGTGTAGTCTGATCGAACACGGATGTATTGCTGACTTGCAGGCCTACACGTAACTTCTACAAGGAGAGGGTGGAGTGGAGGGGGCACTTGCTCCCCCCTTGGAATGCGGAGTACAAAGTTTTTGATAGCATGACACGTCTCGAAACTCATTCATATCAACAATGCGAATGTTAGGATATAACAACCGCCCGAATTAATTTCTCTGGATTTCTAAGACTTGTAAGTAAGTAAGTAACTTCATACGCGCTCAACGGCGAGTTTATCAGCGCACAGAACATTTAGTTGCACTGACCCACGCGTGCAGTGAGGAAGACTTGATGTCGTTTATAGAAGAAAGTTAATCATATGTGCGATGCAGCCTTGAGCTGTAATTAAACGTGTACAGTACAGAAAAATTGATAACGATACTGGTTTTTCAGACATGGCATAGCAGAAACCGAAGACAGATTCATGAATGAAGAATTTTTGAGAAGTGCATACGGATGGCGTAGGCGAAGAAATTGACAGCATGGGGGTGTGATGGCAACCATGCTACAAAACAAAGACTTAGGGAGGGGATTAGCAGAAAGTGATTATCATCGAAACCCGTTGACCTGTTCTCTTTTTTACTGTGGCTGTTATTTAACATCCTAAGAAAAGTCTCAATATGTGGAAGCTATCGGGAATTTCTAAAAAGTGAGGAGCTCAGGCGAAATGAGTACACTGTAAAATTCGACAAGGAGAAGCACGCATTTTGGTGTTACCCTTCTCTGTCTGTAAAACAGCAGTCTAGAACGGTAAAACAATAAAAAATAATCCGCAATCTCCAACAGTTTGTCTTTTTATTATTCGTGGCTTAACTCCACATTTTCGTCTGTATTTGTTGCGACGACACCTAGTCTGGTGTACATTTCAGTGGTCCTATTTTCCTGTTCCGACGGGATGCACTTATATTACTGTAGGAAAGTGAAAATAAGAGCTATGGATTTACGAATTTGCTCACTGCATTATGTATTGAGTTCAAGTACTCTATTAGAAAACTCAGATAAAAGCATTGACAGTGCCACGCGAAATCAGTTATCATGAGAAACAATAAACTTGTAGTCGTGCGGATCAGGGTGTTAGTTGATTTTCGTACCTTCTGAAACAGAAACCACGTCTGCGGCTCCGTTCAGCAAAACACACAACAAACTCACTCTTACTTAGGCTGGACTGAAGTTACAATTTGTAGGAACGTCACTCGTACGTATAAAACAAATAGTTACAGTGGAAGAAGACGCAGTACGACAGGCTATTGCCGTTCTGTGCACACGGAGGATTAATTTCTCCGTAGAACTGTTGTTGAGCCAGTGGGAAGCTCCGCGGAATAGCCGAGTTGCTTGTCGAGGCATCTGGCGGCAGCCCAGAAAACTAAGAGCAAACAGGAAGGCGCGCGCTTATTGGCGGGCTGGCAGACGAATGGGCGGGTTGTCTTGCCATTGGTCAACGTGTTCCGTCTCGTGTGCTCCTCCCTTTCCACTTGAGCGAGTTATAAGAGTTCGCAAGTGTGCGTCGCCTCAATTGCGACAAGAACAAAACGCTTAAGCTTGCAGCCGGCATATTGGAGGCGTGGTAACGCGTCTATCCTGCTGACAGTTCGGGCGGAGTCACCTGCCTCTCACTCCAAAGTGTGTCATTGTATTGCAAATAACTTCCTCATATTCCAAAGCTGCCGCGAAATTTCACATTGAAAACGAGTGATGTACGTCTGCCATTGTATTACATACGGTTCTTTTCCCAAACGAAGCGTAACAGCCGATTTTTTTTTTTAATTGCCATATTGCAAATACTGACAGCTGCCCTGCAATATCATGTATTTAAGAACTTGTTCCGCGAAGAGCCTATCATCAACGAAATAGAGAATAATGGTGTACGCTTACTAAGTTGCATTACACATATCATGCAGCCAAAGCTCGGCATCAGATGCATTTAGGACTCTATACAATTTGATTCCGCATGCGTCAGATATTTCGTAACATGCATGACTCTTATACCTGCTTGTTCGGGCCAACCACGAAGGAACCAAGGCATATAACAAATGCGTTATGTATTTTCAGAAATATCTTTCACATATGGAATCGAGTTATTTAGAGTCCTGCATGATTCTGATGCGGAATTTTAATAACATAATGCCTGTAAAACAACACCAATAAGAATAGGCTAATTTTACGTCTGTTGTGTCGGTAATGAGCTAAGCTTGAAACAAGTTCACACATAAATAATATTACAGTGCAGCTGGTAATGTTTACATTATAGAACTTAAAAATATATCTGGGCTTTACTCGTAAACAAAATAGCAAAACCCTGAACTAAAATATTATGATGTTGTGAGGGCTACTCAGTTCTTTTAAAACTTCACCGCGTAAAAGTACGAAAGACTGAAAATAAACACAATCTACTGATGAGAATTGCCACACTATGTCAAACATAACATTTATTTTATATTATTCTTTTCTAAATTTTCCTAATGTGATCTAAACTTTTCGTCGAAACATAACGAAACACAGCAAACACGTTAGTCGCTACTATATTTTTGTTCTTCCATCACTTTTCCCATCAGCATTTTCTGTTTTGTACCAAGAGAAGTCAATAAAATTAATAACCTTAACAGCAAGCCGCGACATACTGTAACACGATTGGTACAGATCACTTCGCGCTTCTGTATCAGTTCAATAATATTTATTTCATAAACAATAGTGGGCACTAGAGACTGTTGGGAGGCAGTTGAGAGCTTGTCATTTAAGAAAGCGCGCTGCGGTGGCAGGTTCGAATCCTGCCTCGGGCATGGATGTGTGTGATGTCCTTAGGTTAGTTAGGTTTAAGTTCTAGGGGACTGATGACCTCAGAAGTTAAGTCCCATAGTGCTCAGAGCCATTTGAACCATTTGAACCATTTAAGAAAGCGGATTTCGGGACAGCCCTTGTTTACTGTCGAATTGCGGCAAAATAGCCTTTTTCAAGGCTTGAATGTGACTGGGAGGTTCCAAGTCTCTGCTCGCAATGTTCCGAAATAGCTGCTTCCAGGCGTTAATCGCTACAGGGGTGCCTAGCTCCCAAGCAAGTATCTCTTCATCACCAATGTCAACAAGAAACCTGCTCTTTTCGTTTCCTAAGAAACTTTCACCTCTGTCCCTTTGGCGACAAGCATGCCGACACTCCCACCAATAGGGTTGAATGGTGACAACGCAGTTTGTAGACTTAAGTGTCGCTTTTACTGACAGCGTGAGTTGTTAGTCTCATATTTCAGAGTATGCAATCTGTGCAGCTCGAAGTTAACTGGTTCTTTGTGCAACTTCTTTGTGTCGTTCATTGGGCTATTTCTCATGTTAATATGAAAATGCAGCTGAACAGATGAGGAACTCTGATTCTGTTCTACTTTCACTCTTCCGAAAGAGGTCTATCAAAGTTCCAAATAATTAGATTCAGTTTTCCATGTTAGTTTGGCTCAAATGGCTCTGAGCACTATGGGACTTAACTGCAGAGGTCATCAGTCCCCTAGAACGTAGAACTACTTAAACCTAACTAACCTAAGGACATCACACACTTCCATGCCCGAGGCAGGATTCGAACCTTCGACCGTAGCGGTCTCGCGGTTCCCAACTGTAGCGCCTAGAACCGCTCGGCCACTCCTGCCGGCCATGTTAGTTTCCAACAATCTTTTTCAAGAGTAACACTGCAGCAAGATTCCTTGTTGGTTTTTCTAAATTTGAATAAAAGTTTAGTGTTTGTGATATCGACTTCCATTTATGAACGATAGTTCCTTCAATTTCTCCTGCCATTAAACGACCTTATTTTACAAATACAATCCTGCGGCTTGGGTTCACTTTCATCGATCATGCTCCACACAGTCCCGACTTAGCCCCGTCCGGTTTTCATGTTTCCATAACTTAACGAACACCTTCGAGGACTTCACTTTGAAAGTGATAAAGCGGTGCGCGTAGAGATGAGGTTGTGGCACCGTCAACGAAGTCGAGAATTGTATAGTGAGGGTATCAACAAACTGGTCTCTCGTTAGGAAAAAATGTTTTCGTCGCCAGTGTGACTATGTTGAATAAATATGTAGACATGGAGAATAACGATGTAGGATGTTAATAAGATTTATTTAACAAGCTTTAAGAGTTTTTACTTTAAAAAACTCGGAGGCATTACTTTTCAGCACGCCCTCGTATATCGTATTTTCTGAGGCGGAGATTGGGGATCAGCCCAGAATTTGCCTGAGGGAATGTCGAAATCCGCCTAAAAACCACACTCAGGCTGGGCGGTTTATCAGACTAACAGCCGCTAACAAAACGCGGGAATTCGATCCGGGTCTGGTTCATCTGCCCATCTTGGAAGCTACTGCGCTGCGCGTTAAGCTAAGCGAAAAACTTGTCCCTAAATTGCTGCAGGTAGTCCAAAAAGTATCGCACTGGTTAAGTAAGCACCGTTCGTATGCCAATGTGACGATTTCGAGCACTGTAATTCCAATAAAGTCTCACTGTGCTCGGACGCTCGTACATCCACACACAAAGTAAGCTGCCGCTCTCCAAGGAAAGCTTCGCTACAGATCTCAAGTAGAAATCTTGGAGTGCAGAATTGCATGCAGCCAACATACAACTGGTTTCAATATTCGACGTCATCTTATAACATATATTAGCACAAATCAGCTGTAGTTTCTGGCAATTGCCACGTTTGTTCTTAACATAAAACTAAATTAAAACTAAACTCCTCCGGAACAGGCCATGAACGCCCAATGGTACCGACGGCCGCCGTGTCATCCTCAGTACACAGGGGTCACTGGATGCGGATATGGAGGGGCATGCGGTCAGCGCACCGCTCTCGCGGCCGCTTTGTCAGTTTACGAGACCGGAGCCGTTACTTCTCAATCCAGTAGCTCAGCTTGCCTCACAAGGTCCCCTAGAACTTAGAACTACTTAAACCTAACTAACCTAAGGACATCACACACATCCATGCTCGAGGGAGGATTCTAACCTGCGACCGTATCGGTCGCACGGCTCCAGACTGTAGCGCCTAGAACCGCTCGGCCACTCCGGCCGGCGCCTCACAAGGGCTGAGTGCAATCCGCTTACCACCAGCGCTCGGCAGACCGGATGGTCACCCATCCAAGTGCTAGTCCAGCCCGACAGCGCGTAACTTCGGTGATCTGACGGGAACCGGTGTTACCACAGCGGCAAGGCCTTTCTTAACATAAGAAAATATTGTAAGGCAAAAATATTACTGCCGAAAAGATAGGTGTCGCAATGCTTTCATGTCATGTCAGAGCCAATAATCTGACTTGATCGGGAGCACGGAACCATCAATGGTAAACCGAGCCAGACGGAAGATCAGGGTTTAACATCCCGTCGACAGCGAGGTCATTACAGACGGAGCACAAGCTACGATTACAGAAGGAAATCGGCCGTACCGTGCTAGGCGTTCACATTAAGTGATTTTGGGTAATCGCGGAAAACCTAAATCTGGATGGCTGCACGGAGATTTCAACGACTGTCCACAAAATACGTATCTCAACTTCTTCTCCTTGCTCAGTACAATAGACGAGTGCTCCAGTAGGTGGTGCACTGCGAAATGGCGGATCAAGGGAGCAGCACCGGCAACTCCCCAGTCTTTCTTCAACTGCACCAGCTCTCTCTAGAGTTCCATGAGGAGTCACAAGCCACTGCTGCAGTCTGCCTCAGCAGCCAGTGCCCTGAAACGTGACGCATCATGGGATTAGCACCCTCAATTACAAACGGGCTCAAAAAATCGAGTTTTAGATTTTTGCGTATTTGAAATGCCCGCCATTTCCTGCGTGAAACAATTTGTGTTTCATATAAATACGACAACTTTTTCGTGAGTTATGATGGTTTTCCTGACGCTCTGTGCGATTTGTTATTGGAAGGAGAAACAGCATTGGTCGTATTTTTTTGTTTTATTATCCGCAAAATCGATTTTCGGTCACTTAGTGACCATCCTCAGTGCTGTAATATACAATTAAAATTAGTAGGCACTGGTATCAACAAGCTTAGAGCGATCACATAAACTCATACAGCACTGAGGATGGTCACTAAGTGACCGAAAATCGATTTTGCGGATAATAAAACAAAAAAATACGACCAATGCTGTTTCTCCTTCCAATTATATCCATTATCTGGTCGTGGTGCACAGAACACTCCGTGGAGTCGCCAATCGATTTGTTATTTCAATGCCACGCCTTCTTTTTTGTACCATGCAGAGATAATGCACAGGTTTCTTTTATTCCTTGTACGTTATTTTCTGCTTCTGTTTATAAATTAGAATGCACTGGGCATGTCCAGAACAGAACGGGGTCTAAGTTGAGAAGATTATTAAAATAAAAAGAAAAATAGTACCTGAATATGGTAAGAAGGTAGGTGGTAAAGATCGCCTGACTAATGTTGGAATAGATAGATTACAGAACTATTGTGGCTTGGCCATAAGAAGAAACTCTGGTGATTTAGGAAACATGAAAAAAGCTGTATGGGCTATCTTATTTCACAAATGAAAATCCCCAGCACAGTCGTTGCCCGAATGATCCTGACACTTGGTGCAAATACAGGAAAAGTGCAACATATGGCTACAAGCATTCTTTACCTTCAACAGTATCGAATGAAAGCAAACCTACATTTATAGATCTTGTAACCTCCCCACAAAATTCATTCTCATTTAACCTCCCCACAAAATTCATTCTCATTTAACCTCCCCACAAAATTCATTCACATTTAACCTCCCCACAAAATTCATTCACGTTTAGTGTAACCTCAAAACAGAAAAATTCCTAAACCTCTCAACAGTAAAAATTGTAATTATGTCCTTCACATTCAGTGTAACGTCCCAACAAAAAATAAATTCAGTAACCTGGTAATAACACAATGTAACTAACCTCTCAATTAAATTATCGCTCACTTATGACTTTTCAATAATTGCCTGTGAATTTAACCTCGTAAATTTTGGACGTCAGCAGTGCTGCGTCATGGCCCTGAAAGATCATTCTGAATAAAAAAGAGAAAAATTCTTACCTCAACGAAGTCGCCGGATAACGCATATATATCTGCTCTTACAATAAATTTTTTCTGGCACAGCCCTGTGCAATGCTGGCCGATAGATTTGTCATTTATGAAAGGAAACAGCTCATTTTCCTTTTGCAATAATCGGGATGATCATGGATTGGAGAAATTAGTAAATTCTTTAAATTGAAATGAATGGTTGTTAAAAGTTACTTATTATGAGAAAGATAATTATTACGAGATTTTTAAAACATTTACATGGGACTTGAGATAACATTACTACATATGCGCGAGGCTGCTTTTTACCTTATACAATAATGCTCAGGCTCCGGCATCGCTGCACCACGACCGGGCCAGCCAACACGATACACCAGACCAGGCGAGACTGCTCGCTAGCAACAACTTACTGCTACAGCTATACAATTCCTACTGCAGCAACACTGCTCTCTGGTCAGAGATTCTCTTATACCTTGCATACCGCAGGCAGCGCATGAGCAATACATCTAAATTACATCTGCTCGGACCTCTTACAATCTTTGTAATCCGACGGCCTTGCCGCAGTGGGAACACCGGTTCCCGTCAGATCACTGTAGCTAAGCGCCATCGGGCTGGGCTAGCACTTGGACGGGTGACCATCCGGTCTGCCGAGCGCTCTTGGTAAGCGGATTGCAGTCTACCGAGCGCTGTTGGGAAGCAGACTGCACTCAGCTCTTGTGAGGCAAACTGAGGAGCTACTTGACTGAGAAGTGGCGGCTCCGGTCTCGTAAACTGACATACGGCCGGGAGAGTGGTGTGCTGACCACATTCCCCTCCATATTCGCATCCTATGACGCCTCTGTGTGAGGATGACACGGCGGCCGGTCGGTACCTTGGGGCCTTCATTGTAATCATTTCTTTGTCTGTACATGCACATCACATCTAGCGATTTCCGTCTCATTCGGATAATTCCTTCTGGATGCGAAGTTTTTTCTTTCCTTAGAGTGTATTTTGAGGGTGTAAAATATGAAATCAAATCAGAAAATCTCATATAATATACAGTGGCTCTACCCAGCACGTCATACAACAAAGTAGGACAATTATGTCTATGATAAAAGCAATAATGTAACCCCTAATCTGAAAAGTTTCTACTAAAATTCATTTCGTCTCATTCCTTTTTGGCCGGCCGAAGTGGCCGTGCGGTTAAAGGCGCTGCAGTCTGGAACCGCAAGACCGCTACGGTCGCAGGTTCGAATCCTGCCTCGGGCATGGATGTTTGTGATGTCCTTAGGTTAGTTAGGTTTAACTAGTTCTAAGTTCTAGGGGACTAATGACCTCAGCAGTTGAGTCCCATAGTGCTCAGAGCCATTTTCATTCCTTTTTACTTGCAATTTTTTTCTGTTTTATAGTCTATGTGAAATAATATTCATCGTAATCACGTTTATCATCATATACTTACTACGTCTGCACAGTATATTCGACAAATCTTCACGGTTTCTTATTCAAAATTGGATACCACTAAATTTATTCGTGTATCAAAAGTAAAACTAGTGTCATTAATTGAAGTCACTGCTGTCTCCGGCAGATTGAGTTTTGCCCACTTGGCGTCGTCCTTATACACTGCATGCCTCTTCTTCTAGCAGTAAGCGGTCTCGCTCCCAGACCCCGAGAGTGTTGGAGCAAGAGCGAAAAGTCTTGCTGCTCTATACAGCACTAGCTAGAGCGGTCGTCAGCTAGGACGTGCTGCGAATCTGCAAAGGGCTCACTGTTCGGCTCCCAGGAAAGGACTATGAATGGGAAGCCATATCTGTTGTGAAGCACGACTTGGTGTTATCTGTTTCAGTTAAGAAATACTCTTTCTTTAGCTGTTTGTAAGTGGAGTTAGTATTTACTTTCGAGCAACTCAGTTCAGACATAAATGATGTATGCATTCAAAATGTATGTCATTCAACTCATGTGATGTGGTTAATTCACGAACGTCATTTTAGCACTACTGAGCAGGCTTTGGATTCTTATGCTGACGTTGCAGTTTATCTACTCGGACATATAAATTTTTCGTTGACAAAATTAGGTTGTTTGAAGGGAAAAGATGCAACCATGCAGTGAACACAAGACAGTACAAACGGTCCGTATGTATATACTTCAGAATGCTAACCATTACTCTGCAACATGATGTTTCAACAGACTTCCACAAGACAAGAATGTACTGAGTACCTAACATTTTTTTCTTGGCAAACTACCTCTGTTTCCTGCATTAATATCTAAGTTCTACCTGTCTCTATTTTTATAGTCTATGTCTCATTAAAACAAGTGGAATTTAAGAATACAGCGGTTGTGTAAGAACAGTTCCTTCGTGTTACCTAGTCTAATAGTCTCGTCCAAATTTGAGTTTTGGTTGATTATCCAAAGGATAATTCCAAGACGATGCAGTAATGCAGGGTCGTCATCTTCCTCATTCTCTGCCCATTATCAGTAACTGGAAACTAAAATTTCATGCAGTCACGTTAGTGTTCTTATAATTCTTGTTACTGAACGTACTGTTACACACTTAATGTAGTGAAAAAAAAATGAAATGATCGTATGGCATTATGGGCCAGGAGGCCCCATCCGGAAAAGTTCGGCCGCCGAGAGCAAGTCTTTTGAGGTCGACGCCACATTGGGCGACTTGCGTGCCGGTGATGAGGATGAAATGATGATGAGGACAACACAACACCCAGTCCATGAGCGGAGAAAATTTCCAACCCGGCCGGGAATCGAACCCGGACCCGCTGCATGAGAGGCAAGCACGTTACCACATTCTTTTTTTTTTTTTAAATATCATTCTGTTCGTTATTAGTGGTTGTATTTGTTCGGCGCGAACATCTCATGACGTTTGTTCAAGTTCATCGTTGATCCATTCACTGCCGGCCGCAGTGGCCGAACGGTTCTAGGCGCTTCAGTCTGGAACCGCGCGACCGCTACGGTCGCAGGTTCGAATCCTGCCTCGGGCATGGATGTGTGTGATGTCCTTAGGTTAGTTAGGTTTAAGTAGTTCTAAGTCCTAGGGAACTGATGACCTCAGATGTTAAGTCCCATAGTGCTCAGAGCCATTTGAACCATTTGATCCATTCACTCAGTTCAGTTTTTGCAGAGGGCAGCTATCCCTCTGACCGAACACGCTGAGCTACCGTGCCGGCATCACTCAGCTAAGGAGGCGGACATAATGTAGTGAGTCGTTCCTTGATAGTAAGACAGTGGTAAAGTGGTCCTAAGCAATAACATTTAAATGAAATGATCTTCAAATCGTCTTTCAAATTGCCTAAGACGAAGTGTCCGAAGTTCTTCCCTTTGGGCATGTCACTAATTCTTATTCAGAAATTTCTTAAGTTCCGTAAAGTGTGCTGTACAATGTTTTGTCTTGGAAGCATTAATTTAAATAATGGAAATGCCGTGTAGCTAGTGCCTCTCGTCTGGTAGACCGTTCTTCTGGTGCAAGTCTTTCGAGTTGACGCCACTTCGGCGATTTGCTTGTCGATGGGGATGAAATGATGATGATAAGGACAACACAACACACAATCCCTGAGCGGAGAAAATTTCCTACCCAGTCAGGAATCGAACCCGGGTCGTTAGGTATTACAGTCCGGCACGCTGACCACTCAGCTACCAGGGGCAGACATTTAAATAATCAACGGAGATCAGTTTCTGAAATGTCAGCTTTGGCTGACTGGTCTACAGTTCTTGACTTAACCATTGAAACACCAAAAACAATTGTTAATGAGCAGGAAAGAATATAGTGTTAAAAAATTTCTGGGTGGTAAAACTACTTGTTTCCGTACGAACCTCTAACTTACTCATTCTGTGAGCGACACGCAGGAGCTGGGAAAAGTCTTGAATCGCTTTCCAGACGGATGCGGAGGTAAACGACGAATTACACAACGAGTCCCCAGTCCTCAAGGTTTGCAAGGCACGGGAAGAGGGGTGGCAGGAAATACATCTCTCACGCAGCGTCTCCTATGACGTCTTTCCGGCATTTTTCCGCAGTGCAATTTTCCACTTCCGCTGACAGATACAACCACGATCTCATCATTTATGTTATTGTCGTACATTTGAATGAAACGTGACATCTGTGGCGTTTCGTGCACGATGTATAACCATTTAGGATAATGAGAAGAAAACTGACATGAAAATGGAAGAATCTTTCTAAAGTGGCTTCGTAGTAGAGTTGGTAATGTATCAGATGGTGGTATACGACGGTGTACAGAAAAGTAATGCCTCCGAATTTTGTATGTGAAAACTCTTAAAAGTTCTTAAATAAAATAAATGTTATTAGCATTCTACATTTTTATTCTTCTCGTCTACATATTTATTTCTCAATCTAGTCACCCTGGCGACGAGCTCATTCCTCCAAATGAGTGACCAGTTTGTTGATACTGTCACTAAAGAATATTTAACTTCTTCGATGGAACCACAATCTCACCTCTACTTACACAGCTTCATCACTATCCAAGTGAAGTCCTCGAAGATGTTCTTAAAGTTTTGGAAACAGAAACATCGGATGGAGCCATATCGGAAGTGTATGGAGGCTGATCGATGAAATGTGTGTGAAATCTTATGGGATTTAACTGCTAAGGTCATCAGTCCCTAAGCTTACACACTACTTAACCTAAATTATCCCAAGGACAAACACAGACACCCATGCCCGAGGGAGGACTCGAACCTCCGCCGGGACCAGCCGCACAGTCCATGACTGCTGATCGATGACAAGGCGGCGGGGCGGCGGACTGTTGCAGATGTCGCAACACTTGTATGTGGCCTGGTGTTGTCGTCCTGAGGATGTTTTCTGTGTAGACGAGCTTTTCGAATTCGAAACTCGGTTACAGCACGCTGTTTCACACGCACTGGCAAAGTTATGTTACGCACCGCCATGTTACACGCTACAATTATGAGCCCCTCCAGCGGCAGAGGGGTGCAAATATGTAGACATGAAGAATAAATATGTAGAACGTTAACAACGTTTGTTTTATTTAAAAAGGCTTTAAGAGTTTTCCCATAAGAAATTCGGAGGCGTTACTTCCCACCACACCCTCGTAAATACTAGCCGCTCTATCCGTGGTTGGTTCCAGGAAATTTTCCTGGTATTTGTTGCTACTTTCACTTGCAATGTTTCATGTATGCAGCACGAAACAGCTGACACAGCTCACCCCAAATATATCGAGGTACCACTTTCGCTGAGTTACAGCGGACAAGCTGGAGAATTTTCTGATTTACATAATAATTTTTAACATCTGTAGGTGCCGAATTATAAAACCGAAATCGTTAAAATGAACTACATTTTTTCTGTGGCATAAAAAGGAGTCTTCTGAAACGACTTCAGCGACATAACATGTGTGAAGCTTGATCAAACAGTCGCAAGATTACAACGGCACAAACCACTGTTCTGCCGTCAGAAGAAGAGGTACCACAAACATCTAAGCTATGGAAAAGGGCGTTTGGCGTTGTTGGCAGGGAGACCCCTTGCGGGGCAGATCCGGCCGCCGTGGTGTAGATCTTATTACATTCGACGCCACGTTGGGCGACCTGCGCGCCGGATGGGGATGAAATGATGATAAAGACAACACAACACCCAGTACCTGAGCAG
The DNA here is from genome assembly GCF_023898315.1 of Schistocerca nitens. Classification (NCBI taxonomy): domain Eukaryota; kingdom Metazoa; phylum Arthropoda; class Insecta; order Orthoptera; family Acrididae; genus Schistocerca; species Schistocerca nitens. The sequence continues at coordinate 257,773,719 of NC_064616.1, read as the reverse complement.
AGAAAATCTCCGACCCAGCCGGGAATCGAACCCGGGCCCGTAGGACGGCAATCCGTCACGCTGACCACTCAGCTATCGGAGCGGACATTTAAGTTATAGGATTTCATAACATGCTGCAGGAGATGATTCCTAGGAAGCAAGGACATGCAGTCTGTATCTAGCAGAACTATGTAGTGAAAAATCAGCCCTCACCTTTTACGTCCTTTATTGACAGAACACCATACGACCGTCCTTACAACGTGGTACCCCAAATTTGTCACACAAAAGAGTCGCTATCTGCCGTGACAGTGCTCCCTATAGGCCGTATATTGCCACGTGTAGGTCACACCATTTCCGTAGACTGCATGGTGTCGGTTCGTGAACTGTAAGCTAGTGCCCTATGGCGCACGGTACATGTAAACGTGACGGATGGGGTAGAGACATGACCAGTTTGGGGACAGGATCAACTACATTTCATCATATAGTTATGGAAACCTTTGAACTCTTCTTGTGGCCCAGATAGCAGATGTCACATCCTTCAGAGAATTAAGCAGTCAGCCTTGGAGGTTCGCTAGCACACTAATATTCACGTGGTCCACAAGTCTTTTCTCTATTAGTAACCCGTTTCAGTACCCTTGCTACTCGCTTTTTTAATATCAAATGATTGTTTTGCAATTATTTCACTTCTGCCGGGCCGGTCAGAGTGGCCGAGCGGTTCTAGGCGCTACTGTCTGGAGCCGCGAGACCGCTACGGTCGCAGGTTCGAATCCTGCCTCGGTCATGGATGTGTGTGATGTCCTTAGTTAGGTTTAAGTAGTTCTAAGTTCTAGGGGACTGATGACCTCAGACGTTAAGTCCCATGGTGCTTAGAGCCATTTGAACTTCTGCCGGCTTTGTCGGCACTGCAGAGAATTTTGTGGAAAAATCTGAATTCTTCGTCAATTTTTTTATATACTCTGATCAACCAGAACATATGATCACAGACCTACTATCGATATAAACTCGTCCAGGCGATATCAAGCACCCGGCGAGGAATGGCTGCTAGTCAGACATACGCACGGTGCATGTAGTATAAGTGAATGTGCTGTCCGTGTATAGCATGGGGAAGGCACGCGACCTGTCTGAGTTTGACCGAGGGCAGATTGTGTTGGCATGGAGGCTAGGCGCGAGCATGACGGAAACTGCATGACTTGTCGGGTGTTCGGGGGGTGGTATGGTGGGTGTCTTCGACAGGTGGCGAAAGCAAGGCGAAACCAAGTCCACTCGTCGTGGGTTTGGGCGGCCACCTCTCATTGCAGATGTCGGACGTTGTAGGCTGGGCAGACGACTGCGGCGGAACTAACATCAGACTTGAATGCTGTTCAGAGTACAAGTGTGTCTGAACACACAGTGCACCGGACACTCCTAGCGATGGGCCTCCGCAGTCGTCGACTCATGGATGTACCAATGTTAACACCACGTCATCGGCAACTTCGACTCAAATGGGCACATGACTATTGCCACTGGACGTTGAGCAACGGTTCAGCGTTGCACGATCTGATGAATCCCGATACTTTCTTCATCATGCCGATGGGATGGCGCAAATCCGTCGTCTTCCAGCTGCTTGACACCTGTATTGCGGGACGGAGACAAGCTGGCAGCGGCTCCATTATGCTCCGGGGAACATTCACATGGACATGCATGAGTCCAGTGGAGAACGTGCTAGGCACCGTGACGGCCAAGGAGTATCGTACACTGGCTGCAGACCACATCTCTTTATGACGATCATGTTGCCCGACGGCAGTGGCATTATTCAACAAGACAATGCGCCGTGTCACGAGGCCAGTAGTGTCGAGGAGTGGTTCGAGGAACACAGTGGCGAGTTTCAGTTGATATGCTGCCCCCCCCCCCCCCCCCAACTCACCAGATCTGAACCCGGTCGAACACGTCTGGGGTATGATTGAACGTGGCGTCAGAGCTCACCGCCCTCTCCCCGGAATTTACGGGAATTGGGTGGCTGGTGTGTGCAGATGTGGTGCCAACTCTCTCCAGCGACCTACCAAGGCCTCATTGCTTCCATGCCACGCTGCGTTGCCGCTGTTATCCGTGCCAAAGGTGGACATACCGGCAGTTAGGTAGGTGGTCATAATGTTCTGACTGATCAGTGTAGATAGCAATCTTTGTCTGCGCGTTAGTTCCTGGTTGAGGGAATATATCTCTGGTCAGAGGGTGTGTTGCCATATCCTTTGCAGACCGTCGCCTAGATTCTCCAGTGACATAGATGCGCAAACGTCAGCTTCATCGGTGCCGCTATGGTGTAATGTTGTCGCATTAATTTGTTCTGAAAGCGGTGCTGATGGACAGTAAAAGCGGTTTAAAAGCGGTGAGCTATGTGGGGAAGTTAACCTTGCATTACTGCGCAACTGTTTCACCTGTGTATCCAGTCTAGCTTGCCAAATTCCCAACCAGACTAACATTAATTATAATCTTTTAATAGTCATACGACAACCGGTGATATATATATATATATATATATATATATATATATATATATATATATATATATATATATATATATACATAAAAGACAATTTAAATAAAAAGAAATAAATCAGTTTATATTTGGAAATTTATTTTAACATTGATCATTGAAATTATGCATATTAAACTTGAGTCATAACTAAGCTGGTGCCTTATTTATTATTGTGAAAATGTGAGTTCGTAATCTTACGGAACACATCAAATATGGAGCCAAGATTGGGAGCTGAATACAACACTGCATTCATAAAATAACACACGAAGAACGTTGAAACATATGCAAGAGGAAATTAACCACCACCAACCGATTCAATTTTCACCCAAAGAAGTTACGTTCGTAGCGCAATCCTGTCCGTCATGAAATTACCACACACTGGTATACTAAATTCATACTAACTCTCTGTGAAATCTTCCCGAAAAGAATAGCTGAGGGCTACTTTGATGATTACACCACATGCTTCACGTGGTCAACTTGGTTTACACAAAGAGTGTAACTCCACAATAATTTTGATAATTAAAATAAATTACATCGAAACGCCATTTACTAAAGAAAAACCTCGAACTGGTTACTATCGTCTTACTATTAACCTGATGTGTCAAACAGTTGTATAAGCACGTGGTACTGGTCTCACAAAGTACACACCACGTGGGTTGAACATAAAGAAAAGTTGCTATATTGGAAAATATTCTCAAGACGAGACGTTATAATCTCACGCACATTCGCATTTAAGATTGATGATCTTAGTTAGAGTTACTGATCAACACGTGGTTCCACTTTACTCACAAAGTAGTGACAAAGCAACTACCGGAAGATATTCTGAACTTCACACGCGAATTACACTGCGTTGCAATTTAAGATAACATTAGATATTTTAGGGCTAAACCTGAAATAAAGGTGATTAAATTTTCAGTTAGGCTGAACTTAAGAAATCCATTGTCCTACGGACTTAGCAGACACGCGCTTAGCCGGAGCTCTTACCACTTCACACGCTCGCCGCGGACAGACTGCTGTGGTCCCTTCCTGAGGGATGGCTCACAAATACAAACGGAAGTGACCAGAGAGGCAGCTTCCTATACCAACATGACAAGGGACGGACAGGACCATACTAAGAATAGAAACCTCTTTGCTTTTAGAAAGCGTAGCTACCTGTTCCGACGTTGGTCCTACTGTTCTCTAGCAGACAGGCTTGTCTGCTACCATCCAGCATGCAACTAGAAATACATTTGCTCATTCATTCTTTCACACAGAAGGGAAGGGGAATGACAGTATCTTATCATATACAGTATATGAAAGAAAGCGGATGTAGGTTCCGTATGAGACTGTGTGACATGAATTACATACACTCCTGGAAATGGAAAAAAGAACACATTGACACCGGTGTGTCAGACCCACCATACTTGCTCCGGACACTGCGAGAGGGCTGTACAAGCAATGATCACACGCACGGCACAGCGGACACACCAGGAACCGCGGTGTTGGCCGTCGAATGGCGCTAGCTGCGCAGCATTTGTGCACCGCCGCCGTCAGTGTCAGCCAGTTTGCCGTGGCATACGGAGCTCCATCGCAGTCTTTAACACTGGTAGCATGCCGCGACAGCGTGGACGTGAACCGTATGTGCAGTTGACGGACTTTGAGCGAGGGCGTATAGTGGGCATGCGGGAGGCCGGGTGGACGTACCGCCGAATTGCTCAACACGTGGGGCGTGAGGTCTCCACAGTACATCGATGTTGTCGCCAGTGGTCGGCGGAAGGTGCACGTGCCCGTCGACCTGGGACCGGACCGCAGCGACGCACGGATGCACGCCAAGACCGTATGATCCTACGCAGTGCCGTAGGGGACCGCACCGCCACTTCCCAGCAAATTAGGGACACTGTTGCTCCTGGGGTATCGGCGAGGACCATTCGCAACCGTCTCCATGAAGCTGGGCTACGGTCCCGCACACCGTTAGGCCGTCTTCCGCTCACGCCCCAACATCGTGCAGCCCGCCTCCAGTGGTGTCGCGACAGGCGTGAATGGAGGGACGAATGGAGACGTGTCGTCTTCAGCGATGAGAGTCGCTTCTGCCTTGGTGCCAATGATGGTCGTATGCGTGTTTGGCGCCGTGCAGGTGAGCGCCACAATCAGGACTGCATACGACCGAGGCACACAGGGCCAACACCCGGTATCATGGTGTGGGGAGCGATCTCCTACACTGGCCGTACACCACTGGTGATCGTCGAGGGGACACTGAATAGTGCACGGTACATCCAAACCGTCATCGAACCCATCGTTCTACCATTCCTTGACCGGCAAGGGAACTTGCTGTTCCAACAGGACAATGCACGTCCGCATGTATCCCGTGCCACCCAACGTGCTCTAGAAGGTGTAAGTCAACTACCCTGGCCAGCAAGATCTCCGGATCTGTCCCCCATTGAGCATGTTTGGGACTGGATGAAGCGTCGTCTCACGCGGTCTGCACGTCCAGCACGAACGCTGGTCCAACTGAGGCGCCAGGTGGAAATGGCATGGCAAGCCGTTCCACAGGACTACATCCAGCATCTCTACGATCGTCTCCATGGGAGAATAGCAGCCTGCATTGCTGCGAAAGGTGGATATACACTGTACTAGTGCCGACATTGTGCATGCTCTGTTGCCTGTGTCTATGTGCCTGTGGTTCTGTCAGTGTGATCATGTGATGTATCTGACCCCAGGAATGTGTCAATAAAGTTTCCCCTTCCTGGGACAATGAATTCACGGTGTTCTTATTTCAATTTCCAGGAGTGTATAAGCTGTGTTTTAAAGTGTAGTAGTGTGACAGATCGTTCTTGTTTATGTGTAAAAGTAACACGTTTCACTGCTCAGTCTCCTCCCAGATAGTCAGAAACACCATAGTAAATTTAGAAGAGGAATTTATGCCGTAAATGACAACATATTTAAGCAATTAACATGAAATGAATCCAACAGAGACCTTTCAATGGGAGCAGATTGAGTTAGTTGATGTAACTCCCAAACCATTTTGGATACTGCGCCAACAAAATTGTGCAGACTCTCCAGTGTTGGTTTGTGGTATAGGACCTTCTTAATATCTAGCATTCCATGCTTAGTAATATTTGTAAGTATAAGTAACTGATTATCTACGAAACTAACGAAATTAGCCGACTGTGGCCTATCGTACACGATCATAGCCAATGTGAAATCACGCTGTAAGTTAGTCAATCAGCATATAGACCTTGATGGAGTCACATCACCATGGTTAAGTTGTAATTTTTATAAAGAATTATTACGAATGTTTGTTATTATGATACAGTAGTGATATTAAGTTTTTATGAGATGATATTAAACATCGTAACAAACATGGAAAAATTGCTATTCCCACAATCCGGCCATGGTATTACGTTAAGTAGGCTTACCAGGTTTACTTCGAGCACTATTCCGTACAACAGTACATTAGAGGATATGATGAAGATGCGTTAAGACCTTATTCAAGAAGTTGTTGTGAGAAGTAGGTTTCCCCAAACCGTGAATGAAAGACACGCGGCGTAACCACGCTGTCGCTAGTGCGCTGGCGAAAACTGTTTAACCTTATGCCCAGGTCGGCTGGTGGGGAAGTGTCAAATACTGACGGAGCAAGCCTGCTACATTTCAAGCAGCGCCACAGGCTGCTGTGTATTCCTTGAATATACGACGTTCACCTTCTGGGATGAGGAATATACAAGTAATGTCTTGTGAATTATTAGTTTTGTCACCGCTATCCACTACGATACATACAGATTGGAGAGAAATTGTGTCAAGAAATTTTAATTCCGGATAGCTGATGCCAGTAGGAACCAAAATTACTCGACAACGCACCATTTTTAAACTACGGAAACTTGGCGCCACGCGCTCCGACTGGCCGTGGGACTGTCCTGTTGCCGTTCGTCTGTCGACGGGCAGCGCTATGGTTGTCGGTTCACACGTGCAAACGTTCCTCGTTAGATACATCACGATCTCCGGCAGGCAAAGCATTCGCGGTTATACGTTGTCCACAGCATCCGGCAACAGGGCAATCCCGCGGCCTATCGGAGCGCGTGGCGACAAGTTTCCGTACTTTAAAAATTGTGCGTGGTCGACCTACACAACATTAGTAATTTCGGTTCCTACTGGCACCAGGGTCCGCAGCTCGTGGTCGTGCGGTAGCGTTCTCGCTTCCCGCGCCCGGGTTCCCGGGTTCGATTCCCGGCGGGGTCAGGGATTTTCTCTGCCTCGTGATGACTGGGTCTTGTGTGCTGTCCTTAGGTTAGTTAGGTTTAAGTAGTTCTAAGTTCTAGGGGACTTATGACCACAGATGTTGAGTCCCATAGTGCTCAGAGCCATTTGAACCATTTGAACCTACTGGCACCAGCTTTTCTGGGTTAAAATGTCGTGACACAATTTTTCTCCATCCTGTGTAAGGGATACTGCACGTGAACGTCTTACCAGCCTCACCACAGCGTAACACTAGTGGCGATCCACTCTTATGTATGTTCTATTCAAACGGATACATTGGAATACAGCACCACCATAAAACTGTTTGAGTTGGGCGATTTGTCGCCAACGGAAATTCGTTCTCCGTTGGTTACGGCTTCCACATTACTAACAGTCCCCAGACAGAAGAATTATTAAATGGCCGTATTTTTATCGATGACGATCACCGTAAGGGACGTGCTAAAACTGTAACAATTGATGAATACATCGACAACATCTATAGTACGGTATTGAACCATCTGCTATTAAAGATGGATGAAGCGATTACGTATAAGGCGTATCAAAAAGTAAAGTACAGTACATTTTACACGAATGATTAGGTATTAGAAAGCTATGAGGAAGGTGAGTCCGACATTAGCTAAGGCTATCGGTCGCTAAGCTTACACACTATTTAATCTAACTTAAACTAACTTACGCTAAGGACGACACACACATTCATGCCCGAGGGAGGACTCGAACCTCCGACGGGGGCAGCCGCACGGACCGTGACAAGACGCCTCAGACCTCGCGGAGAGCGGATTTCTCAGCAAAGATCAGGCTGCTTTAAAGAGAATTCGAGTCACTGTTGGCCATTAACACTGCAAAACCAGGAACGACAACGAATAACGAAATTTGACTTAATGTGCGTATGCAGCATAGTAAGAAGGGTACATGATTGAATCTGTATGTGGGTTTGGGGGTGGATTCGGTCCGAAATTTAGTACACAGAGCTGCAATCTCTGGCAGCACCAATGGCTTTAATCCGTCTGGGCTTGAATGACAGACTGGGTACGTCATACCACACTGTTTCAACTCAGTGCCAGAATTCTTCAACGCTAGTGGCTAGCGAATTATAAGGTTTAAATGGCTCTGAGCACTACGGGCCTTAACTTCTGAGGTCATCAGTCCCCTAGAACTTAGAACTACTTAAACCTAACCAACCTAAGGACATCACACACGTCCATGCCCGAGGAAGGTTTCGAACCTGCGACCGTAGCGGTCGCGCGGTTCCAGACTGTAGGGCCTAGAACCGCTCGGCCACCCCGGCCGGCTAGCGAATTATAGTGTGCCTTCATTCGACCTCTTCAGAGAATCAGGTGAGGCTGCGAGCAATGAAGATATGGACAGGGGAAACTACGCCTGTAGTGAGCGACATGTGGGAATTTGGTTTGAACGGGAAGCGTATTCGGATAGCAGAAGTGGTTAATGCGACCGTTCGCGATAAGCGGGAAATATAGGTTTGAGTAACGGTGCGGCACAAATTTTCACTTGTCACCACTGGATTAATTTCAATGGCCGATTGCGGCTGATGTCGGACTTTCTCTTCCGTCATGTCAAAACTTTATGAATAGCCGCCATACGTAAGTGAACACGGCTGACAACTACATGAAGACGACGAATTATCGTTACTGCTGCTATATCTGGCAGTATTCCAACCAAAAAGAAACAGAAGGGGATCGAAAGAGCTCGATTCGAGAGCGCAATAAGGGTACAGGTTGTAAGGTAGCTTGCGGCGTTTTAGCTGCGCGAGAGAAAGCGCAGTTTTCCTCGCAATTAGACAGGCGCGGTGAGAGCGCGCCGGCGGCCGCAGAACCCTGGCGGTCGCACGCGCAGGCGCACACGCGTGCCGCTCCCGGCCCCTCCCTTTTCGTCCTGATTAGTGTCGGCACATAAAAGGCTGTAAATGAAGACAAGGCGGGAAGGGTGAGCGGCGGTCAGCCAAGAGCCGGGGCTGAGAAGTCACTGGCTCGGAACGAATGGAGAGCTAATGGGGGCGAGGGGAGCGCCATTGTGCGCTGTGTTGAGTTATTAGCCCCCGGGAAGCCCATCAGATTAGCCTCCTCCTGTTGAGCTGCCCGCAAATACGCTTATCACACCTCCTCTGCGCCGCCGCTTCTCCGAGCGCAAACACTCCACTCCTCTCGGCCCTTCCTCCCCACACGCTCTGCGTTATGCGGCCAATTCTGTGCTAATTCCTCTATTACGGCTCCTATCGGTGCTACGGTTACCGCAGTTATTGTTGGCGGCTGCGTGCAGCCGGTTTGAGGCACTTACCTCTGTCCTGTACGTCTATTCGCTTACAGAAGCTGCTATCGGTATACTCTCTTCTGCACCGATCGATGCACTTACGTGTACTCAGTGTTGCATCCTACGAAACACCCTATCTTACTTATTCGAGAGCTTTGCTGAAAGGAATAAGGATCATTCAACACCGACGACTAGCATGATTAGCTTCATATAGACCTCCAGTAACATTCGCAATAACTACAAAACACCCTAACACGTCTGCAAACCATTTGATTGCTAAAACAGGCCATCTAATTTTTAAATTACGTCCATCTCAGCAAAATGCGAAGATTTGTGATATTATATTAGATGAGAAACACAGCATTGCATAGGTATTTATTTATTCTAGTCTTCTATTACTCCATTTCTTCCACTCCCGTCTGTCTGTCCATCTCCTCTTTCCCCCTCTCTCTACGCACCTCCTTCTGCCCCTTACCTCAACCCATCCCCTCTCTCTTTATCCACTTCTCCTCCCTCCTCTCTCTGTCTATCCACTTGTCCCTGTCCATCACCTCTACCCCTCCCTCTCTATGTCCGTCTCCACCATCCCTTCTCTCTATCCACCTTCTCCAATCCCCAGTCTCTGGCAATCTCATCCTCCCCCTCTAAGTCCATATTCTTCTCCCCCTCTCTTGGTCAATCTCCTCCTCCCCCTCTCTCTGTCCATCTCCTCCTCATAACAGTGTCCATCTCCTCCTTACCCTCACTCTCCCTTCATCTCCTCGTCCTCGCTTCTCTCTCCACGTTAACGCACTCACCCTAATAGAATGCTGGTGGTTCTTACCCATTACAGTATTTCTTTCCAGATAGTAGCTAATATGTATACCAAATTGGAGTGAAATACACTACTGGCCATTAAAATTGCTGCACCAAGAAGAAATGCAGATGATAAACGGGTATTCATTGGACAAATATATTATACTAGAACTGACATGTGATTACATTTTCCCGCAGTTTGGGTGCATAGATCCTGAGAAATCAGTACCCAGAACAACCACCTCTGGCCGTAATAACGGCCTTCATACGCCTGGGTTTTGAGTTAAACAGAGCTTGGATGGCGTGTACAGGTAGAGCTGCCCATGCAGCTTCAACACGATACCACAGTTCATCAAGAGTACTGACTGGCGTATTGTGACGAGCCAGTTGCTCGGTCACCATTGACCAGACGTTTTCAATTGGTGAGAGATCTGGAGAATTTGCTGGCCAGGGCAGCAGTCGAACATTTTCTGTATCCAGAAAGGCCCGTACATGACCTGCAACATGCGGTCGTGCATTAGCCTGCTGAAATGTAGGGATCGAATGAAGGGTAGAGCCACGGGTCGTAACACATCTTTAATGTAACGTACTCTGTTCAAAGTGCCGTCAGTGAGAACAAGAGGTGACAGAGACGTGTAACCAATGGCACCCCATACAATTACGCCCGGTGATATGCCAGCATGGCGATGACGAATACACGCTTCCAATGTGCGTTCACCGCGATGTCGCCAAATACGGATGCGACCACCACGTTGCTGTACACAGAACCTGGATTCATCCGAAAAAATGACGTTTAGCCATTCGTACACTCAGGTTCATCGTTGAGTACACCATCGCAGGCGCTCCTGTCTGTGACGCAGCGTCAAGGGTAACCGCAGCCATGGTCTCCAAGCTGATAGTCCATGCTGCTGCAAACGTCGTCGAACTGTTCGTGCAGATGGTTGTTGTCTTGCAAACGTCCCCATCTGTTGACTCAGGGATCGAGGCGTGGTTGTACGATCCGTTACAGCCATGCAGATAAGATGCCTGTCATCTCGACTGCAAGTGATACGAGGCCGTTAGGATCCAGCACGGCGTTCCGTATTACCCTCCTGAACCCACCGATTCCATATTCCGCTAACAGTAATTGGATCTCGACCAACGCGAGCAGCAATGTCGCGATACGATAAACCGCAATCGCGATAGGCTACAATCCGACCTTTATCAAAGTCGGAAACGTGATGGTACGCATTTCTCCTCCTTACACGAGGCCTCACAACAACGTTTCACCAGGCGACGCCAGTCAACTGCTGTTTGTGTATGAGAAATCGGTTGGAAACTTTCCACATGTCAGCACGTTGTAGGTGTCGCCACCGGCGCCAACCTTGTTTGAATGCTCTGAAAAGTTAATCATTTGCATATCACAGCATCTTCTTCCTGTCGGTTAAATTTCGCATCTGTATCACGTCATCTTCGTGGTGTAACAATTGTAATGGCCAGTAGTGTACTTCCAGGTGTTTAGGATGTTCCTTTTTCCCTCGGCTTTGCTCGCATACGCACACGTCAAATATATTTCACACATATTTAGCACATTACGCTCGTATTTGCATACATATTTCAACAGTATGTGTAGCGAATTTCGCTCTGAAATATCACTTTCAAGCAGCTTAATGTTTACGACGCCGTATCTCCTGAACTGTGAGCTGTACAAATACACTCCTGGAAATGGAAAAAAGAACACATTGACACCGGTGTGTCAGATCCACCATACTTGCTCCGGACACTGCGAGAGGGCTGTACAAGCAATGATCACACGCACGGCACAGCGGACACACCAGGAACCGCGGTGTTGGCCGTCGAATGGCGCTAGCTGCGCAGCATTTGTGCACCGCCGCCGTCAGTGTCAGCCAGTTTGCCGTGGCATACGGAGCTCCATCGCAGTCTTTAACACTGGTAGCATGCCGCGACAGCGTGGACGTGAACCGTATGTGCAGTTGACGGACTTTGAGCGAGGGCGTATAGTGGGCATGCGGGAGGCCGGGTGGACGTACCGCCGAATTGCTCAACACGTGGGGCGTGAGGTCTCCACAGTACATCGATGTTGTCGCCAGTGGTCGGCGGAAGGTGCACGTGCCCGTCGACCTGGGACCGGACCGCAGCGACGCACGGATGCACGCCAAGACCGTATGATCCTACGCAGTGCCGTAGGGGACCGCACCGCCACTTCCCAGCAAATTAGGGACACTGTTGCTCCTGGGGTATCGGCGAGGACCATTCGCAACCGTCTCCATGAAGCTGGGCTACGGTCCCGCACACCGTTAGGCCGTCTTCCGCTCACGCCCCAACATCGTGCAGCCCGCCTCCAGTGGTGTCGCGACAGGCGTGAATGGAGGGACGAATGGAGACGTGTCGTCTTCAGCGATGAGAGTCGCTTCTGCCTTGGTGCCAATGATGGTCGTATGCGTGTTTGGCGCCGTGCAGGTGAGCGCCACAATCAGGACTGCATACGACCGAGGCACACAGGGCCAACACCCAGCATCATGGTGTGGGCAGCGATCTCCTACACTGGCCGTACACCACTGGTGATCGTCGAGGGGACACTGAATAGTGCACGGTACATCCAAACCGTCATCGAACCCATCGTTCTACCATTCCTAGACCGGCAAGGGAACTTGCTGTTCCAACAGGACAATGCACGTCCGCATGTATCCCGTGCCACCCAACGTGCTCTAGAAGGTGTAAGTCAACTACCCTGGCCAGCAAGATCTCCGGATCTGTCCCCCATTGAGCATGTTTGGGACTGGATGAAGCGTCGTCTCACGCGGTCTGCACGTCCAGCACGAACGCTGGTCCAACTGAGGCGCCAGGTGGAAATGGCATGGCAAGCCGTTCCACAGGACTACATCCAGCATCTCTACGATCGTCTCCATGGGAGAATAGCAGCCTGCATTGCTGCGAAAGGTGGATATACACTGTACTAGTGCCGACATTGTGCATGCTCTGTTGCCTGTGTCTATGTGCCTGTGGTTCTGTCAGTGTGATCATGTGATGTATCTGACCCCAGGAATGTGTCAATAAAGTTTCCCCTTCCTGGGACAATGAATTCACGGTGTTCTTATTTCAATTTCCAGGAGTGTATATACTGGGTGGTTATAATTAAACTTTCCCTACATAGCACGTTATAACACGGAAACTAATTACCGTACGAGTACCAAACTTGGTAGCATTAATGTCCAAAGTATGGGGTGCATGATTTCCATGCGTCATAGCGCCACTGTCCAGTTCCAACTATGGCCATCAAGTACCGTGATCAGTCATCGTGTGTCATAGTCTCACACCCCCGACCAGTCCCAGTGCACTTGTTGACGTGTCGATATGAGCTTGGACAAAAGGAGCAGGGCATTATTGGTGAAGCTCTGTTATCAAGCCAGCCGATGTGGCCGAGCGGTTCGCTTCAGTTTGGAACCGCTCGACCGCTACGGTCGCAGGCTGCAGTCCTGCCTCGGGCATTAGTTAGGTTTAAGTAGTTCTAAGTTCTAGCGGACTGATGGCCTCAAGATGTTAAGTCCCATAGTGCTCAGAGCCATTTGAACCATTTCTATTATTTAAACAGCAATGCTGCAGCTGCACCTCTAGAATATCGCCGGCTTAAGGGATTACAGAAGGATCCTCTTACTCCACCCGCTGTGCGGAGCATGATGAAGTTCGAATTAACTGGATAAGTGGGCGTCGCTTTGGGAAGAGGACGACGACCCGTTGCACCACAGGTGGTTGATGAAATCGCTGTTGGGTTGGGTTGTTTGGGAGAAGAGACCAAACAGCTAGGTCATTGGTCTCATTGGATTAGGGAAGGACTGGGAAGGAAGTCGGCCGTGCCCTTTCAAAGGAACCATCCCGGCATTTGCCTGGAGCATCGCTGTTGCTATGGCAGACAACGCTGCGTGCAATTCCTGATCGTTAGGCAATGCTCGAGCTTTGTCATGATAGTTGAACATTCCGTGGTCCACTGTAAGGAAGGTGCTTCGACCTTTCTCAAATGGTATCAATATAAAATACACATCGTACAGCAGCTTGCACCACAGGACGCACAACAACGTGTTGACTTCACTCTCCACTTTCTCGCAAGGATTGAAGTTGACGAGAAGTGGTCCTGGACCATCCTATGGACAAAAAAATGGCTCTGAGCACTGTGACTTAACATCTGAGGTCATCAGTCCCCTAGAACTTAGAACTACCTAACTAACCTAAGGAAATCACACACATCCATGACCGATGCAGGATTCGAACCTGCGACCGTAGCGGTCGCGCGGTTCCAGACTGAAGCGCCTAGAACCGATCGCCACATCGGCCGGCTCTCCAATGGACAGACAAAGCTTATTTTTCTCTGATGAGTGAGATGAACACACTGAATTGCCGAGTGCGGGGATCTTCACCTCCAGTCACTGTGCATGAAGTTCCTCTGTATGGTAAAAGTGTCGCCGTATGTTCATCATTGGCCCATTCTTTTTTGAACAGGTTGGCGCTCAAGGACCAAAGATTAGCACTGTGACTGGCCATCGTTACTTCGGTATACTTCGCCAACGTGTCATAAGAGCCGCATTGTACTCAACAGTTTTCATGCAAGATGGGGTCCCACCGCATATCGCTCGTGAAATTCACCTACTGCTCCGAAACACATTTGGAAACGATCGAATTATCAGTCGATCGTTCCTAAATGCTTGGCCGGCACTATCACCTGATCTCACTCGCTGTGATTTCTGGTTGTTGGGCTAAATCAGGGCTTAACAACTGGCCAGTTTTGAGCGCGAGTACTCACGTCTGCTCAGGCACGTGCTCGCGAGCAGCTGCAAGATCGCGGAGTAGGGAGGGACGGGAAATGCGCGCGAACGTTTGAATAGGGCTGCAGCGTGCCTATTGAATTCGCGCCGACTGTGTAACGTTTAAAGTACTACGATCGGCTCTAACAGTCACTTCGCTGGTTAAGAATCATGTCAAGTCGCCGTTGTGTAACCCCAACCATGCTTTCGCAGTTCAACCCCCATTGGGAGGAATTGTATCTGTTTACTGAAAAAGATGGTGTTGCAAAATGTTTAGTATGTCACAAAACGCTGAATTCTTTTACGAAATTTAATTTGCAGCGACATTATATGTCGTACCACGCGAAAGACTATGGACATGGAAAATGTGATTGACCAGATCATGCACAGGAAGTTAGTAAACTTAAAAGGAAGCTATCCGAAGAAGATCTGGACGACGAAGAAAAATCAACTGAGGCAGCTCTCGGAGTGGGTTACAAAATTGCTTTGCTTTTAGCAAAATCCCTGCTCCCCTTAACTGATGGCGATTTAGTAAAAGAATGTTTGGTAGTTGCAGCGGAACATTTGTGTCCATCTCAAGTTGAACAGTTTCGGATTGTGCCATTATCTGACATGACCATTATATGTCGCATACAGGACATGGCAGACGACGTCCAGAGCAAGCTTGCAAATATCTGTAAAGATTTTATGGCGTATTCTCTAGCTCTGGACGAAAGTGTTGATATCACTGGAACAGCGCAGCTTGCCATATTTATTAGAGGTGTTAATAGAGATCTTCAGGTGAGGGAGGAGCACCTCGATGTAGTAGCCATGAAGAACACTACAACTGGAGGTGATATTTTAAGTAGTGCTGAAGAAAGTGTTAAAAATATAGGATTGTCGTGGAATACTTTAGTTTCAGTGTCTCCAGATGGTAGAGGCATATACTAAGCTAATAAAATTATGTGGCACGTGTACATTCTCCTTTATTTGTTTCATTTGTCGCAGTAATAATTCGTGAGTGATATCCCTGCAGGTGGCCGCGGATTTACATTGACTGGCGGCAGCTGCTGTGTGCCTCACATGACTCTCCCCACTCTCCGCTCTGGTCCGGTAGTGGGGGTAGCGTGATCGCGCTGCTCCGTGCTCGCGCCTTGCTGCTCACAGCTTGCTCCGCGAGCACGTATGTTGTGAAGCCCTGGGCTAAATGAAGGACAGGGTTTACCAGGGGAACTTTCACACGTGTGCTGATTTGAGGCTCAGCATATCTAAAGAAGTAGCCAGCATACCTACAGACATGCTTCGCTCTGCTGTGTAGAATGCAATCCTACGCTTTCAGACTCTTCTGGACACTTAACGGGCGCCATACTGCTATAAACCTCGTTTAGTTTCCGTGTTATAACGTGTTAAATAGGGAAAGTTTAATTATAACCACCCGGTAGTTTAGCAAGTACATCCAGTGGTATATGTGACTAGTGTCTGCTAAATGTGTTGTGAATAGAGTTACTGGTAAAGATGTAATAAATTAAAACGTTATGGACGACGGAGAAGTATTTCATGCATCTCAGTGTCTACGACGTCATGTCTCCCGCACTATGAGTTGTAAAATGATATATTTTTCTAAATACATTCAGCGGCATATGCGGTCACTGCCTGTGAAATGTGCTGAGAATAGAGTTTATAGCAAAGAAGTGATAAAGTAAAACTACTTGTATGATCCGGTAGTTTTTCACCCACCTTAGAATTTGACGTCATATCTCCTGAACTGTATCGTACAATGATATGTTTTTGTAGGTACATTCAGCGGTATATGTGAATACTGTCTGCGAAAAGTGTTGCGAACAGAGAGAGTAGCAGCGAAGTAATAAATTTATACGTCTTGCATGATGCGTTAGTTTTTCACGCATTCAGTGTTTATGACGTGGTATCTCCTGAACAAAGTGTCGTACAATGATGTAATTTTCATGGTACATTCGCTGATGTATGTGAATACTGTTTGCAAAATGTATCACGAAAGCAGTAAGTAGTAAAGAAGTAATTAAAACGTCATGCTTCATATTGTAGCTTTATTGCGTGAGCAGCGAAAATGTAGTAAGCGACAAATATTTATTCCGTTCATCATTTTGTAGAGGACATCAGCGAGAAAAATTTTCGTAAAGGTTTCAAATTATGTGTAATGTTAGCTGAAAGTTTTTAAGTTCTCTCATTCTCAAATACTGGATAACTAAACTATGGGTATCCTCGCATCGTGGGCCAAACTGCTTTTTCATCTCCACCCCTCTGGTAAGTGAATGTTTCTTATCCTACTTTGATTCTTTCCAAATAGTAAATGATATGTGTACCAAGTGTAGTTTAAAACTGTCGAGTGGCTTAGGAGGAGTTGTGAAACATGCATACATCCATATGTACATCCATTTTTATACTTTGTATGGAAGAGAATACTTCCCTACTAAAAGGAATCGTTAAGGAAACGCACTATTTTACACACTAGCGCATTTTTAGTGTAAAAAGCAACATATTCTATATAGTATATAACATTTCACAGCGTATGTGTTCGTCAAACATATGATGTATCTGTGTGTGTTGTAAGATATTTGACTACCATAAACAGCGACAGTCACATAACGTATAGAAGGAGTCCATTTACGACGTACATTTATGAGCAACTGAAAAGTAAATGCCATCTGAAACGTAGATAGTCGCCACAACGAATGAATTGCTCAGCGAGTTACGAGAACTGAATATTGTCACACCTTGTAGTGTGCGTGGGTGTAAGGTATGACACTTAGTGTAAAAGCAATTAGACATTACATTTTAACGCCTTAGAGCAGAGTCTTACCATTGGTGTCCAAACCACGGGACACCTCATCTCTGATGTGGGGGCAGTCGGATTCTTGCGGGACATACACTCAACAGTGTGCAGTCTATCTGAAAATTGAAAATCGAGAAGTCGAGTCCACACTTCTTCATCCCAACTAGTCAGAAAGATAGTTTCTTGCAAACTTATATTGACTCTACCGCAGCGCGCCTTTTAAATCAGTGGTTACGCACGGCAGCCGCGCCAGGGAAGTTTTCATTTTATAATAAATACATTAACACTATGCGGTGTACAGGAACTATTATCTAACACAAGTAACGCAAGAAACGCACGTCAATATCATCTGCGTAAATCACCGCACGATGCACTGCGATGCTACTTGAGGAACTTATCCTTAGTGTATCTGTAGCGTTCTTCCCTTGACGACCACTTCGTCCGCCAAAAATGCTACTCGCTCTCCAGTTTACAGGCGGAACATACCATGATTACCTCCAGAGTCAATGGCTGTGAACAAAAACGTGCTGATGCAGGAGGCCGACGTCAACTATTGCGGGTTGTAATAGCGCACTGACGGGGTCACATTGCAACAAATCTCTTGCTGATTCAATGCTGCGCTGAAACAGTCGGAGAGCAGCCGTACCAAATAGAGCCACCTTATCGTTTTGGTGTACCGACCCTACGCCCTACATGTGTACCGAGGTGGTTGTAGCCGCACGAATACAGTCATTAAATTAGCGAGGCATGGAACAGGTTCGCCTCGACGCCTGTGTTGATGTACTCGTTGGTAATTTTTCCGATAGATAAAGAAATTCGATATCTAGGTGCTTGTTATTAAAGGAATGAATGCTGTCGAATGGTGCCGGCCGGAGTGGCCGAGCGGTTCTAGGAGCTACAGCCTGGAACCGCGAGACCGCTACGGTCGCAGGTTCGAATTCCAATTTATTTGGTTTTCTTGAATGTTTAAGTAGACTTTCTGAGCGCTGGAACACCAGTTGCTACAGTAATTCCAGTTCATAATTCACATATAAAATGCCACATGCTTTTAAAACGACATAATTCTGATATTGGATTTGATGGGGTAAGGTGATGGGTCCTGAGGCTAGTTATTCTAGCTGTAGCGATTTTATTCAACGCCGAAAAATGTATGTGTAACTTTGAGCTGCAATATTTGTGCAATTATAGTTTGTATTACAGTCAAAAATTAATATCGTATATGGAACAGGCGCCTTTGATCCAGGTACCTTCGATGTTGCAGGCACGTGAAGTACTAGAGATCTTTAACTTAACTGAGAAATAGAAGATCTAGAGCACATCGAAACACAGAAACCATAATTCTGTGACTGGCACTGCCACAAATAAAAGGTTTCAACATTTGTGAAATGATGTGCTGAAATCGGACTAAATGAGGGCTGTTGTAGGCCGATGTAGGCAAATGAAAGTGGTGGGCTAAAACGTGAGCTTACATATGACTATGAACAGGTCCAGCGCATGGAATATCTGTTGGAGTGTAATATACGTGGATTCAACAGGATACTAGCCATGCAGGGTATTCAGGTTCAGTTCCCACTATTGGACAACCTCACCTTCACAGCATTCATTTGAGTATCCAATTTGATGTATTGTAAATGTTTCATGTGTTTTGTTTATTATTTTGAGTTTAGTCATAATAAATCAAATTATTATTTTGGACAGAACTTTCATTCTGTTAATCTGTAGAGCAACCCTTTCATTTCTCACAACGTTAATGAAACTTTCCTTTATTTAATTAATTTCTATCAAATTAAATTATTGCAGGTGCCAAGCTCTTTTCTACTCCACTTGCAGGGTCGATTACAGTCAGTTTGCGTTTCTTCTTAATCCATGTGCAACAGCAAAATTCGGAGTTAGAAAAGGGTGGGGGGGGGGGGGGGCTTAGAGCATCATTTACATATGAAGATTCTAGAAGAATTTAATGTTAAATACCTTGCTAGCCCCGGCACCTGACAACTTCTTTGAGATAAGGAACTTGTGGTAGAAAATTAATATTCGGTTGTTATTTAAAAAAAATACACTCCTTATATCAACAATATATTCTCTTAGCAAATGTTAAAAGTGACGACCGCCAGTCTCAATGCATGCATTACAACATAATCCACTGACACAACTGGTGATAACCCTGACCATCTCTCTAGGGTATGTGTAGTACAGTTTCTTGTAAATATCTGTACACGCGATAAATTTCTTTCAATTATAATGATTTATATTGTGGAAATTTTACTCTGTATATTTATTTGACTTCTAAGGCCCCATATTTCCGAGTATTTGTTCCTCATCTTAAAATCCACTATATCAACTATATAATTTTGCCCCTAAAGATTTGGGAAACCCTGTATGTCTTTGGATTCAAAGCTAGACATACATTAAGTGCATTCATTTGTTTGTCCTGCTATTTACATGGTGCTACGTATATCATGACTGATAAAACAATTCGTGTGTGAATGGATGGCTGTCACTATCCAACGGGCACAGCATTATGGCAAGAGAACACATTGCCATCATCAGGTGCGTAGATTAACTGGCTGCCTACGAGCTCGCACGGGACTCTTATCTACCCACCCCCCTCCCCTGCCCGCCACCGACTTGCCGCACAATCCGCGGTCCGCGGCAGAGGTTAGCCATGATGCTCGCCCGTCGGCGCGCACCGCAGATTGAACGACAAGTGGGTGGGAGTGGCTGGGAGAGAGGGGGGAGGGAGGGAGAGAAAAGTCCCGTGTCAGCTTATAGGCAGCCAGTCTATCTGTACACCTGATGACGACAATGTTGTCGCTTGGCAAAATATTGTGCCTATTGGACAACGACATGCGGCGCTTTACCCGCCTTGAACTATTTCGTGACGAATAATGCCGGGAGGAGGTGAAGAATTATATGACTGACTACAGCTGAAACTCATACATATACACTGAAGAGCCAAAGAAACTGGTACACCTGCCTAATATCGTTCAAGACACCTGCGAACACGCAGAAGTGCCGCAATACAACGTGGCATGGACTCGACCAATGTCTGAAATAGTGCTGGAGGGAACTGAGACCATGAATCCTGCAGAGACGTCCATAAATCCGTAAGAGTACGAGGGATGGAGATTTGTTCTGTAAAGCACGTTACAAGGCATTCCAGATATTCTCAATAACGTTCATGTCTAGCGAGTTTGGTGGAAAGCGGAAGTGATGGTTCAAATGGCTCTGAGCACTATGGGACTTAACATCTATGGTCATCAGTCCCCTAGAACTTAGAACTACTTAAACCTAACTAACCTAAGGACATCACACAACACCCAGCCATCACGAGGCAGAGAAAATCCCTGACCCCGCCGGGAATCGAACCCGGGAACCCGGGCGTGGGAAGCGAGAACGCTACCGCACGACCACGAGATGCGGGCAAAAGCGGAAGTGTTGAAACTCAGAAGAGTGTTCCTGGGGCCACACTGGAGCAATTCTGGACGTGTGGGGAATCGCATTGTCCTGCTGGAATTTCCCAAGTCCGTTGGAGGAGGAGGAGGAGATTAGTGTTTAACGTCCCATCGACAACGAGGTCATTAGAGACGGAGCACAAGGTCGGATTAGGGAAGGATGGGGAAGGAAATCGGCCGTGCCCTTTCGAAGGAACCATCCCGGCATTTGCCTGAAGTGATCTAGGGAAAGCACGGAACAAAGTCCGTTGGAAAGCAGAATGGACATGAATGCTTAGGTACGTGTCATCCGTCAGAGTTGTATCTAGACGTATCACAGGACCTGTATCACTCCAGCTGCACACTCCCCACAATATTACAGAGCCTCCACCAGCTTCAACAGTCCACTGCTGACATACAGGGTCCATGGATTCATGAGGTTGTCTCCATACCCGTACACGTCCATCCACTCGATACAATTTCAAACGAGGCTCGTCCGACCAGGCAACATGTTTCCAGTCGTCATCAGTCCAATATCGGTGTTGACGGGCCCAGGCGAGGCGAAAAGCTTTATGTCGCGCGGTCATCAAGGATGCACGAGTGGGCCCTCGGCTCCGAAAGCCCATATCGATGATGTTTGTTTGAACAATTCGCACGCTGACACTTGTTGATGGCCCAGCAATTTGTGGAAGGGTTGCACTTCTGTCACGTTGAACGATTCTCTTCAGTCGTCGTTGGTCCCGTTATTGCAGGATCTTTTTCCCACCGCAGCGATGTCGCAGGTCTGAAGTTTTACCGGCTTCCTGATATTCACGGTACACCCGTGAAACGGTCGTAAGGGAAAGTCCCCACTTCATCGCTACCTCTGAGATGCTGTGTCCCATCGCTCGTGCGCCGTCTATAACACGACGTTCAAACTCACTTAAATCTTGATAATCCGCCATTGTGGCAGCAGTAACCGATCTAATAACTGCGCCAGACACTTGTCTTATATAGGCGTTTCCAACCGCAGCGCCCTATTCTGCCTGTTTACATATCTCTGTATTTGAATACGCATGCCTATACCAGTTCCTTTGACGCTTCAGTGTATTTGAGGAATTATTTATCCGCTGTTTATTACGAGGAAGTCGAGGGAATGTAGTATGGACTTTAATGGCATGTGGACTTCTAATGAAAATTTTTGATGTGACAGTGAACTTTTATTTTGACCTAGTGCTGCTTGGCCGATCTGAAGGTGTTGCGAAGGTGTGTTTATCATCAAGATAATTCTGAGGACGCCAGTTTCCCATTATCGTTACACTTGAGCAGTGTTTGTCGGCTTCTCAGGTCCTGTAGTGGGTGGGACTGCTACGTTGCCTTGGGTCGGCATTCGCTAAGATTCATTTGAGAATAGCAAAGATATCATCTGAAATATACTTGTGTTAGGGCAAGATTTTAAGATTATATTCTTGTTGTCACTGTGTTTCGAGTAGTTAGGCTCGTGAGGTGTAAATGTGTATATGCCTCGCGGTCCTCTTAAGTTCCGCTAAGACAGGACAGCAGATGTAGAAGTTGTGTATGTTGCGAATCAAAGTCATAATACTAGATTGTCGCATTGGATATACATTTCTCCAGAACTGTTATATAGGCGACTGGTTTATGTATAGTGTGTTTGCACAAATTTGGTGATGGAACTGTTGAAACAAACTGTATGGTCGGCAGGAACACTGGTTCTTCTGCATGTTGTTGGGGAAAGAAGGGGGCCTCACGTGCAATCAGCTGGCGTGCGGTATTCTCCCATCCAACTGCCAGTGCCTTCTCGCACTGACAAATACTAGCTCTCGGTGTAGACCGTTGGGAAAGGAAATGCTGTGATATCGCTGGTCGGTATTAAGAATGAAATAGGAAGCATATCGGCAGATTGACGATGACTGTGCTTCAATGAAGGGCTGGAAACGTATTCAGCTGGAGACAAGGACACCCATGCAGTAGTTTTTAGGGGGAGGGGGCTTGACCGGAGGTATGGTATACTTTTAATATTTTACGAACGGTGACTTGTAAGTAGCCATAAAAAATTTTCAGATCCGACCATGTTAAAAACCTGTGTAATACTGGCTTTTAAATAGTTTTCTTGAAATAAAAGCACTTGAAAACACTATATTTTTTTCCTTTCACTGAGTGTTAGAGGGGAAGGGGGGAGCCTGGTCCCCCCTTCCCCATAGGTATGGACGCTCATGGCTGGAGATTCTGCTCTGGAATTCCACAAGCAGCACTGTCCCAGTGATCATAAATTACGTTAAGTAATTGAAATTGTGTATTGTGT
This sequence comes from Schistocerca nitens, assembly GCF_023898315.1. NCBI lineage: Eukaryota > Metazoa > Arthropoda > Insecta > Orthoptera > Acrididae > Schistocerca > Schistocerca nitens. The sequence continues at coordinate 257,750,618 of NC_064616.1, read as the reverse complement.
ACTGAACTGGGGACCTAGTAACGACGGAGAGACTTCGTCTCCGCCGTAGCCCTCAGTGGTACATAACTCCATAACAGGCTACAGCAGTACACTCACCCCACCGCCCCACCCCACACTGAACACAGAGTTACCAGGGTTACTGTACGGTTCGGCCCCTATTGCCCCCCGCCCCCCCCCCCCCCCCCCCCCCCCCGAGAACGTCACATACCAGACGAGTGTAACCCCAAATGTTTGTTTGGTAGAGTAATTATGGCGTACACGTACGTGAAGACACTGTTTGGCAGCAATCGCCGACATAGTGTAAGTGGCTCTGAGAACTATGGGAATTAACATGAGGTCATCAGTCACCTAGACTTAGAACTACTTAAACCTAAGGACATCACACACATCCATGCTCAAAGCAGGATTCGAACCTGCGACCGTTCCGAACTGAAGTGCCTAGAACCGGACATAGTGTAACTGAGGCGGAATAAGGGGAACCAGCCCGCATTCGCCGAGGCAGAGGGAAAACAGCCGTAAAAACCATCCAAAGGCTGGCAGGCACAACGGACCTCGACACTTATCCCCCGGGCGGATTCGCGCCGGAGACCGGCACGCCTTCCCGCTCGGGAAGCAGTTCAAATGGCTCTGAGCACTATGGGACTTAACAGCTGTGGTCCCATAGTGCTCAGAGCCATTTTTGATTCCTTTTGACACACGCTGTATACTAAACTAAGGGGATTCTGTTGCTTCGTTTTCTGTATATGGGGTAATTGATGTAATCTGGTATTGTTGTGTACATAGTTCCGCGTAGTCAGCGCGTACACAACTTTCCCAATAGAGCGCGCCCCGCTAAGCACAACAGCGCAGGCACAGCGCTCGTCCGTCTCCGCACTATGAGATGGCGCTGTCTTAGAGACGGACCAAATTCTGCTTCCGCCGATCCGCGTATTAATATGTAACGCAGCCAATGAGATTGCTGCTAACGTAGAAACTTTTCTCCTCGCGGATAACACTCGCGCAGTGATACATGAACGCTCGAGGTATTATAACGAGTGTACAGACCTCCGATTAGTCCCCTCCAGCTAAACTCCCGTCGCTCCGCCATTTTTGTCTCCCTTGACCTCGAAAAGGCCTACGACCGTGTCTGGCATCCCGGTCTCCTGTTTAAACTCCACATCTACGCCCTTCCTATCAACGACATCCGTCTGGTGGCCTCCTTCCTCTCCCACCGCCCCTCCTATGTTACCATCCATAATGCCAATTCCCACACCTTCTACCCCTCTGCAGGTGTGCCCCAGGGCTCTGTCCTCTCCCCTCTCCTCTACCTCTTGTACACGGCAGATATGCCCCAACTCCCCCCCCCCCCCAGTACACCTCTTGCAATATGCTGATGACACCGCATTCCTCGCCCTCGCTCCTACCCTCCAACGGTCCCAACGCCTTCTCCAGAATCACCGTGACCTTTTTGCTGCATGGTGTCACTAGTGGCTCCTGAAACTCCACCCTTCCAAGACCCAGGCGATCATCGTAGGTCGTACCACTCGCTCCTTCCGGCTCCTGGATTTCTCCCTTACTGTCTGTGCCCATCCTGTCCGCCTCACCCCCACCCTCACCTACCTTGGCCTCACCATTGACCCTCACCTCACCTGGATCCCTCATCTCCGCTCCATCCAATCCAAAGCCCACAACCGCCTCCGACTCCTCAAACTCCTCTCCGGCCGGACATGGGGGTTGCACCCCTCTACCATCCTCCACACCTACAAATCCTTAATCCGTCCCATCCTCTGTCATGCCAGTCCTGCCTGGATATCTGCCCCCCCCCCCCAAATTCTATAAGTCCCTCCAGATCCTTGAGCGTCATGCACTCCGCCTCGCCTTCCGTATATGCCTCCCGTCCCCCACGCGGATCCTCTATGATCTCATTCCTTTCCCCCATCTGCTCCTATTCCTCGAACATATCCGCATCCTCTACACCTCCCGCCGTCTTGAACCCCCTCACCCCCTGGTTGCTCCTCTCCTCTCCGATCCCCGCCCCCTGCCACGTCTTCACCGTTGTCTCCCCCCTACCCTCCATCTCTACACCCTACATCTCCTTTCCCAAGGTGGCTTCCATCAACTCCCCCTCCCAGATGATGCCCTCTCTTCCTCCATTTATCCCTCCTATCAACTCTGATCCTCACTCCCCTTCCTTTCCTCTGTCCTTTTCCTGGGCTCCCTCTCCCCCCCTTCCATCCTCTTTCTTCCCCACCTCCCCTCTCTTTGCCCCCTTCTCTCCCCCGAGTCATTTTACATTTCCCTCCTCTGCCTCCTCTCATTCCGTCTCGCGTCTGCCCTTCTCCCCCTTTATTAGTCCTCTCCCTCCTTGGTTCCCCCCCTTTTCGTTTTTTCCTCTCCTCCCTCCTTGTTTTTCCCCCTACTCCAGGTACCCCCCCCCCCATCTGCCTTGGATCGGGAGTGCCATCTTTGTGCCGCCTTTTTCGTGCACTGTTTTACAGTGTGTTTTCCAGTGCGTGCTCCGTGTTGTGTCTTTTGGGAAGTGTAGCGAACAGCCATCATACTGTCGCTGGGTGTGCTTTTTTTTTATCACTTGCGAACAGAAACCAGACTGTCGCCATGTTTTTTAATTGTGTGTCTACTATGTTACTTGTCTGATTCCTGTGTATTTTATCAACATTGCCAACCCCTTTTGCTTTCTGTTTTAACTTTCCGCATTTTTACGCCATTTTACACTTTAAATCACCATTTTATCGCCTGTTTTTCCTTGTTTCTTTCTTCTTCCTTTTTTAAACAAAAGTCTGTAGGCTGTAGAGCAGCGTAGTAAGCTGCTGCCAGCCCGCCCCCTTCGGGGGGAATTGAAAATCAATAAAGAAAAAAAAAAAACTCCGATTAGTCAGTCTGCATTAGTCTGCATTAGTCTGTACCAGTCTATAGTCAAGTTTCCGTCTGCGGGTAATAAGATTATCATATTCCTGTACATAGGCATGAAGAGAAATGTATAGACACTTTGTCAAGTATCAGAGATATGTGAGAATAAGATTAACGTACCAAGACCAAAGGAACTTGAGATTGTCAATTGTAAATAGCATCCAGAATCAAGTTAAGTAAGGTTTATGATTGTTATTATTTTAATAAATGTGTGTGAAAATTAATCAAGTTCTGTTTAAAGTTGGTCACCGTCAATCTGCTACTCTAAGTGTGCAAGTGGCATTTCTATCGTCTGACCTAATGGCAGAATGATAAACACGCCACGATAAGACCATGAGACACATTGCCGACACTCGCCTACCTCGCTAGAGCGACAAGTCAAATAATCTGATGGTGTGTGTACCGAAGGTCTTACAGTACACATACCACAGGTATAAACTTATTCTTTTTCTCTTTGATTAAGTAATTGGTCAGAGAAGCGTATGTTAACCACAGCCTTTGATCTCTGCGAATCGATTGTTACTATGGAATTACATTCAGTCCTTAAGGCTCAATTTTAATATACGTTGCATTGTTTCTGGATCTAGGGAGTGATTTTGAGGAGTTTAATAAATGTCAGGTGCAGACTCATTTCCTCGGTTTGAATTGTGGAGTACTTTACTCCTGAAAGAGGGGAAGTGACCGTGACCACAAACCGTAAGGTGACTCAGAGTACCGATGTAGTGAAGGTTCCACCTGGAGCACATTATGAGGGAACGTGCTTCCCATCTGGCACACGGTATATTTGATAAAAGCTGAAGCCTTTGTGGACTGAGCAGCGAGAGCGCGTGGAGCGTTTACAGCCCGGAGGTGGTCTGGGCAGAGGCGGGGAACCGCAGTGGTTTCTTGTACACTGGCGGCTGGCGGCTGCGTGTATCGACCAGGCGCCTTTGTTGTGCTCGCTCACACGCCATTAGAAAGCTTCCTACGGGACGCTGCGCTGCAGAGCCTCTCCCCAGCCACTCACACACACCAGCCACCGCTTACCCAGCCTGCAGCCCGCGCCCACGCAGCTACTCGTACGGAGGCGCAGGGTTGAATCTCTCTGCGATTCACCGTGTCAGCTACTTGGGCCATAGGGAATTTTAAGAACAAAAGCGTCACGTACACAATATCCACATTAAAATTATAAATTAAAAACAATGCATAACACAAACTTAGGTAGAAAAGGATCTACCGATAGTACACTGCACGGGAAAGAGGATACTTCGCGACCGTGTAGCGATGGGTAAAAATTAGAGTTCTAAGACTCCCGTAGACTACTGTAGACTAGCATAAGTAAGCGTAGGCTACAGTAGTTCTCCTAGTAGTTTTTGTCAGTTAAAGCCATACCCGTGTTACCTGTATGTTGGTTGTGCTGCATAACTATCGGGCGTTACCTCATAATGATCGGTTTCTTTATGTATGCAATCAGTGTCTTAGTAGATTCGCTTAAAAACCAGAGGCGCTGAACTGCCTAGAAACTGAATCAGGATATATAAAGTGCCAGGTAACCTACGGAACATACTTGTTCTGCATATCCTATCTGTCACTAAAGGAGAACAGTTTTAATAGAAAAACTAGAATTTTCATTGTTTAAGTCCGCAGCTCGTGGTCGTGCGGTAGCGTTCTCGCTTCTCACGCCCGGGTTCCCGGGTTCGATTCCCGGCGGGGTCAGGGATTTTCTCTGCCTCGTGATGACTGGGTGTTGTGTGCTGTCCTTAGGTTAGTTACGTTTAAGTAGTTCTAAGTTCTAGGGGACTGATGACCATAGATGTTAAGTCCCATAGTGCTCAGAGCCATTTTTTCATTGTTTAATTCAAGTTTTATTAGAAAATTGTTGATCTGTAACGTGAAATACAAGGATGTGGCAGTAAAAGTGAAGAAAACAATACAGATTTACCATATAGTGCTGTTGTTGTTGTGGTCTTCAGTCCTGAGACTGGTTTGATGCAGCTCTCCATGCTACTCTATCCTGTGCAAGCTTCTTCATCTCCCAGTACCTACTGCAACCTACATCCTTCTGAATCTGCTTAGTGTATGCATCTCTTGGCCTCCCCCTACGATTTTTACCCTCCACGCTGCCCTCCAATACTAAGTTGGTGATCCCTTGATGCCTCAGAACATGTCCTACCAACCGATCCCTTCTTCTGGTCAAGTTGTGCCACAAACTCCTCTTCTCCCCAATCCTATTCAGTACCTCCTCATTAGTTACGTGATCTACCCATCTAATATTCAGCATTCTTCTGTAGCACCACATTTCGAAAGCTTCTATTCTCTTCTTGTCCAAACTATTTATCGTCCGTGTTTCACTTCCATACATGGCTACACTCCATACAAATACTTTTAGAAAAGACTTCCTGACACTTAAATCAATACTCGATGTTAACAAATTTCTCTTCTTCAGAAACGCTTTCCTTGCCATTGCCAGTCTACATTTTATATCCTCTCTACTTCGACCATCATCAGTTATTTTGCTCCCCAAATAGCAAAACTCCTTTACTACTTTAAGTGTCTCATTTCCTAATCTAATACCCTCAACATCACCCGACTTAATTCGACTACATTCCATTATCCTCGTTTTGCTTTTGTTGATGTTCATCTTATATCCTCCCTTCAAGACACCATCCATTCCATTCAACTGCTCTTCCAAGTCCTTTGCTGTCTCTGACAGAATTACAATGTCATCGGCGAACCTCAAAGTTTTTATTTCTTCTCCATGGATTTTAATACCTACTCCGAATTTTTCTTTTGTTTCCTTTACTGCTTGCTCAATATACAGATTGAATAACATCGGGGAGAGGCTACAACCCTGTCTTACTCCCTTCCCAACCACTGCTTCCCTTTCATGTCCCTCGACTCTTACAACTGCCATCTGGTTTCTGTACAAATTGTAAATAGCCTTTCGCTCCCTGTATTTTACCCCTGCCACCTTTAGAATTTGAAAGAGAGTATTCCAGTCAACATTGTCAAAAGCTTTCTCTAAGTCTACAAATGCTAGAAACGTAGGTTTGCCTTTCCTTAATCTTTCTTCTAAGATAAGTCGTAAGGTCAGTATTGCCTCACGTGTCCCAGTATTTCTACGGAATCCAAACTGATCTACCCCGAGGTCGGCTTCTACTAGTTTTTCCATTCGTCTGTAAAGAATTCGTGTTAGTATTTTGCAGCTGTGGCTTATTAAACTGATTGTTCGGTAATTTTCACATCTGTCAACACCTGCTTTCTTTGGGATTGGAATTATTATATTCTTCTTGAAGTCTGAGGGTATTTCGCCTGTTTCATACATCTTGCTCACCAGATGGTAGAGTTTTGTCAGGACTGGCTCTCCCAAGGCCGTCAGTAGTTCCAATGGAATGTTGTCTACTCCGGGGGCCTTGTTTCGACTCAGGTCTTTCAGTGCTCTGTCAAACTCTTCACGCAGTATCGTATCTCCCATTTCATCTTCATCTACATCCTCTTCCATTTCCATAATATTGTCCTCAAGTACATCGCCCTTGTATAGACCCTCTATATACTCCTTCCACCTTTCTGCTTTCCCTTCTTTGCTTAGAACTGGGTTTCCATCTGAGCTCTTGATGTTCATACAAGTGGTTCTCTTATCTCCAAAGGTCTCTTTAATTTTCCTATAGGCAGTATCTATCCTACCCCTAGTGAGATAAGCCTCTACATCCTTACATTTGTCCTCTAGCCATCCCTGCTTAGCCATTTTGCACTTCCTGTCGATCTCATTTTTGAGACGTTTGTATTCCTTTTTGCCTGCTTCATTTACTGCATTTTTATATTTTCTCCTTTCATCAATTAAATTCAATATTTCTTCTGTTACCCAAGGATTTCTACTAGCCCTCGTCTTTTTACCTACTTGATACTCTGCTGCCTTCACTACTTCATCCCTCAAAGCTACCCATTCTTCTTCTACTGTATTTCTTTCCCCCATTCCTGTCAATTGTTCCCTTATGCTCTCCCTGAAACTCTGTACAACCTCTGTTTCTTTCAGTTTATCCAGGTCCCATCTCCTTAAATTCCCACCTTTTTGCAGTTTCTTCAGTTTTAATCTACAGGTCATAACCAATAGATTGTGGTCAGAGTCCACATCTGCCCCTGGAAATGTCTTACAATTTAAAACCTGGTTCCTAAATCTCTGTCTTACCATTATATAATCAATCTGATACCTTTTAGTATCTCCAGGGTTCTTCCATGTATACAACCTTCTATCATGATTCTGTGCTAGAAAACGCAATTTCCTCGACAAAAAGGTAAAATTAGAAAAAAAAACGCAAAACAAAAGTATATCCAACATCGCTTAAATACTTCGTCGAACTTATACAGGGTGTTACAAAAAGGTACGGCCCAAATTTAAGGAAACATTCCTCACACTCAAATAAAGAAAAAATGTTATATGGACATGTGTCCGGAAACGCTTAATTTCCACGTTAGAGCTCATTTTAGTTTCGTCAGTATGTACTGTACTTCCTCGATTCATCGCTAAGATTTCATACGGGATACTCTACCTGTGCTGCTAGAACATGTGCCTTTAAAAGTACGACACAACATGTGGTTCATGCACGATGGAGCTCCTGCACATTTCAGTCGAAGTGTTCGTACGCTTCTCAACAATAGATTCGGTGACCGATGGATTGGTAGAGGCGGACCAATTCCATGGCCTCCACGCTCTCCTGACCTCAACCCTCTTGACTTTCATTTGTGGGGGCATTTGAAAGCTCTTGTCTACGCAACCCCGGTACCAAATGTAGAGACTCTTCGTGCTCGTATTGTGGACGGCTGTGATACAATACGCCATTCTCCAGGGCTGCATCAGCGCATCAGGGATTCCATGCGACGGAGGGTGGATGCATGTATCCTCGCTAACGGAGGACATTTTGAACATTTCCTGTAACAAAGTGTTTGAAGTCACGCTGGTACGTTCTGTTTCTGTGTGTTTCCATTCCATGATTAATGTTATTTGAAGACAAGTAATAAAATGAGCTCTAACATGGAAAGTAAGCGTTTCCGGACACATGTCCACGTAACATATTTTCTTTCTTTGTGTGTGAGGAATGTTTCCTGAAAGTTTGGCCGTACCTTTTTGTAACTCCCTGTATAAAACATTAAAAGGCATCTTCTATACGCCAAGAGCTGCACTAAAAATGTTTCATTTGCTAAAACGAGTTTTTGGGTTTACGACACATCATCAGTGCCATCTGACACAGAAAACAAACGACTGTATGCGCATCGATTTCTACATCGTTTATAGAAGATGTCTTTCAATAAATATCTGAAAGCTGTGGAGCACCAAGCATTAAAGATTTTTATATAAAATATTTTTCTGTTATTCATAAACAACTTTCGCATTTACCAATAATAACAGAGAACCCTTGCCTTTGATCTTGATGACGAACGTGCTCTGTACAAAAAAGCAACAATAATTATACACAATTTTTATCTCTGTCCATGTAAGCTGTACTTTGGTCATATAAAAGCGCAGAAGTTACGCGATAAAATAATTTTTATTACTTATAAAATGCAATTTAAATTCTGTAAGAACATAAAATGTACAATGGACTAACACTGAATGATGTGCGTTCTAATTATGTGCAAAACAAACAACCAGACAAACAAAGAGAAGTCGTCGGCTCCCATTTTCTCTCTTACACATTCATTTACGTTTCTCTCCCTACCAATTCTACCAACGCTACCGGTAATCCTACCATTTACTTGTCTTTTATGTAGTGTACCAAAATTACCGAACCGTAGGTTTTATAAAGCGCAACTCTAGTAACTACTGAAGGGCCATTGGTGCAACACTAAAGACTTCAGTATAATGCAGGAAGATCTGCAAAGGTAATTGGCACAGGGACTGGTAGTTGACACTGCATGAGAATAAGTTTAACGTATTTCGTAAAAATAGGCGAAGACAGCCGTTACTGTTCGATTACGCCAGACATGAGCAGCCTTTGGTTACACATGGGCCTGATTCGCATACGTGCCTAAGCTGCGGGCTGGTTTGTCAATCTTCGCGACAGCAGTGCTCCTAGTGCATAAAATCAACACTACAGCGTCCGTGACGTTAATGTTTATGGGGCGGGGTCCACGAGAAATACGGGCCCTGCAACGAACTTGGTTGCCTTGTCCGCCACACTTCGCGAACGCTCGGCTCAGTCCAGTGCTCACTGTCAATAAATATGTATTAACTTTTTGTGTGCTATGGCGAGCTTACACGCATTCAAAGGTGCTATCAAAACTTATTAAACTCGTCTGAAATAGTTACGCGCCTTCCCAGAGGAGACAGCTGCTGGTACTCGTAAGATGCACAGCACTGATATGAATGGCACCCCTTTCCCAACCCACCATGTCAACACACAGTACCTCAAAACACGCCTTTTTTTTTGAGAGTTCATTGAGTTGATGTGTACTCCATCTTCAGATGTTTCCATTTATTTACGCGTCATAAACATTGTTTCTTTATTTACAACGTTTTACAACTGCTGTATTAAAAACTTCCGTTGCAAAATTCTGCAATGCCGTTAGTAAAGAAAAAAACGTTCACGACAAGCAAATAAATGTTAACATCCGCAGATGGGATGCCAGACATGTTGAAATGTCATCACGGAAAAGAAAAGCCTATAAAAATTACTTGTTGCAGGTAATTCATCACAAATTACCTTCAGTTTCAATAGTTGCAGTGTTCTAATACAACGGACAAGAATTATTTATTAACGTTAATGCGAAAAGGCATCGAAATGAGATAGTTAATTCTAGTCGGCAATCTATTAGGAGTAACTTTGCTATTTTCGGCTACAGGCAGTTTATTCAATCGCTTGAAATGTAGTGTGTGAATTTGTACAAACACTATTAACAAGCATTTTTTTAATACTGAAAACTGCATTATGCAGTACACAGCTTTAACAGTATATTTGATTAGAAACGATCGATTTCGGTCTAGGGTCAAACTATGATCGGGTCCATATCCCATCTCAGTTGTCCATTTGCGTAATTGGAATAACAGTTATCAGATGTACATTGTTCCATCCCTGATAGTAGCTGTATATATGTTCCATTATGTCCCTTTAACCTCATAGACGTTTGTGTATGAACTGCCGTTAAATTACACACAAACGTCTGGGAGGTTTGGGGGCATTATGTTGCGTACATATAGCTACTATGATGGAACAATGAACATCTGATAACGTTTATTCCAAACGCAAATGCATAACTGAGATGGTATTTGGAGCCGATGATAGTCTGATCCTAGGCGGAAATCGATCGTCCATAATAAAATATAGCCGACCGTTGTGACCGAGCGGTTCTAGGCGCTTCAGTCCGGAACCTACGGTCGCATGTTCGAATCCTGCCTCGGGCATGGATGTGTGTGATGTCCTTAGGTTAGTTAGGTTTAAGTAGTTCTAAGACTAGGGGGGTGATGACCTCAGATGCTAAGTACCATAGTGCTTAGAGTCATTTGAACCATTTGAATAAAATATACTGTTAACAGCAGTGAATTGCATAAAGCAGTTCTTAACATTCATTAACGCTGTACAAGACTACCTTCATAAAACTTTTTTAAAAAATATTTGTTGAAAAATAATTATGTTGAATGATCACATAGGCTCGTATTGTTTTATAACACTAAATAAATACAATGCAAGTGCGTTGCTCTCTCTCCCTCGAATTTCTTCCGCCGACCGGATTTAACTCAATCACGGGCCGACCCACACCACATGCCGCCGCTATTGGTGATAAACTACTGAAACAGCAACAACTGTAAGATACCTCGGAGAACCATGTGAGAGGGCTTGATGTGGAACGTCCACGTGAAACTAATTATAGGAAAAACAGATGCCATGAGAGGTTACAAGTCTCTTGTCGCTCGTCTCCTCTCATTTTTCCCAATTTTTTTTGATTTGATATCATTTTATTAATGTGTCTCAGTGGGGGCACGCCGAGAAAGGTCATTGGTGTTAATGAAACCGGTAATGAGGAGTTTGATTTTTATTCGTGCTTTTTCAGTTGGTATTGGGACATTCTTTGTTCTTCTGTCCTTCTTGTGTAGGTGAGCTAGGGCTGGACGACTGTCACCGGCATTCAGTGCGGCAGAAAAGCGGGAGGTCTGGCCGAGAAGGCTTTTCTGCGAATACGAAGGGGAGCGGAAATTAGCGTGCCGTGGCACCTCTGGGCGGCCGACCTGCTATGGCTCTTGGCCGTTATTTTAGTCATGAAGTGACGGCGATTGCGATTTTCTGGAGCCAGCGTTAAAAGTTTTCTTGAAGTTTGCAGTCTGGTCTTCGCTTGGCCGACGCCAGGTGGTAGTATTGTTTTCAGTGGTTCTCGGAATCTAAGGTCTGAAGCCACAGGACGACCGGCGTACCGGCACCTAGCGTCCGGGCGATATTTTGTCGTTTATGGCGCCGGTTTTGACGGCTGCTTTCGCGTTTCCCTCAAAATGCAGGAAGCTGTAGAGCAACTCAAATATACGATATGTGACGTCAGACAGCCCTACTAAAAATAGCGGGCAACGACCATGAAGGGTTCAAAAATGTTTCTCTCCGTGTTGGTGAGATTTTGCGGAGTGCACTGAACTCGGAAACATTCGAGCGTTGTGCGGTCGCAAATCGCTAGTTTTCTGTGTCAATGGGCTGTCCACAAGAGTAGGAGTCTGCTCTGGACAGCCTGGGAGAAGAGGTGTATTGATAACGCCTCCTCCTGGAGATGCTCTTGCTCAGACTTAGGAGTAAGACTGTCTTGGTGATCAGGGCAGAAGTTTAGATTCTTTACGGGACTTATCTCATTGGGTTTTATCTGAGGTCATCGATCATCAGAGAGCCCAGCAGCACAGGGGTCAATGGCTGCACCACCCGTCTGATGTTTGCTGTCTACACGGCCTGAGATCTTGGTGGTGAAGTATTTGCAGTACCGGCGTAATAGTGACCTGTAATTCTTCTCTGACGCCCTCAGCAGCGTATGCTCTCGTTATGGCGCTACAGTACCCACGATTTTGCATGTGGATTTTTCACAGAATTCTCACTTCCGATCGGCATTCTGTAGCACAGTAGGGGTTTAACATTATCTCTGTTGATTAACCCACTATTTTCAGTATTTCAGAGTAGGTGCCTCTTTAAAAATCCTGCCAATTATTCATTCTCTATTAAAGCATTGTTCAATGAATCGCACATTTACATATTCATTAGATAAAATAAATCTCTTTGTGATATATAATTTATCATTTAGTAGGCAGATGACGAATTTCATTTCCTGCCTATTTTTCATGACTATTGAGCATAGATAATAATTAGTAACTTTATTAAATTACAGAGTCTGTGCAACCCATTTTACTACTCGTCTATAGGGTCATTTTACTAATTCTCTTAGCGTTCATTTCTCCATTGTGTATAAGTTAAGGTGGTATTAAAGGAGGAGGGAGCTGAGTGTATGAGCAGCTCTCATGCAGATTCAGTTGAATCCAAATGTTACTCGCACTGTTCCACCCCGGCACTTTACAGCTAGGCTGAGGTTCGTTGGTAAAATATGAAGGAAGTGTAATTCATCCGTGAAACAACTGACTTACAAAACACTTATTCAACCGATTCTTGAGTACTGATCGTCGGCATGGAACCCATACCAACTAGGATTAACAGAAGAGAGAGAAAAGATCAAACGAAGAGCGGCACGTTGCGTCTCGGGATCGTATAGTAAGCATGAGCGCGTCACGGACATGCTCGACAAACTCTAACGGCAGATGCTACAAGAGAAGTGTTGTGCATCACGGAGAGCTTGGAATTCCGAGAGCAGACGTTGTAAGAAGAGTTGGGCAACATACTACTTCCTTCCATATACGACTCGCAAAATGAATACAACGAGAAAATCAGATAAGTTAGAGTCATGCTGAGGTTTATCAGTATCGTCCTTGTGACGCACCGTTCGCTGATAGAACAGTAAAGCGTGGAGAAGATAGTGCTACCCCAAATACCCTCCGCCAAACACCTTAAGGTGGCATGAGGAGTATAGATATAGGTACAGTAGATATGTTGCTTGGATCATTATGTATCAAGTAGCTGAAGATGGGAGATTGCTGGGGCGTTGTACTTTGTGTGAGATGTTTGGAATGCCCCAGCGACTGACAGTATCCAGACTGTGTAACGTGGGCACAATGTTCTTAATCTTAGCGTGTGGCAGTATTGAACAGTATTGTCGTGATAAAATGATTTGCCAGTCACAAGACTCTAGGCGTATTTCGACAGAACGAGGTCAAAGACGCCCTACGGGTATGGGGTCAAACTAGCATGGCTTGCGAGAGCATGGGTCAGGCGAAACGAAATTCTCGCTTTCTCACACGACATTTTGAAACCCATAGCTATGGTAATCATGTAGATCTAGTATTTCTAGACGTCAGGAAAGCATTTTACTCAGTACCACACCAAATCTTATTAACGAAAGTGCGATTATAAGGGGCAACAAGCGAAATATGTGTGTGGATTGAGAATTTCTAGGTAGGGAGGACGTGGTATATTATCTTGATGGACAGTTTTCCACAAATGTAGAACTAACTTCATGCTCCAGGGAAGTGTACTAGCGCCCTTGCTGTTCGTGTTGCTTATTAATGACATGGCAACAATATTAAAACTAACCTCAGACTTTTCACAGACGATGCGGTTCGCTCTACTGGAGTACTCTTTGCAAAAAAAGCTGCATAAATATTAAAACGTATATAGATGAGATTTGGGAGAGGTGCAAAGATTGGAAACTTGCTTTAAATGTTCAGAAATGTAAAACTTTACAGATCAAAAAACGAAACTGAGTGATATTTTACAACCACAATATCAACGAGTCGCAACCGGAATCGAACAGCTGGTAAGAATACTAGTGTCTAAAAATTTTTAGGGTTATGAAATGGAAAGGTCACGTAAGCTCTATCGTAGGTAAGCCAGCTGGCAGACTACAGTTCATTGGTAGCATGCTGAATACTGCGAAAATGCAGTCAGTCCATAAAATAAATTTCTTACAAAACAAATGTGCACTCAATTCCAGAACACTGCACATGTGCTTGGGACCCATACCCAACTTGAACTACATATACACTACTGGCCATTAAAATTGCTACACCACGAAGATGACGTGCTACAGACGCGAAATTTAACTGACAGGAAGAAGATGCTGTGATACGCAAATGAGTAGCTTTTCAGAGCATTCACACAAGGTTGGCGCCGCTGGAGACACCTACAACGTGCTGACATGACGAAAGTTTCCATCCGATTTCTAATACACAAACAGCAGTTGACCGGCGTTGCCTGGTGAAACGTTGTTGTGATGCCTCGTGTAAGGAGGAGAAATGCGTACCATCACGTTTCCGACTTTGATAAAGGTCGGATTGTAGCCTACCACGATTGCGGTTTATCGTATCGCTACATTGCTGCTCGCGTTGGTCGAGATCCAATGACTGTTAGCATAATATGGAATCGGTGGGTTCAGGAGGGTAATACGGAACGCCGTGCTGGATCCCAACGGCTTCGTATCACTAGCAGTCGAGATGACAGGCATTTTATCCGCATGGCTGTAACTGATCGTGCAGCCACGTCTCGGTCCCTGAGTCAATAGATGGGGACGTTTGCAAGACAACAACCATCTGCACGAACAGTTCGTCGACGTTTGCAGCAGCATGGACTATCAGCTCGGAGACCATGGCTGCGGTTACCCTTGACGCTGCATCATAGACAGGAGCCCCTGCAATACTGTACGCAACGACGAACCTGGGTGCTCGAATGGCAAAACGTCATTTTTTCGGATGAATCCAAGTTCTGTTTACAGCATCATGATGGTCGCATCCGTGTTTGGCGACATCGCGGTGAACGCGCATTGGTAGCGTGTATTCGTCATCGCCATACTGGCCCCGGCGTATCAAGGCCGTTATTACGGCCAGAGGTGGTTGTTCTGGGTACTGATTTCTCAGGATCTATGCGCCCAAATTGCGTGAAAATGTAATCATATGTCAGTTCTAGTATAATATATTTGTCCAATGAATACCCGTTTATCATCTGCATTTCTTCTTGGTGTAGCAATTTTAATTGCTAGTAGTGTACATACATATTCGGCAAGCCACTGTATGGTGCGTGGCAGAGAGTACTATACACCACTATTAGTCCTTTCCTGTTCCACTCGCAAATAGAGCGAGGGAAAAACAACTGCCTATAAGCCTCTGTACGAGCCCTAATTTCTCTTATCGTCGTGGCCCTTGCGAGAAATGTATGTAAGATAGCGGTAGTAGACTAGTTTTGCAACAACTTCACATTCCCGTTCCCTAGAGTTTCTCAATTGTGTTCGTCGAAAAGAATGTCGCCTTCCCTCCAGGGATTCCCATTTGAGTTCCCGAAGCATCCCCCTAACACGTACGTGTTCTTCGATCTACTAGTACCAAATCTAGCAGCCCGCCTATGAATTGCTTCGATGTTTTCCTTCAATCCGACCGGGTACGGATCCCAAACACTTGAGTAGTACTCAAGAATAGGTCGCACTAGCATCCTATATGCAGTCTCCTTTACAGATGAACCACATTTTCCTAAGATTCTCCCAATAAACCGAAGTCGACCATTCGCCTTCCCTGCCACAGTTCCCACACGCTCGTTCCATTTCATATAGCTTTGCAGCGTTACTGCTAGATATTTCATCGGTGTGGCTGTGTCAAGCACAACACTACTAATTCTGTATTTGAACATTACTGGTTTGTTTTTCCTTCTCATCTCCATTAACTTACCTTTTTCTACATCTAGAGCTAGCTGCCATTCATCAAACCAATTAGAAATTTTGTCAAAGTCATCTTGTATCCTCCTTCAGTCACTCGACGATTACATCTTTCTGTACACCACAGTGTTATCAACAAACAGCCACAGATAGCTACTCACCCTGTGCGGCAGCTTATTTATGCATATACAAACTAATAGCAGCTCTTTCACACTTCCCTGGGTACCCTAGCCTCAGATGAACACTTGCCGGGCAGGACAAAATGTTCGGTTCTGTTACTCAAAAATCTTCCAGCCACTCACATATCTGGGAGCCTGTTCGGTATGTTAGTACCTTCGTTAACAGTCTGCAGTGGGGCACCCTGTCAAACGCTATTCGGAAGTCTAGGGGTATGGAAATTGCCTATTGCCCTTCATTCATAGGTCGCTGGATATCGTGTGAAAAAAGGGAAAGCTAAGTTTCGCACAAGCGTTGCTTTCTAAATTCGTGCTGATTCATGTACAGATTTTCCGTCTCAAGGAAATCTAATATATTCGAAATAGGAATATGTTCAAGAATCCTGCTGCAAACTGATATTGCACCGTAATTTTGCGGGTGATTTCTTTCACCCTTCCTACATACACGAGTCACGTGCGCTTCTCTCCAGTAATAGAGAATCCTGATCATATACAAAGGAGTGAAGCACGAATGACGACAGGTTTGCTTAATCCTTGGGAGAGTGCACGGTGATGCTCCAAACCTGAATTGACAGACACTTGAAGACAGACGCCAAGTATCCCGCGAAAGCCTTCTTATAAGGTTTAGGAAACAGCATTAAGTTAAGAATCTAGAAACATATAAGGTGTCTTCAAAAAGAAACGAACCGGAGATTCTAAAATGAAAACTGCTGAAGGGATCGTAACACTATTGCCTTCGGATGAAGGTGTGGTCCGTACAAGAGCGCTGAGACCCCAAACTCGCCGCTAGAAGGACGTGTGTGCACACCCACGTGACGACAGAGCGAGCACGTACAGGTATCGATCGTCCACTACGCTCACTAGTGCTGAAAATAGAAAAAAAATGGAGGCTTCTTAAGAAGAGAAAAGGCGAGTAATCTGTTTCCTTATTGCGGAAGGAATGCGGGGAACGGAAATTCATCAGAGAATAGCACAAGTGTACGGAGAGCACTGCATGTCTGTTGCAACTCCGACGGTCTGTCACAATTGCGGGGGCCGACCGAAGTGGCCGTGCGGTTCTAGGCGCTGCAGTCTGCAACCGCGAGACCGCTACGGTCGCAGGTTCGAATCCTGCCTCGGGCATGGATGTGTGTGATGTCCTTAGGTTAGTTAGGTTTAACTAGTTCTAAGTTCTAGGGGACTAATGACCTCAGAAGTTGAGTTCCATAGTGCTCAGAGCCATTTGAACCCAATTGCGGGGCAATGGCTGCTACCGTAATTCACCGGTCTTCAATAGTGACGGCATATATCTGCTGAGCACTCGTATCGGTAATGCGGTGTGGAGCTCCAGATCGTGCATCATCGGCCAGTGACATCTGTTCTTCGTTGAATAGCTTGTGTCAAGCCTTGACTCTTGAAACGGGCATGCAGTGCTCTTCGTCCATTTATGCCATTCGTTGATGAATACCGGTTTCCTGCACTCCTTTCGCTGTCAGGAAGCGCACTACAACCCTTTGATCTTCTTTTGAAGCCTCCTACTTTTCTGTTTTCACCACTACTGAGGGCAGTGGGCGGTCGACATGTCCACGTGCTCACTCTGTCGTCACGTAAGTATGCGCCCATGTTCCTCTTTGAAAATTAAGGAAGAGATCAGAGCAATTACAGAATGTGCAGTAACTAAGAACGGAAAACAACGTATTTCATTGGATCATGTTCTTTTTATAGAAAATATGTTAGTCATTAGGCTACAGCATAAATCCGCCAAAGTTATGTATGTTATTGAAAAAGAAAGTGACAATTAGCTGGACAGCTCACTGTAGTAGGGGATTTGTGGACAAAAAGAAGCTTGTACGACAGGAAAATGTTACAGAGTCCAGATACGTCTTTTTGTATTGTACTAGACAATTCAAATTATGGAGTGGAGGCGGTTCTGTTTTTCAAGAGAAAATAGTAAATGGGGAGACTGAACACAGAACTATTATATGAGTTAATTAACGGCATGCCTGAGAAAGTATTATCAGCAGTAGTATTTGGTAGAAAATATTTGGAAGGCAGAAGGATAATAGTTTTCACCGATCACAAAGCCATAAGCTACTTCCATGAATGTAAACTGTTGAATGGTAAGTTTATGAGATGGTCCATGTTCCTTCATCACTTTTATTATGATATTAGGTGTGTCAAGATGACAGAAAACAATGTAGCAGATGCCTTGTCACGCTTATCTTCAGTTGAGGAAATGGAAGGTATATTATTTCAAATACTGCACATGAAAGGTATAGGAGAGCAAAAAGAAATGAAGTCAATCTCTAAGGATATAAGGAAATTACAGAATGACGATCAAACATTAAAACTTATTAAAATCAGCTTTGGATGTAAAGAGTATAAAAAACTGGAAAGTATTACAAAATTTATACAATTGTATTTTTAGGTGTAAGTATGAAAAAACTGAAAAGTATCACAAAATATTTACAGGTGTAAATCATTTGACACGGCGAAATGGAAACTATGTTTCCCAGATGGTCATGTAGAGACTTTGAATAGTTACATTCACTACAGCCATGGACATTACGATACACAAAAGTGTTTGGGGGTAATATGTTACACTGCCATAAAAAAATTAGTACACCTGAAAAGACGACGTCGATTTTGATCCGATGACGGGATATACCACCTGGGGGATAGTAAATGTGCTGATAATGGTTTCAACGTCACCCGACTACAAATAGCGTAGTGTTATGGCTACCACAGCACCTTCTAAACGTACAAAACTTTGATCCTACCTGTTCTGTCCTATGCAAATGTTGCACGGATGTCTGATCGACACAAGTTACATCCTTGAGCGTCATGCACTTTACCTCGCTTTCTGCATCCGTGTACCTTCCACTATGTAGATCCTTTATCATCTCATATAATTGGTGGGGAGGCTTGCGTGCCTCAGCGATACAGATGGCCGTACCGTAGGTGCAACCACAACGGAGGGGTATCTGTTGAGAGGCCAGACAAACATGTGGTTCCTGATGAGGGGCAGCAGCCTTTCCAGTAGTTGCAGGGGCAACAGTCTGGATGATTGACTGATCTGGCCTTGTAACATTAATCAAAACGGCCTTGCTGTGCTGGTACTGCGAACGGCTGAAAGCAAGGGGAAACTACAGCCGTAATTTTTCCCGAGGACATCCAGCTTTACTGTATGATTAAATGATGATGGCGTCCTCTTGGGTAAAATATTCCGGAGGTAACATAGTCCCCCATTCGGATCTCCGGGCGGGACTACTCAAGAGGACGATGTTATCAGGAGAAAGAAAATTGGCGTTCTACGGATCGGAGCGTGGAATGTCAGATCCCTTAATCGAGCAGGTAGGTTAGAAAATTTAAAAAGGGAAATGGATAGGTTAAAGTTAGATATAGTGGGAATTAGTGAAGTTCGGTGGCAGGAGGAACAAGACTTTTGGTCAGGTGATTACAGGGTTATAAATACAAAATCAAATAGGGGTAATGCAGGAGTAGGGTTAATAATGAATAAAAAAATAGGAGTGCGGGTTAGCTACTACAAACAGCATAGTGAACGCATTATTGTGGCCAAGATAGACACAAAGCCCATGCCTACTACAGTAGTACAAGTTTATATGCCAACTAGCTCTGCAGATGATGAAGAAATTGATGAAATGTATGACGAGATAAAAGAAATTATTCAGGTAGTGAAGGGAGACGAAAATTTAATAGTCATGGGTGACTGGAATTCGTCAGTAGGAAAAGGGAGAGAAGGAAACATAGTAGGTGAATATGGATTGGGGGGAAGAAATGAAAGAGGAAGCCGCCTTGTAGAATTTTGCACAGAGCATAACTTAATCATAGCTAACACTTGCTTCAAGAATCATAAAAGAAGGTTGTATACCTGGAAGAATCCTGGAGATACTAATAGGTATCAGATAGATTATATAATGGTAAGACAGAGATTTAGGAACCAGGTTTTAAATTGTAAGACATTTCCAGGGTCAGATGTGGATTCTGACCACAATCTATTGGTTATGAACTGCAGATTGAAACTGAAGAAACTGCAAAAAGGTGGGAATTTAAGGAGATGGGACCTGGATAAACTGACTAAACCAGAGGTTGTAGAGAGTTTCAGGGAGAGCATAAGGGAACAATTGCCAGGAATGGGGGAACGAAATACAGTAGAAGAAGAATGGGTAGCTCTGAGGGATGAAGTAGTGAAGGCAGCAGAGGATCAAGTAGGTAAAAAGGCGAGGGCTAATAGAAATCCTTGGGTAACAGAAGAAATATTGAATTTAATTGATGAAAGGAGAAAATATAAAAATGCAGTAAATGAAGCAGGCAAAAGGGAATACAAACGTCTCAAAAATGAGATCGACAGAAAGTGCAGAATGGCTAAGCAGGGATGGCTAGAGGACAAATGTAAGGATGTAGAGGCTTGTCTCACTAGGGGTAAGATAGATACTGCCTACAGGAAAATTAAAGAGACCTTTGGAGAGAAGAGAACCACTTGTATGAATATCAAGAGCTCAGATGGCAACCCAGTTCTAAGCAAAGATGGGAAGGCAGAAAGGTGGAAGGAGTATATAGAGGGTTTATACAAGGGCGATGTACTTGAGGACAATATTATGGAAATGGAAGAGGATGTAGATGAAGATGAAATGGGAGATAAGATACTGCGTGAAGAGTTTGACAGAGCACTGAAAGACCTGAGTCGAAACAAGGCCCCGGGAGTAGACAACATTCCATTAGAACTACTGATGGCCTTGGGAGAGCCAGTCATGACAAAACTCTACCATCTGGTGAGCAAGATGTATGAGACAGGCGAAATACCCACAGACTTCAAGAAGAATATAATAATTCCAATACCAAAGAAATCAATGTTGACAGATGTGAAAATTACCGAACTATCAGTTTAATAAGTCACAGCTGCAAAATACTAACGCGAATTCTTTACAGACGAATGGAAAAACTGGTAGAAGCGGACCTCGGGGAAGATCAGTTTGGATTCCGTAGAAATGTTGGAACACGTGAGACAATACTAACCTTACGACTTATCTTAGAAGAAAGATTAAGGAAAGGCAAACCTACGTTTCTAGCATTTGTAGACTTAGAGAAATCTTTTGACAACGTTAACTGGAATACTCTCTTTCAAATTCTGAAGGTGGCAGGGGTAAAATACAGGGAGCGAAAGGCTATTTACAATTTGTACAGAAACCAGATGGCAGTTATAAGAGTCGAGGGGCATGAAAGGGAAGCAGTGGTTGGGAAGGGAGTGAGACAGGGTTGTAGCCTCTCCCCGATCTTATTCAATCTGTATATTGAGCAAGCAGTAAAGGAAACAAAAGAAAAATTCGGAGTAGGTATTAAAATTCATGGAGAAGAAGTAAAAACTTTGAGGTTCGCCGATATCATTGTAATTCTGTCAGAGACAGCAAAGGACTTGGAAGAGCAGTTGAACGGAATGGACAGTGTCTTGAAAGGAGGATATAAGATGAACATCAACAAAAACAAAACGAGGATAATGGAATGTAGTCAAATTAAATCGGGTGATGCTGAGGGGATTAGATTAG
Organism: Schistocerca nitens; assembly: GCF_023898315.1. NCBI lineage: Eukaryota > Metazoa > Arthropoda > Insecta > Orthoptera > Acrididae > Schistocerca > Schistocerca nitens. Next base: position 257,729,248 of record NC_064616.1, on the reverse strand, counting down.
GAAATGAGACACTTAAAGTAGTAAAGGAGTTTTGCTATTTAGGGAGCAAAATAACTGATGATGGTCGAAGTAGAGAGGATATAAAATGTAGACTGGCAATGGCAAGGAAATCGTTCCTGAAGAAGAGAAATTTGTTAACATCGAGTATAGATTTAAGTGTCAGGAAGTCGTTTCTGAAAGTATTTGTATGGAGTGTAGCCATGTATGGAAGTGAAACATGGACGATAAACAGTTTGGACAAGAAGAGAATAGAAGCTTTCGAAATGTGGTGCTACAGAAGAATGCTGAAGATAAGGTGGGTAGATCACGTAACTAATGAGGAGGTATTGAATAGGATTGGGGAGAAGAGAAGTTTGTGGCTCAACTTGACTAGAAGAAGGGATCGGTTGGTAGGACATGTTTTGAGGCATCAAGGGATCACAAATTTAGCATTGGAGGGCAGCGTGGAGGGTAAAAATCGTAGAGGGAGACCAAGAGATGAATACACTAAGCAGATTCACAAGGATGTAGGTTGCAGTAGGTACTGGGAGATGAAGAAGCTTGCACAGGATAGAGTAGCATGGAGAGCTGCATCAAACCAGTCTCAGGACTGAAGTCCACAACAACAACAACAACATAATTCCCACCTTTCTTCCCTCACACTTAACATCTTGGAACGACATACACAATCCACAAACTCTACTCCAATAATTTTATTCACTCCCTTCTAATTTCCATTTCTAGAAAGCGCCGCGTCTATACCGACATATTCCACTAACCTTTACAAATGGTTCAAATGGCTCTGAGCACTATGGGACTTAACTTCTGAGGTCATCAGTCCCCTAGAACTTAGAACTACTTAAACCTAACTAACCTAAGGACATCACACACATCCATGACCGAGGCAGGATTCCAACCTGCGACCGTAGCAGTCGCGCGGTTCCGGACTGAAGCGCCTAGAACCGCTCGGCTACAACGGCCGGCCAACTTTTACTCTTTCCATATAAACCCTCAGTGAAATTTCAACCGTTTCCTTCCCGAGACAATGAAATCCGTCCCTTTTTCCTTCCCTCTCATCTTTCCCTTCCGGTGTTTCCTATTTGTATTATGGGCCTAACGACACCCCTATATTCCTCCCCTGTTGTGTGCCCGACATTCACTCCATTTCTCCATCGATGCTGCCAACCAGACGTCAATACTTATTTCTTCACTATCTTACCCTACCACGCACCTACCTTTTCCTCCTCCAGCGATAGACCATTTTTACGGGGCCCAGTCTTTCTACTTTTAATGACAGTGCAATGTTTTTCATTTCTAAGACCACCGTGCTTTAAATGTGATCATATTTTTTTTTTAATTTCAAGTTCTAGTTTCGTTTTTTATATGTAAATTTCATTAAATTCATCACGTAGAAATTTTAAAATCGTTTGCAAATATATCACCTTTTAATTTATTATTTTTCGTATTTGTGTATGTTTGCTATCCTTTGGCTAAAGAGCAGGTTGATTGTACCGCTGACAGCCCATCGCCGATCACGTGGGGCGAGGGGATGAAACATCAATAAACGAAAAAAAATGTTAAGAAAGTTGTGACAAGATTTAAGTATCATCAACTAATATTGTGTGTTTCTTTGTGAAACTGTGTTTACCAACTGCTGATTCCTCAAGTTCTCGATTTCTAATGCGTCTTTGGTGTTCTGAACAGAGGTCGGTAACTGACCAATGTAGTTTGCTTCTGCACCCACAAGGAGTCATAAATCCGGGGTTCGTAAGACCGAGACTGTCCTTACCCATATTTGTCGCGACAAGTAATCCGAGAATGTTTTGCACAAAGATTTTGTCGAGAAAATTTCTATCTCGGATTAAAATTATTATTATTCTTTTTTTAATAATAGAAGTTGGATTCACGTCTTTTCACAATCCTGGATGCAACATGTAACTGAATAATTTTATAAGGGTAAAAATTAGTACGGTAGAATTATCATTTCTAGATAACTAATAAAGAAAAGTAGAAGCAACGGTAATGTGAAGTTGCTCCCCAGTCCGAGAACGGACGTCGGACGCTATTACGAGACTCATTTCAATTGAGCAAGAAAAGCAACCTCTGTGAAGGCAGTGCTCCGTCCGAAGACAGGAAAAGAATTGGGAGCCAGTGAATGGGCAGCGGAAGCAGCGGGGATGTTGACGCATGTGGCGCGGACATTAATCACGGGATGGAGCATTTGTCACAGCCCACCCTCACCCTCGCCCACGCCTTTAATCCTTCCCATCGCCTTCCGATCCGCACGACAAGCGCGCCATAATGGCGTGGACCACGGAAACCGTACTCAGCAATGGTTCTACTGCCGGCAAAGTGTACTCAGTATACTAGAGCTATGTATAGGGCATTAGAATCATCACAGAAGAAGGTAAACCTTAAACAAGAGGCATATGGTGTACAACAGAGTCTAGGAACTCGGACAATCTCTACTGTAACTACACTACTGGCCATTAAAATTGCTACACCACGAAGATGACGTGCTACAGACGCGAAATTTGACCGACAGGAAGAAGATGCTGTGATGCAAATGATTAGCTTTTCAAAGCATTCACACGAGGTTGGCGCCGGTGGCGACACCTACAACGTGCTGACATGAGGAAAGTTTCCAACCGAGTTCTCACACACAAATAGCAGCTGACCGGCGTTGCCTGGCGAAACGTTGTTGTGATACCTAGTGTAAGGAGGAGAAATGCGTACCATCACGTTTCCGACTTTGATCAAGTTCGGATTGTAGCCTATCGCGATTGTGGTTTATCGTATCGCGACATTTCTGCTCGCGTTGGTCGAGATCCAATGACTGTTAGCATAATATGGAATCGGTGGGTTCAGGAGGGTAATACGGAACGCCGTGCTGGATCCCAACAGCCTCGTATCACTAGCAGTCGAGATGACAGGCATTTTATCCGCATGGCCGTAACGGATCGTACTGCCACGTCTCGATCCCTGAGTCAACAAATGGGGACGTTTGCAAGACAACAACCATCTGCTCGAACAGTTCGACGACGTTTGCAGCTGCATGGACTATCAGCTTGGAGATCATGGCTGCGGTGTGCGGCTGGTCCCGACGAAGATTCGAGTCCTCCCTCGGGCATGGGTGTGTGTGTGTTTGTCCTTAGGATAACTTAGGTTAAGTAGTGTGTAAGATTAGGGACTGTTGATGGGTTCAAATGGCTCTGAGCACTATGGGACTCAACTGCTGTGGTCATCAGTCCCCTAGAACTTAGAACTAAGTAAACCTAACTAACCTAAGGACATCACACACATCCATGCCCGAGGCAGGATTCGAACCTGCGACCGTAGCGAGGGACTGTTGACCTTAGCAGTTAAGTCGTATATGATTTCACACACATTTGAACATTTGATGGTGTACTCAACGACGAACCTGGGTGCACGAATGGCAAATTTTCGGATGAATCAAGATTCTATTTACAGCATCATGATGGTCGCATCCGTGTTTAGAGACATCGCGGTGAATGCACATCGCCATACTGGCGTATCACCCGGCGTGATGGTATGGGGTCCCATTGGTTACACGTCTCGGTCACCTCGTGTTCGCATTGAAGGCACTTTGAACAGTGGATGTTACATTTCCAATGTGTTACGACCCGTGGCTCTACCCTTCATTCGATCCCTGCGAAACCCTACATTTCAGCATGATAATGCACGACCGCATGTTGCAGGTCCTGTACGGGCCTTTCTGGATACAGAAAATGTTCGACTGCTGCCCTGGCCAGCTCATTCTCCAGATCTCTCATCAATTGAAAACGTCTGATCAATGGTGGCCGAGCAACTGCCTCGTCACAATACGCCAGTCACTACTCTTGATGAACTGTGGTATCGTGTTGAAGCTGCATGGGCAGTTGTAGCTGTACACGCCATCCGACCTCTGTTTGATTCAATGCCCAGGCGTATCAAGGCCGTTATTACGGCCAGAGATGGTTGTTCTGGGTACTGATTTTTCAGGATCTATGCACCCAAATTGCGTGAAAATGTAATCACATGTCAGTTCTAGTATAGTATATTTGTCCAATGAATACCCGTTTATCATCTGCATTTCTTTTTGGTGTAGGAATTTTAAAGGCCAGTAGTGTAGTAAATAGTAACCTCTCTCTGCCGCACGGGGTTGCCGAGCGGTCTGAGTCGTCTTGTCACGGCCGCGCGGTTTTCGCCGTCGGAAGTTCGAGTCGTCCTTCGGGCATATTTGTTTCTGTTATCCTTAGCGTAAGTTAGTTTAAGTTAGATTAAGTAGTGTGTAAGCTTAGGGACCGATGACCTCAGCAGTTTGGTCCCATAAGTCTTTATCACACAAACTTCCAAAAAACCTCTCGCTGCCAGACAAGTACGACAGAGAGATTGCATGCTATTTGTGAGGTGGTTCAACATATCTATTGGCAGTCTATCTTATTCCTGAGAAAGTTTTGTGTAGGTCTGGATGAGTCCTCGGTCGCGGCTGGCAATTTGCGCTTCGTCTCCCCTGTCATTTCAGATATCTTCGACAGCTATCTGATCTGAAAACCACGCTCCCCAGCAAAACCATGAATTTGAAATGCCGTGAGTTGTACACACCCTACCTGATGTGTGACATACAGATAAACTGCTCGGAGTACCAATATATGCTCTAAGACGAAAAACGACACACCACGAAGGAATTATCCGAATGAGACGGAAATCGATAGAAGTGATGTACATGCACAGACAAACGAATGATAACGAATTCAGAAAAATAAAATGATTTATTCAAGAGAAAGGTTTTCACAAATTGAACAAGTCAATAACGCTCTGATCGAACTTCAGCCGTTACGCAAACAATTAGGCGGCTTGGAGCTTGAGAGTTGTTGGATGTCCTCCTGAGGAATAACGTGTAAATACTGTCCAATTGGCACTTTACAACGTAAAAATGCCGAGCTGGTTGAGGGCCTTGCCCATAATGGTCCGAACATTCTTAACTTGGGAGAGATCCTCGGGCATGGATGTGTGCGATGTCCTTAGGTTAGTTAGGTTCAAGTAGTTCTAAGTTCTAGGGGACTGATGACCTCAGATGTTAAGTCCCATAGTGCTCAGAGCCATTTGAACCATTTGGGGAGATATCCAGCAACATTGCTGTGCAAACTGGGGTTTGGCAAGCACGAAGACTGGCAGAAACGCTCGCCGTGTGCGAGCGGGCATTATCTTGCTGAAATGTAAGCCCAAGAATCCTTGCCATGTAGGGCAACGAAACGTTGCGTAGAATATCGTCGACGTGCCGCTGTGCTGTATGGGTTCCCCGCCGTATGGCAGGCGACAGTCAGAATGGTATCCCATCGCTGCCCGGGGCGTCTACAGACACATCCTCGCCCTGGAATCTCATTGGCTGAGTAGAATTGTCTTCAGTGAGGAGTCCCGCTTCGAACTGAGCCCCGATGACCAGCAAAGATTTTTTTTAGTGTACATATTGCTGAAAACTACGACTTCTGAGGAAACTGTAGTCTCAACAGAGAATTTTTAGGTAGACTTCGTTGTACAGATAAGGCCAGATACCGCTTCTGAGGGGCCGTTTCCTGTTTCTTTTTGCCTCCTTTCTGATTTTGCTTTGGGCTCTGGGTTTCTGCTTGCTTCGTCTGTTCAAAAGTTTAATTTTTCGACATAGTCTTACTAGAGAAACAGAAAGTCCCTAATATCGATAGAATATTTTTAAATTACTCTCTCTATCTCTCTCTCTCTCTCTCTCTCTTCTCAGCGATCACAGGCCCTGTAGACCACGCGCTGCATCAACGATCTGTTTCCACCGCCTTCTATCTCTCGCAGCCTCTCTCCACCCTGCGGAAATTCCTAATGCTGCAATGTCCTTCTCTATGTCATCTTTCCACCTTGTACGAGGTCGGCCCAATGGTCTTGTTGCCTGGAGAGTTCCTTCAAATGCTTTCTTGGTGATTCTGTTGTTTTCCATTCTGGCCACCTGTCCAGTCCATTGCAGTCTCCTACTTTTAATTTCTGGATGATAGTGGGTTGCTTCATTAACTAATAAATTTCACTGTTCTTTCGAATTCTCCATACACCATTCTCCAACACAGGTCCCCAGATTTTTCTCATTACTTTTCTTTCAAAAACATTCAGTTTTTCTCTTTCATTCTTTGTAAGCGTCCAGCTTTCTGAACCGTACAGTACTATGGGGCAGATAATAGTGTTGTATATCTTCATCTTTGTGGTGATTGACAAATCTTTACTTTTGAGTGGGTTGATTAATGAGTACAGACATCTTGACCCTGAGGCTATTCTTCCATTTGTATCCATTGTTATGATATTTTTTTCTGTTGAAACGTGATCCAATATATTTAAACTGGAGAACTTTTCTGAATTTAGAATGTTGGTCAATTTCAAAGTAAGGATTTGGGTTTATGACTCGACCTATTTCCATATATCCGGTTTTCTCTTGGTTAATCATAAGCCCTATTTTGCTGGCACTGTGCGTGAGAGATCTGTACTTGTCTTTCAGTTCTTCTTCAGTTTCACTCAGCAACACTATATCATCTGCATAAGCCAGGAGTTTTACTTCACTGTGTTCGAATCGGAGACCATTGTATGGATGTAAATTACTCTCCTGAACCACTTTCTCTAATGCAAGGTTGAAGAGGACACATGAAAGAGCGTCTCCCTGTAGTAAGCCTGTTTTACCTGTTTTAATTGGAAAGGTGGGGGATATGGATTTTTAAATTACAGTACCCGAAAATTTGAAGTACAAGAAATGTACAAAGCATTGCGATAAACTGCATCTGCAATTGGAAGAAGCTACATCTACATCTATACTCCGCCAGCCACCAAGCGGTGTGTGGCGGAGGGCACAATTCGCACCAAAGTCATATTTCGCCCCCTCGCGGATGGCTCAAAATGGTTTAATGGATTTAAAAGTACTATGGGCCTTAACTTCTGAGGTCATCAGTACCCTTGACTTAGAACTACTTAAACCTAATTAACCTAAGAACATCTCGGACATCCATGAACGAGGCAGGATTCGAACCTGCGACCTCAGCAGCAGCGCGGTCCCGGAATGAAGCGCCTAGAACCGTTCGGTCACAGCGGCTGGCTTCGCGGATCACGCGAGGGAAAAACGACCGTCTGAACGCCTCATTACGAGCTCTAATTTCCCTTATCTTTGAATGGTGATCATTGCGCAATTTGAAAGTTGGTGGTAATAATATATGTTCTATATCCTCAGCGAAGATCGGATTTCGGAATTTAGTGAGCAGCCCCTTCCGTTTAGCACGCCGTCTATCTGCAAGTGTGTCCCACTTCAAACTTTCTATGAGATTTGTAACGCTCTCGCGATGGCTAAATGTACTAGTCACGAATCTCGCCGCTCTTCTTTGGACCTTCTCAACCTCTTGAATCAGACCCAACTGGCAAGGGTCCCATACAGACGAACAATAGTCTAAGACTGGATGAACTAACGTATTGTAAGCAATTTCCTTTATTGAAGGACTGCATCGCTTCAGGATTCTACCAATAAACCACAATGTAGAGTTCGCCTTGCCCGTTACTTGTGTAATCTGATCATCCCATTTGAGATCATTTCGAATAGTCACGCCCAGATACTTGACGGATGTTACCGCCTTCAAAGACTGGGCCTTAATTTTGTACTCGTACGTTAATGGGGATTTTCGCCTTGTTGTACGCAGTAGGTTACACTTACTAGTATTGAGAGATAACTGCCAGTCATTATACCACGCATTTATTTCCTGAAAATCCTCATTGATTTGTTCACAACTTTCGTGCGATACTATTTTCCTGTAGACTACAGCATCATCGGCAAACAGTCTAATGTCGCTTTCAATACCATCAACTAGGTCGTTCATGTAAATCGTAAAAAGCAGCGCCGGCCGGAGTTGCCGAGCGGTTCTAGGCGCTACAGTCTGTAACCGAGCGACCGCTACGGTCGCAGGTTCGAATCCTGCCTTGGGCATGGATGTGTGTGATGTCCTTAGGTTAGTTAGGTTTAATTAGTTCTAAGTTCTAGGCGACTGATGACCTCAGAAGTTAAGTCGCATAGTGCTCAGAGCCATTTTTTAAAAAAGCAGCGGACCAATTACGCTGCCCTGGGGCACACCTGAAGTTACGCTTGTTTCTGTAGAAGTCACCCCAATTACATGCACAGTATAACAGCCACCACGTTATAGCAGATAAAACTGAGGAAAATAAGTCGTTTACATCGCCTGTAATGTAAGGTAGCACAAAAGAGTCTCATATTTCGAAAAAAATTGTAAAATAGAAGATTTCATATATGAAAATAGTTATTTAACTTCCTTCCAAAATTTCATGCTATTTTTTCACAGTCTTTTATATTCAGACTCTGTCCTTCTTCGTTAATACAATGACACAGTCAGTCTGGTGCATCGTCTCGCTCACGGTATAATACGAATTCTTGTCTGAAGCATTGGAGGCCTGCTCAGTGCACACTTTCAACTATTTAATCTTTTTTGGTTGATTCCCATACACTTCGTTTTTAACTACACACCGCAGCAAGAGGTCGGTTGAACTGAAATACTGTTAACGTGCTAGCATTCAATACTCCTAGACTACCCTATCACTCTTTTGGCGAATACATCAGTTAGAGAAACATAGAAACCCACAGGATAACTAACGGAAGTTTCAACGTGCTGGAAATGACTTTGTTCAAAGTTAGTCACTCACGAGACATTACGTTAATACCGTGAACACCGCCTCTAGGCCAGATAATCGTATCATTTCGGTGAGGAAGAGAATCCACACGTTTCTTCAGATATACCACATCCACCTGAAGCCACTCATTGATGATTAGACCATGTAGAGCAACTAAATTGGTGGAACGTTGATTGCTACGTTTCACCCGACGTTCCATGTAGTCCCAGAGGTTTTCTGTGAGATTAATATCGGGTGATTTAGCAGACCATTCGAGGTGCCACAAGGTGCCCAAGTGTTCGCCGAAACAGCAACGTGTTCGTGTATCCCTGTGAACACGCCTAATGTCTTCTTGGAAGGCGGGAGTGTCGATAGCATACTCATAACGTAGGTGTAGAAGAAAGGGCAGCGCATGGTCACCGATAATGTTGAATTAAACGTCCTGGTTCATGTTCATGGTAAAGGGAATGACACAGTCCATGGTACAAAACGCAGACCGTTCCCAAAATGGAAAAGCGCCTCAGTGGGCCGTCACTGGACTTCATCCTTCGCATTATTTGAAGAATGGCAAAATCCCAACCCATCCGGCTACAGTACGTGGCTCCAGTCAGCAGCTGTAGCGTTTCTGTGTCGTTTGGCCCTGTGAATTCGTGTAGCTTGTAAGGTGGCAGAATAAGTGAAGGTCAGATTCGCACCTTACATGACAGCTTTATACATTGCAACGGGAAGGTGAATATGGCACCTAACTTAATTCGACGGTAATGAGCAAATTTGCCTAGCAGTATGTAATGCAAAAATGGATGACATTCAATCGACGGTAATTAACACACTGTTTCTATAATGCATGTTTGGGCGAAAGGTGAAACAAGCAGTGAGAGGTGTTTTAGTTTGGAATCCAGAAGGACGACGCAGAGGCAAGGCCGCACTACAGGGGATACCACGGAAACCACTTAAAAGGGTCTCCCAGGTGGAAAGTCAACGACGGCCAGGTGACTCAGATCGGGAGAGCGAGTATAATGGCCCATCTGAGGGACAACAGGACAGAAAGTTTTTAGAAAACTGCATTTCGGAATTCCAGATGGTTACGAAACAACCCAGGTGGGGAGACAGTTCGGCTATGGGTAAGACAAGATGGACATTTCTGTAGACTCTTTTCTGAACTGGCGTCAAGTGCAGAACGGAGCACATATGTTTTTGCTTTAATTTCTTCTGAAAGCGGTGCTGATATTCAAGACTATAAAAGTGGGTTAAAAGCTGTGAGCTATGTGGGGAAGTTAACCTTGCATTACTGCGCAACTGTTTCACCAGGTATCCAGTCCAGCTTACCAAATTCCCAACCAGACTAACATTAATTATAATCTTTTAATAGTCATACGACAACCGGTGATATATATATATATATATATATATATATATATATATATATATATATATATATATATATATATATATATATATAAGAGAATTTAAATAAAAAGAAATAAATCAGTTTATATTTGCAAATTTATTTTAACATTGATCATTGAAATTTCAGCATATTAAACTTGATCCATAACTAAACTGGTGCCTTATTTAGGACTGTGAAAATGTGAAATTGTAATCTTACGGAACACATCAAATATGGAGCCAAGATTGGGAGACTGCATACAACACTGCATTCATAAAATAACACACGAATAACGTTGAAACATATGCAAGAGGAAATTAACCACCACCAACCGATTCAATTTTCACCCAAAGAAGTTACGTTCGTAGCGCAATCCTGTCCGTCATGTAATTACCACACACTGGTATACTAAATTCATACTAACTCTCTGTGAAATCTTCCCGAAAACAATAGCTGAGGGCTACTTTGATGATTACACCACATGCTTCACGTGGTCAACTTGGTTTACACAAAGAGTGTAACTCCACAATAATTTTGATAATTAAAATAAATTAGATCGAAAAGCAATTTACAAAAGAAAAACCTCGAACTGGTTACTATCGTCTTACTATTAACCTGATGGGTCAAACAATTGTATAAGCACGTGGTACTGGTCTCACAAAGTACACCCCACGTGGGTTGAACATAAAGAAAAGTTGCTATATTGAAAAATATTGTCAAGACGAGACGTTATAATCTCACGCACATTCGCATTTAAGATTGATGATGCTAGTTAGAGTTACTGATCAACACGTGGTTCCACTTTACTCACAAAGTAGTGACAAAGCAACTACCGGAATATATTCTGAAATTCACACTCGAATTACACTGCGTTGCAATTTAAGATAACATTAGATATTTTAGAGCTAAACCTGAAATAAAGGTGATTAAATTTTCAGTTAGGCTGATCTTAAGAAATCCATTGTCCTACGGACTTAGCAGACACGCGCTTAGACGGAGATCTTACCACTTCAGACGCTCGCCGCGGACAGACTGCCGTGGTCCCTTCCTGAGGGTGGCTCAAAAATACAAACGGAAGTGGCCAGAGGGGCAGCTTCCTATACCAACATGACAAGGGACGGACAGGACCATACTAAGGATAGAAACCTCTCTGTTTTTAGAAAGCGTAACTACCTGCTCCGACGTTGGTCCTACTGTTCTCTAGCAGACAGGCTTGTCTGCTACCCTCAAGCATGCAACTAGAAATACATTTGCTCATTCATCCTCTCACACAGAAGGGAAGGGGGATGACAGTATCTTATCATATACAGTATATAAAAGAAAGCGGATGTAGGTTCCGTATGAGACAGTGTGACATGAATTACATATAAACTGTGTTTTAAAGTGTAGTAGTGTGACAGATCGTTCTCGTTTATGTGTAAAAGTAACACGTTCCACTACTCAGTCTCCTCCCAGATAGTCAGAAACGCCACAGTAAATTTAGAAGAGGAATTTATGCCGCAAATGACAACAGATTTAAGAAATTAACATGAAAGGAATCCAACAGAGACCTTTCACCTCCAACAATAAGAATTTGCTATCACTCCCCTTTTGTAATGTACCAAAATTGCTTAGGAATAAATAATAAATATAACATGTGCAATATATTTTAATATAATAATAATAACTTGCTTACATTAATACCTACTATATCGCCTTAGCATAACTCAAAAGAACAATAATTTTCGCAATGTAAAATCAAAGTGTGCAGTCATCGCTGTCGTTATTTCACTTAGCTCTACAACTGCAAACTTCAGACTACGGCTATGCGAACATGTAAATGATAGGACGCTGTTTGTTTTAGTTGTCCGCGGTCCGCACTGAAAAAGGTGATTATTCAGGTTTTTGACAGTTGTTCGCATTAATGTGACTGGACAGGTATTATCGACTTCGTGCGCCCGTTTCTGCGCTTGCGATCAGAGACAAAAATACGCACTGGCGTGCATGGATACATTTAGCAGGTTATTTTGGCTGTTTCACATGAAGATAGCAAGACAAAATGGTTCAAATGGCTCTGAGCACTATGGGACTTAACATCTGAGGTCATCAGTCCCCTAAAACTTAGAACTACTTAAACCTAACTAACATAAGGACATCACACACATCCATGCCCGAGGAAGGATTCGAACTTGCGACCGTAGCGGTCGCGTGGTTCCAGACTGAAGCGCCTAGAACCGCTCGGCCACAGCGGACGGCTCATGGCGAGACAGCGCATGTAGCCATGTACTGGTTGAGGCAGATATTTGGCACCTTCGTCCATGGCAGACCTTGGTGTCTGCTAATGCGACGGCGCTTGCGTCCAAGGCATTTAAGCAGTTCTGGTATGGTCTATGAATTATACATTCCATTGCCACTCCCTACTATCCAAAACCATCATTTGCTGAAAGGGTTAAACGCAGTCTGCATGCCGCCCTGATAGCTTGCCATCATTTTGATTGTTCTCTATGGGATGAAAGCTTAGAGTCGCTGATGTATGCCTTCAGTAATGTTAAACTCAAAACTCACAATTCTACTCCGACTGGGTTAATGTTTCTCATTCGTGTGAGCTACCCGTTATCTAATCTGTGATCAGTTCATGATATGTTGCCGAATAAAGTATCTACTAGGGCAATTAGGGGAGGTGTACAGGGCAGGTAAGAACATCTTAACTTACTTACTTTTATAAACGAGGGAGGCTCCCAAATACACTGGATTGCAAAACTTAAGGATGAAAGTAGCTTTGCATAATGTGTCACTGCTAAGTGACAAAGCTCAGTGAAACTATTATACATAGAAATAACTGCTACAGAATACTACAGACGGTAACTGAAAAAATACGCAATGAGTGATAAAAATGACACTTGTATTTATAGACAATAATTCCACTGAAGTCACCGCGATTCATAGTGGTTCTTTGCACACTAAAAACAGCTGGACATTGTTCTCAATAGGGTATGCGATCACCACGGACGCCAATGCATGCTCTCCAAAGTTCTCTCATGCTGGCCACAAGATTGCCAAGGAGTTCTTGAGGTAGGGCGTTCCATTCTTCCGCCAGAGCAGCTGCCAGCTCTGGACGGTCGTTGGTGCATACGCGCGTTCCGCAATACGTCTCCTCAATACGCATCGCACTTGTGCTGGATGGCATTTAAGTTCGGAGCAAACGACAGGCCAGTCTATTCGCCGAATCTTGTCTCGGTCCAAGAGCTCTTCCACCTGCGTAGTTCGATGCGGTCGTGCAGTGTCATCCATAAAAATGAAGTCAGGGCTGAATGCACTCCAGAAAAGACGCACCTGCTGAGGGAGTAAAGTGTCACAATAACATTGACCGATGAGTGCACAGTGTTCAAAGAACTAGAGATCAATATGTCCCTGCATCATTATGCCTCCCCACAACATAACACCTGGACCGCCAAACCGAGCGAGGTGGCACAGTGGTTAGCACACTGGACTCGCATTCGGGAGGACGACGGTTCAATCCCGCGTCCGGCCATCCTGATTTAGGTTTTTCTCTGATTTCCCTAAGTCGCTCCAGGCAAATGCCGGGATGGTTCCTTTGAGAGGACACGGCCGACTTCCTTCCCCGTCCTTCCCTATCCTATGAGACCGATGACCTCGCTGTTTGGTCTCTTCTCCCAAAACAATCCAATCCTGGACCGCCAAAACGGTCATGTTTGACAAGGTTCGTGGGTGCATTTCGTGTTACCACCCCTCGCTATGTGATGATATGTCCAGCTTTGTTGAAGACATCTCCGTCAACTTCGTTCGGTGGGGAGACTGTAGCTATAGCGGCTTCCAGCTGTGCCCTCCGTCAAAATTCTTTCGGTGAAGAAATTGGGCCCAGCTGGCTCATCTAGAGTCAAAACCTCGTCGTTGCAATTGAGTACCACCCACAGTAAGGTCAAAAATATCGAGTGTATGGTCCGAGGGAAATACGTTCTGGGTAGTCGCCGTGATGAGAAATGGGATTCGCTTCACAAGCTACTGTCTGGTTTGACGTACATTTGCACCGTTCTTGGCGAAGCCTGCGTTGGCAAAACTCACACAAGGTCGAATTGATGAGTTCTTGGCCGTCTTGTTGGTATGTTGACCGCCGCTCCACGCAGGGGCACTTGTAAAATAGATGCAGCTTTGGTAAGAGCGCAGTCTAATATAACAGTCGCGACACTCTATCTGCTTTAAGTTACTCATTGCGATTGCAGCGTGCCAGGCGGTCAGCAAGCGACACTTCTGAATACAATATCGATTGAGTGCAAATACAATCGTTCATAATGGTTTGTAACGTAGTTTATACAACAGGAGCGCATGTAGTGCAAAAAAATTGACACTAACTAAAAAATGATAAATTTGTTATTCTTTAGTTTCCTAAGGACACTAGAAAATATGAAACGGCATCTTACACTGGAGTTTATTTCCGATTCTCTTGTAACATACAGATATTTATTGAAGAATGTAGTTCTCCTTTAATAACAAAAAGCTGTCAGTAAACACCAAAAGACCAGACCTTTTGCAGACGGACGAGAACCACAAACGGCTACAATCGCCAACTTATTCGCCTTTGAAGCAAAAATAATTACATTTACAAAAATATTTGTGTATTATATAGGTGAGCGAACTGAAAGAATGGGAGAATCTTTAAACTCCATAAAAAAATTACGTGCTAAGGAAAGTTCGTATCACAATGAGAACGGACAACAACAGAAATATATGCTTCTCAGGCATGAAATATATGTTTGTATTATCTTGCTTTTAGTGGAGTAAGCTGCTGTTAAACAAATATTCGAAAGTATGCCTTCGTGAGTAACTTATAATTTATGTCATTGAATCAGTGAGATTTAGCTGTTTTTAAATTTCTTTCACGATAACTTGTGTTTCTAGGTAATTTACTAATGCCTGGAACGCAAAACATAACTATTTTGTTAGCTAAGTAGAAAAATAATTAAAAACAAATATTGCCCTTACGACACAGGTAGCTGTCTGCTTTCTCACCGCCTGGAGCTGACAAACGGTAACAACTTTCGCACCAATGAGTGTCGCGACTATATGTATTAGACTGAGCCTGCATGAGTCCCATGGCAGCCTGCACATTTCTGTTCTTATTCCTCATTGTTGGGTGGGCTGTCCCCACTAGGATGTTCGTCACCACACTTAACACACGTTGGCAGCACTGAGTAAATTGGGTGACATGGTCAACCTGGCAGTTTTAGCTCTCTTCTTGGAACGCAGTTAACCCATCTTCACTGACATGGCATGGCATGGATCCTCGTAATGTTACATAATACCCGGTTGCGCGCGTTTTCGTTGATAATGATGGGGGTTAGAGGCGATTTTCTAAGCGTGTTCGGCGATGGAAGGCCTGGTATGGAGTGTAAGCCGTAGCCGAAGCCCAGGTCCTCCACCTCTCAACTGAAAGTGTTAAGACTGTGCTTCCGTGCAAGGCTGTGAGCGACGACCTTTCGGGGTCTTGTCCACCAAGGATGGAAATGTATAAAATGGCATGTCCCGTTAGAATTTCTCAGTAAAGAGGTTTGCGTCTGCTGGAGCTAGTTGTTTCCCATAACAAAACCGTCAGTATGATCGTAATACTGGCCGTTGCCAAAAAAAAAAAAAAAAAGACACAATAGTGTACCTAAATAGCGAAACAACATCACTTTCAAATAACTGGGATCCTTGGTCCGAAGAATCATCAATGTAAGTTGGCGGCAGTAAAATTGTACTGCAGTCAGCCTCAAATGCTGGTTCTCTAAATTTCCTCAGTAGCGATTCACGAAAAGAACGCCTCCTTTCCTCTAGAGACTCCCACCCGAGTTCCTGAAGCATTTCCGTAACACTCGCGTGATGATCAAACCTACCAGTAGCAAATCTAGCAGCCCGCCTCTGAATTGCTTCTATGTCCTCCCTCAATCCGACCTGATAGGGATCCAAAACGCTCGAGCAGTACTCAAGAATAGGTCGTATTAGTGTTTTATAAGCGGTCTCCTTTACAGATGAACCACATCTTCCCAAAATTCTACCAATGAACCGAAGACGACTATCCACCTTCCCCACAACTGCCATTACATGCTTATCCCACTTCATATCGCTCTGCAATGTTACGCCCAAATACTTAATCGACATGACTGTGTCAAGCGCTACACTACTAATGGAGTATTCAAACATTACAGGATTATTTTTCCTATTCATCACAAATCCTGTCATCTTGTATCCTCCTACAGTCACTCAACGATGACACCTTCCCGTACACCACAGCATCATCAGCAAACAGCCGCACACTGCTATCCACCCTATCCAAAAGATCATTTATGTAGATAGAAAACAACAGCCGACCTACCACACTTCCCTGGGGCACTCCAGATGATACCCTCACCTCCGATGAACACTCACCATCGAGGACAACGTACTGGGTTCTGTTACTTAAGAAGTTTTCGAGCCACTCACATACTTGGGAACCAATTCCATATGCTCGTATCTTAGTTAGGAGTCTGCAGTGGGGCGCCGAGTCAAACGCTTTCCGAAACTCAGGGAATATGGCATCCGTCTGATACCCTTCATCCATGGTTCGCAAGATATCACGTGAAAAAAGGGCGAGTTGCGTTTCGCAGGAGCGATGCTTTCTAAAGCCGTGCTGATGCATGGACAGCAACTTCTCTCTCTCAAAGAAGTTCATTATATTCGAACTGAGAATATGTTCGAGAATCCTGCAACAAACCGATGTCAAGAATATTGGTCTGTAATTTTGAGGATCCGTCCTTCTACCCTTCTTATATACAGGCGTCACCTGCGTTTTTTTCCAGTCGCTCGGGACTTTACACTGGGCAAGAGGTTCGCGATAAATGCAAGCTAAGTAAGGAGCCAATGCCGTGTACAAACTCAATCCGTTGAGTTTGTACACGGTGGAAAAAATCACCCTGCAGTCCAAAGATATCATCGTACCTTTGGTTACTATCACAGCTCTCACGAAGGCCAAGGTGAATGTCCCCAATAGCATAATACTGACCCTAACAGCCTGTGTCAGTGGCGCAGTGAAAGTTTCGAGCAGGTGTTCGCCTGTATGACGGCGTATCCAGACACGACCATCGACCTGGTGTAACAAGAAATGCGATTCATCCGACCAGGCGACATGTTTGCATTGACCCACGGTCCAATATCAAAGATCCCTTGCAGGCCACCATCGTAGGTGACGATATCTTTAGAGCAGCATGGCAAAATGTAAGTGTTATCAGATACGGAGCCCACGGAGATATGATAACGGGAGCTGGTGCTACAGGCTTACGCTGTACATTGGTCTGTAGTGGGGGTCGTCACGTCAGTAGGCCCTTAACATTGGCAGACTACTATTTAATACTGCTTTTGTTCTTACTCTCTGTCATGTCCATAGTTGTTTTAAACAGTAAATATTACAGTGCGTTCGTGAATAACATAGAGTCAGGAAGGCGTTTTAGGACTTTTTCTATTGTTAAATGCATGTTTGATCTAGTAATACGACGCCTTTAGCCTCGTTAATGTAACTTTATTTTCGTTGCACATTTCAAATAGATAAGAAAATAAATATGTAATGTGACGCCTTCGTCATCCAGAATTTTGCGTAGTATAGATTAACACCGTCTCTGTCCTCTTCCCGAAAACGCTGAGAACATATTTTGCTATGCCTGGATGGTATGCAACATTTCATACTCACAGCGTTCAAACAGAGCGCTCTTCGAGTTGTACTGTTAGGAAATCTAAAGTCTAATTACAGAAATAAAACCACTACAGTGAAAGTACCCAACGGAACTAAAATTCATGTATACAGGGTGTTACAAAAAGGTACGGCCAAACCTTCAGGAAACATTCCTCACACACAAAGAAAGAAAATATGTTATGTGGACATGTGTCCGGAAACGCTTACTTTCCATGTTAGAGCTCATTTTATTACTTTTCTTCAAATCACATTAATCATGGAATGGAAACACACAGTAACAGAACGTACGAGCGTGACTTCAAACACTTTGTTACAGGAAATGTTCAAAATGTCCTCCGTTAGCGAGGATACATGCATCCACCCTCCGTCGCATGGGATCCCTGATGCGCTGATGCAGTCCTGGAGAATGGCGTATTGTATCACAGCCGTCCACAATACGAGCACAAAGAGTCTCTACATTTGGTACCGGGGTTGCGTAGACAAGAGCTTTCAAATGCCCCATGAATGAAAGTCAAAGAGGGTTGAGGTCAGGAGAGCGTGGAGGCCATGGAATTGGTCCGCCTCTACCAATCCATCGGTTACCGAATCTGTTGTTGGGAAGCGTACGAACACTTCAACTGAAATGTGCAGGAGCTTGATGCTAGTACTGTAGAGCAATGAGTCGCATGTCAACACAAGCACCGAAGTCAACATTATCTTCCTTCAATTGGGCCAACTGGCGGTGAATCGAGGAAGTACAGTACATACTGACGAAACTAAAATGAGCTCTAACATGGAAATTAAGCGTTTCCGGACACATGTCCACATAACAACTTTTCTTTATTTGTGTGTGCGGAATGTTTCCTGAAAGTTTGGCCGTACCTTTTTGTAACACCCTGTATAAAAGAAAGCTTCGCTTGATCGAGTCCACGTACGAATGAAACGTAATTCCTCTACACTTTAGACTACAATCGGAACTACTAAAACACCTCTAAATGATGCAAGCTGGCATTTTTTTATCAAAACGCTTCCGCCAGAAGCTAACGTTTGGAGCTATTAACGTGGCGGTCGTCGGATTCAAGTTTCTGACGGCATTACAACTCTTATTATACCCCCATGGCAGCGCCCCACGTTTAACAATGAGTGCTGAAAAATGAGCTCCTTTGAAACACTTACGTCTGCACCATCACTGTATTATGCCCTCAGAGGTGCCACACATCGCCGCTGAACCTGCTATATAGGCTGGGCAAGCATCCGGCATCCACATTCTGCCGTAAGGCGTGGACACCCAACACCTTACTGCCTTCTCCTAATTTCATCCTCGGTCGACCACTACCCATACATTCTCACGACAGTAACACGGGGTTAGCCGACCAGTTTCGCCGTTTCCGAGACACCCGTTCCCAGGAGCGGGGCCATAGCTGTCTGCCCTTTCTCAAAGTGGCTTGTATCGGTGGATTTCCCCATTTGCCTCATCGTCTCTGTTCAACTTATATACTTTATTTACCGAGTCACATGTCCGCATCACCACTAGGCGGCATTCAACCTAGCGGTGGGCAGTGATCCTAATTTTCTGGCTCATCAATCTATTCATATCCAGAATTATTTAGAAACAAGTGCATTAACACCAGTAACCGCCAGCAGCCAACGCTCCATTCTGTTTAGTACCATGTATCTTTGGATGGTGTGAAAAACTGCAAAACACAAAATTCAAAACATTGATTAAGATATTGTACCCGATTTTCTGTACACCAGCGTCAGCTCTCTCAACAAATACAAACTAATGCACAGTACTTAACTGTATACTTTACTAAAGACAAAGGAGAGTGTGGCAGCTGGGGGCACACCGTTTGAGGTGTGAACTTCTACTGTGTCCGACGGCGGCATGGAGGCAGTCATCCTGCTAAACACGTGAAATAGTGGGGAAATTTCAGTTAGTTTTTGAAGAATCATGAATGTCAAACCGCTGGGGAGAAAGAGGAATTGCCAGTGGATGATTACGACATATGTCTTCAGTTACACTCTGTCATGGAATAATGTTGCTATCCTATGTTCTTAGCAGCAACTAGTCCTATGTACACACATCAAAAAAAGATTTGCGTCACCTCGGTTCCGAGGGTTCCGGAAGCTGTACAGAAAATCGGAATAGAGATCAACATAAACATCATTTCCGCCTTTTTTATTGCTCATGAAACCCTCACATTGCATGTTGTACCACTATTCAGCGAAACCTTCAGAGTGGTGGCCCAGATTGCTGTACACACCGGTACCTCTAATACCCAGTAGCACTCCTCTTGCACTGATACATGCCTGTATTCGTCGTCGCATACTATCCACATGTTCATCAAGGCACTGTTGGTCCAGACTGTCCCACTCCTCAACGGCGATTCGGCGTAGATCCCTCAGAGTGGTTGGTGGGTCACGTCGTCCATAAACAGTCCTTTTCAATCTATTCCAGGCATGTTCGATAGGGTTTATGTCTGGAGAACATGCTGGCCACTCTAGTCGAGCAGCCGGCCGTTGTGGCCAAGCGGTTCTAATCGCGTCAGTCCGGAACCGCGCTGCTGCTACGGTCGCAGGTTCGAATCCTGCCTCGGGCATGGATGTGTGTGCTGTCCTTAGGTTAGTTAGGTTTAAGTAGTTCTAAGTCTAGGGGGCTGATGACCTCAGATGTTAAGTCGCATTGTGCTAAGAGCCACTGTAGTCGAGCGATGTCGTTATCCTGAAGGAAGTCATTCACAAGATGTGCACTATCGGGGCGCGAACTGTCGTCCATGAAGACGAATGCCTCGCCAACATGGTGCCGATATGGTTGCACTGTCGGTCGGAGAATGGCATTCAAGTATCGTACAGCCGTTGCGGCGCCTTCCATGACCACCAGCGGCATACGTCGGCCCCACATAATGCCACCTCAAAACAGCAGGGAACCTCCACCTCGCTGCACTCGCTGGACAGTGTGTCTAAGGCGTTCAGCCTGACCAAGTTGCCTCCAAACACGTCTCCGATGATTGTCTGGTTGAAGAGATATGTGATACTCATCGGTGAAGAGAACGTGATGCCAATCCTGAGCGGTCCATTCGGCATGTTGTTGGGCCCATCTGTACCGCGCTGCATGGTGTCGTGGTTGCAAAGATGGATCTCGCAATGGATGTCGGAAGTGAATTTGCACATCATGTAGCCTATTGCGCACAGTTTGAGTCGTAGCACGACGTCCTGTGGCTGCACGAAAAGCACTATTCAACATGGTGGCATTGCTATCAGGGTTCCTCCGGGCCATAATCCGTAGGTAGCAGTCATCCACTGCAGTAGTAGACCTTGCGCGGCCTGAGCGAGGCATGTCATCGACAGTTCTTGTCTCTCTGTATCTCCTACATGTATGAACAACATCGCTTTGGTTCACTGCGAGACGTTCAAAATGGCTCTGAGCACTATGGGACTCAACTGCTGAGGTCATTAGTCCCCTAGAACTTAGAACTAGTTAAACCTAACTAACCTAAGGACATCACAAACATCCATGCCCGAGGCAGGATTCGAACCTGCGACCGTAGCGGTCTTGCGGTTCCAGACTGCAGCGCCTTTAACCGCACGGCCACTTCGGCCGGTCCACTGCGAGACGCCTGGACACTTCCCTTGTTGAGAGCCCTTCCTGTCACGAAGTAACAATGCGAACGCAATCAAACCGCGGTGTTGACTGTCTAGGCATGGTTGAACTACAGACAACACGAGCCGTGTACCTCTTTCCTGGTGGAATCGGCTGTCGGTCCCCCTCTGTCTGATGGGCGCTGCTAATGCATGGTTGTTTACATCTTTGGGAGGCTTTAGGAACATCTCTGAACAGTCAATGGTTCAAATGGCTCTGAGCACTATGGGACTTAACTGCAGAGGTCATCAGTCCCATAGAACTTAGGACTACTTAAACCTAACTAACCTAAGAACATCACACACATCCATGCCCGAGGCAGGATTCGAACCTGCGACCGTAGCGGTCGCGCGGTTCCAGACTGTAGCGCCTAGAACCGCTCGGCCACTCCGGCCGGCTCTTAAATATCGTCAGTAACTATTTTTGTGTAATTATTGCTTTCTTTTAAAACAGATATTGTCCCTAAACTTGGTGTGTTCCCGAACTCATCGCCCAATTGATGGTCCACATTTGTTAAAACAGCTTCGTTGAATAGTACTACCGATTTAGCAGCTATGAAATATAGCAACGGAATAACTTACTTATTGCGTTTGTTACTTACGTGGCAATTCAATTCCAGTTCACTTATATGTATGGTATTAAACTGCAGAAGTTTCGCTGAGAAGTCCTTACACATCCTCCAAATAGTCCCAATCTCTCCCCATGCGATTTCCGTATTTTTGGAGCCCTGAAGAAAGAAATTCGTGGCTGTCGATTTGCTTCGGACGAAGAAGTGCACGTCTGGGTATAATCATGGTTCCGAAGGCAACCGCAAACATTTTTCCGTGAAGTCATTGACCGTCTTTCCCATAGTGAGATAAATGTATCACCAGTAGTGCCTATTACTTTTGAAATAATAAACAGTTCACATACTTTTTTCCATCTGCCTCATTGGGTTTTACTGCCTCTTACACTTTCTGAATAACAGGAGTATGTCGAAAAAGGAAGCAATATTCCTAATATTTCCGTTTAGTACTACACTATTGCCTGACAATTTCGAAATTCTTAACTTTGTTTTCTCACTATGCTCAGTAGAACCGATTCATCGAAATTTCGTAGTTTTGACGCAACAGCTATTTAAGTGTATTCAAGAGGGTTGCTGTGAAGTATATAAAAAGTTCTTAACTTTTGAGTTCCTTTTTTGTGGAGACCGACTCAGCGATTAAATAACAGTAATTTTGTTTGTCCGCCAAACATGTTTTATCTCTTTTATTTATGAGGTATATTCAGCTGCTACCTTTTGCGAAATAAAATAATCGCTATGGCACATATTTTAGAATTATTTTACGTAGTCGCAAAGAAGATTTCCATATAAAAAGGGAAGTCACAGTTGATTTTAGTTGTAACCTCCCGACAAAAAATTTCTGATAATATTTTAAATGAGAATAGACATAGAGCTAAGTGTAACCTCCCAGCGATTAAATTTAAAGACAATTAAATGAAAAATAGCAATCTGACACAAATGTAAGCTGCCCACAAAAAATGTAAGAATATTTAAATGTTAATAAAAACGCAAATAGACCGAAATGTCGATCTTAGGCCCTGTTCACTAATTAAACTGAAATTCTTACCTTAGTAAAACTGCATCTGCTCTTATTTTTCACCATAGCTCGAAGGAAATGCATCGCAAAAATTTTGAATTTAAGGGAAACTTTTCTTTAAGGAATACCAAGGGAAATATTTCTTTCAATAAGATGTTTCTTTTGTCAAAATGCTTGGTTTGAAAACAAATTATTATTGGGGCGATTCTTGAACAAATTAGTTACAGTTAATTTACATTACATTATCAAATGTGCGCAATGCTGCTTCATTACCTTATTTAAAATATATACCTTGTCGTGAATCTTGACCAGAGTGCCATGTCGACGCCCGCCGACTCCTCACACAACAGCTAACTCCCTACATGCAACTGAACTCTAATGCGACTCGACCGCAACTGCCTCGCAACTGCACTGAACTCTCTCGCGCGGTCAAGCGCAGACTAGGAACGACAAATAGCTCTCTGGTCAGAGACTCTGCAATGCCTCGCCATCGCCGCCACACAACATACGTGTTTCATAACCCTCCACTGGGGGGGGGGGGGGGGGGGGGGGGCAAAAATTTGGCAGCGATGGTGAGTCATTTGGACTTGCCACGCGCGGCAAAATTTTTTCTTAACTAATTAAATATACAATTACAGCATATATACAGATGTAGTACATGAATTAAATGTGGTGCACATGCACCGAGTACAAAACATTTCAGACAAAGACAAAATGTGAGTACAAAACATATTAGCAAATCAGAAAAAATGTATATACAAATTATTTGATAGATAACAAAGTGCACACGCATTGAAAAAATTCTTTAGCGTTTTCAGAACAAATAAACAGAATGGCAAAAAAATCATGTTGACAAGTGACATGAGTGCACATGCACTGCAGTTGAGAACATATCAGCAAATGACGAAATGTATATACAATGAGTAACAAATGACATAAGTGCATACGCACTGAAGTATTGAACATATCAGGAAATCATAAAAAGTATACAGAATGAGTACAAATCATATTGAAAAAATGAGAAAAGTGCACAGGCACTGAAGTTCAGTAGAAAACATATTAACATATAACATAAGTGCACATGCACTGAAAAAATCATTTTGACAAGTGACATAAGTGCACATGCAGTGCAGTTGAGAATATATCAGCAAATCAGAAAATATATTAATAAACGGCAAAAATACACACGCATTGTAGTACAGAGCATATCAGAAAGTCACAAAGTATATACGAATGAGTACAAATGGCATAAAGTGCACACGCACTGGAAAACTCTCTAATATTTTAACGACAAATAAACCTAATGAGTACAAATTATATTGACAAATGACAAAAGTGCACACGGACTGTAGTACTCTCTAGTATTTTTCTACAACAAACAAACAAATCAAGGAGTGTGATAAAGTGCACATGCACTATACAAGTCTTTAGTAATTTCAGGATAACTGATCTTATTAACAAAAGAAAGGAAGTGCACACGCACTGTATATGACTTTTTCATTTTACAAGAATTAGGGAAGGGATAGGAAGGATTGGATCATGGTTGTAGCACTTAGGTTGCACGCAGCTGCACTGAAAGTCCATATCTTTCCACAGGAGTACAACACCATGTGAGACAATTTGCAGATCTTTTCCCAGAAGTATTTATCAGCGTAGCCAAGACACTGAAATGTCGTAGTAATATTTCCTGTTATCATTTTGGCAGTACATCAGGTACACCAAACAGTGGGACCATAATAACGTCTTCATCGCTCACGGTGGTGGACAGCATGTCGTGTCAACACCACGCTCTTACAAGGCACACCATCGTAGAATTAGTGCAAAAACCAGATATAGTGCTCCATGATTATGAGGATGGACAGGACAAATGGATATTACAGTAATTCCAGGTAGTTAGGTCAGAAGGTGAAGGACATTAAGTCACAGACTAGTGTTGATTACATTAGTAGTTTGCGGCATTCATAGCCCAGTTATTGAACATTTCTGTACCATGTATTTAGTATTACAGAATAATGTTCATAAAATTAAATTATTGGCATCATGGGTAATCGTATTACAATAAACAGTGGCAGTCCTTGGCCAGTCACTAAGCATATTTAGTATGACAGAATAATGTTCATCAAAAGTCATCATTGAAAAGGAGAGTCAATTATTGGCATAGCATTAACATAATTCATTGAGTTATACAAATTATTGGCACTCATTGGCCAGTTACCAAAACATGAAAAGTCATCATTGAAAACAGGAGCTAATTAATGGCATAATTAATAACATAATTCATTTAGTTACATTAATTATCGGCACTTAATGGCCAGCAAGTATTGAATAGTAGAAAACATTGTTCATCATTCAGTATTATTCAGAACTCTCTTAAATGAGTAGCATTATTTGAAACTGGTGATACACATCATTAAGAAGTCATTATTAAAAATCAGTTAATTACAGTCATAGCATTAATAATCATGGGCATTATAAGTAGTCTCATTACAATAAACAGTGGCAGCTATTTTCCAGTTACAAAGCATTATTTTATTTTATTTTTTGTATCATTAAGAAGTCATTACTGAAGTGACATACTATTCAGAGCTGATCAGCATTATTCAGAATTCTCTTAAACTAGTAGCATTATTTGGGACTGGTAATACATTTTTTTTTGTTTTTGTGCTAGCAATGCATTGCGTTGGGATCGATAATTAATTGCTGAGGCATAACAATATTTGCTTTTAACCTATTGCTGCAAATGAGGATAGGTAACGTCATTCGTCATCTGTAGCAAAGTTATGTAAAAAGGCAGTATATGTGATCACATTTATAAATGATAGACACAAATGGGTAAAAAATAAAAATGCAAGTACTAGAACAGGTATAATAAGTAACAGGTTTAGTAAGTATCATGAAAAGCTTCTCCTGAAAAGAAAAAAAAATACAAAATGGATTATCGAGCTGAAAGAAGAAACGCAGACTATGCTGAAAAGTAGTGAACTTCGAATTAACAGGTAGTGAAATGTGTATAAAAATGTGTTCCATAGCTGTCCTTTCCAAAACCTTCAGTCTTCATACCATACGATATAAAACATACTGTCAAAACAAACTGCAACAAATACTTAAATAACTACATAGCATAAATACATAAACTTCAACATCATCCTCATCTGTAAAGAAAAACTTCATTATCCATATTATCTTAACTTCATTATTATCATCACCTGTAAAGAAAAACTTCATTATTCATAGTAGCATATTCTTCATCATTACTTTTCATCAGCATTCATTATCATCTGCAAAAATCACTTCATTACTCATTACACAACTATTCCTTATCTCTAGCATATTTCATCACTTAAAACTAAGATGTGTAGTTCTGTCTGACAGCCTGCATCAATCGCCTTGTATTCTGAAAGAAAAAATTAGTTAAGACTGCTATTCTACGATGTGCATAGTATATTCTTGTTAATGCTTTTTAATTCTGATCCATTTACTCTTCCTCATAAGGTTTTTGTATCTTCTTTCGTCTATTCCGTAGTTGAAATTCCCATTTCTGTTTAATTTATTTCCTTTACGTATCATTTCTTTCTGAAATTGAGGAACAAAGATTAATGCCTTGCATTTAAATCATATACCCACTAAATAATGACTGGTTAATGGTGACACAATTAAGCATACAGCATAACATGACAGAAAACGTAATATGTCAAAAGCATAGACAGTGTTCAAAGGCAAAAATGTACAGAGAATATCACAATGCAGCAGAAAAAAAAGAAGAAAAATGTAAAATAGTCACGATGTTGAGATATCATAGGGCAAAACACCTTACATAAAAAAGACAAAATGTGACGTTCGTTGTGTTCAGCTTGTATGTAGTGTAGTTAATAGAGGCGAGAATTAAAGACTTTAATGGAGAGAGAATTTGATAAAATTAATACGTCACTACATAGAATTGCATAATTATTCATAAAATGCGTAAGTTCATCTGGAAAATATGCACGGTCTTATGTGTAACGACAAGAAGAGCGACCTGCTAACCTTACCTTGCCGGGCACTTGCTAAGAAAAAATACGATAATCATCAATAAGTAGTCACATAAATATAATTGCATAAATGATCATAAAAATTAGTAAATAGCATTACAGTGTGATAAATCGTAAAGTATGTTCACTCAATAAAGGGTTTTATGTTGGATAAATGGTGGTTTCCTTTCGATTTTCTGGTTCTCAGAGTTTCGACGTGTACAACATTGGGGTGAGGAATGCTGCGAATCCGATATGGACCTGCGTATAGAAGTTCAAATTTACTGCACTTACCTTTTATTTTATTGGATAAATAGTGTGTTCTTACTAATATCTTCTGTCCCACGTGAAAGTCTCGGCGTGTACAAACCTGTTTTTGCTGTCTTCTCCGGCGCTCTGCGGCACGTTTGATGTTGTTCAGCGCAATGTTAATTATTTCGTGGTGTCGTAATCGACGAGATGTAGGAAATGTTACTAATTCTTTAATTTTGTTTGGTGGTTCAACGTTTTTCAGTATAACAGACAGAGATAGCATAGTGGATTCATTTGGAATGGAATTAATTACGTCCTGGAATGAGAATATGTGTGTGTCCCAATCAATATGTCTTTTGTGGCAGTATATTCTACACAGTTTACCAATTTCTTTCATTAATCGTTCACAAGGGTTCGAAGAAGCATGGTACTTGGATAAATAGATCGGAGAAATGTTTCTAGCTCGTAACATGCGCGTCCATATAGCAGAACGAAATTGTGATCCTGTTGTGGCGTAGCAAGACAGCCACGCCACGGAAGTAGCCGGAAAGCACGCGTTACTGACGCAGGCTAGAGATAGGTCTGAAACAGGATACGTAATGAATGCTATAAAGAAAAGTACGTAGCTGCTGGAATACTTAACTTTAATCCATCATTGTGGTACATCGCTCTTGACGATACAAGTGAGACTCTTTAGATACATGCAATGGTACTAATGGCGCCTTGCTAGGTCGTAGCCATGGACTTAGCCGAAGGCTATTCTATCTGCTCTGCAAATGAGCGAGGCTTCGTCAGTGTGCATCGCTAGCGACGTCGTCCGTACAACTGGGGCGAGTGCTAGTACGTCTCTCGAGAACTGCCATGTGGTGGCGCTCGGTCTGATCACTGACAGTGGCGACACGCGGATCCGACATGTACTAATGGACTGCGGCCGATTTAAGCTACCACCTAGCAAGTGTGGTGTCTGGCGGTGACACCACAGATCCATTACCAGAAATTAATCTCATCACATGCCCTACATGAAATAGAAAATGTTTTACAAATGCTTTCGAAACAGTTTTAGCAGTAGCTTTGCGTAACGGAGTGAAGGTGACAAATTTTAAAGTGAGTTCAACAGCGACAAAGATGTAGCAAAAACCTCTGTTAGTTCTCGGAATTGGACCAAAAATGTCTACTGCGGCCATATGTCTTAATTTAACAGGTATAATGGGATATAATGGAGGAATGTGTGAAGTGGTGTCTTACTTAGCTTTCTGGCAAATTTTACATGACGCTAAAACTCGTCGTATACGTTTTTCCATATTGGTAAAATAACAGTTCTGTCTCAGTATAAGAAAACATTTTCTAGCTCCGTAATGTGCATAACTTAAATGAGTGTACCAGATTAATTTGTTAACCAGTTCGTCAGGAATGCATAATAACCAATTGTTGCTGTCAGGATGAGAGCGGCGGAACAGAATGTCATTGCGTACAGTGTAGTGGTTTCTAATCGTAACATTATTCTTATCTTGCCAAAGGTGTTTAATTTCTTTCCACACGTTGTCTTTATTTTGCTCTTTTGCTATGTCCTGTAATGACGATGAAATGAAATTTTCAAATGCTACTTGCTGAATGTACATAACGCTGAAATTTGCTTTGCAGAAGTTGGTTGCGACGTCTTGCTGATTGTTGCTGAGAGAACGAGATAATGCGTCTGCTATAACATTTTGTGTGCCGGGAATGTGAACAATCGTAAAATTAAATTCCTGTAAATATAGCTTCCATCTGCTTAATCTGTCATGAGTGAATTTTGCGGAAAGTAAAAACTGTATCGCTCTGTGATCTGTGTAAACGGTGGTGTGTCTGCCATAAAGAAAATGTCGAAATCTCATAAATGCCCAAACAACACATAATGTTTCAAGTTCTGTAACGGAATAATTTCGTTCAGCAGGTGACAAAATGCGACTTGCAAATGCGATGTTTTTAATTACTATTGAGCCATCTTCTTCAATTTCCTGAAAAATATGTACCCCTAAAGCAGTGTTGGAACTGTCGGTGGCAATGGAAAAATTTCTGGTAAGATCTGGGTGCGATAAAAGTGGAGCATTCAACAAAGCATGTTTCAGGTTCACAAATTCAGAATGTGCTTGCTTATCCCATGACCAAATAGTGTTTTTACCTGTTAATTGGCATAATCTAGGTGTGTCTAAAGCAGAGTGATGAATAAATTTGCGAAAAAAGTTAATTAAGCCCAAAAAACTGCGTAATTGTTTCTTTGTTGTAGGAACAGTAATGTCACGTAGAGCTTGAAGTTTTTCCGGATCAGGCGCAATGCCTTCTGCTGAAATTACGTGTCCAAGAAATTTTATAGAAGTTTTACCAAAATGCGATTTACTGAGATTAACTGTGAGTCCTTGTGCATGAAAAGTTTGTAACAGTTGTTTAAGAATCAGATTGTGTTCAGTCCAGTTAGCTTCTGCGATAAGAATGTCGTCTACGTACGTCGTAATTCTGTCCTTAAGTTCTGTCGGAAGTATAGTGTTCAAACCGCGAATAAAAGCTGCAGAGGAAATAGTTAACCCGAATGGTAATTTGCAAAATTGATAACAGTCACCAAAACAGAGAAAAGCTGTATATTTTCTGCAATTCGGATGAAGCTGAATTTGCCAAAATCCCGATTTCAAATCTAGTGTGGAATAAATAGCTGTACCGTGAAATTTCTGTAGAAGTTCCTCTAGTGTCTGTGGTCGATCTGTTTCATTAATAATTATGTCACTGATGTGACGTGAATCAAGTACGAGGCAAAGTGAGCCATCTTTTTTCTTAACAATATGTAGCGGGTTTATGTACGGACTAACTGCTGGTTCTATAATTCCTTGGTCAAGCATATCCTGCAATTCTTTTTTAACTTGTTCTCTATGGATATACGGAATGGGATAATGTTTAGCTTTAAATGTATCGTGCTGTTTGACTTGAAATTCATACATAAAACCGGACATAGTACCAGGAATGTTGTCAAAAACTGGAGCTTGCTGTAAAAGAATTTTATGTAGTTGCGTGCGTTCGTCGTCTGTATTTGCACTGCTTTGTTGAACTTTA
Source organism: Schistocerca nitens (assembly GCF_023898315.1). NCBI lineage: Eukaryota > Metazoa > Arthropoda > Insecta > Orthoptera > Acrididae > Schistocerca > Schistocerca nitens. Next base: position 257,698,977 of record NC_064616.1, on the reverse strand, counting down.
TCTGAAATCATCTGCATAACGTCGTAGTCAGCTTCGTCTGGAGTATTATAGTTATGTACGTACGTGTCCGTGAACAATGTGGGATTACAGTCTATGTTACGTGATACGGAAATGACCTCTGTGCGATTAATTGTTTGTTCTTCCGCAGATAGTGAGTGCTGAAATTCTAAAGCCAGTTGTACGTTTTCATCCTTCAACATTAAATAAGAATTTTGAAAATCAACCACTGCGTCGTGTTGTACGAGAAAATTAGTGCCTAAAATAACTTCTGTTGTCAATAAAGGAACAATCCAAAAATTTGAGTGAAATGTGTGACCTGCAATACAAAATGATAAATGCGTCTGTAATTTAACGTCTACTCCTTTACTCGATACTGCTCCTTTTACTTTCGTTTTGCCTAATGGTAATGTGGGATACGTATTCTCTTTGTTACACTCGTTAAAAGTTTCCTCATTTATAACTGACATAGGTGATCCGAAATCGATTACTGCTGAAAATTTCGATGAACCAATTTTAATTTCGATGACAGGATGTGAAATGGTTTTTTGAACAACTGGTCTTTCCTGCAAAAGAGTGTCTCGGATGTCGTCAAAAGTAATGACATTTTCATGAACAACATTTTGCGTGTCAAAAGTAGTGCTTGTGTTACTGGAAGATGCGATCTTTACAGTATCTAGTCAGATTCTATCTGACGTGTTATTATTATCAGGAGGATTCCGTGGCATTTCTACTATTTGAACTGTTCTATTACTTCTTCCAGACGTATTACGCTCTGGATGATACCTACTGTCGGGTTCATTCATGAGAATATGTTCTTGCGGATGATTTTGCTGTTGGTATGACCGACTGTTGTTAGATGTACGCTGAAAATTGTCCTCATTATTTTTACGTCTGTCGTAATACTCATTCCTATACGGTGCTTTGCGATAGGAATTGAAATAGTGTGTTTTCTGTACGTAGTTGTTTCTTTGCTGCCGTGCGTTACTATTTGTTGTATCAGGGACTATACGTGCACGCGGCGAAACATTAAAGCCTGGTTGACCTTGTACATTCCATTGTTGGTTAGGTATGCTAACCGGATGACTTTCATGCTGTTGCGGTGGAAAACGTCTATTGTTACTAAAATATGCTTCCTGTTGATGAGAATTTTGACGATACTGATAATTAGAATTTTATCTGTGATTTAAGTTCTGGTAGTTGTCGTTCCTAAAGCGTCTGTTACCTTTCCTATTGAAATTACGTATCTGATCATAACTGCTGTACGTTTGTTGGCCTTGGTTGTTATATGAAAAATTTTTGTTTACGAAAGAATAATCTGATTGCTGCACTTCTAAAAGCTGCAGCAGATCCCTGAATGCCGAAATGTTTTCTTTTTACTGACCCGTCAGAAGTGACACTCTTAATGACCGTGGTAATTTAGAAATGCATAAGTGTATGAGTGCAGATTCACTGTACGGTTCACTTAAGTACTGGTTTTGTTGCACCATGTGCTCAAAAAATTGCGTCACACTGGGAAAATTGGAGTTCTCATAATTTGGCAAACTAATTAATTGATCTTTAATTCCGCGCTGTGTCGTCTTCGACCAACACGCTGACAGAAAAGCATTCTGAAACTCTTCTAGTGAATAGCATTGCCTCGCGATCGGTCTCATACGAGTTGCCGGTTCGCCTTCCAAAAAACTGCAAATAAATTCAAGTTTATGCGTAACGGGCCAAGTCGGTGGAAAAGCAAAGCTAAATTGTTGTATCCAATCTTGCGGATGAATCTGTGTTCTGTCATTCCTAAACACTTTAAATTTTCTAACTGACAGAAAATGTTTGTAATCAAAATTATCGTCTCTGTATGATGGAACAGGATCAGGATTGTAAGAAAATCTATTTGTATGCGTCTGTTCAGAATCTAAGTCGTATACTCTCTGTTGATTACCTAAATTATACGCACTGCGTGAGTCTGGCAAATGTTCGAAAAGTGGGGTCTGCTGTGATGTGTTATTAACTGAAATACTTTTCATCTCTGTTACTTCTTGTTGTAAACTTGACAACTTTCTACGCAACGTGTTATTAGACGAATCGATCTCATTAATTGTCTGCTGTAAATTTTGAAATTCAGGTGTTTGGTTAAATGAAACCGGTGAAGTATCGTCTGATTTGTTGTCATTATTACTTTCAATAACGTCAATACGACTGGCCAATTCATCACATTTTTCAGTCAGTATTTTTACCTGATCATCGGTTTTAGAATCAGAGGCATTAATCTGTTTTTGCAACTTACGTGTAGTTTCGTTCAGTTTTTTAACGTCAGCTTGAATTACATCGGAATCCTGTGTTAGTTCTAATTGTTCGAATCTGTCTGTCACTATCTGAATATCTGCTGTGTGTGTGTCTGTTTTTGATTTAAGGTCAGAAATCTCGCCACGTAATTCCGCGTTCAACTGTTCGATGGTATTAATTTTGTCCGATACCGTAGCAATATTGTTGTCTACATATGTTTTTGTCTTCGCAAACATTTTACGTTTGTCTTCCTGTCTCTGTGCTGTGATTGTTTCCATTACTTGTCGTTTTACTTTATTTTGATCCTGTATGAATTTGCGGAAACGCGTATCACTGTTTTGTATGTGAAGACTAAGACGTTCGTTAATTTGAGAGTTCTGTTGTTCGAATTTCGCGTCTATCTTTGCATCCATTGTACGCGAAAGTTCTGCTGTCATTGCTTTAAATTCGTCGCGTAATTGTGTAGCTTTTTCAGAGCATTGTTTAGCGACTCCGCTAATTTCCTCTCTAAGTGTTTCTGTTGTAGCTGTTTGCATTTCCCTTAATTCTTGCGCAACAGACCTAATTTCTTCGCTACTTTTTCTTGAACAAGCCTCAATTTCCTCGTGTAACTGTTCCTTAGTGTCATGGCACTGCGCGGCAACGGCTCTAATTTGTTCACTAAGCTGCCTGGAATTGTTGTCTAATTTTTCATTTAACTGTCTGGAATTGTCGTCTAATTTTTCATTTAACTGTTGTTTAAGATTTTCGTTATCTTGTTTGTTCTGTTCCCTAAGTTGTCTGAAATCTTCACTCTGTTGTTTGAAATCTTCCTTAAATTGTTGTTTGAGATTTTCGTTCTGTTGTTTGGAATCTTCCTTATTTTGTAGCAATATTGCCATAATTTGTTCCAAGATAGCATTACCCACTCTATTTTCTGTACCGTTTGATGACGCATCTGCAATTGTCCCGCTTTGTGTGACCATTTGGTCATTCTGTAATTTACAAAAAGGTATATCAGTCGGATGTACACTGTCAGACACTATTTCGGAATTAAATGGATCCGTCGTACTTTCACTACCCTGTCCATTTTCATTAGAAAAATTTGTCTGTACGTTATTTGAATTTGCCAAACCGGGTGTGTTAAGCTGGGCAGCGCTCATTACAATAGGTCGCCCCGCGTCATCAATTGTCGTCAAATTAACAGATTACACAATTGAATTCGTCTGTTCATCACTAGGATGATTGTCAGTAAACGGTGGACTGTCATCATTATATTGCGTGTCGCAAGTACTATCGGTGAAGTTATTTAATTCGGTTATTTCATTCATAATACCTCGCGATACACTATTCACAGTCTTTCGCGGCATTTTTACAATAGTCAAAATTATTCACAAAACAAATAAGCACAATGCAAAAACAACACACAAATACAACAGAGCAAAGGATTGCCGATGATCTGAGGAAAGAAATTCACAAATTAGTAAAAGCGTTGCGCCAAATGCTAATTATATTTAAGCAAATAAGAGCAGATATCTGGCTACGTTTTAGAAGATTCTCAACGAAATACGATCCTGGACTGGATGTCGCCAAGTGTAACCTCCCCACAAAAAATTTCTGATAATATTTTAAATGAGAATAGACATAGAGCTAAGTGTAACCTCCCAGCAATTAAATTTAAAGACAATTAAATGAAAAATAGCAATCTGACACAAATGTAAGCTGCCCACAAAAAATGTAAGAATATTTAAATGTTAATAAAAACGCAAATAGACCGAAATGTCGATCTTAGGCCCTGTTCACTAATTAAACTGAAATTCTTACCTTAGTAAAACTGCATCTGCTCTTATTTTTCACCATAGCTCGAAGGAAATGCATCGCAAAAATTTTGAATTTAAGGGAAACTTTTCTTTAAGGAATACCAAGGGAAATATTTCTTTCAATAAAATGTTTCTTTTGTTAAAATGCTTGGTTTGAAAACAAATTATTATTGGGGCGATTCTTGAACAAATTAGTTACAGTTAATTTACATTACATTATTAAATGTGCGCAATGCTGCTTCATTACCTTATTTAAAATATATACCTTGTCGTGAATCTTGACCAGAGTGCCATGTCGACGCCCGCCGACTCCTCACACAACAGCTAACTCCCTACATGCAACTGAACTCTACTGCGACTCGACCGCAACTGCCTCGCAACTGCACTGAACTCTCTCGCGCGGTCAAGCGCAGACTAGGAACGACAAATAGCTCTCTGGTCAGAGACTCTGCAATGCCTCGCCATCGGCGCCACACAACATACGTGTTTCATAGTGACTATAACAAGCCAACAGCATACACAAAAATGATCTCCCGAACTTCTCTTGTTATGTATGCATGATGGCAGCGAAACTTTCTCTTGCGTTCTCAGTAACGTCAGCCGCGTTTGAATTTCAGTCGAAAACATAATTATGGAAGGGAGAATGGATTGTGACTCCGTGGTTTATACCCAGAACGCATATTCAGGAAAGTAAATCTCAAATCCTCGTCTAACAATGCTGACATGGGCTTATTAGAGTTACCCTAAATTGTCAGGAATGTGGATAAATAGAGAGTGTTTCACATATCCGACATCCCTTGCAATTTTCAAGAAACAATCTTTAGTCCTGCGAATTGTTGACGTCATCTGAAAGGTAATTTTAGGTAGCATCAAATCGAGGGAGGAGGGCTAGGAGACCTGGAGAACGAAGTTCCCATGAAGGTTTGGTCTAGGTTTATATGATTGTTGCACTGATACTATCATGTGATGCTCAGATATGTAAAGGTTGATAAGAAATTTTTATGTCTCAACGATGAGCATAAAAAAGTGACTTACCGTAGCAGTACTCAATTTACACAACTGGCCATTAAAATTGGTACACCAACGTAGATGATAAACGGGTATTCAATGGACAAATACATTATACTAGAACTGCCATGTGATAGCATTTTCACGAAATTTGGGTGCATAGATCCTGAGAAATCAGAACCCAGAACAACCACCTCTGGCCGTAATAACGGCCTTCATACGCCTGGGCATTGAGTCTAACAGAGCTTGGATGGCGTGTACAGGTACAGCTGCCCATGCAGCTTCAACATGATACCACAGTTCATCAAGAGTAGTGACTGGCGTATTGTGACGAGCCAGTTGCTCGGCCACCACTGACCACCCGTTTTCAATTGGTGAGAAATCTGGAGAATGTGCTGGCCAGTGCAGCAGTTGAACATTTTCTGTATCCAGAAAGGCCCGTACAGGACCTGCAACATGCGGTCGTGCATTATCCTGCTGAAATGTAGGGTTTCGCAGGGATCGAATGAAGGGTAGAGCCACGGGTCGTAGCACATCTGAAATGTAACGTCCATTGTTCAAAGTGCCGTCAATGCGAACAAGAGGTGATTGAGACGTGTAACCAATGGCACCCCACACCATCATGACGGGTGATACGCCGGTGTGGCGATGACGAATACACACTTCCAATGTGTGTTCACCGCGATGTCGCCAAACACGGATGCGACCATCATGATGCTCTAAACAGAACCTGGATTCATCCGAAAAAATGACGTTTCGCCTTTCGTGCACCAAGGTTCGTCGTTGAGTACAGCATCGCAGGCGCTCCTGTCTGTGATGCAGCGTCAACGGTAACCCCAGCCACGGTCTCCCTGCTGATAGTCCATGCTGCTGCAAACTTCGTCGAACTGTTCGTGGAAATGGTTTTTGTCTTGCAAACGTCCCCATCTGTTGACTTAGGGATCGAGACGTGGCTGCACGATCCGTTACAGCCATACGGATAAGATGCCTGTCATCTCGTCTGCTAATGATACGAGGCCGTTGGGATCCAGCATGGCGTTCCGTATTACCCTCCTGAACCCACCGATTCCATATTCTGCTAACAGTAATTGGATCTCGACCAACGCGAGCAGCAATGTCGCGATACGATAAACCGCATTCGCGATAGGCTACAATCCGACCTTTATCAAAGTCGGAAACGTGATGGTACGCATTTCTCCTCCTTGCACGAGGCATCAGAACAACGTTTCACCAGGCAACGCCGGTCAACTGCTGTTTGTGTATGAGAAATCGGTTGGAAACTTTCCTCATGTCAGCACGTTGTATGTGTCGCCACCGGCGCCAACCTTGTGTGAATGCTCTGAAAAGCTAATCATTCGCATATCACAGCATCTTCTTCGTGTTGGTTAAATTTCGCGTCTGTAGCACGTCATCTTCGTGGTGCAGCAATTTTAATGGCCAGTAGTGTATGAGTGGAATAAAAGACGCACAGATCAGATTATGAGACAAATATTATGATGACTGCAACTTATGGCAGTTTAGCACCGTCTGATGGACCGAGACTCAAGAGTTGGATGTTTTGGCTTTCGTGGAGAGTGCTCTACTGGTTTAACTACGCTATCACGACTCACGATGCTCCCGCATAGCTTCATTTCCGCCAGTACCTCTTCTGCTGCCTTCTAGATTATGATTACTAGTAGTTCAGGATTTCTTGCGCGTCAGGGAATCAGTAACAAACAACGCAGTTAACTGGCGTTTCCGCAGTGAGTGCTCAGAACGTATTTATCTATGTCTGCCGATACCAGGACGCACTACATGTAAGAAGTGTAATAAGTGATTAAAAATTTTTAATTTAAGTTCATATAAACAATTTATAATGCATATTTTGATGTAGATCAGTAATATAGAGGGTGATTCAGGAGGAAAGATACATGCTTCCATGGGTGATAACACCCGTGATTCTGAACAAAAAACTTCGTAAGGTTATATGCCCTATTCCGAATGGTTTCCGAGGTAGAACATATTTAACATCACTTTTGTACAATTTTCTTGAGTAATTCGAAAACCGCGCCCTCCAGCTAAAACCTGTAACACTACAAAATTAAACTACACTAAATTTCCTACAAAAAGCTCTTATTCATTTTTTTCTCTAGGACTAGTAGTCTGACCGAGGACAGAGCGAGAATATTGAAAATCTCGCGCAAAGCGCATGCTCTGCAGCTTAGGTAGTTTTTTAGGTCAAACCTAGGTAGTTTCCCGATTTGATAGACCCCAAATATCCTACATGAAACTGTTCGTCTCGACTTCCTCTATACTACTGTGGTACGTTGTAAACAATGACAATGGCTGAATAATACAGAATATGAATAACAATGTACATTAAATGTGTTCTTCCTCGGAAACTATTCGAAGTAGGGCATATGTTCATATGAAGATTTTTGTCCAGAACCACTAATATTATCATCCTTCAAAGCATGTACCTTTCTTCCTGAATTTCCACGTATTATGCTACAGTTATTAACAAAATAGTCTGTAGTACGAAATTATGCTACACCTTTCCTTATTCTGTTGTAATTAGCACGCTTTGGCGTAGCCTCTAACAGGCAAACATTGCTTACGATGGCAAATAAATAAATAACAAATATTGTAAATTATTTCAGAAAAATACCAGCCCAGTACCTCAGCTGTTACCTTCCTCCACCCTTTTCCACCTAAGTTAATTCGTCGTCATCAGTGATCTCAAAGCCGACGAGAAAAACTCAAACCATCTTTTCCCTTCGAAAATCGCAATGTCAAAACATGAAATAAAATTCACGTATTTTTAAGAGCTTTATAAGTTCTGAGTACTTTAAGTGAGGCAAAGTGACGAGCTGGTTCCGAATTTCCAATATTAATGGATAATGAGTATGACTGTAACTCTTAGCACTTCTTCATAAAACGCCATAGAAAACAGGAAAGAAACATAACACTTGCGGACTATTTACATTAAGCAAGAATTCTTTTTCTGTCTGTCGGCTGCAGACTGTGATAAATTTTGTAAGGCACTAAGCTCAGCATTTTAAGGCCGCCGATGCTCTTCTGTTCCTCTAAGAAGCCGTTCAAATTTCCGCTTCGTAAGTGGTAACGATCGATACGAAGTACTCCGCTAGTAACTTCTCCTTCTCCGTTCCCACTTCCAAAACCGCCAGTGGAGCAACTTCCTTCTTTCCCCTTCGTTTTCTTTTTTGCTTTTCTTCCTCCTGGCATCGAGAGCGGCTTCTGCGCCCGTCGTTCTGCTCTTTATTTCCTTTGTGCTTTTGCCATCCAGTGTTGGGAAGGTTCCAAGTCGTTCGTAGCCGTCCGCTTGTGTAAGTAATTCGCCTAGGACGTGAGGTCGTAAGTTTCAACGGCTGTTTAGAGAGCCTCAAACGACTATAAACAGAAATAAAAATATCTCGGCGTCTCGGTTCCGGAGGGAAGAGAAGAGAATACAATGTAATGGGAACAGTGCGGGCTGAAGCGCGCGGGTGGCGGAAGAGGCTGCTTTGAAGCGCAATCTAGGCTGTTTATTGGTGGTGCTATGACGCCACGCGCCCTCGCTCCAGCCCCGGCGTTGATTAATGGCGGTGGAGCGCAGACAGCGCCTGAATAATTTAATTTCCCATTTTGGCCCTTCTTATACGCAGAACGGGGAGAGTTGATGGCAAAATTAGCAGGCGTTGCTACCCCTTTGGCGCGCCGCGAGCTGCTTTGAGGCGCCTCCTTATAGTGGCAGACTCCTCTTACCCAAAGACCATCATTAACCGCCGCACAAGGAAAATGGAAGGCTTCGCTCCACCTCAAAAATCATCCACTTAACACCAAAAAAGGTATTTTGTGTGCATTGTGCCTCATAAATTAAGCTTGAAAATAAAAGTCTCGCGATGGTGAGAAGATCTGAATAAGATTTGCGGAGTAGCCTATCGAAGATGTTCGTATATTCTACGAAGTATTTCTCGAACATGAACAGACAGAACGAAAGGAGGACCACAGGTAATTATATTCAGACAAGTTAGTCAGCTGGTTGTTTATAGATCCTTGTGTCATTTTCCAATTATGTTAGAAACTTCAGCTTAATCATGCTTCCTGCGAACCATTCGCGACTAGAAGAGGAAAGGGAGAAAGTGACAGTTGTAAACAAACTACCCTCCGCCACACACCATAAGGTGGCTTGCGGAGTGCAGATGTAGATACAGAATACAACAACCGAACATAATTGACAGGAAATAACAGTACAAAAGTAAAAGTTCACATATTCAATTATGGAACCATACATTTGCTTATGGGCGTAGCTTTACAAGAATTTGTACGCCTTGTACGATGCTCTCTTGCAAATATATAGATTGAAACACTTATAACTTTCACCCCTTATATTAAAAACATATGAATGAGGTTTCTACCGAATGACAGTAGGCAGACGGGCATCTAATTTTATTGTATTGGTATTACACCTGACTCTTTATCAAGTGAGATATTATAACAAGTATAGTTGTTGGATGGAATGATATTTTTAACGGTATTCGAAAGTTCTTGAGAAGTAGAGTGAAGTGATATAACACTCATTCGTTAATTTTGGCTTTTCAGTTTATCGCAGAAGTATCAGAGAAGTGTGCTAAAGTTGAAAGACAAGGCAGCTAGTGACGGCTATTCGGTGTAAACGACGCCACTTGGGGATGATGATAATGATGATGATGAGGTCCCATACTCCGAGACGCGTAGGGGACGATGCGGGAGGCCCGCACCGCTGACTAGGAAAGGTCCTCGCGGAGGTGGTTTGTCATTGCCTTCCTCCGACCGTAATGGGGATGAATGATGATAATCAAGACGACAAAACACCCAGTCATCTCGTGGCAGGAAAAATCCCTGACCCCGCCGGGAATCGAAAACCGGACCCCACGCGCGGAAAGCGAGAACGTTACCGCAAGACCACGAGCTGCGGACAGTTGGTGATCTCAAGTCACATTTCGTCGTTATCTTCAGTAGGAAGATAGTCTCACGCTAATAGGATAGAAAGTATTTCCTCTTAGTCCTGAGTTATACGATATATAGGGTCAGCTGCGATTGTTGTAATTGAAACTACAGGGTGGGGCAAATAAAATTACCCGGAAAACAGAGTTTCAGGGTACAATGAAACCCACCAGAGGAAAGGAAATACAGTACTATCCTGACTATAGCAGATGTTGAAACTGACCACCATTCATCTCTTGGCACTTTTGGACCCTGGTCAGCACGTTGCTGAAGGCGGATCGAAGCTGGAATTGCTGCAGTCTCATCCGAAATGTTCTGCTGCAGTTCTTGAAGACTATGAGGGTAGTTGCGATACACATTAGACTTGAGGGCTCCTCATACAAAGTAATCGCACACTGACAGATCAGGTGACCTGGGTGGGCCAGCTAGGGTTCAGATGGCTCTAAGCACTATGGGACTTAACATCTGAGGTCATCAGTTCCCTAGACTTAGAACTACTTAAATCTACCTAACCTAAGGATATCACACACATCCATGCCCGAGGCAGGATTCGAACCTGCGACCGTAGCAGCCGCACCAGCTAGGGCCCCGACCGGACTGACCTCTGCTAGCAACTCAGGCGTGAAGATCTTGTTAATGCGCTCCAAGGAAGCGGTGTGGATCACGTGGTTGGCATATATGTGGTGTGGTTATATGCGTACATTCACGTCCAATCGTATACACTCGTCCGCGGTACTTTTATTTGCCCCCCCCCCCTCCCCGCCTCTGTATATGTGAGCTTCTCGCGGCGTAGGAAGACTGAATACTGTGCCAAAAGTGTGTACGTACTCATGTTGAAGAGCACAACTTTTGTGAATACTAGTAAACAGTCGAAACGCACGATATAGCGGCTGAGCCGACCATGCACGAGAGCCCGACTTGGCCTTCTTTACAATGCAGTAGCCGTTTCCAGCAGTCTTATATTTTAATACAGTGCATTTCTTGGATATTTTGCGAAAGGTTTCAACGTCAACGAGCGTTATGCCACTTTATTCGTCGTCTCAAGAGGATTCAAATGCGGTTAAAAAAGTTGCTTTTTCAATCAAAACATAATATTTGCTTCAATATCTCGTTTGACACAAGAGTTAAGAGTGTTACCAAGACAACAAAATTAGCGTTCCTTTGCCTACCATCATTTGCCGAAAACTACGTTTCGTTATCTTGGGCCATTGACGAAAGTTCCAAACTTGACGACGTGCTCTCATATGCAACACCCACATATTCGCACAGCGGAGAGTAATCATGGAGTACTTTTCAGAATTGTAGTCATGTGGCGTCCAACATGAATAACTTCAGAAGTTCTGCCAGATGATGACCGCTAGTTCGAAACTAGTTGCACAACGATAGAACAAAAACTTGTAGAAGCTTGAGTTGGTTATTTTACTACACAATAGCCTTTTGCAAGCTGTGCTGCACGATTTAGAAGTCTATAATTTAAAATGCGGCGTACTGACAGCGGTACATCGCAAGCAACGCACAGTAGTGGGTCTTTCGATTGGAGGAAGAGCTTGTGTGTTCCAATACGGAGATGCATTAAAAGTTTTTTCGGAAGGTGACTGTCAACAGCTGTCAAGTAATGTATAAAATGCATGTTTGACCATCAGCTGGTTTTATTTTAAACCTAAATATCGACCGGTTTCAGTCATGGGCCATGTTTACGGATAAGGGTTAAAATGGTTTAAGCCACAACATTACATTTGTCATTACTTACGTAATGTCTAGAGCATGTCATTGATATGAGTCTTCGACACAGGACTTTTAGAGGCAAACATACTAATACCAAGTGTACACAGAGCAGTTCTAAAGAGAAGATCTTCTCTTCAGTACTGCTCTGTGTTTCGTGATTGTCTCTGATATTCCATCCTATTGAAGGACGGTCCAAGGAAAATGCATTCTCTAATTCTAATTCGGGATCCCTGCAGAAGCTGGTATGAAACAAATACGCGTCCTTAACCACGAATGGAATCGCCACCTAACCTTGAGCCATTCAGTACCAATATAATTTTAGATTTAACAAAGTGAAAAGAAAAAATACTTCAGAATAAATTTTTAAAATTCTATCTGAAAATATATAAATTAACGTTGAAAATACCACAGTACCAGTCCAGACTTGTCAAAGCACGAGGAAAACATGAGCTGCTTTATGGTATGGCCTGATCAAGTCCTTCATGTCACTGTTACCAAATGAATTTGCTGTCTACGATACAGAGGTACAGGAGATCTTGAGAGCACCCGAGCAGATGAGGTAGATTGTCTGATCAAATGTATTTGGACACCTGTTAGTGGGTATTAATAGGGATGTGTCCATCTTTCACCTGTTTGACAGCTTGAACTCTGCTCGGGACATTTTCAAGGAGGTGCCTGAATGCCTGAGGAGGAGTGGCAATCCATTCTTCCTCAAGAGCGGAAACCAGAGAAATTATTGAAGTTGGACGCTGGGGTCTGGAGCAAAGTAGAAGTTATAACTCATCCCAGAAGTGTTCCATTGTGCTCAGGTCAGCACCGTGGGCACGTCAGTCCATTTCAGGAATTTTATTGTCCACAAACCAACGCCTCACAGATCCTGATTTATGACAAAGTGTATTATCATTCTGATGCACAAAAATCATCGTCTCCGAAATTTTTTTCTATTGCACGCATTACATAATGGTTTAACTTTGTTCATCACGAAACAGTTTTAGTGGTTTAGCATATCCAACATATCTTTTAATTTTATCGCCCCTCCCCCCTCTCCCTCTTAGCCGTTTTTAATTTCTTGACATGCTGAGGCAGTATCATGAAACTGACATTAAATGTGTCTGTCACTTTCCTCACCGACAATTTTTCCGTTATTACTCCTTCTGGCAAAGCAGCAAAGAACTTGGAAGAGCATTTGAACGGAATGGACAGTGTCTTGAAAGGAGGATATAAGATAAACCAAAACGAGGATAATGGAATGTAGTCGAATTAAATCCGGTGACGCTGAAGGATTAGATAAGGAAATGAGACACTGCAAGTAGTAGATGAGTTTTGCTATTTGGACAGGAAACAACTGACGATGGCCGAAGTAGAGAGGAGATGAAATGTAGACTGGTAATGGCAAGAAAAGCGTTCCTGAAGAAGAGAACTTTGTTAACATCTAGTATAGGTTTAAGTGTCAGGAAGTCTTTTCTAAAAGTATTTGCATCGAGTGTAGCCATGTATGGAAGCGAAACATGGACGATAAACAGTTTAGACAAGAAGGGAATAGAAGCTCTTGAAATGTGGTGCTACAGAAGGCCGCTGAATACTGGATGCATAGATCTCGGAACTAATGACGAGGAACTGAATAAAAATGGGGAAAAAATTTTGTGGCACAACTCGACTAGAAAAAAGGGTTCGGTTGATAGGACACATTCTAAGACATTAAGGGATCACCAGTTTAGTACTGGAGAGAAGAGTGAGGAGTAAAATTCGTACAGGGAGACCAACAGATGAATACAGTTAGTAGATTCAGAAGGATGTAGGTTGCAGTAGTTACTCGGAGATGAAGAGGCTTGCTCAGGATAGAGTAGCATGGAGAGCTGTATCAAACCAGTCTTCGGACTGAAGACCACAACAACAACAACGCCTTCTGCAGCTGTATCCGAGTTTTCCTTCGTAACGCCAACATTATTTACTTCCTATCGCAACAACCAAAAAAATACTGTGCGCCATGTCCTTACAGCTTAACGAGATGTCTCCGCATTCTTATAAGAATCTCCGCTACGAGACCATGACAACAAAAAGCCATCTGCTGCACAGCGAGCCACATAACGGAACCCCCATTGCCACATAAACATAACTCATACAGAATGAGATTTTCACTCTGCAGCGGAGTGTGCGCTGATATGAAACTTCCTGGCAGATTAAAACTGTGTGCCGGACCGAGACTCGAACTCGGGACCTTTGCCTTTCGCGGGCAAGTGCTCTACCACTGAGCTACCCAAGCACGACTTACGCCCCCTCCTCACAGCCTCACTTCTGCCAGTACATCGTCTCCTACCTTCCAAACTTTACAGAAGCTCTCCTGCGAACGTTGCAGAACTAGCACCCCTGAAAGAAAGATATTGCGGAGACATGGCTTAGCCAAAGCGGAGGGCATGTTTCCAGAATGAGATTTTCACGCTGCAGCGGAGTGTGCGCTGATATGAAACTTCCTGGCAGATTAAAACTGTGTACCGGACTGAGACTCGAACTCGGGACCTTTGCCTTTCGCGGGCAAATGCTCTACCACTGAGCTACCCAAGCACGACTCACGCCCCGTCCTCACAGGAGACGATGTACTGGCAGAAGTGAAGCTGTGAGGACGGGTCGTGAGTCGTGCTTGGGTAGCTCAGTGGTAGAGCACTTACCCGCGAAAGGCAAAGGTCCCGAGTTTGAGTCTCGGTCCGGCACACAGTTTTAATCTGCCAGGAAGTTTCATAACTCATACAGTATAGCACCATATACAGTTTAAAGACTCTGACGGAAAGAATATTCGCAACACCAAGAAGGGGTTGCGTGACATAAACTAAAGTTGGTAGGTGTGCTCCTACATCATAAAGATGATGTCTGTTCAAAATTTCAGGCCAGTCGCATAAGAGCGCTAGTAGCTCCACTGAGAGGATGCAAATCCGGTTTGCTTTAAATACACACTGTAACTATCGCGAGCGTTAGTTACCTTTGAGATTGGACGTGGAAAGTTGATGTTAGTCAAGAATGTCTTTAAGGCTACAACGACGGCATTATCAACACCCCACTGCGTTTGAACGAGGTGGTGTAATAGGGCTAGGGAAAGCTGGATGTTTCTTCTGTGATACTGCAGAAAGATTTGGCAGGAATGTGTCCACTGTACATGATTGCTGGTCGAGGTGATCACGAGAACAAACGGTCGCACGGAGATCAGCCTCCGGACTGAAAGAGAAGACCGTCGTGGATATCATGGAAGAAATGGAAATTTTCATACATAACACAAAGCATGGAGATAACATTCTTAATGAAATAACCGAATTCAAAAACTCAAAATTCTTCAACAGTCTTAAGCCAGTTCTAACTCAATTGATTCAAGATATGTCAGTGTAAATAATTGATTACAAATCTGTCAGTACCAAGTATATCGATACAAAATCCCGATAATCGATACACACTCACACGTTACAGTCCGCTATCTTGTGTTGTGTGTATAACATCGAAACAATTTGTGCAGTAAATTACGGTGGCAATCAGTGACAAAATATAATGTGCAATACTGTAATGTCAACCAACAATTCCACCATTACACCAGTGATGCAAGTGAAGCAGCAAGATGATGAAATTGTAAGTGATCAAATGTCATGGAAAAACCTTTCACACTATTTTCGCAACACATAACTGATGCAAATCTATCTGCATCCTATACAGGCTGTGATATACATAGTCACCCATAAAGAAGAAAACGAGCAGAAGACATAACTGATTTAGATTTCTAGCCATACACTGCCCCCCTCCTTCCCCCCAAATGCCACACCAGCAGCTACAGTAAAAAACAATGGACAAAGTGTTCTAGATTAATCTAGTTTAAGACTGTTTATTTTTAAGTAACATTTCTCTATGTATGTACAGGGTTATTACAAATGATTGAAGCGATTTCACAGCTCTACAATAACTTTATTATTTGAGATATTTTCAAAATGCTTTGTACACACATACAAAAACTCAAAAAGTTTTTTTAGGCATTCACAAATGTTCGATATGTGCCCCTTTAGTGATTCGGCAGACATCAAGCCGATAATCAAGTTCCTCCCACGCTCGGCGCTCACTGCAGGCCGACCCGTTGAATTCCCCTTACAGAGGCATCCAGAAGCTTTAAACTGCGCATATCATCGCCGAATGGAGTTAGCAGTTGGTGGATCTTTGTTGAACTTCGTCCTGAAGTGTCGTTGCACTGTTATGACTGACTGATGTGAGTGCATCTCAAGCACGACATACGCTTTCTCGGCTCCTGTCGCCATTTTGTCTCACCGCGCTCTCGAGCGCTCTGGCGGCAGAAACCTGAAGTGCGGATTCAGCCAAACAAAACTTTATGAGTTTTTCTACGTATCTGTAGTGTGTCGTGACCATATGTCAATGAATGGAGCTACAGTGAATTTATGAAATCGCTTCAATCATTTGTAATAGCCCTGTATGTATGTATAAACGCCTGAAGATGAACAGAACATGTTCGAAACGCGTTGTATTGTGTTAAATTAAGCATAAAATAAAAAGTGACTGGTAGCAGAAACTTGAAATAAATAATTACCCAACACAGTCACGGTTCACAAACATACCCATTATGGCTGCAAATAATAATGAAGACCACCGTGTTCGGCGTACGGCTCTGGCGTGCCGTACTGCGTCAGCAGCAGCAATCTGAGCAGCAGTTGGCACCACTCTGACACAATGAACTGTTACAAATTGGTTAATTCAAGGACAGTTCCGTGCCAGACGCCCTGTAGCGTGCATTTCACTGGCCCAAAACCACCGCCACTTGCGAGTTCAGTGGTGTCAAGCGAGATCTCTTTGGAGGGCGGGGTGGAGGTCTGTTGTGTTTTGTGATGAAAGCTGGTTTTGCCTCGGTGCCAGTGATGAGCGTGTGTTGGAGAGATGGAGGCCAGTTGAGGGCCTGCAGCCAACCTGTCTGCTTGCTAGACACATCTAACGTACACCTGGTGTTATTGTCCGGGGATGCGATTTCGTACGACAGCAAGAGAATTCTCGTGGTTATTCCACGCAGCCTTCCCTGAAATTAGTACGTCAGTCTAGTGATTCGATCTGTTGTGCTGCCATTCATTAACAGCATTCTGTGAGGTGTTTCTCAACAGGATAACGCTCGCCCACTTACCACTATTGTAACCCAACATGCTCTACAAAGTGTCGACATCTTGCCACATTTGTCCCCGACCGAGCACAAGTGGGTCATCATCGGACGACAACTCCAGTGTCATTCCACCCAGCATGAGTCGTCCCGGTACAAACAAGACAATGTACATACATTTGCATGCCTGCATTGAACATTTTGGCGGTTACACCGGCTATTAATACACCAGCATTTCACATTTACAATAGCTTATCCTACGCTTACATAAACCTGTGATCTTGCAATGTTAGTCACATAAATATGCTACCTAGACAAATGTACTCCCGAAATATCATTACTCTACATTAATTCTTTTTTCATGCTGCGACTTTTTTACCGTCAGTGTGTATACAGATTTCCTATAACGCTGGGGGTCTCAAAATACACTGTAAGACAGAATGTCTCGGTCCGACTGGACAATTTAAATCTTCTGGATAGAAATTCGAAACGCAACTACAGAGGAAAGGAAACTGGGAAGATTCAAGAGGCTGACAGTCTGAAATGACTGCTTATATTGTTCCGACGTAAAACCTTTAACAATTCACCCTTCTAACATCTAGCCTCCCTCCTCTATTTACTTGCAAATGGCCCATTTGCAACTGTGTTTAACAAAAATTATAATGAACAGTCAACTAACTGTTGGTGGTGACACCACACTAACTGCATCGTCTACATTATTACCACACATCATGTTAATGGTCCATGGATTACTAAAAAATTTTAACGCGGACTTAGCATATTAGTAAATGTGTGTGGTTGCCGTGTAGTCCATATCTCCCAAGGAATCAGTGGGTCTTTTAAATACATTCAGCAGTTTTATACATACATTTTGCCAAACTTTTCATTCGGCTAAATTACACGAAAACGCCTGTCCGTCTTAGAAGATCGCATTGCTTCTACTTATGTTGTTGTTACGCTCCTTCTGTCACTTGTCTATCGTTTTTCACAACATAAAATTGAAAAATATACGCACTTTTTCGTTTCTTTCATATCCTGGAAAGAGGTAATTTAAATTGGGTAGGAGGGCTACGTAATAAATGTGTTGCCTCTAAGAACAACAGACAATCCTTTGAATGATGGCTGGAATAGAGGGGGAGGGAAGGGGGTGACGAGACTGAAACATACGAGTAACAAAAAATAAAAATAATGTAGTAATACGGCTTGCACTGAGGTGACCAAAGCTGTCGCATACCACCTAATTACGTTTCGGACTCCCTTTTGCGCAGCATAATACAGGCTGAAATATGGAGCCATACTGCGTCTATAGCCGTCCATAATTGCGAAAGTGTTGAAGGTGCAGGATTCAGTGCACGAACTTACCTCTCCATTATGATCCATAAATTTTGAATGGGATTTATGTCGGGCGATCTGGGTGGATAAAACATTCGCTCGAACTGTCCAGAATGTTGTTCAAACCAATCGCGAACAACTGCGGCCCGATGACATGGCGCATTGTCATCCATAAAAATTACACGCTTGTTTGGGGACATGAAGCCCATGAATGACTGCAAATGGTCAATGATCGGTTCAGTTGAACCAGAGGAACCACTCCATTCCATGTAAATACAGCACACACCATTACGTAGCCACACCAGCTTACACAGTGCCTTGCTGACAACTTGGGTCCATGGCTTCGTGAGGTCTGCGCTACACTCGAACTATACCATCAGCTCTTACTAACTGAAATCGGGACTCATTTGACCACACTACTGTTTTCCGGTCGCCTATGGCCCAACCGATATGGTCACGAACCCAGGAGAGCCACTGCAGGCGATGTCGTGTTGTTTGCAAAAGCACTCGTGTCGGTCATCTGATACTATAGCCCATTAACGCCAGATTTCGCCACACTGTTCTAACTAATACGTTCGTCGTGCGTCCCACACTGATTTCTGCGCTTATTTCACGCACTCTTGTTTGTCTGTTAGCACTAACAAACAGTGGCGTAGTGTGAGGGGAGGCTTTGAGACGTAGTCTCCCCTGTATTCGTGCTTAAAAAAGATGCAATAGTAATTCATAGCAAAAAAATAAACAATTTTCTTCTAAGAGCACTAAATGTGCGAAGACATCAGTTTTGCAGGCCGCGCCGCCGCACCCTGAGTACTGGTGCTTGAGACTCGACTGCTCTGTCTCTGCCTCCCTTCCCTGTGTGCGCCTGAGCGTTCTCGGCTCCCCTCCACTTCCCCTCTTCCACGAAGGCTGGTGCGCTGCACTTGCTAGCAGGTATCGAGACTAGTCTCTGCCGCTTCTATGCTGGCTTTTAACACGGAAGTGAACAGTCGCGCGGTTTGTGTTCATAGACATTCTTGTGTGATTTTAGTGCATATTTTCGTTGTGTCGCCAACATGAGTAAGCCAGCAACTGAACACCTTATAGAATTTTTATTAAAAACGCCTTTTTCAACATTATCGTACGAAAAAAAGTGCGAATTGAAGGACAAACGACCTACCCGTATACTCAGTGTAGTTTTAAGTGAAGCCAAACAAAAACGCACTTTTCAGACACCTTGGTACTAAAAGTATGCTTGGCTGACTGCGAATGCAGTTAATAACAGATTATATTGTTATATATCTCTTCTGTTTGGTGGTGAAAAGGAATGATGCAATGAGGGCATTTGTACAATAAAGAACTTTGAAAGGAAAGCACAAAAGCATCAGATGATAACGTCACCTGCAGAACAAAGAATCATTTCAGTTATTGGGCAAAAGTAGAATTGAGCACGCCCTTTCTGAAGCGGCTCGTTTGACAGTAATAAAATATAAAAAACAAGTTGCATCCAGCATTGGCTCGTGTTATTAAGGCAATTGTATTGCTTTGTAAACAAGAACTAGCCTTTCACTGCCATCGAGAAGACGAATCTTCCAGCAACAAAGGTAACAATCTGGAATTGTTGGATTTACTGCCTCAAGGAGAGCAGTTAATCCGAGACCAGATGTCATCATCTTCAACCTTTAAAGGAACTTCTCCAGATATACAGAATGATGTAATAGAAATGATAACTTTGGCAGTTTAATGAGAAAATAAAATCTGAAATTCAGAACTGCAATTTTATTTCGATCCAGGCTGATGAAACATTACACGTGAATTGCAAGAGTCAAATGAGTATAATATTCAGGTACTGTATTGCAGACAAAATTGAGGAAAGATTCTTTGGATTTTACGATGTTTCTGGAGATAAAACTGCTGAACGTTTGTCAAACATTGATCATGCAGTATTGAAAGAATGGAATGTGAAAGGAAAAGTGGTTAGTCAAACATATGATGGCGCTTCAGTACTGGCGGGCAGAGAAAGAGGACTACAACAATTGGTGAAGCAGTTCTGTCCCTATGCGCTGCTTATTCATTGTTACGCACACCAACTGAATTTGGTATTGTTACATACCTCCAAAATCATGCGACAAGTACACATGTTTGTAAGTGATCTTACCGCATTCCATTCGTTTTTCAGCAAATCATCAAAACGAACTGTGTTGCTAACTGAGAAATGATTTAAACTGCCACATGCGAGCAACACTCACTGGATCATTCGTTCCAGGGCAGTTTCAACAACATCTAGTCATTTCTCAGGGCTATATAGTGTTTTTAATTATATATTTGATGATACAGACTCTCAGTGGGACCCAGAATCTTTGAGCTGTGCTGTGGGAATGAAACGACGGATGGATGATCCTACATTTGTCTACTTGCTTTGCTTCTACCAAGGGTGCTTTGTTTACGTTCATCATATCTTTAATGTTCTTCAGTCAAAATCTGTCAGTATAACTGCTTGCCACGACGAAATAAGAACTGTTTTGAGAAACTTACGACGATTAAGAACGGAAACATTCGTTGACGAATGCATTAAATGCAGCTTGTGTTTGAATGGCAAATTATCATTCTGTGACAGTCAAAAGACATCACTAACTTACGAGATACTGGATTTGAAAATTGTTCAGATGGAAAGAAGGTTTCAAGACTTACACCAAGTTCAGTTTGTTGAACTTCTGAACGAAAAGTGTTTCCCGAACTATCAAAAAGAATTCTCAAATTTGAAACTGCTTCAATTATTAGAACACTACCCTTTCTTCAAACAAGAACAACTTGAAAATGAACTATGTAACATATACGTTGATGAGAAGAAACACTTATCTCCAAGAATCGTCTTAAAGTACATTGTTAACAATGATTTAGACTCCGTTTATGAAGAAATAACGAAGTTCCTGCGTTTGGTTTTGACCCTACCCGCAACTCAGCAAGCAGTGAACGAAGCATAAGTACTCGTAAACGAGTGAAGAATTATTTAAGGAATTCAATGTCCAACAGCCGGCTGTCGTGTTTGAGCACGTTAGCAATAGAAAAGACACTACTTGGACAGCTATCCAGTGATCAGATCTGTGTAGACCGAGTTGTAGACTTACTCGTGGAAAGAAAAGACAGGCGCATTGCACTTGTGTACAAGAAAATATAAGTGCTTCTTCTCTTGCTGCTGGAGTTCTACAAATTTGTCATCGTTTCTTGAACAAGTTAGTTATTATTATTATTATTTCTTTCTTTCCTTTCTCAGACGTTATGTCTCGTTAAAAATGGAAAGTGACACGGACCTTGATCAAGCGTGACTTCCTTTCAACTGTACGGTATATGTTAAATTGCATTTAGGAACTTTCGGGTAATTGAACATGTATCAATAATTACAGATTTCTGTAGTTGTATATATACGTTTGGATGTAGCTGTATTGCGTTGATGTACTGATGGATATTGTGTGGTATGACTCCTGTGTTTGACAGTATAACTGGTATAATGTCAATTTTATCCTGATGCCACATGTCCTTGACTTCTTCAGCCAGTTGGATGTATTTTTCAATTTTTTTTCCTGTTTTCTTCTGTATATTTGTTGCATTGGGTATGGATATTTCGATTAGTTGTGTTAATTTTTTCTTTTTATTGGTGAGTATGATGTCAGGTTTGTTATGTGGTGTTGGTTAATCTGTTATAATGGTTCTGTTCCAGTATAATTTGTATTCATCATTCTCCAGTACATTTTGTGGTGCATACTTGTATGTAGGAACGTGTTGTTTTATTAGTTTATGCTGTATGGCAAGTTGTTGATGTATTATTTTTGCTACATTGTCATGTCTTCTGGGGTATTCTGTATTTGCTAGTATTGTACATCCGCTTGTGATGTGATTTACTGTTTCTATTTGTTGTATGCAAAGTCTGCATTTATCTGTTGTGGTATTGGGATCTTTAATAATATGCTTGCTGTAATATCTGGTGTTTATTGTTTGATCCTGTATTGCAATCATGAATCCTTCCGTCTCACTGTATATATTGCCTTTTCTTAGCCATGTGTTGGATGCGTCTTGATCGATGTGTGGCTGCGTTAGATGATACAGGTGCTTGCCATGTAGTGTTTTCTTTTTCCAATTTGCTTTCTTCGTATCTGTTGATGTATTGTGATCTAAAGGATTGTAGAAGTGGTTATGAAATTGCAATGGTTTAGCCGATGTATTTATATAAGTGATTGCTTTGTGTATTTTGCTAGTTACTGCTCGTTCTAGAAAGAATTTTCTTAAATTGTCTACCTGTCCATAATGTAGGTTTTTTATGTCGATAAATCCACTTCCTCCTTCCTTTCTGCTTAATGTGAAACTTTCTGTTGTTGAATGTATGTGATGTATTCTATATTTGTGGCAGTGTGATCGTGTAAGTGTATTTAGTGCTTCTAGGACTGTGTTACTCCATTTCACTACTCCAAATGAGTAAGTCAATATTGGTATAGCATAAGTATTTATAGCTTTTGTCTTGTTTCTTGCTGTCAATTCTGTTTTCAGTATTTTTGTTAGTCTTTGTCTGTATTTATCTTTTAGTTCTTCTTTAATATTTGTATTATCTGTTCCTATTTTTTGTCTGTATCCTAGATATTTATAGGCATATTTTTTTCCATCGCTTCTATGCAGTCGCTGTGGTTATCCAATATAGTGTGTTTTCCCTTGACTATGCTATTTTTCTTACATTTGTCTGTTCCAAAAGCCATATTTATATTATTGCTGAATACTTCTGTTATCTTTAGTAATTGGTTGAGTTGTTGATTTGTTGCTGCCAGTAGTTTTAGATCATCCATGCATAGCAAATGTGTGATTTTTTGTTGGTATGTTCCAGTAATATTATATCCATAATTTGTATTATTTAGCATATTGGATAGTGGGTTCAGAGCAAGGCAGAACCAGAAAGGACTTAATGAGTCTCCTTGGTATATTCCACGCTGAATCTGTATTGGCTGTGATGTGATATTATTTGAATTTGTTTGGATATTAAGTGTGGTTTTCCAATTTTTCATTACTATGTTTAGGAACTGTATCAATTTAGGATCTACTTTGTATATTTCCAATATTTGTAGTAACCATGAGTGGGGTACACTATCAAAAGCTATTTGGTAATCAATGTGTGCGTAGTGTAGCGACCTTTGTTTAGTTTTAGCTTGATATGACACCTCTGCATCTATTATCAGTTGCTCTTTACATCCTCGTGCTCCTTTGCAGCAGCCTTTTTTGTTCATCATTTATAATTTTGTTCTGTGTTGTATGTGTCATTAATTTCTGTGTAATGACTGAAGTTAATATTTTGTATATTGTTGGTAGGCATGTTATGGGGCGATATTTTGCTGGGTTTGCTGTGTCTGCTTGATCTTTAGGTTTCAGATAAGTTATTCCTTGTGTAAGTGTATCAGGGAATGTGTATGGATCTGCAATGTAACTGGTAAATAATTTAGTTAAATGTGAATGTGCTACTTTATCTTCTCCAGGAGCTTTCCAATTGTGCGTAGAATTAATTGCTCGGATGACTTCATGCTGCAGAATTATCACTTCAGGCATTTGTGGTATCGTCTTGTATGTGTCTTTTTCTGCTTGTATCCACCGTGCATGTCTGTTATGTTGTACTGGGTTTGACCATCTGTTGCTCCAGAAGTGTTCCATGTCTATTATGTTTGGTGGATTGTCTGTTTTAATGTGTGTGTTATCTATTATCTGGTAAAATTTCTTTTGGTTTGTGTTGAATGTTTGGTTTTGTTTCCTTCTATTTTCACTTTTTTTGTATCTTCTTAGTCGTTTGGCCAATGCTTGTAATTTCTGCTTCTTTTCATCTAATTGCTCTATGGCTTCTTGTTGTGAGATTTTACCTAACCTTTTTCGTTTTTTGTCTGATATTTCATTTCTTATAAATTGTGTTAGCGGTCCGATGTCTTTTCTCAGTTTTTCTATTCTGATCTGTTGCCTGTGTTGCCAGGCTGGTTTTGTGGGTTTCTTCTGTGTGTTGGTTGGTTCTGATCTCTGCCTAGTGTGTATATTTAGTGTAGTGAGTGCTCCTATATAAACCAGTAGTTGTAACTCTTCCATAGTTGTATTTTCATTTATTTTGTTGTGTATGGTTGTGTTGATAGTTGTTACTGTTTTTTCGACTTGTGAGTTATTTGGTGGTCTATGCAAGAATGGTCTAATGTCTGTATATGTGTCTTTGCATTCTATATTTGTCAGCTGAAATTTTTCTTCTATATCTAACACGAGTGTCACTTCGTGTTCTATTTGTGCTTGTTCTGGTGGCTGTCTTAAGATTTCGTTTTCCTCTGATTGTTTAATTGATGTGTGTTCTTTGTTTGTTTGCTCTGGGATGTTTGAGTCCATTACTGTATTTTCTTCTTCTTCTGATTGCACATTATTTTGTTCCAGTATTTGTTGTACTTGTTGTTTGATGTTTTCTAATTCTGACTAGGGTATCCTTTTATTTGCGATTATTACACGGATCTGATCAGCTAGTCGTGGTTCTGTTAAAAATTTTAATTCTGGGTATCTGGTAATAAATGTTGTATATACTTGTGATCTGTATCCAGTTGTGTTGGTTCCTAAGTTTGTTGCTTGGTAATAACAGAACATGAGGTGTCGGTTAACTTCATCTGATCATCTCATTATTATTAATATTATTATTATTATTATTATTATTAGTGGCGGTGGTAGTGGTAGTAGTAGTAGTAGTAGTAGTAGTAGTAGTAATAGTAGTGGTAGTTGTTTTATTTGATACATTTTGTTTCATTTGTTTAAATTATTGTTTATTGTACTATTATGTCTCCCTATAATAACTGCAGAGTCTCTCCAACCTTTACAACCACGCTACGCCACTGCTAACAACTCTAGGCAAACGCGCTGTTTTCGGTCTTCAAGTGAAGGCCGTCAACCTCTGAGGTGTCCGTGGGGAGAGGTAATGTCTGAAATTTGGTATTCTCACCACACACTTGAGCGGACCTCGGAATACTTTCCCTAATGTTTTACGAAATTTAATGTCCCATGTGTCTAGTGCCAACTACAATTCCGCGTTCAGGGTCGGTTAATTCCCGTCCTGCGGCCATAATTACATGGGAAACCTTTTCACATGAAACACCTGAGTACAAATGACAGCTCCGCCAATGCACTGCCCATTTATTCCTTGTGTACGCGGTACGACCGCCATCTGTATATGTGCATAGCGCTATCCCATGACCTTCATCATCTCAGTCCATTACAAATTGCAGTTTTAATAATAATGAGTTACACACAAGCCCATAAGGCAAGGGATTTTAGAAATTAATGAAATGTGACGTATGGCCGTATTGTGCGGCCTCGCAAGAACTGTAGAACTTGGCACAGTGATACTGGTACAACATGAGTCAGAAAACTGACTGTGGGTGGTGTGTGGTATTAGTCGTACATAGTGTACCTTTGCAGATGACAGTCAGAACGTCAGTACGGGGTATGATGACCATGCAAGGCTATAGAGAATGCACGACGACTCCTAATTCTAAAGATCAGTTCCTCACGCATGGCTTATACACTCCTGGAAATGGAAAAAAGAACACATTGACACCGGTGTGTCAGACCCACCATACTTGCTCCGGACACTGCGAGAGGGCTGTACAAGCAATGATCACACGCACGGCACAGCGGACACACCAGGAACCGCGGTGTTGGCCGTCGAATGGCGCTAGCTGCGCAGCATTTGTGCACCGCCGCCGTCAGTGTCAGCCAGTTTGCCGTGGCATACGGAGCTCCATCGCAGTCTTTAACACTGGTAGCATGCCGCGACAGCGTGGACGTGAACCGTATGTGCAGTTGACGGACTTTGAGCGAGGGCGTATAGTGGGCATGCGGGAGGCCGGGTGGACGTACCGCCGAATTGCTCAACACGTGGGGCGTGAGGTCTCCACAGTACATCGATGTTGTCGCCAGTGGTCGGCGGAAGGTGCACGTGCCCGTCGACCTGGGACCGGACCGCAGCGACGCACGGATGCACGCCAAGACCGTAGGATCCTACGCAGTGCCGTAGGGGACCGCACCGCCACTTCCCAGCAAATTAGGGACACTGTTGCTCCTGGGGTATCGGCGAGGACCATTCGCAACCGTCTCCATGAAGCTGGGCTACGGTCCCGCACACCGTTAGGCCGTCTTCCGCTCACGCCCCAACATCGTGCAGCCCGCCTCCAGTGGTGTCGCGACAGGCGTGAATGGAGGGACGAATGGAGACGTGTCGTCTTCAGCGATGAGAGTCGCTTCTGCCTTGGTGCCAATGATGGTCGTATGCGTGTTTGGCGCCGTGCAGGTGAGCGCCACAATCAGGACTGCATACGACCGAGGCACACAGGGCCAACACCCGGCATCATGGTGTGGGGAGCGATCTCCTACACTGGCCGTACACCACTGGTGATCGTCGAGGGGACACTGAATAGTGCACGGTGCATCCAAACCGTCATCGAACCCATCGTTCTACCATTCCTAGACCGGCAAGGGAACTTGCTGTTCCAACAGGACAATGCACGTCCGCATGTATCCCGTGCCACCCAACGTGCTCTAGAAGGTGTAAGTCAACTACCCTGGCCAGCAAGATCTCCGGATCTGTCCCCCATTGAGCATGTTTGGGACTGGATGAAGCGTCGTCTCACGCGGTCTGCACGTCCAGCACGAACGCTGGTCCAACTGAGGCGCCAGGTGGAAATGGCATGGCAAGCCGTTCCACAGGACTACATCCAGCATCTCTACGATCGTCTCCATGGGAGAATAGCAGCCTGCATTGCTGCGAAAGGTGGATATACACTGTACTAGTGCCGACATTGTGCATGCTCTGTTGCCTGTGTCTATGTGCCTGTGGTTCTGTCAGTGTGATCATGTGATGTATCTGACCCCAGGAATGTGTCAATAAAGTTTCCCCTTCCTGGGACAATGAATTCACGGTGTTCTTATTTCAATTTCCAGGAGTGTAGTAACGCCTCCCACGCTGGGTATGCGCCCTCTGCACGTCAACTGTCTTCCGCGGTTGTTGGCGATAAGGTTACAATCTTCAGGTTAAGAGGGCTTCGTTTTTTCCATTAGATTTAATTCCGAAAAGCTAAATGGTAGCTCTAGACGCACGGTGAGCTTGTGTCCAGATGTTTGTCCAGCAGCCTTATGTAACATGGCATTATCACCCATGATTTGTAACTCAGAACCCTATGCACCATGAACAAGGCGTACATAGCGTTGTTGGAAGTCATTCTTACATACTGTCAGCATCACAGTATGCATTGGAAACAGATGTGGTGCTGTAAGTGTTCCTAAAATGGTGCTTATCTAGACGCGATAGCTGCAACGCACGACGGCCTGCTCAACATTAGCAGGCTTGTAACGTGTCCCAGAGTCTCGCCAGATCAACAGACGGTACGGTTGGTTCTCGAAGCCAAACCGCGTTCCTTCACGAATAGGACACTGCCATACTGTTGCTCGGTCCACTCACGCTGGTCAAGATACCATATTTGCCAAGCCAAACGTAATCTTTCTATGAGGGGAATGCATGTAACGAATCGCCAAGCATACAGAGCAGTAGCTCGAAGCCGAAGATACACTGTCCAGAGGGAGATTTGTGACCTAGAGACTGCCGCGATATCTCTAGGTAGGACAAGTGCTCCGCACGTAGGACGTCTTCGAACACTAATGTCAAGATAACGGTCTTAGCTTTGGGTTTTAGCACATGGTCGACCATGCCTTGGTACACGTTACACTGCTGTCTGCACAATGTTCTGGAAAAGTTCTGGAAGATACTTTAACTTATGGATTTTATTACATATTATCTAATATCTAAGCTGAACGGTACGGCGTTTCGAGACTTGATAAATAAAAAACTAAGGAACATTAAGATCGTGGTTTCAATGCTTCTAGTTTTCTACATAGTCTCTCACCACTTGATTACAAAGCACAGAACGTTCATACAACCACGTGAATCTGTCAGAAAAGTCATCAATTTGGATGTATTTCAACTAAAGCGTCACATCAACTTAAATGTCGGTAATGTGTCAAAGAGTTGCTCCTTCATGTGAATTTCCACACTTCGTAGCTATGTGGTAGCTTCGTACTGACAACACTTACTCTTGCTGTACATGATTTTTTCTTTTTTTTTGCGCAGAAAAGTAGTGACGACGATCTTTATTTCAATCATGCCGCAGCAGGCATCCATGTGTCTTTGTTTTTGATCTGGAGTCAAGGTATGCGGGATGAACTTTGCACACACTTTTCTCTTCGTCAAAACTGTCTGCAAAATGTCTGGAACAAATGATTTAGAGATGTTGCTCGGTTACGATTTGTGACACAATAAGTTTGATATACTACAGTCGCTTGCCCAATACTTGACACTGCCTGTTCACAACTGGATGGTCGAATGTATGGTTGTTATTTCAAGCAGCCATCGTAGTTACTGCACTGATGTCGCTTGTTGTTTTTGTTGTGGTCTTCAGTCCAGAGACTGGTTTGATGCAGCTCTCCATGCTACTCTATCCTGTGCACGCTTCTCCATCTCCCAGCACCTACTGCAACCGACATCCATCTGAATCTGCTTAGTGTATTCATCTCTTGGTCTCCCTCTAGAATTTTTACCCTCCACTCTGCCCTCCAATACTAAATTGGTGATCCCTTGATGCCTCAAAACATGTCCTACCAACCGATCCCTTCTTCTAGTCAAGTTGTGCCACAAATTTCTCTTCCCCCCAATTCTGTTCAATACCTCCTCATTAGTTATGTGATCTACCCATCTATTCAACATTCTTCTGTAACACCACATTTCGAAAGCTTCTATTCTCTTCTCGTCCAAACTATTTATCGTCCACGTTTCACTTCCATACATGGCTACACTCCATACAAATACTTTCTGAAACGAATTACTGACACTTAAATCTATACT
Source organism: Schistocerca nitens (assembly GCF_023898315.1). Classification (NCBI taxonomy): domain Eukaryota; kingdom Metazoa; phylum Arthropoda; class Insecta; order Orthoptera; family Acrididae; genus Schistocerca; species Schistocerca nitens. Next base: position 257,669,837 of record NC_064616.1, on the reverse strand, counting down.
CGATGTTAACAAATGTCTCTTCTTCAGAAACGCTTTCATTGCAATTGCCAGTCTGCATTTTATATCTGAGACGTCCCCTTTGAACAATTATACATGACTGTGCTTAAACTGACACACAATAATTTTTTTGGCGCAACGCAATCTGACTTTCAATAATCCCTACAAAAGAATGGCCCTGACTAACATTAACCTATACATTTCACAAATCACTTACCTCACAAAAATCTTGGTTAGTCGAACTACTGCAATACAGCGAGCAACACTACTGCCAACTAAATAAAAGATTCAAACTACGGAAGGCACTAACTACTGATAGGCATAGTTAGCAAATGAAAGATTTTAATAAAGAACAAACAATGTATTTACCTTAGTAGTCATCAAAAGTCATAATATATATAGCAGCTCATGCCATCCAATCTTACAAATTTCAAAACTCCGCCATTCCTCTCCCCACATCCACCACTGCTGGCGGCTCACCTCCAACTGCCCAACGCTACGCGCTGTTAACAGCCAACAGCCCAACACTACAATATCGAATATTACAACAATGCCACCCAGCCACAGACTGCACACAGCACAGCCAGTGATTTTCTTACAGAGCGCTACGTGGCGTTACCAATATAAAAACCTAGACAGCCTACTTACATAGCCCCCATGCTCCCCACAAAAAATTTTACAAATTGTTTTGGGCAGTGGCCAATACTGATTTGAAGAAATTTTTCAGAATTACAATAACAAAGATATCAAATGCACACACATATTGATACAATGTTGGTCAAAAGCTAAAATTTTCTCACAGTCCATAAAGACAGTCCTGATCGTTCATCACAGTAAAATAGCAGTGTTTTTCTCAGTGTCTGAGCAGTCAAAGAAAATGCACACAGAAGTAGTGGATTTCCATGCAGTCTTGAAGAAGTAGTGTTGTCCTTCCAACGGAAAGACAGTGCTGACTCTTGACATGCAGACAGGTAATGGGCCACAACAGAGCAAACCCACAGCAGAGTCAGTCGAAGTTTTGAAGAATATTGGTAGTTAGGTCATCACAGAGCAGACCCACTGCAGTCCTGGTAGAGATTATGGTATTGGTGGGCCATCAAAGGTGCAGACCCACTTCAATTCTTGTAGAGATTATGGTGTTGGTGGGCCACCTGAGGTGCAGACCCACTGCAGTCCTTGTAGAAATAATGGTGTTGGTGAGTCATCAAAGGTGTAGACCCACTGTAGTCCTTGTAGAGATGGCTAGCAGCTATGTGTTGCGACTGTGCAGGTGCACAATCACCATCGAAGAGTCTTGTACTATATAGCAAGTCCATAAACCACCACTTGTGCACTCACAAAAAAATTTTTTTTTTTAATTTTCCTTAGAACCAGCAATGCTGTTATCCAGTCCCTTGCTGAATTATTAACACACGTGCAAACACTAACAGTCCCTACTTCTCACATATTGTCCATATACTTTGACCAACAGAAACGTGTGCAGTGAAATGTAACTTACAAGTTACTTAATTTGATGAACTGGTGTCAATTACAATTTTATAACATAAGAATACAATTGCAAAGGTACAAAATACATCATTAAAGAACATAACAATACAGATAACATTTGTAGTAATACAGGCTTTACAAAAGAATCGAAATAACATATATATCAGTGTTACACGAACTATGACATAAGTACATACATAAAAGATCAGAATAACTTTTGAAACATCAACTTCACACATGAGCATTAAAACAAAACAGAATAAATAATGTCTAAACATCTTTACAAGGTAAATAACATATTATCAGAAAAATTCTACAACATAAATCTTATTAGTAACACAAAAATACAGGACAGGGTTTGTTTTCAGTGTAACATTCGGTACTGCAGTCCAACCCAAAACTACATTCCATAGATCTTTCGCCTTATTTCAACATTTGTTTCCACCAAAAAAATCCTATCCAAGCATGCTTTCTGTATTTATATGTTCACATATTTCTTACCTCATTATTTATTTTCCATTATCTTACCCCATCATTTATTTCCAAGAAAATCCTACCTAAACCTATTGTCCCTAAACCCTACTGTTTTGCTCATATCCTCTTCCAAAATACTTTTTTGGCCAAACCATTTTCTTATAGCTTCTCAATGCATTTCTTCCAATTCATCACAGCTCGTTCTCTCATATAGCCTACCCCATCTTAAGCTAACTTAAATCTACTGAGCTCAGATGCTAAACTAAGGAACGAGGCAATGCAGCAGCACAAAACAATTAACACAAACAGCAATGATAAAAAATACAAATGGCAAAGCAAGCAGCATAAATTAGCAAAGCAAATGCAATATTACAGCTAATATAAGGCAATGGGCAGCAAACAAGAAAAATAAATTCGTAGTAAAACTGGCTTAACAGAGTAATGTAAAGTGAAATTTAGTAGCACTATGCCTGGCAAACAGCAGCAGCAAATGCAATAACTTATATCTAAACATGACATAGCTCAAGCAGAAAAAAATATTACACCAAAGACAACAATGCAGACAAGGGAAATGTATATTTACATCGTAATGTCTATGTAACTAAAGTGGTGCACCACAAAAACTAATTCTACAAAAAATTACCAAGTACTTGAAAAGAAAATTATGTATGCAGTTACTGTTATTAGTCCCTTCTTATTGTTCTTTCCATTCCAAGAGCTCCTTTTTCCAAGAATGTGGATCATAAAATAATTATTTAATAGATCTGTTGACAGAAAGTGTTCACATTAGGAAATGCATTTAATTTTATTTTATGAAACCAATGCTGCAATACAGCTGGAAACCAGATATCAAATGAAATAAGCAATTACGCAAACCAAAGCATAAAAACATCATTCAACAGCTATGTGGCATTTCATAAGTCAGTAGAAATTCTCGTAGAAAGACACTTGTCATAATCAGGTGTGCAGATATACGAATATTTCCCATCAATTCATAAGCATTTCAGTAAGTAGCACAAAGTACGAGTAATCATGTTTCCAAGTAATGAGCGTGTCGTATTTGCGATGCTTTCTGTAAAGAAATGTCAATAGCTAGGATAATGGCCCTTTTTTTTCCACCTGTGCCTCTGAAAGTCACACACTAATGGCTTTTTTCCAGGCAACTGTCGCGCAGTTGGGTGCCCACGACGCATTACGTGCAGGTGGTCACTTAACTTTCTTACCGAAATATTTACGACAGCACTTTCCGCTACAGTGGCAGTCTTATATAAAAAAATTTCACAGGCTGAGAATTTGCGTTACAAATGTGTAGACACAAAATCCTATGAATATAACAGTGTTCAAAAAGTTTTTGTCGGCATTGTGATACATTCGCGCATTTACACACATTTCATAACTCTTAAAGTACGATTCTTGGTTTCCAACATCCTTTTCCACAAATCAGAGTCTCTAACCACTACTCATTATTCATATACATATTCGTCGACACTTCTTCAATATTTCATCATAATAAATACGTAGCATAATCAAATTCCTCATATACGGTAGCATCATCTTATTGATCATAAACATACCTCAGCAGCATAATACACATCGTCGTCGTAATAATAACATCATAACACCTCAGTCAAATCTTGAAAACGTCATAGCTTTCTGCAATAATTTCAAAACCTAAAGAAAATTCTCTGCTCATTTAAATAGTGTCATCTACCTCAAACGTACTATAAAAATCATGATCCCATATCAAATATATCATTCACAGCTCTCATAGTATCACAATGGTTCCGAAAAAATATGAACAGTTCACAAAGTACAGACAAAATACAATTTCTTAAGTATGAAATTATACAAATGTGTAATTTCGTAAACATGTGTCACTGATGTAGTAAAAAAAATGTTTGTTTTTCTCTGTTAAATAATCAGGTAGCTGTGTAATTCTGTGTTGGAGAAATATGGTACCGATGTGTAAAGTTGTATAAGCAAATACCATATTAGCTAGGGCTCCTTGTGCTTGCCAAACACATGGTACACAAAGTAGGCGTGTACCCCCCTGAGGATAAATGTAATTATACCCTCAGGTGTTACAGATTACAGCAATGGAATGGAATGTATCACGGAAAACTTTCTTTGTAATTCAAAAATCTTGAAAAATAAATGGTTTAAGTACAAAATGAATCACTCAAATGCGTGTCCTGTAGCGCTAAATGTGCGTCTTGCTGTAAGATAATTCTGTGGAACTATTGTAGTTATCGTCCTCTGTAAGCAAAGTTCTGCTGAAGTCAATGTACTTACCTCATCATAAACGAAAGTGAAATGCTTTGCGTATAGATATCGTAGTTATTACGTACCTTACCGTGATCAAGAAAGTACTATAATGTAACGTATTGTTGTGCTACGAAAAAGGCTGTCTCATTGTAGCTATACCACAAAAGTTACTACTAAAACATGTTTTACTTTCCAGAATAATACAGAAAAACTGTGCAGATATAAAACAGATACAGCGCAAAAGCAATAAAATAAATTGTGTCACTCATTAGTAGCGTCGTGATATAATCGTGTAGCTGTCAAATAAACTAACCACTGTGTCATCTGATATCTCTCAGAAAGTACTTTAAATCCAGAATCTATTTTCAAATAAACCAAAATGTTGCATTAAAATCTCATTAGCAGTACCGGTACATGTTCTAAGTATGTGAGCCTTATGGTCGTTACGTAATCGTGCCACTAACAAGCAAGAATGTACACACACAATAACACTGTGTCGTCTGTTCACTATAACAATGCAATCGTAACTACTGTCTAAATATGTTCCCTAGGTTATAGACTGGATAGTTTAGTTTAAAACATAGTTACATGTTAACAGTTTCTAAGTGTGACAAAGAGTACTAGTAACGTGAAGTGAAAAATTTTATAATAAAAACTAAATTTAAAAAACAAAACAGATTATCTCTCAATAAACGGTTTTACATGTGAAATGTGGTGCAATCCTTTACTCTTCCTAGTATGCAGAGTTTCAACTTCAACGCAATTATCATGTGGTATACGTCGGATTCTGTAAGGTCCATTGTAAATCAGAAAGAATTTGTGACTCAAGTGTTTCTTCTTATGTGACAATGAATGAGCTTTAATGAGAACTTTCTGACCAATATAGAATTTCTTTGCATTTGCTTTACCGTGTAGTTTTTTTCTTTTGTCTGCTGCAGATTTTATATTTTTAATAGCCAAATCAATTATGTCTTTGTGTCGAAGTTTACGTGTATTCGGGAAAGGTACAAGCTCTCTGATTCTGAAACTTCCTGGCAGATTAAAACTGTGTGCCCGACCGAGACTCGAACTCGGGACCTTTGCCTTTCGCGGGCAAGTGCTCTACCAACTGAGCTACCGAAGCACGACTCACGATCGGTACTCACAGCTTCACTTCTGATTCTGTTCGGTGGTTCTTCATTCTTCAGTACAAGAGTAGGTGGTAAAGCAGTGGAGTCATGAGGCATTTCATTCAGCACATTTTGAAACAGGTGTAAATATCTGTCCCAATGCTGATGCTTTCTGTGACAATAAAGTCTTCAAAGCTTATTGATTTCTTTCATAATCCGTTCAGACGGGTTACAATGTGGTGAGTACAATGAAATAAAAACAGGTTTGATTTTATGGTTCCGAAGCATGCGTGACCAAACCGCAGATCTGAATTGCGGTCCGTTATCTGAAATGACTTTAGCAACGTGGCCAACTTCACGTAAGAAATTTTTAACAAAGGCGTTGGATACAGACCATCCAGTGGCTTTACGTAACGGAGTGAAAGAAACAAATTTTGAAGTAAGTTCAACAGCGACTAGAACGTACGAAAATCCATTCGATGTTCTGACAAGGGGTCCCAAGAGATCAACTGCAGCAAATTCTTTTAATTTAGAAGGAATGATAGGAAACAACGGAGCACGATGTGAGATAGTAGATGGTTTCGCCTTTTGACAAAGTTTATAAATAGACAAGTCTCTTCGAATTCTCTTCTCCATATTGTTAAAATAACAAGTCGTTCGAAGAATATGATAACATTTTCGTGGACCAAAATGTGCGTAGCTGAAATGAATGTACCAAATGAGCTTATTAACAAAATCGTCTGGAATGCAAAGGGCCGGCCGGAGTGCCCGTGCGGTTCTAGGCGCTACAGTCTGGAGCCGAGCGACCGCTCCGAACGCAGGTTCGAATCCTGCCTCGGGCATGGATGTGTGTGATGTCCTTCGGTTAGTTAGGTTTAATTAGTTCTAAGTTCTAGGCGACTGATGACCACAGAAGTTAAGTCGCATAGTGCTCAGAGCCATTTGAACCATTTTCGAATGCAAAGTACCCATAGCTTGTCATCAACAGTGCAGCGTTTGAAGAGTATGTTGTTTCTAACCAGATAATAATGCCGAATCTGAGTGTGCGTCTTTTCATACCATTTACTTTTGATGTCTTTCCAAATCGGATCTTTATCTTGCTCATCAGCAATGTCCTTTAAAGACGTGGTGATGAAGTTTTCAAAGGCGACTTTCTGAATGTAAAGAATACTGAAATTTTTCTCGAGGTTGCCTTCTGTGTTACTTTTCTCAAGCCCAGCCGGTGCGCGTGACAGTGCGTCCGCAACAATGTTCTCCTTGCCGGGAATGTAAACTATTGTGAAGTGGAATTCTTGCAGAAACAATGCCCAACGTTTTAACCTGTCATGATTTAATTTTGAAGACATAAGAAATTGTAATGCACGATGATCACTGTATACTTTTACGTGCTTACCAGAAAAAAAGAAACGGAATTTGTTAAATGCCCAAACGATAGCTAAAGCTTCTAATTCAGTAACGGAATAATTTATTTCAGATTTTGTTAGCACTCGGCTAGCAAAAGCAATGGTTTTCTGAACAGTAGTGTCATTTTCTATGGCTTCTTGAAATAAATGGGCACCAAGACCGACTTTAGAAGAATCCGTGCTAAGGCAGAAATCTTGTGACAGATCTGGATGAGCTAGTATTGGTGCGTTAAGTAGCGATTCTTTCAAAGAATTGAATTCCAACTGTGCTTGTTCGTCCCAGTTCCAAATAGTATTTTTTCCAGTGAGAGAACAAAGTTTTGGTGTAACTAGAATTTGCATATTCAGAAAACGACGGTAAAAATTTACGAGACCTAGGAAACTGCGGACTTGTTTTTTTTTTTGTGGGTGGAACTGGAATGGCTCTGATTGCTTCTAACTTTTCAGGATCCGGCTGAATGCCTTCAGAAGAAATAATATGTCCCAAAAACTTCACCTTTGTCCTACCGAATTCAGACTTTTCCAAGTTAACTGTAATTCCAGATTCTGCAAAAATATGTAACACGCTGTTGAGGATGCGATTGTGTTGTTCCCATGAGGCTTCTGCTATCAGAATATCGTCCACATATGAGGTGATGTGACGTTTTAAGAACTCAGGTAATATGGAATTTAGCCCGCGAATGAATGCTGCCGAAGAAATGTTCAAACCAAAAGGAAGTTTCCGAAACTGATAACAAACGCCGAAACATAGGAAAGCTGTATATTTTCTACATTCTGGATGAAGTTCGATCTGATAAAAGCTGGATCTGAGATCAATAGAAGACAACACTTTTACACCATTAAAATTTTGAAGAAGTTCTTCCATCGTTTGCGGCCTGTCTGTTTCAGGAATAATGATAGTATTGATTTGTCTCGAATCTAAGACAAGCCTGATCGATCCATTTTTCTTCTCAACAACATGTAATGGATTGTTGTATGAGCTTACTGCAGGCTCAATAATGCCCTCGTCAAGCATAGATTGTATTTCTGTTCTAACATGGTCCCTATAATGTGCTGGAATTACGTATGGTCTAATACAAAATTTAGTAAGCTCACGAACACGAAATTGGTATTGAAATCCCTTAATTGTTCCTGTTTTGTGAGTAAAAACTGTGGAATGTGCTTGTAAAATCTCAAAAAGGTCTTGCCTATCAGTGTCATTACAATTCTCAATTGTTTGAATTTTATTCTGAATTAACTCATTAGTATCAAATATGTCGTCGATATCATCCCTGTCAGTACTTGCAGAGTGATTGTTAGTGTCTAGTTCCGTAGAAAATTCCGAACAGTTGTCTAACAGAAGGTAAAGCCGATTAATTTCCTCGTCATGGTTTGAGAGCCAATCTTCAAATTTCAAAGCAATTGACTTACCTTCTTTCCCTAAAATTATTTCAGCATCGTGAAAGTTTAAGATTGCTTTGTATTCATTCAAAAAGTCTACTCCCAATATAATTTCCGTCGACAATAATGGAACAATAAGAAAGTTCATAGAGAAGCTATGGCTTTGACAAAAGAATTCTACGTTGGTTTGTTGGCGTACATCTACACTTTTTCCAACGATCGCACCTTGTAATTTAATCTTACGTAACGGGAGTGTGGGGCAATCGTTCGATTTGTTGCATTTGCTAAAGGCTGTTTCACTAATTACTGAAATGGGACTGCCAGAGTCAAGTACTGCCGTAAATTTTACGTCATTTACTGTAATGTGAATCACAGGATATGCAATGTTGTTATGTTTTACATCGTGTTCCTGGAGTAAGATGTCCCTAATGTCTTCCATTTTTACGTAATTACTAGCTACGGCAGCTGCGTCGTCAGTTTCAGAAGTACGTTTTGTGGCTGCTAGCGGTATGAGTCATTGCCTATTGTCTCTTTGTTGGCGCGCGTCGTTATTGGGATTTGGAGACATAACTTCTACAAATTCACCTTGTCGAGAGGGCCCCGCCCTGTTTGAATCCCGCCAGTTCTGATGCAATTCAGGTCTGTCGTTACGATCATATCGTCTGTCTTAATGTCGGTAGATTCCATAGTTTCTTTCATGTCGGTCACATGGTGGAGAATTTCTCCCTGAATCGTAAATGCGCGCTGGACCGTTGCGTCTAAAGTTATTCTGTCTCCCTTGATAATAATTATTTTGGTTCCCATATTGTCTGTTTCTCTGATTGTTTGTGTGATAGTCACTACCGTGGAGAGGTGATCTTTCCCTGTAATTATTACTACTCTGCCAACGGTTGTCATACGGGTGATGTCTGTTTTGGTCACGATTTGTGTTGTGAGAATAGCCCTGTCGTGTCCAGTTATTATTTCTTTCATCGCGGAATTGCGACGGATGTGACCTGTAAATGTTGTGTTCCTGTTTTCGCGTTCCGTGATTGTCAGTGTCAATTTCTAATTCTTGTTAGAGTCCCTGAAAAGCTTCAATGTCGTCTTTGCAACGGCCTGCCAAAATAACATGTCGTAAATGTTCAGGTAATTTGATTAAGCAAATGCGGATGATTCCAGAATGAGATTTTCACTCTGCAGCGGAGTGTGCGCTGATGTGAAACTTCCTGGCAGATTAAAACTGTGTGCCCGACCGAGACTCGAACTCGGGACCTTTGCCTTTCGCGGGCAAGTGCTCTACCATCTGAGCTACCGAAGCACGACTCACGCCCGGTACTCACAGCTTTATTTCTGCCAGTATCTCGTCTCCTACCTTCCAAACTTTACAGAAGCTCTCCTGCGAACCTTGCAGAACTAGCACTCCTGAAAGAAAGGATACTGCGGAGACATGGCTTAGCCACAGCCTGGGGGATGTTTCCAGAATGAGATTTTCACTCTGCAGCGGAGTGTGCGCTGATATAAAACTTCCTGGCAGATTAAAACTGTGTGCCCGACCGAGTCTCGGTCGGGCACACAGTTTTAATCTGCCAGGAAGTTTCAAATGCGGATGAGTTCTGAGGGGCTGTATGGGTTTGACAGGTAATGATTCTTGTGCAACATATCTTCAAAATATTTCACAAGACTGGAAAATTCAGATTGTTCGAAATGTTTCATCATTATGATCCTATGTTTTACTCGGTCTTGTGTAGCTTGAGACCAATATGCTGAGAGGAAGGCATGATAAAATTCTCCTTCACTGTGGCAATCGTGAATGACCGATCGCATTCTTACAGCTGGTTCATTCTCTAAATAGCCACACATAAATTCTAATCTGTGCTCTAATGACCAGTTGGGGGGAAAACAATGTGAGAATTGATGAAGCCACGCTTGTGGATGAATGTCGTTGCCAGAATTCTTAAATGTTTTGAATTTGCGTGTAGTAATGAACAGCTTATAGTCAAAATCATCGTGCCGGCGAGTCGCATGTCGGTCATTGTTGCGTCGTTTCGGCGGTTCCATTTCAAAATTCGGTGCACCTTGCCAATTTCTTTCATAATTTCCGAAATGCGCTGTGTTATTATTTTGCGGCTTTTCCGTATTTCTAAGTCCCTCTTCCCGTGTTGGAGCGCGAGTGTCCTCTGAAATACGTAATTCTTGTATTACCTGTGTCAGCTGATCTTGTACTTCCCGGATTTCTCTTTGGTGTTGTGTATTAATTTGATTCTGATTTTGTTTGAATTTCCTAATTTGTTCGTACTCTTCTGTGTCATTAAAGACTACCGGTCTTGCGTCATTCAGATTATCATCTACCTTTGTAGATAAATTATTTAGCTGATCCGAAAGTTCGACTACTTTCTCTGATAGTGAACTAATTTCCTCCATGTGTCTTTCTGAAACAATTTTCAGAGTATCTACTGTGTCCTTTAAGTTTTCCTGAGTTTTTGCAAGTTGCGTAACCGAATCGGTAGATGCAACTGAGTCAATTTTAGCTTGCAAGGTCTCATGATTTTCATGAGCAATAGTTTGCAGTTCTTTTATGGCTGCTTCATGATTCTGTAATGCATTTTCATGCCGCGAAAAATTAGGTTGAAAATGCTCACAAATTTGTGTTTTTACGTCATTACAGACTTTTTGACGTTTCGATTCAGTGTTATGTAACTCAGTAGTTAAATCTTCACGTGTTTGTTCAAGTGTGGTATCTAACTTTTGAAGGTTTTGCTGTGTTTGTCTCTGATTTTGTTCCATTGTGTCTAACTTTTGAAGATTTTGTTCCATTGTGTCTAACTGTTGCTGTGTTTGTCTCTGGTGTTGTTCCATTGTGTCTAACTTTTGAAGATTTTGTTCCATTGTGTCTAACTGTTGCTGTGTTTGTCTCTGATTTTGTTTCATTTGTTGCATTAATTGCAATAATAATGTATTAGTGTCAGGAATCTGTTCCTCTATGCTTTTCAGCAGTGCATTTGCACCGGCAACATTCACATTTTGACGAGCAGAAAATGTGTCTTGACTTATTTGAGAAAACGGTGAAGACGCAAAACCTGAATCTACAGTATTTGCAAGATCGTGTCCTGTCATTTCGGATTCCTGAGGCGAACTGTTGCTGACCTATCGATCGATAATGCTTCCCTGTTCACTAATTGTTTCACTGTCTACACCATTATTTGCAGCCCAGCCCGCTCCATTTCCCTATGCACAATTATCAAATTACTACTTTGAACATTAGTTAATTCATTACTCGGCGGCGCTAACACACTGCTTTCGTCTTCGCTGTCATTTCTCAGTTTACTTTGGAGCCTAGTATTACGTTTTTCACACGCCATTATTGTCACAATATTTCACACGACAACACAGAAAAGCACAATTTGAAGAGCAAAATAAGAAAACACATTAACATAGCATTGAAAATAATATCTCGTTAATTGCAAGCACAGCTGCGAAATACTTGGAGAAAATCTACATGCATGCCACAACTGTTTTACTGCACAACAATGAAAAACTACAACTACAAAGGAAATTCTCTCTATAATTATGTGCTAGCAATAAACAATAGCTACACTAATTACACAAACTACAAGAAAAAAAAAATCAGAAAATTTCAGTGAGGTATCCTGGCAGGGTCGCCATATGAAACGTCCCCTTTGAACAATTATACATGACTGTGCTTAAACTGACACACAATAATTTTTTTGGCGCAACGCAATCTGACTTTCAATAATCCCTACAAAAGAATTCCCCTGACTAACATTAACCTATACGTTTCACAAATCACCTACCTCACAAAAATCTCGGTTACTCGAACTACTGCAATATAGCGAGCACCACTACTGCCAGCTAAATAAAAGATTCAAACTACGGAAGGCACTAACTACTGATAGGCATAGTTAGCAAATGAAAGATTTTAATAGAGAACAAACAATGTATTTACCTTAATAGTCATCAAAAGTCATAATATATATAGCAGTTCATGCCATCCAGTCTTACAAATTTCAAAACGCCGCCATTTCTCTCCCCACATCCACCACTGCTGGCGGCCCACCTCCAACTGCGCAACGCTACGCGCTGTTAACAGCCAACAGCCCAACACTACAATAGCGAATATTACAACAATGCCACCCAGCCACAGACTGCACACAGCACAGCCAGTGATTTTCATACAGAGCGCTACGTGGCGTTACCAATATAAAAACCTAGACAGCCTACTTACATATCCTCTCTACTTCGAACATCATCAGTTATTTTGCTTCCCAAATAGCAAAACTAATTTAGTACTGTAAGTGCCTCATTTCCTAATCTAATTCCCTCAGCATCACCTGATTTAATTCGACTACATTCCATTATCCTCATTTAGCTTTTGTTGATGTTCATCTTATATCGTCCTTTCAAGACACTGTCCATTCCGATTGAACTGCTCTTCCAGGTCCTTTGCTGTCTCTGACAAAATTACGATGTCGCTTATACGCCTGAAATAATGTTAGTCTTGGAATCTTTGGGTGGATGGTGTTTAAATCATTGGCGTGTACGGTAGTGGAAATCAGTATAAAGGCATGGCTATTTGAAGAAAAATTAACACTGTCGGTTGAAATAATTGTATGTGTGTATATGCAATAGTAGAGATGCCGGACATCGACAAATGCAATAAAATGAATCGTGTTTGATGCCAGTAATACAGTTTATAACAAGACATCAACGCTTCAAATGGTAGAGGGTGGATCTCGGTATAAAGGCTGTCGGCTTTGTGCTGTGCAGAGTGTGCGTGTGTGCGTGCCTTCCCTGCAGATAGAAAACAGACACCATTAGTGATAATTTGTATTGAGTACACAACCCACGATTGTGACAATGCCACGTGGAAAACAGTTATCACGTGATGAAAAAGCAAAAATAGGTAAGTAGAAGCAAATGGGGTTCTCTAATCGTCAAATCGCCAAGATGTTGAAGCGTTCAAGTATAGTGATTTATAATTTCGTTAGTTTGGACGCATGACATGGACAGCACGGAAAATGTAGGCTAAGTAAAAACTTATCTGTTGCATCTAAACGATCACTTTTTTGCCTAGCAAGGGCCAAAAAACCGTTAATATTGTCAGCCTGTTGCTGATTTACAGTTGCCAGTAACTGCCAGTCGTGTCAAATGAAAACATTTTGTATTCAAGTGCCGACTGCATGAACATGCTCTAGCATTCAGACATAAACAGGCTAGACTGGAGTTTGCTGAGAAACGTATGTCGTGGACTTGAGAATGGGATAAAATGATCTTCAGTGGTGAGAAGAAGTTTGATTTAGATGGGCCAGATGGATTTCAATATGATGGGCATGATCTGAGAACAGAGTAGCAGGTAGGAATGAGCAGAAACGGCGGTGGAAGTGTTATGATTTGGTAGCCTTCTGCACTGAAGGTAAATCACGCATTGCTTGGATGAACTCTATTATAGTTCATTCTAGTGTTCATCCAAGTAATGCGTGATTAGAGTTCATCCTAGTGTTCATCCAAGCACTGCATCATTAGAGTTCATTCTAGTGTTCATGCAAGCAATGCGTGGTTTACCTTCAGTGCATAAAGCTGCCAAAATCATGCCAGGGAGAGAAAGTATTTGAGTGTATGAGGTACTAGGAGACGAAAGTCTAATGTTTCAACAAGATAACGCATCTGTGCACGTTTCTGCTACAACAAAAAAGAGGTTTGATGATAAAGATGTCGATGTCTTGACTTGTCCTGCACGTAGACTGCACTTGAACCCCGTGGAAAACCTTTGGCGAACACTTTCAAGGTATGTTTATCGCAAAGGAAGGTAATTTGATGCCGAAAGTGAGCTGAAAACACCGATACGAGAAAATTGGGTGACAATTTCACTGCAAGAACTACAAACTGTAACAAAATCAATGCCGAAGAGAATTTTTGAGGTAATTGGTACTAAGTAATTAGTACTAACGCAAAGTACTAACAACGCAATAACAAAACAGGACAGTGAGTGCCTTTTTACTAAGTTCCAAATGCAAATTTCCCGAATATGAATACGCCTTATTTTGTTACTCGTGTCATGAAAGTTACTATGTAATTCCGTCACAATTGTTTATGTATTATGTGGTGTCACCGCTAGACACCACACTTGCTAGGTGGTAACTTAAATCGGCCGCGGTCCTGTAGTACATGTCGGACCCGCGTGTCGCCACTGTGTAATCGCAATCCTAGCGCCACCACATGGCAGGTCACAAGACACGGACATGACCTCGCCCCAGTTGTACGGACGACATAGCTTGCGACCAGACCTACCAAGTCTTCCTCTCAATTGCCGAGAGACTGATAGAATAGCCTTCAGCTTATTCCATAGCTACTACCTAGCAAGGCGCCATTTGTATCAGTGCTTATAGCTTACTACTATTCAAGAGATGTATTCCAACAAGAGAATAAAGTTAAGTATATTATTCCAGCTACGTACTTTTCTTCTTATTCATTAATAAGTCTCATGTTCCAGTACTTCACGCCCGTCTGCGTTAGTTTAGCGTGCACTTTCAGCCACTTCATTCTACAAGGTGTTGGCCCAGCTGCCGACACATCATATTATATGTATCTACTTCTTTCATAATAAATTCAATACATGTATGCTTCAGATACTGTATTTTATTTTCGTAGGAGCCCTATCTTTATACTGGTTGCCATACTGTATAAGTATTATGACAGTGCAGTAAATGCACTTCATGCTCTAGTTTCCAAAACATGTCGTTCTCTTCCGTTTACAAGAAATGACACAGACGTACTCCTCCGAGATGTGGATAAAGTCGGTTCTATAGTAAGCGAAGCATATACCAACCTTATACAAAACTGAGAGGATTTAAATTTGATAAACTTGGTAGGAAGGATCTGTTGTGACTATCGTGCGAAGAACCGTAGCAAGATTCGCTTGAAGTGACTGTCGGGATGTGCAGAGAATATAAAACAGGATAGCGGCATCCGAATCGACTATGTCCCCCCTTCCTCCCCCCCCCCTCCACTACACACGCACACGCATGATTTCTCCGACTTCTTTTGTATCATCGTTCTAGATGGCACTGCAGACGCCAACACCGTGAAAAGAAAAAGTGAGATAGAAGCACCATCAGTATCTCTGCAGTATGGACTCGGGTAAATCATTGCATGAAGAGTATTGCATTTCTCGGTATTAAGTGACATTCTAGCCCTGCTGTATGAGACTCGCCTAGCAGCTAATATATTGCCCTGCATGTAACATTCATTTAATACAATTTACAAAATGGCATCAATGATCAATTTTTATGTACCTAACTGTGCAAAGTGAGGTATTCCAATACTAAATTATACACCAATTTAGAGAATGACAATAATGCACACCTGCTCATCTACAAAGAAAAAAATATGTTTCGCCACATAAAGTAATTTAGTGTCAAAACACATTAATTGTATTCTGCAAGATTAAATTTCAGTTTGGGCATCCTCATTTAATTTCACCATAGTTTTCTTGAGTCATTTCTAATGAATATCGGAATAGGTCCCCGAAGGGTCACTTCAAGGAAATTCCCAATGGCTCAGATCTGTGACGATATCGTAGGCCATCTTTACCCAACTTTTTACAGCTCCAGTAATTGTAGTGTTCCCTTTACGTTAATAACAAACTTTCTTACTCTTTCACGTGTTAAATAATCCACAGTTGTGCTTGTATCATTCCATGCCACATTACATTTCATTTATGTGAATTGACTCTCTTCTTCCGCATCTACAGTCACATGATCCAGTTAATGGCGAAGGATAGATAGCTCTGTTCCGTTTCACAAAAAGGGCTACAGACTAATAGAATTAATTTATGAGTAGACGCTCCTACGTACGTGATCTTGCTCTTACTGTTACTGCGTCATGAGTGTGATGGAGACAGGAACATAGTTATAAAGTCTACCTCAAATACTGGCAGTCATAATTTATCAATATTATTTCGCCAGCAGAACGCGATTTTATTCCCTTGCGTTTTATATTTCAGCTCATTTTAATTCTGAGTACCTATATCATTGTGACTAATCTATCAGCAATATCTCTGAATTCCTTCTATATCGTCTCGTAGCACTACTTGGCTACCTCTACAGCATAGTGGTTAGCGTCGAGTTCAGGGTTCAATTTCGTGTAGAAACTTCGACTTTTTCTGTGGGAAGACATACTGTAACTAATGAGAGGTTTATGAACAAGTTTTTTTTATTTAATAAAATAACCCTTGATATTTATAAGGAAGTGGATTCTCGCCGAACGTCTTGGATACAACACGAAAGGCTGAGGTGCCTACATAAAATTGGATCCTGTGTTTTGTGTTGTACGTTTGGTGCTTCGATGTTACGTTCTCCTTCACAATTTCCAGAATGAACTTTCACTCCGGGTACTGATATGAAGCTTTCTGGCAGATTAAAACTGTGTGTCGCATTGGGATACGAACCTGGAATGTTTACGTCTGGCTGACAAGTCCTCTACCCACTGAGTTATCTATGCACGACTCATGACCGGTTCTCACATCTTTACCTCCGCCAGTACATCTCCTAACGTCCAAACTTCACAGAAGTTTTCCTGGGTAACTTGCAGGACTAGCACTCATTGAAGAAAGAATGTTGTGGAGGTTTGGCCAAGCCACAGCCTGTCCTGAGTAGCTCGGTCGATAGAGCACGTGCCCGCGAAAGTCAAAGGTCCCACGTTGGAGTCCTGGTCTGGCGCAAGGTTTTAATCTTCCAGGAAGTTTCAGTACTAAGTCTGTGCCACCAACCTATCCGTCGCTAGCTGTATGCAGCCTCCTACAGTAGGAGGAGTTTTCGTACAGAGAACACCAGAAGAAGCGCACAATCTAGACCGAGTTCTTAGTGGTCGGAGTTCTGTAACGGTTTGAGCGAACAAGTCATTGTTTTCAGCGTGTTCTACGGCTATAATTAGGGAAAAGTAACTGCCAGTTTTTTAAACGATTTTAATTACACACACAACCACACAACTACAAATATCAAATATTTGTTTAATG
This sequence comes from Schistocerca nitens, assembly GCF_023898315.1. Lineage (NCBI taxonomy): Eukaryota > Metazoa > Arthropoda > Insecta > Orthoptera > Acrididae > Schistocerca > Schistocerca nitens. Next base: position 257,652,708 of record NC_064616.1, on the reverse strand, counting down.
ATAATCCAGATTCGTGTCCCAGTCCGACACGCAGTTATGATCTGCCAGGAAGCTTCATGTCAGCTCACACTCCGCTACAGAGCGAAACTTCATTCTAGAAAATGTGAAAAAGCATGTAACATCCAATCACCCAACGTGCAACACAAAATACATGATCCTTTTTTACTGTTTTACATAGGCACCTATGTCTTGCGTGTTGTTCCTAACACGTTCGGAAACAGTCCTCTTGCTTATCGATGTCAGTGGTTATTTTATGCAAAAATCTCAGGAGGCTTAGAATGGAATAGTCCAATCCGACATGTCGAAACCAGCCCTAAAATTTTTTATGCAGGGATAATACACCGAAATGAACATAACTGCCAAATTTCAGCCGCTAAGGTACTTTCGAGACATGTACACGCCTACCAAAGCTTTAGCAGACAGCGCAAGCGCAATAAGGCGGACACATATCCTTTTGATGACACGCTGGAAAAAGATAAAACGGCACGTGATACTAATTTATAAAGCGAATTTCAGTTTCTGTTGGTAGTTTCTCTGACACAACTGTTCACAGTAACTATTCGCAGAATTTGTAACTCATTTAATGTCAGCAGTAATTAGCAGTTGCATTTACGATATCGCTAAATGTTACCAATATAAATAAAACTCAATTAATATTCTTTGTGTTTTCTTTGTATATGCTTTCCAGCGGCGTCTGCCTTTGTGCAGGTGCACAGAGATTCACATTAATGTGGAATTCAACTAATGTTTTCAACCTTCAAAAGGTGAAATATGAAGAACGTGGTGTGTAGTGGAAATCACCTACTCCTCCTGAAGACCTACGTATGTTACAGTTTTAAACATGGCTGTTACTCAGCAAGCGTATACTTGTTTCAACATAGAATCATACAGCCAACTGGTGTCATCAGAAGACACCCCTAGTAGGTGTCAAAACCTAAGTCAGTGCACTTAACAGTTATCTGCAACCGGTTGGCTGTATAATCCTATGTCGAAACTTTCATATGGGTTATTTACTAGTTAACATCTTCGATATTTATTCGAATGATGTCGAAATTTCGTTAGAAATTGTGGAAACGTTAGGAGAACATAACTCTGTCGATTCCATGAATTGTTTTTGTAGCGGTGATCGTTGGGACAATTAAATCCCATAACAAAAACACAGTACCTTCCGAGCCCAAAGAAAAAATGTAAAGTAATACAGCATTCAGTGACAAAGAAACGGCTGTAACTTTTTTTGAGCTAAGCAAAGGAGGGAAAATCGCGTGAAGCTAAGCACTGTGCAAAATCGCTTCCTTTTCGTAAAATCTGAATATCAATCGTATAAATGGAACAAAGACTTGCACGAAGCACGAAATATGCGCCAAAATGAGACTCACGAAAGTGTGAAGGAAAAACTACTATAAAGATGTAGAATTGTTCGTGAAACACAACGCACCATTACCGAGTGAGATATTCAGTACTGAGCGCTCTGAATTGCAAGTAAGATGAACATTACTGATTTCCAAGCTTGTTCGACCTGGTTAAACGGATTCAAGGAAGCACACGAAAAAGGGTTGGGTTGTGTGTGGGAGGAGACCAAACAGCGAGGTCATCAGTCTCATAGGATTATGGAAGGACGGGGATGGATGTCAGCCATTCCCTTTCAAAGGAACCATCCCGGCATTTGCCTGGAGCGATTTAGGGAAATCACGGAAAACCTAAATGGCCGGACGCGGGATTGAACCGTCGTCCTCCCGAATGCGAGTCGAGCTTGCTAACCACTACACCACCTTACTCGGTACAGGAAAAAGGAAGTTTTCTCCAAGTAAATGCGTACAGGAGAATTAATTAATACGTAATACTATAGAGTAATTCGTAACTGAATTGAAGATAAAGGTTCTTATTATTCTGTAAAATGCTTTGTTGTACAACGCCAACCAGCTAGATTTCGTGCGAGAACGGCGTCCAAACCACAGTTTATCATTTCGAGCGAAAAATGACAAAGTCGCTTGTGCAGTCGATGAATGCTATGACACATTCGTGTACAACAATGCCAGTGAAAAGTATCAGCGAATTACTGTTTCTGCAAATATATATCTGTGTCCTGGAGCCTAAAGCAAAATTAGATTCACTTGCAAAAATCTTGCAGTCGACGTAGCAAAATCCGAAAGAATGGGAGAGAATAATTTTGAATAACACATCTCAAACGTTTCTTATCAGTTGCAGAAAATAATTCATTGCTTTTGTTGGACTCTTTCCCTGGACATAAAGACATCTCCGTCTTCTGGAGGACGACGAAAGGACTATTAATATAATTCTGATTCCGACCGAAACTTATAATGTGATTCACCCTCTCGATAAAAGAAATTTTTCGACAGTGTAAAGCATTCTTCAGAAAATCCTCTGACAATATAATTTACGATAGCTCTTTGTCATTCCAGATTTATCAGCGGAATACTATTGTCAAAGTTCAGTCACTCATGCATTGTCAGTTTGCATCACCACATTTTACGGATATGTTCAAGTACACTACTGGCCATTAAAATTGCTACACCAAGAAGAAATACAGATGACACACGGGTATTCATTGGACAAATACATTATATTAGAACTGGCATGTGATTACATTTTCACATAATTTGTGTGAATAGATCCTGAGAAATCAGTACCCAGAACAACCACCTCTGGCCGTAATAACGGCCTTGATACGCCTGAGCATTGAGTCAAACAGAGCATCGATGGCGTGTACAGGCACAGCTGCCCATGCAGCTTCAACACGATACCACAGCTCATCAAGACTAGTGACTGGCGTATTGTGACGAGCCAGGTGCTCGGCCACCATTGACCTGACGTTTTCAATTTGTGAGAGACCTGGAGAATGTGTTGGCCAAGGCAGCAGTCGAATATTTTCTGTATTCAGAAAGGCCCGTACAGTACCTGCAACACGCGGTCGTGCATAATCCTGCTGAAATGTAGGATTTGGCAGGGATCGAATCAAAGGCAGAGCCACGGGTCGTAACACATCTGAAATGTAACGTCCACTGTTCAAAGTGCCGTCAATGCGAACAAGAGGTGACCGAGACGTGTAACCAATGGCACCCCATACCATAACGCCTGGTGATACGCCATTATGGCGATGACGAATACACGCTTCCAATGTGCGTTCACCGCGATGTCGCCAAACACGGATGCGACCATCATAATGCTGTAAACAGAACTCGGATTCATCCGAAAAAATGACGTTTTGCCATTCGTGCACCCAGGTTCGTCGTTGAGTACACCATCGCACGCGCTCCTGTCTGTGATGCAGCGTCAAGGGTAACTGCAGCCATGGTCTCCGAACTGATAGTCCATGCTGCCGTAAACGTCGTCGAACTGTTCGTGCTGATGGTTGTTGTTTGCAAACGTCCCCATCTGTTGACTCAGGGATCGAGACGTGGCTGCACGATCATCCGTTACAGCCATGCGGAGAAGATGCCTGCAATCTCGACTGCTAGTGATACGAGGCCGTTGGGATCCAGCACGGCGTTCCGTGTTACCCTCCTGAACCCACCGATTTCTTATTCTACTAACAGTCATTGGATCTCGACCAACGAGAGCAGCAATGTCGCGATACGATAAACCGTAATCGCGATAGGCTACAATCCGACCTTTATCAAAGTCGGAAACGTGATGGTACGCATTTCTCTTCCTTACACGAGGCATCACAACAACGTTTCACCAGGCAACGCCGGTCAACTGCTGTTTGTGTATGAGAAATCGGTTGGAAACTTTCCTCATGTCAGCTCGTTGTAGGTGTCGCCACAGGCACCACTCTTGTGTGAATGCTCTGAAAAGCTAATCATTTGCATATCACAGCATCTTCTTCCTGTCGGTTAAATTTCGTGTCTGTAGCGCGTCATCTTCGTGGTGTAGCAATTTTAATGGCCAGTAGTGTATATCTAATACGCAGCACAATATGCAGAACAACGGCCACGGTCGTGTCTTACTCCATCCCAGTTCTGTCTAAATGAAACTAGTAATTACTGTAAAGTGATGACTACAGCGAATAAAAAAGGAACTGTTTCATTTCTGTTGTTAGTAAAATATACATTATTCAAAAATTCTACATCTGCATTTACATAAATACTCCGCAAGCTACCATGTAGTGAGTGGTGGAGAGTGTTCTGTATAGCTACTAATCACTTCCATTACCGTTCGTTAAACGACTGTCTAAATGCCTCAGTACGAGTCCTGATCTCTCTAACCTTATCTTCATGGTCCTTGCGCGAAATTTACGTTGACGGCAGCAGAATCGTTCTTCAGTCAGCCACGTATGCAGGCTCTCTAAATTTTGTCAATAGTGCTCATTGAAAAGAATGTGCTTTCCCCACGTGATTCCCACTCGAGACCCCGAAGTATCTCCGCCATCGGTTGATTATCATAAGAATTGTACTAGAAAATGTTTCATGTCAACAAATTCCCTATTGATGGAAGTCGTCCGTAATGTAACATCATACACTGCCTTGATTTTCTGTCTTTTGCTAGTCACTTTCGTAAAAATTACATCTGCAGCAGTTTAGCTGTCGATATGAACTGCAAGTTATTCGAAAAAGTTAATGATGTGAGCCATTTTTGGTGTGATGTAAGTGCTTACAATTCGCGTGTGTGCATTTTCGATTTTGCACTTCGTTCTCCTGTCACGGCCGCGCCTGCTTATTCACCGAGTTCCAGGTAGGCCAAAACGGCTGCATAAAACGCTGTTACAAGCAGTTCTTCGTACGGCAAAAACGAGGCGTATTCTCCCTGTGTGAAAATTTCAGGGTAGGTTTCGAAATGTCGGACTGGACCATTTCCTTGTTATTGACAGTCTGTCTCCTTACAGAAAAACAGAAGTTTTTACGCGACACTGAAGCCAGCACTTCTGTCATTAGCCATCAACGTTACACACTATGCTGTAGAGGTACTCAAGTAGGCCCACGAGTCTAGGTGAAAGGAATTCAGAGATATGCTGTTTGATTATTCACTATCATACAGGAACTCAGAATTGCTATGAGCTGAAATATAAAACTCAAGGAAATAAAATCATGTTCTGCTGGGGAAAGTACATTGATAAAGTATGATTATGGTCAGTATCGAAAAAATTATTCACGACGAGTTTCTCTCTTCAGGGCTGTAGTATTTCTTGTACTTTCACGACAAAAATGTGTGCATGTGGTCGTAATTGTAGGAGTGAAGTGCTTTAATATGAAGGTGAATTTAAAGAGTGTACCCGAATTAAAAGCGAAAGCTGACACGGATAGAAGTATATGTTTTTTCTCGGCACAGTGGCATCTACCAGATGGACAATGCAACGTCTCACACATCTTGCAGTGTACGTACGTAGTTCGAAGAGCACCAGGATGGGTTTACCTCACTCCCCTGGCCGCCAAACTCCCTGGGTTGAAACCCAATCGAGAATCTGTGGGACCACCTCGATCTGGCTGCTCGTGCCATGGATCCTCAACCTACACTCATGCTCATAAATTAAGGATAATGTTGATACATGATGAAACAACGCTCTGGTGGGCGGTTTGGGGTTTAAATCACTTCGGGGTATGACCATGCGGCGCATTTGACCTGCGGTCGTCGCACGGTGGCGCTGGCAGCAGTCCACATACGCAGAGGTGTGTTGGTGCATGTCAGAGTACGGTGCAACGAGTAAGTGTGCAGACGTTTTCAGACGTGCTAATGGAGACTCAGTGTTGAAAATGGCTCAAAGAACGCATATTGATGGCGCTATGAGGGGTAAAATACTAGGGCTAGATGCTGGTCAAACACAGCAGGTCATAGCACGGGCCCTCCGTGTGCCACAAAGTGTGATCTCAAGATTATGGCATCGATTCCAGCAGACAGGAAATGTGTCCATGCGCTACAGTACGGGACGTCCACAGTGTACAACACCACAAGAAGACCGATATCTCACCATCAGTGCTCGCAGACGGCCACGAAGTGCTGCAGGTAGCCTTGCTCGGGACCTTACCGCAGCAACTGGAACAGTTGTCTCCAGACACACAGTCTACAGCCGACTGAACAGACATGGTTTATTCGCCTGGAGACCTGCAAGGTGCATTCCACTGAGCCCTGGTCACAGGAGAGCCCGTAAAGCCTGGTGTCAAGAACAGAGTATATGGTCATTGGAATAGTGGTCACAGGTTATGTTCACGGACAAGTCCAGGTATAGTCTGAACAGTGATTCTCAGCGGGTTTTCATCTGGCGTGAACCAGGAACCAGATACCAACCCCTTAATGTCCTTGAAAGGGACCTGCATGGAGGTCGTGGTTTGATAGTGTAGGGTGGGATTATGATTGGTGCATGTACACCCTGCATGTCTTTGACAGAGGAACTGTAACAGGTCTCGTGTATCGGGACGTCATTTTGCACCAGTATGCCCGCCTTTTCAGGGGTGCAGTGGGTTCCACCTTCTTCGTGATGGATGATAACGCACGGCCCCACCGAGCAGCCATCGTGGAGGAGTACCTTGAAACAGTAGATATCAGGCGAATGGAGTGGCCTGCCTGTTATCCAGACCTAAATCCCATCGAGTACGTCTGGGATGCTCTCGGTCGACATATCGCTGCACGTCTTCAAACCTCTAGGGCGCTTCAGGAGCTCCGACATGCACTGGTACAAGAATGGGAGGCTATACCCCAGCAACTGCTCGACCACCTGATCCAAAGTATGCCAACGCATTGTGCGGCCTGTGTGCGTGTGCATGGTGATCATATCCCATATTGATGTCGGGGTACACGCGTAGGAAACAGTGGCGTTTTGTAGCACATGTGTTTCGGGGCGGTTTTCTCAACTTGTCACCAATACCGTGGACTTACAGACCTGTGTTGTGTTTTTTCCCTATGTGCCTATGCTATTAGCGCCAGTTTTGTGTAGTGCCACGTTATGTGGCACCACATTCTGCAATTATCCTTAATTTATGAGCATTAGTGTAGAAACCTAGGCAGTTGGCCACAGCACTGGAGTTGGTATGGCTTCACATCCCTGTCAGAACCTTCCAGAACCTCCGTGACTCTTTTCCTTCAGTTCGCAGCGGTCCGCTCTGCGTGAGGTGGCTATTCGAGCTTTTAACAAGCGGTCACATTAATGTGACTGGTCAGTGTATATCCATAGTGTTATCGAAAGAACAGACACTGTTTTGATCCTGCAGCCACTATAAATCAAGACACAAGGGAATTAAAGGCATGAGCTGCCAGTGGGCATTGATTTACATCAATGGGGCATGCTGAAAATCTGTGGCAGACAGTGATTGGAACCAAGGTCTCTTGCTTACTAGACACGGGTTCGAATTCCGGTCCGACACAAATTTTCGACTCGCCCCTGCGATATAAATTAATGCCCACTGGCAGCTATGTTTTAAATTCCTATGTGTCTTTATTTCCCTCTGAGCTTCTGGTAAATATTTATTTTTTTAAAGCTAGTCAGTCATTGTAAAGATATTGTTTTGTTGTTTATGCTCATTCCTGGCGTTTCAGTCACGTACTTTCCAATGTTAATGTTTCATTGCCAGTTTTCTGATGTTTCCTCTTTTAGGATTGCAGGCACACTGTTGTAAGTCTTAACTCGATTCTAGTAATCTGATTGGCGCACAGATTAATTAATTAATTAATTACATCCTTTAGGATAAACTAACCCTGTACAAATTATTTGTTTATAAAATAAAATCTCAATTTTCATTTTATGAAATCTGAGAATATTTTCCTTGAAGGAAGACCTCTCAAGAGGCACATTATATTTGTAGACGTCAATTTTGGTCCTCATCGTGGGGAGAGAAACAGCAAGCATCTCTCAAGGAATGGAAACAGCTTTTTCTGTTGCGAGGAGTGGTGAAAATCGCTTTGCATCTCTATCGATCCCTAGGAGGATTCGGGATGTTTGAATTCTAATAATGTACCTAAAATGTAATGGGAGCGTGTCTACATTATTTTCCCGACCCCTTTTACAACGTCAACGGCTGTTTAGACTACCTTTTCTCTGTAAATAAGCTTTTTAAGAAGTGATCTCGTGTTTCTGATACGGAAAATGTATTGCCGAACAGACGCCGTACAAACCAATTCTGTGTCCTTTCAGTCACTTCACTGTCGGGAATCACAATGAATTAATTAATCACGGGCGAGACATAGAGAGAGAAATCCGACCACTTTTATAGGTGCAGTTTATCCTATGCTTAATGCAAACTTCTGCATAATGAAATAAGTGTCAAAAATTGAGAAGGAAAATAAGAGAGAAGAGGGTAATACGAACAAATGCTTTCATTTGCGGAAACGATCGCCATTCAGGTTGAGAGTAACGAAGGCTATGAAGAACTGTTGACTGGAGGAAAGGGCATACAGTTACGTGAAAATATAGCTGAAACACAGATACGCTTAGATGCTGAAGAGTAGTTGAAAGAAGAAGGTGAAATTATTAAAAATCAGATTTGTAGACTCCAGTAAGGGAAGTCAAATAATTCTTCTGCAATATATGCAAGGTGATCGGAGATGGGAAAAGCAAGAGAGATGTTAGAAACTGTGTTTTACAGGCGAAGAACGCTGTGTTCTTTGAAAGAGCTCTATTGGTATCATACACAGGGTGTCCAAGGAGGAATGGTCAATATTCAGGAATATGACAGAAACGATCACTTGAAGCAAAAAAATTCAAATCGCCATATGCCCTATTCCGAATGGTTTCCAAGACAGAACATATTTAATGTAAATTTTATTTATTTTAGGTATTATTTAATACTTTGTCTGGATTACACATTTACACATGATCAAGAGATAGTAACCGCTACAACATGCATTTTACAGAGTATCAATTGAAAAATACGTATTTTTAAAACATTCACCTCTAAGAATTATCGTACACGTCACATTACACCTATTGTAAAGTACACAATAAATGTTCGAATATCCCACATCATCTTCAGCGCATTTGTGCACTCTTGAGAGAATATGTTGCGTTGCTTATCTGAGTGCCTCTGCACGTTCCCTAGTGAGGGCTGCAGAGTCCATGATGCGACCAAGCAGTTCATCTCGGATGTTCACATTTCGTTTGTGCACCTTAGACTTCATCTAACTCCAACAATAAAAATCTAGTGGCGTAACGTCTAGTTCTACTGCCACGATCAATCCAGCGATTAGAGTAGCGTCGCCGGTATTCTTCGACAACAGCGAGAGCACTAGCATTGCAAAAGCCGTAACATACACCTTATCTACACATTCTTCATCAGTGTAGATGTGTGGCATATTGCCCAGCGAGTGTACAAACACAATTAACCTATACTTCTCCTTTCTTCACTATACGCTACTTCTAAGTCGATTCTCAGCAAACTAATTGTCACCCAAAATTGATTTTTTTATTATCTTATTGGCTGATACCACAGCTCGATGATGAAGTGTCTATTTTTTCGATATTGCTCATACTTACTGTGATGCTCAATTTCTTAATTGCTACCGCGTAAAATTTGAAGGGTTTAAAGTGAAAATTATAGTCGCTGGCTACTTCACGTTTAGTTTAGGTGATGCACTGTTGTGTAAGAAATGCAGATAACATATCGAAATTATTTTTAAAGCTGAAACGAAAGCCATATTGCACTGCAATATGGAAAAAATATTGGGTTGGTGCAGAAGTTCGAAGAGTTTTTGTGGTGTCACCGCCAGACACCACACTTGCTAGGTGGTAGCCCTTTAAATCGGCCGCGGTCCATTAGTATACGTCGGACCCGCGTGTCGCCACTGTCAGTGATAGCAGACCGAGCGCCACCACACGGCAGGTCTAGAGAGACGTACTAGCACTCGGCCCAGTTCTACAGCCGACTTTGCCTGAGATGGATTACTGACAAATACGCTCTCATTTGCCGAGACGATAGTTAGCATAGCTTTCAATTACATTTGCTACGACCTAGCAAGGCGCCGTATTCAATTGATATTGAGATTCTATTAACGTATCATCAAGAGCGATGTTCTACAAATGTGGATTAAAGTTAAGTATTCCAGAAGCTACATACTTTTCTTTATAGCATTCATTACGTATCCTGTTTCAGACCTCACGCCAGCCTGCGTGAGTTTAAGCGCGTGCCTTTCGGCTTCCTTTCATTGTGTCTAGGCTGTCTTGTCTAGACACAACAGTTTTTCCATAAGTTTAATAAACACGGCAGATACACACAAATGAGACTTTAGTTACCAAAAATACAGTAAAACTTCGTTAACACGAATCCGAAGGGACCCAAAAATCAGGAGTTCGTGTTAGCAAAATTCGTGTTAAGTGAAAAACACAGATTTTAATAAGTATACATGTACAGCAGTATACTAATGTGTAATACACTACACTATCAATCATGTTTTTGTAGACTTATAACACTATAAAGTGATTGTAAAATCCAAGTACTCACAAATTACGTACGTTACTTTCCTGGAAAAAATTCGGTCATGGATCGCTGACGTTCATGGGAACGATAATATTTTGTAATTTCACAACCAATTGTAATGATAGCGTCCATAAACCCAGCAGTGACGTCGGATGTTGAAGCGAAACGTTCTAAACAGTTCAAGGCTGTAAACATCTCCTGACGGATAGGTGGAACCTGTATCTGTATTCTCCACCTCGTCACTTTCTTCTGATGGTCCTTCTTGCACCTCGTTCACAGCTTTTGGCACATCTGATTCCACAGAAGCACATATGGCAACATCGTCGTCTACACTAATGAATTTTTCGAAACTAATCCCAGGGTTCGCAACGTCCTGCAGAACTGTCCATTCATCGGGTGAAGTGGCATCTTCTAACTCGTGGACACCTTCAGTGTTGCTATGTCTCCAAGCTCTGTTAAAGCACTTCCCTATATCATGTGGCGATACGGAGTTCCAGGCTACTGCGATGGCTTTTATTGCGTCAAGCAGATTCCAATTTGGGGTTGCACTATTGTTTTCAGTAGCACGAATTGCTCTCTTTATGAGAGAGATTATGCCTTGGTCCAAAGACCGAAGGCAGCTTATGGCGTTGGGTGGAAAGAACTGAACCTTTATATTAGGTTCAGATCATGAACGTTATGGGCAGTACATCTGTCCAATGTAAGAAGAGCATGTCTATTTTGGGCAACCATTCGACTGTTGAAACGAAGAAGCCACTTGCGAAATGATGTGCCATCAATCCCAGCTTCCTTGTGGTGAGAGTAGATGCGAGGTAAAGTGTCCATATTTATGTTTTTAAAACAACGTGGTTTCTCGGATTTACCGATAACCCAGGGACGAAACTTCTCACTGCAGTCAGCATTACAGCACAGTACAACGGTCACACGTTGTTTGCTTCGTGCTCCACCGTGACACTTATCACCTTTTATCCCCAGGGTGTGATTTGGAAAAAGATTGTAGAAAAATCCAGTTTCACCCATGTTAAACACATCACACGAGGCATACTTTACCCTCACTCGGTTGAATTCATGCAACCAGCTGTTCGCAGTTTCTTCATCAACTTTATTTGCTTCACCACAAATTTGTACAGATGAAATTGAATGTCTCTTTTGGAACCGATACAACAAACCAGCAGAATAACGGAAGTCTTCGACGCCCAGATCTTTAGCAATATCATTTGCTTTTGACTGAATCACCGAGCCAGTTAAAGGTATGTTAGATGCACGCATATGATTGAACCATTCTAGCAGTAACATCTCGATATCTTCATACTTGGCGGTACGAAGTCGTTAAGATTTGTTTCCAGAACCTGATGCCGAAGCATTAATAATTTTTTGTCGATTCTTAATAATCGTAGATAAAGTAGATTTAGGTATTTCAAACTGCTCTGAAATTGCTGTTTTCTTGGTACCACGGTCCACTTCATCTAGAACCTTAAGCTTTAACTGTACATTTAGAGTTGTCCGTTTCCTCTTTACCATTTTCGCGTGCTACGGTACCGGCTGTAACTATAGTTTTTATTCATTGTTCCGACTCGATACGGCAACGACTGACAGAACACCTGTCAAATCTGGCACTGAGTACATTCCTAAATGCTGCTGCACACAGTACTGAATATACTTGGCCACTGTTTCTATGTTTCGATACAGTGTATCGATACGTGGAACTGTTTCAGTGTTTCGGAACGGCTGTGGTTCACTGTTTCGAAACAGTGGTGTTTGATTCCGTCCCTGTCTCGGATAACCGGACTAGATTCGATCTCGAGCCAGACACAGAAACTGTATCGTTGTTTCAAAATAAGGCTGTTTCACTCCACCTGTGCTTGTATCGAAACAGTGATGTTTCATTCCGCTCTGTGTCGGACGAGATTCGGGCTTGGCACAGGTACTGAAACACAACATAACACTTCGTGAAACACTTTCAAGAGTGTCGAAATCTTTTTAACAACCAATAGCATGAAGCTTAAGATATCCGAAAATAAAGCTTCGTTTCTAGCTGACTGTCCTATTACGAAATGGCGTAACATCTGCTTTATAAACACTAACCAAACAATAAAACAACGCATACTATTCACATTCAAAATAATAAATATGTGAAAATCATTCAGTTGAATTACACTTTTTTATAACATACGCTTCTCTGTTCATGTACAGTAATCACATTAAGAAACGCAAATAAGCCTACAACATTTTGAATAAAAAAAGGCGTAGAGTGACAGTTATTAGACATATACATAAATTTGATGTAGGTATAATTGCAAGCAATCTGTTTGACGTATCACTGATAGTGTAATAGTGAACAGGAAAGGCTGGGAAGCATGGTGAATTTATAGTAACGGTTCGAAAACCCTTGAAAGACAAAAAAATTTTCTGTTATACTTTGTTATTTATTCGAATTATTTGGCGTTATTTGTGAGTCTATAGTCACTGTGCCTATTATCCACAATGATTCCCTTTGTGTGAATGGAAATTAGCAGGATGGGTATATTACCCATACTAACAGAATATGGGAATCCCAGCAGCATATCCGTTGTTTCTGCAGTTTGCTCCCACCTCCAGTTCCGTTTGTGGTAGTTCTTGTCTTCAGCTATGGCTGTCCTCAGCCAATTGAAAAGTATGGAAGTCACACGACACGAAAGCAGCGCATTTGCTGCAGGAAATACGAAACTGCCAAGACGCCTAAGTGATAGTTTCATGCTTTCTGCGATATGATTAGCGCTCTCGCACCTCATTTGTGTTTATATGGACATACTTATAGAGTAGACATTCAAGATGATAAAATGTGTAGGTTTATTAGATTACAAAACACAAACTGTTTCACTGTTTCGAAACAGCGTATCGAAACATTACATTGTACTGTTTCATTTGTTTCGAAACAGTTACGTGTTTCAGTTTGCCCATCTCTAGTACTGAATGTCTTACAGTACTGCATATGCTGATTGTTGAGGTGATAATCGCGGCTACCTACCTACAATACGTTAGAAACGAGTCAACAATAAGTATAATTAGCTTTGTAGCTACATTTCCTACATTCATTTCGGAAAAAAAATTACGCTTTAGAATACTCTAAGGTCGGATGTTTGTGTTACAGTGAAATTTAATTACGCTAGGAACTGAAACAGAGTTCGTAATTCACCTTAACCGAAATTCGTGTTAACCGATAAAACATACCATAAGAACTAATTTGTTCCTGGCGGGATCAATATTTTTTTCGCGTTAACAGCGAGTTCGTCTTATGCGAGTTTGCGCTAACGGGGTTATGCTGTATATTCTTCTTCACTATTTACAACAGTCTGTCAACACTGCGGTAGCTTTACGATTTCGAGACTGTAGAAATCACGTGGTTTTGATGCGAAGAACACGTGGAACCATAATCGGAGCGTCGTTTCACTTGGAAAGGAAGTTCTTCGAAGGTTGTTCAGTAGAAAGCGGAAAAGGTGAAAATCTGAGGGCGCAAGATCAGGTGAATAATGCTGGTGCGGAATGGCTTCCAACCCAACGCCTGTATAGTGTTTTTTGTCAGTCTAGCAGAATGCGGCCGGTCGTTATTGCAGAGTAGCGTCACTTCACGCAGAATTCCCGGTCGTTGTTCTTGAATTGTGTGTGCAAGACGTCGCAGTTGTTGACAATAAATGTCAGCAGTGATTTACACCTCCTGGACGCAATTCGTAGTACAGCACACCGTCATTGTTCCACCAGATGCTTAACATTATCTTCGGCGCATGCGCGCAGGTCTTTGTGCAGGTAGTTGCTACTTTGTTTGGGCTCAATTATTTCTTTATTTTCATTACATTAGCATCAAAACACTATTTCTCGTCACCAGTAGCGATACGCGATAGGAATGGTCGGTGTTCTTCACGAGCACATTGATGACGAGCAAGCCGAAATGCACACGTGGGCACCCGCTGATGTTTATGATTTTGATTTACAGCATGTGATACCCATTCACTCGATTTTTGAACCTTCCCCATTTCATGCAGATGTCGCACGACGGTGGAACGGTCACAGTTTATGGCATTTGGCAGTTCTCGAGTGCACTGGCGTGGATCATTGTGGATTAATGCGCTTAAACGATCTTCATCAAACCACGAACGTCTTCCTGAACGTGGAGACTCGTTCCTTAAAAGGAGAAACCATTTTCTTGCAGTGCTCTGGCCAGTGGCATTACCTCCGTGCACGGCGCAAATGTTTCTGGCTGCCTTCGCTGTTTTCACCCCTTCACTCAACTCAAACAGAAGAATATGGCGGGACTGTTCCTATTTCTCCACTTTTCTAACGTCCACAGCTCCACTCACTATCTCCAAACGACAGTATGTAAACTCAAATAGCGACAGTAAACTACAAATAAAAATGACAGTCGATAAATAAATCAATAGCAACCAGAGTACCTACATGCAAAACAAAAATGCTACGATCTTATGCGACTACCTAATAAAAGTCAAACTACACTCCTGGAAATGGAAAAAAGAACACACTGACACCGGTGTGTCAGACCCACCATACTTGCTCCGGACACTGCGAGAGGGCTGTACAAGCAATGATCACACGCACGGCACAGCGGACACACCAGGAACCGCGGTGTTGGCCGTCGAATGGCGCTAGCTGCGCAGCATTTGTGCACCGCCGCCGTCTGTGTCAGCCAGTTTGCCGTGGCATACGGAGCTCCATCGCAGTCTTTAACACTGGTAGCATGCCGCGACAGCGTGGACGTGAACCGTATGTGCAGTTGACGGACTTTGAGCGAGGGCGTATAGTGGGCATGCGGGAGGCCGGGTGGACGTACCGCCGAATTGCTCAACACGTGGGGCGTGAGGTCTCCACAGTACATCGATGTTGTCGCCAGTGGTCGGCGGAAGGTGCACGTGCCCGTCGACCTGGGACCGGACCGCAGCGACGCACGGATGCACGCCAAGACCGTAGGATCCTACGCAGTGCCGTAGGGGACCGCACCGCCACTTCCCAGCAAATTAGGGACACTGTTGCTCCTGGGGTATCGGCGAGGACCATTCGCAACCGTCTCCATGAAGCTGGGCTACGGTCCCGCACACCGTTAGGCCGTCTTCCGCTCACGCCCCAACATCGTGCAGCCCGCCTCCAGTGGTGTCGCGACAGGCGTGAATGGAGGGACGAATGGAGACGTGTCGTCTTCAGCGATGAGAGTCGCTTCTGCCTTGGTGCCAATGATGGTCGTATGCGTGTTTGGCGCCGTGCAGGTGAGCGCCACAATCAGGACTGCATACGACCGAGGCACACAGGGCCAACACCCGGCACCATGGTGTGGGGAGCGATCTCCTACACTGGCCGTACACCACTGGTGATCGTCGAGGGGACACTGAATAGTGCACGGTGCATCCAAACCGTCATCGAACCCATCGTTCTACCATTCCTAGACCGGCAAGGGAACTTGCTGTTCCAACAGGACAATGCACGTCCGCATGTATCCCGTGCCACCCAACGTGCTCTAGAAGGTGTAAGTCAACTACCCTGGCCAGCAAGATCTCCGGATCTGTCCCCCATTGAGCATGTTTCGGACTGGATGAAGCGTCGTCTCACGCGGTCTGCACGTCCAGCACGAACGCTGGTCCAACTGAGGCGCCAGGTGGAAATGGCATGGCAAGCCGTTCCACAGGACTACATCCAGCATCTCTACGATCGTCTCCATGGGAGAATAGCAGCCTGCATTGCTGCGAAAGGTGGATATACACTGTACTAGTGCCGACATTGTGCATGCTCTGTTGCCTGTGTCTATGTGCCTGTGGTTCTGTCAGTGTGATCATGTGATGTATCTGACCCCAGGAATGTGTCAATAAAGTTTCCCCTTCCTGGGACAATGAATTCACGGTGTTCTTATTTCAATTTCCAGGAGTGTATTTTATTTTGGCGCGCAGACGCCTAGTGCGCTGCCTGAGTATCTCACTCGTCAACAGTTGGTGGAAGTAGGCGTATTACTGGGCCGTCAGCACACCCTCTCAGTCAGCTCAGTGCATTCATTATGGACAGATGAAAAATATTTTTAACGTAAGCCCGTATCTTAAATTTTAGATACTAAAGAAAGATTGCCAACGAAAAAGGAGTGAGACTAATATTGTATAATCAGAAAGGCATAATCGCGGAGTATTTTATCATTTGTGTGAAGAATTGACATGTCAACCTCTGCTGTTCAATGAGAATGCTCGAGTGTTAAGTACAACGTTTGATTAGGCCTATGCCACGAACGATATAAAACCTGTTCTGCAATTGAATTGAAGCAATACGCTTTCATCAGCTCGCTTTTTCTTTCAGAGTTTAAAAGAAAACGCGTATTTTCACACTCGTTGCAGAAATTTGTAAAGCCATATGCACAACATTGTTAAGAAAGCACAAGCTCGAGCCAAAAGAAGACGCTTTTAAAGAACCATCACAATGTTTGTAGTAGGACATACAGCAATTCCGTAACTTCCTTGGGAATCACATTCGCATTAAAAACCCAGTTAATCTGGCTCTATGTGTCGTTGTTTCTAATCTTTCTTTTTGTTTGCATTATTAGCGTTCACTGATGCAAATTGTTAATTATTGTTGTGAACGTTGCTTCCTACGTTAAAAAGAAAGACGCATTTATTTTTCATGACTGCATTTTCCGACATGCAATAGAAATGGAAGACAAAAACACCTAAACACGAATTTTTGCCAGAATTCACTATCAAGTGTCCGTATGTTTTCCTAGGGGATGTAGCATTTCCTCTAAAGGAATGTTTAACAAGGAATTTTCCAGAAAGGACAAACACAGTAGGTGATGGTAAAGATAGATACAACTGTCGGTTATCTTGGGGAACAATGGTGACAAAATATTCTTTTGGTTCTACAGGGTGATTCCGTGATGATGTCACAAACTTTCAGGAATGATGGACAGGGGCAAATGTATCAATTTGAGCTAAAGGACCTTGGTCCGGAGAAGACAAAGTCGAAAGTTATAAGCGAAAATCATTCTGATACCTCTAACAGCGGACCTCTTCTACTGCAAGCTCTTCGCTTTCCACATTTTGGGAGGAGGCAATATGAACCAAAACAAGCAAATATTATCCAGTAACATGGGCTCTAAAATGCGTAATTTAAGAGCTGTGAGAACTTTTGTAATGGAAGATATATTTTTTTTCTTGTTTTGGTCCATACTACCTCCTAATAAAACATGGAGTAGCGTTCTCGCTTCCCACGCCCGGGTTCCCGGGTTCGATTCCCGGCGGGGTCAGGGATTTTCTCTGCCTCGTGATGGCTGGGTGTTGTGTGCTGTCCTTAGGTTAGTTAGGTTTAAGTAGTTCTAAGTTCTAGGGGACTGATGACCATAGATGTTAAGTCCCATAGTGCTCAGAGCCATTAAAACATGGAAAGCAAAGAGCTTGCAGTGAAAGACGTTCACTGTAAAAGGTATCAGAGTGATTTTCGCTTATAACTTTCGACTCGGTCGTTTCAAGGTTACGTTCCCTTACCTCAGTTTGATACAGTTACACTTCTGCATCATCCCTGAACATTTGTAACATCATAACGGTGTCCGATCCTCTTGCGACCGTACATTTTCGTGACCACAGCTGCCAGCATCATGTACAGTGGCTACATTGCTGCCAAGTCTTTCTGTAGCATCGCAGAAGGAACACCCAGCTTCTCATAGCCCCATTACACGACGTCGTTCAAATTCGTGAGGTGGTGATAATGACGTCTTTGTCGCCTTAAAGACATTCTTGACTAACATCAGTTCACGAAGCTCAATCTGAAAGGTAACTTACGCTGACTACTGTTACACTGTGTATTTAAAAAAACCTGATTTGCCTCCTCATAGTGGCGCTTCTAGCACAACTCTTACGCGGATCGCGCGAAATTTGAATAGACATCGTGTTTCAGATGTAGAAACACGTGTACCAACTTTCATTTATGTAGCAAAACTTCCACTTGGTGTTGCGATTTTTTCCGTCAGTGTATTTTGTTAATTAACATGT
The DNA here is from genome assembly GCF_023898315.1 of Schistocerca nitens. Lineage (NCBI taxonomy): Eukaryota > Metazoa > Arthropoda > Insecta > Orthoptera > Acrididae > Schistocerca > Schistocerca nitens. The sequence continues at coordinate 257,634,344 of NC_064616.1, read as the reverse complement.
TGATCGCCATCATTGATAACCATATCCGGTTGTGACGGGTGTCTATCCTCTAACCTGAACATCACCAAGGTTAGTGCTCGCAACTTGATGTGTCCGAGATGGAGTTAAAACTTTGTGATTACCCGTAGTAAGTTCATTAGATTTTTTTATTCCTTGTCCTCTCAGGGACCTTCGGTTCGTCCCAGTTTTTCAAAATAACTCTGCAAGAGTGGCTTGAGGAAATCTTGAGACATGGCTCTAAGGCAGACCAATTCACATTCCACATTACTGTTAAGATGTTCCACGAGATTGGAAGAGGGACTATAGCGATGGATGGTGGGGACTGCGCGTTTATTTGCATACTAACGAGTGATGGTTATTCTTAGATTTATATATCTAAATGGGGAAAACGGGAGCTTAGAGGGTCGCTTTGTTGTCCGTTCGTTTGTTCGTCCGTCCGACCATTTGTCTGTCCAACTGTTAAGAACCCTTTCTTTCAGGAACAGGTAGACGTGCCATGTTCAAACTTATGTTACACATTAAGGTCTACCGTCCCTCGTCGATGCAAAACATTTAAACTTCTAAGTCAAAGCAGTCAAAAGATACGGCCATGTACGAGTATATCACATATTTCGATACTCGCAAACTGACTCATCAGAACCTGCAGATTACTCTACTTCCGTTGACCTTGAATCATGAAATGTCACATATTTCGATACTCGCAAACTGACTCATCAAAACCTGCAGGTTACTGCCGACCGGATAGGCCGAGCGGTTCTAGGCGCTACAGTCTGGAACCGCGCGACCGCTACGGTAGCAGGTTCGAATCCTGCCTCGGGTATGGATGTGTGTGATATCCTTGGGTTGGTTAAGTTTAAGTAGTTCTAAGTCCCATAGTGCTCAGAGCCATTTGAACCATTTGAACCTGCTGGTTACTCTACTTCCCGTTGACCTAGAATCATGAAATTTAACAGGAAGCTAGGTTTCACATACAACTAAGCGGAGAAAATCTGAAAAATTGTTAAAGTGTAATTATATCATGTAAAAATATCTTTTTACCGTTAGGAGTTACATTGCATTCATCATCCGCGAAAAGAGTAAGAGACGGTTATTACAGCTTGCAAACATAAAATGTAAGTTGTAGCCATGTTTTAGTTAGTGTATAAATATATTTAATTTAATCTTCTCTCTCTACCCAAAGAAACCGAACTCCCCTGCCCTCTTATTTTTGTCCGGGTTAATTTCGAGAACTACTGTAGAGATTCTGATACGGTCTCGCAATTCCCGGGACCTATATCTTACCAGTATCGATATAGGCAACAGGCCGAAACTGTCGAAATTCTCGATTCCAAGGATGGGTGATCTATGTATACACATTATTAAATTTCTGAAGAAGACTGCATATAGGACGCTGGTGCGACCTATTCTTGAGTAATGCTCGAGTGTTTGGTATGTGTACCAGGTCGGTTTAAAGGAAGATATCGCAGCAATTCAGAAGTGGGCTGCTAAGTTTTTCCAGTAGGTTCGAACAACACGTAAGTGTGACGGCTATGCTTCGGGAACTCAAATGGGAATCTCTGGAGGGAAGGCGGCGTTATTCTCGAAGAATACTATTGAGAAACCGTCATTTGAACCTCAGTGCCGGACGATTCTACTGCCGCCAACGTACGTCGCGCGTAAGGACCACGAAGATAAGATACGAGAAATTAGGGCTCATACGGAGACATACAGATAGTCGGTTTTCGCTCTCTCTGTTTGCGAGTGGAACACAAAAGGAATTGACTAGTGGTGGTACAGGGTGCCCTCCGCCACGCGCAGTACAGTAGCTTGCGGAGTATCTAAGTAGATGCAGAACCCTCAGTGAGCGAGTCCTACTGGCACTTGGTCAATTTTTTGTATATGATTCGTCTTTTTGGGTTCAGTTATCACCTTTGGGTAACTGGCTTTCCTTGTGCAATCCACAATATCTGCGGCTCCGTGCTAGCAGAGGACGTCAGCCTTTTGTGCGGCTACAACGGAGAGCGCGCGTGTCAGAATTGTGTTTGGAGAATTGCTACGAAAATGCCTGCACTAAGTTTAATGGAGGCTGCAGCGTCGGAGCGGTCTGCGAGCGCAGGGGAGGGGGCACGAAGGCCGTATCACAAGCGAGATGAGAAGCTAAATATGATGGGATTTTCGCGTGCACTCCCGTTTCTCGTTAATTCGACGAAAGTGCAAATTTTATCGCCCCTGGAGCTCAGTGCGTTGCGGGAAAGGGGGGGGGGGTGAGGGAGGGGCCGAAGGGTGGGGAGAGGGGAGGAGGCTGCTGAAAGCGTGTAGGAGGCGTAGTGGTGGCGGAGGCGCTGGAGCAAAGTGACAAAAATGAAAAGCGTGCCAGCGCGCCGCCCCTCTGCTAACGTATTTCTGTTAGCCTCGTTTACGTCTATTATTCCGTAGCAGAGGGAAAGGAAAAGACGGGAAAGGAAGGAAGGAAGGGAGAAGGGAGGCGAGAGGACGAGCCGCGCTGCGCAGCGCCGCTCCCGGGAACGCAAATCTGGTGAGTGCTGCTGCGCAATTTAAATAATTCATAAGGCCGCCGCCCGCGGCGCTGGCGGCGCGCGCCCTTACCTAAAAACGACGCTTCATTTCAATCGTTTTCTGCAATCCTTGCTAGATTGCTCGTAGCGCCCGCATCTCTAACTATCGCATTTGGCCGAAGCCATTAATACAGCTTAATGGATTTTTTCAACAGTTAGAAGCACTTCCCAGAAATGCACCGTTGGAGCGCGGGTATTTTTTTCGCATATTTATTAGCCGGAGTTTCCTGGACGGCAGCGGCGAGTGCGGCCGCCTCTTCCGCCGTTTGCCGTCAGGAAATGGACGAGAGAACTGCTCGGCTTTCTATGGAGCCTTAGGGACTGTGATTGAGGTACTGGCAATGCAAAGCACTGTAATAAACTACGATCATTTGGTAAATAATATCCAAAACTACTTTCCTTCAAACGTGCTAGTCTTCGGTTGGACTGATAACGTAATAATTCTCTATCTACTTTGTGCTAATATTTTCATATGTATATACAAAGAAAGGAGGCAGTTGCTGACAGGTGTGGATATTTCGTTTACTCAGTCGTTGTTGCAAAATACCGACTAGAATGATTTACACAAGAGTGGGTAGATCTGTAAAATCGAACTCGAAAAACATCGTTTTCGGTTCCTGAGAAATGTGTGAACATTACGGCTTGTCTTTGAAGAGAGAGTGAAGAAAAAAAGTAGTTATCGATTTAGAGAAACCTTGCGACAATGTTGACTGGAGTAGAATCATTGAAATTATGAAGGTAGCAGGGATGAAATACAGGGAGAGAAATGTTTCCTACAATTTATGCAGAAACCAGACTGAAGTTATAACAGTCGAAAGACATGAAAGAGATGTAGTAATTGAGAAGGGAGTGAGACTGGGTTGTGACATTTCAGTCTGCACATTGGGAAATCAGTAAAGAAAACAAAGGAGAAATTTCGTAATGAAGCTAAAATTGAAAGAGATGAAATAAAAACTTCGAGGTTCGCCGTTGACTTTGTAATTCCGTCGGGTATAGTCCGCCTGCTTAGCTGAGTGGTAACGTGCTTGTCTACAATGCTGCGTGGCCGGGTTCGATTCCCGGCTGGGTTGGAGATTTTCTCCACCCGTGGACTGGGTGTTGTGTTGCCCTCGTCATCACCTCATTTTCACCGACGCGCAAGTCGCCCATGTGGCGTCACCTGAAATAAGACTTGCATCTGGCGGCCGAACTTCCCCAGCCAACAATGCCACACGATCACTTCGCCCATTTAGGATCAGACAGACGTAACTACATTTTTGCCACTTTTGAGTTGTTAGTACCATAAGGTACACAGAATCAGGACCTATGTTACTATCAAAGAAGCGTAACTCTTTCTTATGTGGTTTCCGTTTTAGTTGTCAACGTATCTACATTTTACGAAAAATAGTAAGGGTCAGACAGACGGAAGAGCTGATCCGTTTGTAGACCACAGGACGCAGTGTTAATTTGTGAAACCGACCAGCTCTTTCGTTTCTCTGACCCTAATAGAACTATTAGTAGTTGCTTTTCCCGCTACTTCTCTTTAGACGCATTGTCGCCGTCGCTCTGTGACAACAATGAAATGCAACTTCCTGGCAAGGAAGATAAATATTGTTTCTGTAAATAAATTATACACAACTGCAACCAGTCACTTTTTTCATTAGTAATGCTTTATTACATTAACCGGTTTTCGAACCCTTTCAGGTTCATCTTCAGATGATTTCATCTGAAGATGAACCTGAAAGGGTTCGAAAACCGGTTAATGTAATAAAGCATTACTAATGAAAAAAGTGACTGGTTGCAGTTGTGTATAATTTATTTACATTAATATACAGTCACGGTTCTAAAATATCCGTAATGGATAAGCATAAAATATTGTTTCAGCTGTGAATTGGTTTACAAGTAGAGATGGGCAAACTGAAACACGTAACTGTTTCGAAACAAATGAAACAGTACAATGTAACGTTTCGATACGCTGTTTCGAAACGGTGAAACAGTTTGTGTTTTATAATCTAATAAACCTACACATTTTATCATCTTGAATGTCTACTGTATAAGTATGTCCATATAAACACAAATGAGGTGCGAGAGCGATAATCATACCGCAGAAAGTATGAAACTTATTACTTAGGAGTCTTGGCAGTTTCGTATTTCCTGCAGCAAATGCGTTGCTTTCGTGTCGTGTGACTTTCATACTTTTCAATTGGCTGAGGACAGCCATAGCTGAAGACAGATGAACCACCACGAACAGAACTGGAGGTGGGAGCAAACTGCAGAAACAACGGATATGCTACTGGGATTCCCACATTCCGTTTGTATGGGTAATATACCCATCCTGCTAATTTCCATGCACACAAATGGAATCATTGTGGATAATAGGCACAGTGACTATAGACTCACAAATAACGCCAAATAATTCGAATAAATAACAAAATATAACAGAAAAAATTTTGTCTTTCAAGGTGTTTCGAACCGTTACTATAAATTCACCATGCTTCCCAGCCCTTCCCGTTCACCATTACACTATCAGTGATATGTCAAACAGATTGCTTGCAATTATACCTACATCAAATTTATGTATATGTCTAATAACTGTCACTCTACGCCTTTTTTTATTCAAAATGTTGTAGGCTTACTTGCGTTGCTTAATATGATTACTGTACATGAACAGAGAAGCGTGTGTTATAAAAAAAAGGGTAATTTAACTGAATGATTTTCACATCTTTATTATTTTGAATGTGAATGGTATGCGTTGTTTTATTGTTTGGTTAGTATTTATAAAGCAGATGTTACGCCATTTCGAAATAGGACAGTCAGCTAGAGACGCAGCTTTATTTTCGGATAACTTAAGCTTCATGCTATTGCTTGTCAAAAAGATTTCGACGTTGTTGAAAGTGTTTCATGAAGTGGTATGTTGTGTTTCAGTACCTGTGCCGATCCCGAATCTCGTCCGACACAGAGCGGAATGAAACATCACTGTTTCGATACAATTAGTCCGTCCCAAGCACAGGTGGACTGAAACAGCCTTATTTTGAAACAACGATACAGTTTCTGTGGCTGGCTCGAGATCGAATCTAGTCCGGTTATCCGAGACAGGAACGGAATGAAACACCACTGTTTCGAAACAGTGAACCACAGCCGTTCCGAAACACTGAAACAGTTCCACGTATCGATACACTGTATCGAAACATAGAAACAGTGGCCAAGTCTATTTACAAGCAAGTAGGAGCGCTATGGAGTCCAGAGGAATAAGGATGGTGAACATGTGCCTAGAGAAGGAACAGAATTTAATGGAATCTGGCAAGTATTAGAACTGTTCCTTAGTGTACATATTTCGGTAGCAAGTTGTGTAATAATAATAATTATTATTATTGCCATGACTGCTGTTATTATTATTGTTATTATATTATTGTTTACATTAATATCTGAGGAAGAACGCGATATTCATTGGTTCAGATACAGATGATGATCCTTCCTATGAATTGGACAACTCTACAGATTCTGGTGAGTAGCCAAACAATTACTGGACACTATAGCAGCTCCAGTTAATTTTCTTTTCCCTTCCTCTGACTATCTGTCATGTTATTGTTACAGATGGCGGTGTTGAACATGGAACGTCCCTTGTAAAGAATGTCACAAAAACTGCTGAGGGTGCAATTAGTGCACAAGTAAATCACACAATCAGGATGGGGAAATTGCAGATGACAATGCTGGTATTGAGAACAGTAACAAAACAAGAAAACGAGAATGGGTAGCAGTTAAAGAGGAATGGAAAAGAAATCAAAGAAAAATCAGTCGACAGCATGGTAGGGCATATATTTCTAGGAAGAGTTCCGAAGTTCCTGCTAGAAATGTGAAGCCAAAAGATTGCTGTAAATGTCCACGACAGTGTAGCAGTACGTTTACGGAGCAAGACAGACAAAATATCCAGAGAGCCTACTGGGATCTAGGATCAGTTGTGCTACAAAGGCAGTACCTAAATAAGTTAGTGGAAGTGTGAGGACGAAACCTGATAACTCACGACGGAAGAGAACCAAGAAATTTGATCTAATAAAGGGATCTGATAAGATTCGATTGTATATGCAGTTTTTTCTCAGGATATTTGACATTTCTGAAAACTTTGTAAGAATTACTATTAAAAAAAGAGATGAACATCATGTAATTGAGAAAGAGCGAAGAGGATGTCATGAACCAGGTATAAAGAGACCAGAAGAATCTAAAAAGGCTATAAGGAAACACATTAAGAGTTTTCCTTCCCTTCCTTCTCATTACAAGAGGAAAGAATGTACAGCAGATTATTTACTTGGCGATATGAGTATTGAGATAATGTATGAGTTATATCGGGAACAATGCTATGAGGAAGGAAAGACAGTCCAGAAATTATTACTGTATAGGGAAATATTCACAAAGGAATTTAGTCTGAAATCCCACAGGCCACAAAAAGATATGTGTGATAAATGCTTAAAGTTTTCACACCTTTCGGCTGAGGAAAAGGAAGACAAAGATTATAAAAGGGAACAGGAAGAGCATTTGAAAAGGAAACAAATAGCAAGGGAATTTAAGAACATTAAGAAAGAAAGGGCAAGAAAAGGCGAATCTTTGCTAGCTGAATTTGAGTTGCAAGCTGTGCTTTACTGCCATAAAGTGAATGCAAAGGCAGCATTCTATAAAAGAAGGCTCTCTGTGTGCAGTCTGACAATTCTTAATGTAGGAGAAAACAAAACCGATTGCTACATGTGGGACGAGACAACAGCAAAAAAGAGGTCCATGGAGGTGATTTCATGTCTGGGATTTTTTGAAAAATCGTGCACAAGGAAAACCGATTTTCTGATACATGTGGGGACAGAACAGGAATGCCAACAAGACCACTACGTGTTTTCATGCAGTGAATACACTGGACATTCCAACTATCGACCAATGCTTTTTTGAGCCTGGACATACTCAAATGGAAGTAGACTCAGTTTATGGGAGCATCGACGGAAAAAGTAAATATCTGGATGTTTTGATCCCATTGGGTGGTATACAGTTGTAAGAATGACCTCCAGCAAGTGCAGAGTGACAAAAATCGATAACACTCAAATTTTAGATTTCAACCAGCTTCAGAAGAAAATAATTCTTAATAGGAAAACCGCTGACAATGGGGGAACTGTGAAATGGCTAAAGATTGTTTGGATGAAATATAGGAAAGATCAGCCTGACATAATGTTTTTCAAGTATGCCTATGATGATCGTGACTTTCAAGTTTTGTACACGAAGAAAAGACCTAGCCTAGGAAATGCTTCAAATTCAGGACCTGAAGACAATACTGTTTGCCCCGCATATGACAGTCATCTGTGCATAAGTCAAGAAAAGAAAAAAGATCTTATAGATTTATATAATAAGGGTATTATATCTCCTAGCTATCACACATTATATCAAAGACTTAATACTGCTTACGATTTAGAAAATGAGGAAATCGTGGAAGAATCACAGGAATAGACTTCATGTTTATTTTCTGTGTTTTGTCTCCTCTATTATTGTTACTAGTTCATCACCTTAGCTATTTCATGCAAACCAATAATTTTGGCTCGTTTAAATGTCTGTGTTGTATTGTTTTTGAAACAGTAATCCACAAGCAGAGAAACAGGTCTGAGGGAGCACTGTGTTTTGTTAAAATGCTTTTTCCTATGTTTGTTATGTGAAGATTAAAATCCAAGAATATTATTTCTGGTACCTGTAAACTATTTATAGTTAAGTTCAGTTTAACTGCAGACAGATAATGCAAAGAGAAAATAATAATGTCTTTTATGTATTTTCCAGCATAGAGTGATAATAAAATTGCTGAAAAACAGTTCTCTTGCTTATAGTACTCACTGAATCGCACCAGCCATTCAGATAAGGATCGGACAAAAGTAACCACGTGCATAATTTCATAAAACATTTCATTACTGTCCACCGAGTGACTAGAATATGTTACACCTAATAGCAAACAACAGCCACTGAAGCATACTTTTTATTTATTGCATAAAGGTTTGTGAAAAACTATTAGAAAGTACTCAGTTTTTTGGACAAAGTTTTAAATTGAATTATCGAAAAACTCTGGTTTTGGAGTTACGTTTCTTTGATCCTAAATGGGCGATTTAATTTCATTTCCGTCGAGGAGGACAAACGAAGAACAGTTGGAGAAGAGTTGGGGAGATACAGTGACTGGATAGTGTCTTTAAAAGAGTAGTGGAAGTAAAACAGGCAATGGTAAGTGAATGACACTTGGAAAATGGAACACTTAAAGCAGCAGATGAGCTATAATATTTTGGCAGGGATATAGCTGGCAATAGCCGAAGTACAGAGGATATATAGCATGAAAATCGTTTATGAAAGAGAGAAAATTTTTAATACTGAATACGATTTGAAATGTTACGTAATCTGGAGTGTAGTCTGATATGGAAGTGAAACGTGTATGGTAAACACTTTAGACAAGGAAACACTAGAAGTTTTTGATTTTTAGTGCTGCAGAAGAATGCTGAAAATTACGTGGGTACATTGTAGAACCCTCCACGCGCGTGGTCTGTCCGCGTGGCCAGCTGGCGGCTGTGGTGTGCGAGAGACAGGATGGGTACACTTCGCTAACTTTGGCGGAAGGGGCCGAAGGTGACCGATGCTAATCTCGCCCGATAACGCAGCCGCATCTGCGCTTCCTGACAGCCAAGCGTAAGTGACGCGCTTTTCTGCCGCGGCGCTTACCTACTTGTTGCAAATTTGCAAAGTGCGCATGCGTGATGCGCTACACATGCCACTAAACCTCACACTTTGTACTTCTTTCCGGTCAGTGCCATTAACACTATCGACTTTAACTGGTCGGGTCGTATTAGTTCATTTCCTCGGTTTTATCTCAAGATTAGTAAATAATAGCACAATGTCAGTGCTGGACAATCCAAAGAGGTGAGAGAGAATTAGAGAAACAGAATGCCTGGAAAAAAATTTCATCAGGTAATTGGGTGGTGCAGGTTAAAAATACTTGAAAAATGTTTTGACATTGAATTATCTTCTCCTCTTCTACCTTTCACAGATTAGACCTGCCGACCTGTTCTGCCCTCAGTTTCATCTTTTGCGTGGCCATTCTATGTCCCTCTTCCTTCTGGCTTGGTATTGTAAGGTCGTATCTGGAATCCTCATTTCTTTCATTCATTCCAGATTTCCAGTTTTGTTTTTGTTCTTCTACTTTGTATTTACAGCAAAAATATTCAGTGCTCGTCTTATGTTTTCACTATACGCCCTATCAAACGTTGCAGTTTTGTTTCGGACTAGGTATTTCCCTTGGAATACCACTGCCTTAGTTTCATTTAGTGCTACCTTAAAATTACAATCGTGTCTAATAAAGTTTAAAAGATTGACTGATTTTAGTAGTATATCTCCAGAATTTTCCATTAACACAATGCCATCTGCATATAATAGTATATTAATATGTTCATTCTTGTTTATATGCATCCGTTCTGTTCCACTTTCTTTCGGTTTTAGGATGGCGTCGCCTGTATAAATATTAAAAACAATAACCAGTAAACTATACCCTTGTCTCCCTCCTTGGTTTAATAAAATACTTTCTCATGTGTTATCAGTTATACAATTATATTTTAGAAAACTGCCAGCTTTCGAACCCAGCTGAAGTTTAAAAGTAATATACGCACATCAAAAAAAGTTTTCCGTCACCCCGGTTCCCTGAACTCCTGAAGAAAGACGTTGACTGTGTATATTGTATCCCAGACACAGTCCCTTTGACTGTTCAGAGATGTCACGAAACCCGGCCAAAGATGTAAACAACCATGCATGAGCAGCACCTATTAGACGATCTGAAAATCACTGTAAAATGCGTGGAAGTACGTGTACAATATTTTATCACAAATTGTGCAAAACGTCACTGGCAAAACCTCGTAAAATAATCTTTAGAGAGAGTATACGCACAGGATATCACAAAATGGGTTCAAAAATGCAAAATTATACAGTAATCCGTATGCATATATTACACAGAGCACTCAGATTCTTCCTACTTGTGGGAATAAAACGGGAGAGGCAGGTAACAATATGTACACTAGTAAATACACTACTGGCCATTAAAATTGCTACACGAAGAAGAAATGCAGATGATAAACGGGTATTCATTGGACAAATATATTATACTAGAACTGACATGTGATTACATCTTCACGCAATTTGGGTGCATAGATCCTGAGAAATCAGTACCCAGAACAACCACTTCTGGCCGTAATAACGGCTTTGATACGCCTGGGAATTGAGTCAGAGGTTGGATGGCGTGTACAGGTACAGCTGCCAATGCAGCTTCAACACAATATCACAGTTCATCTAGAGTAGTGACTGGCGTATTGTGACGAGCCAGTTGCTCGGCAACCATTGACCAGACTTTTCAATTGGTGAGAGATCTGGAGAATGTGCTGGCCAAGGCAGCAGTCGAACATTTTCTGTATCCAGAAAGGCCTGTACAGGACCAGCAATATGCCGTCGTGCATAATCCTGCTGAAATGTAGGGTTCCGCAGGGATCGAATGAAGGGTAGAGCCACGGGTCGTAACACATCTGAAATGTAACGTCCACTGTTTAAAATGCCGTCAATGTGAACAAGAGGTGACCGAGACGTGTTACCAATGGCACCCCATACCATCACGCCGGGTGATACGCCAGAATGGCGATGACAAATACGCGCTTCCAATGTGCCTTCACCGCGATGTCGCCAAATACGGATGTGACCATCATGATGCTGTAAACAGAACCTGGATTCATCCGAAAAAATGATGTTGTGCCATTCGTGCACCCAGGTACGTCGTTGAGTACATCATCGCAGGCACTCTACATCTACATCTACATCTACATCCATACTCCGCAAGCCACCTGACGGTGTGTGGCGGAGGGTACCTTGAGTACCTCTATCGGTTCTCCCTTCTATTCCAATCTCGTATTGTTCGTGGAAAGAAGGATTGTCGGTATGCCTCTGTGTGGGCTCTAATCTCTCTGATTTTATCCTCATTGTCTCTTCGCGAGATATACGTAGGAGGGAGCAATATACTGCTTGACTCCACGGTGAAGGTATGTTCTCAAAACTTGAACAAAAGCCCGTACCGAGCTACTGAGCGTCTCTCCTGCAGAGTCTTCCACTGGAGTTTATCTATCATCTCCGTAACGCTTTCGCGATTACTAAATGATCCTGTAACGAAGCGCGCTGCTTTCCGTTGGATCTTCTCTATCTCTTCTATCAACCCTGTCTGGTACGGATCCCACACTGCTGAGCAGTATTCAAGCAGTGGGCGAACAAGCGTACTGTAACCTACTTCCTTTGTTTTCGGATTGCATTCCCTTAGGATTCTTCCAATGAATCTCAGTCTGGCATCTGCTTCACCGACGATCAACTTTATATGATCATCTCATTTTAAATCACTCCTAATGCCTAATCCCAGATAATTTATGGAATGAACTGCTTCCAGTTGCTGACCTGCTATATTGTAGCTAAATGATAAGGGATCTATCTTTCTATGTATTCGCAGCACATTACACTTGTCTACATTGAGATTCAATTGCCATTCCCTGCACCATGCGTCAATTCGCTGCAGATCCTCCTGCATTTCAGTACAATTTTCCATTGTTACAACCACTCGATATATCATAGTATCATGCGCAAAAAGCCTCAGTTAACTTTCGATGTCATCCACAAGATCATTTATGTATATTGTGAATAGCAACGGTCCTACGACACTCCCCTGCGGCACATCTAAAATCACTCTTACTTCGGAAGACTTCTCACCATTGAGAATGACATGCTGCGTTCTGTTATCTAAGAACTCTTCAATCCGATCACACAATTGGTCTGATAGTCCACATGCTCTTACTTTATTCATTAAACGACTGTGGGGAACTCTATCGAATGCCTTGCGGAAGTCAAGAAACACGGCATCTACCTCGGAACCTGTGTCTGTGGCCCTCTGAATCTCGTGGACGAACAGCGCGGGCTGGGTTTCACACGATCGTCTTTTTCGAAACCCATGCTGATTCCTACAGAGTAGATTTCTAGTCTCCAGAAAAGTCATTATACTCGAACATAATACGTGTTCCAAAATTCTACAACAGATAGACGTTAGAGATATAGGCCTATAGTTCTGCACATCTGTTCGACGTCCCTTCTTGAAAACGGGGATGACCTGCGCCCTTTTCCAACCCTTTGGAACGCTACGCTCTTCTAGAGACCTACGGTACACCGCTGCAAGAAGGGGGACAAGTTCCTTCGCGTACTCTGTGTAAAATCGAACTGTGGTATCCCATCAGATCTAGCGGCCTTTCCTCTTTTGAGCGATTTTAATTGTTTCTCTATCCCTCTGTCGTCTATTTCGATATCTACCATTTTGTCATTTGTGCGACAATCTAGAGACGGAACTTCAGTGCAGTCTTCCTCTGTGAAACAGCTTTGGAAAAAGACATTTAGTATTTTGGCCTTTAGTTTGTCATCCTCTGTTTCAGTACCATTTTGGTCACAGAGTTTCTGGACATTTTGTTTTGATCCATCTACCGCTTTGACATAAGAGCAAAATTTCTTAGGATTTTCTGCCAAGTCAGTACATAGAACTTTACTGTCGAATTCATTGAACGCCTCTCGCATAGCCCTCCTCACACTACATTTCGCTTCGCGTAATTTTTGTTTGTCTGCAAGGCTTTGGCTATGTTTATGTTTGCTGTGAAGTTCCCTTTGCTTCCGCAGCAGTTTTCTAACTCGGTTGTTGTACCACGGTGGCTCTTTTCCATCTCTTACAATCTTGCTTGGCACATACTCATCTAACGTATATTGTACGATGGTTTTGAACTTTGTCCACTGATCCTCAACACTATCTGTACCTGAGATAAAACTTTTGTGTTGAACCATCAGGTACTCTGAAATCTGCTTTTTGTCACTTTTGCTAAACAGAAAAATCTTCCTACCTTTTTTAATATTTCTATTTACGGCTGAAATCATCGATGCCGTCACCGCTTCATGATCGCTGATTCCCTGTTCTGCGTTAACTGTTTCAAATAGTTCGGGTCTGTTTGTCACCAGAAGGTGTTATCGCCACGAGTCGGTTCTTTGTTTAACTGCTCAAGGTAGTTTTCAGATAAAGCACTTAAAGAATTTCAGTGGATTCTTTGTCCCTACCCCCCGTTAAGAATGTTTGAGTCTCCCAGTCTATATCTGGCAAATTAAAATCTCCACCCAGAACTATAACATGGTGGGGAAATCTACTCGAAATATTTTCCAGATTATCCTTCAGGTGCTCAGCCACAACAGCTGCTGAGCCAGGGGGCCTATAGAGACAGCCAATTGCCATCTCTGAGCCTGCTTTAACCGTGACCTTCACCCAAATTATTTCACATTGGGATCTCTGTCAATTTCCTTCGATACTATTGCACTTCTTATCGCTATAAACACGCCTCCCCCTTCACTGTCCAGCCTGTCTCTGCGGTATACATTCCAATCTGAGCTTAAAATTTCATTTCTGATTACATCTGGTTTCAGCCAACTTTCTGTCCCTAGTACTATGTGGGCATTGTGACCGTTTATTAATGAGAGCAGTTCTGGGACCTTTCTATAGACGCTCCTGCAGTTTCCTATTAGCAGATTAATATTGTTATTCCCCGTTGCATTTTGCCTACTCCTACCTTGCCGCGTCTCAGGAGTCGTCTTGTCGGGCCTAGGGAGGGAATTCTCTAACCTAAAAAACCCCCATGTGCACTCCACACGTACTCCGCTACCCTTGTAGCCGCTTCCTGCGTGTAGTGCACGCCTGACCTATTCAGGGGGACCCTATATTTCTCCACCCGATAGCCGAGGTCGAGAAATTTGCACCCCAGACCTCCGCAGAATCGTCTGAGCCTCTGGTTTAAGCCTTCCACTCGGCTTCAAACCAGAGGACCTCGATCGGTTCTGGGAACGATACTACAAATACTTAGCTCCGATTCCACCCCGCGAGCGAGGCTTTCCGCCTTTACCAACTCCGCCAACCACCTGTATGTACTGAGGATGACCTCTGAACCCAGACGGCAGGAGTCATTGGTGCCAACATGAGCAACAATTTGCAGTCGGGTGCACCCAGTGCTCTCTGTCGCCGCCGGCAGGGCCTCCTCCACATCTCGGATGAGACCCCCCGGCAAGCAGACAGAGTGAACACTGCCCTTCTTCCCCGACCTTTCCGCTATTTCCCTAAGGGGCTCCATCACCCGCCTAACGTTGGAGCTCCCAGTCACTAATAAACCCCTCCCCCCGTGTGCCTGCTCGGACCTTGCTCAAGGAGCGGCCACATGCCCACAAAACAGGCAGGCGGGCGATGCCACACGGCCTGCCTCCACGTTGACCCTCCGCCTCGTGCTACGCGAACGCCGCTAAACCCGCCACTCCCCTTGGGGAGAGGGTGGCCCAACCGCGCCCGGTACCCGCGAAGATGTCTCGACAGCAGGGACAGTGGGTGAAGCATGTAACACCTGGGGTGTACCACGCGACGCACCAGAATCCCCACTGCCGCTACACTCCGAGGCAGCAGCCTGAAGACGGCTGACCGCAGCCGTTCAGCTGCTCACGAACAGTGGCCAGCTCCTCCTGCGTCCGTACACAGCAGTCACACATCCTATCCATCCTAAGAAATCAATTTACTGTAGAGAGTTAATCAACTTTTAACTAGACTGCTAATTCACTAAAGGTGTTTGATAGTTTACTAAATTGTGGTTACTAGACACTTCTTGTATAAAACAATGAAAATAGCACTACCTGTCTCTGGACTGTATTCAAAACAAACACTAGCACTACTGGCACTGTGGCTGACTGAAGTGACTCTGTCTGACTGCATTCAAAACAAATACGAAATCTATGGAACGCTATTAGTAGCACTCGACAATTAAAGCTTCCTAAAAGTAAAAACACACGGAAGAAGTGACAAGTAAGAAAAATACAGTTAATACTTAAATTAACGTAGCTCTCTGCACAGCAGACGTGACGTAAACGGCAGTTACGACGACACTGTCTGTGATGCAGCGTCAAGGGTAACCGCAGCCATGGTCTCTGAGCTGATAGTCCATGCTGCTGCAAACGTCGTCGAACTGTTCGTGCAGATGGTCGTTGTCTTGCAAACGTCCCCGTCTGTTGACTCGGGGATCGAGACGTGGCTGCACGAGCCGTTACAGCCAAGCGGATAAGATGCCTGTCATCTCGACTGATAGTGATACGAGGCCGTTGGGATCCAGCACAGCGTTCCGTATTACCCTCCCGAACCAACCGATTCCATATTCTGCTAACAGTCATTGGATCTCGACCAACGCGAGCAGCAGTGTCGCAATACGATAAACCGCAGTCGCGATAGGCTACAATCCGACCTTTATCAAAGTCGGAAACGTGATGGTACGCATTTCTCCTCCTTACATGATGCATCACAACAACGTTTTACCAGGCAACGCCGGTCAACTGCTGTTTGTGTATGAGAAATCGGTTGGAAACTTTGCTCGTGTTAGCACGTTGTAGGTGTCGCCACCGGCGCAACCTTGTGTGAATGCTCTGAAAAGCTAATAATTTGCATATCACAGCATCTTCTTCCTGTCTGTTAAATTTCGCGTCTGTAGCACGTCATCTTCGTGGTGTAGCAATTTTAATGTCCAGTAGTGTATTTAACTGGAAAACTAATGTGTTCCTGAACACCGCCGAGGCAGTACAAATGGTATGTGTCTGTCTCCTGGTATGGTTCAAATTCTTCATTTGTGTGGCCATTGCGCCCCTAGGTGCTTTACAGTAAGTGAAGGTATTCCAACTCCGTCTTTGCAACTACAAAAAAATTCGTATTTACTTTACGAAACGCGTTTCGTTTTATTCATTTATAAGGTCGTCAGTGATAGAATTGTAGCCTGATTTCCCCTTACATTAAAGTGTTGTCTGTATGCACATTCCCCAGATATTCCTGCCTTTGGCTCTGAAGTTTTTGACCTAAATCTGTTTTGGCTTGCAGCATTAACACATTTCTTCACGTAAAACATTTCAAAATATTTCACGACTAATGTTTGTTGACGTTCTGTAACTAAACGTATGTTTGTGACAGATCTAAAATATCTTTAATAATACTGTTATTTTCTGTGAGATGTCGCACAAATGTGCACAAATGGAAAATTCGCGAAGCTGCGGTATGTCAATGGCTCAGCGGACGGTAACATTTCAGAGGCATGATGCGCGTATCGTGAAAGGTACTGACTGAGGAAACAGCCGAACCAAAAGACTTCTGAAAGTATCCACTGCAGCCTACGCGAGCAAGGGAGCCTCGTAGGCCTAGCATGGGGTGTACTTACACTGTTTATCGAAGTACTGGAGTGAGCATAGCGGGGCAGGTCAGCAGTCGAATTTCTGTGCCCGGGGACTGGATGTTTGTGTTTTCCTCATCATTTCATTACCATCATCATCATTCGTGACAGTGGCTAATTGAACTGTGTAAAAATTGGACTGTGTCAAAATTGGGACTTAGTACAGGCGCTGATGACCAGGCAGTTGAGCGCTCCACAAACCAAACATCATCATCAGGAGCAGCAGCAGTCGAATGTAGAGCTCGTGATGATCGCGTTGAATGGAACGCATACAAGCTGTCTTCTGCTTGTCTCCTGCCGGCGGTTACTGTGACGATTTTGGGACGTTCCTTAACACTGCAGCTGCCGTGTCGCCGACGGATAGAGCGTCATTTGCAAAGAACAAAATCCAGGTCGACACAAGTGCTCTTGAAACTATCCAATGATTCCATCAACAGAGGATGTCGAGTAACATTTGAGCAAATATCGCTGGTGTCTCCTTTTTGAGAAGCTACATTCTTTTGAATAGAATTACTAGTCAGAAGCACCCGGGTTTCTTGCGTATCAAGATTGCGAGTTTTCATGTAGCATGTGATACTCCATCTTTACAATAGCTCTGCCCCGTGAAAGATGGACCAGACACTGATACAGTAGCTGCTTAATATTAAGTTGAATACGCAGCACAATTAACCCTTCCTATACCCACAGTTGGCGAGAATCTCTCTCGGTGCGAACGGAATCTCGTGACAGGAAGAGAGCGAAGGTCACTCTACATCTACATCTACATCTACATCCATACTCCGCAAGCCACCTGACGGTGTGTGGCGGAGGGTACCTTGAGTACCTCTATCGGTTCTCCCTTCTATTCCAGTCTCGTATTGTTCGTGGAAAGAAGGATTGTCGGTATGCCTCTGTGTGGGCTCTAATCTCTCTGATTTTATCCTCATGGTCTCTTCGCGTGATATACATAGGAGGGAGCAATATACTGCTTGACTCCTCGGTGAAGGTATGTTCTCGAAACTTCAACAAAAGCCCGTACCGAGCTACTGAGCGTCTCTCCTGCAGAGTCTTCCACTGGAGTTTATCTATCATCTCCGTAACGCTTTCGCGATTACTAAATAATCCTGTAACGAAGCGCACTGCTCTCCGTTGGATCTTCTCTATCTCTTCTATCAACCCTATCTGGTACGGGTCCCACACTGCTGAGCAGTATTCAAGCAGTGGGCGAACAAGCGTACTCTCATTTATAAGCTGGGTAAAGGAATGGATGCATGGAATTTAAGACCAATGTCCCCAATGTATGTGCGTTGTTGGCTCCTAAAGCATAATTTAAGGTCTAGCATTATAATTATTTATGGAAGGTATGGTGCTTTTCTCAAAGAATCAACACAGGTTCGGGAAAAATACACTTTTGAAACACAACTTGCCTTTTTGGCACACCATATCTCGTAAATAGTTGGCACGGGTGAAGAAGTTGAACAGGCCCTCTCAGATTTCCAACAGGCCTTCAATACTGTATCCACTGACAATTAAAAATATGATCATTCGGAGAGTCTTCGCTAATGTATGATGGGTTTGGCGAATTTTTGACTGTCAGAACCCTGTACGTTATTCTAGACGCCGAATATTTAAAAGAAACGAAAATAACGTCGGGTGCGTCACAGTGAAACGTAATAAGATGGATGTGTTCTCAATATGCAGTACATAAACGATATACTATGTTGCGTCAGTATACTTATCGAATTATTCGCTGACTATCCTGCTGTCTACAAGATTGGTCCATATGCAAGTTTTGGTTTGTGTCCCGAATTAGTCCCCTATTAAATCTGAAAAAAGACAAGATAAAGCATATAACGGGAGAGAAGATGCATAGCATCTGATTACAAAATTAGTGGTAAACTTTAGAACCCTATCACGTCCTTTTATATATATGTGTAATGCGGCGTAGCGATATGAAATGAGACGAATACCTAAAATCAGCTGTACAGAAGGTGAATGTGATATTTAAATTTGTTGTGATCACGATGGAAAAGTGTGGTGCATCTGTATGATCCAGCGTCTAGATGCCGTGTCTTGTAACATGACAAAAAGTGTCGCACGAATTTAGAGACGCACTGCTACAATTACCACAGATCACTATTGCTGTACTGACCGAGCAGTATGGGATGGCGCATTATCGTGATGCAGAATCCAATTATCAGCAATGTTGGCATGGGCAGGAAGAACTCTTTTACGAAGTCTTTCTAAAATTTCTTTGTACTAATATTGGTTAACTGTTTGTCCAGGAGGCACCCAATGTTTATGAACAACTCCCTTGGAATCAAAGAAGCACACAAGCATGCATTTCACTTTTGACTTTGACATGCGAGCTTTTTTTGGTCTGGGTGATCCCTTTGACCACCATTGCGAACTTTGGCGTTTTGTCTCTGGATCATACTGAAAAGCTTTCTGAAGCTTACCTTAAGTTGTCGTCTCGTTTTCACCCAATTTAACGCAAAAATAAATGGCATACCGTTGCGCAATATTATGCAGTTCCATTTCCGTGACAAGAGACACAAACACGTGTTAACTTATTAAGCACAACCCACGACTGAGCAGTTGCATCGATGTTCTGCTTGGACTAGAAGCAGCTCATAGACCAAGGTCAAAGATTTTGTGCCTACGCAAGCCTGCAGGGTTGCCACATCTTGCAAAGAAAATCAGTCTCATTACTTTATTGTCGCACCTCATACACTCATGCTCAGGAAAAACAGAACATCTTGAACGACTGGAGATAGGACATTCTTAATCACAGGACATGTAGATTAGTATGTTCTGCAGAAATGATTAGCATTTCATTCACCTCGGTTCAGCATGTGTCCTCTTGCCTAGTATACCCTGGGTCCGCCTTGAGCCCCGATAACTCATTCAATGCATGATGGCATCAACGCGTATAAAACGCGAATGGTGTCCTGTGGTATAGCCATCCATGCCGCATTCACCTTGTTCCAAAGTTCATCTGTGGTAGTCAGCATTGAGTCACAGCGCTGCACCCCTTTTTCACCAATCCTAAACATTTCCGATTGGTGAGAAGTCTGGTGATCAGGCGGAGCAGAGCAAAAGATTGACATCCTCTGACATCAAGAAGACACGTATTCATGCAGCAACATGTGGTCGTGCACTGGCTTGCTGAAAAATGGCATCTGAGGTGGTGTGTACAAAGGTTATGGCTACAGGCAGGAGAATGTCATTCACGTAAGTTACACTGCCCTGAGTTGTACCCGGCAGCATCCTACACCATAAGGCCTCGAGTTGGCACTGTTAGTCTTTGAATTCAGTCACTGTGATGCCGCTCCCCCCGTCTGAGGCGAACCAAAATGTGACCATCATTTTCAAACAAGCAGAACCCGGATTCGTCCGAAAACACTATCTGATGGCGTTACTGTCCACAATGACATCGTTTCATACACCATTGCCATCTAGCATGTTTCTGCACATTCGACAGAAATGTGGACTACGCACACGTAACCTGTGCCGCAGTAGACGGCGACGGACTGTCACCCCTAGTAGTGCACGATGTATTACACTGTTACACTGTTGCGCCAGAGCCGAGGAGGACGTAGATCTGTCCTGCAACGCGATTACGATGATGTGTCGATTTCTTGGGAGGTGGTCTGGATAGGGTAACCTGACCCATCTCGTCGTGTTGTACGGCCTTCCGTGAACCATTCTGAACACACCCGTTGCACTACCGAACACTTAATCCTACACGAGCAGCAGTTTCCCACATGGATGTAGCACATTCTCTCATGCTAATAATACGCCCTCTTTAAATTCACAGACCTGACGGTACGGTTCGCGCATACGTCTGCGAGGCATTCCGCGCGTCTGCTCAAGTCATACAGATCCATCCATTACTCTCGGTTTATAGCGGCAACGAGCGCCACAGGCACATTTTACGTGGTGTTGCAACGCAATATCGATGTTGACCTTGAACCCGCGGCTGACGTGGTTCAAATGCTAATCATTTCTGTAGAATATATTGACTTACACGTCGTGTGAATATGAACGTCATACCTCTAGTCGTTCAAGGTTTTCTGTTTTTTCTGAAAATGAGCATAATTTCGTACATGTACACACCGTCAGCGAGTATGTAAATACTAGGGCTATTCGGAAAGTAAGCCCCGATTGATCGCAAAATGGAAACCACTGCGAAATTCAGAAATATTTTATCTGCAACAGTTAGGTACAGCTTCCAGTCACTGCTCTACATAGTCACCGCTCCGACTAAGACATTTGTCGTAGCGTTGTACCAACTTTCCAATACCCTCATCATAGAAGGCAGCCGCCTGTACTTCCCGCCAATTCTCTACGCTCATCTATAGCTCGTTGTCTGTGCGAAAATATTGTCTTCATAGCCAGTAGTTAATGTGAGCAGAGATGAAACACACAGGGAGCCAATTACGGGCTACAGTGCGGGTCATCAAACACTTCCCATCTAAGACGCTGCAGGAGCATTTTCATTGCCCCTGCAGACTGCGACCGAGAATTGGCACGAAGTAGGAACCGCATGACAGTTCTGTAATGTGGGCTGCATAACATCAGGCGAAATTTCTCACCAGGACCTCATACTTTGCGGGATACACTATTTTCTACGCGTCTTTATGTGCTCACCATGAGCTCAGAACCGAAAAGAGCGATGTGATGCAACCGACAGCCATACTAGAGACACTGTCGAACACATATGTGCAAAGATTGATTAGATTTTCACAGTGGTTTCCATTTCTTGACCGATCGGAACTTACTTTCCGAATATCCCTCCTAATTAAAGTTCCATTTCTCTGTGGCAGGTAAACAGCCACAATATTGCATTAGTGTCGTTTGTGTTTAGTGCTGTTACAGGACCGGTAAGCTATGTAAGATGCGTGAACAGCGCCAGATGTTCAGTGATCGTTGCCAAGGGCACGGAGATGCCTCGTACTCGTGTGAGACAGCAGTATCAGCAGCTAACAGTATTTGAAGGGTCTCATTTCGATTTTCGATTTGACGAGCTGGTCGAATCGTGCAATTTCTAGATTTGTGTGGCATTCGGATGGCTCAATATTCGAAAGCACGTAAACGTGAGAGCTGGCATACGTGTCGTCCAGGCGCTGATCCACTACGTTTAACCACAACAAGGTAGGATCGCCACATTATGCACCAAGCACAAGCACATTTGCATGTGCCATCTGAGAACAAGCAATGGACTCTCTGCAACATTCTGTGTGATCCCACGCAGAAGGCGAGCTGGGGAAACACCGTCCCATGCCTAGGTTGAACACCAGAACACAAACAACTGTGTTTGGAGAGGTGTCATGACCAGGAAGCATGTGTTCAGTGGCGCAATGTCTTCAAAGATGAATTATGCTTCTGCACTACTACGGATGACGATCGTCGGCGAGTATGGCGGTGAACTGGATAGAAGTCCCATTCTTCCAATCCTTTGGCGAGGCACAACGGCGTTACTCCTGGAGTCCTGGCGAGGGAAGCCATCGGGTATGACTTCGTTCAAGGCTGGAAGTGAGTGAGAGAACCGTGATGGCACATTGATTCGTCATGAACAACCTGTGTCCTCATGTGTTATCTCTCAGGTGACAGTATCACAGTGTAAGTTTTCAACAGGAAAGTGCCCATTCACATATGACACGTGTCTCCACGAACTGCCTGCGTGATATTAAGGTACTCCCATGGACAACAAGATTCCCAGATCTGTTCCCAACAGAACATGCGAGGCACCAGCTCGGGTGTCAACTCTGTCCCATGGCCAGTATTCAGGGTATCAAGGACCAGCTGCAACAGTGGCCAACTTGCCTCAGGAAAGGATACAACGGCCTCAAGAAACCTGCAAGAACACCCCCCCCCCCCCCCCGCACTGGTACTAAACCTCCAGAAATGTCTCAGTTTAGCTGGTGAGTCCGTATATCGTGGTATACGGGGAGTAGAGTATAATTGACTACGCTTTCCCACCCGAGTTTTGCGATAATTAAGCCAGTTCGTCCTTGAAGTAACTTCGTGAGGTGCTCCGTAGAAATTCTTCCTACCTGTTATGTGAAGATGCTCTCGTAGTGTTCGTAGTTTTATGTCCCCCTTGCAGAGCCGTAGCAGCGCCGACGGATTCTGAAAGTGCGGAACTACTGCCTATCTTGGCAGCCCGGCTAGCCGCGGGGTCTAACGCACTGCTTCCCGAGCGGGAAGGCGTGCCAGTCCCCGGCACGAATCCGCCCGGCGGATTAGTGTCGAGGTGCGGTGTGCTGACCAGCCTGTGGACGGATTTTAAGGCGGTTTCCCATCTGCCTCGGCGAATGCGGGCTGGTTCCCCTTATTCCGCCTCAGTTACACTGTGTCGGCGATTGCAGCGCAAACTCCGTTTCCACGTACGCGTACACCATAATTACTCTACCACGCAAAAATTTGGTGTTACACTCTTCTGGTATGAGACGTTCCCAGGGGAGGAGGGGATCCACTGGAGGCCGAACCGCACAAGAACCCTGGGTTCGGTGTGGGGCGGCGGTGGGGTGGGGTGGGTGGTCTGCTGTGGCCTGTTGTGGAGTTGTGAACCACTGAGGACTACAGAGGGACGAAGCCTCTCCGTCATTTCTAGGTCCCCAGTTCAATACACAACACACACACACACACACACAGTCTATGTTTAATGTAATGAAACGGGAAGAAGTTTTTTGTGCAAATAATTCCAACAAGGAATGCCATTACGGTGCGTTTATTTAAGAAACATCGTAAAATGAACTTGTTCACGCTGATTATAAGCTAACTATTGACGGTATGAGAGCATGATCTGCCACATGAATACATCGAAAAGCATCCTATGGACGACTGCTGACTATGGCATACAGTCTGTAATTTAAGCGTACAGTCGATATAGTTCGTATCAGATCGTATTTCTTCGGTTATGTCGAAGTTATTCATTTATTTATTAATATCAATGCTTCCTGCATTGTAAAATTACTGAAAATAACAATAATGAAAGAATAAATGTTCTTTCCATTTCTATCTCTTTGCTGACGTCACGAGTGATTTCTAATCGACGCCTCATTCCACTGGCTCTGTGAAAGCGCCTCTGTTAGCTAGTGTGGGAACCTACCGCTCGCTCCTCACTGCGCACGTACTGCAGCGCCGATACGCACGTGAAATAGCAAAACTGGAAATAAAGTAAAATGTCCTATTATCTGCAAATAAGGGGTATCTCACAACCCCAAACGAATCAGTGCATGCATCTGGGCAAAAGGAGGCGCAATGTCATACTAATAAATGGGCTCATGTTGTCAAGTTCTTTGTAAATTTGACTCGATTTTGTATCACCAAAATGAAATCACACACCCTCTCAACTCGTGAAATTTCATGTCAGTTCCCCCTCCGCTTCTGGGTATTTCACTTTTTTTATCAGACAATGTACATATAGATGTAGCATGACTGCTTGTATGCTTCCGTGTGAACTATCAACAATATTATTTTACCTTCACAGTACCTACAAGAATGATATGTAGGGGGCTCACGAATGTTCGAGCGTGCTGACGTTGATTAACAGTTCTTGAAACATTCTAACTGGATTGTAGCGAGATATTATACATAGTGCAGTGTAAATTCATTGTCCCCTACTAGATCACCATCATACTGAGCCACGCAGTTGAGATGCAGTCCAGTGAAGGTCGTAGTAATGGTTCGTGAGCACTTTCATTCGTAGACGAACTGCATTTCCCAACATAATATCAATAAATCAAAGCTTGTTACTCTTTTACCTTCAACTAAAACTACTGAATGTCCCTACATATTGTTACTCTCAAGTATTTACACTGATTGTAGTTGTTATCCATTTACCTGCATTACGAGCTACTTTCCTGTTTCTGTGCTCCATAATTTTGTCAAGATCTTATTGTTAGTTACTACAATTTTCTTCGAATGATTATAGATAATTAGACGTCCACGAAATGTCTGAGATTTCATTATCGTTACTCGCTAGGTAATTATTCTGTGATGTGGCAGAAATTGACTTAGCACACTTCGCTGAGACACTCCTATCTCTCCTTTCAGGACCATAAGACGGGATGTTCCAACCGAGAAGTCGTCAGTCTAGTCTCACCCCTGGCTAGGTGTCCAATATGAACGTATTTTCTCTATCAGATGTCAACGTAGTATGAAATCTAAAGTTTTTCAAAACTCTAGAAATACCTACTTCATCTTTCTTCCTTTGTTCATGACTTTGAGGAAAACAAGGGCACAGCGGGATAGATTCTATATGATTAATGTTTCTCATACCCACACTGATTTCCATGATAAAGATCTTTTATTCCTAGAACCTCTTCGTGTTAGAACGCAGAATAAGTCATGCCAGAGAATAAAAACGAACTGTAATGTACATCGTCACAGCAAACATTCGCAGTCAAGTTGATTTGTCTTCCAATCACCTTTTCCTTCTTTTTTATCTAGTCAGCTACGTAACGAATATACATGAGCCTTTCAGCTGTTATTTATTTACTTATTCCTTATTTTTAATTTCATTTTATGTTTATTTCATGCATGTACAATCGATTTCGAAACAATGTTCTCTCATCTTCAAGTACCTGTTAAGCGTGCTTCACGAATCGAATGCTGTAAGTATCTTAACCGTTATCCCACGAAAGAAGCCGAGCCTGTCATGTGTCTGCCACAATCTTTGATAATACACCGAACACCCTCTCGAAAAGAGATGTATGACACGAATTATCAGACTGTGTACCGGACGCATTAAAGACGTCTCCCTCAATCGAACGACAATTAAGGTACGGTGTGACACAGAATAATGAGAATGTTTGAAATGGGCAGGTGGCAGCACTGCGGGTTAATGACAACGAGTAAACAGTCCGCCATTCCAGTAATCATGGATCAGTGGAACGGACAACAGCGTGCGTTAGCCATAAAAATGTTTTATAAAAACAATGATAGTTCGGTAGCGGCACAGAGGGAGTTTCAACGTTTTTATAATTTAGGGCGTCATGATGCCGTTCCGTCGAAACACGCGATAAAATGTTGGATTAATAACTTTGAATAGGCTAGATCTGACCTCAAGAAGAAACCAACAGAAGGACCAAGAAGTGTGCGTTCTCCAGCGAACATTGATGTTGTATGCGAGTCTGTCATACGGCGCCCACAGCGTTCAATTTTTAAGCAAGCAGCAGTGGTTGGAATGTTCGCAGAATTATTCATTTTCATTTAAAATTTCATCTGTACAAACTACAGATAGTGCAACAATTGAAGGACAACGATTACTTGTTGCGATTAGGATTCCGTCAAGAAATAATAACAAAAATAAACAATGACAATGAACTTCTAAACAAGTTGTGGATGTCAGATGAGGCACATTTTCATCTCACAGGTTATGTGAATAAACAGAACTACCGTTACCCGGCAAACACAAATCCCAATGACGTTCATGAGTGCCCTTTACACGCTAGTAAAATGACAGTCTGGTGTGGTGTTTCATCACATGGGATTATCGGACCGTATTTCTTCGCAACTGAACAGGGAAACACAATAACTGTCAATGCCGATCGTTACGTGGAGATGTTACGAACTTTCGTTACACCTGCATTGAACAGCTCCCTAAACGTTCAAGAAGCCTGGTTTCAACAGGACGGAGCGACATCGCAAACAGCTCGGCATTCAATGGCATACGTGCGAGAATTGTTCGGTAGCATTCCCTGGCCCCGTAGATCGCCAAATTTATCCGTTTGTGATTTTTTCTTGTGGAGCTACCTCAAGAGCAAAGACTACACGACTGGACCAAGAACCCTGGATTAGTTAAAGCAGAGAATTCGGGATGCAATTCACAGTATCACAGCGGAGATGTTGCAGCGGTCAATGAGGAACCTCAACAGCAGATTTCACGAATGTATTCGTACAGGAGGACGCCATCTAAAAGACGTAATTTTTTAAAAATGATAAATGTCATCAATGTTTCGTAAATTTCAAAGTTGTAATGTTTCAATTACTATGAATACAATTTCTTTCCTTCATCACTCCTAGTTTTATTGGTTTGTGGAAATGTTCCCGTCTTTCTGTGTCACCCTGTACTTAACGGCATCATATAGCTGTGTCCTGAGACTTGATCAGATAGTATAGCTGTGAGAAAATAACATCTAACACACAGCAGCTACGATGTCATAAACTGAGTGGCAGTGATAACACAGAACTGAAACAGTGATTCTGGTTTTGAAGTTAAAATACACGCTTGCTGGTAATTAAGTAATGCGAGTTCTATGAACAGCTGTTGCTTTTGTTTCTAATGACACTAGCCATATAAGTAATAGAGGACAGTACTTCATTCTGCAGCTATTGCAGTATTTAGATCTTCAAGTAAAGCTTTCCGCTAGGTTCCGACACACTCCAGGCATAATTTCTCCCCATCTTCCAGAAACGTGGTGAATAATTTAGACACCTTTTCGAAGTGGTGAGAAAAGAAAGACGTAAGGTTAAAGCTTAGCGTCCCGTCCTTAACCGTTTCATTAGAGACAGAGCACAAGCTCGCGCTGAACAACAACGAGGAATAAAATTAACTGTGAAATTTCCAAAGGACCATTGCAACGTTCTAATCCAGTGATTTAGGAAACATGCTCCTGCGCCAGTCGAGTATCTTAATTATTGCGACACGGTGATCGCATCAGATTTGTGGGTGGTTTAACCCTGCACCCAGTCAGAACTTTACTTCATCTCAAAAACTTGCTGAGTTTCAGTTGGCTTACTGAGAACATCAAACCGGGATATTCATTAGGTTTTCTTTGAATCACGATGATACATCCTTCATAGACAGTAATTTTGTCATACTGACACAGAACTATCCGCGAAAGGCAAAGGTCCCGAGTTCGAGTCTCGGTCCAGCACACAGTTTTAATCTGCCAGGAAGTTTCATATCATCGCACACTCCGCTGCAGAGTGAAAATCTCATTCTGGAAACATCTCCAGGCTGTGGCTAAGCCTCGTCTCCGCAATATCTTTTCTTCCAGGAGTGCTAGTTCTGCAAGGTTCGCAGAAGAGCTTGTGTGAAGTTTGGAAGGTACGAGACGAGGTACTGGGAGAAACGAAGCTATGAGGATGGGTCGTGGGTCGTGCTTGGGTAGCTCAGATGGTAGAGCACTTGCCCGAAAACTCAAAGTTCCCGAGTTCGAGTCTCGGTCCGGCACATTGTTTTAATCTGCCAGGAAGCTTCCGAAGAAAATGTGATAGCGAAGTGTTGCGACAGTGTGAGGAAAATACAATTGTGTAAAAATTTTTTCTTAAACGATAGGATTCATTTTGCCATGGATCAAAATTATTGGACCAAATCGAAAGTAGCATAACAGGAAAAATATGTATAAAAAAGAAAGACCATTTCTACTGTCTGGAGGACATTCATAAGGATAAGATCAAGAAACAGCTTTTAAATTGAACAACTTGCAACCTTGATGATCTCAGAGGGAAGCGTCGGCTTTCGAAAACATGGAACAGAGTTGAGGCACGTTGCGGGGTGGGCCAATGTACGCGTAGCACATGCGGGAAAATGCGAGCGGCGGCCAATAACTAGTGCAACACATTTTTTTCTGAATGCAGGTAGGTTCCATTACACCATATTACTCCCCACTCTTCTGGCTAGAAAACCCTATTTTTCAACATAATCTCCGTTAAGTGTGGCAGCCTTACTGGGAGGGCCTGTATGCCCATATGGTCCTACCCTCCGTCTTGCTGCGGCAATAACCTTCCCATCATCCACGTACTGCTGCCCACGGAGCGCATCCTTCATTGGGCCAAACAGGTGGAAGCCGGAAGGTGCGAGATTCTGGCTGTAGGTTGGATGAGGAAGAACAGTCCAATGAAGTTTCGTTAGATCCTCTCGGGTGTTCAGAATTGTGTGAGGCCTTGCATTGTCATGGTGAAGGAGAAATTTGTGGGGACAAACACGCTGGAGTCGTTTCTTCAGTTTTCTGAGGTTAGCACAACACAATTCAAGGTTGTTTGTTGCACTGTGAGGGTCCCAGAAAACTGTCACAATGACTTTACCGGCTGACGGTGCGGATTTGAACTTTTTCTTCGGTGAAGCGATGTGGCGCCACGCCATAGATTGGAGTTTTGTTTCCGGTTCGAAGTGATGAACCCATGTTTCATCGCCTGTGACTATTCGACAAAAATTGTCACAATCAGCCTCGTGAAGCGCAAAAAATTGCGCAAAAATATTCCTTCGTTGCACTTTATGGTCTTGTGTTAGGCGGCGAGGAAGGCAGCGGGCATACACCTTTGAATAGCCCAGCTGGTGGATAAGTCTATCAGCAATACCAACAGAGACCTCCTGATTGTGGAGCGAGGTGTTTGATTGTGATGAGAGTGTCCGCACGTTTCAACGTTGCAGGAGTCATAGCTGTGTGCGGCCAGACGGCACGTGGGAGATCGAACATGTTTGTGTGACCTTGTTGCGATGAAGACAGACGCGTCGCCAACGATAAAAAAAAAAGCTCTGAGCACTATGGGACTTAACATATAAGGTCATCACTCCTCTAGAAGTTAGAACTACTTAAATCTAACTAACCTAAGTACAGCACACACGCTGGCCGGATTGGCCGTACGGTTCTAGGCGCTACAGTCTGGAGCCGAGCGACCGCTACGGTCGCAGGTTCGAATCCTGCCTCGGGCATGGATGTGTGTGATGCCCTTAGGTTAGTTAGGTTTAATTAGTTCTAAGTTCTAGGCGACTGATGACCTCAGAAGTTAAGTCGCATAGTGCTCAGAGCCATTTGACAGCACACACATCCATGCCTGAGGCAGGATTCGCGCGGTTCGAGACTGAAGCGCCTAGAACCGCTCGGCCACAGCGGCCAGCGCCCACGAATCACCGTGCTTTTGTTCACTGCCAGGTCTCTGTAGACACTGTGCATATGCCTATGAGTATTTGCGATACTCTGGTTTTCCGTCAAAAGAAACTCAGCAACAGCTCTCTGCTTGGAACGCACTGCGTTACAGATGCCATTTTGAAGGCTACGTTATGGCGCTGCCACCTACCGGAACTTCATGGAACTATAGGTGCTGAAGTGGGAATGTTCCAGAATAAATTCCGCCTTTTTTCAACCGGAATTGGCCAAGAAAAAAATATGTTGCATTACTTATCAAACGCCCTTCGGATGTAGCATGTTGAGCGGGGAGTTATTGACGCTACGAAGCTGTAGGATGGTGCGGTCTTATGAACGAACCCTTAGAGGACTGCTCAACCGCTAACAAGCTCGTCAAATACAACGATCATACTGCATCTCGTTGCTGACTGAGTACCTCTCCAGACAAGAAAAGTAAGTGCTACGATGAAAAGCGACAATTCAAATGGCATACCTACTTAACCAGATCAATTAATTTGAATAATTAGTCATGCAAACAGCAAAGCGTACACTTTGTAAGTTGCTGCTCCAGCGGATGATCCTTTAGTCGCGCAACCAACCATCCAGGAAATGCACATGAAAATGCTTTCCATACGAGACCATGAAGTGATACTCTACGTCAATGCAGAACGTGACGCAGTTCGTGAAATACACGAGTAAAACCTATGTAAAACGTGATCTACTAGGTCCCCTCTACAACCTCTAGAAGTGCGTAATAGCGACTGTGAAACAGCATTTATATTTGTCTTGTATAGAAAAAATCCGGACAAGTGTGCATAGAACTTGCGCTCTGAGCGTCGGGTGCAAACTTATTAGTTCATTAAACCCGGGAATTTGGAATCTGGGCGATTTTTAACTGTTATCGATATCGATACTGGCAAGACGTCTGCCCCAAGAACTCCAACACTTTCGAGAGTGTTTTAATTTCAAGTCTGAAGCACAAATTTTTTGTGTAATTTCTAATTTGCTATTGTAATTTTTCATTTATTCTTAACTCTGGAATTATATTTACATGCTGTGCTAACTGGCAATTGCAGATGAGTCGACTTCGTCTGCTCTCGTCCCTCTTGAGATTACTGGTAAGATTTGATGGAAGACTCCATAGATGAAAACGGTACAGCCAGCCAGTGGGCTATTGTTGTTATGCAAATGTCGAATTCTTCTACGGAATGCTTCAACGGATAATTTGTGGGATATCGAAACGTCATCCCAGACAATGGAAGTGGAGCCCTGCATCAATTATCAGCATTACTTAGAACCATTACAGATGCTGTATGTGCCGTAGGCGTGGATTGTCTGGGAATGTTTGTATGTACAGGGTGTTTCAAAAATGACCGGTATATTTGAAACGACAATAAAAACTATACGAGCAGCGATAGAAATACACCGCTTGTTGCAATATGCTTGGGACAACAGTACATTTTCAGGCGGACAAATTTTCGAAATTACAGTAGTTACAATTTTCAACAACAGATGGCGCTGCAAGTGATGTGAAAGATATAGAAGACAACGCAGTCTGTGGGTGCGCCATTCTGTACGTCGTCTTTCTGCTGTAAGCGTGTGCTGTTCACAACGTGCAAGTGTGCTGTAGACAACATGGTTTATTCCTTAGAACAGAGGATTTTTCTGGTGTTGGAATTCCACCGCCTAGAACACAGTGTTGTTGCAACAAGACGAAGTTTTCAACGGAGGTTTAATGTAACCAAAGGACCGAAAAGCGATACAATAAAGGATCTGTTTGAAAAATTTCAACGGACTGGGAACGTGACGGATGAACGTGCTGGAAAGGTAGGGCGACCGCGTACGGCAACCACAGAGGGCAACGCGCAGCTAGCAGGTGATCCAACAGCGGCCTCGGGTTTCCGTTCGCCGTGTTGCAGCTGCGGTCCAAATGACGCCAACGTCTACGTATCGTCTCATGAGCCACAGTTTACACATCTGTCCATACAAAATTCAAACGCGGCAACCCCTCAGCGCCGCTACCATTGCTGCACGAGAGACATTCGCTAACGATATAGTGCACAGGATTGATGACGGCGATATGCATGTGGGCAGCATTTGGTTTACTGACGAAGCTTATTTTTACCTGGACGGCTTCGTCAATAAACAGAACTGGCGCATATGGGGAACCGAAAAGCCCCATGTTGCAGTCCCATCGTCCCTGCATCCTCAAAAAGTACTGGTCTGGGCCGCCATTTCTTCCAAAGGAATCATTGGCCCATTTTTCAGATCCGAAACGATTACTGCATCACGCTATCTGGACATTCTTCGTGAATTTGTGGCGGTACAAACTGCCTTAGACGACACTGCGAACACCTCGTGGTTTATGCAACATGGTGCCCGGCCACATCGCACGGCCGACGTCTTTAATTTCCTGAATGTATATTTCGATGATCGTGTGATTGCTTTGGGCTATCCGAAACATACAGGAGGCGGCGTGGATTGGCCTCCCTATTCGCCAGACATGAACCCCTGTGACTTCTTTCTGTGGGGACACTTGAAAGACCAGGTGTACCGCCAGAATCCAGAAACAATTGAACAGCTGAAGCAGTACATCTCATCTGCATGTGAAGCCATTCCGCCAGACACGTTGTCAAAGGTTTCGGGTAATTTCATTCAGAGACTACGCCATATTATTGCTACGCATGGTGGATATGTGGAAAATATCGTACTATAGAGTTTCCCAGACCGCAGCGCCATCTGTTGTTGAAAATTGTAACTACTGTAATTTCGAAAGTTTGTCTGCCTGAAAATGTACTGTTGTCCCAAGCATATTGCAACAAACGGTGTATTTCTATCGCTGCTCGTTTAGTTTTTATTGCCGTTTCAAATATACCGGTCATTTTTGAAACACCTTGTAGAATGAGCAGTTTGTAAAGAAGCTGTGATACCAGGACCGGCGCGGCGCAATAGTCGGGCGACCTTCCGCCTATCACCGCTAGATGGCAAAGGCATCGTATTTACAAAGACAGAAGACTTCACTTCTTGGTAGTTCAGCCAATTATCACAAAATATTTGTAAATTATATAGACTAACCTTCCTTGTGAATCACTCTATCTATTACTGAAAACTAGACCAAATGTCCTATAGTAGTTCCTGAGATTTTTAACGTATTAGGAATGCAAAGTAAGTTTGTAATAGCAAAAATATTTTTATATGATATGATTATGTGATATGATTTCGTTTTTTTCCCTTTACTTGTAATGTAAAACATTGCTTCTTGCCAATTTGCATAATACCAGGGCTACAGGAAGTACTCTATACGTTTTGATGAATGATTTTGCAACTGCCAAAAAATTAGCGTATTTTTTTATTGCATTGACCTAGAAGTTTAAATTTTTTACACCGCCAAGGAACCGTAAACCTTAGTATGCGACATAAATTTCAACTTGATACCTCAATCTGTTCCAAGGAAAAGGTGTCGTAACAGTCGGATAGACACATGGACAACGAAGGGATCCTAGAAGGGTTCAGTTTTTACCTATTGAGATACGGAACCCTAAAAACGGAATTTATCTCTCCATACATTATCTCTAATGTATCTTCATCAATATGAGAAATGTTTTAGAGACGTATTTAGTGTTTTAGAAGCAAAAGTTACCGGTTCTTCGGTTCCGTCTGCACCTCATGGGAAAATCTGTGAAGCAACCATTTGGCAGAAAGCCACTGGTAAGTTCAAAAAATTTCATTGCGTGCATGTGGCAAAACATGGTGTTTCATTTTAAAGCATTAACATGAAGTTTGCGGAACAGTGTTTCTAAACTTCTTTTACAAGGTGAGACAGCTAAGACAACCCCACAGATAGATCCAGAAAGAGCAGCTATAGCGATCTGCGGTTTTAGATAAGTTTAACAGATCATCTGAGGTCCATTGGCCAAGGTCTCATCCGGGTCTTTGGATTAGCAAAGCCTCAGCACGTACTTTCTTATAAGGATTACTACTCGAAGGATCGACGAACCTGCATACGAATAATTGTTCTTTACATTTCCAAAGTGATATTTGTAACGACCGATCGGACTTTTGGGTTCTACCACGCATGAGCTGTATCTTTGGCCACCAAGCTTCCTATGCGGCATCTACTCCAGGCGAGATGCCACGGACACTACATGTGTCTGATTAAAGAGATATCCAGACAATTTACAGCAGATTTCTGCGTAATTCCCTTAGGAAGCAGTTGTAAAGTTTCCGGATTAGAGAATAACATGAAATATTACAGGCTTAGAAACGCAGCTACAGCCTTCTGGTTGGAGGAAACATAGGCGGCAGTATTGGCTACAGCTGGCTTAGTTCCCTCCTCAAGAGATAAAACTGTTCTTATTGTATTCGCGGTTCCTGCTGCTACTGCTGCTACTGGAGTTGTTGCTTTTGCGCTGTTGCTGTCCCAGAAGCTGTTGTTGCTCCAACTTCATAAAGTCCGGATTCGTTATGCCTGCATGACACCACTGAATTTTGAATTCTAAAACCACTCCCACGCCACTTCTAGCGGGTAGTCTTGTCGTCATTTTAGTATCGGACACGACAGTAATGTTGTGTCCGCCACAAACACAGATAACACAAATCGCAATCAACATTAACAAGCCAGAGGTACTATTCCATCAACAAAGAAAAAGATCAGAATACAGAGTCGTTGCTACGTAAACCGTTTCTAAGCCAAGTCAAAAGTCATAAGAATAGTGAAAGAGAGGAGACTGAACAGAGAAATTACGCAGGCCGACATAGACTGGTAACTATGATTCATTATACCTACTGTAAATCTTTCTGCTTTCCCTCGCAAACATTCAGCGGTAATACTTTCCTATAGAAAACAGAATCGTCAACGAACAAATCGAGAGTGCAGCTAACCGTTCATGCGAGAGGTCGTGTGACCCTCCATTGCTGACGTGGTGTGTATGCATCACTCGGTTGTATGGAATGAACGACGTAACACGGTTCTACGCGAAGACGTGAAAGGATGACAGAAAGGAGTTGTCGTGTTTGGATGTGCCCGTAACTACACCGTGTATAAGTTGCCCATTTTTTGATGTATCAACGCGTAATATCCAACGTGTGTGTAAGGTTCAAATGGCTCTGAGCACTATAGGACTTAGCATCTGAGGTCATCAGTCCCCTAGAACTTAGAACTATTTAAACCTAACTAACCTAAAGACATCACACACATCCATGCCCGAGGCAGGATTGGAACCTGCCACCGTGGCGGTCGCGCGGTTCCCGACTGAAGCCCGTAGAACCGCTCGACCACACCGGCCGGCTTTGTCTGTAAGGAGTAGTGAACCACTTGCAGTCACGCAACACGTCATAATAACACTGGCCGTAAAAAGATTCTAACCGATACCAATCGGAGACGAGTCTCACTTCTTGTTAATAAGAGTCTGTTTCAAACCCGCCAGGAATTGATGAGTTGCTTGAAGCATTTATTCCTGCAACGCTTCGACGTTAAACCAATACAACAAACGTATCTATACTGTCCACTGACGGTATGCAGACAATACGGCGTGCGTCCCATCCTATAGTCACATTATGTGGTATAGTATCCGCTCGCTGACTCCATACAGATACCACTGTCGTAGCAGTATGGCCTTACCATGATATTACAAAATTACTTACCGGAAACCTGTCAGTCTATCCAACTCAAACTTAGTCTGCTACTTGTGATGTCGACAAGGCATGCTGTCACTTGTTTCCGGTTTTCCACTTCGAGTGATGGCTTTTCATGGCTTGAGCTGATCATAATACTGACTATTCTGTATACCCCATCTGTCACCTTGTAAACGTTTTGTGGTGTCTCCAACCATAGTCCAAGTTTGGGTGTAGGGAATGCAAATGGACGACATCGGTTTATTGGGAGAATGCGAGGAATGTGTAGCTCATCTATAAAGCAGACCGGGTACAGAACAGTTGAGTTCTGCTCGAGTGTTTGGGATACCAACCGGGTCGGATTAAAGGAAGACATCTAAGCAAGTCAGGGACGTGCCGCTAGATATCTTACCAGCAGGTTCGATCAACACGTGAGTATTACGGAAAGGTTTAGCGAACTCAAATGGGAATCCCTGGAGAGAAGACGACGTTCCATATGCGGTACAATATTGAGAAAGTTTAGAGAAATGGCATTTGCGACCGATTGCACAACAATTCTACTGCCAACAATGTACAACTCGCATAAGGATAGCATAGACAAGGTAAACAACGTACACTTCTCCATTCACTGTATGGTGGCTTGCAGAGATGTATGTACACTGCAGGAGAAAACGTAAGATCCTCAAGGACAAGCCCGTTTTATTGACAAGTGCTTTGGGAGGTATTCATCATTGTAGGAGTATATGGTAATAAATTCAGACCAAATAAAACAGATATGTACCATACAGGATGCCTGAACAGTCGCATCAGTAAACAGTGTTCTGCCCTCTGGCGGCAACGCAGACGTGTATTATGGCATGCAAACGATCTTACAGACGCCGAGTTCCCAAGCACCTTGCACCTATTGTTACATTTCAACTAAAGATCTTGCAGGCTCTGAGTGATTCCCCACTTCACGAGGTCCCATACGCGCTCAGTTGACGAGAGATCTGGTGATTTTTCTAGCCAGGGCAGTAGTTATACACAATGAAGAGCACATTGCGTGGCAGTACTCGTATGTGGAGGTGCATTATCCTGCTAAACAAGCACATCACCTCCCAGCCGAAGGATTGGCAGCATGGGAATAATAACCTGTACAATGTAGTAGGCACTTGCTATTTTACCTTGCAGAAACACCATATGTCACCACCAGTTGTTAGTGATGGCCCCCACATCACGATGCCGGGGTGGCTCAAAATGGTTCAAATGCCTCTGAGCACTATGGGACTTACCATCTGTGGTCATCAGTCCCCTAGAACGTAGAACTACTTAAACTTAACTAACCTAAGGACATCATACACTTCCATACCCGAGGCAGGATTCGAACCTGCGACCGTAGCGGTCGCGCGGTTCCAGACTGAAGCGCCTAGAACCGCTCGGCCACAACGGCCGGCGCCTGGGGTGGGACCTGTGTGTTGTGGGCAAATTTACTCTGGTGTAGACCATTCGCCAGGTCTACGCCGAACATGTGTATGTCCACCATCATCAGCGAATGCACTCCAGTATAGGCTCCAGGTCTACACTTGAACTCGTGTACGTCCTCCATCGTGGGTTAATGCACTTCGGCATAGGCCACTCACCAGCTCTATGCTGAACACGTGTACATCCATCATCGTGGGCGAATGCACTCTGCTGTAGGCCGCTCACCAGGTCTACGCCATACTCGTGTACGTCATCCACTCACACACAATCAAAACCTAATCTCATCGTTGAAGATAAGAGAGTGCCATTCCACTGTCCAGTCAACTCTTCCACTACACCAGAGCAGCCGTGCTTGGTGGTGTCGTTATGTCAGTGGTAGCCTGGCCAGAGAGATTCTTCATCTTAGTCCTGCTGCAAGTAGACGGTTGCCAATAGTACTTGGTGAACATGTGCCCAGATTTTTTCCTGTATGATGTTCGGTCGGCCACTGCTGCTCTCACAATGCGTTGATCTTGATGTGCGTTTCACTACGCAGGCATCGAGAGCCTGATGTTCGTGTGTGGGAATGTTCTGCAGACCACTGCTGAAACCAGCGACACACCATCAGTAGATTTCGCCCAACGTGCGCAGCCCGCCGATACATCCATCCAGCTTCCCACAGGCCAGCAGAGTAATGCTGTTAAAATGCCTAATCTAACTATGTGGACTTTCCCGGCGTATCAACAGATCTGATTCGTGTTGGGTCTTCAGCTGGATCAAACTGTTATCTGCACACGCGGTTCACCTGAAAGATGAGAAAAACTAAACCGCTCTCGCCGATAACTGATTCAAACCGTGAACGACAGAACCTTTATATGAAGCGAAAATACACCTCTCGCCTGATGACGGCGACGAGGTGGACCTTGGAAATATTGTGTGCAGAGGATAGTCCGATCTGGCTGAAGACTCGACAAGAGTTTGATGGCTGAAGTTGTTCAACAGGAAAACGTACTCGTCGGTGGGGCATGTTAGTACTATATAATGAATGTTGCCCACGCTGTCAACCTCCTAACTCTGCACGGGTACTGCATCCAAAGCAGCGGGCGCAAAGACATGCTTCCAGAGCGCCATCTGATCGTCGATGACCGTGACAAATGAATCACTAACACTAAAACCCCCTCATTATGTACATTTTATACCATGATGCCATGAACAGAAGCCTTGAGAGTGTTGCATTTTTTCCGGCAGTGTAGATGGCTCAAAATGGTTCAAATGGCTCTGAGCACTATGGGACTTAACATCTGAAGTCATCAGTCCCCTAGAACTTAGAACTACTTAAACATAACTAACCTAAGGACATCACACACATCCATGCCCGAGGCAGGATTCGAACCTGCGACCGTAGCGGTCCAGACTGTAGTGCACGGCCACCTCGGTGGGCTTTTGTAGATGGTAACCGGCATCGTTTAGTTGCACAAAGTCCTCGTATAAATAGCTGCAGAGCATCCAGTTACCTTCAGCTTCTGTGTACAGCTTACGTAAGTCAGTAAGGCACAGAGAATAAAAGGCAGAATTTGTAAACGGGTGGAGGCATTCACATTATCAAGAAATTCGGACGTGTCATTGTGTGTGGTCAGTTAGATGAAAAAATCATCTCCATCTACATCTACATGGTTACTCTGCAATTCACACATAAGTGCCTGGCAGAGGGTTCATCGAACCATTTTCATACCATTCCGCCGGCCGCGGTGGCCGTGCGGTTCTAGGCGCTCCAGTCCGGAGCCGCGCTGCTGCTACGGTCGCAGGTTCGAATCCTGCCTCGGGCATGGGTGTGTGTGATGTCCTTAGGTTAGTTAGGTTTAAGTAGTTCTAAGTTCTAGGGGACTAATGACCACAGCAGTTGAGTCCCATAGTGCTCAGAGCCATACCATTCCACTCTCGAATGGCGCGTGGGAAAAGCAACACCTAAATCTTCCCATTCGAGCTCTGATTTCTCTTATTTTATTATGATGATCATTTCTCCCTACGTAGGTGGGTGCCAACAAAATATTTTCGCATTCGGAAGAGAAAGTTGGTGATTGAAATTTCGTAAATAGATCTCGCCGCAAAGAAAACCGCTTTTGTTTCAGTGACTGCCACCCCAACTCGCGTATCATATCAGTGACACTCTCACCCCTAACACGAAACGAGCTTCCCTTCTTTGCACTTTTTCGATGTCCTCCGTCAATCCTACCTGGTAAGGATCTCACACCGCTCAGCAATATTCCAACAGAGGACGGACAAGTGTAATGTAGGCTGTCTCTTTAGTGGGTTTGTCTCATCTTGTAAGTGCTCTGCCAGCAAAGCGCAGTCTTTGTTTCGCCTTCCCCACAATATAATCTATGTGGTCTTTCCAATTTAAGGTGCTCGTAATTGTAATTCCCAGGTATTTAGTCGAATTGACAGCCCTTAGATTTGTGCGATTTATGGTATACCCAAAATTTATCGGATTTCTTTTAGTACCCATGTGGATGTTCTCGCACTATTCTTTGTTTAGTGCCAACTGCCACTTTTCGCACCATACGGAAATTCTCTCTAGATCATTTTGTAATTGGAATTGATCGTCTGATGATTTTACTAGACGGTAAATAACTTTTTTCTGGTACATTGTTCTACAGATGTATGTAATCATTATTTTTATTTCATAATCGTTTGTGTAATACCAAGGTCGTGAAACCGACTGATATACGGCTTTTAGTGTTTTTTTCTCATTTGAGAATCGCTTTGTTTCCCTGTCTTCAAAAAAATGGATCAAATGGCTCTGAGCACTGTGCGACTTAACTTCTGAGGTCATCAGTCGCCTAGAACTTAGAACTAATTAAACCCAACTAACCTAAGGACATCACACACATCCATGCCCGAGGCAGGATTCGAACCTGCGACCGTAGCGATCGCTCGGCTCCAGACTGTAGCGCCTAGAACCGCACGGCCACTCGTGCCGGCGTTTCCCTGTCTCTCGTAGTAATTCTTATAACCACTCAAAAATTCAATACTTCGAGTAGAATGGTGTTCTCAACCTATACTAGCACAGAGAAGAGATACGTATTGTGAAAAACGACGTTTGATCATCTATTGTTTAACACTTCTCGCAAAATTCCTGCTACTCCTCAGAGGTACGTTGGAATAAACAGTTTGCAGTACGTGAATGAATTAATTTGTGTGTGTGTGTGTGTTTTGTCTTGTTGTCTTGTGAGCGCGCGTGTTAATATATTTGTTAACAAGTAGGTACAACGATCAGCACAAGTATTGCATTAGTGCAGTAACTAAAGTATTTTACATTTTTGAATAAAAGTATTAATGACGCAGACATCCTAAATAAAAGCAAACAATTTTAAACGGTGGTTTTTAAGAGGTGATTGAAAGAGACAACCTAGTTACAGTAAACATGTGTAGACTGTATGACATGGCATGAAATACCTTATCATCAACCATTTGACGTCAACAACCGAATAAAAGCCTCCTATAGACTTTTCAGCACACGCGGCAACGGTAGTACAGCACGTTTACAGATGTCTTTTACCCACCCTCCATTAGGTCATCAACTACCTCTTTTATTGCCTTTTGGAATTCTGCAAAAAAATTTTTTCTGTCCATTAACTATCCATATGGTTTCATGTTCCACCCACCTCCGTGTCATTATTACATCTAATACTACACTCCGTTCCCAAATACATCCGTTTCTTTTCCAGTCAATGCCTACCATCAGCTGCACGAAATATCTGTATTTTGCGGGCCAGTGTTATTTTACCCACAATAAAATAATTCTCACAAACATCTCTCCATTGCTCTCTGAGCAACTCTCAGTTTTTTGACGGTTTTCATATAAAAGTCCATAGCCTTCTGCCAAAAACAAAACCTCGTAGTACTCGCTGGTATCTTCATTTTGAAAATTCTGTTTAGTATGCCACAAACACGAGGGCGTGCTGAAAAGAAATGCATTGAATTGCTTTTTTCAAAACTCTTAAGGATTTTTAAATAAAAGGAATGTTATTAACAGTCTTCATATTTATTCTTCATGTCTACATATTTGCGACCCTTTGATGCTAGAGGACTCCGAATTGTAGGGTGTAATACGGCGATCTGTCAAGTAACTATATCAGTGCGTGAGAAACAGCGTGCTGTAATCGAGTTTCGAATTCGATGAGTTCGTCCTTACACTAGGAACACCCTCTCCTTCAGCATAACAATGCCAGACCACACAGCCGGCCAGCGTGGCCGAGCGGTGCTAGGCGCTACAGTCTGGAACCGCGCGACCGCTACGGTCGCAGGTTCGAATCCTGCCTCGGGCATGGGCGTGTGTGCTGTTCTCAGGTTACTTAGGTTTAAGAAGTTCTAAGTTCTAGGGGACTGATGACCTCAGAAGTTAAGTCCCATAGTGCTCAGAGCCATTTGAACCATTTGAACCAGACCACACACGTGCGCTGCGGCATCTGCAGCCCAATGTCATGGGTTCACTGTCCTCGATCGTCCTCCATATAGACCCCACCTGGCCCAGTCCAATATTTATCTGTTTCCAAAACTTAAAGAACACCTTCGAGGACTGCACTTTGATAGCCATGACGCGGCGCAAACAGAGGTGAGGTTGTGGCTCCGTCAACAAAGGCAAACATTCTCCAGTGAAGGTATCAACAAAATTGTCTCGACTTGTGCGTCGTCAGGGCTACTGTGTCGAGAAATAAATATGTAGACATGAAGAATAAAGATGTAGAATGTTAATAACGTTTCTTTTATTTTAAAAGTCTTAAGATTTTTCACATGATAAATTTTAAGACATTTTTTTTCAGCGAGCCCTCGTATTTCAGACCACATTTTCTCTTTAGTTCATTTTCATTACTGTCCAGCCTGTTCTTATTTTCCACTGTCATAAAAATTCATCAACTGTTTCTGTCACTTCATTCTAATTTGTTATCGTTATGTTTACCGTAAGTCATTTTAGTCTTATCCTAATTAATTTTCAGACCTAGTTTCAGATATTTTCTCTTAATCTCTCTCATTCGTTGTTGAGAGTTACGTACACTTGGGGCAAACTACAATGTCATTACCAAAGCGAACGGGTTTCAGATATGCTCCATTAGTACACATTCCTTCATCGTTCTCCCAGTTCAAGTATCTAAAAACGCCCTCTAAGCCTGCTGAGAATAATTTGGGTGACACAGAATCTCCTTTTCTGACTCATCCTTTCAGTTGTAAATTTTCCACTCTAAAGTTTGAAGTCTTTTACATTGATACACATGTTCTTTAGTATCCCTACACAGATTGAAGTGGGAACAACTCTGGAAGATTTCCACAAATGCATTTCGCTGAAGAATAGACACCAAGAGCACCTTGGTTCTCAAGAAAAGCTACAACTAAAAACTTGAAGAAAACGAAATGAAAACAGGGAGGAAAAGCACAGGAAACGAATTTTGGTGTACTGGGTAAAGTTAATTTGCAGCCGCAAGGAAAAGGCAAAGTTCAGTTGGAACGGACTGGCCCGAAGGTGGCCAGTACGAAAAGAATAAGAAGACAGTTTGAATAAGTGCTTTCTCTCTCCAAGGCTGTAGAGGACTTATTTCAAAGGATGTTTTAAAATCTGTCGATCCCAGGTCAAGTGGTGGACACAGTGCGAATTTCCAAACTGCAGTGCGACAACGGCTGTGTAGAAGGTCAAAGCGCTGCAGCAGGAGTCATGCCTGCAAATGTAACAGTGAGATATGTGTCTGACACTTCTTGCAAAATGGCCGTGGAGCAATGACGTAACGTCAAGTTTTGTTTTAAGTTAGGCACATCAGCCAGAGAATCCTTCGAATTCGATCTGAATACCGAGAGGCAGGTTCCTGGTCACTCCTCCACGACAACGCCCCCGCCCAGTGAAGGTCGTGTGCGAGTGTTTGGCCAGCAAACGGATCACAGTCCGGGATCAAACGTCGTAGTCGCCGCATTTGGCCCAAGTCGACTTCTGGTTGTTCCCCAAACCGAACTTGGCAATGAAAGGACACTGCTAAGGTGCATTATAGGACATCCAATTAAATTGTACTGCAGTACAAAATGCAACTCCAAAAAAAGGACTACAGGGGCAGACTATTTTGAATAAATGCAGTGATTTTGTGAACACACCGTAATTTATGACTTGTACTTTACATAAAATGGAAATGATCGTTTGGCGTCATTGGCCGGTAGGCACCTTACGGGGTAGGTCCGGCCGCCTTGGTGCAGGTCTTATTACATTCGACGCCACACTGCGCGACCTGCGCCCCGGATAGGGATGAAATGATGATGAAGGTACACAATACCCAGTCCCTGAGCGGAGAAAATCCCCGACCCACCCGGGAATAGTACCCGGGCCCGTAGGACGGCAATCCGTCACGCTGACCACTTTTTTTAATCTCATTTTGTTCGGATTTGTGCGTTGCGTT
Source organism: Schistocerca nitens (assembly GCF_023898315.1). Lineage (NCBI taxonomy): Eukaryota > Metazoa > Arthropoda > Insecta > Orthoptera > Acrididae > Schistocerca > Schistocerca nitens. The sequence continues at coordinate 257,591,145 of NC_064616.1, read as the reverse complement.
TGTTCGGGGCGGACGTCTCATGACACCCGTTGAAGTTCAGCGTTAGTCCATGAACTCAGTTTTTTTTTTTATTACAGAGGACGTCTGACCCTCTGACCGAACACGCTGAGCTGCCGTGCCGGCAAACCACTCAGCTATCGAGGCGGACTGAACTTGTCATAGACAGTCCTAACAGAACTGGGAGTAGGAGGAGATTAATGTTCAATGTCCCGTCGACAAGGAGATCATTAGAGACAGAGAACAAGCTCGTATTAAGAAAGGAACCATCCCGGAATTTGCCTGAAGCGATTTTGGTAAATCACGAAAAACCTAAATCAGTATGGTCGGACGCAGGTTTGAACCGTCGTCCTCCCGAATGCGAGTCCAGTGTGCTAACCGTTGCGCCACCTCGTCCGTAACTGAACTGGGACACGCTGTATATTATTCTTGCTGAAATACGGTAATATATTAACTACTGAAGACGTCAAGAGTTTATATGAGTCACCGTTTAAACCTGTCAAGTTTACTGAATGCAGTCTGCATAATATATCGATACTGTTATTCAAATATTTGCCTTATCTCGTCACAACAATTATCTGAATGGAATGATAATAGGCGAAGGTAGACAAAACTAGCCTTACGGGGTCGCAGTGACAGCTCTGATACCATTCACTGAAGTGCTTCTTTCTCTTTCTTTTTTGTTTCTTTTTTCAGATATATATGGCTCTTCAGTTAGAAAGGAAAAATATAAAGCACCAATTCTTCTGTCTCCTTGCAGCAAAAGCTTTGGTAGCTCGTACGATTTTAATGAATTGTCCTTTCACTTGGCTTCGTTAAAATTCCTCGCCCGGTCTGCTTTTTATTTGGAACTTCACCAGAGGCAATCCGAAAGAGACGGTTTGTGTGTGTGTGTGTGTGTGTGTGTGTGTGTGTGTGTCCGCGAGAGAGAGAGAGAGAGAGAGAAGCACAAAGTTTCGTCGCTTAAAATGAATAATTAAGCGGCGCAATGACGGCTTTTGGCATCGGGTTTTATTCGTCAGTGTTTTGACACCGAGAGCTCCGAGGAAAAGCGGGGCAGAGCAAGCGCGTGGGCGAAATTCCCAATATACGCTTCGTACATCATGATAAATTCAGTCGTCAACCTTACTCTCAGACGGCAAATGGCAGACATGAATAAAAAATAAACAGACTTAGGGAATTAGTTTTGTAAATGTAACGTTGAGCGGTAATTAGATTGAGCAAGCGTGGCTCAAACCTATCGCTGCCGCATTCAGGAGCCGGACGCTGGCAACATAACCGAATATAAAGCGCTCTAAAGTGAATGAATAAAAGATGAGGCGGCTGTGTTGTGCGGGGGTCAGCAGCAGACGCGGCCCGTGGCTCCTCCGGCAGCGTCGTGCTCGCGACCGCGACCACGACCACGACCACGCCCCGCCGGCCTGCCGCCACATATTAAAACCGCCTCCTTTTTCCACACCTACGTTCAGATATAAACGGCTGACTTACTCGGTTCGCTACAGTAATCCCTTAAATTAATTCGCCGGATTTTGTGTCGCACGAACGCGCTGGCTCGTGAAAACTGATTACGCCGAGCTCGTCTCTCGCATCGTTCTCCCCTGCAGCCGTAATTCTACAAAGATTTTCTCACAATTTTCGTCGAGTAGGGAAGGAATGTTTGCCAAAAATTGTATAAGTTTGACTCATTATTATTCCACGTTCCCGCTCTGTCTTCTTCTCAAAAGTCTGATTTGCGAGATTCTAACAACCCTACCACAACAAAGGTCAAAAATTAGTTATGATTGTTGCTCACGCTGCTAAATATTGCATTTTCGGGCGACAACAAAGTTATATTATGCGGCAGGTGTCATTAGAGCACAGTTAATAAAGTCATTTCTTGAAATAATGGATAAACTAGGCACTCATCTTTTCGTGTTTCCCACACTGGTATCGTTGTGAACTCATGGCTCAATCGTCGAAAATCTAGGTAGTGATGATTCCAAGCTCGGATGCAAAGAGGCCTAGGTGTTATTCTGCGATATTCAAAAGTTTTGTAGATGTGTTTCATAAACCATTCTTGAAGATTAAACTTTTGCAAGTTAGGAGAATGGTGATGTGAAAAAGTAATGAGCACTCCGAATTTAAGTTACACTTCATTTTTATTACTTTTGTTGCAATATCACGTAACTCGTTCCAAAACATCACTTCACAATATAAAACATACTTGAAAATATCTTCCTCACTGTTAAAGTTCACATTTCATAAACTGACTACAATTTGCGTTCTTTTTAACATGACGACCAAAGCTTGACTCTCTAATAACCGCTTACGCGACCAAAAATCTTAGTTACAAGTACGTCAAAGATCATGGTGACAACAGAAAGAATACTCATAAGAATAATATCACTGCAATATATACACATCGATGTATCGAAGTACCTCTACATTAATGAAATCAAATCTGAATGTTGTTTCAGAAATATGTTAAGTATTTTACAGAAACACAGTAGAATATTGCTGGCATCGAGAGGTCGAGGTGAGGTGCCCTAATGGTTACGTAATTCAAGTACCATTACAAGATATAAAAAGTCATTACAAAATATTAATCCAGCTGTTTGTGGGTTTCATTCCACAACATATTAATATTTCGCAGAATACCTATTCACTGCAAGGTATCACTTATGAAATGAAAGTAAAGAAAAGTGGGACGCAAATATGAAACAGAAACAATCATATACTTTTTAATGCAGAGTTATTGAGTTCGCCATGGTACCTTTAGTTGCTTCATTTATCTCGTTTACGTTATTTCATCCATGGTGGAGCTTTTCAAAACGCAACCAGTGACAAATACTTTTGTAATGATTATTTTACTGCAATTACGCCCAACTTCAGACAGCTACAGTTTTATTACAGCAGCCTGCATGTCGTCTGCTCCTATACTGCATAAGAATACCTAAGGATTTGGGGCAACTTTGTACACCTCGTGGATGGCTTGTATAATGTAGACAAATATCCTAATGTGCAAGCAGCAGAGAACATGTAAAGTAATTGAGTTATGTGCACTCTCATTTGTTCTAGTGAACGAGTGTGTGCCTCGAGACATGAATATCACCACATTTTTTTGTGTTATGCAAGTCATCCACACAGCATATAAAGTGTGCTAACTACTCAAATGTTCTTACGCAGGACAGCGGTAGACGACTTTCTGTTATTGATTCCGATGCAAGTGTAGCCGTCCGAAGACGGGCATAATGGTCAGAAAAATAAATCTTCCTACAACTATTTGTAACTGTTTTTATTCTTCTTCAACAATCCTTATTCTTATATTACTATAGTTATAGTGTAAGCAATTGCTAAAATGCGTTACTTCATCAATACAGTAGTGTTTTATGCAGTGAAACAATGTCAGTCATCTACATCTCTCTTTCATTGCGATGTTTTGCTTCAATGAACATTTCACAGATACTACCATCTCTGCCATTGGTTTTTATTGCCAGTAGGAGTGGCCGAGCTGTTCTAGGCGCTACAGTCTGCAACCGCGCGACCACTACGATCGCAGGTTCGAATCCTGCCTCGGGCATGGATGTGTGTTATGTCCTTAGTTAGGTTTAAGTAGTTCTAAGTTCTAGCGGACTTATGACCTCAGCAGTTACAGTGCTCAGAGCCATTTGAACCATTTTTATTGCCCGTATTCTTCTTTTACGTAGCACTAGCTTTCCTGACTAGTTTTTTCCTTTAATGCGGACCGTTTTTTTCTTAATAGGACATATAGTTTCTCTTAGTCAGTTTACGGTAACAAGTAAAACCCTAAATGTTGATGGCCGCACTAGAATTCGAAAAATACTCCACTCGAATGCGAATCCAATGCCTTAACAATCATGTCGCCTCTCTCTGTCATACGGTTAGACTGGTTCAAATGGCTCTGAGCACTATGGGACTTAACATCTGTGGTCATCAGGCCCCTAGAACTTAGAACTAACCTAAGGACATCACACACATCCATGCCCGAGGCAGGATTCGAGCCTGCGACCGCAGCAGTCGCACGGTTCCTGACTGAAGCGCCTAGAACCGCTCGTCCACCACAGCCGGCCTACGGTTAGACTGGCTGCATGTTAATTTCTCACATCTGTGCCGAAATGAACGCGCAGAGTTACACAATTCTTAAAGGTAAGAAACATCAGAAAAAAAAAATGGTTCAAATGGCTCTGAGCACTATGGGACTTAACATCTGTGGTCATCAGTCCCCTAGAACTTAGAACTACTTAAACCTAACTAACCTAAGGACATCACACACATCCATGCCCGAGGCAGGATTCGAACCTGCGACCGTAGCAGAAACATCAAAATGACGTGTATTGCTGAAAGTAAGAAACGGACGGCATATACCTACATCTACATTTACATAGATACTCTGCAAATCGCATTTAAGTTCCTGGCATAGGGTTCTTCGAACCACCTACACAATTCTCTATTGTTCCAATCTCGTATAGCTCGCGGAAAGATCGAACACCTATATCTTTCCGTAAGAGCTCTGCTTTCCCTTATTTTATCATGGTGATCGTTTCTCTTTATGTAGGTCGGAGGAGAAAGTTGGTAACTGGAATTTAGTGAGAAGATTCCTCCGCAACGAAAAACGCCTTTGTTTTAATGATGTCCACCCCAAATCCTGTATCATTTCAGTGGCCATCTCTTCCCTATTTCGCGATAATACAAAACGTGCTGTCGTTCTTTGAACTTTTTCGATATACTCCGTCAATCCTATCTGGTAAGGATGCCACACCGCGCAGCAGTATTCTAAAAGAGGACAGACAACGTAGTGTAGGCAGTCTCCTTAGTACATCTGTTACATTTTCTAAGTGTCCTGCCAATAAAACGCAGTCTTTGGTTAGCCTTTCCACAACATTTTTTGTGTGTTCCTTCCAGTTTAAGTTGTTCGTAATTGTAATTCCTAGGTATTTAGTTGAATTTACGGCTTTTAGATTAGACTGATTTATCATGTAACCGAAATTTAACGAGTTCGTTTTAGCACTCATATGGATGATCTCACACTTTTCGTTATTTAGGGTCAACTGCCAATTTTCGCAACATACAGATATTTTTTTGTAAATCGTTTTGCAATTTCTTTTGATCTTCTGAAGACTTTATTAGTCGATAAACGACAGTATCATCTGCAAAAAACCTAAGAGGGCTGCTCAGATTGTCTCCCAAATCGTTTATATACATAAGGAACAGCAAAGGGACTATAACACTACCTTGGGAAACGCCAGAAATCATTTCTGTTTTACTCGATGACTTTCCGTCAGTTATTGCCAACTGTGATCTCTCTGACAGGAAATCACGAATGCAGTCACATAACTAAGACGATATTCCATAAGCACGCAACTCCGCTACAAGCCGCTTGTGTGGTACAATGTCAAAAACTCAACACTTTATGCGAGTAAAGAGCTAGTTGTGTTTCACAAGAACAATGTTTTCTAAATCCATGTTGACTGTGTGTAAATAGGTCGTTTTCTTCGACATAATTCATAATGTTAGAACACAATATACGTTCCAGAATCCTGCTGAATATCGACGTTAATGATATGGGCCTGTAATTTACTGGATTACTCCTACTACCTTTCTTGAATATTGGTGTGGCCTGTGCAACTTTCCAGTCTTTGGGTACGGATGTTTCGTCGAGGGAACTGTTGTATATGATTGTTAAGTATGGAGCTATTGCATGAGAATATTCTGAAGGGAACCTAACTGGTATACAGTCTGGACCAGAAGACTTGCTTTTATTAAGTGATTTAAGTTAGTTCACTACTCCGAGGATATTTACTTCTGTGTCACTCATGTTAGCAGCGGTTCTTAATTCGAATTCTGAAATATTTACTTCGCCTTCTTTTGTGAAGGCATTTCGGAAGCAATACCAGAAACTCACGAGGAAACAGCAGCTGCTGACAATGGTTTTACTGAATACAACGAAAATCGTATGTTGATGAAACGTAGTTTAGTAGTCACATAGACAGAATCTGAAGTGATAAAGTATTCATTAATATTGTTCTGTGTTCCACATACAACTGCATACAAATCTAAACAACAGGAGGAGTTTCTTTTTTATACAAAAAAGGGAGTCCTTGAAGTAACAAGCAGAAGGTATTTATTCTGTAACTCGATAATTGTGTCTTTACTAACAGTGTTCCGTTCTTCTACACATGAAAAGAGAGACGTTTCGTAGTATCGAGGATACAGAATCGCTCTTAGGCTCTCCATAGGACTTACCAAGTAACTGAAGGAACACTATAGCTGCTACATATATATTACACATCGCTGTTCAAGGTTTATCCGGAGGGTTTGTAAGCAATATGATTATTAGACGCAGAATGTATCTTTTTAGTCTAAGACATTTAAACGAAATCTACACGACCCTTTATAGCCACAATTTACAGTCTAAATGCTATGAAGTGTTAAAATCGTCATTTATAAGTCTCTGTCACAAGCGTTAAAGCTACAGGCGCTGGGTAAACGAAGAAAGGGGAAGGAAAAAACATTGGAGTTTTAACGTCCAGTTGACAGCGAGATCACTTGAGACGGAGCACAAGCTCGGAATACGAAAGGAAAGGATGGGGAAGGAATTCGGTCGTGCTCTTTGCAAAGAAACCAGGAACTACTTAGGAGAAACACAGAAAACCTAACTCTGGATGACCGGACGCGGATTTGAATCGTCGTCCTCCCGAATACGAGTCTAGTGTGGTAAAACAAAGTTTACGCATGGGTGATATTGTGTAGGGCTACCTTTTGCATCGAAAGCAACTTCAACTCTCCTGGAGATCAAGACATACATAGTCTAAATATCAGTCGATAATACGTTGCACCCGTCATTGAAAAGAAATTGTTCTAATTCCTTGAGACCAGCTAGTTTTTAATCGTTAATCTAATACAGGTCGCAGTAACTATACGCTATTCATATTGTAATGTTGTTGCTTTAATTTTCTATGAAAGCGGTACTGCTAAACAATAAAAGCGGTTTAAAAGCTGTGAGCTATGTGGGGAAGACAACCTTGCATTACTGATCAACTGTTTCACGAGGTATCCAGCCTAGCTTACCAAATTCCCAACCAGACTAACATTAATTATAATCTTTTAATAGTCATACGACAACTGGTGATATATATATATATATATATATATATATATATATATATATATATATATATATATATATAAAAGAGAATTTAAATAAAAATAAATAAATCAGTTTATATTTGGAAATTTATTTTAACATTGATCATTGAAATTTCAGCATATAAAACGTGAGTCATAACTAAGCTGGTGCCTTATTTAGGACTGTGAAAATGTGAGTTTGTAATCTTACGAAACACATCAAATATGGAGCCAAGATTGGGAGACTGAATACAACACTGCATTCATAAAATAACACACGAAGAACGTTGAAACATATGCAAGAGGAAATTAACCACAACCAACCGATTCAATTTTCACCCAAAGAAGTTACGTTCGTAGCGCAATCCTGTCCGTCATGTAATTACCACACACTGGTATACTAAATTCATACTAACTCTCTGTGAAATCTTCCCAAAAACAATAGCTGAGGGCTACTTTGATGATTACACCACATGCTTCACGTGGTCAACTTGGTTTACACAAAGGGTGTAACTCCACAATAATTTTGATAATTAAAATAAATTAGATCGAAAAGCAATTTACAAAAGAAAAACCTCGAACTGGTTACTATCGTCTTACTATTAACCTGATGGGTCAAACAATTGTATAAGCACGTGGTACTGGTCTCACAAAGTACACCCCACGTGGGTTGAACATAAAGAAAAGTTGCTATATTGAAAAATATTGTCAAGAAGAGACGTTATAATCTCACGCAAATTCGCGTTTAAGATTGATGCTCTTAGTTAGTTACTGATCAACACGTGGTTCCACTTTACTCACAAAGTAGTGACAAAGCAGCTACTGGAAGATATTCTAAACTTCACACTGGAATTTCACTGTGTTGCAATTTAAGATAACATAAGATATTTTAGATCTAAACCTGAAATAAAGGTGATTAAATTTTCAGTTAGGCTGAACTTAAGAAATCCATTGTCCTACGGATTTAGCAGACACGCGCTTAGCCGGAGATCTTACCACTTCAGACGCTCACCGGGGACAGACTGCCGTGGTCCCTTCATGAGGGATGGCTCACAAATACAAACGGAAGTGACCAGAGAGGTAGCTTCCTATACCAACATGACAAGGGACAGACAGGACCATACTAAGAATAGAAACCTCTCTGCTTTTAGAAAGCGTAGCTACCTGTTCCGACGTTGGTCCTACTGTTATCTAGCAGACAGGCTTGTCTGCTACCATCCAGCATGCAACTAGAAATACATTTGTTCATTCATCCTCTCACACAGAAGGGAAGGGGGATGACAGTATCTTATCATATACAGTATATAAAAGAAAGCGGATGTAGGTTCCGTATGAGACAGTGTGATATGAATTACATATAAACTGTGTTTTAAAGTGTAGTAGTGTGACAGATCGTTCTTGTTTATGTGTAAAAGTAACATGTTCCACTACTCAGTCTCCTCCCAGATAGTCAGAGACGCCACAGTAAATTTAGACGAGGAATTTATGCCGTAAATGACAACAGATTTAAGAAATTAACATGAAAGGAATCCAACAGAGACCTTTCAATATGCGTCGATTATGCAGGCCGTAGAACGTGGATTATTTTATGACCATGCTAAGCAAAATAATCTTGGACATTTCCAGCCCTACGATGGGGGGAATTACCATCTTGAGGGATTCAAACCTCGTGTTGGGAATAATTGTTAATGAAAAACAGAGTGCTATAAACTTCCCTTGTTGTTATCTATAGCCTGCCGCTGTGGTCGAGCGCTTATAGGCGCTTCAGTCCGGAACCGCGCTGCTGCTACGGTCGCAGGTTCGAGTCCTACCTCGGGCATGGATGTGTGTGATGTCCTCAGGTTAGTTAGGTTTAAGTAGTTCTAAGTCTAGGGGACTGATGACCTCACATGTTAAGTCCTATAGTGCTTGGAGCCATTTTTTATCCATAGATAAACAATTCATGCGGTAGTGAACAATTTAAGATCAGACACGCTGCAACGTATTCCAGTTTCTAGGATCTCTTGAGAGAATTAGTTACGAGGTTGATCCTATTCAAGATGTGAAGCATCACAATCGAGATCACATGAGTTTTACCGCAGGTACACGGGAATGTAACTCGTCCACTTAGAGCAGACAGTAAACAAACGGAACGAAAATGAAAATGCGCGCTAGTCATTCGATCAATAGTCTTAAGTTCGCAGTTAATGCTACAGTATTTAATCAAAGGCTGCCTTTACTGTGCACAACATATCCTTTAAAAGTCCTGTACCTGTGTTATAAAACGCTAAAGAAACTGGCACAGGCATGCGTATTCAAATACAGAGATGTGGAAACAGGCAGAATACGGCACTGAGGTCGGCAACGCCTATATAAAACAACAAGTGTCCGGCGCAGTTTTTAGATGGGATACTGTTGCTACAATGACAGGTTATCAAGATTTAAGTGAGTTTTAATGTGGTGTTATGGTCTGCGCACGAGCGATGGGACACGGCATCTCCGAGGTAGCGATGAAGTGGGGATTTTCCCGTACTACCAGTTCACGAGTGTACCGTGAATATCAGCAGTCCGGTGAAACATCAAATTTTCGACATCGCTGCCGCCAGAAAAAGATTCTGCAAGAACGGGACCAACGACGACTCAACAGAACCTTTCAACGTGACAGAAATGCAACCCTTCCGCAAATTGCTGCTGACGTGAACGGGTATGGAGACAACCTCATGAATCCATGGATCCTGCATGCCAGCAGCAGACTTCTCAAGCTGGTGGAGGCTCTGTAATGGTGTGGAGCGTGTGCAGTTGGTGTGATATGGGACCCCTGATACGTCTAGAGACGACTCTGACAGGTGACACGTTCGTAAGCATCCTGTCTGATCACCTGCACCCATTTATATCTTGAGCAATTCCAGCAGGACAATGCGACACCCCACACGTTCATAGTTGCTTCAGAGCGGATCCAGGAACACTCTTCTGAGGTTAAACACTTCTTTTGGCCACCAAACTCCCCAGACATGAACATTATTGAGCATATCTGGGATGCCTTGCAACGTGTTGTTCAGAAGAGATCTCCACCCGCTCGTATTCTACGGATTTATGGACAGCCCTGCAGGATTCATGGTGTCAGTTCCCTCCAGCACTACTTCAGACATTAGTCGACTCCGTCTAGCACTCCTGCGTGCTCGCGGGGGGCCTACACGATATTAGGCGGGTGTACCAGTTTCTTAGGCTCTTCAGAGTATTACTGTTCCATCAGTTACCAGCTAGTTGCCATCAGTTACCGACAAGTTACCATCAGTTGTCACGTCTCCCAATCATCGCAGTGTGTCGCAGGATATGCCGGTGTCGCAGTGTGCGGTATTAAAGAGCTAGAACTTAAGATACTGTCACCGACAGCAGAGTCACACTGTAACTGTTATTATATTAGCTAGTTTTCGATCACTGGAGTTAGGTTTATACACGTGTTCAGATCTTTAAACGCAGTTCCACACCTTCACGTCATCGCCACATTAAAGCTGAGTGTTTGTATATATATGCTTTTAACAAATGTTTGTTAATTGCTGCTCATTGTATTGAGAACATCGTTTTCGTTGTAGTTCGATTTTGCCTTATGACGAGACAATTTCTGCGTGCAAGGACGCCATCCGAATACAAAAATGTTCAAATGTGTGTGAATTCCTAAGAGACCAAACTGCTGAGGTCATCGGTCCCTAGACTTACACACCACTTAAACTAACTAATGCTAAGAACAACACGCACACCTGTGCCCGAGGGAGGACTCGAACCTCCGGCGGGAAGGGCCGTGCAACTACTTTCTGTGGTAGAGGGTCTGCATCTTCCTACCTTTATGTTCGGCACCAGACTTATTTGGTGAATACAACATTACCAATCCTTATATTCTTCGCATTGCATAGCTTCATTACTGTGACGATTGTAGGACTCTTTCCTTAGCTTTCTGGAGTCAGCTACTGTAAGGTAACGGTTCTATATTTCTCTTTTCTAACAAGTCAAGTTCAGATTTTTATAAAGCATTTTGTCCAGTTTATGCTACCATCATTCAGTTCTAAATATTTCGTATGTGTGCATTCCTGGAGTGAATTCGATATTCAGTTTATGTTGATTTGCTATTGCACTCCCGGATCACACGGTATGGAGAATCAAATAACTACGTCTCTATCATTTTGCCAACGCTTAATACGTTTCAGGCCCTCCTTTCTTGGTAGTATATGGGTGGCAACCACAGGGGCCCTTAGCTAAGCCTGATATTAATTCCACTTACATGTATCAGACTTCTTCTGTTTTCCTTTCTATCGGTCTTCCTTGGTCAACTCTTGTTTCTTCGATCCCAAACGTATTAGGTTTCGAGGCCTGAAGGTATCTTTAATTTCCCATTTCTATCTCTAACGTCGGAGGTGCAGGAGGAGATTGACTTCGGTACGGCGTCGAGAACGGAAGAGGGAAACTGTAGTGTCTGTTCTCACAGATGAGGCTACAAGCAGCGTCTGACTCATAATGAGCGGCTGAATCCGGCTGGGCAACCATCTGCCTATGTGGAAAGGAACGGTATACTACCACATTATTTTTTCTCCAGGAAACACACGATATGGCTCTTTCTGTAGAAGAATCCGGAGGTAAAAATTCCCCTCAGTCGGATCTCCGGGATGGAATTGCATCAAGATCAAATACAGAAGCGCTGGAGGACGATGAAAATAGAAAGAAGGAACGGAATAGGAAGAGGGAAGGGAAGTTAAGGATTCGAACATGGAATGCGCTCACGCTATTGCAGGGTGGCAAACTGGAAAATGCCAAACAGGAAATGATAAAGAACAGATTGGATGTATTAGGTATGTGTGAAGCGAAATGGGGGAGTAAAGGAGAGTTGGTTAGTGGAGGGTACAAGGGAGAAGAGTGGCAGCTATGATGTAGCATCTATGATAGGAAAGGTGCTGACGAAAAACGTACTGAAAGTGTAGTACATAGATGAAAGACTGATGATGATGAGATTAAGAGAGAGAAGAAGGATGTCGTTTAAATACAAATATACTTTCCAAAAGTCAACGCACTAATGAGAAGGTTGAGGGATATTATGAAAAGACTGAAGATATTATGGATAAAGGAAAAAGACACGCCTGCATCATGTACTGGGTGCTTTGAAAACAGTAGTAAAAGAGGAAAAAGAAGAGGGAGTAGTTGGAAGATTTGGACTGGGAAATAGGAACGACAGGGGTAAAAGGCTGGAAAGCTTCTGCAGACAAAATTCTCTTGTGATTGGAAATACTTTGTTTGAACACCACAGAAGGCGAAGATGTACTTGGATACCTAAGTTGAATGGTTTCAGGTACCAGACTGATGTATCATAATTCAAAATAGGTACAAAAACTGCCTAAGGATTTCCAGAGCATACCGTGGAGCAGAGACAGATTCAGACCACAACTTGGTGGTAACGGACCTGTAAATAATATTGAAGAGAGTAAGAGGAAATAAACCAACAGACACATTCGACCTACAGATACTAAAGAAAGAAGGTGAGGATGCTGAGTTGGAAAACACATTTATGTCAAAATGGGATAGAGGGCCCAATGAAGAGAGTGCAAACAAGAAACGGAAGACGATGAAACAAAACGTTAAGTAACCTGCAGAAGAAGTTGTAGGTGTGAGGAAGTTCGAAAGAATATGGAAAGAATGGATATCAAAGGCAATGCTGGATGAGATTGAAGAAAGAAGGAAATGGAAGACAGTAGGAACTGAGGAAGAAAGAAGAATGTACAGAAAGTTGAACAATGAATTAAGGAGAGAAACAGAAAAGGCTAGGGAGCCATGGATGAAAGAGAGATATAAAGAAAAACAGAAACTGGAAAAGGAAGGAAAATATGAAATGCTGTATGGATTAGCTGCTGATCTAGCGTTTAAAGCAAAGAAAAGCGGGGCAATTATGTGAACAGAAAGAAGTGATGGTACTATGGTTCATAAACCACCAGAAGTGTGAGAAATGTGAAGAGAATATGAAGAGTGCCTATATGAGGCTGATCAGAGACCAAACGATATTCAATTAGAGAAGGAGACGATAGTTATAGAACAGGACAAAGGATGCTGCATCTTGGGAGGAGAAGTAGAAAGGACTTTAAGAGCGACGAAGAATCATAAGACAAGTGAAACAGATGGATTACCAGCAGAGTTGTTTAAGAGCATTGGTGTGAGAGAGTTAACATATCTATGTAATAAGATACATAAAAAAGGTGAATGGCCGGATGAATTTCTCTCGGCAGTGATGATACCGATTACCAAGAAACGGAATGCCAAGAAACGTGAGAATCTTAGAACTACAAGTTTGATTTCTCATGTAGCAAAAGTTTTATTACGGCTGATAAATAGAAGACTTCACGGAAGACTGGAAAAAAGTATTGCAGAGGGACAATATAGAGACAGAGTACAAGAGATACAACTGGATTGCTGAGAATTATAACTGGGAGACACATTGAAAGAGGAAGAGAAGTTTATACTGTTTTCATTGACTAGGAGAAAACCTTTGATAGAGTACAGTGGAATAAATTAATGGACATTCTAAGGAAGGATAGTGTCGACTGGAGGGATAGAAGGCTGATTAAAAACCCATATTTACAACAGAAAATCCGAGCACAGATTGGAAATGAGACGACAGAAGAAAGCACAGTTGGGGGGGGGGGGGGGGGGTGGAGTGAGCAAGACTACTGTCTCTCCCCAATACTGTTTAACACATATTTTGAGCATATTATTCAGAAATTTTTGAAAGTGAATAGAGGAGTGCGGATTGATGGTTGGAGGATAAAATGTATTCGATTTGCGGATGATGTGATGTTATTTGCAGAGAGCAAAAGAGCTATGACTGGAATGTTAAAAGAATTAAATAAGAGTTATGAGGAATTCGGTATAAGAATTGATAAGCAAAAGAAAACGTACGTTGTGAAAAGTGCAAGAAAAGTAAAAACAACTATAAAGTTAGGACAGGAAGATATAGAATAAGTTAGTGCCTTCAAATAATTGGGAGGCTTTATTACGGACGACATGAGGCGGAATAAGGAGGTGAAAACCCGCACAGCAAATTGCCAAGGAGGCATGTAATAAGGGGAGGCTTCTATGTGGATGCATGGACAGGGACCTGAGGAAGAGACTGGCGAAATGCTTCAGATGGAACTTGGCATTATACGAAGCTGAGACATGGACGCTGGGGAAAGAGGAAGAAAGAAGAATAGAAGCATTTGAGACGTGAATTTGCAGGGGGATGGAAAAGATAAAGTGAGAAGACGAAGTGAGAAATGAGGAGGTGTTGAAAACAGTGGGGAGGAGGGAGAAATTTTAAACGTATTCAGGAAGAGGAAACACAACTGGCTTGGACATTAGATGAAAAGAGATTGTTTACTGATGGATCCTATGGAAGGAACGGTGAATGGAAGGAGAAGAGAAGGACACACGAGCGCTGTGACATCTGCAACAGTCCGACACCCTGGGTCAACTGTCATCGATCATCCTCCATACAGTTCCCATCCGCTTTTCATCTGTTTCCAAACCTTAAAGAAGACCGTCGAGGACTTCGCTTTGATAGTGATGAAGCGGTACAAGCTGAGGTGAGGTGGTGGCTCCGTCAACGAAGTCAAACTGTGGTGTCACCGCCAGACACCACACTTGCTAGGTGGTAGCCTTTAAATCGGCCGCGGTCCGTTAGTATACGTCGGGCCCGCGTGTCGCCACTATCAGTGATTGCAGACCGAGAGCCGCCACACGGCAGGTCTAGTCTAGAGAGATTCCCTAGTACTCGCCCCAGTTGTACAGCCGACTTTGCTAGCGATGGTTCACTGTCTACATACGCTCTCATTTGCAGAGACGACAGTTTAGCATAGCCTTCAGCTACGTCATTTGCTACGACCTAGCAAGGCGCCATATTCAGTTACTATGTCTTCTGAACAGATAATATTGTGACTCATGTACCGTCAAGAGCGACGTTCATCATTAATGGATTAAAGTTAAGTATAAAACTAATTACGTCCGCTTTCCGAATTCTAATTCCTTGCCATGTTCCAGACCTCACGTCAGTATAGTTCTTCCCTCCTCACGCCAGCCTGCGTGAGCTAAAACGCGTGCATTTCTGCCTCCTCTAGTAAAATGGTGTTGGCTCTTCGGCCAACACAACACAAACATTCTACAATGACGGTATCAACGAATTGGTCTGTCGTTGGAATGTGTTCGTCGCCACGGTGACTATGTTGAGAAATAAATACACTCCTGGAAATTGAAATAAGAACACCGTGAATTCATTGTCCCAGGAAGGGGAAACTTTATTGACACATTCCTGGGGTCTGATACATCACATGATCACATTGACAGAACCACAGGCACATAGACACAGGCAACAGAGCATGCACAATGTCGGCACTAGTACAGTGTATATCCACCTTTCGCAGCAATGCAGGCTGCTATTCTCCCATGGAGACGATCGTAGAGATGCTGGATGTAGTCCTGTGGAACGGCTTGCCATGCCATTTCCACCTGGCGCCTCAGTTGGACCAGCGTTCGTGCTGGACGTGCAGACCGCGTGAGACGACGCTTCATCCAGTCCCAAACATGCTCAATGGGGGACAGATCCGGAGATCTTGCTGGCCAGGGTAGTTGACTTACACCTTCTAGAGCACGTTGGGTGGCACGGGATACATGCGGACGTGCATTGTCCTGTTAGAACAGCAAGTTCCCTTGCCGGTCTAGGAATGGTAGAACGATGGGTTCGATGACGGTTTGGATGTACCGTGCACTATTCAGTGTCCCCTCGACGATCACCAGTGGTGTACGGCCAGTGTAGGAGATCGCTCCCCACACCATGATGCCGGGTGTTGGCCCTGTGTGCCTCGGTCGTATGCAGTCCTGATTGTGGCGCTCACCTGCACGGCGCCAAACACGCATACGACCATCATTGGCACCAAGGCAGAAGCGACTCTCATCGCTGAAGACGACATGTCTCCATTCGTCCCTCCATTCACGCCTGTCGCGACACCACTGGAGGCGGGCTGCACGATGTTGGGGCGTGAGCGGAAGACGGCCTAACGGTGTGCGGGACCGTAGCCCAGCTTCATGGAGACGGTTGCGAATGGTCCTCGCCGATACCCCAGGAGCAACAGTGTCCCTAATTTGCTGGGAAGTGGCGGTGCGGTCCCCTACGGCACTGCGTAGGATCCTACGGTCTTGGCGTGCATCCGTGCGTCGCTGCGGTCCGGTCCCAGGTCGACGGGCACGTGCACCTTCCGCCGACCACTGGCGACAACATCGATGTACTGTGGAGACCTCACGACCCACGTGTTGAGCAATTCGGCGGTACGTCCACCCGGCCTCCCGCATGCCCACTATACGCCCTCGCTCAAAGTCCGTCAACTGCACATACGGTTCACGTCCACGCTGTCGCGGCATGCTACCAGTGTTAAAGACTGCGATGGAGCTCCGTATGCCACGGCAAACTGGCTGACACTGACGGCGGCGGTGCACAAATGCTGCGCAGCTAGCGCCATTCGACGGCCAACACCGCGGTTCCTGGTGTGTCCGCTGTGCCGTGCGTGTGATTATTGCTTGTACAGCCCTCTCGCAGTGTCCGGAGCAAGTATGGTGGGTCTGACACACCGGTGTCAATGTGTTCTTTTTTCCATTTCCAGGAGTGTATATAGACGTCAAGAATAAAGATGCAGAATGTTAATAACATTCGCATAAGACCTGCAAAGATAATATAAGAGAAATCAGGGCACGTACGGCAGCATATAGAAAGTTGCTTTTTTCCTCGATCTATTTGCGAGAGGAACAGGAATGGGAATGATTAGAAGTTGTACAAGGTACAATCCACCACTCACAGTATGGTGGCTTGTGGAGTATGTACACTGAGGTGATAAAATTCATGGGATAGCAATGTCTTCATATACAGATGGCGGTAGTATCGCGTAAACAAGGTATAAAAAGGCAGTGCATGGGCGGAGTTGTCATTTGTTCAAAAATGTTCAAATGTGTGTGAAATCCTGTGGGACTTAACTGCTATGGTCATCAGTCCCTAAGCTTACACACTACTTTACCTAAACTATCCTAAGGACAAACACACACACCCATGGGCCTGCCGGAGTGGCCGAGCGGTTCTAGGCGCTACAGTCTGGAACCGCGCAACCGCTACGGTCGTAGGTTCGAATCCTGCCTCGGGCATGGGTGTGTGTGATGTCCTTAGGTTAGTAAGGTTTAAGTAGTTCTAAGTTCTAGGGGACTGATGACCTCAGAAGTTAAGTCCCATAGTGCTCAGAGCCATTTGAACCATTTTGAACACACCCATGCCCCAGGGCGGACTCGAACCTCCGCCGTGACCAGCCGCAGAGTCCATGACGGCAGCGCCCTAGACCGCTAGGCTTATCCCGCGCGGCTGTCATTTGTACTCAGGCGATTCATGTGTAAAAGTTCCTGAGGTTATTATGGCCGCAAGACGGGAATTAACAGTCTTCAAGCCCGGAATGGTAGTTCGAATTAGAGGCATAGTACATTCCTCTTCGGAAATCGTTAGGAATTCTATTTTCCAAGACCCAGAGCGTCAAGAGTTTTCCAAGAATACAAAATTCCAAGAATTATCTCGAAGAGCTGACGGTAGGGTTCGCGTGTGGTGCAGGCCCCACGAAGCCATGGACCCAGGTTGTCAACAAGGCACTGTGCAAGTTGGTGGTGGCTCGATAATGGTGTGGGCTGTGTTTAAATGGAATGGACTGGATCCTGTGGTCCAACTGATCGGATCATTGACTGGAAATGGTTATTTTCGGCTACCTGGAGACCATCTGCAGCCGTTCATGGACTTCATGTTGCCAAATAACGATGCAATTTTTATAGATGGCAATGTACCATGTCACCGGGCCACAACTGTTCGCGATTAGTATGAAGACAACTCTGAACAATTCGAGCGAATGATTTGGCCACCCAGATCGCCCAACGTGAACCCCATGGAACATTAGGTACATAATCGAGAAGTCAATTCGTGAACAAAAATGCTGCACCAGCAACAGTTTCGCAATTCTGGTCGGCTATAGAGGCAGCATGGCCCAATGTCCCGCCTCAGTTACACGACTCGCAGACATTTGAAACACATTCACACTATTTCACGATTTACACTAGACGCAGACAGCTGGGGTACAGTACTTCTGTCCCGGGGGGTATGGGGTGGCGGCAGGAGGGGCATCGGGCCACCCCTTAAAATTAACCATGCCAGTTCCGTACTTAACCCTGCCGACCCTGCGCAGAATGCGGGATAAAGGCAGTAGCAAAAGAAAGAAAGGAAGAAAGTGTATATATATGAAGATCTAGATAATGTAGCATCTGCTTTGAAGAGACTGTATCTCACATTGGAAATCGGTGTTTGTATGACTAAAATCCGCAGTTAAAAAGAACAATCCCCGTACGTTAGATATGTCAACATCTGACTTCTTAAATCAGTGTTCGGCGTAGGCCTCCGAATCACTGAAGTTGTAAGAAAGCCACGCAACGGGACTTCTTGCGAAAATCTGCTCCGGCGTCGACATTAAAAGAATGATTCATGATATTTAAAGCGGCAGAAGGGAAGCTGCGGAGGCAGAAAAAACGTCGCAGGCGGGGCATATGCTAAGAGGACAGTTTCCCCAGATGACGAGACATTCGTTTGTCAACCTCCGCCGGCTGCATTGTGTTGCAGATGAGGCCGGAGTGCTCGGCTCGTTTAAGTTGCCGGGCTGGCTGGCCTCCTCTCTCCTCGCAACACACATAAAAGGCCTAAGCGCCGAAACAAAACGCTCACGCCCGCCCCGTCACACAGCCGAAAGCTACTTGTACTCAACTTCTAAAGATTACAACTGGCCAACTTTCTCTCGTGGAACAAAGGAAGTAAGCCACAAACTGGAACGTTACATAGCCGTCTTAAACGGAAATGACTTCCCCTGCTCGTATAGCGTAACTTTTAGAGCGTTGGCTTCTGACAGAAGGAGGTAAGGAATAAACAACGGGTTTATGCTACAATAGTCGTCCTGGGCGTGATTTTTAGGAAGTTTCTGCATCTGCCTCAGGAACACAAATCACAAATATTTAAATCACGATTCGTAAAAGTATGAAGTAGACAATATTAGTCGCCGTGTTTGGATGCGTAGGAACATCGTTTAGTGCCACAGTCATGCTAAGCGGCTCTAAGGCTTCCATTCAGTCTCTTGTTGACCAGTCTGGCGTGACAGTTGAAGATAGCAAAACGAAAGCTGAAGTTTTAAATTTCACGTTCAAGAAATCGTTCACTCAGGAAAAAAGTACAAACATACCGTCATTTGAAACTTCCTGGCAGATTAAAACTGTGTGCCGGACCGAGACTGGAACTCGGGAACTTTGCCTTTCGCGGGCATTTCACCATTGGACAGATTTCCATATGGACGACATAGTAATAACCATTCCTGGAGTAGAGAAACAACCGAAAGATTTGAAAGCAAATAAATCACCCGTTTCGGATGGAATCCCAGTTAGATTTTAAAAAGAGTTCTCTACGGCATTGGCCCTTTACCAAGCTTGCATTTATCGTGAATCTCCCGCCCAGCGCAAATCCCAAGCGGCTGGAAAAAAGCACAGAACGGACCGCAAAATTAAAGACCTATATCCCTGACTTCTGTTTGCTGCAGACTCATTGAACATATTCTCAATTCGAATATAATAAACTTTCTTTTGACTGAGAAGCTTGTTGTTGTTGTGGTCTTCAGTCCTGAGACTGGTTTGATGCAGCTCTCTATGCTACTCTATCCTGTGCAAGTTTCTTCATCTCCCAGTACCTATTGCAGCCTACATCCTTCTGAATCTGCTTAGCGTATTCATCTCTTGGTCTCCCTCTACGATTTTTACCCTCCACGCTGCCCTCCAGAACTAAATTTGTGATCCCTTGATGCCTCAGAACATGTCCTACCAACCGATCCCTTCTTCTGGTCAAGTTGTGCCACAAACTCCTCTTCTCCCCAATTCTATTCAATACCACCTCATCAGTTATGTGATCTACCCATCTAATTTTCAGCATTCTCCTGTAGCACCACATTTCGAAAGCTTCTATTCTCTTCTTGTCCAAACTATTTATCGTCCACGTTTCACTTCCATGCATTGCTACACTCCATACAAATACTTTCAGAAACGACTTTCTGACACTTAAATCTATACTCGATGTTAACAAATTTCTCTTCTTCAAAAACGCTTTCCTTGCCATTGCCAGTCTACATTTTATATTCTCTCTATTTCGACCACCAACAGTTATTTTGCTCCCCAAATAGCAAAACTCCTTTACTACTTTAGGTATCTCATTTCCTAATCTAATTCCATCATCACCCGACTTAATTCTACTACATTCCATTATCCTTTTTTTGCTTTTGTTGGTGTTCATCTTATACCCATCTTTCAAGATACTGTCCATTCCGTTCAACTGCTCTTCCAAGTCCTTTGCTGTCTCTGACAGAATTATGACATCGGCGTACCTCAAAGTTTTTATTTCTTCTCCATGGATTTTAATACCTACTCCGAACTTTTCTTTTGTTTCCTTTACTGCTTGCTCAATATACAGATTGAATTTCATCGGGGAGAGGCTACAACCCTGCCTCACTCCCTTCCCAACCACTGCTTCCCTTTTATGCCCCTCGACTCTTATAACTGCCATCTGCTTTCTGTACAAATTGTAAATAGCCTTTCGCTCCCTGTATTTTACCCGTACCACCTTCAGAATTTGAAACAGAGTATTCCAGTCAACATTGTCAAAAGCTTTCTCTAAGTCTACAAATGCTAGAAACGTAGGTTTGCCATTTCTTAATCTTTCTTCTAAGATAAGTCGTAAGGTTAGTATTGCCTCACGTGTTCCAACATTTCTACGGAATCCAAACTGATCTTCCCCGAGGTCGGCTTATACCAGTTTTTCCATTCGGCTGTAAAGAATTCGCGTTAGTATTTTGCAGCTGTGACTTTTTAAACTGATAGTTCGGTAATTTTCACATCTGTCACCACCTCCTTTCTTTGCGATTGGAATTATTATATGCTTCTTGACGTCTGAGGGAATTTCGCCTGTCTCATACATTTTTGTCAGGACTGGCTCTCCCAAAGAAGCTTATGTGCACGAATCAGCACGGTTTTAGAAAGCATCGCTCGTGCGATACTCAGCTTACCCTTTTCTCACATGCTACACTGAGAACTATGGGTGAAGGGCAACAGGATGATTCCATATTTATAGATTTCCAGAAAGCATTTGCAAGGTGCCCCATTGCAGGCTGTTAACGAAGATACGAGCATATGGAATGAATTCACAGATATGTGAGTGGCTCGAAGACTTCTTAAATAATAGAACCCAGGATGTTATCCTCGACGGCAAGTGTTCATCAGAGACAAGGGAATCGTCAGGAGTGCCACAGGGAATTGTGATAGGACCACTGTTGTTCTCTATATACACAAATGATTTGGCTGACAAGGTGGGCAGCAATCTGGAGTTGTTTTCTGATAATGCCGTGGTGTACGGTAAGGTTTCGAAGCTGAGCGACTATAGGAAGATACAAGACGACTTAGGCAAAATTTGCAGTTGGTGTGATGACTGGCAGCTAGCCCCAAATATGTAAAAATTTAAGTTAATGCGAATGAGTAGGAAGATCAAACCTGTAATGTTCGGATACAGTATCCTAGAGTCCTGCTTGACACAGTAAATTCGTTTAAATATCTGGGCATATCGTTTCAAGGCGATATGAGGTGGAACGAGTATGTGAGAACTGTGGTAGGGGAAGTAAATGGTCGACTACGGTTCACTAGGAGAATTTTAGGAAAGAGTGGTTCACCTGTAAAGGAAACTGCGTTCAGGACGCTGGTGCGATCTGTTCTTGAATACTGCTCGAGTGTTTGGGATCCGTGTCTGGTCGGTTTGAAGGAAGACATCGATGCAATTCAGAGATGCCCGGCTAGATTTGTTACCGGTAGGTTAGAACAACACGTAAGTGTTACTGCGACGCTTCGGGAACTCAAATGGGAATCCTTGGAGGGAAGGCGACGTTCTTTTCGAGAAACACTATTGAGGAAATTTAGAGAACCGGTATTTGAAACCGACTGCCGGACGATTCTACTGCCGCCAAAGTACGAGGGCAGTTCAATAAGTAATGCAACACATTTTTTTCTGAAACAGGGGTTCTTTTATTCAGCATTGAAATACACCAGGTTATTCCCCAATCTTTTAGCTACACAACACTATTTTTCAACGTAATCTCCATTCAATGCTACGGCCTTACGCCACCTTGAAATGAGGGCCTGTATGCCTGCACAGTACCATTCCACTGGTCGATGTCGGAGCCAACGTCGTACTGCATCAATAACTTCTTCATCATCCGCGTAGTGCCTCCCACGGATTGCGTCCTTCATTGGGCCAAACATATGGAAATCCGACGGTGCGAGATCGGGGCTGTAGGGTTCATGAGGAAGAACAGTCCACTGAAGTTTTGTGAGCTCATCTCGGGTGCGAAGACTTGTGTGAGGTCTTGCGTTGTCATGAAGAAGAAGAAGTTCGTTCAGATTTTTGTGCCTACGAACACGCTGAAGTCGTTTCTTCAATTTCTGAAGAGTAGCACAATACACTTCAGAGTTGATCGTTTGACCATGGGGAAGGACATCGAACAGAATAACCCCTTCAGCGTCCCAGAAGACTGTAGCCATGACTTTACCGGCTGAGGGTATGGCTTTAAACTTTTTCTTGGTAGGGGAGTGGGTGTGGCACCACTCCATTGATTACCGTTTTGTTTCGGGTTCGAAGTGATGAACCCATGTTTCATCGCCTGTAACAATCTTTGACAAGAAATTGTCACCCTCAGCCACATGACGAGCAAGCAATTCCGCACAGATGGTTCTCCTTTGCTCTTTATGGTGTTCGGTTAGACAACGAGGGACCCAGCGGGAACAAACCTTTGAATATCCCAACTGGTGAACAATTGTGACAGCACTACCAACAGAGATGTCAAGTTGAGCACTGAGTTGTTTGATGGTGATCCGTCGATCATCTCGAACGAGTGTGTTCGCACGCTCCGCCATTGCAGGAGTCACAGCTGTGCACGGCCGGCCCGCACGCGGGAGATCAGACAGTCTTGCTCGACCTTGCGGCGATGATGACACACGCTTTGCCCAACGACTCACCGTGCTTTTGTCCACTGCCAGATCACCGTAGACATTCTGCAAGCGCCTATGAATATCTGAGATGCCCTGGTTTTCCGCCAAAAGAAACTCGATCACTGCCCGTTGTTTGCAACGCACATCCGTTACAGACGCCATTTTAACAGCTCCGTACAGCGCTGCCACCTGTCGGAAGTCAATGAAACTATACGAGACGAAGCGGGAATGTTTGAAAATATTCCACAAGAAATTTTCGGTTTTTTCAACCAAAATTGGCCGAGAAAAAAATGTGTTGCATTACTTATCGAACTGCCCTCGTACATTGCACGTAAGGACCACGAGTATAAGATACGAGAAATTAGGGCCCATACGGAGGCATACAGACAGTCGTTTTTCCCTCGCATTATTCGCGAGTGGAACAGGAAAGGAAATGATAAGTAGTGGTACCGGATCCCCTGCGCGACGCACCGTACGGTGGCTTGCGGCGTATCTATGTAGATGTAGATGTAGATGTAGATGTAGATGTAGATGAAGAATCCACGGGGCCAGAGGCGGAACCGCTGCTGGCTTGACAACAGGCCAGGCCCACTGTACTGATCGTCCGCGAAAAGCCTCAAGGAACTGATGACGTTATCCATTAGGTAATCTATACATATTTTGGAAGTTAATGGTCCAATAACACTCCCTTTGGGTACGCCTGAAATGACTTTCGTATATTAAGGTTTCTCTCCATTCAGAATGGTATACTATGTTCTTGGCTGGCTCTGAGCACTATGGGACTTAACATCTATGGTCATCAGTCCCCTAGAACATAGAACTACTTAAACCTAACTAACCTAAGGACAGCACACAACACCCAGCCATCACGAGGCAGAGAAAATCCCTGACCCCGCCGGGAATCGAACCCGGGAACCCGGGCGTGGGAAGCGAGAATGCTACCGCACGACCACGAGACGCGGGCTACTATGTTCTGTTTGCTAGGAGCGCTTCAGGCAAGTCACGCAGCTGGTCTGATATTCTGTACGCTCCTATTTTGTTCATTAGACGGCAGTGTGCAACTGCATCTAACGCCTTCAGGAAGTCAAGATACGCGGCATCAATACGGGTGCCTGTATCAATTGCTTTCGAAGACGAACAGAACGAGCTGGGTTTCACACTATCGTGTTTCCTGTGGCCATTTTCATTCCTACAGAGAATATTTTGGTCCTCCATGAATGTTATAATACAGGAACATAAAACATGTTCATAAATTCTGCAACAGATTGAGCTTTAGGTCTATAATTTTTTGCGTCTTTTCCACGACCCTTCTTGAAACCGGGATTGACCTGGACATTTTCCCAATCATTAGTAAAGCTTCGCTCCTCCATTGTTGGAGGAGATACAGTCCAAATGTAGCGTAAGAGTGAACTGCGATGCATGTGGCATCTATTGAAGGAAGAAGTACCAGTTTTGTACATGTTAGTGAGTATACGTTAAATTATAAAGAAAGAGTGTCGCAAAATAATTACTATATGTTTTATATGTTCCTATTGGCAGTAGGGTAGATAGAGTGAAGCTTTGAAACAGATTCATGGAGAACTCGTATTTTCAATCTTCTCCCGTTTAATGTTGCTTTTTATTTTCTCTTGTACGCTTGCGTAAACATTCCAGCAGATTTCAGAAGTCAGAATTCTTGGTACTAACCACAGTTGCACAGAACGATTGAGAAATACAAATCTTCGCTTACTCACTCTGTCCGGTGGTGATCCTTTGAAAAGAGCAAGAGAGTAATAATCAACATTGAGCGCTGACTGGACTGCCTTCAACCCTCGAGATTATTCTGCAGAAAAAGAATTCCAGGCGTACACGCATAGGCGTCTAATATACAACGAGCATAAGGCAGCAGGCCAGGTGTAGAAATGCTGGAAGAAATCGTGTGAGTAGTACTGCAGTGTTATTTCAAGCTCAAAGAACCCAAACACAGCTTCAGGGAAATTGCCGCGATTATACACAGTCTAGTCACATTAATTCACGTGGCCACCTGCCATAAGCCTGAAGAACTACCTTCTGCTACGCGGACCGCTGACAGACGTACAGGAAGAGAGTCAATGAAGTACCGACAGGGGTTTGGAACCATGCCGACGTTCTGCTGGTGGATGTCATCGTCCCGAAGAAAAAAAACATTCCTGTAGGGATGGACATGGTTCCCAAGGATAGAGTCATACTTGTGTTGATCTGCTGTGCCTTCCTGAATGACGAAATCACACAGAGAATGCCACGATAACATTTCCCAGACCACAATGCTCCCTTCTCCGCCATAGACACTTCCGACCGTTGTTAAAGGGTGATTACTTTGAGAAGTTTCACGCCGTACATGCCAAAGGCCATCTATCCGATGGGGCATGAAACCTGATTCATCTGGAAACATCACCTGTCACCTTAGTGGACGTCCAGTCGCAGTACTGGCGTGCAATTTCCAGCCTTCATCGGCGGTGAGCAGCAGCCAGCATGGCTGCATGGATCAGGCGCCTGCTGCCATGGCCGATAAGCAGCAACGTTCGCTGAAACGTAGCTGTGGAGACAGTGTTGGCAGCCCTTGGTCCATCGGGATGGTCACTTGCTCGCCATTTGCACGTCTATTCGGCCGCGCGCCTCTCCGCAGGTGCCGGTTCTGGGTAGCGGCATTTTGACATTCACGATATACTTCAAGGGCGGTAGGACGTCAAACGGGCCGACTTGGAGCAGGAGAGGCACCACAGGACATTTTATTTTCTGCTGTCTATACTTTTACAAATAAATTCATAAAACTTTGTCAGCATGCCCAGGAAGGATTCGGGATTCACACTCATAGCAGTAGAAGTTCAAAAGCATAACAAAATAAAATTTTTTACATGTTAAATTTCATCATTTTTTCGCTTCCCATTGGCTGCATTTGTTGCTGTAGGTATATTTTTCTTCACAAGTAAGAGAGATTCTTTGATGAATTTTGCATAACATACAAACCATACTTACAGGTTATGAAACTCTAGAATTTTCCAAATCTATTAAAAACTGTGGTAATAATTGAGATAATTTACAAAATTTGATTTTTTTCTAAACATAAAGTTTAAAACGTAACAGCTCATTCATTTTTTCATAAATTAAATAGATTCTAGAGTTTCAGACACTTGTAAGTATGGTTTGTATGGTGTGCAAAATTTATCGAACAGTCTCTCTTACTTATGAAGAAAATTGTACCTATAGCAACAAATGCAGCCTATAGTAAGTGAAAAAATGAAGAAATTTCACATGTAAAAAAAATTACTTTGTTATGTTTTTGAACTTCCGCTGCTATGAGTGTGAATCCTGAATCCTTCCTGGTCATGCTGACAAAGTTTTATGAATTTACTTGTAAAAGTATAGACAGTGGAAATTAAAATATCCTGTGGTGTCTCTCCTGCAACAAGTCGGCCCGTTTGACGTCCTACTCCCATTAATAACAGCGCCATGCGAACAGTTTACAGACTTAACCGTTTCGGAAATGTTTCCACCCTTGGCCTGAAAACCAGTCATCATACCGTTCTGTACGTCAGATAAATCGCTCCATTTCCACATTACGACTACGACTGCACTATCGTTAGCGTCCCCCCAGACACGCTTTTATACCTTCCACTGCCAGTTCTGTCGCCTGCCGCCTGTGAGCGGTGATTGCACGTGGACGTGGAACGTAGGCGGTGATCACATTAATGATACTGGATGGTGTATTTGTTTACTGCTTAGTGCAGTGTACCTGTGATGGACATCCTTGAGCTGCTGGTTGTATGTAATTCTGTGGTAGAACCTTTGATACAGGGGTGCTAGTTCTGAAGCTTTCTACCAGAAATCCCATGGAGTTTGAATGATGTGGAGAGGAACCAGTGGCTACCTCTAGCCTAAGTCTGTCCGTGAGGAGTGCTCGGACAGTTTTAGCGTTAGCGAAGTTCTAGAGACAGTGGTAACAGATTCCAAGATGCTATTCCAGGCGGGTATAAAAATTAATGTGCCCAACGGAAAATAATAAACGCTAAAATGAAGATTTGGCCCTGTCTGTCTACCTCCTGCAGCATATCTTAGGATCTCTTAATTCTATAAATTACAATCTAAACATAAATGAATGATGAGGGCGACTAATCCTACTAAATGATAAACATTGTTCCTGCTCATATATTTATTGTAGATGAAAAAAACTTTTTATTACAAAGTTTACATTTCCTAAGTAAAATTATTGATCAATTGCCCAACTCTGCCTCCTATTATGACTGCGAGGTCTAATATCAACAACGCGAAACGACTGACATTATCTTCGTACCAAACACTAGAAGACACTACTTTCAAAGATGATCTACGGTGGTGTGGAACTTCGGTGGAAATAAACTAACGTGATCACAGCAGTTTAGCTTTATAGCCCTAATAGGCCGAAGCAGTTTGCGATATCACCGTATGTACTGCGTCTGGTGCGTGGGCGTGCTGGTTCTCGTACACGTCTACGTCGATGGAATAACTCCAGCCGCAAAATAAAACTCCTTCAAACACTAGGACGGCAGAAGGCGGTCCTCTGACTAATATACTCTAATACTATCTGCTCCACTCTGTGTTCTACAGACGATAAATGCGCACCCCCAGCCACAAGGACGTAGTTCAGATAACGTCTCAACGTAAGTATAGGCAGAAGAGGTGCTCTCAATTACTGAGCGCTGCGTACTCAACGACGACTTCCAGCCTGGAGGTGAAGTCCAGAATCGTATTGGTTCGCAACGGTACAGTGCCTAACTTTTCTAACTATAAACTCTCCTGAGAGCAAAGACAGCAAGTCCGTCTGTACCAACAAAACTGACATCGAGCGACCGTCACACACGGGAGCTCACAACGGAAGACCTCGTCTCTCCACCACTGGCCTCCCAGGAAAGCTCAGCTCGCCACCATCGTAATTCCGAAAACGAATCATATTTCCGAAACCACGGAATATTCTCCCTCTCTACAGATTCTTCCGAACGCCGACCAACCATATTTTAGTATTTTGTCGTGCAGTGCGGAAAGTTTGCGAGGAAAAACCTATACTCGTACACACTGAGTAAAAATCCTTGGAAATAACCCAGCCTGCGTGGTTTCCGAGGTGCAACTTCTTCGTTCCTCGCACCTGTGTCCAAAATTTGCATAGTTCGGAAGTATTATCCAGTTATCATTCTGGCCGGTAGCTCCTGTATTGTGTCTTCGCGCTCAGGTGTCACGACGTCCGTCTAGCTGCTTCCTGTGTTTAAGCAGGACCAACACACCTGTGTGGGCCTTCCATCCAGAGCTTGAGTTCCGCCTGCCGTTTCATCTCCACTGGCTGGCTCTGAGCACTATGGGACTTAACTTCTGAGGTCATCAGTCCCCTAGAACTTAGAACTACTTAAACCTAACTAACCTAAGGACATCACACACATCCATG
This sequence comes from Schistocerca nitens, assembly GCF_023898315.1. NCBI lineage: Eukaryota > Metazoa > Arthropoda > Insecta > Orthoptera > Acrididae > Schistocerca > Schistocerca nitens. Next base: position 257,562,473 of record NC_064616.1, on the reverse strand, counting down.
CCCGAGGCAGGATTCGAACCTGCGACCGTAGCGGTCGTGCGGTTCCACAATGTAGCGCCTAGAACCGCTCGGCCACCCCGGCCGGCTCTCCACTGGCGTTCCAATCTCTACTAGTATAGGCAATCATTCATTACGCCATTCTGATAATAAAGACACTCCGTCACCTTTCATACAATAAGCGTTAACAATTATTTACAAGGCGTACGTGACAATGTCAGTCTCCTTTATGTATTCATATATACGATGTACAACCTATCAAATGATATCTAATTGTGTTTGTAGATCACAGCAAAGTATGTGGATGGGTGCTTGTAAGTTGCGATATTATAGCCACCTTACAAGATAATAAATGTTCAGAGAGAAGTCATTTGGTACGAAAGCAAGCAACTTTTCAATTGTATAGGCGGGGAAATGTCCTCTCTTTCATAGTACAGGTTCCTTTCATGTAAAACGCTGAAGAAACTGCGATGTTCTTTCGGAGTGTTCTCACAGTTACAACAAAGTTCTCTCGGTGGGTAGCTGTCGTTTCCTGGTACTGCAAGTGGCAACTCACGTCTCTTTCGTCGAAATACTACTTAGAATCGATGCCGACAGTGACACCGGGAGCAAAACAAAACAGAGTTCCGACCCGATCGCAAAGAATTTGTAGGCATCGAGCGTGATGGTGTTTGTAGCTGCGCCCGCTTTCGTTAAGGAGGCATCTGAAGTCGTTTCCGGCGGGCGCGCTGCGTTGTAAGCGATCTTGGCCGACCACGGACAATATTAATGCAGCGCACTCTGTCCCGGCACATCAAAGAGGGTCGCGGTTAGTTAGACTCAATCAGCAGCTTCTGTGGTAATGTTTCTGGCGAGACCTGTCGCCCGCCAAGACCGGAATGATAATCACTGCTGGTAACACGCAGGTGCAACCCCGCACAGCCCGTCGTTACGTATTCATCATTCCCGGATTTTGCAGCTCGCTTCTGTGCCGCTCCGCGCCGCACCGTAACGACGTTTCCGCTAAGACCTCGCTGTTTGCTACTCTGATTACAGATTTCTCTAATACATAGCCCGTCCTTAACGCGAGCAGAATGATAATGGAGGGTGATGCAAAAATTAACAGTCTGTCAGACGCTGCTATGTTACTGTTATACACCAATGGGTGCTTTTTAAAACAGTAGCACTTTCCCTTTATTTGTATACGAGAATTCTAATTGTCTTCAACATAAATACCGTAACAAATGATCACTACATCGCAGATGTGGGAACACTGTATAGTTGTCAAAAGACGAACGTGATAATAAGGCACACTGCAAAAGTGAATAACTATCCACGTGACTTTGTAGGTAGTACATACAAGGACGCAGCTAATAAATACAAAAACAAGATGACCAATTACAATAACATGGCTTCTAAAGAAAATAATAAGTTTGCTAGTTTACCTTACAATGGAAAAATGAGTACAAGGATTGCAACTGTCTTTGGAAAGTACTATGTGACAGTGTCTTTTGGAACCAAAAATCATTTAGAATGTATTTTGCAATATACTGTATATACAAAGAACCTATTTTATACTTCTGGGGTTCATAAAACTGATTGCCCGGACTGTGGGGCGTGTTACGTTGGCCAAACTAGGATGAGGCTGGAAATTAGGTTTAGAGAATACGTCGGGTTGGACAGAAAAGATGCCACGGAGAAATCGAGTATGGCTGCTCGTTTACTTACAACCAAATGTAAGTTGCCGACTTCGACATCTAATGTGAAGACACTGCATAAGTGCGAGAAGAGCTAGAGATTTTTTGCCATTTAAGAAATGTTACCAATAGTCTAATGAATGATCAGATCATTACAAAAACTAGTTACTGAGGAGCAGCGAAGGATATTGGCAAGAACGTACAAAGTCGCTTCTGCCATCTTGCCAATATGTAGCAGCTATTAACATAATACTGTACTAGTACAACGGTTATAACATTGAGCCTATGCAACTGTTTCCATGTTACATTAGTTTAGATGCATGTACGTTGTTAATAATAGCAATTCGGTAAATTGGTATTATTGTACCTATAATTAAAATCTGTTTGAAATGGCACAGAGATTAGTACACTCTACATACCTGTACGTAACGGAACGGCCAGTCACACAAACTATCCATCTTGCTGACATTTGCCAACATCTATGAAGTATTCAGTAAATAATAGGAACCACACACCACGTCACGATGATTAATTAAAGAGAAAAATAGTACAAGAGATAAAAATATTTAAATCAAGTTATTTGTAATAGTCACAGCATACAGCATATGCCTCTGTGTTCTGTAAAAATTAAAAAAAAATTGTTAACCAATCTGACGTCTCCTATGTGTTTTAAAGAATAACAAAACAATTGGCCCACAAGGAGTGAGTCTGGCATTTTTTACATCTTCGATCTTTACTCTTAAATGTGGTAGTAAGTCAGACAGCAACGTATATAATTTTACTTGTATTTTATTTTGTGTTATTCCTACGCAAATTTCAAGTTTCTTAATAGGGACCATAACTGCTTTTGTATGAGTGTTACGTAGTACGTAGTTCATATAGAGGGTCCCATTCAGGCAACCGATGTGTCCTTCGCAGCCGGCCGGTGTGGCCGAGCGGTTCTGGGCGCTTCTGTCTGGAACCGCGCGACCGCTACGGTCGCAGGTTCGAATCCTGCCTCGGGCATGGATGTGCGTGATGTCCTTAGGGTATTCAGGTTTAAGTAGTTCTAGGGGACTGATGACCTCAGCTGTTAAGTCCCATAGTGCTCAGAACCATTTTGTCCTTCGCAAAGTCCATCTTCGTTATACAGTAGTCTTGAATGAACTGTGACGGAAGCCCGAACAACAGGGACTAACGTACTAGGACATGTATTGAAACTATGAAATAGTGGTATGTAATTGAATGTAAGCGATGTAGGTTATGACACGAGTTGTAACTTTTTATACTATCGCCTGACTATGTACTTCTTGTATATTTTTGCACTGATAATGGCTAGGCAATAGCCGAAATCAAGATTTGCTTTAATAAGACCTGAAAGGAAAGGATGACTGACTGCAGGGCTAAATCATTCTGAAAAACTGTATAGTCAGTCACTCAATTTGAAACTGAACCAGTATGTTCACGTATAAATTACGCAGCTGCTTTCTGCACTGAAATATACCCTAGACACTGGACATGACACACTAATAACACATCTTAGCAGTGTTGCGAAGTTTCGGATATGGTAAAACTTTCGCAAAACGCAACGAAAAAGAAAGTCGCGAGCGTGTTACTCGGAAGTAACACAGCTAAGATGAGAATCGGAAAATTGACTGTAAACAGCGTACTATGCTGCCTCAAAATGTAATAAATTTTGCGTTATAGGCTCAATTTGTGCAGGACAAAGGTGTTTGTTATTTGTAGCCTACACTGCTTAATAACCTGAGAACCTAGCAACTCGTGTAGTGAAAGAAACAAGTTTCGAAGACGCTGTCTCTGCGAACGCTTGTCTCGAAGTACTGCTATTACATCTCTGAAGTGCTGTGAAGTTCTTACGAAAGATAACTGCAACTGCTGCTTATTTACGAGGGTTGGAACTTAAATAGTGGCAACTATTCATTCACAACCGCTACAAAAAAGTTACATGCTTGCACCTGTTACTGTCCTTGGTTCAAATTGCTCTGAGCAATATGGGACTTAACATCTGAGGTCATCAGTCCCCTAGAACTTATAACTACTTAAACCTAACTAACCTAAGGACATCACACACATCCATGCCCGAGGCAGGATTCGAACCTGCGACCGTAGCAGACGCGCGATTCCGGACTGAAGCGTCTAGAACCGCTCGGCCACCACGGCCGGCTGTTACTGTCCTTCAAAGTAGTCACCAGCGTTGTGTAGAACCCGTTGCCAGCGATGTGGAAGACGTAGTATACCGTTAGCAGAGCCTGTTCTGTTGATGGTGCGAATGGAGCGGTCTATTGCCTATCGAATCTCTGGAACAGTTCTGAAGCGAATGCCACGAAGTGGTTCCTTCATCTTCGGGATCAAATCAAAATCACAAGGACTGAAGTCCGGGGAGTATGGTGGATGGTACAGTACTTCCCAGTCCCATCGAGAGGAGCCACAGCTTGCGCTTTATGCGCCCGCGCATTGTCGTGCAAAATGATGGGTGGGTTGCGCAGAAAGTGTAGCCACTTCTTTCGCAAAGCTGGTCGCAGGTGATGCTCCAAAAACGAAAAGTAATACTGTGCATTGACGGTCTGCCGGGAGGAACGTAATGCGCTAGGATAACACCATCACAATCATACACGAGAATCACCATAACTTTAGATCGCTCCATTCGTACCATCGCCTGGGCATTGACGGTCTGCCGTGGTCTCCGTTGTTCCTGTTTCGAAAACATAGTGACATCGTTACGTCACACCGCTCGCTCGCAAGTGACTGTGTTTTCCTCGATTGTGCGCACGCCGGTGACGTGGGACGGGCGAGTCCATTTGCTCGGCGGTAAGGTAGATATGTCAACAACGTGTGCTATCAGCAACAATAGTAGATTCCATTGCATAGTGTCTCCGCCGCAGTGTTGCCACTATTTAAGTTCCAACCTACGTATAAATCGTAACCCCCGAGCACATTGTAATATAAGTCAGTGGAGCATATTTCATGAAGCAAATGTTAACACTGTCAGACCTGAATTTTTTCTGGAGAATAGAAAATTTTTCTTTATGTGGTAATGCTCTTATACAAAAATATGCTCTCGTTTTGAAAACATACTTTGTACACTTGGCTTCGTTTTATGGACGAAAATAACTAATTATGAAATATTGTCTACTGTAACAAATAGTAAAAGGATCATTCAATAATTACCATGAAAAATAACAATAACAATATTCAGTTATACAGTGGAATATAGTGAACCAATCACATCCATGTATTCTAGTGGTCATGAGCTGCTGCACACTGCTACAATGACTGATATTTTCATAATGATGCCCAACAGTTGGCAGCACTTGCGCATGGTGAAAAGGTTGCAAATGTTTACCTCACGTTTTCATTTGGAAAAAATTATTATGTTGCAGCTAAGACACAGGAAAATTTAATGTACACAATTGTAGCCACAGGGTCTGAAAGGGCAAGTATTCACATATGGAGATATGTGACACATGGTGGAATTCGTGAACAAAGGAAAAATGCAAGATAGTAAATTTGCAAAGGCCAAATTTATGATAAATACAGTATGATGTTTGAAATGACAATATACATAAGCTTACTGGCCGACGATCAATACAAGTATGAGATTAAACCGTTTAACATCCCCTCCGAACATCATAGCATAAGAATATTCAAAATAAGATAAATAACTTCTGAAACACGATCTTGCCAGTGAGAGGAACTGTTTGCGAGTCACTTGCATTTATGGCTGATTAACTCAAAAACGTATAGTGATCACCACATGTTCTAAAGAGATGAAAAACAAGAACAAAGCCGTAACGCTTTCCACGCCAAGTTAGAATGCAAAATGCAACAGGAAAAGGATGCAATGCTACAAAACCCCCAAAACATGCGCTAATACCGAATTATTACTACAATCAGAATGCTCGGTGTTTACAGAAATCTCACCGCAACAGTGAAAATTGTCGGTCGCGTGCGCCCATCCTGAAAGCAGAAGACAAGTTTCAAAATCACGGCCGCATCACGTGCTGGCAGTAATGAGAGTGCTTTATGCTTAAAGCGCACGAGGCGTTCCATATAACATATGTCCAGTAACATTCTTATTGACTGACGTAGGTCAAAGCTTTCACGAGTCCCTGAGATGTACGTGCGGAATCCTTTTTGCAAGGATGCGTCGCACCAGCAGGGAGAGTCGGCTAGAGTCGGAACGAATGACTAAATAGAGGACGCACAACAGTGTGTGGCTGGCGTTCCGCTGAAATCGGGAACCGGCCACATGAAGTCCGTCGCTCGCTACTTTTGAGATTCCATCGTATCACGTTGTTCCCGAATTATAACTGGTGTGTTACGACACCGTTTCAAGGCAACGGCACACTGAAGACTTACTACAAACGCGTCACTCTGGGTACAATTTGTTATAATTAAATGTGAGTCAATGACGCATGAGCGGTAAAAGCCTTCAGGAGATCATGAGATGAACATCGATAATGATGACGGTGGTGTGTCATCGCTGCGGTCTTGAGGTTAGAGATATGCACTTATGGAGCTACAGGAAGTAAGGTCATGTCACTGCAAGTGCTAACATGTATTTTTTGTCATCTTTTCTGTAACGCATTTTGGGACTTTCCTACTTCGTGTAATAGAAGTACGTCCTGCAATATTCGACGTTATTTAATGTGAGACTGCTCTCCCATGAAAGAGTTCCAACGGCTTTGTAACTTCAGTCTGATTGAAAAACGAAAAGTGAAATTACTACAAGAGAAGCAACCAGCAATACCATTTATATTCTATCACATTACAAATAATTGGCCGTTTTTTGCGCATATGTCACGATTTCTGAGGACTGGTTAGACAGGAACCAAAGAGCGCAGATCAAATTGCGGCGATGAAATGAGCAAAAATGACATTTATGTTCTCGCTTGTCAAAAATACGCTCCTGGAAATTGAAATAAGAACACCGTGAATTCATTGTCCCAGGAAGGGGAAACTTTATTGACACATTCCTGGGGTCAGATACATCACATGATCACACTGACAGAACCACAGGCACATAGACACAGGCAACAGAGCATGCACAATGTCGGCACTAGTACAGTGTATATCCACCTTTCGCAGCAATGCAGGCTGCTATTCTCCCATGGAGACGATCGTAGAGATGCTGGATGTAGTCCTGTGGAACGGCTTGCCATGCCATTTCCACCTGGCGCCTCAGTTGGACCAGCGTTCGTGCTGGACGTGCAGACCGCGTGAGACGACGCTTCATCCAGTCCCAAACATGCTCAATGGGGGACAGATCCGGAGATCTTGCTGGCCAGGGTAGTTGACTTACACCTTCTAGAGCACGTTGGGTGGCACGGGATACATGCGGACGTGCAGTGTCCTGTTGGAACAGCAAGTTCCCTTGCCGGTCTAGGAATGGTAGAACGATGGGTTCGATGACGGTTTGGATGTACCGTGCACTATTCAGTGTCCCCTCGACGATCACCAGTGGTGTACGGCCAGTGTAGGAGATCGCTCCCCACACCATGATGCTGGGTGTTGGCCCTGTGTGCCTCGGTCGTATGCAGTCCTGATTGTGGCGCTCACCTGCACGGCGCCAAACACGCATACGACCATCATTGGCACCAAGGCAGAAGCGACTCTCATCGCTGAAGACGACACGTCTCCATTCGTCCCTCCATTCACGCCTGTCGCGACACCACTGGAGGCGGGCTGCACGATGTTGGGGCGTGAGCGGAAGACGGCCTAACGGTGTGCGGGACCGTAGCCCAGCTTCATGGAGACGGTTGCGAATGGTCCTCGCCGTACCCCAGGAGCAACAGTGTCCCTAATTTGCTGGGAAGTGGCGGTGCGGTCCCCTACGGCACTGCGTAGGATCCTACGGTCTTGGCGTGCATCCGTGCGTCGCTGCGGTCCGGTCCCAGGTCGACGGGCACGTGCACCTTCCGCCGACCACTGGCGACAACATCGATGTACTGTGGAGACCTCACGCCCCACGTGTTGAGAAATTCGGCGGTACGTCCACCCGGCCTCCCGCATGCCCACTATACGCCCTCGCTCAAAGTCCGTCAACTGCACACACGGTTCACGTCCACGCTGTCGCGGCATGCTACCAGTGTTAAAGACTGCGATGGAGCTCCGTATGCCACGGCAAACTGGCTGACACTGACGGCGGCGGTGCACAAATGCTGCGCAGCTAGCGCCATTCGACGGCCAACACCGCTGTTCCTGGTGTGTCCGCTGTGCCGTGCGTGTGATCATTGCTTGTACAGCCCTCTCGCAGTGTCCGGAGCAAGTATGGTGGGTCTGACACACCGGTGTCAATGTGTTCTTTTTTCCATTTCCAGGAGTGTATTTAGCTGTGATGGAGTCCTTGACAATGCTTTCGTGCATTCGTTGGTCAAGATAACAAAGATCCCACCACAAAGCAAGTGAGGGATGTCAGGTGACCAGAATACTAACCGAACACAGTTGTGACGTCTTCATTTTAGTTGTTCTCAGCGTCGAATCATTTTCGAGTAGGCAAGAGACTTAGGTGTTCCGCGCGATTTGGCGATCATGTTAGCCTTAAAGTGGCCGTCTTCGAACTAGGGCCAGATAATGTAATTAAAGGGACTGTACATTACTACAAAAATTTTATGTAGTATAGATGTAAAGACTTGCAGCTGGTTATACATATGAATCAATATAACATAATGCTTGTGAATAGACTGAAAGACCCGATACCATTTGCGTATACAACCAGAAATTAGGCACTGAAATCGATCGTGGGTCTAAGGTATCCAGCACTATTTTTCTGGAGCTATAAAGGGTGGTCCAATGATCATGACCGGGCCAAATATCTCACGAAATAAGCGTCAAACGAAAAAACTACAAAGAACGAAACTTGTCTAGCTTGAAAGCGGAAACCAGATGGCGCTATGGTTGGCCCACTAGATGGCGCTGCCATAGTTCAAACGGATATCAACTGCGTTTTTTTTAATAAGAACCCCCATTTTTTATTACATATTCGTGTAGTACGTAAAGAAATATGAATGATTTAGTTGGACCACTTTTTTCGCTTTTTGATAGATGGCGCTGTAGTAGTCACAAACATATGGCTCACAATTTTAGACGAACAGTTGGTAACAGGTAGGTTTTTAAATTAAAATACAGAACGTAGGTACGTTTGAACATTTTATTTCGGTTGTTCCAGTGTGATGCTTGTACCTTTGTGAACTTATCATTTCTGAGAACGCATGCTGTTACAGAGTGATTACCTGTAAATACCACATTAATGCAATAAATGCTCAAAATGATGTCCGTCAACCTTAATGCATTTGGCAATACGCGTAACGACATTCCTCACAACAGCGAGTAGTTCGCCTTCCGTAATGTTCGCACATGCATTGACAATGCGCTGACGCATGTTGTCAGGCGTTGTCAGTGGGTGACGATGGCAAATATCCTTCAACTTTCCCCACAGAAAGAAATCCGGGATGTCAGATCGGATGAACGTGCGGGCCATGGTATGGTGCTTCAACGACCAATCCACCTGTCATGAAATATGCTATTCAATACAGCTTCAACCGCACACGAGCTATGTGCCGGACATCCATCACGTTGGAAGTACATCGCCAGTCTGTCATGCAGTGAAACATCTTGTAGTAACATCGGTAGAACATTACCTAGGAAATCAGCATACTTGCACCATTTAGATTGCCATCGACAAAATGGGGGCCAATTATCCTTCCTCCCATACTGCCGAACCATACATCAACCCGCCAAGGTATCTGATGTTCCACTTGTCGCAGCCATCGTGGATCTTCCGTTGTCCAATGGTGCATATTATGCCGGTTTACGTTACCGCTGTTGGTGAATGACGCTTCGTCGCTAAATACAACGCGTACAAAAAATCTGTCATCGTCCCGTAATTTCTCTTGTGCCCAGTGGCAGAAATGTACACGACGTTCAAAGTCGTCGCCATGCAATTCCTGGTGCATAGAAATATGGTACGGGTGCAATCGATGTTGATATAGCATTCTCAATACCGACGTTTTTGAGATTCCCGATTCTCGCGCAATTTGTCTGCTACTGACGTGCAGATTAGCCGCGACAGCAGCTAAAACACCTACTTGGGCATCATCATTTGTTGCAGGTTGTGGTTGACGTTTCACATGTGGCTGAACACTTCTGTTTCCTTAAATAACGTAACTATCCGGCGAACGGTCCAGACACTTGGATGATGTCGTCCAGGATACCGAGCAGCATACGTAGCACACGCCCGTTGGGCATTTGATCACAATAGCCATACATCAACACGATATCGACCCTTTCCGCAATTGGTAAACGGTCCAGTTTAGCACGGATAATGTATCACGAAGCAAATACCGTCCGCACTGGCGGAATGTTACGTGATACCACGTACTTATACGTTTGTGACTATTACAGCGCCATCTATCGCAAAGCGAAAAAAGTGGTCCGACTAAAACATTCATATTTCTTTACTTACTACACGAACATGTAATAAAAATGGGGGTTCGTATTTTACAAAAACGCAGTTGATATCCGTTTGACCTATGGAAGCACCAGCTAGCGGGCCAACCATAGCGCCATCTGGTTCCCCCATCAAGCTAGACGAGTTTCGTTCTTTGTAGTTTTTTCGTTTGATGCTTATTTCGTGAGATATTTGTCCCGGTCACTATCAATGGACCACCCTGTATACGTAAGGTGGAAAGCAGCATTAATCTAGGTAAGACACATACCAGACTGATATTATGTGAAGCATCATAAGAAAGTGTACATTAGCATCTAACTTTTACTAGTGCTTTGTAGGCTTTCGCCACCAGCGTCAGCTTCCATAAAACACGCTGACCAGCCAGTACGTAATGACCACTGCCCACCGTGGCGTTGGGTGCCGCCTTGTGCCGGTGCAGGCACGTGACGCGGTAACAAAAGTATGTAAACAGAGCAAAATGAACGGGAGATCACCCTAGCGAAAATAAATCGGGAAATCCGCTGAGAAAAGAGACTTTGACATAGGGAAGATTATTATTACGCAGAACCTCTGAGTATCTCTAAAACGGCGGAGCTGGTTGAATGTTCACGTGCTACTGTCGTGAGCATCTACGGAAAGAGGTAGAAGGGCAGTAAAATTGCCGCTCGACGCTAAATGGCTGGGTGTTCACGATTCTTCGCAGAACATGGGGTTCTGAGGCTTGTTTGCTCTGTAAATTAGGATAGATGGCGATCTGTGGCATCTGTGATCTCTGCCGAAGGAGCACAATGATGGTGCACGCACAAGTGTTTCGGAGCACACAGTTCAGGGTACATTATGGAATATGGAGCTCCACAGCAGAGCAACCCTGCGTGTTCACTTGTTGACCCAACGACAGCGTCTATTACGATTGCAGTGGGAACGACACAATCGGGATTAGAGCGTCGATCAATGGAAATTTGTCGGTTCTTCTGGTGAATAACATTTTTGCTACAATAGGTTGCTGGTCGGTTCCACAAACGCTGTCATCGAGGTGAACGACAGCTCGAAACGTGCAGCACACCACGGACGCAGGCTGGTGGGAGCAGTATTATACTTTGGGAGACATTCTGCTGCGCTTGCATAGGACCTGTGGTAGTAATCGAAGACACGATGACAGCTGCGAACCCGCCTTCATCGCTTCGTGTGTGGTATCTTCCCCGACGGCGGTGTCATCTTTCAGCATTCACGTTGATGTATTGATGACCAAATGCGCCTGATGTAAGTCCTATGGAACCCATCTGGGTCGCTATTGGGCGCCATCACCGCGTACGCATATCAGCGGCTCGTTATTTGCGCAAATTACATGGCCTGTGCGTAGACATCCAATGCCACTGACCTCCATAAACCTATCAACAAACTGCCGAATACCTGATACGCAGAGTCAACGATGTATTTCATTGCAAAGATGGACAAACATGCTAGTAAGCAAATGGTAATGTTTTAACTCATCAGTGTGCTTCTGTGTTGTAGACGACTGGGGGACTGATGACCTCAGATGTTAAGTCCCATAGTGCTTACAAGGGAACCTCACAATCGCACCCCCCTCAGATTTAGTTATAAGTTGGCACAGTGGATAGGCCTTGATAAACTGAACACAGATCAATTGAGAAAACAGGAAGAAGTTGTGTGGAACTGTGAAAAAATAAGCAAAATATACAAACTGAGTAGTCCATGGGGCACATAGGCAACATCATGGACAAAGTGAACTAAGGAGCGCCGTGGTCCCGTGGTAGGGTGAGCAGCTACAGAACGAGAGGTCTTTGGTTCAAGTCTTCCCTCGAGTGAAAATTTTACTTTCTTTATTTTTGCATGGTTATTATCTGTCCGTTCGTTCTTTGACGTCTCTGTTCACTGTAATAAGTTTGGTGTCTGTGTTTTGCGACCGCATCGCAAAACCGTGCGATTAGTAGACGAAAGGACGTGCCTCTCCAATGGGAACCGAAAACATTTGATCGCAAGGTCATAGGTCAACCGATTCCTCCACAGGAAAACACATCTGATATATTCTATACGACACTGGTGACGGCATGTGCGTCACATGACAGGAATATGTTGTCGACCCACCTATCTTGTACACTTGGCGAATGGGTAAAAAGATTCTTCTACCTTGCCCGATTTAGGTTTTCTTGTGGATGTGATAATCACTCCCAAAAAAGTGATGAAAACATAAGAGTTTGTCACATAAACTGAAAATAAAAAGTTAAACTTTTCACTCGATGGAAGATTTGAACCAAGGACCTTTCGCTCCGCAGCTGCTCACGTTACCACGAGACCACTCGAGGGAAGACTTTAACCAAAGACCTCTCGTTCTGTAGCTGCTCACCCTACCACGGGACCACGGCGCTCCTGCGTTCCCAGTGTCCTTGATGCTGCATATCTTCCCATGAACTACTCAGTTTGTATATTTTGCTTATTTTTTCACAGTTCCACACAACTTCTTCCTGTTTTCTCAATTGATCTGTGTTCAGTTTTTCAAGGCCTATCCACTGTGCCAGCTTATAACTAAATCTGAGGGGGGTGCGATGGGGAGGTTCCCTTGTTAGAGTCATTTGAGCCAATCTCATTTTGTAGACTACTGCTTCATGTTACAATATAATTTGTAAACATAGTGCATTCCAGATCACATATGTTTATTTTTATAAACACATCCGGTCGACAAATCTCTACTTTTATACACACATCAAAAAACGTTTTGCATCACCCTGGTTCCCAGAACTGCTGAAGATTGACGTAGACTGTGGATATTGTATCACAGACACAGTCCCTTTGGCTGTTCAGAGATGTCACTAAACCCGCCCAAAGACGTAAACAACCATGCATGAGCAGCGCCTATTAAACGGTGGGGGTCCGACAGCCGATCAGTTCCAGGCATTCACCAGGAAGGAGGTACACGGCTCGAGTTGTCTGTAGTTCAACCATGCCTAGACGGTCAATACTGCTGTCCGATCGCGTCCGCATTGTTACTTTGTGCCAGGAAGGCTCTCATCAAGGGAAGTGTCCAGGCGTCTCGGAGTGAACTAAAGCCATATTGTTCGCACATGGAGGAGATACAGAGAGAAAGGAACTGTTGATGACATGCCTCGCTCAGGCCGACCAAAGGCTACCACAGCAGTGGATGACCGCTACTTACGGATTATGGCTCGGAGGAACCCTGACAGCAACGACACGATGTTGAATAATGCTTTTCGTGCAGCCACAAGACGTCGTGTTACGACTCAAACTGTGCTCAGTAGGCTGCATGATGCGAAACTTCATTTCCGACGTCCATGGCGAGGTTCATCTTTGCAACCACGACACCATGCAGTACAGTAGAGATGGGCCAACAACATGCCGAATGGACGGTCAGGCTGAAGGACCTAGGCACACTGTTCAGCGAGTGCAGCAAGGTGGAGGTTCCCTGCTGTTCTGGGGTGGCATTACGTGGGGCTGACGTACGCCGCTGGTTGTCACGGAAGGCGTCGTATCGGCTGTACGATACGTGAATGGCATCCTCTGACCGATAGTGCAACCATATCGGCAGCATACTGACGAGGCATTCGTCTTCATGGACGACAATTAGCGCCCCCATCGCGCACATCTTGTGAATGACGTCTTTCAGGATAACGACATCGCTCGACTAGAGTGGCCAGCATGTTCTCCAGACATGAACCCTATCGAACATGCCTGGGATAGGTTGAAAAGGGCTGTTTATGGACGACGTGAGCCACCAACCACACTGAGGGATCTACTCCGATTCGCCGTTGAGGAGTGGGACAGTCTGGACCAACAATGCCTCGATGAACTTGTGGATAGTATGCCACGACGAATACAGGTATGCATCAATGCAAGAGGACGTGCTACTGAGTATTAGAGATATCGGCGTGTACAGCAATGTGGACCACCACCTCTGGAGGTCTCGCAGTATGGTGGTACAACATACAATGTTTGGTTTTCATGAGCAATAAAAATGGTGGAAATGATGTTTATGTTTATCTCTATTCCAATTCTCTGTGCAGGTTCCGGAACTCTCGGAACCGAGGTGATGCAAAACTTTTGTTGATGTGTGTAATAGAATGCGGTCTACAGCGCAGAAGAATTTTATGAGAGAAAATTCACAGAAGAACTGCATTATTCGTCATGGACTTATTTAATCAGTGCTAGAACCTTTAAAATGCTCAAACAATTCTGCTGGCCACCCTACAAAAAAAAAAAAAAAAAAAAAAAAAAAAAAAAAAAAAAAAAAAAAAAAAAAAAAAAAACCGCTATTCATCACGAAGAGCTTTACTTTCAAAATATCAAGAGTTGACGTCCTAACACGAGACGGAAAATACATTAGTTCCAGCATAAATCTCGCGCAGTGGCCACGTTGATAAAATAGGAGAAATTTAAGCACGGTTAGAAATGGTTGCCCAGTGAAAAATGTCGAGTTACACAGGGATCCGGAGCACATGTTACGCTGCAGGTCACCCACTATTCAGTTTAAAGGCTGGAGGAAGGGAACGGCATACCATATCTTAAATATTGTCGTGCCTATTAAAGCACTCTTCCGTAAATATTCAGTCCTACAGGACATTGCGTATGGCTACAAATCCTAGTTAATGCTGCAACATTTTGACCGATGCTACGAACCAATACTACGTACATACTACGTACTACATACTCGTACACGACAATAGTCTACGACATCACTGTACATCATGTACAAATGTAATTCAGCACTCCTAAATCCATTTTTTTGTACAACTGCAACACCCTGATACTTCTCTGAAATCTGTGGGAGAGGATACATTTACTTTACCACATATTAAAGTTGCCTCGAGTATAACTGACGGATGGAACGTAGCAATAATACCTATATACACAGGTCTATGCTACCTATTACTAGTCTTACTTCAAATTCATTGTTTTTCAGGAGGGACATGTCGACGGTTTGAGAATATTCGTATATTCCTCCCTGAAATTCTGTTCTTTGAACGTCTAAGCAGCAAGTTTTATTATATCGGAGGCATTTCTCCAAGTGTCTGCCATTTAGCAATTGACATTGTCCTTCGTCTTAAGTATACTAAATTTTACCTGCTGTCGTAAAGTCATATTAATTATTAACTTCCAGTATCCTGGAACAATTACAGACTAGCAACTTCTGTTAATCAACACAGCGGAAAACCAGCCAAAGTTGCAAATTTCGCTTTTTTTTTTATTTACTTGATGACTAGTTTCGTGTCGGGACCGATTTTAAAATCATCTTACAGGACAGGAAACCTAATTTGCAACCATGAACTATACAGGTATTACCAAACTTTTAAGCACACACCAAGAATTAAGGGTAGATAGTTTCAAGATTTTGCGTACCAGATAATCAAAACGGTATTTCTAAAAATACAAAAACCATGTCAAAAATATATACGTATTGTGAAGTTGAAATGAACAGTTACAGCACATACAGATAACTGGCATTCTACTCCTCCCACTGACGTAAGGAAATCTCGGAAAGTGGGCGCCCTATCACGATGTAGGAAACTTTTTGTATTTACAAAATACAAAATATAAGAGGTTTTCTCTATCCTGATAAGGCGCCCCCTTACCGAAGTTACCTTATGGCAGCGGGAGGAGTAGACTGTCAGTTATCTGTATACGCTGTAACTGGTCATTAGCATTTCATATTTTTGACATGGTTTTTATATTTTTGGAGATACCATTTCGACTATCTGATATGTAAATCTTGAAACGACGCGTTTTGTTTTCTTGGGGTGAGCTTAAAAATTTGGGAATATCTGTGTTGTACATGATTGTTTTTTGTGGTTTTTGTCATTTACGATGATTTTAAAATGGGTTCCGGCAGGAAATTAGTCATCAAGTAAATAAAAGAATCGAAATTTGCAACTTTGGTTGATTTTCCGTTGTACTCATACTAATTTCTCACTCTTAACAAGTATAGGCTATACAATGTTTTTATGAACAAATTCTTTTGTGGATAAACTGCAGTTTTCCACCTTGCCACCAATGAAATGAAGAGTTCATATCTATAACCGAGCATAAGTGTGTTTCACTAGCCGGCCGGCGTGGCCGAGCGGTTCTAGGCGCTTCAGTCTGGAACCGCGTGACCGCTACGGTCGCAGGTTCGAATCCTGCCTCGGGCATGGATGTGTGTGATGTCCTTGGGTTAGTTAGGTTTAAGTAGTTCTAGGGGACTGATGACCACAGATGTTAAGTCCCATAGTTCTCAGAGCCATTTCAACCATTTGTGTGTTTCACTTCACATGCCAATAAACTGCTATACTCGGTGATTTGTATGGCAAGGCTAACATAAGTGATGAATTATTATTCGTTTAGTAAATGAGTACTACATTTTCATGTTTAAAGGCATAGTCAGTTTTATATCTTTCTACACTTACAGCCAGGTGTTACTCTATGTTTGCCTGCATCTCGTGGTCGTGCGGTAGCGTTCTCGCTTCCCACGCCCGGGTTCCCGGGTTAGATTCCCGGCGGGGTCAGGGATTTTCTCTGCCTCGTGATGGCTGGGTGTTGTGTGCTGTCCTTAGGTTAGTTAGGTTTAAGTAGTTCTAAGTTCTAGGGGACTTATGACCACAGCAGTTGAGTCCCATAGTGCTCAGAGCCATTTGAACCACTTTTACTCTATGTTTGTCATATGACTAGATAACGCTACAAGATTTATTGAACAATACTTCATCATAGGCAACTGAATAATCAGCGCAAATACTGAGATTGCAACTAACGCTATCCTCTACGAGATTAATACATACATTGAACAGTAATTCCGCTATACCAGTTCCCTGAGGCACACCCAGATTACTTTTGTGCCTGCCGAAGTCTTTCTGAGTATCTCAGCTTCCTCTCGGCGGTTCGGGAAACCAGTCACAATCCTCATAAGATACCAAATACTTCCACGACATCGCTTTAACTGAACGGAGGATATCGAAAGCTTGAAGTCATCTGATGCAGCAAGTTCACTGCGACCATTTCATGCACAATATCCGCCGCTGAAGACTTCGTGGCTACGTAGCCTTGGTAGTGCAAGCACAAACAGTATTGCAAATTGAAAACAATTATGCATATTTGGCAAATCACACACATTACCTGAGAGTAAAATTAAATTGCATGAAACGGAAATTATTTTATATTCAACCAGTGTAGAAGGTTTTCGTGGAGCGCAAAAGGTTTTTTGTTACTGATTTAACCATGGAACTGTTGTCTCTACTTAATCTGTTACTAATCTTGCATTGTATGTAAACCAGTAATCTCACCAGCAGAAGAAATATTTATTAACGTTAGGCACTTCATATAAATTTCTTGAAATGTGGTTCTCCTATATAGACTTGGAATTATGAACTGATTTCCAATACCTATGACTTGTTACCTCCTTGAACTGATATTTGAAATACTTATTTCATATTACTGAAAATTAATGACATTATTTAGATTATGACGACAAGCCTGTTCATAAATAAATTACAGTGGCTGCTTTAGGCCCAAATATATCTGTCGCATTGTTATCATGAATAGTTATGTCTAAAAAATATGTGATCACAGGCAGATATTTAATTTCCATTTACGATGCTCTGCACTAATTGTTCAACACTAATCAACATCACTCATCACCGCCTCGCAATATGATTGTTATTAATTTAGTTTAAGGGAATGTTTTTAATATTTCACGTATTATCAGAAACTTCAAACCATAATGCACAAAATTTTGTTTACCATCGTTTACAATGCAACTGACAAAGTAATCAAAATAGCCTCTTCTCTATCTAAGCCTTATTTATTCTCTGCTTGTTGGCAGCTACTTCCTGACGTATATCTGTTGGTGTAGTGCCAGCGAGATGGTAGAGGTTTACAACCAACGCGACTTGTAAAACTCTACCAACTCGCTGGCAAAGCGCCACCAGATATTCGTCATAAAGTAACTGCCAACAAGGAGACAACAAATGAGGCTCAGCAGGGAAACCATACGTTACATGTGCAGGTCTGAGCATCCCCAAAGTTGAAGTCCAGAAGAAGTGTCCTCAAGACCACTTCAGTCCTGCAAGCACCAAGTACAGCAAGAAAACAATTGTGGATTTCTCGACTTGAGCATAACTCTACCTGGCCTCTCCCTTCGGAATCCCTCCCACTTTGGCATGAACAGAATTGGGTCGCATGGATGTCACCTAGTCGTCTCCGTTCTGGAGTTGGAAGATCCAGGAGTAATTTTCAGAAATGGTGCATCCCTATGAACACCATCAACTGTGACAATGGAAAACCACAGACCATGGAACATCTACTGGATTATCACCTATGCCCTGCATCTTGCACAGAAAATATCTTCCACTTGCGACTCCGAGCGCAACTGAAGTTATACAATTTTGGCCAGCAAAAGGGGAGCTTGATAAGCTTTCTTTCATTTGTTTTAATGGTAATTAAAAAGTATTATATTTATTTCTTGCTCGAATAAAAAGAGTGCATAAACTTCTAATGTTTGAGTGGCAAATTTAGGAAAATTGGCAATCAATAAGTACCAGTTTCAGAATATCTACAATTTATGTTGTATCTTTGTGGAAACTTGATAGATACAGCTTTCTAATGAGCAATGCATACCATTGCTTTTTAAGAAGAATCTAAGACAATTTACGTGTTAAGTAGAATCGGGCAAATAAAGACAATGAAGACAGTAAAATAAAAGTAAGTGCGTTTCAGATTTATGTTTATATTTGAAGATGAACTCGTAAACAAAACAAACACGATGTTGAAGATATGTCGGCAGTGGGTTCGCTGGAAGTTAGAGTAAAAACAAATTAATATTCCACGGAATGACCCAACGAAAGGAAATCACAATAGAACTGTAATGGTCACGCCATAAGTCGTGAACACAAAGACAGGTAAGGGCTTACGACTAACAAGTTTGTTTGTGTGGCCATCCTCCGCAGCAAGCATATAAATACTTGTTTTGTAAATAAAACTGCCTTTTCCTGTTGCTAGTTACCTTATTTATCCCATACGCGTTTCGCCTTCTCCTGTTCTAAGGCATCTCAGTGGGATATATAACGATACAGTTTTGTTAGTTGTAGATTATCAGACAGTTCACTTCGCGATTTTTTGTAAAAAAAGTAATTACTTACGATTTGCTGATCTGCGTTTCCTCACATCTGGTCTGGAGGTCTCACTACCACTTTTATCACTGCCATATAATCACATCTTTGTGTTCTCGCCTTCCACACACTGTTCACCATGTTTCTCACTCTTTTTTGTGGTGGACTATTGTTCTTTTGTACACTCGTCGTACACTGCTTTTCACAGCGTAAATGTTACGACTCCATCACGTGTTTCACCTTCTTTGGTATGTTTACCTATTTGTTGCCAACCTAACGAAGTATATGTTCGTTACTAACTTCTGTTTATGATGTTTATATCGTGTGTGTGTGTGTGTGTGTGTGTGTGTGTGTGTACTAGCTATTAGCGAGTGGCTGAAAACTTTGGTGACAGCTGTTTTGACTTTTCGCTTCAATATTCTATGGAGAGGTTCATGGATGAGTGAGTGTAAAGATGTTGGGTTCTATTATTATTACATTGGGCAGTATTATTACATTAATACTTTTTGCGAACGTTATTCTATTATTTTATCTATTAGTGCAAATAATGAATTGCTTGGCATGTGTACTTGGTCATTTAACAGGATTTTCCCCTCTGCTTTGGTTTTATATATGTGGTAATTTTCTTGCGTGGTCAGGAGGTGTTCTTTATTGTTGATTCTAATTATTCTCATGTCATCTTCTCTAGTGGTTGGTCTGTGGTCATTTTCTCTTAGGTGATCTGCAAATGTGGAGTGGTTTGTCCCATATTTGCAGGCTCTCATGTGTTCCTTGTATCTGACATCAAATGTTCTCCCTGTTTACCCTATGTATGTGCCTTCACAAGTGTTACACTGTAGCTGATATATACCTGCTTTCTGGTATATGTCTGTTTTTTGTCAGTTTTTGGGTGTATTTTTGTATAGAATTGTCTGTTGTGTATGCTATGCTTATTCCCTCTCTTTAGAAGATGTTGGTGATTTCCTGGAAGCACTAAGAGAATGGCTGACTCCTCAGTGAGAACTGAACTGCTGCAAACATGCACGGGCCTAAGCGTATGGAGAGAAAAAGTGACTGTGACTGTGGTGCACATTATAAGGTTTAGTTCTGCGGCAGCAGTAATTAAGTTCACAATGTTATTTGCTAATTTATATACCGCGTGAAGTGGCGCAGGTAAGGTAAACATAACACTCACGGGCGCAGAGCTGCGACGGCATTGTTGAACGCACCATTTGTTTTGAGTGGGGCAACAACAAGTAAGAAAACTGCAGAGTTGCTTTAAGTTATTGCGATGTATGAGGCAGGGCACCAGGCCAGAGCCAAGAGTGGTGATTTGTAAGTAGCTGACTTGTGGAAATTTATCCATGCCATAGTTTCTGTCTCTCTCTGACACTACATCACAAGTGCGGGAAAAACTGATATAAACAGACGGACAATTTTAACTTGGGTCAGAGAGTGCCAGGTTAGTCGATCGTCGGGACGGACCTGTGCTGGTCTTCGCTTATAGGGGCCAGTCTGGCAGCAGTGTTATAAGTATTCTGCATAAACTTGTATTCTGTTTTCCATGTACTTGTTTCGGCTATATTCCACCTCCGGGGACACAACACTGGGGTGGGACAGAACGGCAGCCTGGAACTTGGAGATCGCACGGTCTTTCTGAAAGAGGGCAGTGACAGCAGTCTGCAGCGGGTCCAGGAGGGGCTCAGTTCCACTCGAGTCTATGAGTCACATTCGCTTCCCACCTGGCGTACCGGGGTCCGGGCGAGGAATACGCTGCGGGAGGCGCAGCAGCAGCAGAGACGGTGACAGGTGTTGCCATTCGGCAAGCACCACTAGCGTCAAGTTGCGGCACAGCATCCAGGAGGGCGCGGGTTTGAGTCCGGTCCTGTCCTGGGAGCAGCGACGGCCCGAGTGCCACTGGTGACCAATGCACCCACCTTCGTCCCATGGTCGGACAGAGCAGGCCAAACGGGGCAGTGGGTGGCGAGGACTAGGGACTGTAGCAGTCTCCAGAATCGCGGGCACCCACCCACCTCCCCAGGGGTCGTAACCCCTGCAACCCATAGAAGATATAGATGCTTCAGTAGCTGAATTAGTGTTTTAAGCTTTAAAAAAAAATCTCACGAGATAGAACAAACTGATAAGAAATAAAATGAATTACTATTTTTAGCTTTTTTTAAAAAAAATCTCACGAGATAGAACGAACTGATCTCAACTAAAGACAATACCCAAAATAGAAACAAGGAACTCAGAGAAACGCAGAGAAACCCAGAGAAACCCAGAGAGACCCAGAGAGACCCAGAGAACCCAAGAGAAACCCAGAGTGATCCAAGGAGCTACAACACTAAGAAGAATCGCTTCTCGGCTTTTGGCAAGATCAATGTGTAGTAGTTTGATAATGTAATATAATATGAGAACATGTACAATTATTAATTGTACATGATCTCATCCTACTACACATTGATCTTGCCAAAAGCCGAGAAGCGATTCTTCTTAGTGTTGTAGCTCCTTGGATCACTCTGGGTTTCTCTTGGGTTCTCTGGGTCTCTCTGGGTCTCTCTGGGTTTCTCTGGGTTTCTCTGCGTTTCTCTGAGTTCCTTGTTTGTATTTTGGGTATTGTCTTTAGTTGAGATCAGTTCGTTCTATCTCGTGAGGTTTTTTTTTTAAAAAAGCTAAAAATAGTAATTAATTTTATTTCTTATCAGTTTGTTCAATCTCGTGAGATTTTTTTAAAAAAAGCTTAAAACACTAATTCACCTACCGATGCATCTATATCTTCTATGGGTTGCAGGGGTTACGACCCCTGGGGAGGTGGGTGGGTATTACAGCATGGCTGTCTTCACTTAGCCGCTGCAGCTACGAAGGGCGGCTGACCTTGAACGAGCTTCGCCTGGCTGCCGCCAGAGCTGGAGGATCGCGCTCTGTTAGAACTAGCAGCGCGGCCGACTTCCAGCGGGGTGGCCCTGATGATGGGTTGGGTTGTTGTGGGAGAGGAGACCAGACAGCGATGTCATCGGTCTCATCGGATTAGGGAAGGACGGGGAAGGAAGTCGGCTGTGCCCTTTCAAAGTAACCATCCCAGCATTTGCCTGGAGCGATTTAGGGAAATCACGGAAAATCCAAATCAGGATGGTCGGACGCGGGACCATGGTGACAGCAGCGCGGCGTCGGCATAGGAGGAGTCTGCTGAGGTGGCTGGACTCGACGAACAGCGTGCGGGCGGCACACCGACACTACACTTCACCCATCGAGTAGTGTAAATTATCTGAATAAACGAATGTTACCGAATACCGCTGTATCACTCTGCACTGCCCCTTGACGCTCTTGAACTTGCTCGTCCTCCTGACAAAATAGGGTGAGGTGTCCTGCCTTCATCTCTGCCATCTGGAGTCCAGGGTTCGACACACTCACCCCACAACATAATTTATATTCTGTAAATACATATCATACACAATCTGATCAAAAGAATCCGAATACATATTGGTAAACTTGAATGTGGTTCTGTCCACCCTTCATCTCTATGACGATTTGAACCCTGCTGTGGACACTTTCAGTCAGGTATCTGAATGTCTATGGTGGATTTACGGCCCATTCTCCCTCACGAGCCGAAAGAGAAAGCAGTGATGTTGGACACTGGGGACTTGCAGCGTAGTCAATGTTCGAACTCATCCCCAGGGTGTTACATTAGGTTTAGGTGGGGACATTGGGCAGGTCACGAGATTTTAGGATTATTATTGTCCGCTGACTATTGTCTCATAAATGCTGCTTTGTGAGAGCGTTCACTGTAATGCTAACACAAACACTCATCGTCTCAGAACTGTTCCTCCACTGTACACTGTACACAATCCTATATAATGTGTTCATATCTTTCGGCATTTAGCATTTTCTTACTTAAGCGCAGTAGGAAGACCACAC
Source organism: Schistocerca nitens (assembly GCF_023898315.1). Classification (NCBI taxonomy): domain Eukaryota; kingdom Metazoa; phylum Arthropoda; class Insecta; order Orthoptera; family Acrididae; genus Schistocerca; species Schistocerca nitens. Next base: position 257,539,350 of record NC_064616.1, on the reverse strand, counting down.
CTTAACCACAAGAAACACACCTATACGGAAACACCTCCTCCTCCGTACTTCCACATTTAGCATTTTCTTAAGTGCAATAAGGGGACCACACCTTAATCACAAAAAGCATATCCATACTGCAACATCATCTCCTCTGTAAGTTTCTCCGAGCATTCGTGAAACCCAAGCCTTTCCATCGTATTGCAACAGGGTACTGAGTGATTCATCATTACAAATCATTCGTTTCCAAGCGTCCGCCTTCGAGTCACATAGCACTTTACACCATCTCAAGCATCGCCTAGCATTGATTACAGGAATGTTTGGCTGATGAGGAGCTGCTCAACCACAGTCCTCCATTGTTTTTAACTCCGTACGCACAGGCATTGTGCTAGGTTCACTGGTGGTAGCACTTCGCAACTCTCGAGTCATTCCTTCCTCCGTTTTCATGCGATTTTTTACAGCCATTGTCCGTAATGTTCGACAGCCCTTGTCCGTCAGTACATGATGTCTACCTGGTCTTCATTTAGCTGTATTCGTTTCTTCGCGTTTCCATTTCACAGCAACATTATCAACAGTCGATTTGGGTAGATTTAGAATAGTTAAACAATCCTGATGGAATTTTTTACTCAGGTAACACCCAATGCGTAGTCCACGTTCGAAGTGGTTGAGATCTCCTGGTAGAGTAAGTGATTTAAAAATAAAGTTCTCGAAGATATTTGTCTCGCGTCTCGAATTACATTCTATAAATATTTTAATAAGCAATCGTAGCTGCTGGTTCTGTTCTAAAAGTTTTTTAAAACCCAATCAACAACTGGATCGTTTTGAAACAGTAGAGAAGGGTGTTGTAGAGGAAGCTTTGGGGTGGGGACAGAGGAGCCACCACCAACCTTGTTGGCATCAGAGATAAAATTAAAGAATTCATTAAGGCGATCTAAATCGCGACACCTTGACCAAAGCAGATAAATACTGGGAACATCAAAGTCAAAGCAAAATTCTGTTTGCGGCATAGTTCGTGTAAGGTAATACATTAAAAGGGAAAAATTAGATAAGACTCCGACCACTCCGGATGACCAGCTTTGTGCTATACAAAATAGAACCTTCATGCTGCTATCAGGCAATCTAGTTCGATAAAAACATACTTTGATTACGGACAAATCTTCCATGTTGTAGTCATTCTGCCTCGCACTCAAATGAAAAGTAAGCTGTCACTGTGTCATGTTACATTTGTTCTTTTCGAATAAATAAATTATCTTGTGCTGTGTTAACGTTTTTATTTTCAACATCTACGCCTATAAACATATTCTGCAAGCCAACGTATGGTTCAGGGTGGAGGGTACCTTGTACCTCTGCTAGTCATCATCTTTCCTTCAAATGGTTCAAATGGCTCTAAGCACTATGGGACTCAACATCTGAGGTCATCAGTCCCCTAGACCTAGAACTACTTAAACCCAACTAACCTAAGGACACCACACACATCCATGCCCGAGGCAGGATTCGAACTTGCGACCGTAGCAGCAGCGCAGTTCCGGACTGAAGCGCCTAGAACCGCTCGGCCACAACGGCCGGGTCCCCTTTCCTGCCCACTCTCAAATAGACCGAGAGGAAAATGACAGGGTATGTGCTTCCGTACGAACCTTGATTTCTCTTGGTCTTGTCTTTGCGGTCCATACGAGAAATGTACGTTGGCGGCAGTAGAATCACTCTGCAGTCAGCTTCACATGACGGTTCTCTAAATCTTCTCAGTAGTGTTTCATGAATAAAACGTCGTGTTCTCACCAACGATTCCCATCTGAGTTCATGTAGCATGTCCATAATACTCGCGACTTGATCGACCGTACCGGTAACAGATCTGGCAGTCCGTTTCTGAACTGCTTCGACCTAGTGGGGAGCCCAAACACTCAAACGTTACTCAAAAATCCTGATTCGACTGGGTGTAATGACGTGTGATATCGTTAACAGAATATGGTCCACTTAAATACACTCCTGGAAATTGAAATAAGAACACCGTGAATTCATTGTCCCAGGAAGGGGAAACTTTATTGACACATTCCTGGGGTCAGATACATCACATGATCACACTGACAGAACCACAGGCACATAGACACAGGCAACAGAGCATGTACAATGACGGCACTAGTACAGTGTATATCCACCTTTCGCAGCAATGCAGGCTGCTATTCTCCCATGGAGACGATCGTAGAGATGCTGGATGTAGTCCTGTGGAACGGCTTGCCATGCCATTTCCACCTGGCGCCTCAGTTGGACCAGCGTTCGTGCTGGACGTGCAGACCGCGTGAGACGACGCTTCATCCAGTCCCAAACATGCTCAATGGGGGACAGATCCGGAGATCTTGCTGGCCAGGGTAGTTGACTTTCACCTTCTAGAGCACGTTGGGTGGCACGGGATACATGCGGACGTGCATTGTCCTGTTGGAACAGCAAGTTCCCTTGCCGGTCTAGGAATGGTAGAACGATGGGTTCGATGACGGTTTGGATGTACCGTGCACTATTCAGTGTCCCCTCGACGATCACCAGTGGTGTACGGCCAGTGTAGGAGATCGCTCCCCACACCATGATGCCGGGTGTTGGCCCTGTGTGCCTCGGTCGTATGCAGTCCTGATTGTGGCGCTCACCTGCACGGCGCCAAACAAGCATACGACCATCATTGGCACCAAGGCAGAAGCGACTCTCATCGCTGAAGACGACACGTCTCCATTCGTCCCTCCATTCACGCCTGTTGCGACACCACTGGAGGCGGGCTGCACGATGTTGGGGCGTGAGCGGAAGACGGCCTAACGGTGTGCGGGACCGTAGCCCAGCTTCATGGAGACGGTTGCGAATGGTCCTCGCCGATACCCCAGGAGCAACAGCGTCCCTAATTTGCTGGGAAGTGGCGGTGCGGTCCCCTACGGCACTGCGTAGGATCCTACGGTCTTGGCGTGCATCCGTGCGTCGCTGCGGTCCGGTCCCAGGTCGACGGGCACGTGCACCTTCCGCCGACCACTGGCGACAACATCGATGTACTGTGGAGACCTCACGCCCCACGTGTTGAGCAATTCGGCGGTACGTCCACCCGGCCTCCCGCATGCCCACTATACGCCCTCGCTCAAAGTCCGTCAACTGCACATACGGTTCACGTCCACGCTGTCGCGGCATGCTACCAGTGTTAAAGACTGCGATGGAGCTCCGTATGCCACGGCAAACTGGCTGACACTGACGGCGGCGGTGCACAAATGCTGCGCAGCTAGCGCCATTCGGCGGCCAACACCGCGGTTCCTGGTGTGTCCGCTGTGCCGTGCGTGTGATCATTGCTTGTACAGCCCTCTCGCAGTGTCCGGAGCAAGTATGGTGGGTCTGACACACCGGTGTCAATGTGTTCTTTTTTCCATTTCCAGGAGTGTATATCAAGTGCGCAACGGAAATTGGTATCGTGATTTCAAGATGACGCTCCAACCTTCACTAAACTTCTCAAGCAAGGAATGATACTGTCAGTGATCTCACAGGGAATGTAGGAAAATGGCTGAGTGCACTAGGGAGAAAACGAAAATAGAATTATGTTCCGTGAAATAAACATTTATTAGCTATTAAGTACCGGCCGGAGTGGTCGTGCGGTTCTAGGCGCTACAGTCTGGAACCGCGAGACCGCTACGGTCGCAGGTTCGAATCCTGCCTCGGGCATGGATGTGTGTGATGTCCTTAGGTTAGTTAGGTTTAAGTAGTTCTACGTTCTAGGGGACTGATGACCTCAGAAGTTGAGTCCCATAGTGCTCAGAGCCAGCCAGCCAGCTATTAAGTTCTTTCTTACCTTGCTCATTATGTACCAAAAACCTTATCGATATGGTTTCTTAAAGTGGGGTGTTTCCTCCAATAAATATCACCATCAGCAAGGAATCTTTACCCAGAGGAGATAATTCGTGAATGCACTATCGAATGTAATAAACTCCAGAATTCATTATATCCAAGCGTTTACACTGACTAACACGGAGCCACAGGAGGAAGATATAAATGGTTCAAATGGCTCTAAGCACTATGGGACTTAACATCTGAGGTCATCAGTCCCCTAGACTTAGGACATAACACACATCCATGTTCGAGGCAATATTCGAACCTGCGACCGTAGCAGCGGCGCGGTTCCGGACTGAAGCGCCCAGAACCGCTCGGCTACAGCGGCCGGCGGAGGAAGATACATAGGATTTGTACACTAGTAGCCAACATGATTAGAGGTGGATCAAAGAGGGGTCACAAGCTAACAAGGGACTAGTCCAACCCGATATGTCGAAACCTGCCCTGAAATTTTTGTACGGGTAGAATACACCGAAAGAAAGACAATGGCAAAATTTTAGCTGGTAAGACACGCTAAAAATATTTTTAAAGAATTGTTGGAAGTTGCCAAATTCGTAGCTCGCCAGGGGGCTGGAGAAATGTACCCTAGCTGCAGCAGACAGCGCATCCGCAACACGACAGGCACATGCCCTAGGTAAACAGGTAGCACAGCACATAGCGATCGTTATTTTGAAACCGAGTTATAGTTTCTGCTAATAGTTTGTCAGACACAAGTGTTCCCAGTTACTATTCACTAGAATTTGCAACTCATTGAAGATCCATAATAATTAGCAGTTGCCTTTGTACTATCGCTAAGTATCAACAACGTACACAGAGCTGTTTTCTTGTATATGCTTGCAAATAACATCTATCTTTATGCAGATTGCAGAGTTTCACAGTAATATGGAATCGAATTAATGTAACCAACTTTGCAAAGCTGTAATGTGAAAAACTGGGTACGCAATTGAAATCACCTACTTCTCCTGAATACCTAAATATGTGTTATTTATTAGTTAGTTTCTTGGACATGCAGTCCAATGACGTCGCCATTTTGTTAGAAATTGTGGGTACGTTATAAGAAACAAGAAAAAATTGTGACGATTCCTTGAATTGTGATTCGAACAATGATTGTTGTGCTAATTAAAGGCCGGAACGCCGGCCGCAGTGGCCGAGTGGTTCTAGGCGCTTCAGTTTGGAACCGCGCAACCGCTACGGTCGCAGGTTCGAATCCTGCCTCGGGCATGGATGTGTGTGATGTCCTTAGGTTAGTTAGGTTTAAGTAGTTCTTAGTTCTAGGGGACTGATGATCTCAGATGTTAAGTCCCACAGTGCTCAGAGCCATTTGAACCATTTTTGAACCAAAGGCCGAAACAAAAAGACAGCACCTACCTAACCCAAAAATATATTTACAGTAATAGTTTTCAGTGACAAACAAAATGTTGAAAATTATTTCCTTAAACGAAGGAGGGAAAAACTCTTAAAGTTAAGAAGAGTGCAAAGTCAGTTTCGTTTCGTAAAATGTAAACGTGTATTGTACAAACGGAAGAAAGATTTACACGACGTACGAAATAAATGAAGTTCGAAAAAGTGTGAAAGAAAAACTATTCGAAAGATTTAGAACTGTGCGTGAGAGTCAATGCACCGTTATCGAGGGAGATCTTTGAGACCAGGTTCTCTAAATTGCAAGTGAGATGAACCTTACTTGTTTCCAGACTACTTCGACCTAGTTAAACAGATCCAGAAAATGATATGGAAAAGGAAGTTGCAAACTTACGAAGTTTTCTTCAAGTAAACGTGTAGATGAGGCATCATTAATAGATAATACTATAGGTATAAGAGAACTTGTAGCAGACATGAAGACGAAACTTCTCTGCATCAAAGTGTGTGGCTAGCGCTGTAACGTGCAGTTCTATTCGACGCCAGCCAATATTTTTTTGTATGTTGACGACTCCCAAGGATTGTGTGTCTTTTGATTCTTTGTTATCCTCGCGGATCCTATCATAATTGGATGATCGTCTGCTGTCGAGCTCCTCTTTTGACAGAGTTATGGAGGTGTTTTACCGATCATGCATGGTTCGGATCGAATGCCCATCTGGCGTCTCATCCAAGGTTTTACCGAGGAGTGACATGTTTTTTACTCGCACTTGCACCTTGGAAGTCGTGGCACATGAAGTATTAGTTTTATATGACCTGAAAATATACCTCCAAGGTATAAAACTGGACGTCATACAGTGAAAATACAATAAAACGCTGTTGCGGATTTGGACTGTCACTCAGTTTAATATAGACTATTTTACCATCTCTGATTTTAAATTGTTTGATTGTCCTTCTTCAGTTGTGGTTGCCCGACTTATAAGGTTATTTGCAGTAACTTTAACACCCCATGTAATACGCTATTGTAGTGCCTATGTTGTTCAGAAGCACGATTCAGTGCAACTGCGGCGACTACAGCCGTTATGAAACACGTGAAATATATCGTATTTGCGAGTATGGATAACCATCAGCTGTATAATGGAGTGACGATAGTGAAAATTTCTGCTGGACCGGGACTCGAACCCAGATTTCCCGCTGATCGCGAGCGGCCACCTCTTACATTCGGCTACCTTTTTTTTATCTTCCCCTTGCCACTTTTGCCCGAAGTTAAAAAAAAAGAACATTACTTCAGGCGTTGGCCCCTATTTAATTCTGCTCCCAGTATGACTAATCTAGAGCTATGAGGGGACGAGAAAGGATAAAGGGAGCGAAACCGAAGAGGAGCCATGAAAAGTTAAACATAATTAGTTTTTTTATTTATTAATTTTTCTATGACCACCTTGAGTAGCGGGTCCTGCGTCTGCCAGCATGTCCAAACGTGTCTCCTCGTTGAGCGCACGTAGATTCCGTTATCAGTTTCAGGTAGGGTCAGATCAGTTTCCAGCTTCTCATGGCTTGGACGTTCCAGCTACGAGGCGGATCATTAAAGATGCTCCATAGGAAACTGGAGAAGTATAGCTGATAGCGCTGTCAGTGTGTGGGTGTGACGTTGACGAGTTGCGCAACGGATTGATCTGACAAGTGCCCTTTAGCTCCTGCAAGAAGCAATTTCCACCCCACACTATTACAGAAGTTAGACAGAAGCTCCTAAAGTACCAAAAAGAAATTCCTGAAAAACTTTCAGCAATAAATATCTTCTGGAGTCGTCCGCTGTAAGGAAAAGACACAAAAATATTCTATTTTCTTATGTAACTAGTGGGATACTTGGGTACTGGAGTATTGCTAGTTAGTGTAAGGAAAACATTAAACGAACGGAAAATATTATTTATTGCAAAATTTTAAAAATATCAAATGAAACTTTTATTTATAAACTGATACACAAATTTCCAGGTTCTTTTCGGAATAGTCGGTTACCTCTTAGGGATAGGAATCCAGTTAATGACATTTATATACAAAGTGTGGGAAAGCTCTTTTATCCCCTTTCTTTAAGAATGTTTTTACTCTGCAGAATGGCTGAGAGACGCGCCTACTCAACTTGAATAGTTATCCGATTGAATTTTTCTTAGTACGGTCGAGGCTGTGGCGTGAGAAATGTAATGGAGTGATTTGAATGAAGTATGTTGTTTCTAATGGACGAAAGATGGGGCTCGCCTACGCTGTAGTGCACAATACCGTGAGCTGCGACGACTGCTGCGTGCGTCGTTCGCCGCTGAAGAATAACAAAACTGTCTCTTTCCATCTGGATTGACCTGCGCCAATCGAACTCTCACTACGCCTTGATGAAGTCAAGTACTCCTGTCTGCACCTAGTCTAATTATTGGCGTGGTACACCGGTCAGATAACCAGTCCACCGCGATGCCACTCAATGTTCGCTCTCAGGCGCTAACTAATACTCTGTCTGTGTTCACACCGCACATTAAGTGTCGCGGCCAACACAGTGAACAAACACTTAAATGCTTGTGACTCAATATAATCACTCCTATTCGCTAGCAACAGAGGTGCTCTCTCAGTGCAGTACTGAGTAGAGACTTTGTTCCTCGCTCTCTGTGTACACGCACGAGCGCAATCGCTCCCTCTGTGTTCCCGCTACAAGAGCGTCACCGGAACGACTTCCCTCCACGCAAAAAGCGAAAGGGTATATCACCTACTGTCTTTCCCTCACTCCTCCAGCTCAGTGCGTCAGAAATGCATGGGCTGCGTGTTAGGACGCAGTGCCCTTCGTTGAGATAATTCCCATATCCTAGCAGTGACTTATTGCCAGAATTAAGAAGACAACGGATCGTGTGGCCACAGATCCAGTTCACAGAGTAAGTTTTCGTGTTGGGGTAAAAATTCCCCTCCAGAAATAAAAGTTAGTGGATGTCGACCTGAGCGGGTGTTTGGCGCGTAAGAAACGCCCAAATACGCCGCGCAAGTTTCCAGACATCGGGTGATGGATCACAGTGGAACCGGTGGTCGTGTGTCGTCCACTCCACAGTGGGTGCAGAAGGGCGAGTCGGCTAGAAAGGGTTCAAATGGCACTGAGCACTAAACATCTATGGTCATCAGTCCCCTAGAACTTAGAACTACTTAAACCTAACTAACCTAAGGACATCACACACATCCATGCCCGAGGCAGGATTCGAACCTGCGACCGTAGCAGTCGCGCAGCTCCGGAATGAGCGCCTAGAACCGCTAGACCACCGCGACCGGCCGAGTCGGCTGGATGGATGATATGCAGTCGATATCGGTTGACTTGTGAAGGCGGGCGTGGATCGCTTTCCATCTGTTCCGCCACGCTGGCAGGAGTGGCCGAGCGGTTCTAGGCGCTACAGTCTGGAACCGCGCGACCGCTACGGTCGCAGGTTCAAAACCTGCCTCGGGCATGGATGTGTGTGATGTCCTTAGGTTAGTTAGGTTTAAGTAGTTCTACGTTCTAGGGGACTGATGGCCTCAGCAGTTAAGTCCCATAGTGCTCAGAGCCATTTGAACCATTTTTATTCCGCCACACATAGTGGGGATACTTAATTTCGACAAGATTGGGCGGGCGGCAATATTGTAGCACTTTGTAAACTGTAAAACTGAAACAAACGTGCAAGTAGCAAAGACCGGTAGACATAACTGAAGTCGAAAAAAAATCGTCGCATACGATAAAAGGGGGATGGGGTGGTTGATACCACAACTGGGGCAGACAAAGAGACCGGCGCAAAGTCTTGGAACAGGAGTCTAGTGAGGCTCTGCAGCCGAAGATGCCAGAGTTTGAGTTGGGAGCAAGCCGGCCTTTGTGACCGAGCGGTTCTAGGCGCTTCAGTCTGGAACCGCGGTACCGCTACGGTCGCAGGTTCGAATCCTGCCTCGGGCATGGATGTGTGTGATGGCCGTAGGTTAGTTAGGTATAAGTAGTTCTAAGTTCTAGGGGACTGATGACCACAGATGTTAAGTCCCATAGTGCTCAGAGCCATTTGAACCATTTTTTTTTTTTTTTTTTTTTTTTTTTTGAGTTGGGAGCTGACGTACAGCGCAGTGACTCTGGACGGTACATGTATTAGTTCCATCCCGCCACGGTTCCGTGGGAGTGCAAGGGAGTCACATTGCGCTTTGAGCGGACGAGAGAGGCCAGTGTCATCACCAGACGTCGGCTCAGGAGAACTGGCACCGGTAGTGCGTGAGGCACATGTGATATACGGGAGGCATGATAGATTTTCACATGATGGGCGCGTTGGATAATGCCGGGGGCTCGTAACCGGGATGTGCAAGACTTGCCCTGACGGTCTGTAGCAGAAGCCTACCGTTAATAGCCGCTGATGGACGGAGACCGGCTATGTATTCAGTGCTGAGGCATCGAACGATGGCGGCGACGCTAAGGGGGCCGACACTTCTCTCCGGTAGGCCCTCAAAATGAGTAAGATCCTTGATTTTGACACGTCGAGGGAACTGCCTGATGCTTCGCCGTAAGTCGGCACCCATGTCAGGGCTGCTCGAACTTCATCCTCACTGCGCAGATAACGGACCATCCGAGCACGACTCATGGCTACACTCAAACTTTCACATGTCATCAACAATCCGTTTACAACTTGCATTCCTACATTCATTATGTATATTCTCGTACAGGGGAACATTTTAATTAAGAGTCGCATTCCCGGTGTCGGCGGATAGATACGATATTCATCCGCCGACACCGGGCAAGAAACTTTCAGCTAAAATGTCTCCCCTGTGCGACTGTTACACTACAGGCTGTAGACAGGTGGTTGACAACATACAAAAGTCTGGGTCTGCCCGTGATTCGTGCTATACCTATTGATAAAACGACGCCTTGCGACAAGCGGGAAATCCGATTCGTCACAAATTTTCATAGTTGTCATTCCATTATACAGCTGACGGTTGTCCATATTCGTAACTATGAATACATTTCATGTGTTCCCTTGCAAGTTTGCCATGCTGGCTACAATTCGGATAATTCTGTCAAATCCCAAACTACCAACTTTTCTCCTGGCTTGCGTATATTTATAATGATCAAGAATTTACGTAGAAGACAATGGTATTCTACTATTGTAGGTGGTCCGTCACCTTAAGTTCAATACGCCAGAATCATAGAACAACTGGTAGAAATAGGCAAACGCAAATCTAGATATCGATCTAGATAGGCCAACTCGTTCTGCTCGGGTACGAACGCTGAAGTTTATAACAATATCAGAAATTGAGTCCGCCTTGATGCAAAACACCTTGTTATTCGTTTATTTCTTTATTCTCCCAAACTAGTTTCGGCGACAAATATCATCATCATCAGTGGGTTTTTTTAATCTAAAAACATTCAGAAAATAGCATGGTTATACAAACACAGTGGCACATTATTACATTTGTACTATTCGTTTCTTGCAATATAATTTTCTATGACACTTCCATACTACCTTGTTTATTGTATGTTACAGCATGTTTTTGAGAATTATAGTCGCTGTTTGCGACATATTTTCTGTACGTTTTTTTCTGTTGCAGTTTTGATTTAGCGAACATCATGTCATCTGCAACTGAGTGAGCGGCTGTTAGTAAACAAATACTAAAGGTGAACTTCGTATGTCAGCAATATGCACTTGGGGTTGCGGTAGTGTTGTGGAATACAGTTATTTGGTGTGGACTGAGCTCTTACTTAGCTATTCGTGTATTTACGTTCGTTGGATGGTATGTAGCTGATTCTATACACAGAAAAACAAAACTTTCGCACTTCGTTTATGATCAGCCATCTGGCTGTTCGCGTGTGTCGAAATAGGTGTATCGCATGAGGCGAGAAAGGCTATGAAAACTGTAGCGCGAATTACGACGACTTCCGTTCCTTATTTATGTCTCTGTGTGTGATGGGGAAGTGGTTATTTTGCGTGTGTGTGCTTTCTGTCCTGTGTCCTTGGTCAGTTCTCTCAGAGCGGTTAAGAGTGTGTCGTTCAAAATGTTGTGTTTTCGTTTATTACATTTTTCCCTTCGACTATAGCCTTTTGTATGTAGTAATTTTCTTCTATTGTTAGTTGCTCTCATTTGCTCTGAGTACCTCGTTCGGAAGTTTCTGCTTGTTTGTCCTATGTATTGAGCCTGACAGGAGTTGCAAGTGAGTTGATATATTCCAGCGTCTGTGAATTTGTCTGAGATTTTTCTGACTGGTCTTCGTCTTTTCTGAACTGTATTGTTTGTTCTTAATGTTATTGGGATAACAAGGTGTTTTGCATCAAGGTGTTTTGCATCAAAGTGTTTTGCATGAAGGTGGACTCAATTTATGGTATTGTTGTTTTTCTATGCAAACACAGACCAAATGGAAGAGTTCCAAGATAAAATTATTGCTGAGGTTTATAGGTGGGATGAGAATTTGATCGATGGTATCACACTCATACTTTGCAAACAGAAAAGCAACACATCTTAGAAAAATCATGGTTTCACGCATCAGTAAAGAGCGTTAATTCTCTTGGTGGCTGAATTTAAATAAATCAGTGATGACCTACATTGAATGAAAAATTAATTAACGGATCCTCATCGAAAAGAAGTTGTACTACATGACCTCGGAAGAGCATGTCTTACTCACCGCCTCTTTAGAAACCTACGTTAGCTGCCGCGCGACCAGCGCATCTTAAAAGAGTTGGGAAGTTATTAATCAATCCGTGAAAAACCCAGGAGGTGTCAGCCGGTTACCCAATCGGGTGGGAGCTAAAAAACCGTGAAAAACATCGTGGGCTTGTACCCACTCAAGTTTATTGGGCAAAGATTGAACAGAGAACAGTGAAAATTTCCACAGTTTGGTTTTTACAATGACCAATCGCAAGCCGTACTTTTAAAAAGAGCGTGGGAAACATGTTGGCCCTGGTCAACTCAGGCCACAAGCCAGGTTTGAAAAACGAATAAAACAGGTTATTATACAGCCTCTGCAAAGGAAGAATAAGACAAAACTACCCGGGCTCTCCAGTTACATGTCCACATCCACACATTATAGAGCTTATCGATGATGGGGATTATGGAGAGAGGATAGCACAGGTTCCTGTTGTGAAATACAGAAAAATAGAGTCAATAAACGGTAGTTCCCCACGTAGTCCTTCTCCCAGCTATGATTTACATAAAACATAAAAAGTAGAAAAGAAATCGGCTAGACTAACTGAATTCCGGATAACAGTTAGATGAAAGGGGCTGTAAGGCGAATATGATCTTCTCTCTCGGAAGATTATCCGCGACATTTTCTGGGATACCAGAGACCTCTTATTATTGGTTACCACGTAAAGTGTAAACAAAAAAAAATGGCTCTGAGCACTATGGGACTTAACATCTGTGGTCATCAGTCCCCTAGAACTTAGAACTACTTATACCTAACTAACCTACGGACATCACACACATCCATGCCCGAGGCAGGATTCGAACCTGCGACCGTAGCGGTACCGCGGTCCCAGACTGAAGCGCCTAGAACCGCTCGGTCACAGCGGCCGGCTTGCTCCCAACTCAAACTCTGGCATCGTCGGCTGCAGAGCCTCACTAGACTCCTGTTCCAAGACTTTGCGCCGGTCTGTTTGTCTGCCCCAGTTTTGGTATCAACCATCCCATCCCCCTTTTATCGTATGCGACGATTTTTCTTCGACTTCAGTTATGTCTACCGGTCTCTGCTACTTACACGTTTGTTTCAGTTTTACAGTTTACCAAGTGCTACAATAGTGCCGCCCGCCCAATCTTGTCGAAATTAAGTATCCCCACTATGTGTGGCGGAATAAAAATGGTTCAAATGGCTCTGAGCACTATGGGACTTAACTGCTGAGGTCATCAGTCCCCTAGAACGTAGAACTACTTAAACCTAACTAACCTAAGGACATCACACACATCCATGCCCGAGGCAGGTTTTGAACCTGCGACCGTAGCGGTCGCGCGGTTCCAGACTGTAGCGCCTAGAACCGCTCGGCCACTCCTGCCGGCGTGGCGGAATACATGGAAAGCGATCCACGCCCGCCTTCACAAGTCAACCGATATCGACTGCATCGCATCCATCTAGCCGACTCGGCCGGCCGCGGTGGTCTAGCGGTTCTAGGCGCTCAGGCCGGCAAAGTGTAAACAATAACAATAATATTGTAAGTGTAAAACATAATTAACTAACTCCACTGAATAATTATGGACATTCTGGATGAAAAATGAGTGAGCACCTTGCCTCCAAAGATGCTTTGAAGTAAGACCAGTTCTAACACTCACCTTATCCTTCTCCGTGATACACAGTGTCTATCATGTAGAGCGTACCACCGGAGATTGTTAAGCGTCTGCGTAATTCTCTCATGCTTACTAATCAGTCTTGGGACGAAACATGTCCCTCTTCGTTCGATCTTCTCAAACTCTTCTGTTAATAGTACTTGTTTAGGGTTCCTGACTAATGAACAACACTCAAGAATCGGTCGAACAAGTCCTTTGCAAGCCATTTCTCCATGGCTGAATTACACTTCATTAAGATTCTTGCAATGAATCCCAGCTATTATCCAGGTGCTGTTCCTATGATTTGTTTTACGTGGCCATTCCAATTTAGAGCACTCGAAACGGTTAACTCCGTCCGAACAGGCCTCAGAAGGCCCCCACGGCACCGACCGACCGCCGTGTCATCCTCACCCGATATGCGTCACTGGATGTGGAAATGGAGGGGCATGTTGTCAGCACACCGCTCTCCCGACCGTTGTCAGTTTTCGTGAACGGAATCGCTACCTTCAGTCAAGTAGCTCCTCAATTGGCATCACAAGAACTGAGCGCACCCCGCTTCCCAACAGCGCTCGGCAGACCTAAACGGTCACCCATCCAAATGCTAGCCAAGCCCGACAACGCTTATCTTCGGTGACATGACGGGAACTCGTTTTACTTTTGCGGCGAGGCACTCGAAGCCGTTACTTCTAGGTATTTTACAACTGTGGCTGTTCCCAGTGACTTGTCACCATTAGCGTAATAGAATAGTAATGGATATCATCGCCTGCTTACGCGCAACATTACATTTATTAACTTTCGGGAGCAACTGCCAGTCCCTTCATAAACCATCGATCCTCCGCAGGTCTTCTTCTGGCATTTCGACAACAGCACCGCCTGCAAAAAGCCTCATGGAGCTTCCATCGATATCTAATATATATATATATATATATATATATATATATATATATATATATATATATATATATATATGGTGGTTTTTTTTCCACCGTGTACAAACTAGGGACTGATGGATGAGAGGATACGGAAACAAAAAAGGTCTAATGAACTTATTTCCAGAAATGCATTGTTTCCATGCTATAGACCATTAATTCAACATACTTTGTTACAGAGACTTCGGTATAATACGCGCTGTACCACTCAGCCACAGTTACAGCATGCATGGTTTCCTCCCAGATGGTGGTACGGTTCCTCATACGTCATGTCCTAATGCCCTCTCCTGCCACAGGAATTGGTAATGTTGTGTCTAATTCACTTCACTTGTTGACTCACCTTGTGGTGGATGTGATACAGCGTTGTACGCAATAGTCCCGTATCCGAATCGGGAGCTTGCCGACATGGCGTTTACTTACGGAAAAAAATGGTTCAAATGGCTCTGAGCACTATGGGACTTAAGATCTTAGGCCATCAGTCCCCTAGAACTTAGAACTACTTAAACCTAACTAACTTAAGGACATCACACACATCCATGCCCGAGGCAGGATTCGAACCTGCGACCGTAGCAGCCCCGCGGTTCCGGACTGCAGCGCCTAGAACCGCCTTACTTACGGAAAGGGAAAGAAAATGGCAACGGGAGGCGGGCAGCAAGGTTGTATCAAGAGACCCATCCCCGCTGACAACAACCACAGCATCTAATGTTTGCAACAGTGTTTCTCGTTTGTCTGAGACAGGGTTGTTTCAGGAAGCAGGAAATCATGATGGACGTACCCGAAGTGTTCGGACACCAGACTGGGAGGAAAATGTGATTAACGCTGTGGAAGCTGACCGCCGTGTCAGAACCAGGCAGTTTGCCCGCCAGTACATGGTAAGTCAGACGATTATGTTCAAAAATGGTTCAAATGGCACTAAGCACATGGGACTTAACATCTGAGGTCATCAGTCCCCTAGACTCAGAACTACTTAAACATAACTAACCTAAGGACATCACACACATCCATGCCCGAGGCAGGATTCGAACCTGCAACCGTAGCAGCAGCGCGGTTCCGGACTGAAGCGCCTAGAACCGCTCGGCTACAGCGGTCGGCGACGATTATATGGAACATTCTCCTAGAAAATTGCTACCACCCTTATCACGTACAGCGTGTGCAGGGCTTACTAGCGACAGACTTTCCACATATAGAACTGTTTTGTCAGTTATTTCTTCACCAGGCAACCACGATTCCGGGATTTGAGTCATCCATCCTTTTCACAGATAAGGCCACCTTTACGCGGGGTGGTATCTTCAACTTTCATAACAGTCGTCTGTGGGATGGTATGCAGAACCCCCATGGTAAGATGGCAGTGAATCATCAGCATTGGTGCAGCCAGAATTTGTGGGCCGGAATAATTGGCGACCGTATTTTGGGACCAGTCTTCCTTCTACATCGCCTAACAGGGCGGAACTATAGGCATTTCTTGCGGGTGGCTTCGCCTCCCCTGCTGGAAGAAGTACCATTGATGATTCGAAGGGTTATGTGTGGCTGCTTCATGAAGGTGCTCCAGCCCACTTTGCCGTTAACGTCCGGACGCATCTCAATCGTGTCTTCCCTGTTCGATGAATCGGACGGGGGAGTCCAGTTGCATGGCCTCCTTGTTCACCGAATCTCAACCCGTGCGATTTCTGATTATGGGGCCATCTGAAACGTATCGTGTGTACAGAGCCGATTCCAGAAGTGGAGACACTGGAGCAGCGTATTCATGCTTCCTTTGACACTGTTCGGATGCAGCCTGGTCGATGTGAACGTTTGAGACCAGAACATGTTACGCCTCGTACACACATGCGTTGAGGCACATGGAAACCATTTTCAGCACATGCTATAACTGTGGCTGCATGATACTGCGCACCCATATTAGACCACAGTCTCTGTAACAATGTGTGATTGAATAAATGGTCTCTAACATGGAAACCATGCATTTCCCGACATATGTTCGTTAGACCTTTTTTGCTCAGTATCCTCTCATTGATCAATTCCTAGAGTTCGTACACGGTGGAAAATATCACCCTATCAGTAATGGCTCTAGAACAAGCCCTAGCCGTTTTCCACAAATAACCTAAACATCTATCGATTTTTTCAAGGAATAATCACTATTAATCGCAAAACTATCTTTTAAAATATTTCATTTCAGTAGTAACCGTTTTCAGTCTTGACGATCATCGCCAGACCATTATGTGACGCTGAAATCTAAGTAACATTTTCCTTAGAGGGAAACAGCATAAAAAATGTAATAATATGTACAGTAAAGGTTATAATAAGGTCTATATATATCCTTAGGTTGTGTGCAGAGACGCCAAGCAAAGCACGAACACATCGCACCCCGGCAAGAACGGCAAGACCATCCAAAAAAGTAATACTTTTGAAAACTCGACTTGAACAATTTATTCTATAAAACTTATATTGCAATAGTTCAAGCTTCCTTTAAATTTTAAGTCAATATTGTTGGTAGTAAATTACATCATGTTTTTCGTTCACCTGGGGCACTTCACACAATTTTTGAGTGGCATGAAATAAATGTGCCGTTTTTAGGCTTGTGTCACTTTACTTGCCGGGGTAAGATATGCCTAGCGACACATTCGCCGAATGCTGAATAGCGTAGGAACACTATGCGTTTAATAGCTGAAGCTCCGCCCATCGCCTATTGCACGAATACGGGAGGAGCCGATAAGTCTAGTCATACAACAATAACGTATGAAAAAGCCTAGAATAAGAAAGTCTTGGTACATAGTAAAAGAATAAGTATAACGTATCAGTTTAAAATACATCAAAAGTATCCGCAGTAAATATTAACAATAATTAAAATTAACATACACAACCAATAAAAATCGGTTATAAGAACCGTAACTGCCCTATGGGCAGTACATGGATGTAACAACAAAATCATGCAAGCATGATCGACGCAAAGGTAAATGTAGTGGACGTCATCAGGTGTCATGAAGATGGCCTATCGAGAAGTGCGTCTGTGGTAAGTCAGGCGACAAACCAAGGATGTACCGGCGAAGGACGCCGTCGATTACTCTGGAGACAGCAGCATACATGAGTCGAGAGTGTCGGTTGCTTCAGAAGTAACTGACCTAAAATTCGAAGTTAAAAATAACATAGTGAGTCGTGGATTTGTCGTAAATCTGGTCCGATACTAGGCAAGGCCGTATTTTGTCCACTAAACCACAATGCAGAACTGTGTCGCATGCATTCCGCAAGTCGAGGAACAGGCGTCAACCACATCATGGACGAAACAGACCGAGCTGCGTTTCGTAGAATCTCTGTTTACAAAATCCATGTTCGTTTTTATA
Source organism: Schistocerca nitens (assembly GCF_023898315.1). Classification (NCBI taxonomy): domain Eukaryota; kingdom Metazoa; phylum Arthropoda; class Insecta; order Orthoptera; family Acrididae; genus Schistocerca; species Schistocerca nitens. The sequence goes on along the minus strand of NC_064616.1, from coordinate 257,521,640 downwards.
GAGGAGATTTTCCTTCTCTAGGAACGTCATAATTTGTGATCACAGACTATATTCCATAATTCCACAACCGATTGAGGTCAGCGATATATGTTTATAATTAGCGATATAGGTCTCTAATTATGTGCATTTGTCCTGCGAGCCTTCTCGAAAACGGGAATAACTTGAGATTTTTCCCAGTCGCTACGCAACCTTTGTTGCTACGGTGACCTGCTATAAAATTATGCTAGAAAGGGGGAAATTCTTTCGCATGATCTCTGTAGAGTCTCACAGGCGTCCCAAACAGTCCAGATGCCCTTCCACTGTTGAGGCATTTTGTTGATTTTCTATTCGAGAATAATCATCTAAAAATCTGTCATTTCGACGATCGTACTATGTTTGAAAGGAAGAACCGCTTTTATAGTCTTCCGCAAATAAACATTTAGGAGTTTCGGAACGCTAAATTTTGTATTTCGGTCTTCTATTCTCTTACTGACTCTACATAAGATCAAAACTTCTTAGGATCTTCACTTGGATGGGTTGGCAAAATTCTCTTTTCGAATTCACTAATCGCTTGTAGCATTGCTAGCCTGTGCTCATTCTTCCTTCGGTCAGCATTTGTTTGTAGTCTAGACTCTGACTTTGCTCACATCCCTGATGAAGCTTTCGTTTGTTTCATAGCAACTATTGTACTATTCACCATGCTTCAAAATCCTGCTCGGTAGGTGTTGTCATCGTCACCCTTAGATGAATATTTGATGTTGAATACTGAGATCTTTTTGAAATTAATTTCTATCACACTTGCTATGTAAAAATATTTTCCTACCTTTATTAAGATTCTTTGTAACATCTGTAGTAACCGATACTTGGACAGCATTATGACCATTAATGAGCTCCTCTACAGAACGTGATCCGAAAAGGTCGGGCCTCTTCGTTACTAAGAGGTCTAACACATTACTCTCGCCAGTCGGTTCTTTTAACTATTTGCTTGAAGTAATTTTCAGTTACGACATTCGAAATCAACTGACATGAAACCCTGTGTCTAACACCAGTGTTAATCGCATAGCTCTCCCGTTCTATAGCTGGCAAACTGAAGGCTCCCCCTGCTGCAACGGTATGGTCAGGAAACCTACTTGCAATTTCTCCTAGTTTTCTCTGAAGCCCTCTGCCATTACTGCTCCCGAGGCAAGCTGTCTGTAAAAGAATTCGATTACCATGTTTGACCCACCTTTAATATCTTCACCCAGATTATTTCTCATTCGGATTCTGTTGTAGCCTCACTATGTACTGACAGTCCGCAGCTCGTGGTCTCGCGGTAGCGTTCTCGCTTCCCGAGCACCGCGTCCCGGGTTCGATTCCCGGCCGGGTCAGGGATATTCACCTACTCCGAGATGACTGGGTGTTGTGTCGTCTTCATCATCATACATCCCCATTAGGGTCGGAGGAAGGCAACGACAAATCACCTCCATTAGGACATTTTGCAAGCTACTATATGAACACTAACTCACTGGGCACGACTGCACAGCACATAATCAGCCAATGACATGCTGATGTATTCCTTCCAAAAAGACAGCTGAGTACAGTTTTGATGATCCAGAATTTACTTGGCACTCTCTTCTTTCAATACTGGAATTTTCACTATCATGATGAAGTTCACTGGAATCTCTGGCACTGACGCATATATTCTGCAGTATACTGACAAAGGTGGAGTCAGTGCCTGGTTTCTCAAAGGCTGGTGTTAAAGATTTTGCTGAAACTGGCTCCAAACTTTCACAAAACGAATGACTCCAGAAAAAATATTAATTATTATTCACATTATTTCGTTCACAGCTCGCAAATGGTAACTGGTGCTACACCTACTTCTAAAGCCACTTTGATACAGTTGTGGAATAGCTTTCTTCCGTGGACTCTCTGCAAAGAAGTTTGCAAATTACTTTTGTATTACTGTGCCTACGAATCAGTGGCACTTCAATTTCCCTTGGCGAGCAATATAAGAGCTGAAGGAATTCGCGTCTCTAGCGCTTTGAGAAAGTATTACTGCTAAAACAAAGATGAATTCGCCTTTCATGGAGGTAAACAGATTTCTGTATTATCATCTACAGCAAAAAGTAGTGGTGTTGTTGTTGCAGTGGCATGTGATATTTAATACTGCTATCTCTACTTCTGTTTCCAACACAATTCGGAAAGATCACTTCCATTAAAATTTGGTTTGAACCACAAATGACAATTAAGCTGAGCCAGGTACCCCAAAAATGAACATGTAACACTTTTATGATTTAAGAGGTTTTACTATAGCGTGTGTGTCAAACTTCAATCAATTATGATTGAAAACCACCCGTAAATAAATATTAACAAAATATTTTTATATTTACTTACTTGTTATATTTAGAAACATCCACGTAATATGCCACTATTCTATTCGCACGGATTAATTTACATTGTAACAGTACTGTCTAGTTCAGTCAGTCTTTCTAATTGATTCATAATTCCATATCACTAAGGTTCAGTCAGTCTAAACTAGCGGTCATCAAACTGTGAATCAATTCTTTGTGAGGCCTGCGGATATCAGCCGTATTTTATCATAATACTGATTAAATACGCGGCACTGTCCGAATATGTATTTATTCCAATCTACTATTAGCCTACTTCCTTTCTCTGTCCATCTCCTCCTCTGCCATTTCTGACCATGTCCTCCTCGTCCTGTATCTGTCAGACTGCTCCTAACCCTCTCTGTGTCAAGCTATCTACGTACGTCTGCACCTCCCCCTTCTCTCTGTCCATCTGCTCCCCCCTCCTCTCTCTCCATCAGCTCTTTCCCATAACTTGGTCCATACCCTTTTACCATCTTTCTCTCTTCACCCCCTCCTCCTTACTCTGTTTTTCTGTCTCCTACTCCCGCCCCCTTCCTCTCTGATCATCTCCTTCTCTTCCCTTTCACATTTGATTTCCTCCTCCTTCTCTCTCTATCTGCCCCTCCTCTATGTATGTCCATCTCTTCCTTCTTCCTTTCCATCTGTCCGAGTCCTCCGCCCCCTTCTCTATCCATCATCATGTTATGATCCCGATCCAAATTGGAAGTAGGTGGTTCTCACCACCACAATATTTATTTCCAGACAGCAAGTGACTTGTGTACCAAGTTTGGTTGAAATAGATCCAGGAATTTAGGAGGAACTTCTTACACGAGTCTTTGCCTGGGTACACACATGACATATATTTCACATATATTTAACATATTTCAATCATACACTGAAGAACCAAAGAAACTGGTACACCTGCCTAATATTGTGTAGGGCCCCAGCGAGCATGCAGGAGTGCCGCAACACGACGTGGCATGGAATCGACTAATGTCTGAGGTAATGCTGGAGGGAATTGACACAGTGAATCCTGCAGGACTGTCCATGAATCCGTAAGAGTTAGAAGGGGTGGAGATCTCTTCTGAACAGCACGTTGCAAGGCATCCCAGATATGTTCAGTAATGTTCATGTCTGGAGAGTTTGGTGGCCAGCGGAAGCGTCTAAACTCAGAAGGGTGTTCCTAAGTCATTCTGTAGGGTTTCTGGACGTGTGGGGTGTCGCATTGTCCTGCTGGAATTGCCCAAGTCTGTAGGGATGCACGATGGACATGAATGGATGCAAGTGATCAGACAGGATGCCTACGTCCATGTCACCTACCACAGTCGTATCAGGAGTCCCATATCACTCCAACCGCACACACCCCACACCATTACAGAGCCTCCACCAGCTTGAACGATCCCCTGCTGACATGCAGAGAACCGTTCATGAGGATGTCCCCATACTCGTACAAGTCTATCCACAATATACAATTTCCAGTCATTAACAGTCCAATGTCGGTGTTGACGGGCTCAGGCGAGGTGTAAAGCTTTGTGTCATGCAGTCATCAAGGGTACATGAGTGGGCCTTCAGCTCCGAAAGCCCATATCGATGATGTTTCGTTGAATAGTTCGCACACTGACACTTGTTGATGGCCCAGCACTGAAATCTGCAGTAATTTGTGGAAGGGTTGTACTTCTGTCACGGTGAACGATTCTCTTCAGTCGTCGTTGGTCCCGTTCTGGCAGGATCTCTTTCCGGCCTCAGTGATGTTGGAGATTTGACGTTTTGCCGGATTCCTGATATACACGGTACACTTGTGAAGTGGTCGTACGGGAAAATACCCACTTCATCGCTACCTCGGAGACGTAGTGTCCCGTCGCTCGTGTGCCGACTATAACACCACGTTCAAACTCACTTAAATCTTGATAGCCGCGAGGAGTGACCGCGCTGTTTGAGGCGTTATGTCACGGAACCCTCCGAGGTTCGAGTCCTCCCTCGGGCATGTGTGTGTGTGTGTGTGTGTGTGTGTGTGTGTGTGTGTGTGTGTGTGTGTGTCATAAGTTAGTTTAAGTACTGTGTAAGCCTAGGCACCAATGACCTTAGGAGTTTGATCCCTTAGGAATTCACACACATTTGAACATTTGAAATCTTGATAACCTGCCATTGTAGCAGCAGTAACTGATCTAGCAACTGCGCCAGACACTTGCCTTATATAGGCGTTGCCGACCGCAGCGCGGTATTCTGCCTGTTTAAATATATCTGTATCTGAATACGCATCCCTATACCAGTTTCTTTGGCGCTTCAGTGTATTTGTACACATATTTCAGGTGTAACTCTACCGAATTTCGCCCTGTAGTTTCGTCTTTATGCAGTTCAATGTTCATGACGTCATGCCGCCTAAACTATGTGTTGTACAGTGATATAATTTTGCTAATACATTCAATGGTATATATGAATACTGTCTACAAAATGTATCGCGAATAGAGTTATTAGTAAAGAAGTAACATATTAAAACTACACGCCTGGTGCCGTTGTTTTACTACATGAACAGTGAAAATGTAGTAAATGACAAACTTTTTTCCTTTCATCTTTTTTTGGGGTGTGTGAACTATAAAAAGTCTCGTAAAGGTTTGAAATAATGTGTAAAGTTCGTTGCAAGTCACTAACTGCTCTCATTCTCAAATACTGGATGAGTACAATTTGCCTATTTGCACGTCGTTAGCTAAGCTTCTTTTTCACCCCAATACCTTGACAGGTAGGTTGTTCTTACCACCACAGTGGTTCTTCCCAGACAGTAAGTAATATGTCTACCAATTTATGTTGAAATCGAGTTGTATTCTTAACATAAGTTAGTTTAAGTTAGTCTGAGTAGTGTGTAAGTCTAGGGACCGATGACCTCAACAGTTTAGTCCCTTAGGAATTCACACACATTCGAACATTTAGCAGCAAACAAAAATATTTAGAGAGACAGTTATAATGTAAGCTGTCATTAATTTTAATTGACGTTGGTGAATTTGGTCATGAGCTAAGTAAAGTTGTCCGCTTACCTCAGGCGCAAAGAGATAATTAACGTGGCCACTGTGTGGTTAGAGCAGGGGCGAGCAAGAATTAGGCTTGGCGAGGCACAAGTGCCGTAGCGGTCAGCCACGCTGCATATTTTCCCCATCGCCACGCCACGCTATATGTGCGCGTGTAGGGGGAAGAGGGGAAAACTGCCTTTAAATACCAGTGAACTCGCACTGAATACGACTCGGTTTGATATTTCATATTTCGTTACAACATAGATCACAAACCAGAAAACAAATATTCAGTATTATTTAATGATTTTTAGAGTGCCGAAGACATAATATAATTTTTATCTGTCGGCATACGGACAGACACTGACAATTTCGCAAATTTTCGCTCGCAGGTTACGACGTAATCCTGGCTTATTTAGCTTCATAATCGAGAAAAGGTCTTACACACAAATATGCCGATCGAAATATTGTAGCACTCTTGCAACCTCATTATGGAGATCTGTAAACTCTACCTGAGGAAAGCAATGTAGACATCCCGGACAGTTTTAACGTAAAGGATTTGTCATTAAAATGGGAATTATCTTGCAGGTCAATTAGCAACACCTGCACACGCGCAGAGACGCTTTCAAATGAAACAGCAAACAGTTCGAAAACGGATGTAAGATTGGCAGTGCCCTAAAGACGTTTAGGAAACTATCTTTGTAATTCTTTCAAAGCAACAATGAATTCTTCAAACCTGGCGTTTTCCTTAACTCCAGTGAGCTTATGGAAATGGACGGTGTTTTTTGTCAGAATTTGTCCTCCCACAGTACGAGTTTCTTTTTAAATACATCCACGTCAAATCAGAAATTTGTTATTTCTCACTTTCCAATATCTTATCGTGGGCGTGGGCACTTAAAATGTGAGGTTTGCAATTCAATCCAGATGGTCTAATTTTCATTCCTGAACTCCTTTTTCCTTCATAAATTCAACAATAGCGGATTTTAAACCAAAAAATCGTTCTAGGCATGCTCCTTCACTTAACCAATGTACTTTGCAGTAATATATAAAGCCTCCATACCATTCGATCAGTTCCGTCGAAAAATGTTGCAACTGACAGGAGAACAACGCGTTCTACTTCAAAAATTTTACCGTTCATACCACCAATTTTCTCACGTGCTGTATATCTGCAAAATTAGCTCAGAGTTGCTCTTGATATACAGAACAATGAATCACGTGTGTCGATCGCTGTAATTGTTTGCTCTTTAATTGTCAACTAAATCCTTAAATTCTTTTTACATGATATTGTAATATCGTTTCATAGCAAACTTGCGGTACCCGTCGCTTGCGCGACGCCCAACACGTCCAGAATTGCTACAGAATGTTTCTAGTGTCTTTACACACTTCCGCTGCCCACCAAACTCCCCAGACATGAACATTATTGAGCATATCTGCGATGCCTTGCAACGTGCTGTTCAGAAGAGATTTCCACCCCCTCGTACTCTGACGGATATGAGGACAGTCCTGCAGGACTCGTGGTGTTAATTCCCTCCAGCACTACATCAGACATTAGTCGAGTCCTAGTTATTCGACTTGCCATTGACTGATACAGTGTTGGATGCACTCCTGAGGGATATCGTGCCAAATTGTGTCCAACTGGCACGTTAGATCGTCAAGATCCCGAGATGGTTGGAGGGCCCTGCTCATAATATAATGCTCCAACTTCCTCAACTGGGGAGAGGTCCGGCGACCTTGCTGGTAGAAGTAGGGTTTGTCACGCACGAAGACAAGCAGCGGAAACTCTCCACTGTGCGGGTGCGTGTGCTTGCTGGCCATGAACGGCAGCAAAGTGGGACGTAGAATATCGTCGACGTTCCATTGTGCTGTAAGAGTGCCACGGATGACAACCAAAGGGATCCTGCTATGGAATGAAACGGCACCCCAGAGTGTCACTTCTGGTAGTCGGCCCATGTGGCAAATGATCGTCTGGTTGGTATAGCACGGCTGTCCGGAGCGTCTCCAGGCACCTCTTCAGTCTGGAATCTCATTGACTGGAGTAGAATTGTCTTCAGTGATCAGTCTCGCTATGAACTGAGCCCCGCAGACCAGCGAGCCTGAAATTATACATTCAGGTTCTAAGGCATACTTTCTCTAAATTTACACTACTGGCCATTAAAACTGCTACACCAAGAAGAAATGCAGATGCTAAACGGTTAATCATTGGACAAATATATTTTACTAGAACTGACATGTGATTGCATTTTCACGCAATTTGGGTGCATAGATCCTGAGAAATCAGTACCCAGAACAACCACCTCTGGCCGTAATAACGGCCTTCATACGCCTGGGCATTGAGTCAAACAGAGCTTGGATGGCATGGACAGGAACAGCTGCCCATGCAGCTTCAACACGATACCACAGTTCATCAAGAGTAGTGACTGGCGTATTGCGACGAGACAGTTGATCGGCCACCATTGACCAGACGTTTTCAGTTGGTGTCACATCTGGAGAATGTGCTGGCCAGGGCAGCAGTCGAGCATTTTCTGTATCCAGAAAGGCCCGTACACGACCTGCAACATGCGGTCGTGCATTATCCTGCTGAAATGTAGGGTTTCGCAGGGATCGAATGGTGTGTAGAGCAACGGGTCGTAACACATCTGAAATGTAACGTCCACTGCTCAAAGTGCCGTCAATGCGAACAAGAGGTGACCGAGACGTGTAACCAATGGCACCCCATAACATCACGCCAGGTGATACGCCAATATGGCGATGACGAATACACGCTTCGAATGTGCGTTCACCGCGATGTCGCCAAACATAGATGTGACCATCATGATACTGTAAACAGAACCTGAATTCATCCGAAAAAATGACGTTTTGCCATTCGTGCACCCAGGTTCGTCGTTGAGTACACCATCGCAGGCGCTCCTGTCTGTGATGCAGCGTCAAGGGTAACCGCAGCCATGGTCTCCGAGCTGATAGTCCATGCTGCTGCAAACGTCGTCGAACTGTTCGTGGAGATGGTTGTTGTCTTGCAAACGTCCCCATCTGTTGACTCAGGGATCGAGACGTGGCTGCACGATCCGTTACACCCATGCGGATAAGATGCCTGTCGTCTCGACTGGTAGTGATACGAGGCCGTTGGGATCCAGCACGGCGTTCCGTATTACCCTCCTGAACCCACCGATTCCAAATTCTGCTAACAGTCATTGGATCTCGACCAACGCGAGCATCAATGTCGCAATACGATAAACCGCAATAGCGATAGGCTACAACCCGACCTTTATCAAAGTCGTAAACGTGATGGTAAGCATTTCTCCTCCTTAAACGAGGCATCACAACAACGTTCCACCAGATAACGCCGGTCAACTGCTGTTTGTGTATGAGAAATCGATTGGAAACTTTCCTCACGTCAGCACGTTGTAGGTGTCTCCAGCGGGGCCAACCTTGTGTGAATTCTCTGAAAAGCTAATCATTTGCATATCTCAGCATCTTCCCCCTGTCGGTTAAATTTCGCGTCTGTAGCACGTCATCCTCGTGGTGTAGCAAATTTAATGGCCAGTAGTGTATTATGTGAAATTATGTATCGAAACCTAAAGTTACAGCACCTAATGACAAATGAGATATTTTGGAAAAATGTATTTCTGTGCTGCAGTTGATGGCCTCTGTGACCGTGCGGTTCAAGGCACTTCCGTCCGGAACCGCGCTGCTGCTACGGTCGCAGGTTCGAATCCTACCTCGGGCATGGATGTGTGTGACGTCCTTAGGTTAGTTAGGTTTAAGTAGTTCTAAGTCTAGGGGACTGATGACCTCAGATATTAAGTCCTATGGTGTTTGGAGGCATTTGAACCATTTGTGGTGCGGTTATATTAATATAACGCGGAAATTTGTTTCTGCCTCTAGCAAACACAATTCTTATTGTTTCGTTTGCTCAAGGCAGAACCGCATTTCGATATCATATATTACGAAGCAAATGCGAACAAGAAAAATATAAGATAAGATATATTTGTGTTTGAAACACGTTAATTTTTGCTTACTTGAGCACATATAATGCTCTACGTCTTATTCGTGAAATTGGAACAAATGTATTGCCAACGCAGTCATCTGAATAAACCCAAACACATATCTTTGTGGCTTAGGTTTTTTGGATTTAGCTCATGGTCTCAGGAATAAATTTATTTCTAGAGTGTTCTCTCTTGCTGCAAGAAACACCATCAGATTTTTGTCGATAAGTGTTTCAAACTGTGGACGTTAATTGCTTCAGAAAGCAAATACTTCGAAAAATCTGCAGGAAGGCATATCGAAATCAGCTGCGACGAAATTTTAGTTATTTATTTATTATTCATTTTTTATGCATTACATCTTTCGAGATTAGGGCTTTCAGGCCCCCCTCCTACTTTCAACCAGATATACTTAAAGAGTCAACAATACACTTTGCATACTACAAGATCAATGTACAGTGATAATAATAACAATAATACTGACAATATGTATATACATACCGAGCGAGGCGGCGCAGAGGTGAGCACACCGTATTCGCATTCGGGAGGACGACGGTTCAAACCCGCGTCCGGCCAACCTGATTTAGGTTTTCCGTGATTTCACTAAATCGCTTCAGGCAAATGCTGGGATGGTTCCTTTGAAATGGCACGGCCGACTTCCTTCCCTAATCCGATGGGACCGATGACCTCGTTGTTTGCTCCCTTCTCCCAAATCAACGAACCAACATCTATAATCATGAGTAGGTGGAAAGTAAGAAATGTCATTCTTATTAACATCATATTAAGCCATTTTCTCATTATGTTGTTTAGGCATACAATTATACCTAAGACCACGACTACACACTAGTAAAAATGCATCCAAGGAAGAAACAGTCCGCTTTGATAGCTTGGATTCTTTGACCACAAACACCCAAACACTTCCTCTCTTGTTTTTGTTGGCAGTTCGTTTTTTTAAACACGTGTCATTATAAATTATATACAACATTAATATTAACAGCCGGCCGGTGTGGCTGAGCGTTTCTAGGCGCTACAGTCTGGAACCGCGCGACCGCTAAGGTCGCAGGTTCGAATCCTGCCTCGGTCATCGATGTGTGTGATGTCCTTAGGTTAGTTAGGTCTAAGTAGTTCTAAGTTCTAGGGGACTGATGACCTCAGAGCCATCTGATTTTTTTAAAATATTAACAAAGCCTTGAGATTTCAGACATAGTATTAAACTTTATACGCCATTGACAACATTTTCATTTATCTAGCAGTTGATTCGATGGTTAATAGATCAGCACATCTTTTACTTGATCGTTCTTAGTGGAAATCGTTTGATTTTTGCTATTGTGGCTTGTCAAGCGGCGAAGATATTAACCCATAAGTCCAAAATTTTCGACAATGGATTAATAAAAAATACAGAAAAGTTAAGGCGGTGGTTTTAATGGCTCAGCTGCCCTACATGGACTCCACCCATTTGAGTGCAACGCACAGAACGTTTATAGAATCATGTGAAACTGCCAGAAAAGTTCTTCTTTGGGATATGGTTCAACTCCACCTCACACTGGCTTGAATATCGGTTTTGTAGTCAAAGTGTTCACCCTTCATGACAATTTCCTCACTTTGCCGTTTTGTGGTAGATTGTTACTGGCAACGCCAAGTATATTCACGGGCGATGAATTTTTCCAGAAAAAAATTGTACGCATTTTACATTTAATGAAGTGGCGGCAGCCGCCCATTCGTTGTTATTTTGTTCGAGAGCCAAGATGTACTGGGCAAACTTGACACACACTTTATTCTTCTTCCAAACAGTCTGGAGAATGTCTAGTACACTTGATCTGAGATGTTGCTCGATTGCGATTTCTGACACAACGACGTTGGCATACTATGGCCGCACGCCCACTACTTAACACTGCCTGTTCACAGGTGACTGGTAGAAGGTTCATCAGTTGTTTACAGTAGTTACTTCAAGCTGTCGCCGTAGTTACCGCCTAACGTCGCTTAAGCGCCCAGGATAAAATCAGTCTCAGAACTTTTTAGACGGATGGTATATGTTGCGTCTGACATGAGCGTGTAGTGCAAGATACGTGATGAATTCCGATGTGTGATACTCCACTATATTATGCTCCTTTTTGTAGGTTAACTAATACGGTTTAAGGTTGTTGCAAAGAAACGTCTTGTAGAGAAACTTTTTTACAGTGAAAGTCATACACAGATCACTCGCATCAGGGTGCTCTAGGAGGTATGGTCAGTATTCAGTGATATGATAGGAACGATCATTCGAAGAAAAATATCTGGTAAGCAGGGGCTGTAAAATGCATACCTCAAGAGCTATGAGCACTTGTTTATCTTCGATACTGTGAGCACATCTCTTTTTCTGCAAGCTCTGAGGTTGCCACATTTTTGGAGGAGGTAGTATGGACCGAAACAAGAAAGAAGTGTGCAGTAAATAGGCTCTCTAAAATGCGTACCTTAAGAGCTGTGGACACTTATTCGGTAGAAGAGATGTATTTTACAATATCGAAGATGAACAAGTGCTCATGGCTCTTAAGGTATAGGTTTTAGAGACTGTGTTTACTAGACATTTTTTCTTGTTTTGATCCATACTACCACCTCTGAAAGTTGGCTATCCTACAGCCTTAGCAAGAACAGTATCGGTACACGTATTCCACTGTCAGAGGTACCAGAACGATTTTCGCTGATAACAGTCAACTCTATCGTTTCCAGAGCAGGATCCCGTACTTCAGATTGACAAATTTCCCCTTCTCTGTCACCCCTGAAAGCTTCTAACATCATCACAGAATCACGCTGTATAGCCTCCTAATCATACCACACGCCGCTGCAAGAAATCGCCTGTGAGTTCCAGTGACAACAGTGCTGTCAAAGTAGTCTTCCACTTGATGATAATAGCGTAACTGTGAAATCAAATAGTAGATAAATTAAAATGTTTTGACTTACGCAGTAATTGTAGTTTCTTTCTTTCTTTCTTTCACTGGTGCCATGTCCCGCACTGACGCAGGTTCGGCAATGTTAGGAACGGATTTGGCAAGGTTAGGATGAAGGGGTCGCCGGGTGCCCTTCCTGCCGCCATCCCGTACCCCCCGAGACGAATCAGTGTACCCCAGCTGTCTACGTCGAGTGTAAGTCATGGAACAGTGCGGACGTGTTCAGATGTCGGCGAATCGTGTAACTGAGGCGGAACGTGGGGACCAGCCCGGTATTCACCTAGCGGGATGTGGAAAACCGCCTAAAAACCACATCCAGGCTGGCCGGCACACCGGCCCTCGCCGTTAATCCGCCGGGCGGATTCGATCAGGGGCCGGCGCGAATACCCGAATCTAGGAAGCAGCGCGTTAGCGCTCTCGGCTATCCTGGCGGGTTTACGCAGTAATTGTAATAGTTTCAGTTAAATTATCTATCACACACCTTGCAACACAGTCCATAATTTATAAGGTAATTCAGGTGAAGCTAAACAGAAAGCTTACGGTTCAAAAGTAATGTGAAATTTTTTTGTCAAGAAATGACGCAATAAACAGTTATTATGGACAGTAAATTATCATGTACAAAAGATAGAGAGTTACCAATCTATAAACAGAGTTCTTCAGTCACAGCAAAAGTTTAGAATATAACTCAATCATATGGCACGGTTTAGGAACTTCGATTGACTTGGGAAGATAAAATGTGTTTTCTTAGTTAAATTTTAATGTTTTAACCGGGAAATGTTGCAGGAGACGGTGGCGAATTAATAAATATTTATGCAGATTGCAATCTTGTATGCTCATTCTGATCTATTGCAGGTATAACTAATAAACCTGCTTCCAGCACCTATTTCCTGTTAGCAACAAAGAAGTATGTAACTGAATCACTGAAGTGAACTCATTGGTGCCTCGGGCATGGATGTGTGTGATGTCATTAGGTTAGTTCTAAGTTGTAGGGGACTGATGACCTCAGCAGTTAAGTCCCATAGTGCTCAGAGCCATTTGAATCATTTTGAACCCATTGGAGTGTATTCACACGATTGCTCACTTACACCGCGACTGTGGTACAGATGATACCGGGTTAAAAATCACTATCAGATACATAACTCAGCAATGGAACAGAAACACTTTTTTGTTACAGGAATGTCTCACAGTGCATCCGTTGGTTATTGTCTTCATTCTTATTTGTCTTAGCGTCTCGTTTCCCTTGCAGTGCGGAAAAACGTTGGGAAAGTACACGGACTTTAAACATGAGAATGTCGACAAATAAATGCATTTTTTATCTAAAATCACAGCCAGACCGATAAATTTTCAATTTTGTCTCGTTAGCTTATTTGGTATGTATGGTTAAATGGTGATGGCTTCCTCTTGGGTAAAATATTCCGGAGGTAAGATAGTCCCCCATTCGGATCTCCGGGTGGGGACTACTCAGGAGGACGTCGTTATCAGGAGAAAGAAAACTGGCATTCTGGGGATTGGAGCGTGGAATGTCAGATCCCTTAATCGGGCAGGTAGGTTAGAAAATTTAAAAAGGGAAATGGATAGGTTAAATTTAGATATAGTGGGAATTAGTGAAGTTCGGTGGCAGGAGGAACAAGACTTCTGGTCAGGTGAATACAGAGTTATAAATATAAAATCAAATAGAGATCATGCAGGAGTAGGTTTAATAATGAGTAAAAAAATAGGAGTGTAGGTAAGCTACTACAAACAGCATAGCGAACGCATTATTGTAGCCAAGAGATTGATGAAATGTATGATGAGATAAAGGAAATTATTCAGATAGTGAAGTGACACGAAAATTTAATAGTCATGGGGGACTGGAATTCGATAGTAGGAAAAGGAAGCACAGAGCATAACTTAATCAGAGCTAACACTTGGTTTAAGAATCATGAAAGACGGTTGTGTACGTGGAAGAGGCCTGGAGACACTGAAAGGTTTGAGATAGATTATATAATGGTAAGACAGAGATTACGGATCCAGGTTTTAAACTGTAAGACATTACCAGGGGCAGATGTGGACTCCGATCACAACTTATTCGTTATGAACTGCAGATTATAACTGAAGAAGTTGCAAAAAGACAGGAATTTAAGGAGATGGGACTTGGATAAATTGAAAGAACCAGAGGTTGTAGAGAGTTTCAGAGAGAGCATTAGTGAACGATTGACAAGAACGGAAGAAAGAAATATGGTAGAAGAAGAATGGGTAACTTTGAAAGATGAAATAGTGAAGGCAGCAGAGGATCAAGTACGTAAAATGACAAGGGCTAATGGAAATCCTTGAGCAACAGAACGGATAGTGAATTTAATTGATGAAAAGAGAAAGTATAAAAAATCAGTAAATCAAGTAGGCAAAAAAGAATACAAACGTCTCAAAAGTGAGATCGACAGGAAGTGGAAAATGGCTAAACAAGGATGGCTAGAGGACAAATGTAAGGATGTAGAGGCATATATCACTAGGGATAGGATAGACACCTCCTACAGGAAAATTAGAGAGACCCTTGGAAAAAAGAGAACCACTTGTATGAATATCAAGAGCTCAGGTGGAAAATCAGTTCTGAGCAAAGAAGGGAAAGCAGAAAGATGGAAGGAGTATATAGAGGATCTACACGATGGTGATGTACTTGAGTGTAATATTATGTAAATGGAAAAGGACGTAGAAGAATATGAATTGGGAGATATGACACTGCGTGAAGAGTTTGACAGAGCACGGTAAGACTTAAATCGAAACAAGGCCCCGGGAGTAGACAATATTCCATGAAAACTACTGATAGCTTTGGGAGAGCCAGCCTAGACAAAATTCTTCCATCTGGTGAGCAAGATGTGTGAGACAGGTTAAATACTCATAGGCTTCAAGAAGAATGTAATAATTCTAATAGCAAAGAAATCAGTTTCTGACAGGTGCGAAAACTACTCAATTACCAGTTTAATAAGTCACAGTTGCAAAATATTAACAAGAATTCTTTAGAGACGAATGGAAAAACTGGTAGAAGCCGACGTCGAGGGAGATCAGTTTGGATTCCGTAGAACTTAGAGGATAGATTAAGGAAATGCAAACCTACGTTTCTAGCATTTGTAGACTTAGAGAAACCTTATGACAATACTCTCTTTCAAATTCTGAAGGTGGCAGGGATCAAATACAGGGAGCGAAAGGCTATTTACAATTTGTACAGAAACCAGATGGCAGTAATAAGAGTCGAGGGACATGAAAGGGAAGCAGTGGTTGGGAAGGAAGTTAGACATGGCTGTAGCCTATCCCCGATGTTATTCAATCTGTATATTGAGCAAGCAGTAAAGGAAACAAAATAAAAATTTGAAGTAGGACAGTGTCTTGAAAGGAGGATATAACATGAAAATTAACAAGAGCTAAACGAGAATAATGGAATGTAGTCCAATTAAATCAGGTGATGGTGAGGGAATTAGATTAGGAAATGAGAGACTTAAAGTAGTAGAGGTGCTTTGCTATTTGGGGAGCAAAATAACTAATGATAGTCGAAGTAGGGTGGATATAAAATGTAGACTGGCTATGGCAAGGAAAGCGTTTTTGAATAAGAGAAATTTGTTAACATCGAGTATAGATTTAAGGGTCAGGAAGTCTTTTCTGAAATTATTTGTATGTTTTCATGTATGGAAGTGAAACACGGACGGTAAATAGTATAGACAAGAAGAGAATAGAAGCTTCCAAAATGTGGTGCTACAGAAGAATTCTGAAGATTAGATGGGTAAATCACATAAATAATGAGGAGGTATTGAATAGAATTGGGGAGAAGATAAATTTGTGGCACAGCTAGACTAGAAGAAGGGATCGGTTGGTAGGACATGTTCTGAGTCATCAAGGGACCACCAATTTAGTATTGGAGGGCAGCGTGGAGAGTAAAAATCGTAGAAGGAGACCAAAAGATGAATACACTAAGCAGATTCAGAAGGATGTAGGTTGCGGTAAGTACTTGGAGATGAAGAAACTTGCACAGGATAGAGCAGCATGGAGAGCTGCATCAAACCAGTCTTTGGATTGAAGACCACAAAGACAGCTTATTTTATTAATGATTTGTATTATATTGACATGTTACCGTTTTCCCATAGTTCTAAACTACATCAGTCGTCACCCGGAACTTTCTGACTTATTGACATTTCAAAAATGCAGCTTATTAGCATCTCAAGCTTACTGCAGGAAATACTAGCTGTTGAGAGTAAATTTGACTCATATTTCATCAGCTTTATGTCTGCGATGTTATGTCTGGATGGTAATCTGCACAGAAACAAATGTTATTTCAGATTTATATTTCATGAAATTTGAAATCTGTTGTTTTAGTCGTCCAATTAAAGACCTTTTTAATGTCTCAGTTCCTCAGGTTCTGTAGGACCGACTGAGCCGAAGCTTTTCTATTATAGATAGAATCAATTTCAATGTAGTACACCGAATGCTGATTAAAAAACAGAACAAAACTTATGAACACGTAATTTGTAACGACATGAATAATAATAATAATAAAACTAAAGGCTCAAATTCTTATGAGGAACTGCTGTAGTGATCAAAAATAGTTGGTACAAGAAATCGGATCGGTCTGAATTCGAAACTCAATAGTTTAACAACTATAGATTTCATTCTTCCTGGAAGGAGGCTGAAAAACAGAAGCTGCAAAATAGTTCACATGTTTTTACACACTGGTTTGAAAGTGTTGTGTAAACGCGTAACTTGTCTCTGCGTTGTGTTTACTAAATGAATACTGCAGTTGTATTTGGATGAATTAACGTTACAAACCGCAAATCCCAGTATAAAGGTGTGCAGAGCTATAATTCCATCACGTTTGCAAAATGTCCTTCAGGAAAACCGCAAAATGATTTCCCGGTAAGCTCTGATAGCTTTCTCTGGGTTACTAATGTCCTTTGTGAATGCCATTGTTATCACAGAAAATGACAACATAGAATATAATAAAGGGGAAATAAGAAAAATTGAAGATTTATGAAGGCAATGTCATTCAAGAGTCACATATCCCTTTGCTGTGACAGAATTACATATCGGCATGGAAGAACAAGCAGAGTTATCGTCAGTGATTATGGATAACCTGTTGATGTGTTGATAAGTTCATGAAAGATGATAAGTTGACCATTTACAACTACATATCCGCGTACTTAATAGACCAGTGTTCAAGAATTTGTTCTAGTTCATCTGTGCATAAAAATTTGCACAAGGTAGTTTCCTTGTATGATTATAAGTGAACATAAAAAGAACGGTATAGGTAGGTAATTAATGTAGCTTTACTGAAAAGAAGGTGACTTCTTTCTAACACACATTGTTGCTTTCAATTACTTTGAAATTTCTCAAGCTTCAGTTCGGGCAAAGAAACAGTGGAATTAGGCTATTTCACTCTAAGACTGGTGGTATGACTTACGGAGGCACTTTTGATTCTGGCACATATTGTGAAATCATACAAAGATTACGACGTGGAATAAAGAATCGCTGACGAAGGGAGATGCCTTCTGTCATCGTGCTCCTATATGTGCCAGGTGACTGAGAAAACACATCTCGTATACATTTGATAAAGAAACTTTGGACAGCCAACCTATACCTCCGGTCGAACTCCTATTTATCACCATTTTGAAAAATGGAAACATTTTTTTGTGAAGAAAACGGCTTCACTACTATGAAGACGAGAATGAAGCAATTGCTACCATTGTCAATGACTTGGTAGTAAGAGAGCTTTAACTAGAGATACAAAACAACTTTCCTAATGTGGCACCCCTCTGAACATTCAATTGGAACATGTAGAAACTATGAAACAGTTCACAATATATAGTAAATAATTGTGTTTTAGCTTTAAAATCAGTCCTTTTCTCATGAATTCCGTGATACATCCGCTACGAGCAATATATTTTTTGGACTTCCGGTCATCAAAGACAACGCAAACATAAATTCAATGAATTCTGGAAACGACTGAGACTACATCACTTATTCTTTAACAGCGTGCACGCTGCCTTGCACCTTTTTGGCCATGCTAAAACTGCATACGCTAAATTTATGATTGTCAATAAATTTGGCACTCAGTGGAAAAAGTGATCCTCGTATTTTGCCATTCGCAGTTAGACACGTTCTTGCCTTTTACTAAAACTTTGTGTCTAAGTGTGGCTCATATCCAGTGGCGTTTCCAATGAGGCATCTGGACACTATCTACGGACCTACTAAAAGCTTAAACTTACCCACAGCTGCTGTCGTCGTTTATGTACCCCATAGAGATTACCCCACAATAATGTGAAGCTAGCACTCGAGAGATAAGTCGAAGTTTTCGAGAAGAATGTGATCTGAGGTATTCGTAGGTGAATACAGAGGCTGGACAAAATAATGAGAACGCCTGTCTAGTGAAGAATTACTTTTGGCATTCAGAATAACCTCAGTTCTTAAGGGTGGTGATCAACATTATTTTTTACACCATGCCCCGTAAAGAAACTGCGCCAATTACTTGTGAGATCCTGTTAAGTTGCAGCGGACCCTTACTTTTTTTATCTACACTGAAATCTTGCGATTGTGAGTACTAAATCAGTAACGAGCATTGACAGCCATGTAAGATTTGTTACAAGTAGTCAACTAATGGGGTTTCGTAGACCTTACCAACTACCTTTCCTCTCACAAGGGAACGGCGTCATCACCGATTTCGTCAAGATTCTCGGTGTGTGTAGTGCTTGGCAAGAAATGAAAGTGACAGAAGCGGCAGATCCAGATGTTCAAGAGTTTAGAAAAAAAATACAGTTTTTGGCGCGGATTGGCAAAGGCATGAGCCATTTGTGTTAGCGTAGTTTCCAAGCAGTACTGGGCGAAGCAGGAAGATTACAGAAAAGTAATCCAACGGTCGACCGGTCCAGTACCTACAAAGAAATACTTGTTTAATTTGTAAATTACTTACAATGTAAATAAACCAGAATAATGCTGAAAATATTGTATTCATTAATTTTTTATAAAAGGTATGAGAAGAAAAGGCAGAGGAAAATATGCGATTGCAAATAAATTTCTACCTCCAACGTCCACGAGTATTTCGTAAATAACTTTCCAAGAAAGGATTGCAATTAATTCGTACAAGACTTGGCATTCCGTAACTTTCATTTTGAGCTTTGAGCAGCCCTTGGCAGCTGCACACAAACAACAGGTTCCCGGTGCACGTAGCGCTTGCTACGGCTGTGGTGCTCATGAATCTTGCCAGGTCTCGACTGAGTAACATGAATTTTTTGAGAATATTGTGAGAACACATTGATAATTCTATAGATGCTTTAAAAAAAACAAATAATTGTAAAAATACGGTTAGATCCCAAGAAAATGATTGCTTCCGTCGTTTTTACGATGACTATCACTCCAGTGCGTGTAAAACATCAACCGTAAAATAACAAAAGTGTCTAATTTTAGACACGGAGTTCTTGTGTATGCTTTAAAATCCCTTCCTGGAATTTTATTTGTAAATTTTTCGTTGCCTTTGCTTTCAAATCTTCTATAAAGAACATTAATAAGTACAATATGTTGAGCATTACTTAGGTTTATTTGCAACGTAAGTAAAGTAACGTAAAAACCGAAAATAAAAATATTTTTTAAAAACGATTTCTCAGAGAATTTTGACCCTACGATCCTTGGATTTCTGTACTCTTTCCGCTGCGCCCACCACATTTTCAAATCACATACATCGGCTATTTTTCAGAGATACTTCGGCTATTTTTCAGAGATACAATGGCCATTTTTCAGAGATACACCAGCAATTTTTCAGAGATACAACGGCTATCTTTCAGAGATACAACTGCTATTTTTCAGTGATACAACGGCTATTTTTCAGAGATACAACAGCTATTTTTCAGAGATGCAACAGCTATTTTTCAGAGATACAACGGCTATGTTTCACAGATACAACGGCTATTTTTTGGAGATACAAATGCTATTTTTCAGAGATACAATGGCCATTTTTCAGAGATACAATTGCCATTTTTCAGAGATACACCAGCAATTTTTCAGAGATACAATGGCTATTTTTCAGAAATACAACAGCTATTTTTCAGAGATACAACGGCTATTTTTCAGTGATATGACGGCTATTTTTCAGAGATATAACGGCTATTTTTCAGAGATATAGCGGCTTTTTTCAGAGATACAACAGCTATTTTTCAGAGATACAACGGCTATTTTTCAGTGATATGACGGCTATTTTTCAGAGATATAACGGCTATTTTTCAGAGATATAGCGGCTTTTTTCAGAGATATAACGGCTATTTTTCAGAGATATAACGGCTATTTTTCAGAGACATAACCGCTATTATTCAGAGATACAACGTCTATTTTTCGGAGATACAACGGCTATTTTACAGAGATATAACGGTTATTTTTCAGATATATAACGGATATTTTTCAGAGATATAACGGCAATTTTTCAGATAAATAACGGCTATTTTTCAGGGATCCAACGGCAATTTTTCTGAGATACTACGGCTATTTTTCAGAGATACAACATCAATTTTTCAGAGACGCAACGGCTATGTTTCACAGATACAACGGCTGTTTTTCAGAGATACAAATGCTATTTTTCAGAGATACAATGGCCATTTTTCAGAGATACAATTGCCATTTTTCAGAGATACACCAGCAATTTTTCAGAGATACAGTGGCTATTTTTCAGGGATACAACGGCTATTTTTCAGAGATACATCGGCTATTTTTCAGAGATATAACGGCTATTTTTCAGAAATATAACGGCTATTTTTCAGATATATAACGGCTTTTTTCAGAGATATAACGGCTATTTTTCAGAGATATAACGGCTATTTTTCAGAGACATAACGGCTATTTTTCAGAGATACTTCGGCTATTTTTCAGAGATACATCGGCTATTTTTCAGAGATACGACGGCCATTTTTCAGAAATACAACAGCTATTTTTCAGAGATACAACGGCTATTTTTCAGAGATATAACGGCTATTTTTCAGAAATATAACGGCTATTTTTCAGATATATAACGGCTTTTTTCAGAGATATAACGGCTATTTTTCAGAGATATAACGGCTATTTTTCAGAGACATAACGGCTATTTTTCAGAGATACAACGACTATTTTACAGAGATATAACGGTTATATTTCAGATATACAACGGATATTTTTCAGAGATATAACGGCAATTTTTCAGATAAATAAAGCCTATTTTTCAGAGATCCAACGGCAATTTTTCTGAGATACTACGGCTATTTTTCAGAGATACAACATCAATTTTTCAGAGAAGCGGCTATTTTTCAGAGATACAATGGCTATTTTTCAGAGATACAACGGCTATGTTTCAGAGATACAACGGTCATTTTTCAGAGATACAATGGCTATTTTTCAGAGACACAATGGCCATTTTTCAGAGATACAATTGCCATTTTTCAGAGATACACCAGCAATTTTTCAGAGATACAATGGCTATTTTTCAGAAATACAACGGCTATTTTACAGAGATATAACGGCTATTTTTCAGAGATATAACGGCTATTTTATAGAGATATATCGGTTATTTTCCAGGGATATAACGGCTGTTTTTCAGAGATATAACTGCTATTTTTCAGAGATAACACGGCTTTTTTTTCAGAGATATAACGGATATTTTTCAGAGAGATGACGGCTATTTTTCAGAAATATAACGGCTATTTTTCAGAAATACAACGGCTATTTTTCAGAGATACAACGACTATTTTTCAGAGATACAACGGCTATCTTTCAGAGATGCAATGGCTATTTTTCAGAGATATAACGGCTATTTTTCAGAGATATAACGGCTATTTTTCAGAGATATAACGGCTATTTTTCAGAGATATAACGGCAATTTTTCATAGATACAACGACTATTTTTTAGAGTTATAACGGCTAGTTTTCAGATATATGACGACTATTTTTCAGAGATATAACGGCTATTTTTCTGAGATATAACGGCTGTTTTTCAGAGATACAACAGCTGTTTTTCAGAGATACAACGGCTAATTTTCAGAGATACAACTGCTATTTTTATGAGATAAAACGGCTATTTTTCAGAGATACAACAGCTATTTTTACAGAGATACAGCAACTATTTTTCAGAGATACAACGGCTATGTTTCAGAGATACAACGGCTATTTTTCAGAGATACAATGGCTATTTTTCACAGATACAATGGCCATTTTTCAGAGATACAATTGCCATTTTTCAGAGATACACCAGCAATTTTTCAGAGATACAACGGCTATTTTTCAGGGATACAACGGCTATTTTTCAGAGATACATCGGCTATTTTTCAGAGATACTTCGGCTATTTTTCAGAGACAAATCGGCTGTTTTTCAGAGTTATAACGGCTATTTTTCAGAGATATAAGGGCTTTTTTTCAGAGATATAACGGCTATTTTTCAGAGATATGACGGCTATTTTTCTGAGATATAACGGCAATTTTTCAGAGATACAACGGCTATTTTTCAGACATACAACGGATAATTTTCAAAGATACAACGGCTATTTTTCAGAGACATAACTGCTATTTTTCAGAGATACAACAACTATTTTACAGAGATATAACGGTTATTTCTCAGATATATAACGGCTATTTTTCAGAGATTTAACGGCAATTTTTCAGATAAATAACGGCTATTTTTCAGAGATCCAACAGCAATTTTTCTGAGATACTACGGCTATTTTTCAGAGATACAACATCAATTTTTCAGAGATGCAATGGCTATTTTTCAGAGATACAACGGCTATTTTTCAGAGATACAACGGCTATGTTTCAGAGATATAACGGCTATTTTTCAGAGATAGAATGGCTATTTTTCAGAGATACAATGGCCATTTTTCAGAGATACAATTGCCATTTTTCAGAGTTACACCAGCAATTGTTCAGAGATACAACGGCTATTTTTCAGAGATACAACGGCTATTTTACAGAGATATAACGGCTATTTTTCAGAGATATAACGGCTATTTTATAGAGATATATCGGTTATTTTTCAGAGATATAACGGCTGTTTTTCAGAGATATAACTGCTATTTTTCAGAGATAACACGGCTTTTCTTCAGCGAAATTACGGCTATTTTTCAGAGAGATGACGGCTATTTTTCAGAAATATAACGGCAATTTTTTAGATGTACAACGGCTATTTTTCAGAGATACATCGGATATTTTCTGAGATACTTCGGCTATTCTTCAGAGATACATCGGCTATTTTTCAGAGATATAACGGCTATTTTTCAGAGACATAACCGCTATTTTTCAGAGATACACCATCAATTATTCAGAGATACAATGGCTATTTTTCAGAGATACAACTGCTTGTTTTCAGAAATACATCGGCTATTTTTCAGAGATACTTCGGCTATTTTTCAGAGATACATCGGCTATTTTTCAGAGATACAACGGCCATTTTTCAGAAATACAACAGCGATTTTTCAGAGATACAACGGCTATTTTTCAGAGATATAACGGCTATTTTTCAGAGATATAACGGCTATTTTTCAGAGATACAACGGCTATGTTTCAGAGATATAACGGCTATTTTTCAGAGATAGAATGGCTATTTTTCAGAGATACAATGGCCATTTTTCAGAGATACAATTGCCATTTTTCAGAGATACACCAGCAATTGTTCAGAGATACAACGGCTATTTTTCAGAGATACAACGGCTATTTTACAGAGATATAACGGCTATTTTTCAGAGATATAACGGCTATTTTATAGAGATATATCGGTTATTTTTCAGAGATATAACGGCTGTTTTTCAGAGATATAACTGCTATTTTTCAGAGATAACACGGCTTTTCTTCAGCGAAATTACGGCTATTTTTCAGAGAGATGACGGCTATTTTTCAGAAATATAACGGCAATTTTTTAGATGTACAACGGCTATTTTTCAGAGATACATCGGATATTTTTCAGAGATACTTCGGCTATTTTTCAGAGATACATCGGCTATTTTTCAGAGATATAACGGCTATTTTTCAGAGACATAACCGCTATTTTTCAGAGATACACCATCAATTATTCAGAGATACAATGGCTATTTTTCAGAGATACAACTGCTTGTTTTCAGAAATACATCGGCTATTTTTCAGAGATACTTCGGCTATTTTTCAGAGATACATCGGCTATTTTTCAGAGATACAACGGCCATTTTTCAGAAATACAACAGCGATTTTTCAGAGATACAACGGCTATTTTTCAGAGATATAACGGCTATTTTTCAGAGATATAACGTCTATTTTTCAGAGATATAACGGCTATTTTTCAGAGATATAACGGCTTTTTTCACAGATATGACGGCTATTTTTCAGAGATATAACGGCTATTTTTCAGAGACATAACGGTTATTTTTCAGAGATACAACGACTATTTTACAGAGATATAACGGTTATTTTTCAGATATATAAAGGATATTTTTCAGAGATATAACGGCAATTTTTCAGATAAATAACGGCTATTTTTCAGAGATTCAACGGCAATTTTTCTGAGATACTACAGCTATTTTTCAGAGATACAACATCAATTTTTCAGAGATGCAATGGCTATTTTTCAGAGATACAATGGCTATTTTTCAGAGATACAACGGCTACGTTTCAGAGATACAACGGCTATTTTTCAGAGATACAATGGCTATTTTTCAGAGATACAATGGCCATTTTTAGAGATACAATTGCCATTTTTCAGAGATACACCAGCAATTTTTCAGAGATACAATGGCTATTTTTCAGAGATACAATGGCTATTTTACAGAGATATAACAGCTATTTTTCAGAGATATAACGGCTATTTTATAGAGATATATCGGTTATTTTTCAGAGATATAACGGCTGTTTTTCAGAGATATAACTGCTATTTTTCAGAGATAACACGGCTTTTCTTCAGAGATATAACGGCTATTTTTCAGAGAGATGACGGCTATTTTTCAGAAATATAACGGCTATTTTTCAGAAATACAACGGCTATTTTTCAGAGATACAACGGCTATCTTTCAGAGATGCAATGGCTATTTTTCAGAGATATAACAGCTATTTTTCAGAGATATAACGGCTATTTTTCAGAGATATAACGACTATTTTTCAGAGATACAACGGCTATTTTACAGAGATATAACAGTTATTTTTCAGAGATATAACGGATTTGTTTCAGAGATATAACGGCAATTTTTCAGATAAATAACGGCTATTTTTCAGAGATACAACTTGAATTTTTCAGAGATGCAACGGCTATTCTTCAGAGATACAACGACTTTTTTTCAGAGATATAACGGCAATTTTTCATAGATACGACGACTATTTTTTATTGATATAACGGCTAGTTTTCAGATATATGACGACTATTTTTCAGAGATATAACGGCTATTTTTCAGAGATATCTCGGCTATTTTTCAGAGATAAATCGGCTGTTTTTCAGAATTATAACGGCTATTTTTCAGAGATGTAACGGCCTTTTCTCAGAGATATAACGGCTTTTTTCAGGGATATAACGGCTATTTTTCAGAGATATAACGGCTATTTCTCGGAGACATAACGGCTATTTTTCAGAGATACAACGGCTATTTTACAGAGATATAACGGTTATTTATCAGATATATAACGGATATTTTTCAGAGATATAACGCAAATTTTTCAGATAAATAACGGCTATTTTTCAGAGATACAACGGCAATTTTTCTGTGATACAACGGCTATTTTTCAGAGATACAACATCAATTTTTCAGAGAGGCAACGGCTATTTTTCAGAGATACAACGGCTATTTTTCAGAGATATAACGGCTATTTTTCAGAGATATAACGCCTGTTTTTCAGAGATACTTCGGCTATTTTTCAGAGATACATCGGCTATTTTTCAGAGATACATCGGCAATTTTTCAGAGATGCAAGGGCCATTTTTCAGCGACATAACAGCTTTTTTTCAGAGATACAACGGCTATTTGTCAGGGATACTACGGCTATTTTTCACAGATATAACGGCTATTTTTCGGGGATATAACGGCTATTTTTCGGAGATATTACGGCTATTTTTCGGAGTTATAACGGCTATTTTCCGGAGATATAACGGCTATTTTTCGGAGATATAACGGCTACTTTTCTGAGATATAACGGCTATTTTTCAGAGTTATATCGCCAGTTTCTTAGAGATATAACTGCTATTTTTCAGAGATATCTCGGCTATTTTTCGGATATGTAACGGCTATTTTTCGGAGATATAACGGCTATTTTTCAGATATATAACGGCTATTTTTCAGAGATATAACGTCTATTTTTCAGAGATATAACGGCTGTTTTTCAGAGATATAACTGCTATTTTTCAGAGATATCTCGGCTATTTTTCAAAGATATAACGGCTATTTTTCAGAGATATAACGGCTATTTTTCAGAGATACAACAGCTATTTTTCAGAGATACAACAGCAATTTTGCAGATATACAACGGCTATTTTTCAGAGATGCAACGGCTATTTTATAGAGATATAACGGCTTTTTTTTTTCAGAGATATAACGACTATTTTTCAGAGCTATAACGGCGATTTTTCTGAGATATAACGGCTTTTTTTTTTTTTGAGATATAACGGTTATTTTTCAGAGATATAATGGCTATTTTTCAGAGACATAACGGCTATTCTTCAGATATATTACGGCTATTTTTCAGAAATACAACGGCGATTTTTCTGAGATGCAACGGCTATTTTTCAGAGATACAACTTAAATTTTTCAGTGATGCAGCGGCTATTTTTCCGTGATACAACGGCTATTTTTCAGGGATATATCGGCTGTTTTTAAGAGATACAACGGCTATTTTTCAGAGATATAACGGCTAGATTTCAGATATATAACGACTATTTTTCAGAGATATAACGGCTATTTTTCAGAGATATAACGGCTGTTTTTCAGAGATATAACGGCTTTTTTTCAGAGATATAACGGCTATTTTTCAGAGATACAACAGCTATTTTTCAGTGATACAACGGCTATGTTTCAGAGATACAACGGCTATTTTTTAGAGATACTACGGCTATTTTTCAGAGATATAACGGCCATTTCTCAGAGATACAACAGCCATTTTTAAGAGATACGACAGCAATTTTTCAGACATACAACGGCTATGTTTCAGAGATACAACGGCTATTTTTCAGATATATAACGGCTTTTTTCAGAGATATAACGGCTATATTTCAGAGATACAACGGCTATTTTTCAGAGACATAACCGCTATTTTTCAGAGATACAACGTCTTTTTTTCAGATATACAACGGCTGTTTTACAGAGATATAACGGTTATTTTTCAGATATATAACGGATATTTTTCAGTGATATAATGGCAATTTTTCAGATAAATAACGGCTATTTTTCAGAGATCCAACGGCAATTTTTCTGAGATACTACGGCTATTTTTCAGAGATACAACATCAATTTTTCAGAGATGCAACGGCTATTTTTCAGAGATACAACAGCTGTTTTTCAGAGATACAACAGCTATTTTTCAGTGATACAACGGCTATGTTTCAGAGATGCAACGGCTCTTTATCAGAGATACAAATGCTATTTTTCAGAGATACAATGGCCATTTTAAAGAGATACAATTGCCATTTTTCAGAGATACACCAGCAATTTTTCAGAGATACAATGGCTATTTTTCAGGGATACAACGGCTATTTTTCAGAGATACATCGGCTATTTTTCAGAGATACTTCGGCTATTTTTCAGAGATACATCGGCTATTTTTCAGAGATACAACGGCCATTTTTCAAAAATACATCTGCTATTTTTCAGAGATACAACGGCTATTTTTTAGAGATGTAACGACTATTTTTCAGAGATATAACGGCTATTTTTCAAAGATATAACGGCTTTTTTCAGAGATATAACGGCTATTTTTCAGAGAAATAACGGCTATTTTTTAGAGTCATAACGGCTATTTTTCAGAGATACAACGGCTATTTTACAGAGATATAACGGTTATTTTTCAGATATATAACGGATATTTTTCAGAGATATAACGGCAATTTTTCAGATAAATAACGGCTATTTTTCAGAGATCCAACGGCAATTTTTCTGAGATACTACGGCTATTTTTCAGAGATACAACATCAATTTTTCAGAGATGCGATGGCTATTTTTCAGAGATACAACGGCTATTTTTCAGAGATATAACGGCTATTTTTCAGAGATATAACAGCTGTTTTTCAGAGATACAACAGCGGTTTTTCAGAGATACAATGGCTATTTCTCAGAGATACAACTGCTATTTTTCAGAGATACAACGGCTCTTTTTAAGAGATACAACAGCTATTTTTCAGAGATACAACAAATATTTTTCAGAGATACAACGGCTATGTTTCAGAGATACAACGGCTCTTTGTCAGAGATACAATGGCTATTTTTCAGAGATACAATGGCCATTTTTCAGAGATACAATTGCCATTTTTCAGAGATACACCAGCAATTTTTCAGATATACATCGGCTATTTTTCAGGGATACAACGGCAATTTTTCAGAGATACATCGGCTATTTTTCAGAGATACTTCGGCTATTTTTCAGAGATACATCGGCTGTTTTTCAGAGTTATAACGGCTATTTTTCAGAGATATAACAGCTATTTTTCAGCGATACAATGGCCATTTTTCAGAGATACAACAGCTATTTTTCAGAGATACAACGGCTAATTTTCAGAGATACAACAGCTATTTTTCAGAGATGCAACGGCTATTTTTTATAGATATAACGGCTATTTTTCAGAGATATAACGGCTATTTTTCGGAGAAATAACGGCTATTTTTCGGAGATATAACGGCCATTTTCAGAGATATAACGGCTATTTTTCAGAGATATAATGGCTATTTTTCAGAGAAATAATGGCTATTTTTCAGAGATACAACGGCATTTTTTCAGAGAAAAACCGGCTATTTTTCAGAGATACAACAGCTATTTTCAGAGATATAGCGGCTATTTTTCAGAGATATACGGCTCTTTTTCAGAGATACAACGGCTATTTTTCAGAGATATAACGGCTATCTTTCGGAGATATAATGGCTATTTTTCGGAGATGTAACGGCTATTTTTCAGAGATATAATGGCTATTTATCAGAGGTATAACGGCAATTTTTCAGAGAGATTACGGCTATTTTTCAGAGATATAACGGCTGTTTTTCAGAGTTATAACTGCTATTTTACTGAGATACAACGGCTTTTTTTCAGAGATATAACGGCTATATTTCACAGATATAACGACAATTTTTCAGAGACATAACGTCTATTTTTCAGAGATATAACGCCTATTTTTCAGATATTTAACGGCTATTTTTCAGAGATATAACGGCTATTTTTCAGAGATATAACGGCTATTTTTCAGAGATATAACGGCTATTTTTCAGGGATACAATGGCTATTTTACAGAGATACAACGGCTATTTTTCAAAGATGCAACGGCTATTTTTCAGAGATATAACGGCTATTTTTCAGGGATACAACGGCTATTTTTCAGAGATACAAAGGCT
Source organism: Schistocerca nitens (assembly GCF_023898315.1). Classification (NCBI taxonomy): domain Eukaryota; kingdom Metazoa; phylum Arthropoda; class Insecta; order Orthoptera; family Acrididae; genus Schistocerca; species Schistocerca nitens. Next base: position 257,491,906 of record NC_064616.1, on the reverse strand, counting down.
ATTTTTCAGAGATGCAACGGCTATTTTGCAGAGATATAACGGCTATTTTTCGGAGATATAACGGCTATTTTTCAGAGATATAACAGCTATTTTTCAGAGATATAACGGCTTTTTTTTCAGAGATATAATGGCTATTTTTCAGAGATATAACGGCTATTTTTCAGAGATATAACGGCTTTTTTTCAGAGGTATAAGGGCTATTTTTCAGAGATACACCGGATATTTTTCGGACATGCAACGTCTATTTTTCAGAGATACACCGGCTGTTTTTCAGAGATACAACAGCTATTTTTCAGAGATATAACGGCTATTTTTCAGAGATATAACGGATTTTTTTCAGAGATACAACGGCTGTTTTTCAGAGATACAACGGCTATTTTTCAGAGGTACAACGTCTGTTTTTCAGGTTTTTTTTATTTGATAAATTGATTTACTTAGTGATAATGATTAACGTCCCCCAGAAAGACGTGGTCTGATGGTTCAGTGGTAAAGTGACTGGCTGCGAGTCCTAAGGTGTCAGATTCAGTTCCTAGTTAGTTGGGTTTCTGTCTCTCACGTAACACTTTTTCCATCTCTAGCAAAGTTTCTGAATGTGAAAAATACCGAGTTGCTCCGTGGTTTCGAATCCATATTAAAATATAAGTCCACTTGTAACTGGCTCAGTAAGTCATTTGCAAGGCCGTAGGAAGGTAACGGCATACAACCTGCAATAAGACATCGCTTGTAAAACACTATGGCGTTCAAACCAGCCTATGGCTGCTGACAGTTTTACCTTCTTTTTTACTTCAGCAAGATAAAGAAAATTATGATCAGTCTTGTAAAGGGCACTGGCAAAGACTCGAAAGAAATGTGTATTCGATAATACAACGATCATTTCCAAAGGTTGCGCTCACGGTAAGTCATAACCGAAGAAAATAATTTATTTTACGAAGTACATTTACAGGTCTTCAATATAACCTCAATTTTTTTGCTAATGACAGCTTCCTAACGTTTAGACAACTTCTGTGTTACGTATAGGGAACCTTCATTGATGAAATGCCCGATTTCTCGGGTCACCTCACTGGAAACTTCATCAATTATATCAAAATGTTCTCCACAGAGTTGTTCTTTCAATATGGGAAACAAATCAAAGTGTGGTGGGTTCATATCAGGACTATGGTGTATGGGGAAGTATTTCCCATCCATATTTGTCAAGTGTTTTTCTCACTGGTAGGGCAATATGTGATCTTGCATTATCGTCCAAAATGAGGACACCAGCTGCAAGCATGCCATGCTTTCTTTGATGAATTTTTGGTGGCAAACCAAATCATGCGAAACCCACCTAGCAGCAATTTTTATCATCTACAGCTTTTCACTTATGATTCTGTAAACTGAAATGACAGATTTTCTGGCCTCATGTGCAATTCCCTCACGTGTTTTTCTTCGATCCTCTCTCAAAATGTCGTTAACAGTAATCTGAGAGGTGTAGTCTGTTGCAATTGATGGCCTTCCACTTCTACGGTTGTCCTCAGTGTTTACCCGACCTTAATTGAAACGAGCAGACCCTGTGATAGTGTGCTACAATCCACTACCCAATATTCACACACGTCTCTCAAAGCTTTGTAAATCTCCGTTGGGTTCTTTTCACGAAGGGATTGGATTTTAATGTAGGAACGCTGGTCAGTTCGTGTAATCCGGCCTGACTCGATTTCAGCTTACATTTCAAAACTGAATTAGACACGCGAACCAGCAAACACATACATGGCTGTCTCGCCTAATGTCTTGTTCACATCTGACATGAAGTTCAACGTGATCACGCCAACGTTGGGGTCGCGCACGCGCAGTGTACAGGACTTTTGAAATGACTCTCCTAGCAGTGGCAGTCGATAGTTGACACTGAGAGTGAATGGAGGAATCGGCTGGATGCGGAAGGCGAACTGAGGTGCTGTGGCTCCATGAAGAGTCAGAGCGACAGTTCTCGTCATCCCATTTCACCACAGTGCCAGCACCCAGTCCCCTCTCGGAGGCCGTATAGCAAAAATTCTTGCACACCTATAACGCGTGTTGACCAGTCTTCGCCACGTCTGCAAACAGTAACAGATGCCTACATTTAGTCTGCGTGGTTTAGTAACGCACTACACAAATGTGGGAGTGCGTCGAGTCTGTTTCTTAGGAAACGGTGATTGGCCGAAAGGACCAACTGGTCGACAGAAAAAACCGTATAAAAAATCGGAGGGGCAAACCGAGAGAAATTTAGAACGTTAAAATCAAGAATCGTCAACAGCTTACGAACAAAGCCACAATAGCAAACCGAGAGCGAAACCAAGATCAAGCTAAAAACTGTGTGAGAAAGTAACGTCGGCGTTTAGAAAATTTCGTTCCTCCTAGCTTTCGCTGCAAGAGGGTCTTGCCAGCTGACACGAAATCCATGTTGCCTGCGGTACAGACTCGAAATTACTGGTGCGTCCGCCTCGAGCTCGATGTCCGAGTCCGGCGAGGATACTAAACGTAGGAAGTATCTCTAGACATTATCGGATGAGCACCCAAAATAAAAGTGTGCATTTTTCAGCCACTCTTACCTTAAAACTTTCAGTGACTTTTGTAGGAGATCTTATCTGCAACAGCTGTTTCTATTAGTAGAGACTGAAGACCACCGAATGAAGGAAAAAAGTCCTAAGAAAAAGTGTCTGAAAATGCAGTGTTGCGACGGTGGATGGCGCTGACGAATGAAAATTCCTCTGACCACGTTCCGTCTGTTCCTTGTGTGTTGCAGGCTGGATGTTTGACGCAGCGTACTGTAAGCAGCAGAATGGTACGGAATTTATGTCGGGAACGTGCCGAGATGGTTTTTGCGTACGGCCAAGCTGATGGAAACGGTAGAGAGGCAGCACGGCTATACCACTGCCCTCGCAGACACCAACTACCTCATACAACATTTCAAGCCCTTTTTGGGCGTCTGTGTGGTCGTGGGTCCTTTGAGATAGCAAACGTGTAGGGAGGCGGCGGACTGTGCGTACACCATATTTGGAGGATGAGGTTGTACAGGATATTGAGATGAACTCCTGTACAAGCTATGGGCAAGTGGCCCGCCAACATGATGTAAGCCAAAGTACGATTGTGTGTACCCTCCATGACGGTCGCTACTACCCCGGTCACTTGCAACGAGTGCAAAAATTATCACCTGCGGATTTCCTCTCGATGTTTTTTTCACGAGATCATCACAATTATGGGATTTCTGTCATCAGTCCTCGTTACCGAAGAAACAACCTTTACCAGAACTGGCATGATCAGTCTGTATAATCCCATCTGTGTGCTACAGACAATCCTCGGGGAATACTTGAGTGGTCTCATCAGCATCGGTTCAACATCAGTGCGTGGGCAGGGATTCTTGGCGACCACATACTTGGCCCGGTTATTATTCCACAACGCCTAGACGGAGGAACATACCTGGACTTCCTGCAGAGTACTCTGTATGGGCTGCTTGAGAATGTGCCTTTGGCAGTACGACAGAATATGTGATTTCTGCATGACCGAGCGCCACCCCATTTCCGCATTGCAGTTCGTCGGCACCTAAACAACATTTTCCACGGACGTTGGATAGGACGCGGAAGCCCCGTAACATGACCTGCTGGATCACCGGACTTAAACCCCCTGAATTTTTAACTCTGTGGGCATCTGAAAAGCTTTGTGTTTGCTGAAACAGTTCCTGATGTGTAGACCCTTCAACAGCGTTTTCACGATGTCTGTGAGGCTAGTCGGAGAGAGGCCGAAACGTGCGAAAGAGTGAGGCAGTCCATAATGGGACCTGTGAACGTGCGCATTGCATCCTATGGAGGTCACTTTGAACATCGGTTGTGACGTGGATGCGATGTAGCTCTGTACTGTGTTTCGGGACGATTTGTTGTCGTTGCACGCACACCGTCCATTTCTGGACACATGTTCATAGCACCTTTTTTTCCTCCATTTCCAATCAGGAATTCGTCCCTGCATTTTGTAGGTTTTAGTAATGTTCATCTTGATTTTGAAGAACCAACAACCAAGTAAATTTTGAGGCAAATTTTTTCAGGTTTTCGAATTGTGCGTGAACAAAATTCCTTAACAATAACAGCAAAATTTTACTGCGTGACAGTGTTGATACTTAAAGTTAATAGAAAAAAGGCGACTGTTTCCATCAACGATTCGTTAGGACGTAAAGATAATTTCTGTACTTCAGCTTCAGTTGTCACGAACGTACCAATGTAAATAGAACAGGATGCATCGTATTGTATTATGTATTTTATTGCTGTGTGAACTGTCTTGTTTATAATATACGTTGTGCTACTTCTACAACGCTGAAAAAGGAACATGCGTTGTAGTTCCCATGTGTTAAGCATTTCTGTTTTGTACAGTGCATGAAACGTTACTAAGAGTTAGAAAAGGTACTGCTTTCTTGTCTAAAATGGGTTAAGTATTACTACGGGAGTTGTTTGTTGTGGTCTTCAGTCCAGAAACTGGTTTGATGCAGTTCTCCATGCTACTCTTTCCTGTGCAAGGTTCTTCATCTCCCAGTACCTACTGCAACCTACATCCTTCTGAATCTGTTTAGTGTAGTCCACTCTTGGTCTCACTCTACGATTTTTACCCTCCACACTGCCCTCCAATACTAAATTGGTGATCCCTTTATGACTCAGAATATGCCCTACCAACCGATCCCTTCTTCTAGTCAAGTTGTGCCACAAACTCCTCTTCTCCCCAATTCTATTCAGTACCTCCTCATTAGTTATGTAATCTACCCATCTAATCTTCAGCATTCTTCTGTGGCACGAAATTTCGAAAACTTCTTTTCTCTTCTTGTCTAAACTATTTATCGTCCATGTTTCACTTCCATACATGGCTACACTCCATACAAATACTTTCAGAAACGACTTCCTGACACTTAAATCTATACTCGATGTTAACAAATTTCTCTTATTCAAAAACGCTTTCCTTGCCATTGCCAGTCTGCATTTTATAACCTCTCCACTTCGACCATCATCAGTTATTTTGCTCCCCAAGTAGCAAAACTCATTTACTACTTTAAGCGTCTCATTTCCTAATCTAATTCCAGCAGTATCACCTGATTTAATTCTACTAAATTCCATTATTATCGTTTTGCTTTTGTTAATTTTCATCTTATATCCTCCTTTCAAGACACGGTCCATTCCGTTCAGCTGCTCTTCCAAGTCCTTTGCTGTCTCTGACAGAATTACAATGTCATCGGCGAACCTCAAAGTTTTTATTTCTTCTCCATGGATTTTAATTCCAACTCCGAATTTTTCTTTTGTTTCCTTTACTGCTTGCTCATTATACAAATTGAATAACATCGGGGATGGCTACAACCCTGTCTCACTGCCTTCCCAACCACTGCTTCTCTTTCGTGCCCCTTGACTCTTATGACTGCCATCTGGTTTCTGTACAAAATGTAAATAGCATTTCGCTCCCTGTATTTTACTCGTGCCATCTACGAGATTTTCGATCTGCACTGTCTACCAGTGCATTGTCATGTATGTTCATGATATTAATTATAACAATTAAAGCTGCAAGCTACGTGTAGGTGTCTTCTAGTCACTAGATGGCGAATGGTTACTACGTAGTTCAAAGCTACATTTTTTTACCGTTTTAGAGTGGATTTAACATACATCGCAATTACCGTGCGTGCGTTAAATAGTAGGGGTGCGTTGTTACTCTAGTACGATTTACTTGTTTTCTAAGTATATTATATTAATATGTCCTAAATCGCTTCTGTGGCATGCTGTTCAGATACTTTCTCTCGTTGTTTTGAATTTTATTGCACTTTTAATGTGGACACGTCCCGTCGGTTTCTTCTTTTTCTTCTTTTAACGATCGACTGGGGTGGACTTGTATGTGTGCCTAGAGTGTGGTGCTTAAACTCGATGATTACGATTGCCTACACATTCCTCGGTCAGTTAATAAGCCAGTTCGAGTCATTGCGTCACAACATTTCAGATGGAAACGTCGCGACATAAACAGTCAGGGAAAACACCGAAAACTTAAATTTACACGCCCGCCCGAAAGCACGGTTTGACCACTCATGGCATTACAGAACATCCACAGGGCATCAGAGTAGCAAGGATCATGCTTTACAACTGGAAAAAGAAAATCTGACCTGTGCACATCCGTAGACGTTCTCTGTGTATGTTTTCATTCCTCCGTTCTCGAAGTATTTGGCTTATCACAATTACGAAACTTGACTTTTCCAGTCACTTTCTTTCCTAGAAGTTAAGCAATAACAGATCGTACATGATTGTTTTATTTATACAATTCGCTTGCTTCTGCTTTCGTGAAACGGTTTTATATAGACTCAGCCTGAGCTCAGCAATAACGTTCCTGGCAGTGTTCTTGTTACTTAAAGTATCAATAATCTGTTACGATCTCTTGCTTCTCCCAGTAAATTTAGTCTATCTTTCGTTACTGTGATTAGCAAAGGTTTGCTAATGAACTATGTGCACTGTCATGACACTAGCTACAGTGTCTTTAGATACTTGTCTATACATATTATAAATTAAAGTCCCGCGCTGCGTTTTTCTGTGTGTATATTACGTCTAATCACGGGAACTACTGTAGCGATTTTGTTACGGTTTTCTCTGTTAGATAGACCGATTCACGAGGAATGTTTATGTATACGGGGTGAGTCAGGAGGGAAGGTACATGCTTTGAGGGGTGACAGTATTAGTGATTGTGAACAAAAAGCTTCATTGGGACGTAAATCCTACTCAGAATGGTTTCCAAGATGGAACCCATTTAATACCACATTTGTACGTATTTCTTGAATAACTCGAAAACTGCGCCCTCCAGCGAAAACGTATTGCAGTACAAAATTAAACTACATAAAATTCCTACGAAGAGGGTGCTGTTTATGTTTTCTCTAGGACTAATAGTTTGCGTGAAGAGAACGCGAGAGTATTTAATATTTTGCACAACGCGAACGTTTTTGTAGGCCGATTTTAGATAGTTTCCCGACTTGATAGATCACAAGTGTCTCGTATGAAACACTTCGTCTGTACTTCCTCTACACCACCGTGGTACGCTGTAAACAATGACAATGTTTGGATAATGCAGAAAATAAGCAACAATGTACATTAAATCTGTTCTGTCCAAGAGAATATTCGGAATAGTGCATATGTCCACATGAAGTTTTTTGTTAAAATCAGTAATACTATCACCCCTCAAAACATGTACCTTCCCTCCTGACTTACGCTGTATAACTTAGTACCGCTACACCACGCAACTCGTTCGGCCGCAGATACAAGGGAAACTCGCCATCCCACTCCCCTCAGATTTAGTGGTAAAATGGCCCAGTGGATAGCAAGTCAGAAACTGAACACGGATCAAGCATTAAAACAGCAGGAAGGTGTACTGAACTGTGAAAAGAGAAGCTAAATAGAAACACTGAACGTTCCAAGCTCAAAATGTGCAACATCGAGCGACTTGCAACAAGAGCCGGCCGCGGTGGTCTAGCGGTTCTAGGCGCTCAGTCCGGAACCGCGCGACTGCTACGGTCGCAGGCTCGAATCCTGCCTCAGGCATGGATGTGTGTGATGTCCTTAGGTTAGTTAGGTTTAAGTAGTTCTAAGTTCTAGGGGACTGATGACCACAGATGTTAAGTCCCATAGTGCTCAGAGCCATTTGAGCCATTTGAGCAACAAGTGAGGCATCGTGGTTGTGGGGTCACGATGTTGGATTACAAAGCGGGAGATACGAATTCAAATTTCCATATTACCCATTGTTTCACAAAATTATGAACTTTCCGTCCGGTCATTGAAGTGTCTGTTCTCCATTTGTAGTCTCGGCAGTTGTCATACTATACGTTGGTTATAGAACATGAGTCGTGTGGTAAGAATATATTACCGTCGCAAGTAAAATTGTGAGAGCAGGCGAGATACCGCACAGTCCTCTCAAAGAAATGAAAACAACAAATAAACGAGTTTGAACTATGTTACAACAAAGGAATTCAACAGTCAAAACTTCCAAAACGGAACGCAAGAGTCACAACATGTGGTACATGTGTGGAACAAATCGAAGGTACGTACTTCTGGAGGTCCCTTCCTTACACCTCCCTGTTGCAGACAGACGTCACGCCACAACACAGACACAAATTTGAATACAGCGAACAGACACATCAATGAATTGACGCACAGCTCATAATTTTGTGAACAAGATAGGGGGCACGAGGGAGATTTGAACAGGGATTCCCCCTTCGCCCTCCAACACCGTGACCACATAACCACGGCGCTTTGGCTGTTCAGAGTTCGCTCGATGTTTTTGGTGGCTATCCACTGGAGCATCTTACCACTAATTGTGATGGGGTTGCGATGGGAATTTTCCCTTGTTAGTGTTACTCGTGGGAAGACAGTGCGAGTCCCTAGTATTAACTGGGCGACCTTACTTACGGATGTACCATATGAGCGAGTAAAGGCAACAATTTCTCGTTGGAACACTGTAAGACCTGACATGACGGTAGATCAGAACAACACCTCGACGCAGAAGTACACTAGCCCAGAATACCGGGTGATCAAGAAGTCAGTATAAATTTGAAAACTTAATAAAACACGGAATAATGTAGATAGAGATGTAAAAATTGACACACATGCTTGGAATGACATGGGGTTTTATTAGAACAAAAAAAAAATCACAAAATGTCCGACAGATGGCGCTGGACAGCAAAACGTCAGTGACTGCGCATGAAAATCGTGTATGAAGGAGCTGTAATGAGACAGAGAATCAGATGCTCCAGCAGTCGCAGCATGATGACGTTACCTGAAAAGGCGCTTTTTGTGAAGCTGTATTATCACAAAGGGGAATGAGCTAGTTCAGCGTTACGATCCTATTGGCATAGCAAGGGGATTCGCCGGCCGCGGTGGTCTAGCGGTTCTAGGCGCTCAGTCCGGAACCGAGCGACTGCTGCGATCGCAGGTTCGAATCCTGCCTCGGGCATGGGTGTATGTGATGTCCTTAGGTTAGTTAGGTTTAACTAGTTCTAAGTTCTAGGGGACTAATGACCTCAGAAGTTGAGTCCCATAGTGCTCAGAGCCATTTGAACCAAGGGGATTCGAACGGGTAAAGGTCAGTTGACAAATGCAGGTGTGGCGAGAATGACTTCGAAGTTCGAAGCCACGGGTTATTTAGACGATAGACCCCGTAGTGGCCGACCGAGCACAAGGCGTAATGCTGCTGAGACAGTTCGGAAAGAAATGGAGTCTGTAGCGGGTCGTCTATGCACGGGGAAGTCAGCACCGGCATTCCATACACTACTGTTTGGTTGGCACTGAGGCGTACCCTCCGATGCTATCCGTACAAAATCCATCGGCCTCATTAACTGTTACCTGGCGATTTAGTGAAGCGGAGGGCATTTGCAGTGTGGGCGTTTCAAAAGATGGCGGAAGATGACGATTGGTTGAGTAACGTGTTGTGGACCGACGAAGCTCATTTCACGCTCCGAGGGTCTGTCAACGCCCACAACTGCAGAATTTGGGCTACCGAAAATCCTAGAACTGTCGTGGAAACTCCATTGCACGTCGAGAAAGTCACGGTATGGGTTGGATTTACCACATCTACCGTTATCTGGCCTTTTTTCTTCGAGGAAATGCGTGATTCTGGTTTTGTAACATCTACCGTGACGGGTGAGAGGTACGCCGATATGTTACAGAATCGCATCATCCCCAGCCTGGCTGATAAACACCTGCTCGAACGTACGATGTTTATGCAGGATGGCGCTCCACCCTATATTGCTAGACGCGTGAAAGATCTCTTGCGAGCGTCGTTTGGTGATGATCGTGTCCTCAGCCGCCACTTGTCATGCTTGGCCTCCCAGTTCCAGGACCTCAATCCGTGCGATTATTGGCTTTGGTGTTAACCTGAAGTCGCAAGTGTACCGTGATCGACCGACATCTCTAGGGATGCTGAAAGACAACATCCGACGCCAATGCCTCACCATAACTCCGGACATGCTTTACAGTGCTGTTCACAACATTATTCCTCGACTCAGCTATTGTTGAGGAATGATGGTGGACATATTGATCATTTCCTGTAAAGAACATAATCTTTGCTTTGTCTTACTTTGTTATGCTAATTATTGCTATTCTGATCAGATGAAGCGCCATCTGTCAGACATTTTTGAACTTTTTTATTTTTTGGTTCTAATAAAACTCCAGGTCATTCCAAGCATGTGTGTCAATTTGCACCTCTCTACATTTTTCCGTCGTTTATTCAGTTTTCAAATTTATACTGACTTTTTGATCACCCAGTATTTTTAGAAACACATTAAATGTATTCGCAGTTTCGAACACGAACAACCACCTGCTGTACTAAGCAATGACGACAATGAACGTTTGTACCGTATCGGGACTCGAATCCGTATTTTCCGCTTAACGCAAGCGGTCTCTTTAACTGTTCTGGCTATCTTTCTTTCCCCCACAATGCCATCATTGTATCGTACTTCTAAACAACACAAAATCATTTTTATCCGCCGATATCAGGCAGCGACTTTCAGTTAACATATCCTCCCCCTGTACGGGAATTACTTAATGTGCACGAGTGCAGGTTGTGGAGCATGAATGATAACTTATGGAAGTTTGGGTTGCGCTCTGAGTCGTGCACGGATAGCCAAAGCGGTTTGGGTGACCGCTCGCGTAAAACGGGAAATCCGGGTTCTAGTACCAGTTCGACACAAATTTTCATTGCCGTCATTCCATCATACAGCTGATGGTTGTCCGTATTCGCAACTGGCAATGTATTTAATGACGGCTGTATTCACTGTAGTGCTTGTTCCTTCATAGTGCATGCATCTCCGAAGGAACACTGCATCGTACTACCTAACAACATAGCCACTGCAGTATCGTAGTTCTAGAAACGTTCTGATGGAGGAAGCAAAAAAAGACACCATTACGTTAACGAGCGATCAGAAAATATGTGCCTGAGAGTAAGAGTTTATATCGAGGTCTTCCTATAATTTTATGTAACACACGTATGCTCATATTTCCTCTCGTAGCTTATAAAAAAATACAGGAAATATTCGCATATTTGTAAATTTGTGTACGAGGGTGAGTAAAATGAAAACCTTAAATATTTTTTAAAAAATATTGTTTATTGTGCAGAAGTGGTACAGAGCTGTATCACTTTTCAACATAATCTCCCCCACGCTCAATGCAAGTCAACCAACGCTTACAAAGTGCATAAATTCCTGTAGAAAAAATTCTTTTTGTAGTCCGCGCAACCACTCATGCACCGTGTGGCGTACCTCTTCATCAGAACGGAACTTCTTTCCTCCCATTGCGTCTTTGAGTGGTCCAAACATATGGAAATCACTTGGAGCAAGGTCTGGTGAGTATGGTGGATGAGGAAGACACTCAAAATGCAGGTCTGTGATTGTTGCAACTGTTGTACGGGCAGTGTGGGGCCTTACATTGTCATGTTTCAAAAGGACACCTGCTGACAGCAATCCACGTCGCTTTGATTTTATTGCAGGCCGCAAATGATTTTTTAGGAGATCTATGTATGATACACTAGTGACAGTGGTTCCTCTAGGCATGTAACGCTCCAAAATGACGCCTATTTCGTCCCAAAAGAGAGTCAGCATAACTCTGTTCGAAACTTCTTTGGTTCTGGTGATGAGAAATGGCGCCATTCCTTGCTCGCTCTCTTCGTTTCCGGCTGGTGGAAGTGAACCCAGGTTTCGTCCCCAGTAACTATTCTTGCAAGGAAGCCATCACCTTCTCGTTCAAAGCGCCGGAGAAGTTCTTCACAAGCATCAACACGTCGTTCTCTCATTTCAGGAGTCAGCCGCCGTGGCACCCATCTTGCAGACACTTTGTGAAACTGGAGCACATCATGCACAATGTGGTGTGCTGACCCATGACTAATCTGTAAACACGCTGCAATGTCATTCAATGTCACTCGGAGGTTTTCCTTCACTATGGCTTCAACTACTGCAATGTTCTGTGGAGGCACAACTCATTGTGCCTGACCTGGAAGAGGAGCATCTTTCACTGAAGCCACACCAATTGCGAACTTCGTACTCCATTCGTAGACTTGCTGCTGAGACAAATATGCTTTACCGTACTGAACCTTCATTCGTCGATGAATTTCAATAGGTTTCACACCTTCACTACGCAAAAACCGAATAACAGAACGCTGTTCTTCTCTGCTGCAAGTCGCAAGTGGGGCGGCTATTTTTATACTGATATTGCGACGGTATGTGTGCATCTGCACTATGGTGCCACCTACAGGCCATTCTGCACGCTGTTTGTAGCACGCTTACCAACTTACAGGATGTTGTTGTTGTTGTGGTCTTCAGTCCTGAGACAGATTTGTTGCAGCTCTCCATGCTACTCTATCCTGTGCAAGCTTCTTCATCTCCCAGTACCTACTGCAGCCTACATCCTTCCGAATCTGCTTAGTGTATTCATCTCTTCGTCTCCCTCTACGATTTTTACCCTCCACGCTGCCCTCCAATACTAAATTGGTGATCCCTTGATGACTCAGAACATGTCCTACCAACCGATCCCTTCTTCTAGTCAAGTTGTGCCACAAGTTCCTCTTCTCCCCAGTTCTATTCAATACCTCCTCATTAGTTATGTGATCCACCCATCTAATCTTCGGCATTCTTCTATAGTACCACATTTCGAAAGCTTCTATTCTCTTCTTGTCTAAACTATTTATCGTCCACGTTTCACTTCCATACATGGCTACACTCCATACACATACTTTCAGAAACGACTTCCTGACACTTCAATCTATACTCGATGTTAACAAATTTCTCTTCTTCAGAAACGCTTTCCTTTCCATTGCCAGCCTACATTTTATATCCTCTGTACTTCGACCATCATCAGTTATTTTGCTCCCCAAATAGCAAAACTCATCCACTACTTTAAGTGTCTCATTTCTTAACCTAATTCCCTCAGCATCACCCGACTTAATTCGACAACATTCCATTATCCTGGTTTTGCTTTTGTTGATGTTCATCTGATACCCTCCTTTCAAGACAGTGTCCATTCCGTTCAACTGCTCTTCCAAGTCCTTTGCTGTCTCTGACAGAATTACAATGTCATCAGCGAACCTCAAAGTTTTTATTTCTTCTCCATGGATTTTAATACCCACTCAGAACTTTTCTTTTGTTTCCTTTACTGCTTGCTCAATATACAGATTGAATAACATCGGGGATAGGCTACAACCCTGTCTCACTCCCTTCCCAACCACTGCTTCCCTTTCATACCCCTCGACTCTTATAACTGCCATCTGTACAAATTGTAAATAGCCTTTCGCTCCCAGGATAACGACGCGAAATTTCGATTTGTTACTACAAATTTAAGGTTTTCATTTGACTCGCCCTCGTATTTTGCCCTCCTATATTTTTCAGATAGATTCTGGTTTTTTTCTGAGGTGCTAGAAACTGTTATTCGTGTCAGACACACTGTCTCGAACAGAATGCTGCACTGTAGCATATTCGAGCAGTCTTCAGTGTTTGTATAGAGTCACAGGAGACCTCGGGGTGGAACACACGCGAATTCTTTACCCGTGGCAACGAAGACTGCCAAGGATTTTCTGATGCCGATCCGAATACTTCGCGCGTTGCCGGTAAAAAACTGAAAAGAGAGGAAACCCTTTTTCGACCCCTCTCGGTGCAATGAAGTGTGAATGCCACGGAGGTGTGGGCGGGACTCGGCGGCATCACCGCTGTTTACTAATCGCGACACTCTGCTGCATATTCATGCAGGAGCTCGCGACACGTCTTTGTGATGCTTCAGCGTATGTGGTCGACTTTCATCCTCGCACTTTGCACGGCGTTTTATATAAATATAAGGGAAAGAGACCGCGAGTGAGTGAGAGAGATAGAGAGAAAGAAAAAAAGAATTGTGAGAGAACGAGGGAAAAGGAGAGTGAGAGAGAAGGAGAGGGCGGGAGGATGCACGGGGAGGGGGGGGGGGGGGGGAGTGGGTATCTCCGGGAGATATAAAAGAAAATTGCGCCGGAAAGAGTCGTACGGCGAGCTTCTATTAGAGAAGAGCACGCGTCAAAGCGTTTCGTTAAAGGCGTGCTAGATGGCGCGCCTGTGATGTATTATTGACATTAATTCTTGCACCATCAGCCCACTTGGAGGCGCGCTACCGCGTACACACACGCACTCGCTCACACACAAACACACATCAACGCTCAGACAGATAAAGGTACTTCTCTTTTTTTTTTTTTTTTTTTTTTTTTTTTTTAGAGTTAGCAAGTCGTAAGCCACTCAAAAAGCAAATACGTGTTTCAACAAAGTTTCCCCCTTACAGCGGGAGATGAGTTGCGCTGGCTGGGCTAGGGGAAACGCGGCGCGGATTCGCCAGAGGAATGATAAAATGTAATATGTTCACCGAGAATGAAGGGAAAGTGGCGAGAAATAAAGACCGGCGACAATCGGAAGAGGAGAATGGAGCTGAAATATAGATGGTAATAGCGAGTCAACAGCGGCGGCCATTGCTGGCAAGTTACGCGCCCTAACAATGGCCGCCAGTGCCGAATTTCTTTACGGAGTCGAGTTAGTAAATCACCGCACAGTAAAAAGATAAATGTTTATTGAGCTTCGCTAGCAGCTTATAAACCGCATTTCTTTCTCCAGAATCACAATTCCTTGTTGACTTTTCAGTCGAGCGCGTGGGAAGTTGCTAGAATTCTGGAACGAAGTCTGCTGTTTTGAATATGCCTCGAAGCCGAAACTCCTTTCTTAGCTTTCTTTATTTTCCGTTAATACGCACAGTTTTATCGCTCATCTTATATAACGCATGACAGCTCGATCATGCCTATACCGTTACATAAAAATTGTTAGGAGCGTTTTAAAAGCAAAAACTAGACTACCTGTTTTTCGCCCGCAATAATAGGCTATATATTTATTACAAGTTCGTTTTGGGCACATTAGGGTATTACCATGTAACAACTGAATTGTGTCCAAGAAGTCAAGAAGTCACTGATCTTCAACAAACCCAAACTAATATACTACATGTATTATCACTCACACAATTGATCACAAAGCAGGTATAAAATCTCATATCAAAGTCTTATCTACGAGGGTTAATCGGAAAGTAAAGAACGATCGGTCGGGAAATGGAAAATACAGTGAAAATCCGACTAAGCTTTGCACAGATGCGTTGGGCACTGTGTCTAGTATGCCCTTCGATCGCATCATATCGCACTTTTCAGTTCTGAGCTCGTAGTGAGAACGTAAAGACGGCTAGAAATTAGCGTCTCCCGCCAAGTGTGAGGGCCTGTCGAAAGATTTCGCCTGAAGCTATGCAATCCACATAACATAACTGTCATGCGGTTCGTTCTACACGAAAATTCTCGGCCGCACTCTGCAAGGGCAATGAAAATGCTCCTGCAGCGTTTTCGATGGGAAGTGTTTGATCACCCACTATACAGCCCGTAATTTGCAACCCCTGAGGTTCATCTCTGCTCAAATGAACCGCTGGCTATGAAGACAATATTTTGACACAGAGAACGAGCTGCGGTCCAGAGTAGAAAATTGTCGAAAAACACTGGCGGCTGTCTTCTATAACTAGGGAATTGAAAATTTAGTACAACGCTACGACAGATGTCTAAGTCTGAGCGGCGACTGTGTAGAGAAGTAGCTGGGAGGTGTAGATAACCGTTGCAAATAAAACAGTTTCGATTTTCACTGTGGTTTTCATTTCGCGACCTGTCGTTCCTTACTTTCCGAATAGCCCTCGTAGCTTTATGTGTCTCGAATGGTAAGCTACCAACGTTTTCATTAGCGGTCATTGCTTACTATACTGCCCTACGAATGTAGTACATATAAAGAAGCTTATAGTTAATAAGAAGTTGCAGTGTTGCCCGTAATCACTGTACAAAGAATATATCAGGTTCTCCTTCCCCTTCTTGCAGACACTGTCGTGAGTTACACTACGCTCACGTGCTCCATCTGTATGAGAACTATGTAAGAATTTTTGTGTGTAGCATCGTATTTGAACTGTTTCCGTATCATTTTTCTGGCGTGTAGAGTGGGGTATAGCCTGGCGTTTGAATCAAAGACCGTAGGAAGCGGCCCAAAAACTACAGACAGGCTGGCAGGATTACCAGCCAAACGTAGTTAATCCTGCACGTCGATTTGATTGAGTTGTGAGTCCTCTCACTGTACGGTAAGCAAGAACGCAGTGCATTAAGATGTAATAGCAGGTCATATAGGAGGGCGTATCTGTACTACACTTCAGTTCAAACATCGTGTGTGTTCCAATTTTCATCAGCCGAATTTAAGGATATTTCCTTCAAAAAGGCCACGTCAGATTTTTCTACTCCGTCCATGTCCATTCTGAACCAGGGTCCTGTCTCTAATGGTATCGATGTCGACATTATGAAAAGGCAAGCTTTTCATTCACTTTTATATCATACTTAGTAAGATATGCTTACAGATACATTTAAAATACTGGAATATAGATACATAGGTCTCTAAAATTGGTGTCTGTACGCCTCTCGACATGGGGCTACGATATTTATACTAACGAAATAACTGAGACCAAACAACATCAACGTCGTCTCCTAACACGGTATATAGCCGCCTTGAATATCCGATGTTATATCATGCATGCAGCGGGATTACTGATTCACTCTTGAGGAATTCTGTAAAGAATATTCAATCTGTTTCTTATTTTACGAATTAGTTTTCTTTTGTCTGGTTACTACGCACTGCAGTTTTATTTATTAATTTTTTTTTTACTCTGTGTCTGTGTCTGCTTATACTTTAACTCTTTCCACGACGGAAAAACTCGTAGCTATTCTGAGAGGTGAACTAGAACTGGAATCCCAACTACTATTCATTTTACCGAAAAAGTCATCAAAAATGGCTAGAAACATATGACAACTGAATTATTATCAAGCCGTGAACTACAATAATAACATGCAGTTATCAACTAACACTTCAATATTAGATATTACAAGTGTGATTATTCAACAGCTATTAGAAAACATGTACCACCTATATAAATAAATATTTCTTGTCTCCATAGTGGTCTTCTAAAGGTATTAAGAAGTGGCTCAATATAATACAGTCTTTGCTATGCATATGGACAGAACTTAATTAACATTTGTTTTAGCTGGGAGCATTAATTTATTCAAAAGATGGATTTCAATGAAAGTAACTAAATAATCATAGTCTTAATCCAATAACTGTCCAGCGACATCTTTATCACTCTGATAACAAATCATACAACAATAACTAAAAAAAGAGGCGATCAGGAAGTTTCCGTTCGAGGGCACTGCTGCAGCGTATATGCAACGCAGTGCGACTCCGATGCGGCTCTATAAACACCGGCATGTTGTCAAGGGATTATTGTGACATTCGTGTCTTTCCGACGTGGGTCTTGTAAATGCAGAAACGTGAGTTATGGCGACGTTAATACCAAATGCGTCTAAACAGGGCCAGCTTGCTGTTATTCTTTTCATGACTGCCGAAGAACAAACACAGGTAGACATCCATCGGAGAATGAAGAATGTGTATGGGACAACACGTCTGTCGGAAACCAACGTTGTGGAGTGGTGTGCTAAGTTCCGTGAGGATCGAGTTTCGATACAAGACGACAGTCGGTGTAGGAGACCAGCAGAAGTTACGCCAGCTCTAGTGGAAGACATTCCAGCACCCGCGCTATAGTACTGGTCTCTCCCCATACGAGTATCACGCCTTCGGTCTCTTAAAAAAGCCTCGAAGATTCGATGATTCCTGTCGTGCGAGGATGTGCAGCAGACAATTACGGACTTCACGCAGTAGGACACTGTGTTTTACTAAACAGGTCCTGAACCTGCCGCGTCAGTGGTATGATTGTCTCAGTGCTCACGGCGATTTTGCCTGACTGGCATAGCGATTGTGGACGTTCGGCCTTCGAACGGAAACTTCTTGATCGCCATTATATATTGCATCTCGTGTTGGAAACTAATAATTTAGTATATGCACAACAACAACGCAGACATAAACATTGAAAAAAGACGTACGTCTATATAAAAAATAAAAATTGTTAAGATAAAATCATACTTCAATGTCTAGTGCTGTCCATTAGAACGTAGAAATAACGTTAATGCCTTTTTTCAATAGAACATTCATTTCCTTATCTGATCTTAAGAACATTCATCGTCGAGTTTCTAGAAGAGCAAAAGCGTCTATCATGACTGGATGTTGTACTAGAGGGCTTCGTAAAGGTTAAATGTAAGGTGGTAGCTGTGCGGTTACTTTCCACTATCACTCTCCGATCAAAGATGATCAAACCCACCACTGCCCTACGCGACTAAAGTTGGGATGCGCACAACATATAAACAAGAAAAGTAAGAACTAGCACCAAAATCTGCTTTACAAATGGTCACTTAACACTTGCAGTTTGATTCCCCTTAGTTGGGAAAATAATCATGACAATTTGCGTCCGTGTTCTCAGATGATACTAGAATTTATTGGAGTCCAGACCAATAAACGACCCTAACAACAAACTGTGGTTCTACAGTCGTAGGGGTGGGTCGTCCACCGCTGTGCTTCAGCCCTATTTACTGTCCCAACTGTCTATAATAGGATTCATCAGGCATGCACTTATGTCCGTGACGTTCACCATATACTGCAGTAGTTAATGAACGATAAAGTAACTTCAGTAAAACTGAGATATTCAATTGAAATACTAAATAATGTGGGTAACACGGTAGTGAAATTAAGTTGACTACTGAATATTGTATTTTCAATAATAACAAAAAAAATACGATGACCTTGCATAAAATTATTAAATGCGTGTCCGTGTCCACCTTAACTTAAAGAATTAAAATCGTAGCTCAGTGCAATGAAGATTGCGTGAAACAGCGAGTACTATTTGACCGATTCTCCAGTTAAAACAGCTAATTTGAAAGCAAACCCATGTCCAAGTCCCGACTATGCATTACTGTAAAATTCAATCAGTGATGCTAAAGCTCAACATGAAATACACTTACACCCGAACCACGTTAAGGTTCTCCAGTTGCAACAGCATGCATCACTCGAAAGCTGCTGGGAATCATCTAAATCCCCACGCGCTGCTCAAATTATATCACCCATAAAATTACAAAGTGTTGAATCAGTGCATCTGGATTGCCACCCAGAGACTAAGTTCAACTCGTGCCGAAAACTACCCACTAGCAGACTGAGTGCCTGCAAGAGATTGAAAATGGAAAAGACAAGGAGAAAAAAACCACGACCAAAAGGCCATGAGATGCAGTATCGCGGCCTGTTTAACACCTCATAAACCTGACAACGCTACTTATGTTCATAACTTGTTACAAAATTGCTTTAAAAACTGGTGCTTCTTACAACTACACATTCTGAAACGAGTGACTCAGCACGCTAGTCACTTTCCGACCTTACAAGCCGTTCTAACATGTATGTTACATTAAATGCTGTTCTCATAACATTAAATTACAAGTAAATATGTAGACATACACAAGTGTAAACTAGAGCACAATTTCCTGCTTGTTTACATGGCGCTCTTGGTTTTTATTTAAAACGCATCAAATTTGGATGACGGCTGATTTTGTTCGGTGCCTGTCTAGATCGGCTTTCCTAATACTAGATTAAGTAGAGAAGTATCTTACATATCTAAACACAAATACATTTACAACATAGGTAAAGGTCCAGGGTAATGCACGCTGACTTCATGATACCACGCCAGCTAAAATGTTTCGAAACTGAATTAATAAAAATTAGAGAAAAGTTAAGATTATGGTTTTAACGCTTCCGGTGCTCTACATAGGCCTCTCCCATTTGAGTGCAACGCACAGAACGTTCATACAACTGTCAGAAAAGTCTTTCTTTCCACTCGTGGTTCACATTCGCACCTTCTTTGATCTTTGCGAGCCAGCAGAGAACCATTCTGCAATTTGTCGTTTTGTGGTGCCGGCCGAAGTGGCCGTGCGGTTAAAGGCGCTGCAGTCTGGAACCGCAAGACCGCTACGGTCGCAGGTTCGAATCCTGCCTCGGGCATGGATGTTTGTGATGTCCTTAGGTTAGTTAGGTTTAACTAGTTCTAAGTTCTAGGGGACTAATGACCTCGGCAGTTGAGTCCCATAGTGCTCAGAGCCATTTGAACCATTTTGTCGTTTTGTGGTAGTTCGTAACGTGGTGGCTTTTTCCGGAAAAGAATCCTCCGCGTTTCACATTTCAGTCCAGTCACGGGGGGCCTCAACACGTATTTCACGAAATATATTCGCAGATGCCATTATGGACAACCATCAGCTGTGTAATAAAATGACGACAATGAAAATTTGGGCCGGACCGAGACTCGAACCCGGATTTCCCGCTTATAGCGAGCGGTTGCCTTTCCCAGTTGGCGATTCGAACACGACTCACGGCCACACCCAACCGTGTATCTATAATCTATACTCGTACATCCATTACGTATATTCCCGTACAGGGGAGACATTTTACGTGAACGTCGCATGCCCGGTGTCGGCGGATAATTACGTTACTGCAGTGCCTGTGATATTCCGAATTACAATGCAATGTTCCTTCCGATATGCATGCATGCATGTCTGAAGGAACATTGCATAGTAATTCGGAACAATACAGGTACAGCAATATCGTCTCAATACGTATGTTTCGCTCGGGAGTCAAGGAATGCAGAAAAATCTTTGCTCACACTTTTCTCTTCTTCAAAACGTTCTGTAGAATGTCTTGAACACTTGGTTTACAGATGTTCAGTTCGTTGCACCATTGCATTTTGCGACAACGTTGACGCACTACGGCAGCACGTCCACTACTTAACAGTCCCTGTTCGTAACGGACTGGTCGAAGGCACATCTGTTGTTTATAGCAGTTGGTTCACTCTGCCACGGTAGTTACCCGAAAGTTTTTGTGTGGGCGGTGTACATGTAATCGTGAAGCTTTTGCTTTGGTCAGTTTAATTGAGTAGTAATACTATGTTCGAGTACACTCCTGGAAATGGAAAAAAGAACACATTGACACCGGTGTGTCAGACCCACCATACTTGCTCCGGACACTGCGAGAGGGCTGTACAAGCAATGATCACACGCACGGCACAGCGGACACACCAGGAACCGCGGTGTTGGCCGTCGAATGGCGCTAGCTGCGCAGCATTTGTGCACCGCCGCCGTCAGTGTCAGCCAGTTTGCCGTGGCATACGGAGCTCCATCGCAGTCTTTAATACTGGTAGCATGCCGCGACAGCGTGGACGTGAACCGTATGTGCAGTTGACGGACTTTGAGCGAGGGCGTATAGTGGGCATGCGGGAGGCCGGGTGGACGTACCGCCGAATTGCTCAACACGTGGGGCGTGAGGTCTCCACAGTACATCGATGTTGTCGCCAGTGGTCGGCGGAAGGTGCACGTGCCCGTCGACCTGGGACCGGACCGCAGCGACGCACGGATGCACGCCAAGACCGTAGGATCCTACGCAGTGCTGTAGGGGACCGCACCGCCACTTCCCAGCAAATTAGGGACACTGTTGCTCCTGGGGTATCGGCGAGGACCATTCGCAACCGTCTCCATGAAGCTGGGCTACGGTCCCGCACACCGTTAGGCCGTCTTCCGCTCACGCCCCAACATCGTGCAGCCCGCCTCCAGTGGTGTCGCGACAGGCGTGAATGGAGGGACGAATGGAGACATGTCGTCTTCAGCGATGAGAGTCGCTTCTGCCTTGGTGCCAATGATGGTCGTATGCGTGTTTGGCGCCGTGCAGGTGAGCGCCACAATCAGGACTGCATACGACCGAGGCACACAGGGCCAACACCCGGCATCATGGTGTGGGGAGCGATCTCCTACACTGACCGTACACCACTGGTGATCGTCGAGGGGACACTGAATAGTGCACGGTACATCCAAACCGTCATCGAACCCATCGTTCTACCATTCCTAGACCGGCAAGGGAACTTGCTGTTCCAACAGGACAATGCACGTCCGCATGTATCCCGTGCCACCCAACGTGCTCTAGAAGGTGTAAGTCAACTACCCTGGCCAGCAAGATCTCCGGATCTGTCCCCCATTGAGCATGTTTGGGACTGGATGAAGCGTCGTCTCACGCGGTCTGCACATCCAGCACGAACGCTGGTCCAACTGAGGCGCCAGGTGGAAATGGCATGGCAAGCCGTTCCACAGGACTACATCCAGCATCTCTACGATCGTCTCCATGGGAGAATAGCAGCCTGCATTGCTGCGAAAGGTGGATATACACTGTACTAGTGCCGACATTGTGCATGCTCTGTTGCCTGTGTCTATGTGCCTGTGGTTCTGTCAGTGTGATCATGTGATGTATCTGACCCCAGGAATGTGTCAATAAAGTTTCCCCTTCCTGGGACAATGAATTCACGGTGTTCTTATTTCAATTTCCAGGAGTGTATAATGACTTTTCTGGAGACTAGAAATCTACTCTGTAGGAATCAGCATGGGTTTCGAAAAAGACGATCGTGTGAAACCCAGCCCGCGCTGTTCGTCCACGAGATTCGGAGGGCCACAGACACAGGTTCTGAGGTAGATGCCGTGTTTCTTGACTTCCGAAAGGCATTCGATAGAGTTCCCCAAAGTCGTTTAATGAATAAAGTAAGAGCATATGGACTATCAGACCAATTGTGTGATTGGATGGAAGAGTTCCTAGATAACAGAACGCAGCATGTCATTCTTAATGGTGAGAAGTCTTTCGAAGTAAGAGTGATTTCAGGTGTGCCGCAGGGGAGTGTCGTAGGACCGTTGCTATTCACAGTATGTATAAATGACCTTGTGGATAACATCGGAAGTTCACTGAGGCTTTTTGCGGATGATGTTGTAATATATCGAGAGGTTGTAACAATGGAAAATTGTACTGAAATGCAGGAGGATCTGCTACGAATTGACGCATGGTGCAGGGAATGGCAATTGAATCTCAATGTAGACAAGTGTAATGTGCTGTGAATACATAGAAAGAAAGATCCTTTATCATTTAGCTACAATACAGCAGTTCAGCTACTGGAAGCAGTTAATTCCATAAATTATCTAGGAGTAGGCATTAGGAGTGATTTAAAATGGAATGACCATATAAAGTTAATCGTCGGTAAAGCAGATTCCAGACTGAGATTCATTGGAAGAATCCTATGGAAATGCAATCCGAAAACAAAGGAAGTAGGTTACAGTATACTTGTTCGCCCACTGCTTGAATACTGCTCACCGGTGTGGGATCCGTACCATATAGGATTGATAGAAGATGTAGAGAAGATCCAACGGAGAGCAGCGCGCTTCGTTACAGGATCAATTAGTAATCGCGAAAGCCTTACGGAGATGATAGATAAACTGCAGTGGAAGACTCTGCAAGAGAGACGCTCAGTAGCTCGGTACGGGCTTTTGTTGAAGTTTCGAGAACATACCTTCACCTAGGAGTCAAGCAGTATATTGCTCCCTCCTACGTATTTCTCGCGAAGAGACCATGAGGATAACATCAGGAGATTAGAGCCCACACAGAGGCATACCGACAATCTTTCTTTCCACGAACAATACGAGACTGGAATAGAAGGGAGAACCGATAGAGGTACCCTCCGCCACACACCGTCAGGTGGCTTGCGGAGTATGGGTGTAGATATAGACGTAGATGTAATACGCAAAATCGTAGGTTACTGCGGATTAAGTTAAGTTCCAGATAAACTATTTTGGTATTGTTCGCTGCACATTTCAACTCCATTTTGACATATTGTTTGTAAATGTGACAGTATTGGTTCATTAATTGTATCATTTAAAGTATTTTTTCGGTCGTTGTTTGTAAAAATCAGTGTCAATTAGAAACTTCGCACAGTTTTGTGCGATGCGGCATTGAACACGTGACGCAGAGACACATAATTTGATATCTTAGTTTATACACTCCTGGAAATTGAAATAAGAACACCGTGAATTCATTGTCCCAGGAAGGGGAAACTTTATTGACACATTCCTGGGGTCAGATACATCACATGATCACACTGACAGAACCACAGGCACATAGACACAGGCAACAGAGCATGCACAATGTCGGCACTAGTACAGTGTATATCCACCTTTCGCAGCAATGCAGGCTGCTATTCTCCCATGCAGACGATCGTAGAGATGCTGGATGTAGTCCTGTGGAACGGCTTGCCATGCCATTTCCACCTGGCGCCTCAGTTGGAACAGCGTTCGTGCTGGACGTGCAGACCGCGTGAGACGACGCTTCATCCAGTCCCAAACATGCTCAATGGGGGACAGATCCGGAGATCTTGCTGGCCAGGGTAGTTGACTTACACCTTCTAGAGCACGTTGGGTGGCACGGGATACATGCGGACGTGCATTGTCCTGTTGGAACAGCAAGTTCCCTTGCCGGTCTAGGAATGGTAGAACGATGGGTTCGATGACGGTTTGGATGTACCGTGCACTATTCAGTGTCCCCTCGACGATCACCAGTGGTGTACGGCCAGTGTAGGAGTCGCTCCCCACACCATGATGCCGGGTGTTGGCCCTGTGTGCCTCGGTCGTATGCAGTCCTGATTGTGGCGCTCACCTGCACGGCGCCAAACACGCATACGACCATCATTGGCACCAAGGCAGAAGCGACTCTCATCGCTGAAGACGACACGTCTCCATTCGTCTCTCCATTCACGCCTGTCGCGACACCACTGGAGGCGGGCTGCACGATGTTGGGGCGTGAGCGGAAGACGGCCTAACGGTGTGCGGGACCGTAGCCCAGCTTCATGGAGACGGTTGCAAATGGTCCTCGCCGATACCCCAGGAGCAACAGTGTCCCTAATTTGCTGGGAAGTGGCGGTGCGGTCCCCTACGGCACTGCGTAGGATCCTACGGTCTTGGCGTGCATCCGTGCGTCGCTGCGGTCCGGTCCCAGGTCGACGGGCACGTGCACCTTCCGCCGACCACTGGCGACAACATCGATGTACTGTGGAGACCTCACGCCCCACGTGTTGAGCAATTCGGCGGTACGTCCACCCGGCCTCCCGCATGCCCACTATACGTCCTCGCTCAAAGTCCGTCAACTGCACATACGGTTCACGTCCACGCTGTCGCGGCATGCTACCAGTGTTAAAGACTGCGATGGAGCTCCGTATGCCACGGCAAACTGGCTGACACTGACGGCGGCGGTGCACAAATGCTGCGCAGCTAGCGCCATTCGACGGCCAACACCACGGTTCCTGGTGTGTCCGCTGTGCCGTGCGTGTGATCATTGCTTGTACAGCCCTCTCGCAGTGTCCGGAGCAAGTATGGTGGGTCTGACACACCGGTGTCAATGTGTTCTTTTTTCCATTTCCAGGAGTGTAATTAGGTGTACTGACTTCAGTTTTAGCATTTTTTTCGTGTAATATTCCGTAGTTGCAAAGTGACACTCTCAACTGTCAGTCATGCATTCGAAACAGCCTCTAGCACCAGTTGAGGAAGTTCCACCTGGGCATGCCCACCTTTGCACTCAGCGCTGGCCACGCTTCTGAAAATGCACTTCTCTGATATGCCATACTCCGCTCTGCCCTCTGGTCGAGTCGAGGACCAGTCGGACTTGGAAAATCACACACTAAAGATCGCAAAATCCACAAATTAAAACGAAAATAAATAACACAACTGAAAACCAATATATAAACCGTTGCTGTTGACAACAAAGCCGGTTAACGCAAAAGCTAGTGCTCGTAAAAAAGATGCAAGCACTAATAAAATGTAATGAAGCATTAGTCAACCTAGATAAACACGCAAATATTATTCCAATTTTGTCAGAAGCCCGTGAAAAAACTACTGAATTAAGCGTTGTGTACAAACACAAAGTGCTGCTAATGGGGATTGGATCGCTACTAACCGACACTTCGACATCCTCATACAGTACATGGCGACCGTGACAGTACTGATTGGTATAAATTGTCAGCGTAAACACCAGTTCAATTACATAGTTATACATGGCGGCTGTGATAAGACTAATAAGTTGGCATGGTCAGTGATTCAACCGATTTCCACAAAATGGGTAAAATGTGTGCAACTAGTAACGATTCCTGTTACTGATTTTGTTTACTACAGCTGTGATATAAACACTTAGTCCTGCGATCTTCAGCAACAGTTCTAGGATTTGTTTTTAGACTTAAGCTTTAACCTTTTCTTGTGCACCTACTGAACTTATGAAGTACCTCTACAAGCCTTCCGTCAAACTGGAGAAAACTTCAGAATACCGTAGTGAATCCTTGTTTTATTGTGTATGTACCCTGCTGTTCACGACAGTTAGTAAAACTAAAATCTCAAACAACTGGATAAACGGCAAAGAAGTTTATTTGCCTTTTCCCTCTACTTACAACTTGACGGATCTACACAGCTCTGTTAACTCTTCAGTTAGACCAAGTAAATACATAATTTAAAAAATTTAAATAGTAAAATAGTAAGCAGAGAAAATGAAACGATATTGCTTTGTTCATTATGTCTCTTTGCATTTTGACGTGGTGATACGGATTGGAGATTAATGACTGACGAGGCCGTGAACGGCTCTGTTGATATTGTAGATGGGCGTATTAGAGGCAACTTAGAACGTTTGCAATGTATCGAAGACATTTAGATACTGGTCGATGTTGGAAACACATGGGACGCATGAGTGCTACGGTTCAGAGCTAACGAAAGACTAGAGAAAAAGTGACTGCCAGAATATGGTGTCAAGTCTGCTAGAGGCAAACTTGGTTCTGCAAACAGATTACTTTTGGATTGCAGTGGAAGACGGAGCGGGCAGCAAGGAGTATTTGATGATGAGTGCGAGTGCCCTGTCAGTTATGTTGTGTTCTCAACAATAGTTGTGGTAATGTCTTCGCTGGGTGTAAGACAGAGGGAAATGTTTGAATTGAGGAGACCAGTAACTTGGGGGATGGTTATTCTGAATTCAAGCTTCTTTTTCTTTTTTTTTTTTAAAAAAAAAGATATAACAGCGCTTTACTTCCGAAAGGCTCAAGATATCGAAACAAGGTTTCCGGCAAATGATATGACACAGAGGTTGCACGTAATATTGCCACATTGTCAATAATATTAACTCTTTGTACCAATTGAGTCACTGAAGCAAGTATTTTATTTTGACTGTACAGAATGATTTGTCGGTGTTCGAAAGCTAAAAAAAGACGAGTAAAGTGACACAACTTATGTTAATATTAGTGGTGAAACTTTTCTAAAATTTGTCTGAGGAAGGAAAAATTGAGAAGCCAAGGCGGAGGATACTAGCTAATGCGGCTACGTAGTTAAAAGACGGACTTACATATGTTTAAAACAGTTCTCCTAATCTCCTTCTGATGCGCAAAAAGTTAGCATATAGTACCATTTACATAAACTATCACTGGAGCTATATCCCTGTCGTATAAAGTAAAGCCAAGAGGAAATAAGTTTTATCTTATAGTGGTAGTACCCCAACTCAAACGCTGAAATTGAGTAAAAATTATTTTAAAATACGAAGCTGTGTCTGTTCTACCACCCGCCACGGTCATTTACCTATAAAGATCTGTAATTATGCAGAATCACTTTTTAGATGTGACCAGCTGATTCGCAAGTGTCACAGAGACATATTATTTAGCAAAAAGCATAAACAGTGCTTGAAATAATATGTGTTAACACATACAGCACTCGCAGAGTCATATCTCACAAAATCGAAATTGTTGTGTTGATGCATGTTCTTAAAACACGGCGGAATGGAACAGTTCGTGGCAAAAATCTGGACGATGTGATCACTGCGGCTTTGATACTAGACCACAGCTGTGTGGATACACTGAAAATAAGATCGCACCACACATGACACCCTTGTCAAGTGCACTTACTGTTCCATTCAGCTGAGTTTTGATGTCTTGATTGAAACTCCAAAATTGCTCTTCGATGACGTATAAGGAAGGGACGTAGAGCAATTCAGCAACTTTTTCGAGGGGGAAATATGAGTGTAGGTACTGTATTTACTAACATAAGAAGGAGTGCTGAAAAGTAATGCCTCTGAATTTTTTATGTGTAACCTCTTCAAGCTTTTTAAATAAAACGAACTTGATTAACATTCTACGTCTTTATTCTCCACGTGTACATATTTATTTCTCAACATAGTCACCCTGGAAACGAACACATTTCTCCCAACGAGAGACCAGTTTGTTGATACTGTCACTGGAGAATGTCTGACTTCGTTGACGGAGCCAAAACCTCACCTATGCTTGCACCACTTCATCAGTATCAAAGTGAAGTCGTGGAAAGTGTTTTTAAGTTTCTGCAACAGATGAAAATTGGATGGGGGCAAGTCAGGAATGTATGGGGGACGATCGATGACCGTGAACACAAGGCGTCGGATTGTGCAGATTTAGCATCGCTCGTGAGTGGAATGACATTGTCATGTGAAGCAGAGGGTGCTCCATGTGTGGACGAACTATTCGAATTCGAAACTCGATTACAGCACGCTGTTTCTGACATACGTAACACGCTTCAGTTTGGAGCCCTCTAGCGGCAAAGGGCTGCAACTACTGTATGTAGTCATAAACAATAAAGATGTAGAATGTTAATAACTTTTTTATTTAAAAACCTTAAAGTTTTCACATAAAAAGTTCTGAGGCATCACTGTTGAGCATAATCTCGTTCATTGCTTCGAACAAATGTTTAGCCTCTTGCCGAATACCTTACATATGACACTACCGAATGCGCTTGTCGAGACTGTACGTTACACGGTGCTGTATCTTCAGCGATTTTTGTTTTTGTTGTCGTTACATTCATAAACCTTCAAATGTTGGTTGCACATAAATTTATTGACAAATCGTCGTGATTGGTGGTAGAATAGACAAATCTCGGTATTTTAAAATCTTTCTTTTTTTTTTCATTTTTAGCCTTTCAAACTGAGGTACATCCGTTGTTGACAGCACAGATGTATCTTTTGGCTGCATATGAAGAGTGGCAATGGGAAATGTGCTAAGTACCAAATCTGACTTTTGGCAGGAGAATGGAAGAACAATGTGCCTCTGTCTGCACGTAACTAATTGTCATCCAAAAAAATGAAAACTTATTCTGATACCACAGAATTATGACTCTCATCATATCACCGCAAAAAGTAGAGGGTCAAATTAGAACATAGATACCTTATTAAGAACGTTATAAGTACCATTTCAGGAAACTGACTAGTTCTAAGAGCTAATAACAAAGTTTTTCCAACTTGATGCGTGCAAAGATGAACACAGCAAACAGTCACTGTTATACTGCTATTTGTTTTTATAGAAATGACGTCGTTAATGTTCTCTAAGGGACAGGTTCATCTTTAGATGACTGTTCACATTTATATTACACTTGGTGTTGTTTACATTAATTGTAAGACTATTTTTTTCCAAAAACTACTGTAAACAACAACAAATGTAATATAAACGTGAACAGCAGTCTGAAGATTAACCTGTCAGTTCGAAACCGGTAAATAAACAGTGTGTAAATAAATTGTGGTTGGTTTATGTTTTCATCTTTGAACGAATCAGCTTACATTTGGTACGCAGCCACAAGCTCACAAACGTCACTTTTTGACAACATAGCAAGAAGAAAAAGTTTGTTCGAAGTTCCATAAATACTGAGGCACTATTTTTTATTTTTGACAGTACGGAAATACAACATTAGGTTTCTAACTAGCGGCCGCGCGGAGTGGGCGCGCGGTTTCAGGCGCCATGTCACGGACAGCGCGGCCCCTCCCGCCGGAGCTTCGTGTCCTCCCTTCAGCATTGTTGTGTGTATTGTCCTTAGCATAAGATAGGGACCGATGACCTTAGCAGTTTGGTCCCTTAGGAATTCACACACATTTGAACATGTTCTAACTAGCAGAACTGTAGTCAACAAACACCACTTCTCGTAACTTTTAAATTTTCATGTTTTAAATTTTGGAACTCCAGGTGGAAACGCAGCTTGGCACAAACACAATTCACCATCTACTAAGTCATGTTTAAAAGACTGTATCTATTGTTTAACACCTGGCTCTTATCTAGGGACTTGCAACAGAGTACCGAGAACACAACAGCAATGAAAACGCATTTTGTGAAAAAATTGCTCTTGGAGCGCTATCTGTTTCCACTCTTCGTGTAACTACGGAGTCTGGCATAATATCGCCACTTGGCGCTATTTACACTGCAGTAAAGCTTTCCACCCACATTGCTTCTCAGTTATGGCACATTTTTTAAACAGTTTTCTCAATCATTTCAACCTTATCATTAATCAGCGCTATGTCACTGTACTCGTATTTTCGGGAGCTATTGGATGCTGTTAAAAAGTATGACATTCCATTTAAAAACCATTTTTATTTCAATATCTCGATTGAGACAGCCATACAAAACTACATTAGTGTCCAAATTTAAAGCAACAAACCGCTATTTCCCCGTACTGTTTCTGATTCACGATATAATCAAACAAATTGTCAACCAGATGTCCGCAAGATCGTGTTCTGCACGGAAGATGGCATTCCGGTCAACGAACAACCATGCCAACGATGACGTCGGGTCAGCTATGGAACGAGGTAGTGTTTGCCGGGTAGCCCCATATCCACAAGAGAAGATGCCTACCAGACTCTCTGCGGTGGGCGACCATAGAAAGAAAGGAAGCAGGGCAGTCGCAAACTGATGTGGCACGATGGCTTAATGTGAATCATTCTGTTAGTTCTCGGATGTGGTGACAATTTATAGAGACCTAAACTGTATCCTGAAGACCAGGGCAGCGCCGATCACGTGTGACTTCAGAAGAGAGGACTGTTAATTGGCTGTAAGGGCACGACATTACCGCCTTAGACTGCACGGTAACTGGCATGTGAGCTCGCAGCATCCACTGGACGTGTTGTATCGAGGCAAACGGTGTGCAGAAGGCTTCGGCAGAGTGGCCTTTATTGTCGGAGACATGCTGTATGTCCAACTCTGACGCGTCGTCACAGAAGGGAACGTCTAGAGTGGTGTCATCAACTTGCCACCTGGACGGTCGAACAGTAGGCCAATGTTACTTTCAGAAACGAGTCCCGATTTAGTCTGGAGAGTGATTCGCTTCTAGAGGGAACATGAAACACGATTTCGGGACCCAAACATTGTAGAAAGAGACCGAGATTGAGGAGGATCCCCAATGGTGTGAACAGGGCTCTCGAACCCCTCTTCATGAAATTGTACGGGTGAATAGACAAGGATTAACTGCTATCAGTTATTGTGACGTGATTTTGGGACCTCATCTGCGGTTGTTACGAAGTTCTGTGGGCCCGGACGTCGTAATGAGGACGATAACGCTCAGCCTCATAAGAGCACGAGTGGTTGATGTCTTCTTGGAAACTGAAGATATTGCATACATTGCGTTGCCTGCTCGCTCTCCCGTTCTGAATCCGGACTGAAGCGCCTAGAACCGCTCGGCCACAACGGCTGGCCGTTCCGTATTCTTTACATTGTTTATAGTTTACTATCACCTGATTGTACTGTTTTGTGGCGAAATAAACGCAATCTTGTAAGAGTTCCGTTTGTTGCTTTAATTTTGGACGCCTCTGTATGTACTCCTCTGCATGCTATCATTTGCCATAAAACTCATTTTATATTTACCTATCGGGTGTTTGAATGTCTTTGCATTAAACGTGTAGTGCTGATAGACCACGTCATGGGGAACAACTTTTGTTAGGGACAAAAAAAGCAAAAAAAGAGCTACGCTGACACTTTCTGGCGATCTTAGGCATCCTGTTGTATTGGTATGCCCCTGAGATGTCACAGGGCTTGGGCACGCTGCAGCGTGCGTACGTCTTGTGTGTTGCCTACACTCCAGTGATCTTCTTCATATAAATGGGGTAGGTCCAGCAAAATTGAAGTTACTGGTTCGCTTCTAAAATATTTTTGCCCGCTTAGAGACACTAATTCTTCAAGTTTACTTGTTGGAAACAACTCTATCAGTTTACTGGGACAGGTAGTATGCAGCACACCTGGTTAATAGAACCTGTTAGTTCGGTGAAGTCTCGAAGTTCCAGGGACGCTTAGCGCCCCCGGGAAGCGTCAGTGAACATTCAGTCTCTAACGCAATGACGCAATCTATCACTCCTACACGTTTCATGCAAAGACTTTCAGACACCCCGTATACACTCCACTATCCAGTGAACAGTGCACGGTGGAGAGTATATTGTAGCAATATTATCGATATTATTTCCTGTTCCAATTACGTATTGGGACAGGGAAAATGACTTCTATATGCCTCTGTGCGTGTCCTAATCTCCCTTATCTTTGTCCCAAGATTCCTGCTTGAGACATACGCAAATGATGTGAAAGATATAGAAGACAACGCAGTCTGTGGGTGCGCCATTCTGTACGTCGTCTTTCTGCTGTAAGCGTGTGCTGTTCACACCGCAGAGAGTCTGGTAGGCATCTTCTCTTGTGGATATGGGGCTACCCGGCAAACACTACCTCGTTCCATAGGTGACCCGACGTCATCGTTGGCATGGTTGTTCGTTGACCGGAATGCCATCTTCCGTGCAGAACAAGACGCATAATGATCGCACTGTCTTCTTCGAATACTGCTCCTCTAAATACAGGGTGTTTCAAAAATGACCGGTATATTTGAAACGGCAATAAAAACTAAACGAGCAGCGATAGAAATACACCGTTTGTTGCAATATGCTTGGGACAACAGTACATTTTCAGGCGGACAAACTTTCGAAATTACAGTAGTTACAATTTTCAACAACAGATGGCGCTGCAAGTGATGTGAAAGATACAGAAGACAACGCAGTCTGTGGGTGCGCCATTCTGTACGTCGTCTTTCTGCTGTAAGCGTGTGCTGTTCACAACGTGCAAGTGTGCTGTGGACAACATGGTTTATTCCTTAGAACAGAGGATTTTTCTGGTGTTGGAATTCCACCGCCTAGAACACAGTGTTGTTGCAACAAGACGACGTTTTCAACGGAGGTTTAATGTAACCAAAGGACCGAAAAGCGATACAATAAAGGATCTGTTTGCAAAATTTCAACGGACTGGGAACGTGACGGATGAACGTGCTGGAAAGGTAGGGCGACCGCGTACGGCAACCACAGAGGGCAACGCGCAGCTAGTGCAGCAGGTGATCCAACAGCGGCCTCGGGTTTCCGTTCGCCGTGTTGCAGCTGCGGTCCAAATGACGCCAACGTCCACGTATCGTCCCATGCGCCAGAGTTTACACCTCTATCCATACAAAATTCAAACGCGGCAACCCCTCAGCGCCGCTACCATTGCTGCACGAGAGACATTCGCTAACGATATAGTGCACAGGATTGAAGACGGCGATATGCATGTGGGCAGCATTTGGTTTACTGACGAAGCTTATTTTTACCTGGACGGCTTCGTCAATAAACAGAACTGGCGCATATGGGGAACCAAAAAGCCCCATGTTGCAGTCCCATCGTCCCTGCATCCTCAAAAAGTACTGGTCTGGGCCGCCATTTCTTCCAAAGGAATCATTGGCCCATTTTTCAGATCCGAAACGATTACTGCATCACGCTATCTGGACATTCTTCGTGAATTTGTGGCGGTACAAACTGCCTTAGACGACCCTGCGAACACCTCGTGGTTTATGCAAGATGGTACCCGGCCACATCGCACGGCCGACGTCTTTAATTTCCTGCATGAATATTTCGATGATCGTGTGATTGCTTTGGGCTATCCGAAACATACAGGAGGCGGCGTGGATTGGCCGCCCTACTCGCCAGACATGAACCCCTGTGACTTCTTTCTGTGGGGACACTTGAAAGACCAGGTGTACCGCCAGAATCCAGAAACAATTGAACAGCTGAAGCAGTACATCTCATCTGCATGTGAAGCCATGCCGCCAGACACGTTGTCAAGGGTTTCCGGTAATTTCATTCAGAGACTACGCCATATTATTGCTACGCATGGTGGATATGTGGAAAATATCGTACTATAGAGTTTCCCAGACCGCAACGCCATCTGTTGTTGACAATTGTAACTACTGTAATTTCGAAAGTTTGTCTGCCTGAAAATGTACTGTTGTCCCAAGCATATTGCAACAAACGGTGTATTTCTATCGCTGCGCGTTTAGTTTTTATTGCCGTTTCAAATATACCGGTCATTTTTGAAACACCCTGTATATCCAACAGGGTTTCGCGAGAACTGCGCCACCTTTCTTTCAAGGACTGCCGTTAAAATTTCCCCGACCACTTCTGTTATAGTGATGTGTGGTGTCAGACACCACATCTCTCTCTCTCTCTCTCTCTCTCTCTCTCTCTCTCTCTCTCTCTCTCTCTCTCTCCGGATGTTTCCGTAAGAGCGTGCAAAAATATAACAGGACATAGAGAATGCTCCAGTGAACAATTTGAGATAGGGAACCTGGGGACGGAGAAGCCAGCTTAAGTAAATATGGAAGAAAGCTTGTCCACCGCTTTGTCTAGCATTACTGTTTCCCAGCTTATTTACAACTAACATGCGTACAAGTTTACACGTAATGTGCTGTTTATTTACATGTGCATTCTTTATTTCATGCAAGAAAACAGGGACGAGGAGCCTGAATACTAGGAAGTCATGATGCAGGTTTTGTTTACTTTACTTGTCCCTAAGGTGGCTCTGTTGTATCGTATTTACCGGGTGATCAAAAAGTCAGTATACATTTGAAAACTGAATAAATCACGGAATAATGTAGATAGAGAGGTACAAATTGACACACGTGCTTGGAATGACGTGGGGTGTCATTAGGACCAAACAAATACAAAAGTTCAAAAAATGTCCGACAGTTGGCGCTTCATCTGATCAGAATAGCAATAATTAGCATAACAAAGTAAGACAAAGGAAAGATGATGTTCTTTACAGGAAATGCTCAATATGTTCAACATCATTCCTCAACAATAGCTGTAGTCGAGGAATAATGTTATGAACAGCACTGTAAAGCATGTCCGGAGTTATGGTGAGGCATTGGCGTCGGATGTTGTCTTTCAGCATCCCTAGAGATGTCGGTCGATCACGATACACTTGCGACTTCAGATAAGCCCAAAGCCAATAATCGCACGGACTGAGGTGGGAGGCCAAGCATGACGAAAGTGTCGGCTGAGCACACGATCATCACCAAACGACGCGCGCAAGAGATCTGTCGGACATTTTGTGAACTTTGCTTTTTTTTTGTTCTAATAAAACCCCATGTCATTCAAAGCACGTGTGTCAATTTTTACCTCTCTATCTACATTATTCCGTTGTTTATTAAGTTTTCAAAATTATACTGACTTTTTGATCACCCGGTACATTGTCCCATGACATAAAATGCTATGAATCAACGACACCCACATTCATTACTCAGTGCTATTCAGAACGTACAGTACAATACGATGGAGCAGTACCGGCACAGTTTCGGAGAACTCGCTGACTTGCACCTTGTGTATGGGGAAGTAAGTTGCAATGCTTTCGCTGCTGAAAGGCTGTAGAAGGAACGAATTCCTAACGGGCATCATCCGTCTCAACGATTGCTTATTACTCTCTATCGACGAATGGGGGAGACTGGTTCATTGTAAAGAAGAAGCGAGGGACCTGGCAACGTGAGGACCACAACAGGGATATTTGTAAGGGTTCCTCAAAATCGTGTTCGCTGATGTCATGCTTGTATTGACATTGATGGCCGTCAGTTTCAGCGCATTTTGTAAGATAGAGTACAAATGGTACGTTCATTGTGTAAGTGATGGTATTTGCAGTTAAATGCAAGTAATGTAAATAAGAAGTACACAATACTATGTTCTTATTCCTACTATCTCCTTAAGATGGCTTCTCCGACCCCAGGTTCTGTGCCTCAAATTGTGCGGTAGAGCATCCTGTATGCCCTGTTAAGCTTTTGCACGCTCTTACGGAAACACCCTATATACACTCCAGGAAATGGAAAAAAGAACACATTGACACCGGTGTGTCAGACCCACCATACTTGCTCCGGACACTGCGAGAGGGCTGTACAAGCAATGATCACACGCACGGCACAGCGGACACACCAGGAACCGCGGTGTTGGCCGTCGAATGGCGCTAGCTGCGCAGCATTTGTGCACCGCCGCCGTCAGTGTCAGCCAGTTTGCCGTGGCATACGGAGCTCCATCGCAGTCTTTAACACTGGTAGCATGCCGCGACAGCGTGGACGTGAACCGTATGTGCAGTTGACGGACTTTGAGCGAGGGCGTATAGTGGGCATGCGGGAGGCCGGGTGGACGTACCGCCGAATTGCTCAACACGTGGGGCGTGAGGTCTCCACAGTACATCGATGTTGTCGCCAGTGGTCGGCGGAAGGTGCACGTGCCCGTCGACCTGGGACCGGACCGCAGCGACGCACGGATGCACGCCAAGACCGTAGGATCCTACGCAGTGCCGTAGGGGACCGCACCGCCACTTCCCAGCAAATTAGGGACACTGTTGCTCCTGGGGTATCGGCGAGGACCATTCGCAACCGTCTCCATGAAGCTGGGCTACGGTCCCGCACACCGTTAGGCCGTCTTCCGCTCACGCCCCAACATCGTGCAGCCCGCCTCCAGTGGTGTCGCGACAGGCGTGAATGGAGGGACGAATGGAGACGTGTCGTCTTCAGCGATGAGAGTCGCTTCTGCCTTGGTGCCAATGATGGTCGTATGCGTGTTTGGCGCCGTGCAGGTGAGCACCACAATCAGGACTACATACGACCGAGGCACACAGGGCCAACACCCGGCATCATGGTGTGGGGAGCGATCTCCTACACTGGCCGTACACAACTGGTGATCGTCGAGGGGACACTGAATAGTGCACGGTACATCCAAACCGTCATCGAACCCATCGTTCTACCATTCCTAGACCGGCAAGGGAACTTGCTGTTCCAACAGGACAATGCACGTCCGCATGTATCCCGTGCCACACAACGTGCTCTAGAAGGTGTAAGTCAACTACCCTGGCCAGCAAGATCTCCGGATCTGTCCCCCATTGAGCATGTTTGGGACTGGATGAAGCGTCGTGTCACGCGGTCTGCACGTCCAGCACGAACGCTGGTCCAACTGAGGCGCCAGGTGGAAATGGCATGGCAAGCCGTTCCACAGGACTACATCCAGCATCTCTACGATCGTCTCCATGGGAGAATAGCAGCGTGCATTGCTGCGAAAGGTGGATATACACTGTACTAGTGCCGACATTGTGCATGCTCTGTTGCCTGTGTCTATGTGCCTGTGGTTCTGTCAGTGTGATCATGTGATGTATCTGACCCCAGGAATGTGTCAATAAAGTTTCCCCTTCCTGGGACAATGAATTCACGGTGTTCTTATTTCAATTTCCAGGAGTATATATATATATATATATATATATATATATATATATATATATATATATATATATATATATATATATATACTGAAGCGCCAAAGACACTGGTATAGGTATGCACATTGAAATAGAGAGATATGTAAACAGGTAGAATACGACGCTGCGGTCGGCAACACTTATACAAGACAAAAAGTGTCTGTCGCAGTTGTTAGGTCGGTTACTGCTCTTGCAATAGCACGTTATCAAGATTTAAGTGAGTTTGAACATGGTGCTAGAGTCGGCGCACGAGCGATAGGACACAGTATCTCCGAAGTAACGATGAAGTGGGGATTTTCTTGTACGACCACTTCACGAATGTACCATGAATATTAGCGGTCCAATAAAATATCAAATCTCCGACATCGCTGCCGCCGGAAAGAGATCCTTCAAGAACGGGACCAACGACGACTGAAAAGTATCATTGAACGTGACACAAATGCAACCCTTCTGCAAATTGCTGCAGATTTCAGCGATGGGCCATCAACAAGTGGCAGGATGCGAATCATTCAACGAAACATCATCGATATGGGCATTCGGAGCCGTCGACCCAACCGTGTACCTTTGATGACTGCTCGTCACAAAGTTTCATGCCTCTCCTGGGCCTGTCAACACAGACATTTGACTGCTGGTGACTGGAAACATGTTGCCTGGTCGGACGTGTCTCATTTCAAATGATATCGAGCGGTTGGACCTGTACGGGGTTGGAGACAACCTCATGAATCCGTGAACACTGTATGTAAGCAGCAGATTGTTCAATCTGGCTGAGACTTTATAATGGTGTGGGGCATGTGCAGTTGGAGTGATATGGGACACCCGATACGTCTAGATACGACTGTGACAGGTGACACGTACGTGAGCATCCTGTCTGGTCACCTGCATCCATTCACGCCCATTGTGCATTCCACGGGCTTGGGCAATTGTAGCAGAACAATGCGATACGCTACACGACCATAATTGCTACAGAGTGGCTTCAGGAACACTCTTCTAAGTTTAAACACTTCCGCAGGCCACCAAACTCCCCAGACATGAACATTATTGAGCATATCTGGGGTGGCTTCTGACGTGCTGTTTAGAAGAGATCTCCACCCCTCGTACTCTTACGGATTTGTGGACAGTCCTGCAGGAGTCATGGTGTCAATTCCCGCCAGGACTACTTCAGACATTAGTCGAGTCCATGCCACGTCGTGTTGCGGCACTTTCGTATGCTCGCGTGGGCCTCACACGATATTAGGCAGGTGCGCAAGTTTCTTTGGGTCTGCAGCAAGCGAGGACGGTTCTAGGTACTTTCATTGCGGATGCTCCATAGTTTCCGAACTCCTGCGGGACATAGCGAATGCTACGAGCAGTGGGGCTGACGGAACGGGTCGCTGCGTGCACGTGACAGTTTGAGAACTGGTGTTGCACAGTAAGTGTGTCCGGATGGCCGAGGCGGTTAAGGCGACCGTTCTAGGGAAGCGGATCATCAAGGTTCGAGTCCCTATCCGGCACAAATTTTCGGCCTTCACCAATAATTTACTTCAATCCCTGTAGGCGGCTGGACTTTCTGTTACACATTAGGACAAACTATACCAACCCGTTACCATCGTAACAGCGCGCCCCTGAATTCAAAAAACGTCTCTTGTAATGTCTACTTAATAAGGAGTTCAAACACTGGAACAATAAGCTACAAATAGTCGCTCTAGCGTTTTGTGTGCGATTTCCTTTATAGACGCATTGCTTTTTACCAAAGACCTTGCAACAAATACAGATTTCATGTGCTCGTCCCATTTCATATCGTTTCTTAACATTTCTCCTAAATACCAAGTGATCAAAAACTCAGTATAAATTTGAAAACTTAATAAACCACGGAACAATGTAGATAGAGAGGTAAAAATTGACACACATGCTTGGAATGACATGGGGTTTTATCAGAACCAACCCATATTGCTAGACGCGTAAAAGATCTCTTGCACGCGTCGTTTGGTGATGATCATGTGCTCAGCCGCCACTTTCGTCATGCTTGGCCTCCCACCTCAGTCCGTGCGATTATTGGCTTTGGGGTTACCTGAGGTCGCAAGTGTATCGTGATCGACTGACATCTCTAGGGATGCTGAAAGACAACATCCGACGCCATTGCCTCACTATAACCCCGGATATGCTTTACAGTGCTGTTTACAACATCATTCCTTGACTACAGGTATTGTTGAGGAATGATGGTGGACATATTGAGCATTTCCTGTAAAGAACATCATCTTTGCTTTGTCTTACTTTGTTATGCTAATTATTGTTATTCTGATCAGATGAAGCGCCATCTGTCGGACATTTTTTGAACTTTTGTATTTTTTTGTTTCTAATAAAACTCCATGTCATTCCAAGCATGTGTGTCAATTTGTACCTCTCTATCTACATTATTCCGTGATTTATTCAGTTTTCAAATTTATACTGACTTTTTGATCACCCGGTACTTATATGATGTGAAGTGCTCAAGATGTTCATCACCAATCGTTTAGCTATCTACAACGGCGTTAGAAACACAAGGTGTGTTACGTCTTACGTAATTAAGTCTGAGTTCTAACGAGCGCAACGTCATACTTCCGACTTCAATGTTAGTGTTCACTATGACCGAGCTTCATTTGTCTCCTGCTATACTTACAGCTGCGTTAACTCTGACTGGGCGCATCTCACCAACTACTTTCAACTGAAAACAGGGAGGCTGTATCATCAGAGAGAATGAAGTGCGGTGCAGTTAAGTGTGAAGGAAAGAGTGCAGGCGAGGAAAGGCGAGGCGAGCGGGCCCAGATATTAGCAATAAATCCCGCGCTAAAAGCCAGCGCAACAAGCACCCCAGGCGCCTTCCGGCGCACCGCTCGCGCCGTGCCGCCTCTCTTCAGCTGATATTGTTTCTCTTTTATTTATTGTTCCGGCACTCAGCGCCGCTCCCATCTACAACTCAAATGACAACGGAAGCGAGCTATACTAAAATTCGCTTCGGGTTTAACTCACTTCTTGCCTGCATAGACAGCATATTATATCACAGTTTCACAAGCCGTGCTCTGTTCTCTTGTAATATATATCGCCTTTCGGATTTCCACAGGGCTCTTTGCATTATACAGAATCCATTTGCTGCGCTATCAGGGAACGTCACAAGAGATATTCTGGGCACTTCCTCCGATTCGAGAATCGAGTGTGAGACTGTGACGGCATTCTAATTCTGCAAGGGGTCACGTTTTCTTCTGTCGTAAACAGAATTTCTGTTCCACACTCTATTCGCATGTTCATTCGCATATTCATATACGTGTTGATCAATATATAGGCATATTTTGATATAAACATGTCGTTTCCGTAACGCGTTTCTGCCTTATCTGTAACTATAGGATATCTTTGAAAAGACAGAAAACTGAGAAATTCATCACAGAACGATGGCAGAATGTCTGGTGATTAGGAAGTTGACGTCGTCGTCGTCGTCGTCGTTGTTGTTGTCGTTGTAGTTTTCAGTCCGAAGACTGGTTTGATGCAGCTCTCTACACTATCCTATCCTGTGCAAGTCTCTCCATATCTACTTAATTGCTAGAACCTACATCCATTTGAACTCACTGCATTCCAGTCTTGTCCCGCTTCCCCCTATAAAATTTGTAATCTCCAGTTTTCTCTATTAGCAATTTCACGATTCCTTGATGTCTCAGGATGTGTCCTATCAACCGATGCCTTGTTGTAGTCAAGGTGTGCCTCAAATTTCTTTTTTGCCCATTTCGAATCAGTACCTTCTCGTTAGTTGTTCAGTCTACATACACTACTGGCCATTAAAATTGCTACACCACGAAGATGACGTGTTACAGACGCGAAATTTAAACGACAGAAAGAAGATGCTGTGATATGCAAACGATTAGCTTTTCAGAGCGTTCACACAAGGTTGGCGCCGGTGGCGACACCTACACAAAGTGCTGACATGAGGAAAGTTTCCAACCGTTTTCTCATACACAAACAGCAGTTGACCGGCGGTGCCTGGTGAAACGTTGTTGTGATGCCTCGCGTAAGGAGGAGAAATTCGTACCATCACGTTTCCGACTTTGATAAAGGTCGGATTGTAGCCATCCGCGATTGCGGTTTATCGTATCGTGACATTGCTGCTCGCGTTGGTCGAGATCCAATGACTGTTAGCAGAATATGGAATCGGTGGGTTCAGGAGGGTAATACGGAACTCCGTGCTGGATCCCAAACGCCTCGTATCACTAGCAGTCGAGATGACAGGCATCTTATACGCATGGCTCTAACGGATCGTGCAGCCACGTCTCGATCCGTGAGCCAACAGATGGGGTCGTTTGCAAGACAACAACCATCTGCACCAACAGTTCGCCGCCGTTTGCAGCAGCATGGACTATCAGCTCGGAGACCATGGCTGCGGTTACCCTTGACGCTGCATCACAGACAGGAGCGCCTGCGATGGTATACTCAACGACGAACCTGGGTGCACGAATGGCAAAACGTCATTTTTTCGGATGAATCCAGGTTCTGTTTACAGCATCGTGATGGTAGTATCCGTGTTTGGCGACATCGCGGTGAACGCGCATTGGATGGGTGTATTCATCATCGCCATACTGGCGTATCACCCGGCGTGATGGCATGGGGTGCCATTGGTTACACGTCTCGGTCACCTCTTGTTCGCCGTCCGGCCATCCTGATTTAGGTTTTCCGTGGTTTCCCTAAATCTCTCTAGGCAAATGCTAGGATGGTTCCTTTGAAAAGGCACGGCCGCCTTCCTTCCACGTCCTTCCCTAATCCGATAATACTGATGACCTCGCTGTCTGATCTCTTTCCCCAAACAACCCAACCCTCTTGTTCGCATTGACGGCACTTTGAAAAGTGGACGTTACATTTCAGATGTGTTACGACCCGTGGCTCTACCCTTCATTCGATCCCTGCGAAACCCTACATTTCAGCAGGATAATGCACGACCGCATGTTGCAGGTCATGTACGGACCTTTCTGGATACAGAAAATGTTCGACTGCTGCCCTGGCCAGCACATTCTCCAGATCTCTGACCAATTGAAAACGTCTGGTCAATAGTGGCCGAGCAACTGGCTCGTCACAATACGCTAGTCACTACTCTTGATGAACTGTGGTATCGTGTTGAAGCTGCATGGGCGGCTGTACCTGTACACGCCATCCAAGCTCTGTTTGACTCAATTCCCAGGCGTATCAAGGCCGTTATTACGGCCACAGGTGGCTGTCCTGGGCACTGATTTCTCAGGATCTATGCACCCAAATTGCGTGAAAATGTAATCACATGTCAGTTCTAGTATAATATATTTGTCCAATGAATACCCGTTTATCATCTGCATTTCTTCTTGGTGTAGCAATTTTAATGGCCAGTAGTGTACTTAACTGCTGGAACCTACATCCATTTGAACTCACTTACTGCATTCCAGTCTTGTCCCGCTCCTCCCTCTAAAATTTGTAATGTCCAATTTTCTCCATTACCAGTTTGACGATTCCTTGATGTCTCAGGACGTGTCCTCTCAACCGATGTCTTTTTGTAGTCAAGGTGTGTCTCAAATTTCTTTTTTGCCCATTTCGAATCAGTAAATTCTCGTTAGTTGTTCAGTCTACATATGTGGTTCTTAGCATTCTTCTGTAGCACCACATTTTGAAACTTGTATCACCTTCTTGTCTGAACTGCTTATCGTCCGTATTTCACTTCAATACAAAGCTAAACTCCATACAAACACCTTCAGAAAAGACTTGCTAACGCGTGTAACGACCAAACTCGCTGAGGAGAGTTAATTCGTGAGAAGGATTTCAGCCGGATGTAACATTACTTCAGCGATTTAGCGATCTTGGCCAACAATGCAGGCTTTCTCCAGTTGAACAAGATCTGTAATATGACCCACTAAAGAATAAAAAGAAAAGGGACAATTTTTTTAAAAAATATGGCCTTGGAACTGCTTCCATCTACCTACCTGCTCCTGGAGGAAATTCTGGTGGAGATGTTCACAAAGAGCAACTGAAGAAATGATACGATGCACAAACACACGTAATTGTCAGGCGTTGAGGAATATTAAATACCATTTTTTCCACTAGTTCTACTTCGGTTTACCACTTTCTTTTGCAGAAGTTCATTAAATTTATTACTCGTGGAAGACTATTAAATCTCAGCTGTTACAGTCGAGTTCAATAAAACAATAAATACACACTGGTATAAAAATATTATTTATTGAGACTGATTTCTGATTTATTCATAATCTACTAATATTGACTTCAGCTTTCTGTAGTTACTACAGCGTGTGCGTGTGTGTCTATTATCGGTAGCTCGTTTGTGACAGTTGTAGTGTTTAGCTGAGGGATGGCCATGATTTCGTCTCACAGGCCATGCCTAGACCCGAGCGCCAAAGCGCTCAGCCTCACTTCATATTTCCCCCCATCCCGAAGCCGCGCTGTCTGAGTGCGAGGAAGGGGAAGAGGGGAAAACAGCGAATGCGCTGCATTTAAATGGTAGAACAGTCGTACTGCAAACGACTTGGTTTTATATTTCACATTTCTCAGCTACTTAGATCACAAACAAAACAAGTTTTCAGTATCAATTAATTATTTTTGGCGCCTTAAAGACATTATGTACTTTTTATCTGGTAGAAACTGTCGGAATAGGGATAGACGCAGACATTTTTACAGATTTTCGCACTCAGGTTTCCACGTAGTCGTGCCTTATTTAGATTCCTAAGCGAAAAAACATATTTCACACAAATATGTCAATCGAAATACTGTAGAAATTTATGCAACCTCATTATGAAGACTTGGTAAATCCACCGGAGAAAAGCTATGTAGACGTCATGGACAGTTTTAACGTAAAAAGATTTGTAACTAAAACTGGAATTACCTCGCAGGTCAATC
Source organism: Schistocerca nitens (assembly GCF_023898315.1). Classification (NCBI taxonomy): domain Eukaryota; kingdom Metazoa; phylum Arthropoda; class Insecta; order Orthoptera; family Acrididae; genus Schistocerca; species Schistocerca nitens. The sequence goes on along the minus strand of NC_064616.1, from coordinate 257,447,828 downwards.
AGTTACATCTGCACGTCCACAGGAGCACTTTCAACTGAAACTGCAAACGGTATCGAAAACAGCTTGAAAACAGATGTAAGATTGACAGTGTTCTCAAAACCTTTATAAAACTATAATTGTAATTCTTGCAGCGAATTCTTCAAACCTCACGGTTTCTTTAACGCCAGTGAGCTTAGGGAACTGGACTGTATTTGTCAGAAAGTGTCCCTTCTGCAACGTGATTTCCTTTTAAATGCGTCCCCATCGAATCGGAAAGAAGTTATTTTGCAGTGTCTTACTGTGGGCAGTGTGCAGGCAAACACACTTAAAATGCGAAGTCTGAAATTCATTCTGAATGTTCTACTTTTCGCTCCTGCACTTCTTTTTCCTTAATAAATTCGACAACAGCGAGATTTAAATAGAAAAATTGTTCCAGGCGTGCCCCTTGACTTAACCAACGAACTTCGCAGTGATATATGAAGTCTTCATAATCAACGTTCATTTCCATTGAAAACTGTTGAAACTAAAAATGGAACAATGGGTGTGATTTCAGAAATTTTACTATTCGTGCCTCTAATTTCTTCAAGTACTCCATGCCTGCAAATTTAGCACAAAGTTCCCTTCGATGTACAGAACACTGAATCTCGTCTGTCAATCGTTGTAATTTTTGCTCTTTCGTTGTCATCTACTAGTTTAAATTCTTTCTGCGTGGCAATGTAAAGTTGTTTAGTAGCAAATAAGCAGTACCCGTTACTTGCGAACTGAGAATTCTCATCACAGTCTTCTGCCATTCCCATCCATTTTAAAGTATTGTGATGATAGATAGCTAGACTGCATCTTTTTGTGCAAATAGCCACTGGACCTGAGAACGTCCTTCATACCACGAACAAATAACGAAGGGTATACGGCGCTGACACCACGATACTGCGAAACTCAGAGAATCGTGCCGAGCGCAAAACGCCGCATCGCAATGCTAAATGAAATGTGGCGCTGTTCCGGGTACTTCCGAGAAGGACCGAACAAAGCCGAGTGACAGGTTGGGGCTTGGCTCGCCCGCTGTGCGCACATGCTGCATGCATAAGTTTGACACGCCGTGGCCAGTCCTGGTTTAGCTGATCTACCGTAATGTTGGACTTGACGGTCTTCCAACGCGTGCAAACTATTTATCTCTACATTGGTAGTGTAATTATAATAGTTGTGAATGTGCTAGGAGTATCTGAAGCTAGTGTATTTAGTCAATCTGTGGTGACTGCTTTCAAACTAGGACCCATTTGAGTCCACGCATGAATGCATTCGTTTCTTTCACAGCTCGACACATTTTTGCGTGTCGTTTTCCATGAAGCTGCACAGGAGCACCAATGTTTTCACCTTTATCTCTTCGACAGTCGCTTTTAGTGAATATTTTATTTGCAGAAGCAGAAAATTAGTCAAACGTTGCCATCTCAGATGAGTAAAACGGATTGAGGTGTTTCTCCTAGTTCAAACATTGTTTCACTGATAAAGCGTTTTGAACGGACACATTTTTCTGAAGCAAGGTTCATCCTTTCCTCCACGACAGAGGGTTCTTCTTAGTCACAAGTGTACGCAACATCTCCAGAACTTCACTACAACGTTTTCGCTTAACTCTTTGTCCGACCCCGGTAGCTGAGAGGAGCCGGCACGGTAGCTCAGCGTGTTTGGTCAGAGGGCTGCGTGAAATCTGTAATAACAAAAACTGAGTCAAGGATTCAACGATCAACTTGAGCGGATGTCGAACAAAATGAAAAAAAAAAAAAACTGTCATATCTGTTACGACCAAGAAAACACTCTGTGTAACTAATGCAGTACGATAAATAGTAGCCGCCACGGTAGCTCAGCGTGTTCGGTCATAGGGTTACTATCCTCTGTAATTAAAAAAAAAGCTGAGTGAATGGATCAACGAACAACCTGAACGGGTGTCATGAGGCGTCCGCATTGAACATATACAACGAACAAAATAGAACAAAATGAGATCAACAAAGGAAAAAAAAGTGGTCACCGCGACAGAATGTCAATCCTAAGGGCCCGGGTTCGATTCCCAGCTGGATCGGAGATTTTCTCTGCTCAGGGTCTGGGTGTTGTGTTGTTGTAATCATCATCATTTCATCCACATTGGCGCGGAAGTCGCCAAAGTGGCGTTAAATCGAAAGACTTGCACCCGACGAACGGTCTACCCGACGGGAGGTCCTAGTCACACGACATTTACATTTTTTGCTTAACTCTTTGGGATCTGGATAGCCATTCTATAATTACAGTGCCCTTGACAGGACGAATAAATGAATATTGGAATGAAACATTCTGTCGACGACTTGGTCATTAGTGACGGACCATAAACTCCGACTGGAAACTGATTGGAAACGAAACATGTCGTGTCCTTTTCAAAGAAACCATTACGGAGTTTGTATTACGCGATTTAGCCAATGCACGGTAAACCTCAATCTGGATATTCAGGCAGAGATTGGAATGGCCTCATTACTGCACCACATCGCTCAATCTAGATATCGAAATAAAGAATAAGCGCTGCACTGAACATCGGATGACTGATACGTGCATCCTTCACATAGTTTTAGCATCATACTTAAAAATACACTTCCCACAAACTGTGGCAATATTTCATTAATCCGTTCCAAATTGTCAGCTCAAACTTCCTCACAAGGTTCCTTTGTTCATCAGACATTTTTCTGCACCGTTTTAGCGCACTTGACTCCGATGTTCACCTCCTCTGTTGAACTCGTGAACAGTTTCTCTTTCAATGACTAACATTTCATCGAACACTCAGTATGTGATCTTTTCTTGTTGATTCTTGATCTGTTTGGTATTTTCCTCAATTATTGACGTGCCTGGCAGGTCTGGTCGGTGGTTACCATCAGGCTTGTCCCAACTTCAACAAATTTCTTATGCCAATCAAAGACTTGTATAAGCTCAAAACACACCTCTCCATATGCTTCAGACAGCATCTGAAACGTCCGTGAGGTTCCAAGTGTGACAAGAAACTTGGTGATTACTCGCTGTTCGCTTTTAGTACGAGCGATATTTTTTTTTCCAAATTCCTATTGGTCGCTAAATGGAAACCACAGTGAAAAACAAGCGTTTTATTTTTAACATTTACCTCTCTACATATTAGACGCTCCGACTTAGACACTTATCGTAGAGTGGTACCAACTGTCCAATACTCTCGTCATGATGGGAGCCACCTGTGAATTCCACAAATTCCCTGTGCTGGTTCGCAGCTCACTGTCTGTGCCAAACCTTCTCAGGACTCTTTCGATAAATAGCAGTCTGTCATTTGACTTTCCACTTGCTGGATTTCATGCGAACTTAAGTCTCTCCTAACTGATACTGCAAGACACTAAACGAATGTGACTGATTCCAGTGAACGTTCATCCATCATTTACTAAGACTATCTTTTAATTTGTGTGCACTCTTTACACCACTATATTTTCGTCACGCGTCAGTTGCCAGGTTTTACACCAAGCCAGGCGCAGATGCAAGGCTGTTGGAGGGGTGATGGTGTGGTAACTATGATCCCTCCCCAACCCAAAAAAACGACAGATTAGAAGAAGCGTTTATACTTTTACATACATCAGTTTTCTAAATAATAATCTTATAACTCTCGGGGAATGAAATAGCATGAAAACTAATGTGTATCGAAAAATTATAGGCATTCTATACATTCAAGAAGTTACAAGCTAACTAAAACAGCACAATTTTCAGCTGCTTGAGTGAGGGCCTCTTCAGGTACAGTTAATTCCACAAGAAAGTGTACGCCATAATTTTAAATGTAATGTACACAGCGACTTCTGTGGTAGTGGTCTCGAATCTGAACTCAATGTGCTTTTGCACGGAGTATAGATAAACAGTGTGAGAAATGAATGTTTTGTTTTGTTTGTTTCAAGTTTGGCTATTTGAACTTATTTACAGCCAGTTCAAACGATGAAAAAATGTGCAGTATTTATCAAAAATGCCTTCTGAGGTCCGTTAAGAAGCTATTTGGTTCGAACGAGTCAAACTTGGTGCTTCAAGAGGCTAATGATACGAAACATTGCAGTAGTCTCTGTACAGCTTGGAAACAAGACGATAGGGTGTCCACGATGGAATGGCCTGCAATGTCTCCGGACGCAAATCCGATCGCAAATGTTTGGCCGTATATTAAGGTGAAGCTTAAAGGAAAGCCAATATATACTTTGAAGCAGCTATCATATAAAATCAGGACGATATGGAGATCGTTACCGAGAGAATATGCAGAAAATATCGTGAGAAGCATGCCAAAAAGGTGCCAAGCTATAATCGATCATGGCGGCAATTGGGTTCAACAAATATGTCACGATTCGTGAGTCCACAGATAGAACCAGCAAACCTCAGGAAGATGGCTACCTAGGGAAGATAGAGAAAAGGGCCGTCCGCCAAGGAAAAGAAAATGCTGACTACCCAGATGCAAGCGGAAATGACCGAAAGAAATAGCTTGGCTCTCATTTACGCGATAAGCTAGCCGCAGTCTGCAGACCTGTCATCATATTCGTAGCGCTTAGTGAATATTGATTATGGTGAGTGTACATTTAGGTTTTATAACGTATAAATTAAAGTTGTGAGAGTCTGCTGCGATAACAGCTCTTAAACAACTGCTTGATACATGTACTGCCCAAATTTTTGGAAGAGTGCCTTCCAGATGCTATATTTCCCTTAGTTACAATTTCTTGGGCTTCGCGCTAAAGCGATGCATTAACGACTGGTTTTTATCGTCCTAGTGAAACACAATTTGCTTTTTACTCACACGAAATAATGAGAGTTAATGACAGGAGATCTCAAATTTATTTCATATTTCTAGATAACCAGAAGGCTTGCTGACACTGTTCCTCATAAGTGACCTCTAATCAGATTGCACACCTATGAAGTATCGTCGCATTTTGTGCGACTGGTTCAAGATCAAGTGGCTCTGAGCACTATGAGACTTAACATCTGAGGTCATCAGTCCCCTAGAACTTAGAACTACTTAAACCTAACTAACCTAAGGACATCACACACATCCATGCCCGAGGCAGGATTCGAACCTGCGACCGCAGCGGTCGCGCGGTTCCAGACTGAAGCACCTAGAACCGCTCGGCCACTTCGGCTTGTGCGACTGGATTCTTGTTTTCGTGTCTGGAAGTTCGCAGCTCGTAGTAAATGAGAGAAAGTCATCGAGTGAAACAGAAGTGATATCTTGAGTTCCTCTAGGAAATGTTATAGGCCTTTTGCAGCTGCATATCTGTATAAACAAGTCAGGAGACAAACTTCGTAGACCTCTCAAATTGTTTACAGACGATGCTGTTGTTTACTAAAATCTAGTAGTCAACAGAAGATCAAAACCAACTGCAACATCATTTAGACAACATACCTGTATGGTGCGAAAATTTGTGACTCTAAACAATAAAAAGTCCTACAAGGAATCCGTTGAACATCGGTCACACGATAAATCAAACAAATTTTAAAGAAGAACATAGATGGGAACCATCACACAGAAACTGTTGTGGAGAAGTTGAATCAGAGGCTACCTTTCGTTATCAGAACACACCTACTGAAGACGCGGCCACTAAAGATTCAAAAGAGGGCTTTGTCTAATGGCGAAATAGGAGTGAGAGTGTCACGGATATGATGAAACGTCCCCTTTAGAACAAATTATACAGGACTGTGCTTAAGCTGAAACACAATATTTTTAGCGCAACGCAATCTGACTTTCAAAAATCCCTACAAAAGAAAGGCCCTGACTAACATTAAACTATACCTTTCACAAATCACTTACCTCACAAAAATCTTCGCTACTCAAGCTACTGCAATACAGCGAGCGCCACTACTGCCAGCTAAATAAAAGATTCAAAGTACTGAAGGCACTAACTACTGATAGGCATAGTTAGCAAATGAAAGATTTTGATAGAGAACAACCAATGTATTTACCTCAATAGTCATAATATATATAGCAGTTCATGACAAATTTCAAAACTCCGCCATCTCTCTCCCCACATCCACCTCTGCTGGCGGCTCACCTCCAACTGCGCAACGCTATGCGCTGTTCACATCCAGCTGCCGCTGCCCAACACTACAATGGCGAGTATTACAACAATGCAAAGCAGCCACAGACTGCACACAGCACAGCCAGTGATTTTCATACAGAGGTGACGTTACCAATAAAAAAACCTAAACAGCCTACTTACAATGATACGTGAGTTAGGGAGGCAATCATTTAAACAAAGACTTTTCTGTTGCGGCGAGATTTTTTCATGAAATTTCAGTGACCAACTATCTCCTCCAAAAGCGAAAATTTTCTGTTGACTCCCACATAAAGGGGACTGACCAGCGTAATAAAATAAGAGAAATCAGAGCTCTTACAGAAACATTTAGGTGCTCGTTTTTCCCAGGTGCCGTTAGAGTGTGGAACGATAGAGCAAGAATGTGAATATGAAGATGTCATCTGTTCTTTCATATCGTTAAAGGCTAACCAGCTGATGACCTCCTTCAGTACGGATGCACACGAATTGGCTCAACTCTTATGGGACTCGGTGGATTATCTGCCGCGAGTAATAGGTATAATGACAGGGGCACTACGAATGTAGTGTGTGGACTATAAGTTAAGAATGTGGGTCTCACGGGGAGCGTGCCGGAGATAAGTCCATACAGTCGCCCTATCATCTGTGCCCTCGATGGCTCAGATGGATAGAACGTCTGCCATGTAAGCAGGAGATCCAAGGTTCGAGTCCCGGTCGGGGCACGCATTTTCAACTGTCCCCGTTGATGTATATCAACGCCTGTCAGCAGCTAGTGGTATTGATTTAATTGTAATTGAAATAATGAGAAAGTGGTTGCATGCACGTTCTGCCAGGTACGTAAGTGTGAACTGGAGAGTAATCACGTATACGTAGATGTAGATTATACTACAACAGTCAACGAAATTTCTTTAGGTATGTGACCGCATTGTCAGTGTGCCCACCCTAAGGCCAATTGCAACTGTGGCCGAAACGTTGGGGTATTTTACACATTGACTGTACCCTCACATACCCAGAAAGCTGTGACAACAGACGCGGAAGCCTGCTCTTACATACATTACAACAGTTAATACATTTTTATGTTATTAATATTATTAAAATCGTAGGGCAGATGTTGTTCTCTAAAAGTCAGCATGATGGCAAGTTACGTATGTGTAGCGGTGGTGGAGTGGATGGGGGGAGGAGAAGAAAAAGTAACAGACAGACAGCAACAAACAACGGCCCCCTCTCCTCTCCCCCTCTCAGAAATGATCCCTGAATCCTCACCTGCACCAGGTGCTGATCATCTGCAAGCCTTTTCGTATGTCTTAAAATATTTGTGGCTCTAAGCCCTACGGGACTTAACATCTGAGGTCATCAGTCCCCTAGACTTAGAACTACGTAAACCTAACTAACCTAAGGACAACACACACATTCATGCCCGAGGCAGGATTCGAACCTGCGACCGTAGCAACAGTGCGGTTACGGACTGAAGCGCTTAGAACCGCTCGGCCACAGCGGCCGGCATGGTTCAGCAGTTGAATACGACCAAAGTACACTTCACACCAAGAGAAAGTTTTTGATAAAAAGAATTTCAGTATTTTCATTTGTAGATAATTTTTTATAAAAAGCGTAGGGTCTGTCCTCTCGGGCGCTAGTTACGTGGGGCTGTTGAGATCGTGCACAGTGTTGAATAAGGTTACCCATGCCCGAAGCAGGATTCGAACCTGCAACCGTAGAAGCAGAGCGGTTCCAGACTGAATCGCCTAGAACCGCTTGGCCACAGCGGCCGGCTTTAAAATATCTCTGAAGTGACGTCCTTCCAGTACATAACTACGTATTCCGTAAATTGCTTCAGACAGATGCATTGGTTTTCAGCCACGCTGCTCCTGCCACACATCCTTAAGGTAAGCCGCACTATACTGACGAAGTTACATAATTAAAAACGAACGTAGTGAGTTCGTTTCATGAGGAGTCTTTAATCCATTTACATATCCAGTCCGATCTTCCATAACCAAGTATCTTATTCCCAGAGAAACGGTGCAGAGCTACTTTCGCGGTTTTGCCCAACCTTTTGAATCGGCCTGTACGTGATTCATCTGCACATCACAAACAAGAAATTCTGGTGACATTGACCCAGGTGTTGACAAGATGTGGCAGATCAGCCATCGCTGCCGGGATGAGCTTATCCCCGGCGACAGAAGGGTTGCGGAGCGCGAGGGGAGCTGTAATTGGAAGTGTGTGCTGGCCGCCGGCTGAGCAAGACAAATGAGCGCGCTGGCCTCCGCACAATGCGCCGCTAAAGCGTTCCGCCGCCAACAATGCGTTTACGACCTTTTATAATTTTATACGCGTAAATCGCTACGCATTATCCCCCTCCTTTCGCTGGCCGCACGTTTCGGGACTCCTCTATTCAGCAACATAAATTTCCCTGCACCACATCCGTCACAAAATCAGCAGCCGGTGGAGTGCGTTACGCCTTTGCGGGAAAAACTCACCAGTCCCTATCCCGGTTGGTTTCGCGTTGGTTTCGACAACACGAGTCTCTCTCTGCGTTTTTCACTCCTCTCCCCGGGGGCTGCTGAGAAGTAATGCTCAGAATTTTGTATGTGAAAACTCTTAAAGTTTTTTACATAAAAGAAACGTTATTACAAGGTGTACAACTTTGCTTCCGCCGTTTTTTCCCCAACATTTGAGGCTTTAATGAAACAACTTGGTTACACATGTAACATTCAAAGAATTTTCCATCGCTGGCCACTACTTTCTCCCATCTTTCTGGCAGTGTACTAATCCCGAGTCGAAAAAAATTGTTCATGTTTTGAAACAATCCACGAATCGATCCAACGTGTGACTTCTTCATGAGATCGGAAGATTTGGTCAGCCAGGCTATACGCCGTTGATCTAAACAGGTGAAAGTCAGAGGGAGCAATGTCTGGAGAATACGGCGGGTGGGGTAGGACTTCCCATTTTAACGTTTCCAAGTACGTTTTGACCTCTTTTGCAACCTGGGGTCGAGCGTAGTCGTGCTGCAAAATCACTTTATCGTGCCTCTCGCTGTATTGCGGCCGCTTGTCTTTTAATGCTCTGCTCAAACTCATTAATTGCGTTCGATAACGAGCACTTGTGATTGTTTCAAATGGTTCAAATGGCTCTGAGCACTATGCGACTTAACTTCTGAGGTCATCAGTCGCCTAGAAATTAGAACTAATTAAACCTAACTAACCTAAGAACATCACACACATCCATGTCCGAGGCAGGATTCGAACCTGCGACTGTAGCGGTCGCTGTGTTCCAGACTGTAGCGCCTAGAACCGCATGGCCATTCAGGCAGGCGTGATTGTTTCACTTGGTTTTAACACCTCATAGTACATGATGCCGAGCTGGTTCCATCAAATGCAGAGCATGATCTTGGAGCCTTGAATATTCAAAAATGGTTCAAATGGCTCTGAGCACTATGGGACTCAACTGCTGAGGTCATTAGTCCCCTAGAACTTAGAACTAGTTAAACCTAACTAACCTAAGGACATCATAAACATCCATGCCCGAGGCAGGATTCGAACCTGCGACCGTAGCGGTCTTGCGGTTCCAGACTGCAGCGCCTTTAACCGCACGGCTTGAATATTCAGTTTGGCCGTCGACGTGGAAGCATGGCTGGGATATCTCCATGATTTTTTACGTTTAGAGTTATCGTAATGAACCCATTTTTCGTCCCTGGTCACAAGGCGATGCAGAAATCCCTTCCGTTTTTGCCTCTGAAGCAACTGTTCTCAAACACACAAACGCCGTTCAACGTCTCTTGGTTTCAGCTCACACGGGACCCAAGTTCCTTCTTTCTGAATCATGCCCATAGCCTTGAGTCGTTTTGAAATGGCTTGCTGTGTCACTCCCAATAATCGTGCCAATTCTTCTGAGTTTGACGCGTCTTCACTCAGCAGTGTCTCCAATTCTGGATCTTCGAAAACATTCTCTCTTGCACCACTATGCTAGTCTACGACGTCAGAATCACCGATCTTTAAGCGTTGAAACCTGAGAGCATTCGATGAGACCCAGCCGCTGTTTTCTTCATGTTGAAACAAAACAGTAACACCTCCCACAAATGACGAGAATTAGGCTCGTAAACTGACATTTTCAATCAAGAACAACTTTATGATGCAGACACTAATGTTTGAATTAGGTTATGTTGACCGAGGTCCAAGCTAACTGCCTGACGTCTGCGATCTGTTTCTTTCGACCGCTACGTACCTTTGTCGCCACCTATCGGCAAACAGCGGAAGCAAAGTTGTACACCTTGTAATATTTTACATCTCTATTCTTCATATCTACATACTTATTTTTCAACATAGATACCCTGGTAACTAACACATTACTCCCAACGTGTGACCAGTTGGTTGATACCGACATTGCATAAAAATGAATGGACCAAGTCGGAACTGTATGGAGGCTGATCGATGACAGCGAACCCAAGGCGTCGGATTGTTTCAGATGTCGCAGCGCTCGTGTGTGGTCTGGCACTGTCATGCTGAAGGACAGGGTGCTCCATGTGTGAACTAGCTCTTCGAGTTAGAAACTCGATTAAAGCACGTTGATTCCCAAGCATTGACATAGTTACATTACACACCGCCATGTTATACACTACAATTCAGAGACCTCTAGCGGCAAAGGGCTGCATACATGTAAAAATTAAGAATAAAGATGTAGAAAGTTAATGACTTTTGTTTTATTTAAAAAGTTTTGTTTACACATATAAAATTCGGAGGCGTTACTTTTCAGCACTCCCTCGTAGTAACATCACACGGGTGACGTACGAAGCTGTCAAATGATACTTTAAATTTACTGTTTCACCGTTATTTATTGTTTAACATAGTGCTAAGGAAATACTTCTGTATAAGTCTAAGCGAATCAATCTAAAGAGAGGTTTTACACTTTGGCGATACGCATTTAACTGAGAAAATATAAAAAGCTAATTTCCACATTAAAAATAGATCACGTTCAGTTAAAATAAAATCATATTAGTGTATTTTTGTGCCCGTGTCACCCACGAATGTTCACTGTCTGACTAACTCCATCACCACTATTGCTACGGCTGTCTGAATCTCCAGATTTCTCTTGTTGAAGACTTTTGTAAAATGCGTAATGCTGTTCGTTCATAACGCCCGTGCGGCAAAGATCCATGAGGTCTTTTATTTTTTCGTCCTGAAGTTTTAGTGCTCCATGGTATTTCGGTTCCAACTCGAAGACTGAATTGCGATTTTGGGATTTTCTAGAAACTGCCCAACTTTTGAATTGGTGATCATGGAAATGTTAGAAAAATGTTTGATTAACATCACTTCTACGATGCTGAAGCTGGGTCACCTTAAGCCATCGTGCTTGGTTTCCTTCTCAGTGAATTTTCTCATTTTCCGTTCGTTCTCCATAGCAACGAAATCCAGGATGTCCTTCTGGTCGACTTCATACAGTCTTTGTTTTGAAGCAGTCTGAATAACAGTATACCATCCTGAAGGCTCACAGATGCAAATATTTTTTGCAGCCTTCTATATACTTGCCTCTTTTCAGCGGGCACAATACGTATTTAAATCCAGTTTTGAGATGTAACGGAAGGAAAGAAAGAAAAACTGAGCACTAATGATGAGAAATAAAGGTGAACAATCGCTGCATATTTCGCAAATGTTGAAACTGAACCGAAAATAATCGAGAAGACTTTTTACACATTTGTCAGTTTTCACATTATCATTTACACCAACCCGCTTAGTCCGTCTTCATATACAGGGCTATGTCAAAGTGCCTAAACACATCGTTCAACACACACGTGTCCCTTTAATGCTTGTATCACCAGCGACCATCTGTAATAAGAGATACTTCAGAAGCACCGACAAGTCCTTTTCAGAGAAGCTGAAGTATTTGTCGTGCAGAATCTCTAATGTGGGGAACAGGCGCGGCGAAGTAGGCACCACAAATTTAGAGGTGATCATTTTTGATCATGTAATTGGGTGATTTTCGACTTGCTATTGTGTACGTTCATGACTTTGGAATATTATTGACCTTTAAAGTCGTTAATTATTGCGTCCTCCATTTAATACAATAGTATATTAGTTTCAGATTCTATGTGCCTAGTAGCTCAGTAAATTTCCGCAGTAGTTAAAATACTGGACTCTTTTTCGAATGGAATGTGGTTCACTATGTTAGAGGACCGCACTTCTTTAGTTTTTGCAGTGGTTTCCCTGCATTTCTTCAACAAATCCACTAAGATCCATTGTCCATTCCGAGCTAGTGGCCGGCCGTTGTGGCCGAGCGGTTCTAGACGCTTCAGTCTGGAACCGCGCGACCACCACGGTCGCAGGTTCGAATCCTGCCTCGGGCATGGATGTGTGTGATGTCCTTAGGTTAGTTTGGTTTAAGTAGTTCTAAGTTCTAGGGGACTGATGACTTCAGATGTTAAGTCCTATAGTGCTCAGAGCCATTTGAAGCATTTGAACCGAGCTAGTGTCCCGTATCTAAAGATCTCCTTGCCAACGGAGCATTAGTCTATCCTCCCTTATATTCCCTCAAAATATTTTATGCTTTTGGTTTAGTGTTTGATGTGTTTCGTAACTAAGTAGTCTAATATTGCTGTGTACTTGCCGTTGCAGTCCCAAAAAGTCATCTACAGGCTCTTTCGCATTGTCAGAAAGTATTCGTAACTAAGTTGGCGATCTTGTTGCAGCTTCTGCTGTACTTTAAATGTTCACAACATCTTAAAAACACAACTGTTCTTCGTGGCAGTGCTGGTGCAAGCTGTAAAACGAAGTATTGTTTGCAGCCACGTTGTGTGGTGGTAGACTCGTTCCAGTTGTTTGCTACTTTTGTTTATACTTTTAGATACAAATTCCCAAGTTTATCTATTTTATTACTGATTTCGGAATGTGCGAAGTATTCATTAAATAAATACTTAAAACTGTTGCTGCTTTTCAACGCCAGTAACATAGAAGTAACATTGAATGGTGAGATTAGCTCAGTTACGACGTAATTCAGGAGAAATAAGCGCAAAGTAGAATAGAGCACAAGTAGATTCGTTTTGCGAGCTGGTGAGGTTCGGTTTCGAATACTTGTGTTTGCTTCACAGCTTACACGAATAAATGATATCGAGAGGCGCAGTGGACAGGGGGATTCATAATTAGTGCTTGTTTATCTTTTATACTTGTACTCTCTGCGATGCAACAACCTCTAACCGTAATTATTTGTCACAGTACAATCCCTTGCGGGTTTAAAAAGTAATTAGCGTGTTCGTCACGCAAAGACAACACGAATCATTCCACCAATTTTCCATATACACTGCTGGCCACTAAAATTGCATCACCGGGAAGTATAGCAAACAACGAAATTTTAATTTTTGTGTAGCAGGAAGAATACGTGGTTAAATTTGTAGGTGATTCAGGCGCATGCAGTGCAAAATTCAGTGCCGCGTTCTCTTGTTGAAAGATAACATCGCGGGGAGGTCGAAGATAGGGCACAGCCTCCGACCTTCACAGGTCGGAAATATAATTGCTGCTGTCCAGATTACCAGCTGTGTGAACCAGAGGTAATCGTGTTGTGTACTTAATACCATAACGCCAGGTGCTGGGCTTGTATGACGATGACGAATGCAATGTGGTAACTGTTGTGGCTGTGCCCTCATGTGATGTTTTGTGGTTCAAAATGGTTCAAATGGCTCTGAGCACTATTGGACTCAACTGCTGTGGTCATCAGTCCCCTAGAACTTAGAACTACTTAAACCTAACTAACCTAAGGACATCACACACATCCACGCCCGAGGCAGGATGCGAACCTGCGACCGTAGCAGTCGCACGGTTCCGGACTGCGCGCCTAGATGTTTTGTGGTTCCTGTCTGGATGAGGAGAGGATGGTATGATAGATGGGTGGCCGGTTTCCTCTCACTACAACACAAAATGGACACGTGGTTAAAATACACTTTATTTCAGGAACCAATTCACTACTTAACTTCAATGCTTGAATCTTGTCCGTGTCCATATCATAACCATATACAATGACTAATGTTCCCTCACAGCTAGCTAATGCGCGAGACGACAACTATCACTGTGGAAGACTAGAGCATAGTGCGACGTTTTGAGGTGCAATGCGTAATGAGTCCCGATGCGGTGTACTGTGGTACGGACATTAAGAGACAGGCAGCTCGGTCTGCGGCAGCAGCCTAAATGCGCGCTGCCCAGGGGGCGATTACCCTTTAATGCATAGTGTAGCTGATCAGCTACAGACTTCAATTCTTCGATGTATCCTATACTGACAAGGGAACCTCCCCATCGCACCCCCCTCAGATTTAGTTATAAGTTGGCACAGTGGATAGGCCTTGATAAACTGAACACAGATCAATTGAGAAAACAGGAAGAAGTTGTGTGGAACTGTGAAAAAATAAGCAAAAATATACAAACTGAGTAGTCCATCGCCACATAGGCAACATCATGGACAATATGGGCATAGGAGCGCCGTGGTCCCGTGGTAGCGTGAGTAGCTGCTGAATGAGAGGTCCTTGGTTCAAGTCTTCCCTCGAGTGAAAATTTTACTTTCTTTATTTTTGCATAGTTATTATCTGTCCGTTCGTTCATTGACGTCTCTGTTCACTGTAATAAGTCTAGTGTCTGTGTTTTGCAACCGCATCGCAAAACCGTGCGATTAGTAGACGAAAGGACGTGCCTCTACAATGGGAACCGAAAACATTTGATTGCAAGGTCATAGGTCAACCGATTCCTCCACAGGAAAACACATCTGATATATTCTATACGACACTGGTGACGGCATGTGCGTCACATGACAGGAATATGTTGTCGACCCACCTAACTTGTACACTTGGCGAATGGGTAAAAAGATTCTTCTACCTTGCCTGATTTAGGTTTTCTTGTGGATGTGATGATCACTCCCAAAAAAGTGATGAAAACATAAGAGTTTGTCACATAAACTGAAAATAAAGAAATAAACTTTTCACTCGATGGAAGATTTGAACCAAGGACCTTTCGTTCCGCAGCTGCTCACCTTACCACGAGACCACGGCGCTCCTACGTTTCCAATATCCTTGACGTTCCTTATGTTCCCATGAACTACTCAGTTTGTATATTTAGCTTATTTTTTCACAGTCCCACACAACTTCTTCCTGTTTTCTCAATTGATCTGTGTTCAGTTTTTCAAGGCCTATCCACTGTGCCAACTTATAACTAAATCTGAGGGGGGGTGCGATGGGGAGGTTCCCTTGTGAGCAACATTTTGTAACAAATCTGTTATGTAGTTAAGTGTATACACTCTACTGCAGCTGATAAGCTGCTAGTAATTCTTCATAGCGGTCGTAAATGACAGGATGAACTAAACCACTTCGACAATCAGCTATGTGGATGTACTGCCGCGCGTGTGTTTTGGCGGAAAGTAGAGACTTTTTTTATGTTTGAACACTGATTTGTCGGGTTGAAAATTACTTTTTTATTTTGAAAACGTAAGTAGATATGATGTGGAAAGTTAATTCGATTGTCTTTACGAAAGATTTGAAATTAGGTCTGTTTTTGTGTTTGTAGAGACTGTCAACAATAATGCTTTGTTTATTTAATTAAATTTTTTTCAATATTTTTTTTGTAATGTAGGCACTGTAAACGAAACGTGGTAATTTTTACAGCTTGAAATAAAAAATCATGCATTTAAGGGCGGCACGAAGCCCGGAGCCTGTCTTGGGTTTCTCTTGTCATAGGCGAGCCTAGTTCAGCGCCTGCTATACCATGTTTCCTAGTGCCGACCGGTGCGCCAGCACAGTAACGTTCATTCCCCTAAGAGCCTCAGTGTATGTATCTTTCCATCTCGATGCTGTGCGCTGAATCTGAACACGTCCGAAAAGATGAAATGATGCCACTCGTGTGTCTGGTTGGGCACACCAATATCGGACCTCTTCTCTCTGCTGGTGCATCAAAGGAAGCCACAAAAATGGTTGCCATGCTGACAGTTCATGGTCCTCCACAAGTCGTCGCAAGGTTCGTGTGGATACGCGTATTGTTAAAAACAAGTCCATTTCCTGACTCAAGATACGTGATGTCGCTGAATGATCTTGCACGGCCGATGGAGCAATATGTCTTGTACGGTTACTGCCAGTGTCAACAATTCATCTTTACTGTACTGGGAGAAAGATGAATGAGCGCGCTGCACGAGTAGCGAATAATATCCTTGACTCTGTGTTTATCTTTGGCTCGCTTGCTCGCCAGTCAGTTGTGCAGCGCTGAGGCATTCTTATTTGAGGCGCAGTAACTAGCAGTTGAGGTTTTAGAGAAGGAGATTTGATATTTGCGATTCTGAGAGAAACTATCTGAATGCTTTATTAATAAGATGAAAACTTGTTTGTAAACATATGTTATTGATTCTATTGACGGAGAAGATTTTTTGGAGGAATTTTTCAATGCATGTGCAAGTACGAAATTTTTGTCAGAGTTATTAATTGCAGGTAATCTTTGTCCCACAGATAGCTATTAATGTTCATGATTAGTGATAATTTGAGCTCTTTGTTTTCATTATGTCATAAATAATGCTGTTGGTTCGAATGTCTGTAATTTTTGTGTTGAGAGTATTTCGAAACTGTTAGGTTCTTCTTATGTTGCACAGTCTTTTTTTTGACAATAATCAGAGTTTAATTTCTCAAGAACGACTTTGTTTAAAGTAAAACGCTCCTCCATCATTCTCAGCTAAGCTTTGAATATTTGGTCGTGTGTACATTGCATCTTACGTCACATGAAGCCACACATTGTTTCTGAGAAACAAAAACAAATTTTGTAGCGAGTAGTTTATTTTTCTTTAGGTGCTGCATCTGCTGATTTCTATTTGCTTTCGAGAACATCAGTACACTAGACACAAAACAGCATGCTGAGCATGAGGTAAGTCACTTTTATTTCAGTATATAATCCGAATTTTCAGGTATTGTGCTAAATAAACAGATTAATTTACTGTGAACAGTGTAGGTAATCTCAGACAGTTAATTTCTTCTGTTAGAAAATGGTTCAAATGGCTCTGAGCACTATGGGACTCAACTGCTGAGGTCATTAGTCCCCGAGAACTTAGAACTAGTTAAACCTAACTAACCTAAGGACATCACAAACATCCATGCCCGAGGCAGGATTCGAACCTGCGACCGTAGCGGTCTTGCGGTTCCAGACTGCAGCGCCTTTAACCGCACGGCCACTTCGGCCGGCCTTCTGTTAGAGCAGTATTTTATTTGTGTGGATATTTCAAGTCAAAAATGGGGCTTCGTGTTACGCAACTTTCATAATGTACTTCAGTACTGAGTTTTGTTTGAATAGTTTTCACTGGGAACGCAATTAGTTTCTTTTTGCATATAATTAGATTCATTATCCTTATTTCAAATTCAGTATGTCATTAAGATTAAAGATTTGTTTCACGACACTGTTCACATGAGTAACACAAGTCCAACCAACAGTGAGTATGGCTCAGCAAAAAATGGTTCAAATGGCTCTAAGCATTATGGGACTTAACATCTGAGGTCATGAGTCCCCTAGACTTCGAACTACTTAACCCTTACTAACCTAGGGAGAACACACACATCCATGCCCGAGGCAGGATTCGAACCTGCGACCGTAGCAGTAGCGCGGTTCCGGACTGAAGAGCCTAGAACCGCTCGACCACAGCGGCCGGCATGGCTCAGTAGTTGAATACGAAATCTAAAGTACACTTTACACCAAGAGAAAGTTTTTGATAAAAAGAATATTCAGTATTTTCATTTGTAGATAAATTTTTATAAAAAGCGTACAGTCTGTCCTCTCGGGCGCTAGTTACGTGGGGATGTGGAGATCGTGCACAATGTTGAATAAGGTTCCCCAGATCCCTTCTGTTCCACATTTGAATGACAGTCGTATTATCCCGACCAACACGAGCAGCAATAATGCGGAACAATAAGCAGCAGATTAGATTGGACAGAATCCTGCCACTGTCAAATTCTGTAGCGTTGTGATACACCTTTCTTACGTGAAGCGTAACACGGTCTTGTCACAAGTAAACACTATTTCCTTATGCAAAGAATGTATATGGCATTTGTCCTATCTACTATGTGCGGTAATTTGCATATCAGAGCATGTAGTACTCTTCATGGCAATTTCAGGTTTGTTGCATGTCAGCCTCACGGTGTTGCTATTTTAATGTCCAGCAGTGTACTTCAGATATTGTGATATTGTTTGAGATATACAGTATCTTGGTTTTAAATGTGAAATAAATACGCAAGGCTCTGAAATGAATATCCTGTTATCAAAAAACAATGAGCATCTCTTAAGTCTCCATTTCACTGGAATTGTTTTCCTGATGTCTGGGTCTGCCATTTGCACAAGTAGCTCTACGATATTCGCCAGACTTAATGAAGCCTTCCCTATCCAGCTGCGGGGTTAGCTGCCTCGGTGGGTTCCGCCTGTTTCTCGCCAACACACGTGCCAGAAGCTGTGCGCTTGGGGTAGCACAGAGCGACGGGCCCTCCACTTCGGCACGCGGTGTGCGCGGATATAAGAGTGCGTGAGACTGCGGCAAGTGTCGGTGCGTGTCAGGTGATTAATGAGCAGCACGCGCCGCGTATTGGCGGGGACGGAGCTCCGCTACTTGTTGAGTCACGGGTATCGCCCGCTCCCACGGAACGGAAGGATCGCCTCCAAAGGAGCAGCAATCCCTGACGTCTCTTCTTTATCGAACGACTTGAGCTGTTGGTGAACCTGAGGAATCTATCACGCTAAAAGGACAATTTGTCATTTACGGAGTCCAGATGAAAAACTTCTACTTCTGATAGTGGAAGACTGTACTGTTTAAGTAGAAAATACGCTCACTTTTCGACGTTGCCCCTCAATGAACTTTGTTTAGCTTTTTCCTGTGAGTAGATTTCATCGTCGAGAAGCACTCCTGAAAGGTCTACAGTATATCCATCTTTGAAGCTTCCTGGCAGATTAAAACTGTGTGCCGGACCGAGACTCGAACTCAGGACCTTTGCCTTTCGCGGGCAAGTGGTAGAGCACTTGCCCGCGAAAGGCAAAGGTCCTGAGTTCGAGTCTCAGTCCGGCACACAGTTTTAATCTGCCAGGAAGTTTCATATCAGCGTACACTCCGTTGCAGAGTGAAAATCTCATTCTGGAAACATCCCCCAGGCTGTGGCTAAGCCATGTCTCCGCAATATCCTTTCTTTCAGGAGTGCTAGTTCTGCATGGTTCGCAGGAGAGCTTCTGTTAAGTTTGGAAGATAGGAGACGAGGTACTGGCAGAAGTAAAGCTGGGAGGACGGGGCGTGAGTCGTGCTTGGGTAGCTCAGCTGTTAGAGCACTTGCCCGCGAAAGGCAAAGGTCCTGATTTCGAGTCTCGGTCCGCCACACAGTTTTAATCTGACAGGAAGTTTCATATCAGCGCACACTCCGCTGCAGAGTGAAAATCTCATTCTGGATATCCATCTTTGTTGGACTCAAAATGTGTTCGAACATGAATTTATTTTGATGTGAGAGTAGTTGACAGTCAGATGGTGCTAAATCTGGTGAACGGTATGCGTGTTATAAAAATATGTACTTCAAATCCCTCACATATCCCACTGTCAAAGCGCATATGTGCATTGTCCAGCATCTTTTAATTTCTTTTGCAATCCCGAATTCCTCACACGTATTTTTTATTTTTTCATCTATTTGGCTCTACAAAATCCGCGTAGTATTAGTTAGTTATTGTTCCGTCCCTGACGAGTTAATGAATGAGCAGAATCTACTCCGCATGCCAGAAAACTTCGGCCTCTGCCTTTAGGCGGTAGTAATCGAATTCATTTGTTTGATGTGGGGCTAACTGCTTCACCCGACCACATTGAGTGCTGTTTAATTAATGTCGTCAAACGGTGAATCCACATGTCACCCGTAGTAAGAAATCGGTGCACAAAACCAGTTTTGTTCGTCTAAAAGGGGCCAAACGAAGCTGATAAATCTGTATTCACGTTCAATGAACGCAGTACTCATCTGCCACAAAGCTTTCTCATTCTTACTTCTTCACATAATTTGAATTGTATTCTTCCTTCTGGTACGACTATGGTGTCGTATTTCTCACACATCTTTAATCAGCGATCGACTAGTACCATATTGTGCTCCTTCTTGATGTTTTCATCTATGGGTGCAGTTTTGACACGCCTTTCACTAGGGCCATCTTCAAGAGACGGATGACGAAATTTGAATTCAGTCCTGCATTCTTAATTGTTGAAAATGAAAGAGTAGACTGTGCATCAGCGCACCTGATGATGGCAACGTGGTCGATTGCCGAAATATTGTGTCCTATGCACATTCATACCAGGCTGTTCACCCGAGATTCATTTCGTCAAACCTTCACCAGTTTTTCATGGATTATCGATAATGATAAACCAACAAAAGAACGTATCATACGACTGCTCGGTATTGCAGTTTAACAAATTGGATGAATGTCACAAGACAGGACGAGTATTTAAACGGTAAGCTTTCACAGAATTATTTAATCTTTAAAGCTGACTCTCGTTTTAATGTGTAACTTGTACCAACGAAAACAAAACAGCACTGATATCAACGCAATATCCATGTCAGACTGGGAAATTTCCACCTTGTCCGGGGTCTAATGACGTTTATATTGAACGACTATCGGCATTGCTACCATTTCTGAAGTTGCAGCACACTTTAAATTATGTTCTCTATCAGTGTCTTTCCGTTAATCTATATCTATCTATACTGATAATGGAACTATAAAACCGGACTGCTACGGTCGCAGGTTCGAATCCTGCCTCGGGCATGGATGTGTGTGATGTCCTTAGGTTAGTTAGGTTTAAGTAGTTCTAAGTTCTAGGGGACTGATGACCACAGATGTTAAGTACCGTAGTGCTCAGAGCCATTTGAACCATTTGAACTATAAAACCGTCTTGTCCTTCTGTTGCCGGCTGCAGTGGCTGAGCGGTTCTAGGCGCTTCAGTCCGGAACCGCGCGACTGCTACGGTCGCAGGTTCGAATCCTGCCTCGGGCATGGATGTGTGTGATGTCCTCAGGTTAGTTAGGATTAAGTAGTTCTAAGTTCAAAGGACTGATGACCTCAGATGTTGAATCCCATTGTGCTCAGAGCCATTTGATCCACTTTGTCCGTCTGTTTATCGGTTTGAACACGCTAGTCACCAAAATTACTAAACATATTTTCATGGAGTTTTCACAAGTAACCTGAGCGTAGCTTGGGGCTACATACAAGCTTTATTATAAGAAAATTGGACCCCGAGAAAAAAAAAGATAATCTAAAACCATGGTGTCTGTATGTTTCAGCACGTTAATCTCGAAAACTACTTGACGAATTTTCGTTGGATTTTCATCTGTAACTTTAACGTAGCTTGGGGTGACGTTGACATTTTATTTCATCAAAATCGAATCACGAGGAGTCTGCTCTACTTAGTAATTCCTGTGTTTACCTTAGTGAAGCGATCATAACGGCATAGTACACCAAAAAACCAATAGATGGCGTTGCTAGTTTCGTAGTACACCAAAGAACCAATAGATGAGGCTATTAGTTTTTTTAACCTCACAATCAGTACCAGATTTTTCTCGAAGGTTTACGTCAGTGACAGACTTAAGAGGCGCAATCTTATGCTTGGTTTTACTTTCTGTATTAAAAACTTAACGAAACTGTTTTTCTTTCAATAGGTTTTATTCATATTTGACCTGTTGGCGGAGAAAAACCAATTTATCGCCAAAGTGAATCTATAAGGGTTCTGTATTTACTGACTGAGATGTTCCGGCCGTACTTCGCCTTGTGTTTCTTTGAATCGACCCAGCGTATGGTTTTTGTGTACAGTTTTTAGATTTTTATCGCCATTTCTACAGTCACCTCTTTTTTACGCTATCTTCCATTTTGTTTCCCCTTTTATATGTCTGTTTCGCCATATTTCCTCCTTTATGTTGTTTTAAATGTGTCTCTGGTATGCACTGTCTCTCGGGTGGAGAGCGGCGCCTATGCAGCTGCCAGCCCGTCCCTTCTGGGGCATTGGAATAGAATAAAGAAAAAAAAGGCTGACTGAGATGCGGAACCCCAAAAAGCAACAGTATGCATATACCCTTCTTTAACTTCCGTTGCGAAGCGCGGGCATTTAACTAGTCTTAATTACGCTTTAGGATTCAAAAGTTAAACCAGGAAGAGGCATAGGCAGTAACACTGTCGTAAGCTGCCGATATACAATATTTTCCAAACATTTGTTTCGTAGGCATCTACATCTGCACGAAGCTACGAGCCGACCCAAACACAACGTGATAGAGATGTGATGAGAAAGAGTAAGCAATAAAATATTTATCAGCCTTCGCATTCTCTACTGCACAGCACACAAAACCTCGAATGGTATCGCTAAAACTCACTATAACACTATAACATAAATGGCTGTGACTTTTGATTGGATTGACTAGATGCTAGACGTTTTTACACTGCCAAAAGACCATAGGCCTCAGTATGTGACAAAAATTTCTACTTCATACGTCAACCTGTTCCTGAGAAAACGGGGTCATAACAGACGGACAGATGTATATAGACAGATGACAAACGCCAAAAATTATTTTTTTCGCGTGATATAATTGCAAATTAACAATAACCGAATGTTTTCCTTTACTTGAACTGTGCAACTTCGCTTGTTGCCAAATTTCGTGATTCCATGTTAAGGGGAAGTATCCTATAGGTTTTGATTAGTGAAATTAGAATTATATTAATACCTTCAGCTGCTGACGGGCGTTGATATATATCTTCTTCTGTGCGGACGCACACATGTTCCCCGAACTCTTATGGGACTTGATAAGAATGTCTTCCACGAGTAATAAGTGTGTTGGGGTGGGACACTACGAATGTAGTGTGTGGACATACAAGGTGAGAATGTGGGTCTCGCGCGAGGAGTGCGCGAGATGGTCCCTGCAGTCGCACTATCCTCTATGTCCTCGGTGGCTCAGATGGATAGAGTGTCTGCCATGTAAGCAGGAAATCCCGGGTTGGAGTCCCGGTTCAAAAATGGTTCAAATGGCTCTGAGCACTATGGGACTCAACATCAGAGGTCATCAGTCCCCTAGAACTTAGAACTACTTAAACCTAAGTAACCTAAGGACATCACACACATCCATGCCCGAGGTAGGGTTCGAACCTGCGACCGTAGCGGTCGCGCGGTTCCAGACTAAAGTGCCTCGAACCGCTCGGCCACCCCGGCCAGCTTGGAGTCCCGGTCAGGGCACACATTTTCACCTGTCCACGTTGATATATATAAACGCCCGTCTGCATCTGAAGGTATTAATATAATTCTAATTTCGTTCTAGACAGCTGCAGGTCATCAATGGTGTCTGTTATTTCGGACACGTCCGAAAGAACAGACACTATATCCATGTAAGTACACTACTGCCCATTAAAATTGCTGCACCAAGAAGAAATGCAGATGACAAAGGCGTATTGATTGGACAAATATATTATACTAGAACTGACATGTGATTACATTTTCACGCAATTTGGGTGCATAGATCCTGAGAAATCAGTACCCAGAACAACCACCTCTAGCCGTAATAACGGCATTGATACGCCTGGGCATTGGGTCAAACAGAGCTTGGATGGCGTGTACAGACAGATACAGCTGCCCATGCAGCTGCAACACGATACCACAGTTCATCAAGAGTAGTGACTGGCGTATTGTGACGAGCCAGTTGCTCGGCCACCATTGGCCAGACGTTTTCAATTGGTGAGAGATCTGGAGACAGAGCCACGGGTCGTAACACATCTGAAATGTAACGTCCACTGTTCAAAGTGCCGTCAATGCGAACAAGAGGTGACCGAGACGTGTAACCAGTGGCACCCCATACCATCACGCCGGGTGATACGCCAGTATGGCGATGACGAATACACGCTTCCAATCTGCGTTCACCGCGATGTCGCCAAACACGGATGCGACCATCATGATGCTGTAAATAGAACCTGGATTCATCCGAAGAAATGTCGATTTGCCATTCGTGCACCCAGGTTCGTCGTTGAGTACACCATCGCAGGCGCTCCTGTCTGTGATGCAGCGTCAAGGGTAACTGCAGCCATGGTCTCCGAGCTGATAGTCCATGCTGCGGCAAACGTCGTCGAACTGTTCGTGTAGATGGTTGTTGTCTTGCAAACGTCCCCGTCTGTTGACTCAGGGATCGAGATGTGGCTGCACGATCCGTTACAGCCATGCGGATATGATGCCTGTCATCTCGACTGCTAGTGATACGAGGCCGTTGGGATCGAGCACGGCGTTCCGTATTACCCTCCTGAACCCACCGATTCCATATTCTGCTAACAGTCATTGGATCACGACCAACGCGAGCAGCAGTGTCGCGATACGATAAACCGCAAACGCGATAGGCTACAATCCGACCTTTATCAAAGTCGGAAACGTGATGGTACGCATTTCTCCTCCTTACACGAGGCATCACAACAACGTTTCACCAGGCAAAGCCGGTCAACTGCAGTTTGTGTATGAGAAATCAGTTGGAAATTTTCCTCATGTCAATGCGTTATAGGTGTCGCTACCGGCGCCAACCTTGTGTGAATGCTTTGAAAAGCTAATCATTTGCATATCACAGCATCTTCTTCCTGTCGGTTAAATTTCGCGTCTGTAGCACGTCATCTTCGTGGTGTAGCAATTTTAATGGCCAGTAGTGTATTTGATGAGTGAGTTTGCGAGTATCACAATATGTGACATAAATTGCCGTGTCTTCTGACTGCATTGACTTAGAGGCTTACATTTGCTACACCGCCACGGAACTGTAGACTTTAGTATGTGACATAAATTTCAACTTTACATATGTATTCATTCCTGAGAAAAAGAATTTTTAATAGTCGCACAGACAGACAGATGGACAAACAGAAATAAGGCAACAAAGCGATCCTGTAAGGGCTCCGTTTTAACCGACAGAGGTACAGAACCTCAAAAAATGACTTTCATAAACACGATATTTCAGCAGTTTTGCAGAAATCTTTGTTGAGCAGCAGAATACTTGACCAAAGGCTCTATAACTCAAATCCACTTTTAACTGCTAGGCATAAAACGTTTCAAATTAGACATCTCAGCTTTGAATTGGTCAATGAGAGACAATCTATGCAGCAGCGAGTTGTATTACACATCTTTCAAAAATCTGTGTATTTGAACTAGGAACTAAGAAAAAAACGTGCGTAGATAACAGAATGAATGTTGTGCTGTTAAATATCATGAAATGGAGTTGTTAACACTCTCAGTAGGTGAACTTACATCTCATTTTAGATACCTTTAAATTAGCTTCTAAATTAGTCTAACGAATCCACTAACCCTAGCATTACCAATGCATTTTGTATAACGCGCATTGCCAAGTGGGGGTGGGGGGGGGGGGGTTGAGGGAGAGCGGGGGTTACTGGGAGCTTTATGCCCACCCTAAAGAAATTTTAAAAACTCGATAGTTGTTGTTGATTTATATTAACAACATACTGTTTAAAGAGGCACTGATATGTAGTAGTTGGTTCCACAATATGAAAATATTTATTAGCACACTCTTAGCAATATGAAGACTTTTGCAATAACGTGTACTATCAAGAGGGGTTATTTCATGCGTAGTCTAAAAAAAATTAAAAATGCAAAATTCGTTAACTGTTGCTAACTTAAATAAGGCCCTGAACGTGATAATATTGTATATGGTATTCATTGATGAAAGTGACTTACACTACCAAGACTTAAATTTTTGGATGAAGTTTAACATCGAAATTTAACTCATGTATGAAATCTGATAGAAGAATTCATTAGAAACAATAAACAGTTTTTCAAAATTTTAAAATATGAAGTATTGTGTGTATTGTATTGTATGTTAACCGAGGACCTAGTAACGATGGAGAGGCTCAGTCCCCGCCGCAGCCGCAGTGGTCCACAACCCCACGACGACTACCGCTGTCCACTTCACCCATCCGCCACCCCGCACCGAACCCAGGGTTATTGTGCGGTTCGGCCCCCGGTGGACCCCCCCAGGGAACGTCTCACACCAGACGAGTGTAACCCCTATGTTTGCGTGCTAGAGTAATGGTGGTGTACGCGTACGTGGAGAACTCGTTTGCACAGCAATCGTCGACTTAGTGTAACTGAGGCGGAATAAGGGGAACCAGCCCGCATTCGCCAAGGCAGATGGAAAACCGCCTAAAAACCATCCACAGACTGGCCGGTTCACCGGACCTCGACACAAATGCGCCGGGCGGATTCGTGCCGTGGACCAGGCGCTCCTTCCCACCCGGAAAGCAGTGCGTTAGACCGCACGGCCAACCGTGCGGGCAAAATATGAAGTAAGTGACTAGATTACATAATTTTCGAAAGGTGGGCATCAGGTACCCCTTCGCTGACTAGATTACATAATTTTCGAAAAGTGGGCATCAGATACCCCTTCGCCCCCTCCCCTTGGTATTCCGAGGGTTAATTTGGGTATTATTTTCGTAGCAGGAAAAGAAACTGGCAATGGTCAGCAGCTTGGGTAGTCTTTTAGAAATGTATTGCACAAGTACAAAAAGCATTTCTGTTACATAATGGGTAATTTATTTCTGTATGACACCGCCACAGTTGTACACTTTCAATTATGGAACAAATGGTTCATATGGCTCTGAGCACTATGGGACTTAACATCTGAGGTCATCAGTCCCCTAGAACTTAGAACTACTTAAACCTAACTAACCTAAGGATATCACACACATCCATGCCCGAGGCAGGGTTCGAACCTGCGACCGTAGCGGTTGCGCGGTTCCAGACTGGAGCGCCTACAACCGCTCGGCCACCCCGGCTGGCATGGAACAAATGTAATATTTTTCTTCCACTTCACTTGTTTCTTATTCAGATGTGTAAAGAAGTATTCGTTTCATCTAAAAATGACTCAGATCACGACGGCCTATCCTTTTCAGTGTTTAGTTAATCCGGAGATTTCCTGCCCCTCCGGGAACGACAGTTTTTAGAGCGTAGCTGGCTAATGCAAATTTGGTCGAGGGGACGTTGATATCCGGCTCAATGAGACATAATAACAAATGTTTAATACTTGTAACATTACTGAAGGGAACAGCTGCAGGTAACGATAACATACCTACCACCGTGGAGTAGCTAGCCACCTGAAGGATATGCTGCCCGGTTTGTGTCCAATCATAAATCATGGCTGCTACCGCTTTCAAGGGAGAGACAGCCCCTCGCTTCATCACCTGACGGTGTAGGCCCACTTTCTACATGAGAAACCAGACCCAGCCGGAGCAAGCAAGGGTGCGAGTGGTACAAAAGCTTCACAGACAGCTGCGTCCTGAGTCCACAGCATTCACTGTTATATCACACAAGCCATGTGTACAGCAGTAAGTCCTCTCTCAATTAATTTAGACTTACTTAAACGCAATTCTATGAAGTTTTTCCCATTTTACGCAACAGTAGATCCAAGATGAGTTGAGTATTACATACAAAACGGTTACCAAAGTAACCGGTGGCAAAATGTGAAAGTGCACCAATGAAAGCAACGCCGTTTCTACTTGCAGTTTAAAGCATGGCTACTGTTTTTTGGTGTTCTCATGATGCATTGTTCACACACTACCTGCATAAGGATGGAACTGTCACCAGTGGGAATTGTACTATGCTTCAAAAACGGAAAAAAAACTGAAGGATGCTGCTGAGACACTCTCCATGTATCTTAATAGTGCGATCACTTCCACTAGCGCACTCAGGTAATGAAACAAGGAGCACGGTATGCAGTATGAATCAATCTTCATAAGTCTTTGTGCTCATTGCTGAGCGTCGTGACCCCGTGAACCAAGCGTCTCAATCCTTGAGAGTTACCAGCTTCTCTTGAAGCCTGTTGAAGAGGTAGACCACAGATCTTCTTGATTTCATCTACCCACCTGCTTGCTCATATTCGCTTCGGACTCTTGTCCTCGATCTTCCCTCCCATAATTATTTTCTCCACGTTTTCTACATCTCCTCTTAAAATATGGCCAAAGAACTGGAGAATTTTGTGGTTGAAAGGAGAAGATAGACGCCTGGAAGTACTGCGTAGCTCAATAATGGACTATTATACGCGGCATCATGCGCCTGCACTAAACCTCAAATGCAAGAAAACTCTGCTGGTCTCGCCTTAAGTGACTATGTTTCGCAACCATAAAAGAATACGGAAAACATGAGTGTTTCAACAAGCTGGGCCTTTGTGGTGTTTGTTATTGCTCTGTCCTGCAGATCTTGATGACCTTCTTCATATCCAATCCTCCTAACGAGATCCGTCTCCTCATCTTATCTTCACAGCTTCCCGTGTCGCAGATGCTTGCCCCGAGACAGATGGAAGAATACACGACTTCCAGTTCCTTTAATCTACCTGTGAGTTGAACCTGTGCTCCGCGATCAGTTAGAATGGGTTTGGACTTACTAAGATTGAGGCCCAAGACATATGTCAGACTAATGTCCTTCACTTTTGTTTGTAGCTCAGAAAATTCATCCTCGCTGCTGGCTAATGACACGGTGTCATCAGCAAATAGAGGTTGTTAGTAGTTCTGTCACCAACGGAGAAGCTTTAGGTCCAACCATCAAGAGCATTCGTAATGACATGTTCCGCATGGATGTTGTACAGTTGCGGGGTTAGCACGCAACCCTGTATGACACATTTCGGTACACTAAAGAAGTCAGACATGGCACCATTTGTCTTCACAGCAGCGAGGGGATTATTGTATAGACTTTCAGGTGTGGTGGGAGACCGAACTCAGCAAGAACCTGCTAGAACTTTTCCCAGAGAACACAATCAAAGACTTTCCTGTATTCACGGAAGTAGATGAAGACGGGAACAAAGAACTCTCGTGGTTTCTCGATTATTTGTCACATGTTGCGAATCTGGATTCTGTTCACGAGTTCCTCTTCTTTCAACAGAACCTGCTTGTTTTGTGAATATGTGAGACCGAATGTATGGCTTCAAATGCTGGTTCAAGATGTAGAGCAAAATTTAGATTGCGTGTTATATAAGAGAAAGAGTTCGGTCTTCTGACCAATCCCCAGTTTCCCATACTCTTGTACACATTGAATGTAGCACATAACACCTTCGTGCCCCATTTCCTTTGTCATCTCGCCATGTATACTATCTAGACCAGGGGATTTATAGTTTTTCAGTTGTTTAATTGCGTTCTCTATTTCTTTGCGTAAAATTGTAGGTTGCGCTGTAAATTGCTCAGCTGCTTGACTTTCCGTACTGTTGTTAAACCCAAAATACAACTTTTCACAGTGCAGTTCCCACCTTGTCTCCGATAGCGTTGCCACTCTCATCTTCTATCACCCATTTTGGAGGATTAAATTCACAGGTGATGCTGTTGAGTTTCTTGAAGACGCTTCAAATGGCATGAGCACTATGGGACTTAACATCTGAGGTCATCAGTCCCCTAGAACTTAGAACTACTTAAACATAACTAACCCAAGGACACCACACACATCCATACCCGAGGCAGGAGTCGAACCGGCGACCGTAGCGGTCGCGCGGTTCCAGACTGAAACGCCTAGAACCGCTCGGCCACTACGGTCGGCGTTTCTTGAAGAGCTCACGTACTTGACTATGGTTATGATGTTGTTCTATCTGATCACATATACCGGTAATGAAATGTGATCTATCCTTTCTGCAATTCCGTTGTATTTCTCTGTCATGATCCTGGGTGGTGTAGATACCATTTTCTTCAGATTGCTTCTCTCTACAATTAGTTGTAGTGTGGACTGTGATATCCAAGAATGTTTCGAACTTCGTCGTAATTCTGATGTCGTAAGTAACGAGAAAACGACCTCCTTCACTTGGTCCCATGTTTGTGTTACTGGTACATACTTATCAAGACTGATGTGGAGTTTTGATCTTATAAGCTCACTAAATTTCCGAAGAGGTTCCTTGTTTGTGAGTCTTAGTTGTCTTTCTCCTCTCTTCTTATTGGATTTGAGCTTAATCTACATTTTCACGGACAGCAGATTGTGAACAGTTCCACGGTCAGCTTCAGGGAAAGTCTTAGAGTCCATATTAGTAAATAAATGGAAAGCAGTATGGTCACTGAGCGAGGGGTGCTGATACTAGTAACACATTTTAATCAGACACCAACGTACTGCATGAGTTTTATTTCCTAATACGTAACTGTATAGGTTAAATGGTACGTATGCATATACAGCAAAGCAGAATCACAGAGTCGCTGCGGGAACAGCTCAGCATAGCGTCGTTGTGCTGTTCTTCCACTGCACTCAGTGAACCCATAGACGAGCTCCATATTGGCCAGCTCTTCATCAGTAAGCTTATTCATACTGCTGTATATTACTTTTAAAAAGCAATTAGTACTACCGGAAAAAACAAATCCAAGATAGAACCGAGTAGTAATCAATGTACGATATGGGCGAACAGTAAAGCGGAGATTACTGTAGACAACTGTAAAGATCGTCAGTGAATGGAACAAGTTTATTTCCAAATAAACATGGAACACATACGTCGAAATTTGCACTGTTATATTGATACTTTCAGTGCAACAGGGTTGCAAAGCTAATTGGGGATTTAAAAAAATAAACTAAATTCAGTAACTCTGTAACGAACTGTGGGTCGCTTTATCAATCTAAATGGCTCTGAGCGTTATGGGACTTAACATCTGAGGTCATCAGTCCCCTAGAACTTAGAACTACTTAAACCTAACTAACCTAAGGACATCACACACATCCATGCCCGAGACAGGATTCGAACCTGCGACCGTAGCGGTCCCGCGGTTCCAAACTGAAGCGCCTAGAACCGCTCGGCCACACCGGCCGGCTTTACCAATCTATTCAGAAGGTATACATCTACATACATTCTCCGCAAGCCACCTATGATGCGTGGTGGAGGGTACCTTGTGCCACTACTAGTCATTTCCTTTCCTGTTCCACTCGCAAATACAGCCAGGGAAAAACAACTTCTATGTGTCTCCGTACAGTCCCTAATTTCTAGTATCTTATCCGCGTGGTCCTTACGCGAAATGTATGTTGGCGGTAATAGAGATGTTCTACAGTCAGCTTCAAATGCCCGTTGTCTAAATTTTCTCGTGGACGTTTCTCGAAAAAGAACGTCGACTTCCATCGAGAGATTCCCATTTGAGTTCCCGAAGTATCTCCGTGATACGTGTTGATCGAAT
This sequence comes from Schistocerca nitens, assembly GCF_023898315.1. NCBI lineage: Eukaryota > Metazoa > Arthropoda > Insecta > Orthoptera > Acrididae > Schistocerca > Schistocerca nitens. The sequence continues at coordinate 257,416,690 of NC_064616.1, read as the reverse complement.
CTACCGGTAATAAATCTAGCAGTCCACTTCTGAATTACTTCGATGTCTTCGTTTACTCCTGCCTGGGGGGAATCACAAACACTCGAGACTTACTCAATAATCGGTCGCACTAGTGTTTTATATGCGGTCTCTTTTACACATGAACCACAGTTTCCTAAAATTCTCCCAATAAACCGACCATTAGCCATCCCTTCTACATGCTCGTTCCATTTCCTAATGCTTTCCAACGCTACGCCTAGATATTTAATCGATGGGGCTGTGTCAAGCAGCACAATGCTAATGCTGTATTCGAAGTGTTACACGATTTTTTCCCTCTCATCTGCATAAACTTACATTTTTCTTCCTTTAGAACTACCTGCCATTCATCATACAACTAGAAATGTTGTCTAAATGCCGACCGTTGTGACCGAGCGGCTCTTAGGCGCTTCAGTCCGGAACCGCGCTGCTGCTACGGTCGCAGGTTCGAATCCTACCTCGGGCATGGATGTGTGTGATGTCCTTAGGTTAGTTAGGTTTAAGTAGTTTTAAGTCTAGGGGACTGGTGACCTCAGATGTTAAGTCCCATAGTGCTTAGAGCCATTTGAACCATTTAAACAGCATGTTATTGACGCAGGAGGAAACTTCATCGAACAAAAAAATTAACAAAAATTTGACCAATAGACGGCGCTGTAAGCGGTAGAATACGCACACCAGCAGACTCGCGGCACACGTCTGCTCCTCAGTTTGCGTCCGAGACGTCCAACACGACTGTCTGCATGAAGGATCGCGCGCTGCTCGCATTGCTTTTTTACAAGAACGGTGACTGTGCGCCATCAGTCCTGTAGAGGTTCCGGGCACTCAAGGGTATAAAGAAGGCTGTGGTCCGATGTCTTCTAAATGTCTGGAGAAAATGATTACAAAATTCGAAAAGACACTTTCTTTTGAAGTGCAGTGTGACAGAGGGAGGAAAGCAGTTGATCCGACGTCTGTCGAAGATGTGGCCACAGTACTGAAGGAGGGTCGAGCGGTGGTGTGCAAACATGCATGCAGTGCATGGTGAATTGACCGAACGTTGGACATGCCTGCGAAAACGGTGCATCAAATCCTACGAAATATCCTGCATTGCTAACCACACAAAATCACCCGTGTTCAGGACTTGCTTCCTGTTGGCCTGCCAGCAAGACAAATGTCAAATGTGTGTGAATTCCTAATGGACAAAACTACTGAGGTCATAGGTCCCTACACTTACACACAACTTCAACTAACTTATGCTAAGAACAACACACGCATCCAAGCCCCACGGAGGACTCGAACCTCTAGTGGGAGGAGCCGCGCAATCCGTGACATGGCGCCTCAAACAGCGTGGCCACACCGCGTGGCGCCAGCAAGACAAAATTAATGTTCTGTCTGGAATTTCTTCCACACATGGAAGCGGTCAGTGAATGGCCATGAAACATTCTGTGGACAGACGAAGCCCATTTCCATCTCCAAGGACATGTCAGTACGCAGAATTGAAGAATATGGGCAACAGAAACTCGGCACGCACATCAACGACAGCATTTCATTCTGCAAATGTGACTGTGTGGTGCAGGTTGACGGCAGCCTGTATCGTATTTTCTCGAGGAGATGTTACCTATACTGTCAGTGGCAAACGCTAGGAGAGTATTATGCGCACCAAAATAATTCCAACCCTTCAACAGCATGGACGTGTGGGTGGGTGAGAAACATAGAAGTAGATATCCTCTGAGTAACGAAGCAGCTTAAATCACTTAATAAAGGCAAGGCCGCCGGTCCAGATTGTATACCAGTCAGGTTCCTCTCAGAGTATGCTGATAAAATAGCTCCATATTTAGCAATTATATACCACTTGCTCACAGGATGATCCGTACTTAAAGACTGGAAAATTGCTCAAGTCACACCAATACCCAAAAAGGGAAGTAGGAGTAATCCGCTGAATTACAGGCCTATATCACAAACGTCGATTTGCAGTAGGGTTTTGGAACATATACTGTATTCGAACATTATGAAGTACCTCGAAGAAAACGATTTATTGACACATAGTCAGCACGGTTTCAGAAAATATCGTTCTTGTGAAACACAACTGGCTCTTTATACTCATGAAGTAATAAGTGCTATCGACAGGGGATGTCAAATTGATTCCATATTTTTAGATTTCCAGAAGGCTTTCGACACCGTTCCTCACAAGCGTCTTCTAACCAAACTGCGTGCTTACGGGGTATCGCCTCAGTTGTGCGACTGCATTCGTGATTTACTGTCAGATTGGTCACAGTTCGTAGTAATAGACGGAAAGTCATCGAGTAAAACCGAAGTAATATCCGGCGTTCCCCAAGGAAGTGTTATAGGCCATCTGTTGTTCCTGATCTATATTAACGCCATAGGAGACAATCTGAATAGCCGTCTTAGATTGTTTGCAGATGACGCTGTCATTTACCGTCTTGTAAAGTCATCAGATGATCAAAACGACTTGCAAAATGATTTAGATAAGATAACTGTATGGTGCGAAAAGTGGCAATTGACCCTGAATAAGGAAAAGTGTAAAGTTATTCACATGAGTACTAAAAGAAATCAGCTAAATTTCGATTACGTGGTAAGTCACACAAATATGAAGGCTGTAAATTCAACTAAATACTTAGGGATTACAATTACAAATAACCTAAATTGGAACGATCACGTAGATAATGTTGTGGGTAGAGCAAATCAAAGACTGCGATTCACTGGCAGAACACTTAGAAGGTGCAACAGATCTACTAAAGAGACAGCTTACATCACGCTTGTCCGCCCTATTGAGGAGTATTGCTGTGCGGTGTGGGATCCGCGTCAGGTGGGACTGACGGATGACATCGAAAAAGTACAAAGAAGGGCAGCTCGTTTTGTATTATCGCGAAATAGAGAAGACAATGTCACAGACATGATACGTGAATTGGAGTGGCAATCATTAAAACAAAGGCGTTTTTCGTTGCGACGGGATCTTCTCATGAGATTTCAATCACCAGTTTTCTCCTCCGATTGAGAAAACATTCTGTTGGCACCCACCTACACAGGGAGAAGTGATCATCACGATAAAATAAGAGAAATCAGGGCTCGCACAGAAAAATTTAAGTGCTCGTTTTTCCCGCGTGCCGTTCGAGAGTGGACGGTAGAGACAGCTTGAAGGTGGTTCATTGACCCCTCTGCCAGGCACTTTATTGTGAATAGCAGAGTAATCACGTAGATGTAGATGTGGGATCCTTTTTATGCAAGATGGCGGTGACCTGCACATTACACAGCCAGTGAAGAGGCTGCTGCAGAGGCATTTCGGAAATTCTGGAATTATCAGCCGTCATTTCCCTACAGCCTGGCCGTCCAGATCACCTGGTCTTAATCCGGGGTTATCTGAAAGATGTTGTGTTCAGTGCTTCACTTAAGAACGTAGCTGAACTGAAGGCACGCATCGTACAACGCTTTCCGAACGTGACCCCGAGAGACTCCGATCTGTTGTGAAACAGGCTGTTTCTCGATTGCAGCTTGTGGCAGGAAACGGTGGACAGCATATTGAATGTGTCTTGCGCCAGTCTCACAAAAGTTAGAAACAGATTACATTTTTATGTCGTTTTTGACCCCAGGACAATTAAAAAGCGATGTCATTTGGCTTCTTACGCGGTTTTTGGCCCCAGGATGATTGAAAACCGATTTTTCCCATCCGATGGGGTATGACCTTGCCGTGGGGGATTGGGCTTACCTAACTAACAGTGCCACGGCTGTTGACTGTCGAACTTGTTAAGTCATGCACATTGAATAGTACGTACTGTATAATGTGTAACTCAAACCATGGGCGTTGTGTTGCGATTTATCTATCGTTTGTAGGAGACTACGCTTACATCTCCATCTATTTGTAAAATTTTCGTTAATTTTTTTTTTTTTTTTTTTTTGTTCCATGACGTTTCTGCCTGGATCAATAATATACTGTTTAAATTTGACGTCATTCTGAGCAGTGGATCTCATTCTATAACGTTTTTAAATTGGAACTGTAATTGTGGATAACCTGTACATTCGGAATACCTTGAAAGTGTCAGGGCTCATTAGCATTACTTTGAGAGTAGTCTATGCTTATCTAAACACACACACAGCTTTCAAGGTATCGATGACTCCAAAGCAAATGAGAAATGCAGGGATACACTATGGAATTCGAGAGAAAAGTTTGCGGAACATTCGACAGAAGGAAAAGGAAAGAACATTAGTGTTTCACGTCCCGTCGACGACGATATCATTAGTGACAGGTTACGAGTTCGCATAGGGGCAGTATGGGAAGATAAGCGACCGTGTCATTTTCTCTAAAAAATCATCTTTATTTGCCTTAGTGATTTAGGGAAACAACAAAAAACCTAAATACGAATCTCCGGGCGGGAATGCGAATCGTGTGTCACACCACTGCATTACATCACTCAGTAACACTCCGCCTGGAACCGAAGCAAAACTGAGAGAGAGGGAGAGAGAGAGAGAGAGAGAGAGAGAGAGAGAGTAACATGGTGGTAACAGGCGACATTGTGACATACTCAGTCCCATGTGGACACAGAAAGGAGTGTTAGTAAGTGTGCGAGGGAAGGAGAGAGCGCGCATTAAAACCTGGCGTCGGTCCCCGGAGGATTCGCTTTGAGAGCAATAGGGCGCGTTTAGGCGGCCGCGGACAGATGGGGCTTTAACATAAATTTGCACTTGTATTGCGAGGTGCGATAACATCGGCCGCCCCCTTGTTTTGCCGGCGGCCGGGCCCCGGGCTATCGGCCATCTCCCGCGCCTAATAGAGAGCGCTCCGGTTACTCGCGCTTCATTTACCCACCGCCGCCCGGATTACCCAGCCCCGCCTCTCCCGCTGGTTTCGCTGACTGCTCGGCCCAAGAATCGCCGCAATTATTCACAGAGAACTCGCTTGGGAGAACATTGCGCCGTCATCGGTGTACTTTTTACAGGGTGTCCGTGAAATAAGTGCACCACTCTAGTGTGGTGGTAGGAGACGGTCACGTGTGTCCATGCAGGGGATCGGAGACCGGAGAAGCTGTTTGCAAGCCTACAGATCACCTCACCGTATGTACAAGTCATTGCAACAGCTTTTTTATTTCGTATGCTCTCGGGAAAACTTAAACAGTTAACATATCTGCCAATCAAGTAGTAAAGCGTACATCTACGTCTACATCTATACTCCCCAAGCCTCCTGACGGTGTGTGGCGGAGAGTACCTTGAATACCTCTGTCGGTTCTCCCTTCTATTCCAGTCTCGTATTATTCGTGGAAAGAAAGATTGTCGGTATGCCTCTGTGTGGGCTCTAATCTCTCTGATTTTATCATCATAGTCTCTTCAAAAATGGCTCTAAGCACTATGGGACTCAACATCTGAAGTCATTAGTCCCCTAGACTTACAAAAAAAAAAAAAAAAAAAAAATGGTTCAAATGGCTCTGAGCACTATGGGACTTAACATCTGTGGTCATCAGCCCCATAGAACTTAGAACTACTTAAACCTAACTAACCTAAGGACATCACACACATCCATGACCGAGGCAGGATTCGAACCTGCGACAGTAAGTCGCACAGTTCCAACCTGAGAGCTGGCCGGAGTGGCCGTGCGGTTCTAGGCGCTACAGTCTGGATCCGAGCGACCGCTACGGTCGCAGGTTCGAATCCTGTCTCGGGCATGGATGTGTGTGATGTCCTTAGGTTAGTTAAGTTTAAGTAGTTCTAAGTTCTAGGCGACTGATGACCTCAGAAGTTAAGTCCCATAGTTCTCAGAGCCATTTGGGCCAGAATGAGCACCTAGAACCGCTCGGCCACCACGGCCGGCTAGACTTACAACTACTTAAACCTAACTAACCTAAGGACATCACACACATCCATGCCCGAGGCAGGATTCGAACCTGCGACCGTAGCAGCAGCGTGGTTCCGGACTAGAGCGCCTAGAACCGCTCGGTCACTGTTGCCGGCTCATGGTCTCTTCGCGAGATATACGTAGGAGGGCGCAATACACTGCTTGACTCCTCGGTGAAGATATGTTCTTGAAACTTCAGCAAAAGCCCGTACCGAGCTACTGAGCGTCTCTCTTGCAGAATCTTCCACTGGCGCCTATCTATCATCTCCGTAACGCTTTCCCGATTACTAAATGATCCTGCAACGAAGCGCGCCGCTCTCCGTTGGATCTTCTCTATCTCCTCTATCAACCAGAAATCAGTAGCATTGATGTTTATTCCATATCTAGAGTTCGGTCACTGCGTGCCAATATTCAGTGCTAAAAAACATGTAAAGGACCAGTTACAATACGGTGACACGCATGCCTTGTTAAATGTAGTGCTGCATAAGCTTTCAGTGCAAGTCAGTCATATATACCAGTAAAGGTAAGTTAAAACGTTAAAAACACTTGTACATGCACGTAGACCCAACTGAACTATTCATGTCAGAAGCTGAGTTCACACTGCGACTGCTGTTTACCATTACATCACAGCTGGCTTCAATGTTCGCCATACAAATGTACAGCGCCCTCCTTACACGTATGATGCACTGACGACAACATCTGTTAATATTTTTTACCGTCAAAAAAATGGTTCAAATGGCTCTGAGCACTATGGGACTTAACATCTGAGGTCATCAGTCCCCTAGACTTAGAACTACTTAAACCTAATTAACCTAAGGACATCACACACATCCATGCCAGAGGCAGGATTCGAACCTGCGACCATAGCAGTCGCCGGTTCCGGACTGAAGCGCCTAGAACCGCTCGGCCACCGCGGCCGGCTTTTACCGACACAAGTCGCGTGTTTTATCACTTGATTTATTATTTTATACTTTTCAAAAAACTTATGTACATAAACCAAATAAGAAGGTTGTAACTAAAAACTGTGACTATTGTTGTACGGTTGTACATGGTGCTAACTGTGTGAAGTAGACAGCGGCGTCAGTTATTGCTGCACATGTTTTTACAATTGAACATAATTTTAAAATACAAAACATGTTATTCCAGTAACTAAGTCAATAAAATTTTATTAAACCGTGCTGCATTCCAAGCATAGTTAAAGGCGGTGGAACAGAAACAGTGGTGCTAAAAGTCGTTGTACCATCTACATCTACATCTACATCCATACTCCGCAAGCCACCTGACGGTGTGTGGCGGAGGGTACCTTGAGTACCTCTGTCGGTTCTCTCTTCTATTCCAGTCTCGTATTGTTCGTGGAAAGAAAGATTGTCGATATGCCTCTGTGTGCGCTCTAATCTCTCTGATTTTATCCTCATGGTCTCTTCGCGAGATATACGTAGGAGGGAGCAATACACTGCTTGACTCCTCAGTGAAGGTATGTTCTTGAAACTTCAACAAAAGCCCGTAGCGAGCGTCTCTCTTGCAGAGTCTTCCACTGGCGTCTATCTATCATCTCCGTAACACTTTCCCGATTACTAAATGATTCTGCAACGAAGCGCGCCGCTCTTCGTTGGATCTTCTCTATTCCTCTATCAACCAGAAATCAGTCGCATTGACGTTTATTGCATATCTAAGAGTTCGGTCACTGTGTGCCCATCGTCAGTGCTAAAAAACATGTAAAGGACCAGTTACAATACGGTGACATGCATACTTTATTAAATGCATCGCTGCAGAAGTTTTCAATGTACGTCAGTCATACATACCAGTAAAGGTAAGTTAAAACGTTAAAAACACTGGTACATGCACATAGAACCAACTGAACTATTCATCTCAGAGGTTGAGTTCACACTGAGACTGCTGTTTACAACTACAACACAGCTGGCTTCAGTGTACGCCATACCAATCTACAGCGTCCTCCTTACAAGTATGATGCATTGACAACATGTATTAATCTTTTTTTACCGTCACAATTTGCATGTTTTATCACTTGATCTTTGTTTTATACTTTTTAAAAACTTATGTACATAAACCAAATAAGAAGGTTGTAACTAAAAGCTGTGACTATTGTTGTACGGTTGTACTGTGTGAAGTAGCCAGCGGCGTCAGTTATTGCTGCACTTTTTTTTTTTTTTTACAATTGAACATAGTTTTAAAATACAAAACATCTTGGTCCAGTAACTAAGTTAATAAAATTTTATTAAACCGTGCTGCATTCCAAGCATAGTTAAAGGCGGTGGAACAGAAACAGTGGTGCTAAAAGTCGTTGTACCACCAGCAGTATGTAGAGAGTCCTGGAAACTTTCTGCTTTAAAATGTCCTTTATGAGTTTCGTATAGAAATGCATTATATTTTACACAGTTTGGCGTTAAAACTAGTAAACCGTCGAATATATTACGTAATGCGTAATGTGGGGAATGCCTTAACTAACATTTACTGGCATGCATTTTAAATATTATGTAACTGTACATTTAATAAGTCGTGCATGTTGCCTTATTGTAACTAGTTCTTCGAATGTTTTCTGGCACGGAAGATGGCCACACAATGTGCAATAAACATCACTGCAACTGACTGCTGTACCCTTTACTACTTGAAATGAATATAGTTTGCTGGGCACAACTGTTTCCCTACGGAATCAAATCTGATATATGTCAGTGTTATTGTTTTCTTTCATTGTTGAATTACATATCAGTAACAGCAACGATGGTAGTTAGGGCATCGTTTCCAGAGTTTATATATATATAAAACAAGCTTTTTAGTACTTTGCTGGCCTACTGATCGATCATCTAAACTTCAGAAAAAATGTCGTACGACCACAGCTAGGTGCCACCACATTTCTGTCCAGTGTCTTGACTACCTTCGGGAACCTGACTCTGGACCGAAATATTGTGGCACCAAGTTCGGACGTATGACAGATTTCCATAAGTTTAAAAGAACGATTAATAAGCCGTAAAAACTTTGAAAAACTTGTCTTTTCTGCGAGGTTCATTCTAAAAGTCATGGCAACTGTGGTATATCTTGCGATAATGCGACAACACGTGAATTCCACAGGGTGCACTAAACCGGTACGGCATTGTGTATACCAACGATAACATAAAATAGGGTTCCAGTAGAGGATGTCACGATAAAGGTTGAAATGAAACACTTCCATTGGAACTCCATGTAAATTTATTGTGCCCGAGTACAAATGGAGCAAAAATGAATCAAAATCAACTATGTGCTTCAAAATAGTCCCCCAACGCATTCAAAAATGGCTCTGAGCACTATGGGACTCAACTGCTGAGGTCATTAGTCCCCTAGAACTTATAACTAGTTAAACCTAACTAACCTAAGGACATCACAAACATCCATGCCCGAGGCAGGATTCGAACCTGCGACCGTAGCGGTCTTACAGTTCCAGACTGCAGCGCCTTTAACCGCACGGCCACTTCGGCCGGCTCACCCAACGCATTCCTACAACGTTGCCAAAGGTGTTGAAGGCGGTGAATGCCATTGGCATTGCCATCAGTGTGTGCCACCAGATGCTGAAATCGCTACGGTCGCAGGTTCGAATCCTTCCTCGGGCATGGATGTGTGTGATGTCCTCAGGTTAGTTAGGTTTTAGTAGTTCTAAGTTCTAGGGGACTGATGACCTCAGATGTTAAGTCCCATAGTGCTCAGGGCCATTTGAACCATTTTTAGATGCTGAAATGCCGTGGAGACATTCACCTTGTTTGTAAAGCGCCTCCAGCACAATGTTTTCCTCACTTGTGGAATGAGGTCGACGTTTTGTGGACTGTGGTCTGGTGAGCAGGATGGGTGGAGAAGAACACATTTTGTAGCACTGCCACCCTCACGCTGAATGTTTGATGCGCAGGTACTCGGCCATCCTCGCATGCGGTCGCAATCTATCGGTTGATTTTGGTAATGCTTGCCACGAATTTTCGGATGTATTTACTGCGATTACGATGATGAGATACGTTCACACGATATACCATAGTTGCCATGATTTATGGAATGACCCTAGTATATTTTTCTTTGGCCCCTGTAAACGATGAACCATTTTTACAGAAAAGAAGCAAAATAGCATGAATGACTGTGGTTACTGCGTCAGTAATATTTCTCGTTTGACATTACACATTTCGAATTCATGCCCTCTTAATAAGGTGTCTTTAAATTAAATTAGGCTTCATTTTAGCTGTTTATGTAGCAATATTTCACTTTTGGTGGCATTAACTCTTCGTGTTATTGTGGTCTTCACTCTAAAGACGTTTGATGTGACTCATGACGCTAGTCTATCTTGTGCAAGCCTCTTCATCTCTGCATGATTAATGCAACCTACATCCATTTGAAATCAATTCTATGGTGAAGGCTTGCTCTCCCCCTACAATATTTACCCCCTCCTCTCTTGCACCTCTCTCCATTACCAAATGGACTATTCTTTGATGCCTCAGCATGTGTACGCTCTCAGTATTTATCCGAAATACCTACCTAATTTCCAGCATTCTTCTGTAGCACCATATTCCATAATCTTATGTTGCCCTATGAAAAGGGTTTTCCAGAAACGGGTGTCACTCACAGATTTACGTTGATTTAATTAAATTAGCTAACAAAGCAACATATTTCGAGTCTGCTGCTAAATGTCGGTATTGACATGAGGACTTGCTGAAAGACGATCAGCTGCGAACTGGTCGTGTTGGACCCAGTTCCTAAGAAACGTTAGCAGTCACGTAACATATTAATGTTTGTAAGGCCTGAGTGCCTCTTGTTGGCTGAAAGCCAGCCCAGGCTCCCGCACAAGACGGCTACCAAATGTAACACCCATATGTCACAGATACATTACTATCAACTGAGTCGCATGCTACTACTACTTAGTAAATTGTGAAGTTATTTGTGGTCTGATGCAAGAAACTGGCGCATGTCTCGTGATCAGGAAGATTAGGGTTTAGTGTGCCGACGACGACGAGGTCATATCAGACGGAACTTGATATGGAATGCCACTGTCAGTCCTTCTGTGTCGGGAAAATACCGGCGATCTCCGCCATGATTCGGGTTAAATATACCCTTGGTGTCTCAATCATCAGAAAAGTTAATGAATATGCACCACAGACTTTACTAATGCTCTGTCGTTGAATAATTTAACTATTCTGGGAAATTTTTTTATAAAAATTTCCGATCGCTTATTGACTGTTCCAAGGATGCCTCAAAGACAAGGCATATTTTTGATGCAGTGGATTTTAAGTTAGTGCTGAAGTGGACTACTTAAGTTCCTTCCACAACTAAATCTTAATGCATTTCAAATGGGTGGCGGTGGTGTTCTACTGGGTAGACTCCTAGACTCTGGCGCTGCAATTCCCGGGTTTAGTCACGGATAGGGGCGGTGATTTTTCCTCGTTCCACCCCCTCCAGGGATAGGGGATCCTTCCCGGTGTTAAATGGTGGCTAGCACGATGGACCCACCTGGTATTTCGGCAAAGAAAGATTGTATTCCAACAACAATTGACGACTGGGTATGTTGCAGAATTGTATCTTTAACTTTCACTAATTAAGTACAGGGTAAAACATCGTTACATCCTCGATCGTTTAAGTAAAAAGAACTGAAATGTCTGACAGTTGTCGAAAACAAAGTGGAAACAGTTATTCATCCTGTCAGCCTGGGTGCTTTTCACTGGACTTTGAGAGCTTCAATAACGTGTATGCCTTCCGTGAGCTTTTGTCACTGCCTGACATCTACGTGACATGCTTCGTAAAGTATACGGATGACACCGTTTGGTATCCGTTCTCATTATTCACTGAGAAGCGACGAGAGTTCTTGGAGAGTCTGTGGTGGAAAGCGACGACCACGAACACGCCTGGCAAGGAGCCATTCCATTACTTCAATATCCAGGCTTCGCACGACATTTCTGCCGATACCCCCCTCCCCCCCCCCCTCCTCCTCTCCCCCCCCCCCCACACACACACACACATGAGCCCTGGCATTAGAAGAAAATTGAGGGAGACCATCGTGTGCAGCAGCGACTACATGGTCCAACAGGATCTGTTCGATGTATTGCCTGCCGGAGAGACGACCATGGACAACGATAGTATCCGTATAGCTGTCAACACTGAAGTCTCCCCACAACATCACAGAAGCTAGGAAGTTTGTCGATTTCCTGGACAACATTTCGCAGGTACCGTCCACCACGGCTGTCCACACTTAAGCCATCACCTTACGTTAGATGATATCTGGACTCGTCTGAATAACACGGTTCTCCAGAGCCGAAGTTGCCAGTTCATATGGGCAGGACTGAAGGTGAGCTGCAAGACGTTGTGTCAAGTGGTGTACTCGAACAGTCAGACCGGACACAGCGGCTCCAATTGGCCCTCTGAGATCAACTTGCAGTGCTCTGGCGGTATCCGTAACGACGCCGCAACGCAGAGATGGCCAGGTATCGATCTTCACGTGGGATTGTAATGCTTGGAACACCTTGTCCAACACGCCTTGTGCACTGACCTGTCTCCCCGTAGCGTATCCACAACTTATGGATAACCCATGCAGAGGCAACATCCGCAGCAACACGACCGAAAATCCATCCGTTTTGGATCAAATAGACCAGCCTCACAACTTGCACTGCGTTAAGATGCAAGAGGACGTGCTTGGTTGGATACAACGTCCACAAGTGACAACTGCCGTCTGTGTACCTCACTAGAAAACACTGGGACGCAGGTACTCACTTCTTTCTGAGTGACCGCCTGACATTGCAATGCCTAACACAGCCAATATATGCCGAATGATTTTAATTGTTGCCTTCGTGGAAAGCGAAGATCTCAAACCATGCAATAAGCCCACGGATACTGCCTGTATCAGATTTAACATACCTCCCGTTGATTCATGCAGTCAACCCACAGGTACCGTCTGTATCAAAATATATGTAACATACCGGACGTTGATACACGTGTTCCCCAAATTCTTTTGAACAGTGTACTTCAGTCGGGCCAACAGCCCGGTCACGGGCATGCACCTCAGACAGAACATTTCAAACAGCATTTTACTGACAGAAAATGAACAGTAAGTAGGGGTTCATGTCAAGAAAGCCTGCTTTTTCATGTACCCCTTGTCAAAGATGAGCTATGTTACACATGTTGCACGATCGTTTGTAATCGGAAAATGTTAATATTCCTCCTCCGTACATCAATGTTTAAGTTTTCCCGACTCAATGTTTCTTCTTAAGGTCTTACGAACGGAAAATGGTTCAAATGGCTCTGAGCACTATGGGACTTAACATCTGAGGCCATCAGTCCCCTAGAACTTAGAACTACTTAAACCTAACTATCCTAAGGACATCACACATATCCATGCCCGAGGCAGGATTCGAACCTGGGCCCGTACGAACGGAAAATAATAATGCAAGTTACAACTTAATCTACCGTCAGAGACAGAGATGGACCACTATTTCGGAGCGAAACAGATCGAAGGAAAGATTATACTACCATTCTGAGGGAACCCTGCAAACATCGAAAGTGCTTTCTGGAAATCAGAGAAATGCTGAAGGTTGCTCCTCCCGAAAACCCCTCCTGCGACTTAACCACTGTACCAACTCGACCTGTGCTACAACACGTCTCGTGATTTTATTTTATCTTGTGTGCCATAATCTGTGTCGAATAAATTTTTACTCATCTTATACTGAAATTGTTTTCTTGGACAACTAAATACGAATTTGCTACATTAGAGAGTTAAAATTCGTATCTTTGTAAATTTTTATAGGTTCATAAGTGCAGTGTTAAATGGCTTTCAATAAACACGTCTATTTCTTTCTGAAGCTCTATATTTGTTTATGCAGTGTTTAACAGAAAGGTACGATCAAACTTTACTCCTCACAACATATTATATGGACATGGCTTCAGAAAGAGTTCATTTCCACGTTGGAACTCATTTCTTACAACTATACATAGTATATAAATCATGGGAAACACGCAGGAGGAGAACATACCAGAGCAATGCATGAATGTTCTTACACGGAATTTTCCAAATCCTTCAATAGTATTGATACATGCGTCAACTCACCAACACCTTGAATATTGGATGCGCTGATGTACGAGAGCGCGCAGAAAAGTAATGATCCGAATTTTTTATGTGGAAGTTCTTAACGTTTTCAAAATAAAACAAACGATACAAACTTGCTACATCTTTGTTTTTCATGTCTACATATTTATTTCTCAACATAATCACCCTGGCGACGAACACATTTCTCCCAGCGAGACACCATTTCGTTGATAGCGCCACTGTAGAATGTTTTACTTTGTTGACAGAGTCACAGCCTCAACTCCGCCATTGCCGTTCCCTAGCCCGGGGCCCCATCTCGCAAGTCATGGGACAGGAGGAAGGGACTTAACAAAGGCATATGACTCCATCGACAGACAGACTCTTGATAGGATCCTGAAGAACAGAGGACTTGATGGAACTACACAAAGACTCATAAAATAAATTCTGACAGACACAAAAGCAAGGGTGAGATTCAGAGGAGCACTGTCAGAAGAATTTGAGATCAAGACTGGTGTTAAACAGGGAGATGGATTGTCACCATTGTTGTTCAATATAGCACTGGACGAAGTGATCAGGCAGTGGAGAGCAATAAACGAGGAAATGGGAATACCAAAGACCCATGTGGGGGACAAAAAGGACTGCCTAGCCTTTGCAGACGATATAGCAATAGTAAGTGAGACGGGAGAAGATGCAAAGACACAACTCGACAACTTAAGCAAGGTAGCCAGAAATGTGGGACTGAGGATCGCCTATAACAAGACAGACATTAAATATCACTGCAGACTGGGAAACACCGGAAGGCACTGTGCAAATGGTGGACCAATTTAAATACCTGGGAGAATTTATAACAGGAAGGAACAGGAGCAAGGAGGGAATAACAGAGAGGACAAAGAAGATGAGGTCAGCCTTCTGTATGACGAGAGAGATATACAATAAAAAGAATATATCCACAGAGGCAAAGGTAAGCCACTACAAGGCAACGGTGAGGAATGCAGTATGCTGAGACGATGACACTAGGAAGAAATGGGGCAGAACAACTAGAGAAAGAAGAGAGAAAAATACTGAGAAAAATACTAGGTCCCAAAAGAGGTGGATACGAAGACCTAGGGAAGAATTGTACCGGAATTGTACCCGGGGAAAACAGACTCAAAACGGCAAGGTTTGCTGGACATGTAGTTAGGATGAGTATGGACAGAATGACGAAGAGAGTGTGGGAAACAACAGGGAGGACAAGGGGAAAGACAGGAACCAAGTGGGTTGTTGAACTTCGGAAGGACTGGTTGGAATTGGGGATCAAGGTCGAAGGAAAGGAAAATTGGGGGAACAAGTATACACTGACCAATATGCCGGAGACCAACGACAGAGAAGAATACAAGAAAAGATTAGAGTGTCACCAGTGAAGCCGACAGGAGAAAAGGACACTGAAGATCTCGGAAGAAGAGCAGGAGAGAAGAAGAGAAAGAATGAAGAGGTTCTGGGAGAAGAAGACGAAAATGCAGTCCACGAAGGGACCACCCATGGTCCTACAGAGGCCGTAACGCAAGAAGAAGAGAGTCACAGTCTCACCTCTGCTTGCACAGCTTCATCACTATCAAAGTAAAGTCCTCAAGGTGTTCTTTAGGTTTTGGAAACAAATGAATATCGGATGAGGCCAAGTCGAGACTGAATGGACGATGATCGGCGACAGTGGACCCCAGGCGTCGGTTTGCTGCCGACGTCACAGCACTCTTGTGTGGTCTGACATTTGTCATGCCGAAGGAGTTGGTGCTCCATGTCTGGAGGATTTCTACGACTTCGTGTTTTCAGTTTTCTAAGGGTCTCGCAGTACCTTGCAGAGTTTTATGGTGGTGGCTTTAGGCATAAATTCCAATTGCGCAACACCTTGAACATCCCAGAACACTGTGAGCATGACTTTACCTGTCGATGGGATGGTCTTAAACTTATATGGCGTCGTTGATCCTCCATTCATGCTCTCTTGTTTATGGGGTCAACATGGTAGACCCAGCTTTCATCGTTTGCCACAATGTTGCTAAGGATCCAATCACCCTCAGGCTCTAAACGCAAAAGAAATTGTTGAGAGATGTCCAGTCTCTCTGTTTCAAGTCAGGAGTGAGCATTCGAGGCACCCTACGTGCACACAGTTTTTTTGTACTACATTTGTGCAGTGATGGCCTGTACACGCTCTCATGATATGCGACACTTATATGAGAGTTGTGTCTGTGTTATCCAACTATTTTCTCTTGTGAGGTCATCAACTCGATTCCGATGAGTGTCGTCAGTTGCCGTACGCAATCGTCCACTCCGAACTCTGTCAGACACATTGAGGTAAGCGCCACCGTTTCCTTCAAAATGGTTCAAATGGCTCTAAGCACTGTGGGACTTACCATCTGAGGTCATCAGTCCCCTGGACTTAGAACTACTTAACCTAACTAACCTAAGGACATCACACACATCCATGCCCGAGGCAGGATTCAAACCTGCGACCGTAGCAGCAGGGCGGCTCCGGATTGAAGCGCCTAGAACAGCTCGGTCACAGCGGCCGGCTCCGTTTCCTTCATTGCGAGCACGAACAACCCGAAGTCACACATTACTGATGTCGATACAATCATTACCACACACAGCTTTCATTCTTCTATGGGTTTCAATTGGAGGCACTTTTTCTGCCGCTAGAAACCCGATTACAGCATACAGTTTCTCACGCACCGACATAGTTACGTTACACACCGCCTTGTTACACGCTACAACTCATAGTCGTCTACCGCGCGACTGCTACGGTCGCAGGTTCGAATCCTGCCTCGGGCATGGATGTGTGTGATGTCCTTAGGTTAGTTAGGTTTAAGTAGTTCTAAGTTCTAGGGGACTGATGACCACAGATGTTAAGTCCCATAGTGCTCAGAGCCATTTGAACCATTTTTTTTTCACAGTCGTCTAGCGGCTGAGGTTTGCAACCCGCATCAGCGAAGCGGAAAACTCAGACGAGTAATATGCATGACGTGTAATATCTCAATCGACATTGAGAAAAAAAAAAATCGGAGGCATTATTTTTCAGCACGCTCTCATATTTCAGTGCTACACCATGTGCAAATAATTGTGTTACTGGAGTCATAGCCAACAGAACTTCACGTGCCGATAAAACCAAACTTGTCGTCCATCAAAATGCGGAACGGAAATGATGCATTCTGTGATGAGTATCTGGACGAAGTCCATGCATACTAAAGTATAGATTGCTTCAGTGTAATACACAACTCACTGTAAACAGTGTGGTAACAAACATGATAATGTCATAGCAGTGGATGGGGCGTTGGACTTGTAACGGGACGTCCTCCTCTAACATTACTTTTCCTCAATAGTAGTTGTCGATACCACCATTATTTTTCGAATTTTGAGCAGGCCAATATTGTCTCAGTTGCTTTCCTGAAAGCTTTCATACAATTTTATACACAATATGTTATATTTGAAGCTAAAATTTATTGAAAGGAATTACTTTATAAACTATTTTAGTTTCGATATTATAATCGATAAGTACTAGTTCTGGATGTAAAGTTAAAATTACTTTTTTTAAAACATTTGAAATTACGAATTATTTGCATACTTAAAATTTCTATTATTAAGTGCACAACCCTGTACTGTTTACTATGTTTATTTCTGGATTCATTTATCAAATAATAATCGAAATTAATAATCTAACGAAAAGTAGTAGGAATTCATTTGTTAAGAAACGTTGTAAACCCTTTGGAAGATTGTTCTTTCCGCAGAGTGTGAGAGTCGTAAGCTTGCCTCTGATGTGATCAAACGTATTTTTGTATAATAGTGCGAACAATGTAATTTCGGCTTTGTTAACGTGAAAAATCAATATACCGTATGATATACTAATACGTGAGAAAATCAGTAGTAAATATATGTACGTAAAAAATTCTGCAACAACCATCTTCCAATTTATTTAGTTCAAACCAACCGTGAGGACCTGAAGTTAGATTTTCAGCTTCAAGAATCAGACCACTAGAAAAAAGAACTGCAGCCATCTCAACGCGACAAGCTACGTAAACTTGAAAGTTTATTATAATCTTAGCTCCTCTCAAATCTTCATAAAGGACCTTGCTTATTAGTTACTTGGGCTGGGCATTGTTTAATGTGGACAATAGATGGAAGAGGGAAGGAGGGGGGAGATTACAAACTAAACAAAATTTTGCAGATCACCATAGGTCGTAAATCCACCGTTGTGGAGCTAAGACCGTAAAACGAAAGCCTACCAGCAACGAGAGCACAAAAGTTTGTCCGTTAAGCGGACGTGTCTAGATGTGTCTAGCAGCGCATATTTGTCCAAATATGCTGATTCTGTGTTATACTTACTAACCGAAAAAGTTAATATCTACATGGTACTTTTAGAGTAGTTGATTTAATAGTCTAGTTATACTCCGTAAGCAACACCAAGCAATTCGTGTCTTACCAGCTATGAACAGGAATTTAAAGTTTTCCTAGCTCTTTGACTGTTTCAGCTGAAATCATTATCTTGAGTTAACTGAATTGGTAACTGCACCCTCTAGCATAACACGTATTAGCTTGGATCAGTTTAGATGGACACACTACCGCAGGCTCGTCATTGATTGGCTGTCGTTCAATGGCCATTTCCCCATAACAGCACATTTCCGGCAGATGGTTTTCTGGAAAATGTGGACTAATTCTATATCCTCTGCCCTGCTCTGACCTTATTATCAGGTTTCTATCTGTCCGCCCTATATAGCGCTAGTTTATGTTGCTTTTCTAAAGCATTGTACAGGGTAATTATAAAGTCTGAAAGTTGCTTGTTAAACAGCACTTTCATTTCATTCGCAATTTTGCTTTCATTAAATAGTAAAACCATCTTTGCCTACATTTCACAGAGATGTCCTGTAATTGCTATTGGTACATCATACAAGCTCTTTGTGCTATATTTTGTGGTACATTGCTGTTTATGAGCTTTTTACCTTTGGCGAGTTCTACTTGGTTCGGCCAATCAGGGGGGAGAGGGGCTTAGCGGGCCACGAGGCGGACAAAGTTTGAATAGACTAGATGAGTGTTTTGGATGCAACGACCACTAGTTTTAAGCTGATCGGAGTTGACGGTTGCAGATTTGGTGAGATCGTTATACTTGTGATTCTTGAAGTTTTTCCAGCCTACTGAATATTCTATGCGGTTTCAGGATTGCTGCCGGATCATGTTGACTTCTTGCCACAATATTTCGGTTGGCAACCGTCCAGCCATCTTCAGTCACTGGCTAGTGCCGGACACTCACCTGAAGATAGGTGGACGGTTGTCAGCCGAAATATTTGGGTAAAAAGTCAACATGATCCGACTGCAATCCCGAAATCTCATAGAATATCGTTACAGTTATTTACAGTGATTACTAATACACAACGTTTAAGATACTTCAGTTGGAGATATTAGTATTTGCACATTTAAATTGCTGTCATTTCCAATGCCAGTTTGGTGACGAAATGTGAGTGTGGACTTGTATTCAAAGACTTAGAGATTGATTACTTTTCGTAATCCCGAAGCTGATTACAGTGCTATGTCGTTGTTAATCAATCTAAGCCTTACGCACTCAATTTAGTCACCCTCTCCCGCCCTTCAGGATACTTAATGCACTGTTGGAATACGCGTTTAGATAACTTTTGTTTCCGTGATTACTGGAACTCCAGTTCATGTCCACATGTCTTCTTAAATCCAGGTAGTGTATATCTATTGTTTGATTCCTTTGAGGTTAATATAGTGTGTTAATTCAACATTGTTGTTACTCAATTATGCACTCCTCAACCATTTCATTAATTTTCATGCATGAAACTGAAGAACATGTCGCGACGCCATCTTCCCCAAGATGACGTTGCCAATATTCCCTTTATCCATTCAGTGATTGTCCATGAAATAAATATTGAAAAGGTTCAGTCATATTCAGTTTCTCCCACGAACTAGTAATAAATATCCCACTCTCTTCACGTGCAATTTCCAGGATTTGAAAGGATAGTTTTTCCGATGATTCTGGGACGGAGCTTTGCCGTGTCATCTTTTTGTGATGTTCCCAAGCAACCATTTGTGCAGAATATGGTGTTTTGAGTTTTTGCAATAGCATGTCTCTTTTTTGTTCTTGGTCGTCGTTATTATTTAATCACTGTAACGAAGCACTTTCTATGCTGAATGATTTTGAGATTAAAGTATTATGATTACAATGAAGCGAAATCATCCCACAGTCCTGAGTTTAGATAGAAGCTAACCACATTACACTCTATAATTTCGAGAGGTTTTCGAGACTGATCAAACAGGTTTTGATGTTCATTAGTACAAGCTATACATATCAATTTTCCATCGCGTGGAATTTCTGTGTGTGCTACAGTGTTCACCTCTTCTGGTTATTTCGCAGTCCGATAATGTTTTAGAGTTGGTTCTTGGGTCACGAATATTCATATAAAAGAGCATACCTTCAATTAGTAGGTACTTAGTCTAACTATTCATGGATAACAGAACAATCTAAGACAGTACACAACATAGAAGTCCATGACGCTGCTAAAAAATCGGTATAGATAAATGGCGAAGAACAACGAAAGAAGTGATTTAATATGGGAAATACAAACTCTCAACAGTTTTTTTTTTTTTTTTTTTTTTTTTTTTTTTTTGCAATATGTATGAATGTTCTATGCGTCCACACATCGTTTCGTGGCCCACATCTAATCGGTAGTCCAATCCTGCTCATATCCGACCCAGAGTGTCGGCAAGAGCAGGTGCGGTGTCTTAAGTCTTGGAGGTACTATGGTAGAAGTGGAACGTAAACGCTATCATCGATGTAACCCTGCAAGAAAAAACCGCAAAGAGTCCGTTCCAAAATGCTTTTTATACCTGGTCCACCGCCATTTACGGCAACTTCATTCGGTGGCGCCATTGTTGGCGGTTTTAAAAACTAATTTGCTGGCACCACGTAAAAAATAAATAAATAAATAAATAAAAAAGTTTGAGAGTTTGTTCTGACTTTCTGGCACCACGTTGACGAAATCTTTGTGAGTTTGTTTTTCACATTCTGTTTCATTTGTTACGTTACGTTTAGCCGTCTACCTGTATCTATTTTTTTTAATTTTTCGTGAACTTTATACTTACAATGTATTACGAAAATCATACTATTTACGTAAAGCGAAACTGAATTCTTAGGCAGAAAAATTTCAAATCGTGCTAGCTGTGTAATAGGTTGGTTTATTATTTTTCAAAATCAGAAGATGGGTAATATCTACTTGAAGTCAGTCTAACAACCCTACCACAACAAAGGTCAAAAATTAATTATGATTGTAGTGTTGCTCACGCTGCTTTAATAGTGCATATTCCGGCAACAAAGTTATATTATGTGGCAGGTGTCATTAGAGCACAGTTAATAAAGTCATTTCTTGAAATAATGGATAAACTAGGCACTCATCTTTTCGTGTTTCCCACACTGGTCTCGTTGTGAACTCATGGCTCAATCGTCGAAAATCTAGGTAGTGATGATTCCAAGCTCGGATGCAAAGAGGCCTAGGTGTTATTCTGCGATATTCAAAAGTTTTATAGATGTGTTTCATAAACCATTCTTGAAGATTAAACTTTTGCAAGTTAGGACAATGGTGATGTAAAAAAGTAATCAGCACTCCGAATTTAAGTTACACTTCTTTTTTATTACTTTTGTTGCAATATCACGTAACTCTTTCCAAAACATCACTTCACAATATAAAACATACTTGAAAATATCTTCCTCACTGTTAAAGTTCACATTTCATAAACCGACTACAATTTGCGTCTTTTTAACATGACTACCAAAGCTTGACTCTCTAATAATCGCTTACGTGCCCAAAAATCAGAGTTACAATTACGTCAAAGATCATAGTGACAAAAAAAGAATATACATAAGAATAATATCATTGCAATATATACATATCGATGTATCGAAACACCTCTACATTAATGAAATCAAATCTGAATGTTGTCACAGAAATATGTTAACTATTTTACAGAAACACAGTAGAATATTGCTGGTATGGAGAGGTTTAGGTGAGGTGCCGTAATGGTTACGTAATTCAAGTAACATTACATCGGTTATCAAACGTTAAAAAGTCTGTATCAACGGGAGACTGGTTTCCGTTTTGTTTAGTTTCAAACTATCGCCAAAGAATATTTCAGAGAAAGCTTCAGATGTTCAAATGACAGCCCAGCAGACGTGAGTCATTACAAATGATCGTCCAGATTTCACAAAGGACAACAGGGTGATAGGTCCCGTGCCCGTTCCTCACACTCGTAGTGTCCTGCTGCGAAATCCGGATATCTCATTATGTTTAGCGCAGTGGCTATAATAACAGCAAACCGATGAAGCAAAGCATTCATAATTGACCAAATGGCTTAACCCTAAGCTATTCTCGAGTATTCATTGCATGATTGCGTTAAGCGAACATTTACATGTCGTTCTGGTATACGGGCGGGAGCACGGATTACCAAGTGAATGGGCAGGACGCGGCTGTGTGAAGAGGCCCGGGGGCTACCCCAGGGCGAAACAGATGCGCCACAGGGCTGTCCAAGCGCCACGGCGCGCTGCCGCCTCCTGGCTAGACGGTGTCACACGTGGCCAAACGATTCATTTTCAATTAGACACCAAGAATAGTTGGATTCCGTAGAGATGTTGGAACACGTGAGGCAATACTGACCCTACGACTTATCTTAGAAGAAAGATCAAGGAAAGGCAAACCTACGTTTCCAGCATTTGTAGACTTAGAGAAAGCTTTTGACAATACTCTCTTTCAAATTCTGAAGCTGGCAAGGGTAAAATACAGGGATCGAAAGGCTATTTACAATTTGTACAGAAACCAGATGGCAGTTATAAGAGTCGAGGGGCATGAAAGGGAAGCAGTGGTTGGGAAGGGAGTGAGACAGGGTTGTAGCCTCACCCCGATGCTATTCAATCTGTATATTGAGCAAGCAGTAAAGGAAACAAAAGAAAAGTTTGGAGTAGGTATTAAAATCCATAGAAAAGAAATAATAACTTTGAGGTCTGCCGATGACATTGTAATTCTGTCAGAGACAGCAAAGGACTTGGAAGAGCAGTTCAACGGAATGGACAGTGTCTTGAAAGGAGGGTATAAGATGAAAATCAACAAAAGCTAAACGAGGATAATGGAATGTAGTCGAATTAAGTCGGGTGATGCTGAGGGAATTAGATTAGGAAATGAGACACTTAAAGTAGTAAAGGAACATAATAACTGATGATGGTCGAAGTAGAGAGGATATAAAATGTAGACTGGCAATGGCAAGGAAAGTGTTTCTGAAGAAGAGAAATTTGTTAACACCGAGTGTTGATTTAAGTGTCAGGAAGTCGTTTCTGAAAGTATTTGTATGGAGTGTAGCCATGTATGGAAGTGAAACATGGACGGTAAATAGTTTGGACAAGAAGAGAATAGAAGCTTTCGAAATGTGGTGCTACAGAAGAATGCTGAAGATTAGATGGGTAGATCACATAACTAATGAGGAGGTTCTGAATAGGATTGGGGAGAAGAGGAGTTTGTGGCACAACTTGACCAGAAGAAGGGATCGGTTGGTAGGACATGTTCTGAGGCATCAAGGGATCACTAATTTAGTATTGGAGGGCAGCGTGGAGGGTAAAAATCGTAGGGGGAGACCAAGAGATGAATACACTAAGCAGATTCAGAAGGATGTAGGTTGCAGTAGGTACTGGGAGATGAAGAAGCTTGCACAGGATAGAGTAGCATGGAGAGCTGCATCAAACCAGTCTCAGGACTGAAGACCACAACAACAAACAACCAAGACCAGTGTGACTTGCAGCCGCTTTCCAGCCACTGTTACAGACAACGCACTCGACATTAACGGCAAGACTTTAGCAGGCAGCTTCTTCACAAACAGTTCTTTCGTACGATTTGTGCTGTTCAGTATGTTCATAAGCGTCTCCTGTTCTACGAGAGAAGGAAATAATGTCACAGTCCGGCGTAAAAGATCATTTTTATGTCAGAAATGTACTTATATTTCTACTTATTCCTCTGTTAGGTTAATGTGCATTGTCCGACGATTGTACAGTGAGGAACTTTCATCTCCGATTTGCGAGTCTGGAGGGTCTGCACATTTTCATCAACGCTAGAGTTTCCAAAATTTTCTGAAGTATCGTTATACTGATTTATCTATACATTAGGTGAATGATATACAGATGCTGACGATATACTGGTTGCAAAAATTGATAATTTAGATATACCAAGTAATCGATGTACCAAATAGGGTGACTCTTATTTGATGGAAAAAAGGTTTTACGTTCGTTGTAGGAAACTGTTATTTACATTTGTTCCGTGAAAAATCTGTCACTATGAAATTACAATGAAATGAATATCCCTAGCTGCATACAGGCGTTGATATAAGTCAACTGGGACAGTTGAAAACGTGTGCCCCGACCGGGACTCGAACCCGGGATCTCCTGCTTGCATGGCAGACGCTCTATCCATCATTTTTTTTTTAATCTCATTTTGTTCGATATCGTTCGTTGCATTTGTTCGGTGCGGACGTCCCATGACACCCGTTCAAGTTCACTGTTGATCCTTTCACTCAGTTTCTTATTACAGAAGGCAGCTAACCCTCTGACCGAACACGCTGAGCTACCGTACCGGCATCCATCTGAGCCACAGAGGATAGTGCGACTGCAGGAACTTACCTCTGACACGCCCCCCGTGTGACTCACATTCCCAACTTATTGTCCCGCACTATATTCATAGTGCCCCTGCCCATTATACTCATTACTCGCGGCTTTTTGCCGCTTCCCGTAAGAATTCGGGCACTGTTAGTGCATCCGCACAGAAGAAGCTGGTTCTTTTTTGCACACCACAGTTAAAGAACATTATTCGGAAGTTCGAACTAACTGGCGATTTGGGAATATCTCCTGGGAAAGGCCGATGGCAAAACTCGCCACAAATCATTGAAGAAGTTACTGTTGCCACGACTGACAAACCAGGACGCAACGTGTGATCTTGAAGCCGTGGACGAGCTGTGTCGCGACATTCCATGGTCCATCGTTGTTTCGAGCAATAGCAGAGCAATCCCTAGTGTGGTTTCAGGCTGTTTTGGATGCAAATGGTCGTCGTATTGAGCAACGTTTGTAACTTGGAACGTTAACATTGTACGCAATTAACAAATGTTGACCTCTCATACGACAGGCTTGTTGGCCGAGCGGTTCTAGGCGCTTCAGTCCGGAACCTCGTGACTGCTACGGTCGCAGGTTCGAAACCTGTCTCGGGCATGGATGTGTATGATGTCCTTAGGCTAGTTAGGGTTCAAAATGGCTCTGAGCACTATGGGACTCAACTGCTGAGGTCATTAGTCCCCTAGAACTTAGAACTAGTTAAACCTAACTAACCTAAGGACATCACAAACATCCATGCCCTAGGCAGGATTCGAACCTGCGACCGTAGCGGTCTTGCGGTTCCAGACTGCAGCGCCTTTAACCGCACGGCCACTTCGGCCGGCAGGCTAGTTAGGTTTAAGTAGTTCTAATTTCTAGGGGACTGATGACCTCAGATGTTCTGTCTGTCACAGTTGTTAGATCGGTTACTGCTGCTACAATGGCAGGTTATCAAGATTTAAGTGAGTTTGAACGTGGTGTTATAGTCGGCGCAGTAGCGATGGGACGTAACTTCTCCAAGGTATCGATGAAGTGGGGATTTTCCGGTACGACCATTTCACGAGTGTACCGTGAATATCAGGAATCCGGTAAAACACCAAATCTCCGACATCACTGCGGCCGGAAAAAGATCCTGCAAGGACGGGAGCAACGACGACTGAAGAGAATCGTTCAACGTGGCAGAAGTGCAACCCTTCCGCAAATTTCAATGCTGGGCCATCACCAAGTGTCAGCGTGCGAACCATTCAACGAAACATCATCCTTATGGGTTTTCGAAGCCGAAGGCCCACTTGATGACTGCATGACATAAAGCCTTACACCTCGCCTGGTCCCGTCAACACCGACATTAGACTGTTGATGACTGGAAACATGTTGCCTTGTTGGACGAGTCACGTTTCAAATTTTAGCGAGTGGATGGACGTGTAAGGGTATGGAGACAACCTAGAGAATCCACGGACCCTGCATGTCAACAGGGGATTTTTCAAGTTAGTTTAGGCTCTGTAATGGTGTGGGACGTCTGCAGTTGGAGTGATATGGGACCCCTGGTACGTCTAGATACGACTGTGACAGGTGACAAGAACGTAAGCATCCTATGTGATCATCTGCATCCATTCGTATCCATTGTGCATTCCGACGGTCTTAGGCAATTCCAGCAGGACTACGGGACACCCCACACGTCCAGAATTACTACAGAGTGGCTCCAGGGCCACATCTGCTGGCCACCAAACTTCCCAGACATGAACGTTATTTAGTATATCTGGGATGCCTTACAACGTGTTGTTCAGAACAGATCTCCACTCCCTCGTAGTCTTATGGATTTATGGACAACATTGCAGGATTCATAGTGTAAGTTCCCTCCAGCACTACTTCAGACATTAGTCAAGTCCATGCGACGTCGTGTTGCGGCACTTCTGCGTGCTCGCGGGGGCACTACACGATATTGGGCAGGTGTTCCAATTTCTTTGGCTCTTCAGCGTATATTTTTCCTGCTTTTGGTGGATGGCCACAGACTTTGACACATTGTTTTGATTGCTGATTCGTTTCAGGCGTGAAGTGGCGAAACCACGTCTCGTTCACAAATAGAAATCGAAGATCGAAATCAGTTGGATCCTTTTTACAACCGTTCAAACTTTAACGAATATTCCCGTTTGGTTTTGGCCAACAGCCGGCCGCTGTGGCCGAGCGGTTCTAGGCGCTTTTCGAATCATGTATCGGGCGTGGATGTGTGTGATGTCCTTAGGTTAGTTAGGTTTAAGTAGTTCTAAGTCTAGGGGACTGATGACCTCAGATGTTAAGTCCCATAGTGCTTAGAGCCATTTGAACTTTTTTTTTTTTTTTTTTTTTTGCCAACACTCAAAACATATGCGGACCCATCTTCTTGCTCACTTTCTTTCTTTGTTAATTTACCGAACTCTTTCGTTTGATACGCCCATAGTGCAAGCTGTTCTACTACCAATATGTGCTAATTGTCGAATACCATATTGTGCACTTTCTCTGTTTTCTTAGATTTATGGTTGAAGATGGCGGAAGTCCTTAACGTGAATAACAATCAGCGAACTCAGCCATCCGTTTATTACCTGTTGAAACTGAAGAAGCAGATTCTCTATAAGTTTTCACCAATGCCGCATGTATTTCTGTAAGCGGTAAACCAACTAAAACATAGCGTTTCCAGACGGCAGTGTATTTCAGTTTATTCATTTGAACGAATCGCATACAACGCAACTACGTTGGAAAATAGTGTTTCTTCGTTACCAACACAATCTCTGTGTCAGGTCCTGGAGTTCTTTTCGGGTTCTAATAACTTATGTTGATTACTATCCGAAAGTTTCTCTCAATCACACAATTCAGTCAGTAATTTATGGTTTTTTTGTGACAACGTGGTGATCTGAGTGAATGCTGGTCATGCCCATGTGATTGTTGACAGCTTTATGTTTTTAGGAGAGCTCATCAAATGGTCCCTTGTTTGTAAATAAGGAAATCGTTTTACACATATTCGATTTACCCTACCTGTGATATTCTCGGTATCGGTTATAGACCGAGTTACAGAAGAACGTCTCCTGCCACTTCTGTTGCCTATATTACCGTCCCCATGACCCCTCGTATGGTTGTCATTCCCTTCGTTATCGAGATCAATAGCGGTGACTGAAATAAAATTTATACTGAATACTAAGAAGATGAGGATACGCAAATGACTCGCCCCTCATATTACCTGTAGACACCGAGAAAGACTACGACCATGTATGGCATATTGGTCTCCTTTTCTAACTTCACTGATGTGGGCGCTAGTCGGTCACGTCCTCCTAATTGCATCCTTTACAGCAAACC
Source organism: Schistocerca nitens (assembly GCF_023898315.1). Lineage (NCBI taxonomy): Eukaryota > Metazoa > Arthropoda > Insecta > Orthoptera > Acrididae > Schistocerca > Schistocerca nitens. Next base: position 257,388,838 of record NC_064616.1, on the reverse strand, counting down.
ATCCATTCTATTTAACAATAAACAACACTCGCTCCCGCCTTTTTCTTCTCAACTGCATGATCCGTCCAGTCACACCACTCGATGTTCCTAAACCATCTTCTCCCATATTTTTATTGCTGCCACATCATCCATCATCATCCCAACGATCCCTCCAACTACACCTCAATAACTTGACCTTGGAAGTTGCCTGTAGCATACGTAAACTCTCAGAGTCCCATCTTTTCCGCGTCTGCTAACCCGCGAACACTTTTGCTAAGGTAATCTGTGCTCACTAATCGATGTCTGAGGTGAAGACAGACATTACTGAGTCGAGTTGGGCAGTTTAAGCTAGTTCCTTGGCGAGCTGCGTGTTTCGGTCAAGAAGGGATCAGCGCGTTCTATGCCAGTGCAACGTGTTCGGATTCGGATGGGACGTCGCGAATCTTGCCTTTTTCTTGGGTTGTCGCTTGTCTTCATAAATGTACTCCGAATTTCAAAATTACAATAGCACTTACCACCTCCTGGTGTAACCAGTTGTATCTCTCCATTAATCCTGCGAGAACCAGTCCATCACTCTCAAATTCACCTCATTATAATAACTTGGACCAGTACTTCGTCAAAAGCTGACACGGAACCCCCACATAATAGCCATCCAAAAGGAAGCCCACAAGAGACAAAAACTATTAAAACAACTGACTAACTAAATATGACACTAATATTACATATCCACAAGACTCTCACCCGCCCCATCTTCACCTCTGTAGATGTTGTGTGGATCTCCGCGTGTTCAGTCTGCTTTCGGCTGCGGTGGGCCGAGGACGTCCGCTGCGCCCCGCCGTGCGCGACCGTGAGCGCTTGCTTGTGTTTACCTTCTCGCGGCGCGAGTTGTATTTGTTCCAAGTTCAGTGCGACTATGGCACACACATGGCGCCACGATACGATCAAAATTACCTTCCAACCAGATCACGCGCGTCCTCGAGCCTATGAAACAGAACAGTTCATACGCGACGATCTACGTTTAGATCCAGCGACTGTCGCCGGAATACATGTTTCTATAACGGCGAGCGTTGCTTATGTTAAAATGACCAGTGCAGAGGTCTGCGCGACAGTGTTGTCTAAATACGCGAATTCACTCAGATTCAAACATTCTGACGGGCATATCGGTGCAGCGACCGTGGATCGTGCAGGCATGGGCCTGAGGACTGTAAAGGTTTTTGAGCTCCCCTTCGAGATCCCAGAGGAAGTTGTCAAGGACGCCTTCCGACCATATGGCAATGTCATCAGCCACGTTGCAGAAAAGTGGCAAACTTTTTCGACGTATAAGGTCTACACTGGTGTGCGCCAAATTAAACTTGAGCTCAAGAAACACGTGCCGTCCTATTTGAACATCGGTGGTTGTCGTGCAATCATAATGTACGACGGTCAACCGCGTACCTGTTCCGGATGTGGGTAGGAAGGCCATGTTCGATCGAGCTGCTTACAACGTAGAATTACGCAGACACCAGTGGGAGACTCCGTTTCCCCGACGGGGACGACAATCCTTCCCCTCACGTACGCTCAGACGACGATGCGCACCATAGATGAGGACGAAACGGGCGATCGGGCACACCTATCGACGTCAGAAGGACCGGGAGGAAGAGGAAAGACCCCCGATGCCAATCCAGATCTCGCACCCTCCACAGCAATAACAGCAGCAACAGTCCCAGGGAATCCAGACGCAACATAACATTCAGGACGAGATGGACGTGGACGCCAACATTGTCCCGAACGCGGCTTTCCTAGCGGAAGGTGATACGACGCTGGATTGCCTCCCACATTCGGATACGAATGTCCACGTTTGAAAGCAACGTTCGCCTCGACGACGCAAGCGACATCGGCGGACCCCTTATGACAATTGCCTCCTACACACGGCCGGTCAAGAAGGTGACATCTCGTCAGACGGCATGGATGCTGCGCCTGCTGACGATTTAATAGTGTAGACGGTTCGCTTGCCCATACTACGAGTGCCCAGTTACTTCTTGCACCACAGATGCAGCAGGTCGCGTCGATGGATGGCGCTCCGTCTACCTCTTCCAAAGGCGACGTTGGTGAGAGAGATTTAGGTGCCGATCAGCTACACAGCATCGCGTTGCACCCACTGTGGTCGGACGATGTGGAGGAACTTCATGGAGAGGGCGCGGGTGACACGGGAGGGGATGGCATTGGGGATGCCACTCCTAGCGTGAAAGACTCATAATCTGTGACGGGTTCGGTGCGTTCGGCATCTCTTGCGGTTATTTTCAATTGCCATGGCGTCTACCCTCGGTGAAGAGGCTAGGCAGCACACCTTTCGCCTTGCCACAATCAATATCAATGCGATAAGGGCACCACACATACTGACAATGCTACAACGCATGCTCGATGCGGCGGACATCGACGTGGCCCTCTTACAGGAAGTATGTGTCGCTAGTTTCCCTGACTTCTAAGGATATACAGCCCACATCTCCAACGCCTCTTCTACCGATTGTGGTGTGGCTGTCCTGCTATGGGAAGGCTTGGCGGCTACGGACGTACTGTAGCTACCGAGTGCAAGAGCCATGGCCGTAACTGTCAACGGTGTACGACTCATCAATGTATATGCCCCTACAGGATCAGGGAGACGGAGAGATCGGGGCCGCTTTTTTTCGGAAGATATTACGCGTCTCTTTATGGGCCGCATAGACGATATGGTGATCGGAGGAGACTTTAACTGTACTTTATCTCCGTCTGATCAGCAGCCACATCACGTCCCGTGTGCGGAATTGGAAATGCTAGTGAGTGACCTCCACCTGCTCGACACGTGGCGCCACATCCATGGCCCAGCTCCTGGTTACACCCATTATACAAGTCATTCGTCAAGTCAGTTAGACAGGATTTACGTCACAAGCACCCTTTCGACGACGACGAGAGGAGCATAGCTCTGGCCCACTGCATTCACCGACCACACAGCCTATATTTGCACCATTGCCCTCCAACCTGCACGTGTGTGGCGCAGTAGGCCGCCAGGAAACTGAACGTCACCCATCTGGACGAGCCGGCATGTAAAGGTGCTATCGAAGAGTCGTGGAATGCGTCCTTACAGCGTCGTGGTCGTTACCGATCGACCCTCAGTTGTTGGATTGAATGTGTAGGCGCACCTTCAAGGCTTACGGCCTGGATGCGGCGGCATGGAGGAGGAGCACGGAAAACTTTTATTACACCTACGGGAATGTCTTGCTATGGAGCCCTCACCTGACAGGCAGATCATAGTCAATCGCCCGAAAGCGCAGCTCGTCTCCTTCGCACGCCATCATTTACAGGGCGCTGTTATACGGTCGCGTGCTCCAGACATGATACAATCAGAAAGGCCATCTATGCACCACGTGCTCTTAGAGCGCAGGAGGCGCCGTAGGGCGCTGGTAACCTACATGGTAACGGACGACGGTCGACACGTGGTAGAACAATCAGATATAGCAGAAGCCTTCTATGGGCATTACGCTCACATTTATTCAGTAGTGCTGCCTGGTATGGCGACGGTAGACACCGTTTCAGCACATGTCCACGGCACAGTTCCACCAGACGTGGTACCGACTTTACTAGGAGACGTGACAGAAGAGGAAGTGCTCGACGCCATTGGTAAAGGTGCTCCCCATAAATAACCAGGAATCGTCTGATTACCATTATAGTTCTATCGAGCCTTTAAACAACTGTTGGTATCGCGTTCTGTTGAAATTTGTCAGGAATTGATGTCCCCGGGTATACCGTTGCCTGCACGGTTCTTGGAAGGACTGATTTTACCCATCCATGGAATCATGTCCGCGATTATAGCCCGCCCTTAACGTTACTGAACAGCGACTTCAAGATCTTTTCGAGGCTGCTATCAGAACGTATTCGCGGCACACTATTGCACGTCCTATCCAGCGATCAGACGTCCTTGGGCGGACCCAACAACGTCAGAACTGCGTTATGTCGTTACAGAGATCTCATCTCCCTTTTACGGGAGAGACGTTTGCCGGCAGCCCTGGCGTCTATCGACTTTAGCCAGGCTTTTGACTGTGTTGGCCACACTTTCCTCAGGGCCGTTCTACGGCGCATGGAATACCCCGACCCCTTTATCACAGTGTTGACACGCCTTCTGCATGGTGCCATTTCTCGAGTTCCTGTTAATGGAAGAATGACGGCACCCATGCCGATCCGCCGATCAGTACGACAGGGATGTCCATTATCTACATTGTTATTTGCATTGGCCTTAGAACCTTTGTTGTGTGGCCTCCGAGACAGGCTCACTGGGATACAGTTTGGCGGCTCCATCTATCGCTGCACCGCATATGCGGATGATTTGATGATCGTCATAGGTGGAGCTGACGATGTGGCGGCGGCTTTGGACTGGATTGCAACCTACGGTACAGCTTCTGGTAGCCAAATCAACGTTCACAAGTCCGTTGCCTTGACCATCGTGATTGGGCTACCTCAGAAACACATTGCCCCCTTACGCTTCAGTGATAATGTCCGCTGCTTGGGCTTAGATGTCATGATCGACATGCGACGCGCGACGACGCTCAATTATCGACACCTTCTTAACCAAATTCGGGCCGTAATTGCAAATCAGCGCTTGCGATAACTCAACATCGTTCAGGGGGCGCATTATGCCAATGTATACCTTGAGTCCCGCATACTGCATGTCGCCCAAACGCTACCCATTCCGAACTCCTTGGCGCATAGCATTATAGCAGCGCTGGGATACTTCGTCAGCGCTGGTATGTTACTGAAGATCAGATACGTATCTCTTACCCTCCCGAAGGAAAAATGTGGTCTCGGCCTAGTTAACGTCCATGACAGGGCCATTGCCCTCTACGTTAGCTCGCATTTATTTCTGCTGCGTCGTTGTCCTACAAGCTTCACGACGGCGCTACGACTAAGAGCGCCGGTGCCGCTGGAGGACATCCCAGCGCCCCTCCTTTATATAGGACGTTTCTATTTAAAACAAAGTTATTCCAGTGTAGTGCTCACGACACCACGAATGGCCACAACTCGAGACCTATGTCACGACATGCTGCAACGCCGCTCCCTAAATGTGGTCGAACTAAAATATCCTGATGTACGGTGGCGCGTAGTGTGGAAGACAGTGCACGATGCCATGCTTGATTCCGATGTTGTTTCCCAGTCGGAAGTAATCGTCAATGGGAAGCTAGTGACGCAAGAACGTCTCTACAATAGCCACATGGCAGAACCTCCCAATTGTGTGGGTTGTAATTCAGTGGATTCTGACGAGCACCGCCCCAGCTGTGGAGAGGCGGAACCGGTTTGGCACCTAGTGCGGCAGATGCTGGCTTACCTCTTGCGCGTTAGGCCGGACCATATATCTGCACGAACGTTATTGTTTCCGGATGAGACATTTTACCCCAAGACTCGGACCGTCACCTTGATACGTGGGCATGTGGTCCATTACCTCTATCGTGACGAATACAAGAATTTACTTGACTTCTGGCTCTATTTGCAAGAAAGACATCATGCTATTGCCGTGAATACCAGATATCGACAATGTTTCGCAAACTACCTATGGAGTGCCTTTCACAGCCCGCCGTGTAGTTGGAATGTTCCGGGCAGTGGTAGATGAGGTCAGAACGAACTGCAAACGATCGTACATTGAATTATCTTTGTCAGTGGGCGCAGTCGCTGGGAAGCCTAACTACGAAGTGCTGGCTTTATTTTCATGTTATTTATGTTTACTATCTTCGATGGTGTATTCATTCTGTTTTAGTTTTCCAGGCTTGATTAACTATGACTCTTCGCACATTGATATCTATATAAATAAAAAATAGAAAAAAAAAAAACAAAAAAGTGGTTAGCGTTGTTGCCTCTGGATCACGGGGTCCCGGGTTCGATTCCCGGCTGGGTCGGGGATTTTCCCCGCCAGTGGACTGGGTGTTTTTGTTGTCCTCCTCATTTCATCATCATTCTCGAAAATGGTGACACAGGACTATGAAAAGATTGGAAATTTGTACAGGCGCTGATAACCGCATCGCTGAGCGCCCCACAAATCAAACATCATCATCCTTCCGTTTGCCCTCCACTAACAGTACCTCGTACCAGTTGACAGTCAGCAAATCTAATTAAACAGACGAAATACCTTCTTCAGTTACAAAAAAATCTAAGCGAAGTAGTCCACTGTAGCCTCCACCTTTGCAAAACCTGCCTTGCTGCGTCTCCTCTGACACCATATCCCACCTTCGTTACATCTTCACCTTCCTGTCCCAGGAAAAATTCAACTCTCTCCATCTCCAAGACTATGAAATTTACCCATCCTATTAGCTACAACCTGTCCTACTTCATCGATTCCCAATTAAGGCTCCATTCCACCCTCATCTTGTGTCACAGCAATCCTATTACCCACCTTTCACCACATGCAAAGAAGTCGGCGAAAATCCCTGATAGCTGCAGTGGACTTGGCGCAGTTGCTTAATGTGTCTGTCCCAACCAATCACATACAGAAATACTGTATACGTCTCTATGGCAATGTCTTAAAGCAGTCGCAGCTCTATAGACGACTACTGTTCCAGCCTGCAGCCGTTTGCATTACGCAGATGAAAGCTGGCCACAGCGCTGCAAACTGTCAGTGATCTTCTTTCGCCAGTTCTACTTTACATCCCGTCTCTTGACGCTTCCCAGAAGTCATTCCACATCCTTTCTCATATCACTTCCTTCCCTGTCCCATTTGCAACCTAACCCCCCCCCCTCCTCCGCCCCCACAAATATCAAATGTTACTAGGGGCCACAGCACCATCAATATTATGTTAAGTCAACGCAACATCACAACTATCTCATCAAGTTTAAGGTCATCGATTTTATTCCCACCAATCTATTTTTATTTTTAAAATATTTTCCAACACATGGCAGGTATGATACACAACCAGTAATACACGATGAAGAAACGAACAGTCCAAATATTTCATGAGGGCAATTATATGCTGGGACATTCTGTATGCTCGGTATCCCATGTACCTAATAACATCTAATATTCAGTAAGTCATGTTACTTGCTAGTAACTCCAATTCTGTTAAATGGGGTAATGCTACTTCTAGAGAAATGTACGAAGGTCACTCCAAAAGAAATGCACACTATTTTTTTTAATCCATCTTTTATTCTACATGTTTGAAAGTTTTACAGTGTGTAGATACATCCTTTAGGAACAATATTTTCATTTCTCCACATAATTTCCATCCCTCTCAACTGCTTTACGCCATCTTGGAACCAGCGCCTGTATACCCGCACGGTAAACTTCTGGACCAACTTGTTGGACCCTCTGTTTGGCAGCGTGCACAAGGGAGTCATCATCTTCAAACCTTGTTCCACAAAGAGAGTCTTTCATATTCCCAAAGAGATGATAGTCACATGGAGCCAGGTCAGTACTGTAAGGCGGGTGTTTCAGTGTTGTCCATCCGAGTTTTGTGATCGCTTCCATGGTTTTTTGACTAACATGTGGCCGTGCATTGTCGCGCAACAGCGCTGATGTGGTCGAACACGACTCAGTCGATCTTGAAGTTTCTTCAGTGTTGTCACATATGCATCAGAATTTATGGTGGTTCCACTTGGCATGATGTCCACAAGCAAGGGTCCTTCGGAATCGAAAAACACCGCAGCCATAACTTTTCCAGCAGAAGGTGTAGTTTTGAATTTTTTCTTGGGTGAATTTGCATGATGCCACTCCATTGATAGTCTCTTCGTCTCTGGTGAAAAATGATGGAGCCATGTTTCATCACCTGTCACAATTCTTCCAAGCAATTCATCTCCACCATTCTTGTACTGTTCCAAAAGTTCGCTGCATACCGTTTTTCTTGTTTCTATGTGAGCCACTGTCAACATCCTGGGAACCCACCTGACACAAACCTTTTTTAACGCCAACACTTTCAATATTCTGCAAACACTTCCTTCCCCTATCCCAACGTAGCGTGACAATTCGTTCACTGTGATGCGTCTGTCAGCAGTCACCAATTCGTTAACTCTCTGCACATTGTCTGGAGTGTGTTCAGTACGAGGCCTGCCGCTGTGAGGACAATCCTCAATATTGCCGTGCCCGCTTTCATCACGTAACTTGCTTGCCCACTGACTAACTGTACTGCGATCGACAGCAGCATCTCCATACACCTTTTTCAACCTCTTGTGAATGTTTCCCACTGTCTCGTTTTCACAGCACAGGAATTCTATGACAGCATGTTGCTTCTGACGAACGTCGAGTGTGGCAGCCATCTTGAAGACATGCTATGACGGCGCCACTCACGGGAATAGGTTAAACTAAGTTTGAAAACAAGCGGAAAGGATGTGTCTACACATTGTAAAACTTTCACACATGGAGAATGAAAACTGTATTTTTACAAAAATAGTGTGCATTTCTTTTGGAGTGACCCTCATACATATTTTTTCTAGGCCAATCTGAAGATGAGTGAATCAAACGAAACGTGTCATTGGTATATAGATAATAAATAGCCTCCAGCAGCCAAGACTGTTCGTTTCTCCATGTTTTTATTTATTTTTAATTGTTTCATTAAAGAGCTGAATACAGGCAACATGGCTGCAGATAGCTCATCACCTTTCCGGGAAAAACTAAATAACAGATAAATAAGAGGAAAACAGATGATGACGATTACATATTTGAACAGGAATAAACATAACCTAAACTTCGCGCCCCACAAACAGATCCTTGTTGCACAGAATCAAAGAACACCTAGATTTGTACCTGGGGAATCCCACTCCACACAGATAGAGCCACGTGGTACAGTGGTTTCTGACACTAACTTGCATTCGTGAGTAGCCAGATTCAATTACCCTCCCACCCATCCAGATTGCTGTTATTCGTGACGGCACAAAATCAATTAAAATGAATGCTGGAAAGGACACGGTTGATTTCTTTCCACAACCTTGTCCAATCAGATCTTCTACACCATATCCAATGATCTCCTGGTCAACAGATCGTTAAAACCCAATTTTCGTTCCTTTTCCCCTCCCCAAAGCCTTATCTATGGCTTTTAAAGAGGTATGATGAACAAATTAGCGACCACTCGTACGTTAAACATGTTCGATGGACCACACACCATGCGAATATGCGGGTCAGTGAAACACTGAGTCTACAGTTCTTCAAAGAGAGTTGTACATCCCTCGGAACATTGGCCTCCTGCCAAAATATGGTATGTGGAGCTCTTTGAAGTAACGGCTGTTAACTCGCATTCTGAAATCTCTGTGATATAGTGATTGATACTCAGATCGCTCTGAGTACGGTACAGTTAATGTCTCATGTTGTGTCTAATGACACTTTAAGCCATGACTTAGCGTTTTCCACTATGCCGCCAAAGAGAGCGGGTTGCCAGTTGACAGCACGGTAGCGTTCTATACATATGCTGCCATCTCTGTGAGACAGATGGAAGCAGAACTTGCCCGAAAAGATAACATGTAGCAAGTCGGTACGGCAGCAAAGTGTTTCATGTGCCCGTGGTAGTCAGGCGTTTTTGGTTTCTGGACAATAGAAGCGAACCCAATGCGGTGCATGCCATAACTCCATCGCACAGCAGGCTGCGTAAGGCCATAGAACTTCGACGATCGTAGCTGTGCGGCATACTACGGCCGCGTGGACGCACTGCGATCATCCATTTCTGTATATGGTCCGTCCGGTCATTCGGTCATTCGGGGAGGGGGGGGGGGGGTGAGCTCTTACCGAGTTTTCTTTGCATATGAAAGTTGTAAATTTACAGTCAAGATCAACGTCTGCCCTGCTAACTGTCCCAATACACTTCCGAAGTATCCTTCATCAGGAACTGTACCCTGGTAAATGCTGATGCAGACAAGATTAAGTCAACACAATAGTAATTCCACTGTTGGTATAAAAAATATCAGAGGAAAGAAGCGTACGTGAAAGCAGCCATAAGATTTTTCCAGCAAGCACCTCACTAGTTGAAACACAAGATGTGGGTCCAAAAGGGAGCGGGGCTTGGAGTCAAAGAAACAGTATTTCCCCCAATTGTATGCTAATATGGCCACAGATTGCAGGCCTGTTCAAAAAAATGGTTCAAATGGCTCTGAGCACTATGGGACTTAACTTCTGAGGTCATCAGTCCCCTAGAACTTAGAACTACTTAAACCTAAGTAACCTAAGGACATCACACACATCCATACCCGAAGCAGGATTCGAACCTGCGACCCTAGAGGTCGCGTGCTTCGAGACTGAAGCGCCTAGAACCGCTTGGCCACTCCGGCCGGCTGCAGGCCTGTGTTTACAGTTCTAGTGCTAACTTGGTGTTGTGTGATGTCCTTAGGTTAGTTAGGTTTAAGTAGTTCTAAGTTCTAGGGGACTGATGACCATAGATGTTAAGTCCCATAGTGCTCAGAGCCATTTGAACCATTTCTGGTGCTAACTAAAGTACTGATGAGTGTGAATTTCGATTATATATTGTGTAATTTATGACGTTGTCAGAGTTGTAAGTTTGCTACTATTACTGTTTACAAATCACTTGCATGACACATGTACTCCTCAAATTTTCTGACAAATCCTTTCAAATGATGTATTTCTCATAATTGAAATTTATCGCAAGTTATGGCAAAGTGATGTATAAGACACTGATGTAAACAAATTATTGATATTATTCTTATATTAATGTATTTTAAATGAATGAAAATCAGTCAGGATACTATGTTACATTCTTGACACTACTCACAAACTGCGCCTTGAAGCACTTTATTTGGAGGTCAACTGTTGGTCAGCTCAAAACCTGTCATCATTAATAAAAAATAGTGATCCATACGGTGTTTCTCATTCATCATACTGAAAGGTGGATGTCTATGACCACTTTCTTCTTTTTTCTTAGGGGTTTTCCTAACAGAGTCGTGTGTGTGTGCTGCACAGATGGGTTTTTCCGTGTGTTGTAATTAGCTGATACAAGAATACGTATGGCGCAACAGTATTTATTTGTTTAATCGCCAGTACCCCTTTTCTTGTACACTCCGCATCTCAGAGTAATCTCTGCAAGTATGAATGTGTGGGTATATGTGCTCGATTCTGTCGGTGAGGGAAACAGAGAGTCTCACATGTTGTCTGGCAGTGCAGTGCCAAGTTCGCTAAGCTTCCCCAGAGACGTCTAGCAAATTGTTTATTTTCGAGTAAGTGTTCTCATTGGCTTCTCTCCGAATCATTGACAATGATAATTACTCCCACACTGTTTGGCAAAACGATTGGTCTTTGCGGTAACCACAATTGCCTGGCTTTTTTAAACGGTTGACAAAGCTTGATTCTCTGCGAATTAGAACGTTTCCCACTCTTCCATCTCAAGGATACATTGGCTGTGCACCCCACTCTTCTTAAATAAAAACAGCGAGCTCCAACGAAAACACCCTTTGGCTGGCCACTCAGGAACTTGGACACTCCAATGGTAAGCATGATTTTCTTTGGACCATCTTATGATACATCTTTGTGTTACAGTTAGTGAGGATAGAAGTAGCAGAGTAGTGGCGGCGCAAGAACACTTTTGATTTCAAATTGATATTCAAATTAATTAAATTAATCAATTAATTCCTCCCTTCCCCCAGACAAAGCGCGGCCCCACACCTGAATAATGTCATGTGTTTTTCACAGCCTGCACATGCGCCCCAGCTCCCTCCCCCCTCCCCCCTCCTCTTCCTTCCTCTCCACCACCCCCAACAAACCCTATTGGCAGGAATATCGAATTTTGGCAGGAATTTCGAATTTTGGATTGAATTTCCAATTTTGGACGTAATTTCTTTGTCCCAGGGCTCTGCCTACATCGCACCCCACCCTCACCCAATAACTGGTGGGAATTTAAAAATATCAGTACCATTTCTGGGTCTCGAACACTAGTCCTCCTGGATGGAAATCCCAAGTGTAACCCCCACCCCCCAACACAATTACACCACCAGACACACTTGGCATTGATGGGAAATTAAAAATAGCAATGCTCTTTCTGCCCTGGTTCTACTGGATGGAAAGCCCATGGGCACCCCCAACAGTTGGAAACTGTCCAGATGCAGGAGAGGAATGTTAGGTTAGTGTACTTTATTTATTTTTGACACAAACATGAAGTAAATATACACTGTGTGATCAAAAGTATCCGGACACCTGGCTGAAAATGACTTACAAGTTCGTGGCGTCCTCCATCGGTAATGCTGGAATTAAGTTTGGTGTTGGCCCTCCCTTAGCCTCGGTGACAGCTTCCAGTCTCGCAGGCATACATTCAATCAGGTGCTGGAAGGTTTCTTGCGGTGGTCTCGCGGTTCTAGGCGCGCAGTCCGGAACCGTGGGACTGCTACGGTCGCAGGTTCGAATCCTGCCTCGGGCATGGATGTGTGTGATGTCCTTAGGTTAGTTAGGTTTAAGTAGTTCTAAGTTCTAGGGGACTGATAACCACAGCAGTTGAGTCCCATAGTGCTCAGAGCCATTTGAACCATTTTTTGAAGGTTTCTTGGTGAATGGCAGCCCATTCTTCACGGAGTGCTGCACTGAAGAGAGGTATCGACATTGCTCGGTGACGCCTGGCACGAAGTCGGCATTCCAAAACATCCCAAAGGTGTTCTATAGGATTTAGGTCAGGACTTCCTGCAGGCCTGTCCATTATAAGGATGTTGTTGACTTGTAACTACTCCGCCACAGGCCGTGCATTATGAACAGGTGCCCGATCGTGTTGAAAGATGCAATCGTCATCTCCGAATTGCTCGTGAACAGTGGGAAGCAAGAAGGTGATTAAAACATCAATGTGGTCGACCGCTGTGGCCGAGCGGTTCTAGGCGTTTCAGTCCTGAACCGCGCTGCTGCTACGGTCGCAGATTCGAATCCTGCCTCGGGCATGGATGCGTGTGAAGTCCTTAGGTTGGTTAGGTTTAAGTAGTTCCAAGTCTAGGGGACTGATGACCTCAGATGTTAAGCCCCATAGTGCTTAGAGCCATCTGAATAGTCTAATGACTACTGTGGTCGCTGATATGGAGTACCTGGCAGTAGGTGGCAGCACAATGTACCTAATATGAAAAACGTATGTTTTGGAGGGTGTCCGGATACTTTTGATCACACAGTGTAGGTCCTAATTACGTAATTACTCATAAAGATTGGACCCAATTACACAACTATATGTGTAGCGCTACACAAGGACAGCCTAAAATCGCAAAACAGCTCAAAAACTGATGTTATCATACAACTGATATTATCCTGCTGGGAAAATTTCCGCAATACCACTCGAAACTAGTGACAGACACACTCAAACTCTACCTTTGACCTACAAGCTGGTGGGAAAAAGGCAGGGCTGTAAGGTACTACCTTTATACTTTTTGGTGGGAAATACTTTCAACTGACGAGATGCTGGTGTTGGACAGAGAGTAGTTGAAAAAGTCTATTACCTGTAAGCATACAGCTGAGGACACTATCTATCGTTGTTTGACGTCAGAGTTTGCTACAGACGCCAGCTCAAAAACCACACTGCAGCCAAGGTAACCGAAGCCAATACACACTACCACAATTAATGGAAAAAATGCATCACAGTTTCAATTACACTTCAAAATTGTCTTGAAAAAACCAGCACTCGTAATGAACAGATACAATGCAACACATGTACTGAGGAAAATCATCGTCCCAAAAGACTGCAGAGCGGAAGATAGTTGAATGTGCGTTCTCATCGATAGGCATGCACAAATTGCCTCCCCTCGCTCCCACCCTCCGTCTACCTTTGGAGGGACGGGGGGGGGGGGGGGACAGGCTTTTTCAAACGGCCAGCTGCTCCGCTGAGCGTCTCGTAGTTTTTCTGCAGACAACAGCTATCCTCTCATGGTCGCTGGCCACACTTGGCGTTCCGTCATACCCCCATGGACGCTAGCCACCTTGAGGCGACGATCCTTAGCCAACACAATAGCATGTACAGTCAGCTAAACAATAGGGGATAAAACGATGGCCACCCCAAGTGCAACTTGTTCGTATCAAATAGCGACACAGCTTCCACATACCGCCTTCCTGGTCAGGGGCGACCACCCACAGACTAGGCATGCTCCCAATGCCTCCAATAGGCCTGTCGTTCTGCGATGGACAACACTTTTATTTAACTTCAACTCTTTCTTGTAATCAGTTAAACATATTTCTCAGAAAAACTGGACCCCTCTGGAACAACAGCGACATTATGGAGAACGCTCCAGATCGCTTTTTCAAACAGCTTGGTGCTCCTGCTCCGCAAAGCAATTTGTGGTTTTTCTGCTGCCTCACTGCCACCCCTCTGCGGTCAGTGGTCTCACTAGGCATTCAGCTACCCTCTGCAGTCGCTTGCGGCACGCACGCTGGCTTGAGGTGACGGCCCTTAGCCAACACAAAAGGGAAATTTAGCAGCACCACCCTGCTCCAAGTCTGTCCAGCGACCACCCCCAGTAGACATGCCCCCCCCCCCCCCCTCGCCCCCAGCAGCCCGCCGTTCTGCGATGGAGAACAATTGTATTTAACACAGTGTGCGATATTTGCAGGGGGGATGGGGGGGATTTCCCCCCCCCCCCCCTCTGCATCAGACCATCCCCTCCTCTGGTTTTAGTTTATGCATCCCAACCTGGGATGTTTATTTCCCACCCACTGGAGTAAAACTTTACATATAATTTAAATTTGTGGAGCCGAACACTGAAAGTTTTTAATAAGTCTTACTATTAATGCTATTAATATGTTTCAGTTTTCTATCATCAGAATAAGTACAGCTTTTCACAAATGTGCCTCTACTTTTTGAATTCCCCTCGTATACCTGTATATAGATGATTTTGTAAATAAGCTTTACCAATAATGTACTTTTAAAGATATAACAAGGGATGGCTTTTCTGATAGTGCATACGCGTGAATAGTGAGTTTCGGCATTAACATCTATTTATAAGTAGCTGTTTAACCATGCGTAACGCCACGGTCCAAGTTAGTAACATATATAATTCTACCAACCCCCTCCCTAAGACATCCCCCCCTCCCCCCACTGGTAAAAGCACAGATCGCCCCCTGATTTAACATCAACGTAACTCTTTCTTGCAATCTGTTAAACGTATTTCTCAGAAAGACTGGACCCCTCTGGAACAACATAGAAACTCCAGAGTACGCTCCAGATGGCTTTTTCAAAAGTTGGCTGCTTGGGAAAGAGGAAACCTTCCGCCAAAAGCGACCGCAGCCTCACATCGGAATGTCTTCAGTGCAATGCGCCATGGCGAGCACATTGCTGGGTGGTCAGCGTTATCGGCGCTGACAAAAACTATGATTACAACAGATTGCGACGCTAGCATCCCTCAGAACAAAATCGTTATAAATCAGAGCTATCCGGACCGCAAGTTGTTTATCTAAAGGGACAGCCGTGATCTCTTAGGGAACTTGGCCACCACGCCATTTCAAGCACTGGGCTGTAGCATTTGCTTTTAACATCAATGCGAATCCTATAATAAAGCCACTATTAAAAAACTGAAAACACAGTTGTGACGACAATAAATGTCCTCTTTCGACGAAAATAGGCGTAGACCATTTTCTTTTAGTTTTACGACGAAAATCGGTCTAGTTTTTACGTTCAGCTGCAACATAGAGCCCGAATCTCGTGGTCGTGCGGTAGCGTTCTCGCTTCCCACGCCCGGGTTCCCGGGTTCGATTCCCGGCGGGGTCAGGGATTTTCTCTGCCTCGTGATGGCTGGGTGTTGTGTGCTGTCCTTAGGTTAGTTAGGTTCAAGTAGTTCTAAGTTCTAGGGGACTGATGACCATAGATGTTAAGTCCCATAGAGCTCAGAGCCATTTGAACCATTTTTTTGCAAGATAGAATTCGCATCTCATTATTTCTCCACATCCAGCAAAGTGCGCCGCCGCCGATCACAGATGATCAAGTGTGTATTACGAACATTTCAGACACGTGAAATATCGTTAGGGAATTCAATCTTTCATGCCATTAGCTCACATGACGGAAACAAAACACAATCATTTACCGTTCAACAACAACACACTATAATTCGAGGACATAGCTGTTCTGTACACTTGGCAGGTCTCATTTTACCATTGCGTTGCTATATCACACAGGCATTTACGAAACAAGTCGTGAGAGTCTGTCTTGTAATAGAACCTCCTATAATATTTTACTACGCGTCTCTTCCATTATGGACTCGCATTCGGGAGGACGACGGTTCAATCCTGCGTCCGACCATCCTGATTTAGGTTTTCCGTGATTTCCCTAAATCACTCCAGGCAAATGCCGGGATGGTTCCTCTGAAAGGGCACGGCCGACTTCCTTCCCAATCCTTCCCTAATGCGATGAGACCGATGACCACGCTGTCTGGTCTCCTTCCCCAAGCAACCAACCAACCTCTTCCATTACGTCGAAACTGCATGCTTACATTTGACATTTTTCATGCATAACTCACCTCTACCGACATGTCTGTAAAGTTTCTGTCATACAGCGCCAGGGATTTGTCTTCTAGTTTTGTACGCAACTCGGTCATCACAACCTGTTTCACACAATTTACTCACATGTTGAAAAACAATAGTATCATTTCTAGGTTCCACAACGAGCTATAATTCAAGTGTTTTCTACTTTATAATTATAGGTTATGACGCATGAAATAACACCTATTTTTTAAACATGCAATCGTGATGATGATAATAAAAAAAGCCAGTCATGAGTCCACGAGAATAGAGACAGCCGATTCCTATTGGTTTTATGAGCAAAATCGGTTTAGTTTTGAGAGAACTATCTGCATCCAGACTAGAAACTAGTTATATCTCTCCTTGTTATAGTACATCCTATAAGACTTAACCGCATCTCTCTTTTTTGATATATCGAAAAACAATTACTGTCTGCGTGTCGGCATTGAGCATATTACACATAACGAATAGCTCCATTGGAGTTGCAGGCCAGTGCTCTAAGTCCTTTGCACAGATCTGCACAAAATTTTGTCATCTGTACTGGAAGAAGACCATATCCAGCAAACTATTAATCGTATGAGAGAGTTCCTGTATTGTTCCTTCATAAGCAGTTTAAAAAAATGTCTTTCATTCTCCTTACGGCTATTACAGCTACCCACATCAAATCCGTACCTTCCCTTACAACAGGACATCGTCATTTTCTTTGCACATGTCAGAACACCCATATACTTGTTAAGACTGCTGCTCAAGGCGAATCTATCATGTATCCCTTACTACTACTGAGCATGTATGATACTTGACCAATAACTGAATGCTGGCGATACGAAACAATACTAAGCGAAAATGAGAGATGGGTAGATATGTCTCATAGGTTTTTTTCCTTGCGTGTGGTACCACTGTGTCTTAGAAAGGGAGACATAATCGTCCTACAAGCTTCCAGCTGTTAAAAACACCATCACAACGTCCATGTTACTGTCACATGCGGTCTTGGTTCTAGAGGTGCTCACAAGTATAGCTAACGATATCCATGTTAAACCCTATACAAGCCATATAAATCAAGGTATGGAATTATCTCCGAATGAAGTGGTTTTTCCATACAAATACCTCGAAACTGAGTAGAGATGGTTATCGACGGTGTGTGTATTAACAGACCGACAGTGCTGATACACGTTTCCAACGGCGTAAGCTCGTAATAAAATCACCGAATTTAGAAAGTGATTCGGCTAAGGAGTGTGGTATGAAACCTGTATTTGCAACTTCCTCATGCCGCCGGTAGATATCTCTCTAGTATTTGTAATGCATTCCGTCTCGATGCCATGTCAGAGGTTCTGAAATATATCCACTAGGTTACAGGCGATGGTTGATTGAGAATGATCACATACAGGTGGTGTGCTGATTGAGGTCGAAAGAAATGTACACTGGCCTTTCACATCTCTAGTGTTACGCTTTCCGGTAGAAACGCTGACTGCGATTTGGAATCAAGTCTTTCCATTAAACAATACACATGTGTTGGATCATATGGAGAAGTGTTTTAATGATTACAGCTGCTAGTGAATCATATTCGTGGCACTCTCATATCTCGAAACGAGTCACCGTTTTCGAACCTATCTGTTACAGCAAATTCCAGTGTGGTGTTAGATAGTCCGTATGCATCTTGAGTCTGCTCCTCAGACTCTGCCCCGCCATCCCTGCAGCTTTGCGCATGTGATCGCCCCAATTTAAGTCGGAACTGAGCTGAAGTCGGCGAGAGCTATATCTACCAAATTCTGCTACCCCTGTAGAAACAGAGAGAGCTGACTTAAAGCTACAGGACCGTGTTTTGCCCACTTGGTGGAAATAGGAACATGTTGTCGTAGCTCGGCCATTTATTTACGATGTGTAAGGTCGGCGCCAAACGAAGCCTGCTCTTGCAACACAAGGTAGTATAAAATACAGTGCGAAGAGTTATGGTGCTGTTTCTTATCAGGAAAATTAGGAAGACCCAACATCATACATGAAGTGTTGGCAGAAGAGCCAACACCGTGTTGCTAGAGGAGGCCGAAATGCACGCGTTTAATTACACGCAGACTGGCGTGAGGTCTGGAACAGGACAATGTCTTGAGATTTGCAAGTAAAGTACGTAGATGATGTAATACTAAAACTTTAATCCATAATTGGAGTACATCGCTCTTGATGATACAAAAGTATAATAAGCCCAATATTACTGGTAATGGCGCCTTGCTAGGTCGTAGCAAATGACGTAGCTGAAGGCTATGCTAACTATCGTCTCGGCAAGTGAGAGCGTATTTGTCAGTGAACCACTGCTATGAACGTCGGCTGTACAACTGGGGCGAGTGCTAGTAAGTCTCTCTAGACCTGCCGTGTGGCGGCGCTCGGTCTGCGATCACTGACAGTGGCGACACGCGGGTCCGACGTGTACTAATGGACCGCGGCCGATTTAAAGGCTACCACCTAGCAAGTGTGTGTCTGGCGGTGACACCACAATACATGTACTGCAGTCCGAAGCAGATCCGCGTCCCTCAGGTTCCATTCACGTCTATCACCCAAATATTCTATTATCGTTATTCTGTAACATTCAACACAGAAAAATTCTGAACTATAAAAGCTCCACTAACTTCATTCAACAGATTTTTACCGCATCTCTCTTCTGATATATCGGAAACAAATACCATCTGCGTGCTGGCGTCGAGCACATGTGGCGATCCTATTAAATATACAGGTAGTGACCCACTGAAGCAGGGGGCCAGTGGCCCACGTCACTTACACAGACCAGCGTTAAGTTTCACTGTCCGTACTGTACGAAGACCATCTTCCACAGATTATGGATAGTGGCTTTATTATAGGAGCCGTGTTGATGTTAAAAACAAATGTTACAGCCCAGTGCTCGAAACAGCACGGTGGCCGAGTTCCCTAAGAGGTCACAGCTGTTCCTTTAGACAGTCAGTCTGGGTCTGGGATAGTCCTCATGCAATACCATTTTGTTCTCAGGGATGCCACCGTCGCGCTCTATCGTTTGTGTAGCTTTTGTCGGCATCGATAACGCTGACCACCCAGCAGCGTGCTCATCAGGGTGCAGTGTACTGACGCCACTGCGATGTGAGGCTGCGGTCGCTTTTGCCGGAAGACTTCCTCTTTCCCAAGCAGCCGCCTTTCGAAAAAGCCACCTGGAGAGTACTCTGCAATTTCGATGTTGTTCCAGAGCGGTCCAGTCTTTCTGAGAAATACGTTTAAGAGATTGCAAGAAAGAGTTGCGTTGACACTAAATACAATTGTTCTCCATCGCAGAACGGCAGGCTGCTGGGGAGAGGGGGCATGTCTACTAGGTGTGGTCGCTAGACTGAGTAGCGCTCCAACTTGGAGCAGGGTGGTGCTGTTAAATTTCCCTTTTGTGTTGGCTAAGGACTGTCACCTCAAGGCAGGCTGCGTGCTGCCAGCGACTGCAGAGGGTAGCGGAAGGCCTGGTCACACCAGTGACCATAGGGGGGTGGCAGTGGTTCCGCAGAAAAACGGCAAAGCTCTTCGTCGAGCAGGAGCACCTAGTGTTGTCCAACCCAGAACGACAGGCCTATTGGAGGTATTGGGGGCATGCCTAGTATGTGGGTGGTTGTCCCTGACCAGGGAGGCTGTATGTGGGGGCTGTGTCGCTATTTTAGACGAACAAGTTGCTCTTGGGGTGGCCATCGTTTTATCCCCTATTGTTTAGTGGACTATACATGCTATTGTGTTGGCTAAGGAGCGTCGTCTCAAGGCAGCCAGCATCTGCGGCGGTATGGGGGAAGGCCGAGTCTGGCCAGAGACCATGATGGGATGCCTGTTGGCTGCAGAAAAACTACGAGGCGCTCAGCGGAGTAGCTGGCCGTTTGAAAAAGCCTGTGTTCCTCCCATAGGTAGATAGAGGGAGGGAGGGAGGGGAGACACAAAGGAGGTAAGAGGGCCTCGGTTTCCAGCAGTTGGTGGACACCTATCGATGCGAATGCACGTTCAAGTACATTCCCCTCTGCAGCCTTTTGAGATGACGATTTTCCCCAGTATATGTGTTGCATTATGACACATTCATTACCAGTGCTGGTTTTTTCGCAACTACACTCCTGGAAATTGAAATAAGAACACCGTGAATTCATTGTCCCAGGAAGGGGAAACTTTATTGACACATTCCTGGGGTCAGATACATCACATGATCACACTGACAGAACCACAGGCACATAGACACAGGCAACAGAGCATGCACAATGTCGGCACTAGTTCAGTGTATATCCACCTTTCGCAGCAATGCAGGCTGCTATTCTCCCATGGAGACGATCGTAGAGATGCTGGATGTAGTCCTGTGGAACGGCTTGCCATGCCATTTCCACCTGGCGCCTCAGTTGGACCAGCGTTCGTGCTGGACGTGCAGACCGCGTGAGACGACGCTTCATCCAGTCCCAAACATGATCAATGGGGGACAGATCCGGAGATCTTGCTGGCCAGGGTAGTTGACTTACACCTTCTAGAGCACGTTGGGTGGCACGGGATACATGCGGACGTGCATTGTCCTGTTGGAACAGCAAGTTCCCTTGCCGGTCCAGGAATGGTAGAACGATGGGTTCGATGACGGTTTGGATGTACCGTGCACTATTCAGTGTCCCCTCGACGATCACCAGTGGTGTACGGCCAGTGTAGGAGATCGCTCCCCACACCATGATGCCGGGTGTTGGCCCTGTGTGCCTCGGTCGTATGCAGTCCTGATTGTGGCGCTCACCTGCACGGCGCCAAACACGCATACGACCATCATTGGCACCAAGGCAGAAGCGACTCTCATCGCTGAAGACGACACGTCTCCATTCGTCCCTCCATTCACGCCTGTCGCGACACCACTGGAGGCGGGCTGCACGCTGTTGGGGCGTGAGCGGAAGACGGCCTAACGGTGTGCGGGACCGTAGCCCAGCTTCATGGAGACGGTTGCGAATGGTCCTCGCCGATACCCCAGGAGCAACAGTGTCCCTAATTTGCTGGGAAGTGGCGGTGCGGTCCCCTACGGCACTGCGTAGGATCCTACGGTCTTGGCGTGCATCCGTGCGTCGCTGCGGTCCGGTCCCAGGTCGACGGGCACGTGCACCTTCCGCCGACCACTGGCGACAACATCGATGTACTGTGGAGACCTCACGCCCCACGTGTTGAGCAATTCGGCGGTACGTCCACCCGGCCTCCCGCATACCCACTATACGCCCTCGCTCAAAGTCCGTCAACTGCACATACGGTTCACGTCCACGCTGTCGCGGCATGCTACCAGTGTTAAAGACTGCGATGGAGCTCCGTATGCCACGGCAAACTGGCTGACACTGACGGCGGCGGTGCACAAATGCTGCGCAGCTAGCGCCATTCGACGGCCAACACCGCGGTTCCTGGTGTGTCCGCTGTGCCGTGCGTGTGATCATTGCTTGTACAGCCCTCTCGCAGTGTCTGGAGCAAGTATGGTGGGTCTGACACACCGGTATCAATGTGTTCTTTTTTCCATTTCCAGGAGTGTATTTCGAAGTGTAATTAGAACTGTGACGCACGTTTTCCATCAGTTGTGGTAGTGTGTATTGGCTTCGGTTACCTTGGCTGCAGTGTGGTTTTTGAGCTAACGTCTGTAGCAAACTCTGAAGTCAAACAACGATAGATACTGTCCTCAGCTGTATGCTTAAGGTAATACACTTTTTGAACTCTTCCCTGTCCAACAGTAGCATCTCGTCAGTTCAACATATTTCCCACAAAAGGAATAAAGATAGTATCTTACAGCCCTGCCTTTTTCCCACCAGCTTGTAGGTGAATGGCAGAGTTTGAGTGTGTCTGTCACTAATTTCGAGTGATATGGCGACATTTTTTCTCAGCAGGATAACACCAGCTGTACAGTATCGTCAGTTTTTCAGCTGGTTTGCGATTTTAGGCCAACTTTGCCTAGTGCTACGGATATTGTTCTGTAATTAGGCCCAATCTTTATGATTAATTACGTAATTAGGACATATGTTTACTTCATTTGCTGACCAAAATAAATAAAGTACATTAACCTAACGTTCTTCTCCTGCGTCCAAATGTTGGCGGTGCACATGGGCTTTCCATCCAGTTGAACCAGGGTTCGGGTCCTACAAAGGGCACCGCCATTTTTAATTTGATGTCAATTCCAAGTGCCTTTGGTGGTGTAATTGTGTTGGGAATACACATGGGCTTTCCAGCCAGGAGGACCAGAGTTCGAGTCCCAGAAGAAATGCCGCCATTATTAATTTTCCTGCAATACCTCTGGGTAGGGGGGGGGGGGGGGGGACGTGTGCAAAACCCTGTGATAAAGGAACTCCCACCACAATTCGAAATTCCCGCCAAAATTCCATATTCACAACAAAATGTGGAATTCGAAATTCCTGCCAACAATGTAGGTTGGGGCAGGGATAGGGTTGGGAGTGGGGAGGGAGCAGGTCCCTATGTGCAGGATGAGAAAAACACATTGAAGTCATCTGGCGGTGGGGGTAGGTTTGGTCGGGTCGGTGGAGGTCGTGGTCGGGGGAGGTGAAGAATTAATTGACCAGGTTAATTACTTTGCATATCAAGTTGATATCAAAATTGTCCTCATGCCGACACTACCCTACTACTGACAGATACTCGTTTTTGTTAGGAAACTGTTTGATTTATTTGATTCAGACCAGTATACTTAACATTGGTCTCTTGCAGAATTCTAGAGCATATTCTGAGTTCGAATATAATCATTTTCCTAGAGACTGAAAAGCTCATGTCCACGAATGCTTTAGAAAGCATCGCTAATGGGAAACCCAGCTTGCTCTTTTCTCACATGATATACTGTGTACTATAGGTGAGGAGCAACAGATGAATTTCATATTTATTGATTTCCGAATAGCATTCGACACAGTACCCAAGTGCAGACCGTTAACGAAGGTCGGTGTGCACATGGAATAGGCTCTTATATATGTGACTGGCTCAAAGACTTCTTAAGTAACAGAACCCACTATGTTTTCCTTGACGACGAGTGTTCATCGGAGACAGGGGTAACATCAGGAGTGCATCAGGGAAGTGTGATAGGACTGTTGCTATTTTCTATATGATCTGGCAGACAAGGTGGGCAGTAATCTGCAGTTGTTCACTGATGATGCTGTGGTGTGCAGGAAGGTGTTGAAGATAAATGACTGTAGGTTGATACAAGGTGACCTAGACAAAATTTCTAGTTCAAAATTGTTCAAATGGTTCTGAGCACTATGGGACTTAACGTCTATGGTCATCAGTCCCCTAGAACTTAGCACTACTTAAACCTAACTAACCTAAGGACAGCACACAACACCCAGTCATCACGAGGCAGAGAAAATCCCTGACCCCGCCGGGAATCGAACCCGGAAACCCGTGCGTGGGAAGCGAGAACGCTACTGCACGACCACGAGCTGCGGACAAAATTTCTAGTTGATCTGATAAATGGCAGCTGGCTCTTAATGTAGAAAAACGAAATTTAATGTGGATGAGTAGACAAAACACGCCTGTAATGTTCGGATATAGCATTAGTAGTGTCCTGCTTGACACAGTCACGTAGTTTAAATATCTGGACGTCACGTTGCGAAGCGATATGAAATGGAACGAGCATGTGAGGGTTGTGGTAGGGAAGGCGAATGGTCGACTTCGGTTTATTGGGAGAATTTTAGGAAAGCGTAGTTAATCTGCAAAGGCGACCGCATATAGGAGGATAGTGCGACCTATTCTTGATTTCTGCTCGAATGTTTGGGATACGCACCAGGTCAGTTAGTAAGAACACATCGCAGCAATTCTACATCTACATCTACATCCATACTCCGCAAGCCACCTGACGGTGTGTGGCGGAGGGTACCCTGAGTACCTTTATCGATTCTCCCTTCTATTCCAGTCTTGTATTGTTCGTGGAAAGAAGGACTGTCGGTATGCTTCTGTGTGGGCTCTAATCTCTCTGATTTTATCCTCATGGTCTCTTCGCGAGATATACGTAGGAGGCAGCAATATACTGCTTGACTCCTCGGTGAAGGTATGTTCTCGAAACTTCAACAAAAGCCCGTACCGAGCTACTGATCGTCTCTCCTGCAGAGTCTTCCAGTGGAGTTTATCTATCATCTCCGTAACGCTTTCGCGATTACTAAATGATCATGTAACGAAGCGCGCTGCTCTCCGTTGGATCTTCTCTATCTCTCTTCTATCAACGCTATCTGGTACGGATCCCACACTGCTGAGCAGTATTCAAGCAGTGGGCGAACAAGCGTACTGTAACCTACTTCCTTTGTTTTCGGATTGCATTTCCTTAGGATTCTTCCAATGAATCTCAGTCTGGCATCTACTTTACCGACGATAAACTTTATATGATAATTCCATTTTAAATCACTCCTAATGCGTACTCCCAGATAATTTATGGAATTAACTGCTTCCAGTTGCTGACCTGCTATTTTGTAGCTAAATGATAAGGGATCTATCTTTCTATGTATTCGCAGCACATTACACTTGTCTACATTGAGATTCAATTGCCATTCCCTGCACCATGCGTCAATTCGCTGCAGATCCTCCTGCATTTCAGTACAATTTTCCATTCTTACAACCTCTCGATACACCACAGCATCATCTGCAAAAAGCCTCAGTGAACTTCCGATGTCATCCACAAGGTCATTTATGTATATTGTGAATAGCAACGGTCCTATGACACTCCCCTGCGGCACACCCGAAATCACTCTCACTTCGGAAGACTTCTTTCCATTGAGAATGACATGCTGCGTTCTGTTATCTAGAAACTCTTCAATCCAATCACACAATTGGTCTGATAGTCCACATGCTCTTACTTTGTTCATTAAACGACTGTGGGGAACTGTATCGAAAGCCTTGCGGAAGTCAAGAAACACGGCATCCACCTGTGAACCCGTGTCTATGGCCCTCTGAATCTCGTGGACGAATAGCGCGAGCTGGGTTTCACACCACCGTCCCTTTCGAAACCCATGCTGATTCCTACAGTGTAGATTTCTAGTCTCCAGAAAAGTCATTATACTCGACATAATACGTGTTCCAAAATTCTACAACTGATCGACGTTAGAGATATAGGTCTATAGTTCTGCACATCTGTTCGACGTCTCTTCTTGAAAATGGGATGATCTGTGCCCTTTTCCAATCCTTTGGAACGCTACGCTCTTCTAGAGACCTACGGAGGAGGATATTAGTGTTTAACGTCCCGTCGACAACGAGGTCATTAGAGACGGAGCGCAAGCTCGGGTGAGGGAAGGATTGGGAAGGAAATCGGCCGTGCCCTTTCAAAGGAACCATCCCGGCATTTGCCTGAAGCGATTTAGGGAAATCACGGAAAACCTAAATCAGGATGGCCGGAGACGGGATTGAACCGTCGTCCTCCCGAATGCGAGTCCAGTGTGCTACTAGAGACCTACGGTACACCGCTGCAAGAAGGGGGGCAAGTTCCTTCGCGTACTCTGTGTAAAATAGAACTGGTATCCCATCAGGTCCAGCGGCCTTTCCTCTTTTGTGCGATTTTAATTGTTTCTCTATCCCTCTGTCGTCTATTTCGATATCTGCCATTTTGTAATCTGTGCGACAATCTAGAGGCGGAACTTCAGTGCAGTCTTCCTCTGTGAAACAGCTTTGGAAAAAGACATTTAGTATTTCGGCCTTTAGTCTGTCATCCTCTGTTTCAGTACCATTTTGGTCACAGAGTGTCTGGACATTTTGTTTTGATCCACTTACCGCTTTGACATAAGACCAAAATTTCTTAGGATTTTCTGCCAAGTCAGTACATAGAACTTTACTTTCGAATTCATTGAACGCCTCTCGCGTAGCCCTCCTCACACTACATTTCGCTTCGCGTAATTTTTGTTTGTCTGCAAGGCTATGTTTATGTTTGCTGTGAAGTTCCCTTTGCTTCCGCATCAGTTTTCTAACTCTGTTGTGTACTACGGTGGCTCTTTTCCATCTCTTACGATCTTGCTTGGCACATACTCATCTAACGCATATTGTACGATGGGTTTGAACTTTGTCAACTGATCCTCAACACTATCTGTACTTGAGACAATACTTTTGTGTTGTGTCGTCAGGTACTCTGTAATCTGCTTTTTGTCACTTTTGCTAAACAGAAAAATCTTCCTACTTTTTTAATATTTCTATTCACGGCTGAAATCATCGATGCAGTAACTGCTTTATGATCGCTGATTCCCTGTTCTGCGTTAACTGTTTCAAATAGTTCGGGTCTGTTTGTCACCAGAAGGTTGGTTCAAATGGCTCTGAGCACTATGGGACTTAACATCTTAGGTCATCAGTTCCCTAGAACTTAGAACTAGTTAAACCTAACTAACCTAAGGACATCACACACATCCATGCCCGAGGCAGGATTCGAACCTGCGACCGTAGCAGTCGCGCGGTTCCGGACTGCGCGCCTAGAACCGCGAGACCACCGTGGCCGGCGTCACCAGAAGGTCTAATATGTTATCGCCACGAGTCGGTTCTCTGTGTAACTGCTCAAGGTAGTTTTCAGATAAAGCACTTAAAAAAATTTCACTGGATTCTTTGTCCCTACCACCCGTTATCAACGTTTGAGTCTCCCAGTCTATATCCGGCAAATTAAAATCTCCACCCAGAACTATAACATGGTGGGGAAATCTACTCGAAATATTTTCCAAATTATCCTTCAGGTGCTCAGCCACAACAGCTGCTGAGCCAGGGGGCCTATAAAGACATCCAATTACCATGTCTGAGGTTGCTTTAACCGTGACCTTCACCCAAATCATTTCACATTTCGGATCTCCGTCAATTTCCTTCGATACTATTGCACTTCTTATCGCTATAAACACGCCTCCCCCTTCACTATCCAGCCTGTCTCTGCGGTATAAATTCCAATCTGAGTTTAGGATTTCATTACTGTTTACGTCTGGTTTGGTTCAAATGGTTCAAATGGCTCTGAGCACTATGGGACTCAACTGCTGAGGTCATTAGTCCCCTAGAACTTAGAACTAGTTAAACCTAACTAACCTAAGGACATCACAAACATCCATGCCCGAGGCAGGATTCGAACCTGCGACCGTAGCGGTCTTGCGGTTCCAGACTGCAGCGCCTTTAACCGCACGGCCACTTCGGCCGGCTTTACGTCTGGTTTCAGCCAACTTTCTGTCCCTAGTACTATATGGGCGTTGTGACCGTTTATTAATGAGAGCAGTTCTGGGACCTTTCTATAGACGCTCCTGCAGTTTACTATTTGCTCATTAATATTATTATTCCCTGTTGCATTTTGCCTACTCCTACCTTGCCGCGTCTCAGGAGGAGTCTTGTCGGGCCTATGGAGGGAATTCTCTAACCTAAAAAACCACCATGTGCACTCCACACGTACTCCGCTACCCTTGTACTTCAGGGATGAGTTGCTATATTTGTCACCGGTAGGTTCTATCAGCATGCAAGTGTGCTTCGGGAGATCAAGTGGGAATCCATGGAGGGAAGAAGACATTCATTTCGAAAAACACTACTGAGAGAGTATATTGTACCAGTATTTGAAGCTGACTGCAGAACGATCCTAGTGTCGCCAACATACATTTCGCGTAGGGACCACAAAGATAAGATACTGGAAATTAGGGCTCATATGGAGGCATATAGATAGACGTTTTTTTCCTCGCCCTATCTGAGAGTCGAACAGGAAAGAAAACGACTAGTTGTGGTTCAAATGGTTCAAATGGCTCTGAGCACTATGGGACTTAACTTCTGAGGTCATCAGTCCGCTAGAACTTAGAACTACTTAAACCTAACTAACCCTAGGACATCACACACATCCATGCCTGAGGAAGGATTCGAACCTGCGACCGTATCGGTCGCGCGGTTCCAGACTGTAGCCCCTAGAACCGCTCGGCCACTTCGGCCGGCGACTAGTTGTGGTGCAAGGTAACCCCCGCCACGCACCGTACACCTTTTGCATGGGAGGTATGGGATGTTTCCATTGTTGGTTTTGCCGTTTGCCGTCGGGCGGTCGGAATGCCATCAGCCGGAATCTTCTTGTTGCACACTGTCAATCGGTCGAAAGCTATGCTTCAGCGATTTGCTTGCGAAACACTGCAACATCCTCTGAACAGACCGGATATTTCATTGTGTGAGTTTCACATCTTGGCGACCTGAAAAACGACATGCGTGGACGTCGATTTCAATCAGAGAAGGAAGCGCAAGAGTGGGTGGGGTCGTGGATCTGTCAGCAGCCACCGCGTTATGCGAAACAGGAGTCCTCGTTGCTCAGTGGGATAAATGTCTTGACGCGTGTGGTGATTACTTTTGAATGAAATCTTTCTATGGTCCCATTGTGGCAGGTCATTTGACTGCCCCTTACAAATGAATAGCTTTGCAATTTCCTCTGACAGATAAAACAGCCGCCAGATTGCATTGCTGTTGTTCGTGTTTAGTGTTGTTACCGGGCCTGCTTGGGTATATAAGTGGCATGAGCAGAGTCAGATGTTGATTGGTCACTGTGAATGACCATGGAGATGCCGCGTAGTCGTGTGAGACAGCGTTGTCAGCACCTGACGCAGTTTGAACGGAACCTCATTGTAGTTCTTCATTCCAAGCAGTGAGCAACGAAATCTGCTCTCGGCACTAGGAAATTTGTCTAAATATCTAGGACGAAAAATGACAAGATTATCACGGCTGCAATCCCATACAGCGTAATTCCAGCTGCCAAAATGGATATCGAGCATACTTGTAAAGACGTCTTTCTAAAATTTGGCTGACACTCTCCTCGGACATGTCCGCAAGGAGTAATAGGCCAATTTTTTTAACTTTAATTTGTTCATCAGTTGTTGCAAAAAGCGTGACAAGACACATGAACAGACTGCATCTTTGTATAAAACGTCCTCCGTTTTATTATTTCTCAAATTCAAAAAACTGTGCTATTACTCCGTGCGCAATATTCTATAAATTAAGAAAATTTGCAAACTGTAGGACTTCCGTCATAGACACACCTCAGTTTGGACAGATCACATTTAATTCCTCGAATGATGACTTAATGATGACTGAATTTCTCCAAAAAAATCAGAAAACATTGTCCAAGAATCAATAAACAATGTGCAAAGAGATTTACGTTGGTTGCTTCATTAGTTTTTCCAAAAAGAATCGTAAAAGTCACTTAATTTGAGGGCTGACAGGAGATGGGGAAGGGAGCCAGACCAAGCTTTCATACGGGTGCCGGTTTGACGACCACTGGTCTACAATTCTGGCCAGTCCGAGTGTGTTTCCCTGTTTCCCATGCTTTCCTAGGGAAACGCCGCGCTGGTCGTCAATTACCGCCCCAGGAGACCTGGTACGAGGGCACGCAGAACAAAGTTTACACGATACACACAGAGATGGCACACGCGACCTCCCTCCACCCCCTCCCCCCTTTAAGTTCCCTTTTCTATTTTCTGTAAAACTTCACTCTCATAGTCCTGCAATGTATAATATCAACATCTTATCTTCTCTCTGACTTTCTGAGCTCGACATCTCACTCTTTATGGAGGGATACTGTCTCACATTACAGGCTAGTAAATGGGAAGCTGCTGTATACAAAATGAAAAAAAAATATCGCCACTGTAGCCATGATAACAGATGATTATGTATGTAGTGTTGCACCATGAAATAATGTGTGAATAATATGTGTAGTGTGCGCAATGACTGTTAGGGAGAAACGAGTGAACAATGTAGCACTAGCCTTTCATATAAATTCTTTGTAATAACTTCTTCTAATTCTTTTCCAATTTTTCTCAGTAATTTGCAGTTTGGAGCGTGTTCCATTCAAGAGTATACAGCATTTACGAGCTTAACTCCATTTGTATGTCACGATGTACGCGAGTGTCGTAAACACCGCACGAAATATACGACACGTAATTCCAACTTAACTGTTCCAGTCTGAATTACAAATGTTCATCCATCGACAGTATCATATAATTATTTCACTATATTACTACTCTGAAGCATGTGTTTTTGTCATTGGATAAACAATTTTAGTAATCGTGGTACAGTTCCCTGACGTTACACAATGTCGTGCTACACCAGTCTGAATTAACAGAAGGAAGGATCGAAGGAAAATTAGGGTTTAACGTCCCGTCGACATCGATGTCATTAGATACGGAACACAAGCTCTGTATGCTTCACGCATGGGGAAGGAAATCAGCAGTGCCTTCCGAAAAAACTATCGCTGCATTTTCCTGGAGCGATTTAAGGAAGTCACGGGAGACCTAAGTCTGGATTGTCTGACGCGAATCTGAATCGTCTTCCTCCCGAATCACTGCACCACCTACCTCAGTTTGACTTAACGGTGGTCCCCAAGTATGCCATTTCGTCAGTTCTCTTGAATCCTGCACACTTCAGAAGTAGCCCTCCCTGAATGTTGTTCTTCGCGCTTATGAAATTACAAATTGTATTTCCATGTATTAATATGTAAAGCATAAAATTCGATACTTTCAGTTATTCTGATGACGTGCTCTGAAGCGTCTTCCACCAAATCTGTGAACGTAACAATGTTGTCAGTATTTCTGATGATGGCGAGAATTTCCTCATTAACAAGAATCCATTTTTCTATGACTGTGAGGGCTCCTGGGACGGCTGACCCCGAACTGATTCCGAAATGGTCTTCTTGATTCCAGTTAGCTGCTACCGTATTATTCGACAGCGGACGTACTGATTTCCATCAGTTGCCATCTTAATTTCCAGTAGCATATGTGTTGATTCCTATTAGCTATCAACAGTGCCGTAACGGTTGCCTTCCCATTTTACACAGACTTAGGTCTGTCTACGTGCAGTAAGTAGGGTTAAAAATGTTTGGCTTTTGATATTCTCGTAATGTAAGTGCAGCAGAAGCAAAGCTGCAATTGTCAAGCATAAGTAATAAAAGTATGTAGGTGGACGAAACTTGTAGGGCATGTTTTGAAGATATTCATACCAGTTAACGGTTGAGTCAGACAGCTTTTCCATTTGTTGTTCTTTTTGTGGAGCTTTGTTTGCCCCGCATTTTTTTTCGCGCTTCTCATTTTAACGTAACTTTCAGCTTGAACATCCTTGCCCGCATCTCGTGGTCGTGCGGTAGCGTTCTCGCTTCCCACGCCCGGGTTCCCGGGTTCGATTCCCGGCGGGGTCAGGGATTTTCTCTGCCTCGTGATGGCTGGGTGTTGTGTGCTGTCCTTAGGTTAGTTAGGTTTAAGTAGTTCTAAGTTCTAGGGGACTTATGACCACAGCAGTTGAGTCCCATAGTGCTCAGAGCCATTTGAACCATTTGAACCATCCTTCAGTGTCTCTAACAGATGGAATATGTTCAAATGTGTGTGGAATCTTATGGGACTTATCTGCTAAGGTCATCAGTCCCTAAGCTTGCACACTACTTAACCTAAATTATCCTACGGACAAAGACACACACCCATGCCCGAGGGGACCAGCCGCACAGTCCATGACTGCAGCGCCTTAGACCGCTCGGCTAATCCCGCGCGGCAGATAGAATATGTCAGGATGGGAAGAGTGAAATTGAGCGTTCAGTTTGAAGTGGAATGTCTCACAGCGGTTAGTAGTCCGTTCAGAATTAATCGAGTGTCGTTAACATTTTTTCTTATTCGAACCAAGTCCTGAGTTGTGAGAGTATCAATATCACCATTATGAAATTTTCGCTCTGCAGCGGCGTGTGCGCTGATATGAAACTTTCTGGCAGATTAAAACTGTATGCCGGACCGAGACTCGAACTCGGGACCTTTGCCTTTCGCGGGCAAGTGCTCTACCATCTTTTTTTAATTTTTTTTAATTTTTGTGCTAAGACCAGGATTATAACTCAGGTCTCCTGCTTACTTTTTTTATTTATTTTTTATTTTTTTAAGGAACAAACGCCTACTACGTGAGCAAAAAGTTGCAGGTAATGAGACAACAAATAAAAACCTCTAGTATATGAAAATAAAAGAAGACCTTCTTCATAAAATAACACAATATTCCTTGAAAACGTAAAACATAAATAGGTATATTTTCGCAGCATCCTTCTTTTTTATTTTATTTTATTTTATTTTTTGTAAACGTAAGTAAGTATACAGTCTCACCATCAGCAGCAAACCCAACTTTTTTATTTTATTTTTATGGGGGAGCACAGGAGAAAGAAAACAAATTGGCTGTAGATAGGGAGCTATGTGTAAAAATTATAAACATGTGTAAGGGGAAAAAACTTGGAAGAGGAGGAGAAAGGAGAAATGAAAGAAATTAGGAATACTTTCCACGCCGTGCTCCACTCAGAACAAAGTCCATTCTATCACTGACCATTAGACGGGGGACGTGGGATCGTCCAGTCTTGGTTGGCACGTTTCGTTGAGATTCCAGCTCCGAGGCGGGTTGGAGAAAATACTCTGTAAATAGTCCGCCGGATCGACTATGTCGTCCCGGAAGAGGTAGTTGATAGCCATGCCACTGATCTATGTGATTGCGTGCCACCTAGACGATGGAAAGCAGGTGGTGTTGGGATATATCATCGTGGTAGGAGAAACGTGATGTGGTGGTACTCGGAGGTAGAAAGCCACAATCTTCTGTACGAGGGTCCAGACAGTTGTTGCTGGTCCACACTCAAAACGATGTAGATCTGTATCTTCGACATTGCACTTGAGGCACAGGAGTGAGTCCACAAGCGCGATGCGATGCAGTTTCTGTCTTGCAGTATACTTGCCGTTGACGAGAAGGTACCATGTCGCGGTGGTGTCAGTGGTGTGGTATGGTTGGTGGATCGTTTTCCATACTGTAGGCCGTGAAACCTGGGGGTGACGTGCTTCGACGGGGTTTCGGGGTAGGGACTTTCGGAGAAGGCGGTAGATGTCGCTGGTGGTCGTCTTCTTGGTCCTGGGGAGCTCGGTGCATATGCAGCTGTATTCCAAAAAGAAACGGCCGACGTCCGACATCGGAGGTGGGATGTGTGCCGAAGACGTCAGTGGGCGTCTCGAAACAGGTGCGAGCTCGGTCGTCAACAATCCAGTAAAACTAGCATTTTGGCTTTTCCATAATCGGAGCATATAGTATTGGTGTAAAGTGCCGCAGTCCTGGCTCTCACATTAACCAGATCGAGGCCACCATCCCGCTTCGGTAAGGTGAGAGCTTCATACTGGACTTAGAAGAAATGTACAGAACACATAAAATACCCGAAAGCCGCCTCTAGTCTGGCCGCCATTGTCGCAGTGATGGGCAGAATCTGCGCGATATGGGGTATCCGGGCTGCCAGATGGGTATTGACGAAGGTGACTCTCTGGCACATATTCAGCGGGCGTAGTAGGTGATTTCGTATTTTGGCCCGGATACGTTCCAGTAGCGCCCGAAATTGGTCGCCGCGGTGCGGCAAATGTCTTGCGTGCACATCAACCCGAGACAGCGAAGGGTGTCCACTAGATGGAAGGGGACTACGCTGTCTGCGGGAAGGCCGCGGCCGATCTTCATGGCGCATGATTTTGAGACGTTCATAACGCTTCCTGCCCCTGCACTGTAACGGGTAATCCACTGCATCGCAGCTTGTACGTCGGCCGCTGAACGTACGACGAGGGCCAAGTCGTCCGCGTAGGCTCGGTAGCGGAACATACAGGGTGTTTCAAAAATGACCGGTATATTTGAAACGGCAATAAAAACTAAACGAGCAGCGATAGAAATACACCGTTTGTTGCAATATGCTTGGGACAACAGTACATTTTCAGGCAGACAAAGTTTCGAAATTACAGTAGTTACAATTTTCAACAACAGATGGCGCTGCGGTCTGGGAAACTCTATAGTACGATATTTTCTACACATCCACCATGCGTAGCAATAATATGGCGTAGTCTCTGAATGAAATTAACCGAAACCTTTGACAACGTGTCTGGCGGAATGGCTTCACATGCAGATGAGATGTACTGCTTCAGCTGTTCAATTGTTTCTGGATTCTGGCGGTACACCTGGTCTTTCAAGTGTCCCCACAGAAAGAAGTCACAGGGGTTCATGTCTGGCGAATAGGGACGCCAATCCACGCCGCCTCCTGTATGTTTCGGATAGCCCAAAGCAATCACACGATCATCGAAATATTCATTCAGGAAATTAAAGACGTCGGCCGTGAGATGTGGCCGGGCACCATCTTGCATAAACCACGAGGTGTTCGCAGTGTCGTCTAAGGCAGTTTGTACCGCCACAAATTCACGAAGAATGTCCAGATAGCGTGATGCAGTAATCGTTTCGGATCTGAAAAATGGGCCAATGATTCCTTTGGAAGAAATGGCGGCCCAGACCAGTACTTTTTGAGGATGCAGGGACGATGGGACTGCAACATGGGGCTTTTCGGTTCCCCATATGCGCCAGTTCTGTTTATTGACGAAGCCGTCCAGGTAAAAATAAGCTTCGTCAGTAAACCAAATGCTGCCCACATGCATATCGCCGTCATCAATCCTGTGCACTATATCGTTAGCGAATGTCTCTCGTGCAGCAATGGTAGCGGCGCTGATGGGTTGCCGCGTTTGAGTTTTGTATGGATAGAGGTGTAAACTCTGGCGCATGGGACGATACGTGGACGTTGGCGTCATTTGGACCGCAGCTGCAACACGGCGAACGGAAACCCGAGGCCGCTGTTGGATCACCTGCTGCACTAGCTGCGCGTTGACCTCTGTGGTTGCCATACGCGGTCGCCCTACCTTTCCAGCACATTCATCCGTCACGTTCCCAGTCCATTGAAATTTTTCAAACAGATCCTTTATTGTATCGCTTTTCGGTCCTTTGGTTACATTAAACCTCCGTTGAAAACTTCGTCTTGTTGCAACAACACTGTGTTCTAGGCGGTGGAATTCCAACACCAGAAAAATCCTCTGTTCTAAGGAATAAACCATGTTGTCTACAGCACACTTGCACGTTGTGAACAGCACACGCTTACAGCAGAAAGACGACGTACAGAATGGCGCACCCACAGACTGCGTTGTCTTCTGTATCTTTCACATCACTTGCAGCGCCATCTGTTGTTGAAAATTGTAACTACTGTAATTTCGAAAGTTTGTCCGCCTGAAAATGTACTGTTGTCCCAAGCATATTGCAACAAACGGTGTATTTCTATCGCTGCTCGTTTAGTTTTTATTGCCGTTTCAAATATACCGGTCATTTTTGAAACACCCTGTATGATCCCGGAGTGGAATGCCTGTCAAACGTCGTCGTAATTCTCAAATGAGTGGTTCCATCACAATGTCATAAAGCACCGTCGTCAGTGGGCAACCCTGCCGTATTGAGCGTTCAATCCGTGTAGGTTCTGTAAGTCTGCCGTTGACGAGAAGCCTGGACGTTGACCCTCGAAGGACCCACTTAATCACTTGCGTGAACGTTGGAGGAATCGCCATCCGGTCCATCACTGCGTTGAGGAATGCATGACTGACGCGGTCAAACGCTTGTTTGAAGTCGATGGAGATTAAAGCGCGTGGCAGTTGCGATAGTGTTGCCACAGCGACCACATCTCGATATTCACTGAGGGCTGATTGTATATTACGATCGCGACCTAAGGATGTTTGTTCGTGTGAAACAATGTCTCGTAAGACATGTTCGAGTCGCACTGCTAGAAGGCGTGTGAAAATCTTGAAGTCGGAATTGAGTAACGTGATCGGCTGATAACTGTCGAGTCGTGTTCCTCCTGCAGGTTCCGGACTGGTACGAGTAAGCCTTCCATGAACATTGGTGGCGGGATTGCCGCGCCGGACAAACGTTCCCAGTACATGTCTCTCCATCGTGGCAACATCAAATCTTGGAAAGTTCTGTAAAATTCGAGAGGTAAACCGGGAGACCGATTCAGTGATCCTTTTGCCCACAGCGCCATGGACGTCGTCGGTGGCCACTTCCTCAGTCAGGAGGGTTGCAGCCGCGGTGTTTAGTGTACAATGTATCTCCTGGGCAACCTCAGCAATGGCCTCTGTACCGGCAGGTACTTCTTGATAGAAAAGTCTCTAGTGCGTTGTGAAGGCATCCGCAATGGTAGCTTGCGAAGTCAGCCGTCGTCCATCAGGTAGGTCTAAAGTTGTCATTGAAGCCTGTCGGCGTCGGCGAAAATTTTGAACAATATGATGCATAGAAGGTTCTTCACCGTTAATCATATCTTGGCTGCGTGCTCGTACAATGACTCCCACTAGACGGCAGCTGGTCAAGGTTAAAATCTTTGCCTTGATTCGCTGAGCTTCTTTTAGACGATCCGGGAATGGAGGATGATCCATGAGCTCTCGTAGAGCCAGCACCCCCTGTAAAAGAAAGCCTGTCCACGTAGTGCGTGACCTCACAACATGCCTACACATGGAGTCTACCTAGTCTTCAAAAGTTTTATGGGACAGTCGGGCGCCGCGTTTCGCGTCAGGTTACTATTATAGTGAATGGTGTTCCTGCGTTAGTGTACGTGATTTGGTTGTTTACTTTCTGTTCACTAAACTGGTGATCTGTTTTTCTTGCCTGTGAAAATTTCGTTGCCTGCAAAATGCCGTTTCGATGCTCTGCGCCGAATTGTAGAGGAAATTACGACGGTGGACAGAAAGTAACTGCGTTTAAATTTCCGGAGGATGAAGCAACGAGGAAGAAACAGTTGTCAAGTATTCGCAGAGATAACTTTACTCCTTCTTCAAGTTCAAGAGTGAGGATTTGTTTTGTTTATTTCTTAAAAGAGGTTAAGTGCGCTAACAAAGCATAGGCACTTACGCAGTGTGAAATGTCAGCGACATATTGACTAATATATAAGATCTTAACTGCATAAGTGCCGAAGAAAACGATGTTTCGTTTTCTTGTCCCAGTAATTCTACAGGCTCAAATGGCTCTGAGCACTATGGGACTCAACTGCTGAGGTCATTAGTCCCCTAGAACTTAGAACTAGTTAAACCTAACTAACCTAAGGACATCACAAACATCCATGCCCGAGGCAGGATTCGAACCTGCGACCGTAGCGGTCTTGCGGTTCCAGGCTGCAGCGCCTTTAACCGCACGGCCACTTCGGCCGGCAGTAATTCTACAGTTTAGCTGGTTTAGATTGTATGAATTCTATATTCTGCAGGTTCAAGTAGTATAGTTTAAGCACATTCATACTTAATAGTTAAATATCTCAGTATATCTTTATACTTACTGTTTGTTGTTAGGAATAAAAGTCGGTTTGTGATTAAGTACATGCACATAAGATACAGACGAGTTTCGATGTATTCTGGTTCTAGTATTTAGTTCTGTTTTTTTTCTGCTGTAAAAGTCTTCAGGAAGTTGCCTGTTCAAAACGAAGTAATGTGGTATACCCAAAAATTGAAAATTAAGTAAAAGCAGTGTCTCAGTCGCTTGTTTTTAATAAATTATTGATGGGAATTTGAAGTTCAATGCAAGGAATGTTACTATTAGTGATTATAGTAAGCTTCCACTAATAAATATTTAGCTTTAAAACGATAGAAAGGAGAAAAGAATGAGTACGTGAACGGATCAGTAGGCTATCAGAAAAGACAATGAGAGAAACTGAAAACATGCAGAAAATAAAAAAAATACTTGTATATTTTACAAATTCTTACTTTCTGGGTCGGGAGGACGACGGTTCAATCCCGCGTCCGGCCATCCTGATTTAGGTTTTCCGTGATTTCCCTAAATCACTCCAGGCAAATGCCGGGATGGTTCCTCTGAAAGGGCACGGCCGACTTCCTTCCCCATCCTTCCGTAATCCGATGAGACCGATGACCACGCTGTCTGGTCTCCTTCCCCAAAACCAACCAACCAACCAACTTTCTGGGTCTGGAATTTCAGAAAAATGCCAGTTGCCTACACTGCTGTCTTATAGATACACAACTAAAGTACTTGAAAACAATGGTGTGCTCATGTTTAGCCTAATGGGTAGCACACTACTGGCACTGTATTAGCTACATTATATTGTCAGTTTTTATGTGAGTTATGAACTGATATATCGGCTAGGGAATAGCAACTGAAATACAAAAGCAAAACACTGTCTATCTCATAAAAAGTACTACCATGAAGTATTTCATAGTTCTACAGGACACGCAGTCTGAGAATTACTTTGAATTGTTCTGTTACTCTGTTTCACAGTTGCTTCTACGGACCACACCTGTGTGAGTTTGGTGTCATGCTTTTGTGTATCCGAGGGGTTCTTTACGAATTTTCGTCGTCCGGATCCCTTTACAGTGTATTGCTGTTGCCAAACGGACTGCGAGCAACGGCACCAGACTCTGTGCGTGACGTCACTGAGCTGGCACACAGGCTTTCCTCTGTAGGGGGTGCTGGTAGAGCGCTATAATAGAAATCTGTTGTGTGGTGATTCCACCTGGCTTTGGCTGTGCCATAGTGTGTCAAGGTGCGTCGGATCGCCGGTTTGGCGCACAGTAACCACCATTGCAGTGTGGTCTCGTAACGCGTGATGAGTTGAACACAAGTGTGCCATGTGTCAGTGACCTGTTGTCGACATTCAGGGTCCCTCAGTAGCGTGACGTTGAGTTTCCAAGGTCCTGCACTGCGCCATATAGATTACCTACGTAGGTTGATGGCAGAGATGTAGATGTCATGATCCGAAAAGGCGAACGGCCAACGTTCCGTGTCAAGAAGAACGGATTTTAGAGCGCCAGAGATGTATATTCTATCGAGTCGAATGGCGGAGTGGCTCGTGATGTGTGTATGCCCCGGGCGGTCGCCGCGTACCACCCTCGAAATGTCAAGGAGACGAAGGTGGCGGATGAGGAAGCGAAGTTCCGGACATGTGGTGAAATGAGGGTACTGGTCTGTTCGCTCGAGAACAGTTGAAATCTCCACCTACAATGAGGTGATCGTATCTGCCGAGGAATAAAGGCGTGATATCTTCTGTGTAGAACTGGGAGCGATCCCTCCGTTTATCAGGCCCGATAGGGAGTAGAGATTTATGATTTTCATTCCTTCAACTGTTATGGCCACCCCTCGCGCCGTTGGGAGATATGCGACATCGGGAACTGCAATACATTTTCGGAGGAGGAATGCTGCACCTGTGTGTTCCATAGCTGCCGGGGCAGCTTACGTCTCGTAATCCGTAACACCCGGACCAAGTTGCTGTCCTCAGTTCTTGTAACAGGGCGATGTCGACGTCCGCTGCTCTTAGCGTATCACGGAGCAGTTGAAGTTTAACGTAAGAGCCGATATTATTAGTACCGATAGTACCTATTCGGTACGCCTGGTGGGGGATCCGTGCTGTCGATAGGTTCGTAGCTGGTGAAGATTGTCGTGGTGGATTCTGGAAGTCCATAGAAGTCTCACGAGTCGTCGTAGAAACATCCCCCACTTTAGTGTTGGCCTAACAGAGGAACAGATCTCATTTCCGAATCAGGTGGAGGTAGGAAATCGGTGTCATCCACCCATTAAAAATGTCCGTCAGTTTTAATATCGGTGAGAGATAGCAGCGCTGGCCGAGTCGGCTCAATTGCGTCGGTGACGACGGGCGTGCTACGTTACGTGGCTTCTGGGCGCGGGACTTGCACATGATCTCTATTGGACGGCTCACCGTCTTGTGGATGACGCGTTTCCATGACAGAGGAGAAAGAGTTATCGTGTACTCCGTCAGAGCAGCCATTGACATTTGTTTTACTTCTCCACATTCTTTCTTTATTGTTAGTAATTCCCCTCGAATTTCTCCTATATGCGAAATTATTGCCTGAGTGTCCTTCTTACGCTGTTCGTCAGCTTCTTCCTTCTCCTTCTTTCGCTGTTCGTCATCTTCTTCCTTCTCCTTCTTACGCTATATCTCAGCTTCTTCCTTCTCCTTCTTACGCTGTTCGTCAGCTTCTTCTTTCATTGATCGTAGGAAGCTCAGTATTGGGTTTATGTCATCTTTTTGATCCTCTTCAAACATGGGCGATGTAACTCTGGACACCTGGGCGCTAGAGCTCTGACGTGACCGAGCTGGCCCCTGTCTGCTCTCGTTCGTTTGATTATAAACTTCTGCTGCCGTCTCGACCTGTGTGCCTGTCTCTGTTTCATCCTCTACCTCACTATCATAATCACGGCCGCGACGTTGCTCTAAGATCGCGTCCAAATCACATTCCTCATCAATGACCCTGTCGTCCTGTCCTGCTAAAAATGTGCCCATCTCATCTCCGAACCTATCCCCGTCAGTAAATTGCCCCTTATCCATTATGCTATCCTTTTTTGTTTTAGCTTCGCTGGATAATAAGCGTGCCTTACTTCTCGTGATCATTCATGAAGAACTAATTTATCTACAATGCACAATAAAAATAATCTACTCCATATATTTTTCCACATAGACATAAAATTTCAACAACGCCGTTCCAACGCTGTAATTACATGCACGATTTGTTGTGGTACAGAAACTGCCCACAAACCCGACAAAATGTGATGTAGTGCAGACACCACATCAAAGAAACACATAAAGCAATGAACAAACAAACAAATATATACGCTGAAAACAAAAACAGTAATCATGCGCCGCTACTTAAAACTAATCACGGAACTACAAGAAAAAGAACTTGGGTATTAATCATTAAAAAAAAGTAGAGAAAAAAAATTTGAATGTTCCTACTAAGAATACTGTTTGCTTATCAGTGATTCACAGGAAAGATCCGAGGCTAAGGGTCACCATTTTATGCAAGGTGCCGGGGCTAGCAGTGTATTTAACACTAAATTCTTCTCGAATCTTCATATGGAAATGATGCTCTAAGCCTCACCCTTTTCTAACTCCTACTTTTGCTGTTGCACATGGATTTAGAAGAAACGCCAACTGACTGTAACCGACCCTACAAGTGGAGTAGAAAAGAGTTTGGCACCTGCAATAATTTAATTTGATAGACATTAATTAAACAAAGGAAAGTTTCAGTAACGTAGTGAGGAATGAAAGGGTTGCTCTACCGATTAACAGAATGAAAGTTCTGTCCAAAATAACAATTTGGTTTATTATGACTAAACTCAAAATCATAAACAAAACACATGAAACATTTACAATACATCAAATTGGATACTCAAATAAATGCTGTGAAGGTGAAGTTGTCCATAAACTAGATTGTGACATTTATGACGAAGTGGTATGTGGAGCCAATTCCTTGCAACTCAAATCTTAAGAGAAACACCCAGCCAACTCAACATTAATTGCTGCTACGGTAGTGATAACTCAGACAATGAACACCCAAGACAGAACAAAGTTAGAAAAGACGAACAGGCGCGCTCTGCTGAGCTCTGATTATCACAGTGCAAATTCCCTAGTCTGCCGGTGCTGCAGACATACATTACCAAGCTGTCTTCTTAACTGCAAGGACACGATCTGGCGTACGGGAAGCGATGGCTAGTTGCTTCGACGTCCCGTCGTGGTGATGATAATGTCGCGAGTATAGCACGAAACAAATTGTCCTGGTCTGCTTGTTCCAGACTAAAGACTTCCTATCAACACAAATGCGCCTCTGAGGCAGACGAAGAAGGCTCGCCACACAATCACTGACGGTACAATGATTGATTTTAACAAGCGAAGTCACACAGTAACTCCGATACAGTCAACTTTAGCCAAAACTGCCCAAAACAGACAACATAGGCCGCTCGTACGCAGAACGCTCAATTGCCAACTGTACTCGGAAAGTTATGTTGAAGTCGAAACTTCAGCAACTTCGTAAAACAGTTACAATCAAATAAAAGTATATTAGACAGCCAACGGAAGGCAGGCTGTCCAGAGCAGCTCAGTCTTGTAACCTACTCCGACCGAAAGGCGAGAGCCGACTCTCTCAAGAGCACCCGTACAAGCCGAACACAGAACATTCCCGTCCCCACGACAGTGGCCGTGGTTAAACGTTGCAATCAGAAACTCGAAAACCGGCGGAAAATTCCACTCTATTGCCGAAGCACTACCATTCCACCAATGGAGATTCTTGGCGCCAATTTCTGCGCCGATTTTGCTACGTCACGGAGCTATGCCCTGAGCAAGCCAATCACAGTTACGATTTTGCAGAAAACGCGGGAATTTGCCCGCCAAGACTGCCTGGGGACACAAGTCATTCCCACGCCTCGCTGGTAGACCGCCAGAAAGTGTTTTCGCTAAGTTTCTGCGAAGTAACGGAATCTCTAGCCCAGCCGCTCCTTCAGGCCCCTGCAGGCGTGTCTCCGCCGCTATTCTGACAATGTCGGCGTCTGGAAAGCATTCACTCGACTCCCTCACACCCGTCGGCTTAACCCTTTCAAGATCAGCAGAGCCCGCCTGTCAGAGTAAGATAGAAATATGAGAGAGGACTTCTGCCACTTCCCACCGACACACAGTTTTATTCTGCCAGGAAGTTTAATATCACCATTAGCTAACTACAGTCTGGAGCTGCGCGACCACTACGGTCCCAAGTTCGAATCCTGCCTTGGGCATGGATGTGTGTGATGTCCTTAGGTTAGTTAGGTTTAAGTAGTTCTAAGTTCTAGGGGACTTATGACCTTAGCTGTTAAGTCACATAGTGCTTAGAGCCATTTGAACCATTTTTGAATCTAACTCTAGACGTATATGTTTGGAGGTGCGCTCACACGAATTTTCTTCAGCCTTTCTCTCACAATATTACTGACCTCTGCAGGTTTAATACACCAGAGTCACCTTTTCCATGTTTATGACCTAATTGCCAACCGACAATACAATTTAAAGAATTTAATTTCAGAAAACACATGTTCTCCTCGTACAGTTTTTTCTACCTGTGCCGTCGATGAGACTCTATCACCAACAGTTTCTTGCTCTATTCACTTATATCAAACGCCATCGCGCGCACACAGAGCACTGACTACTTACAAGCCTGACGGACCTGCCTGCGTGGTGCTGGGATGTAGTAGCGAAGCGCCGCCAACCGAAAGTTAGCGGAATCAACACGGCTGTTATTATTCGACGAACTTACCTAAAGTGGGAATCAGGTCGTTCTCTATTCGACCGCAGGGGGACGGAAAACGGCAGTAGCGTCTGGAATAATGGCCTCTGAGCACAAATTGCAAACCAGAGGGACAAAAAGGCACCATCATCGTGGTCCGCGTTGAACGGTAGCATTTTCTCAGTTTGTACCCCCAACTTCGACGTATGCTGATTAATTCCAATAGAGGTGTGTAATAATATGTACATCTTTGTCATCGTTTCCTGTCTCCTTCTGCACGTACTTCAGTTTTCGATGTTATACCTTGTGTCGAGGAAGATACAATTTCTTTGCGTTTTGCAGAGGTACAATCCTAGTTCCGAGGCAACAAATAAACTATGGAAAATATGTTTCTCATTGCAGACATTCGACCGCAGTGGTATAGTACACGTAATGCAGTCAACCACAGTGGTAAGAATACAACAACAGGGGTTGCGCTGTCGCGGTGCGCGAGCTCACCCTAAAGAAGTGCAGGCAATTGATTTAAAGCGACTTCCTGGGCAAACAAGTGTTTAAGAGCGTGCTTAAACTAGCGTGCGCTATCCCTTTTTGATCGTGTGTGGTAAGCACTTAACCGGCTAAGGCCGTGACGGAGCCCGGCCCATTACGGCGGCCATCCATCTTGGCAGCTGTGATTCACGCGGCAGCGGTCACCCCAGCCCGCCGCTGCCACAGCCAACCGCACTTCGTCACGCCCAGCCGTCGCATATATTTCGGGGGACTCCTCCTTCTGCCCTCTCAGTTCGCACGTCACTGTTCAGAGGACGCTGCCACCGGAAGGGATAAACGAATCCCATTTTCGGCCACAGGAAATACACAGCAGAAGCATAATCTACGCACGTTCCCAAGTACACGCTGAGCGCCGATTACCCACATACGTGCGAAATATTGGTGTATCAGGACCAAAGACATTAAGCGCCTAACTGCACGGTGATGCACATCAAGTCAATCGATATACAGGGTGTTTCAGAAGTGATGGTAAATAATTCACA
Organism: Schistocerca nitens; assembly: GCF_023898315.1. NCBI lineage: Eukaryota > Metazoa > Arthropoda > Insecta > Orthoptera > Acrididae > Schistocerca > Schistocerca nitens. Next base: position 257,344,658 of record NC_064616.1, on the reverse strand, counting down.
CAAGGAAAGCACAGGCCGAAAGTAGCTAAAAGGCTCCAATAAACATGGTCCACAAATCACCCGTTGTCGAGATGCAACACATTTCCTGCGGTTCACCAGTGTCTAGGAACACATGGCACCTCTAAACGTTAAAGCAGGTGTTCGAAATGTTGTCCATGCGTCTCAACGCAACACTGAACTCGTCTCTAATATGAGTTACGAATCCTCTCAGGCAGTGCCGGCGAATTCTGTAAATGCTGGAAGTCTGCTTCAATCCTCAAGCGTAATTCCCCAAGAGAGTTGACTTCGGTAGCGTAGTCCAGGCTTTTTGCACGACTGGACACACAGAAATCCATGGGATTGAAATCCAGAGACCTTGGAAGCCATGGCACAGACCCTCTCTACCTATCCAATGTTGGCCAGACGTCCGAGTTAGAAGTCGACACACTCGTAAATAAAAATGTGCTGGAGCACCGTCGTGCATGAACCACATGTTCAGGCGTTGGTTCAGTGGGACATCATCATGTGTATCTGGAAGTATAGTCTTCAGAAACCGTATGTACTGCTGTCCAGTTAGTCTCTGTGGTAGTAAGTGTAGCCCAGTTATGCAGTCTCCGAGCAGTCGTACCTAGACGTTCAAAGAATAACGCTGCTAATGTCGTGAGACGTGCGTTGCATTAGGATTGACATCGACCCAAATGTGACAGGTCATGGTAGTTAAAATACCGTCCAAGATGCTACTCCAGGTGGGTGTAAAATGAATGTGCGCAACGGAAAATAATAAACGCTAAATGAAGATTTGGCCCTGCCTGGCTACCCCTTGAAGCAGACCTTAGGATCTCTTAATTTTATAAATTACAATCTAAACATAAATGAATAATGAAGGCAACTAATCCTCCTAAATCATAAACGTTGTTACTGCTTATATATTTATTGTAGACTAAAAACAACCTTTAGATTACAAAGTTTACATTTCCTAAGTAAAATTACTAATCAATTGCCCAACTCTGCCACTTATTATCACTGCGCGGTCTGATATCAATAACGCGAAATGACTGACATCATCTACATACCAAACACTAGAAGACACTACTTTCAAAGATGATCTACGGTGGTGTGGATCCTCGGTGGAAATAAACTAGCCGGCCGGAGTGGCCGAGCAGTTCTAGGCTCTACAGTCTGGAACCACGCGACCACTACGGTCGCAGGTTCGAATCCTGCCTCGGGCATGGATGTGTGTGATGTCCTTAGGTTAGTTAGGTTTAAGTAGTTCTACGTTCTAGGGGAATGATAACCACAGCAGTTAAGTCGCATAGTGGTCAGTGCCATTTGAACCATTTGAAATAAACTAACGTGATCACAGCTGTTTAGCTTTTATAGCCCTAGCAACCCGAAGCAATTTGCGTCCGGCGCATCAAAGTGATGGTTCTCGTGCTCGTCTGCGACGATGGAAGAACTCCAGCCACAAATAAACGTTTTCAAACACTAGGACGGCAGAAGGCGGTCCTCCGACTAATATACTCTAATACTGTCTTCTCCTCTCTGTGTTCTACTGACGAGAAACGCGAACTCCCAGCCACAAGGACGGAGTTCAGATAACGTCTCTACGTTAAGTATAGATAAAGGAAGTGCTCTCAATTACTGACCGCTGCGTACTCAACGACGACTTCCAACCCGGAGGTGAAGTCCAGAATTGTATAGGCTCGCAGCAGTACAGTGCCCAACTGTTTTAACTATAAACTTTCCTGAGAGCAAAGACAGCAAGTCCGTCTGTACCAACAAAGCAGATATCGAGCGACCGTCACACATGGGCGCTCACAACGGAAGACCTCAGCAAGGCTCGGCTCCACACCCTCGTAATTCCGAAAACGAATCATATTCCCTAAACCACGGAATATTCTCGCTCTCTACAGATTCTTCCGAACGCCGACCAACGATATTTTAGGCTTTTGTCGTCCAGCGCGGAAAGTTTGCGAGGAAAAACTTATACTCGTACAATGGTACGCTTCTGAGTAAAAATCCTTGGAAATATCCCAGCCGGCGTGGTTTCCGAGGCGACTCATCCCTCGTTCCTCTCAGCTACGTCAAAGATTTTCGTAGTTTCCGAAGTATAATCCCTCCCATCTGGCTACAATACCGACCGGTCGCGACGCTATTGTGCCCCAGCTCTCAGGTGCCACGACGTCCGTCTAGCTCAGGGCTTCACAACATACGTGCTCGCGGAGCAAGCTGTGAGCAGCAAGGCGCGAGCACGGAGCAGCGCGAGCACGCTACCCCCACTACCGGACCAGAGCGGAGAGTGGGGAGAGTCGCGTGGGGTACACAACAGCTGCCGCCAGTCGATGTAAATCTGCGGCCACCTGCAGGGATATCACTCACGAATTATTACTGCGACAAATAAAACAAATAAAGGAGTATGTAGACGTGCCACATAATTTTACTAGCTTAGTGTATGCCTCTACCATCTGTAGACACTGAAACTAAAGAATTCCACGAAAATCCTATATTTTCAACACTTTCTTCAACGCTACTTAAAATATCACCTCCGGTTGTAGTGTTCTTCATGGCTACTACATCGAGGAGCTCCTCCCTCACCTGAAGATCTCTATTAACACCTCTAATAAATATGGCAAGCTGCGCTGTTCCAGTGATATTAACACTTTCGTCCAGAGCTATAGAATACGCCATAAAATCTTTACAGATATTTGCAAGCTGGCTCTGGACGTCGTCTGCCATGTCCTGTATGCGACGCATAATGGTCATGTTAGATAATGGCACAATTCGAAATTGTTCAACTTGAGATGGACACAAATACTCCGCTGCAACTACCAAACATTCTTTTATTAAATCGCCATCAGTGAAGGGGCGCAGGGATTTTGCTAAAAGCAAAGCAATTTTGTAACCCACTCTGAGAGCTGCCTCAGTTGATTTTTCTTCGTCGTCCAGATCTTCTTCGGATAGCTTCCTTTTAATTTTAATAACTTCCTGTGCACGATATGGTCAATCACATTTTTCACGTCCGTAGTCTTTCGCGTGGTACGACATATAATGTCGCTGCAAATTAAATTTCGTAAAAGAATTCATCGTTTTGTGACATACTAAACATTTTGCAACACCATCTTTTTCTGTAAACTGATACAATTCCTCCCAATGGGGGTTGAACTGCGAAAGCATGGTTGGGGTTACACAACGGCGACTTCACATGATTCTTAACCAGCGAAGTGACTGTTAAAGAGCTGATCGTAGTACTTTAAACGTTACACAGTCGGCGCGAATTCAATAGGCATGCCAATAGGCATGCTCCGGCCCTATTCAAACGTGCGCGCGCATTTCCCCTCCCTCCTCTCCCTCCCTACTCCGCGACCTTGCAGCTGCTCGCGAGCACTTGCCTGAGCAGACGCGAGTACTCGCGCTCAAAACCGGCCAGTTGTTAAGCCCTGTCTAGCTACTTCCTGTGTTTAAGCAGGCCCAACACCTGTGCGGGCCTTCCACCCAGAGCTTGAGTTCTGCCTGCCGTTTCATCTCCACTGGCGATCCAACCTCTACTAGTATAGGCAATCATACATTATGCCATTCTAATAATAAAAACACTCCGTCACCTTTCATGCAATAATCGTTAATAATTATTTACAATGCGTACGTGACAATGTCAGTCTCCTTTATATCTTCATATATACGATGTACAACCTATCAAATAATATCTAATTGTGTATGTAGTTCATGGCAAAGTATGCGGATGAGTGCTTGTAAGGTGAGAAATTATAGCAGCCTTACAACTGTCACGAGTAAATCCAGCCTCATCCGTGAACAGAATACTGATTACAAACAGGGGATTCAGGGCACATTGTTGTTGCAACCACTGACAGAAATTCTCTATAGTAGGCTTGCACTCAGTGGAGACGCTATGTATGGAGTACTTGCCGATGTAAAAGCCGCCACACGCTGCTGTGACTCAGGACACGTTCTTGGATAACAATCCTCCCTGTTGAAGTACTCGGACGTTCGGGTACAATGCGTAACACCCTCCCTCAACATCGGGTGTTATGGATCTGGGCCAGCCTTCTCGTACATGGTGTGCGAAACTCCCGATTTCTCTAAGGCGCTGAAGTAACCGGCTAAATGTACGCCTGTCGGGCTGTCTGTGGAGAGGAAAAGCTTCTTCACACAATCGTGCGGCCTCAGAGGCACTGCCATTCGTTTTCCCATACATGAAGTGCATGTCAGCTGGCTCTTCATTGGTGTCACCTCTGTCCATGGAGCCCTCACGTTCGTAACTGATTGTAAGGCCGGTGTGGCACAGTGTACGGAGGGGGAAAGGGAAGTAGTTGAGCATGCGTAAACAAACAGATAGTCGATCCCAAGCCTTGAGATACTAACGTAAATACCGCAGTATCCAAGGGCGTATACAGTTTGTTCCCAACTGGAATTAATGTAAAAGTAGCACAGAAAATAAGGAACAGATGCTAAATGCTTCACATACAGTATTATGAACTATACCAACAGTTCATGACCACGTCATCATGATATTCATTAAACACAATGTGTGGCTTGAGGTTCAGTTGAAACTTTCGATATACCTCTGCGAAGTGCAGCTCCTACTTACGTGATGTAGACACTAAATTATGTTGTCAACTCTAAATAAGAATTGAGCAGCACAAGGCAACAGACGCATGCTTTATGTTTAAAGCATATATGGAAATAAATGTCCGAGAAATCGCCGAGGCAGCTTTTTGTGAACGTTCATATGAACAATGTGGGCTAAAGAAACAGATGAAACTGGTTCACCACAAGGCTCTCATGCTTCTTAGCGCCTCAACTGGATCAACTGAAAGGGATTTTGGAATCTCTGATGTATTTTACGATGATACACTGTTAAATTAACCCCTTTATTAGATCCAACTATCGAATTTTTCTCGTGATGCGAATAGTTCCCATCCGCTGAAAAAGAGCTCAAATCAGTCCTGTTATTAAGAAGGCTAAAAGTACGGATGCAAAGGAATCCATATCAGTATCCATGGCGTCCGACTATTGCAGGCTTCTAGAGTATATTCTAAGCTCTAATATTACGAAACTCCTCAAGGGAAGCAAGCTCCTTTCAATGAATCAGTACTGATTCCAGACGCAGCATTCACATGAAACACAACTCGCCTGTTTATAGAAACGATTTCTAGCAAATACGAGTACTACACTCTGGTGAATCAGCATATCCCGTCTTCCTACGTTTTCTATAGCTACTCGGACCGATAACGTTCTGAGCATACACAAACGTTGAATGAGATATCACCAACGAAATTTCGTTGTTGCTCGCTGTAAAGGCAAGTATTGTCTTCGGATGAATGTAAGAAAAATGTGGAATGATATAGAGAGTTTTCCTCTTGACATGTTGAAGCGAAGCTGTTTTATAATGTAAATAAATGGAAGATAATTCGGATAAACAACAGGAAAACTCAACAGCATTTTATTAATTGACTCATATTGAGTTCTTAAGGGCGATCTGTAGTGATTTCCTAGGAGTAGAACTGCTTAGCCGAGATCGCTATAAAAAACTTTATTGTAGATAACCAATTTCGATCTTCTTTTGTAACTGTCTGTAACAAGTCTTGTAATTTTACTACAGATCTGAAGACGGTAACTTAGTTTTACGGAAACTGGTTATCTACAATAAGGTTTTATAGCGATATCGGCAATGAAGTTCTTCTTCACCTAAGTGAATTTCATTTCAAGGTACACTTCGGAAACTTGTCATCTCCTTTAAACATCTTGGGGGTGATAACCCGACGTGATTCGCGATGGAAAAAACACGTGAAGTCAGTATTAGGGATGGGAACTTCAGGACTTAGAGTTTTTGGACGTGTTGATCATCTGTTAAGGAAACAGGACTCAAGATACTAATGCGACCTACCCTGTAGGTCTACTATATAATCTTTCGATTCATTTCTAATGACTTCATCTTCAGTGAGGCGTTAAACTCTAATCTCTACCTTATTCCAGTGTTTGGATGTGATAGCATGTACTGGGACATTGGGTTGGAGTCCACCCTACGTTCCAAGCTTCATTTCGCCTGATTCCACCTTAACGATAACTACTGCATAACTAATCTCATTACAAATTAGAAGTGAGATGGTGAATAATGATGCAGAAGAAAATTTTTGTTGGATAATTCCGTATAAATAACTTATTTTAAGAGCTACTGTGAATTAGAACTGTGCCCAGAAGGAGAGCGTATGAAGTGAGACACTAAGAAGGGAACCTCCCCATCGCACCCCCCTCAGATTTAGTTATAAGTTGGCAAAGTGGATAGACCTTGAAAAACTGTACACAGATCAATCGAGAAAACAGGAAGAAGTTATGTGGAACTATGAAAAAAATAAGCAAAATATACAAACTAAGTAGCCCATGAGCAACATATGCAACATCAAGGAAAACAGGAGCTCAAGGGCGGCGTGGTCCCGTGGTTAGCGTGAGCAGTTGCGGAGCAAGAGATCCGTGATTCAAGTCTTCCATCGGATGAAAATTTTAATTTTTTTGTTTTCAGACAATTATTATCTGTCCGTCCGTCCGCTATATTTGCTGGATTCATATTGCCCACGCAATACATCTCACGTATTTAATGCACTCTCGTCCAAAGTAGCGAACAGTCAACTGCCAGCCAGGGAGCCTCGTTAGGAGGAATACTATCTCTTCCGTGCGTTGTAGTCGACTGACATCGTGTGTTTCGAAGTTTGTTTAGGTGTAGCGTCCCCATACTACGGCGCAGTTACCTCGCATCGGACGGACAGATAATAATTGTCTGAAAATAAAAAATTAAAATTTTCACTCGAGGGAGACTTGAACCAAAGACCTCTCAGTCCGCAGCTGCTCACGCTAACGACGGGAACACAGGACCACGGCGCTCGTGAGATCACCCTCTCCTTGATGTTGCCTATATTGTGCATGAACTACTCAGTTCGTATATTTTGCTTATTTTTTTCATAGTTCCACACAACTTCTTCCTGTTTTCTCGATTGATCTGTGTTCAGTTTTTCAAGGCCTATCAACTGTGCCAACTTATAACTACATCTGAGGGGGGTGCGATGGGGAGGTTCCCTTGTAAGAACCAATATGGAGAACTTTACAGTACGTCTCCCTGGAGAGGTGTAGATGGCGGGGTTTCTCATTGACGCAAAGGGAGGCGCCTATTACAGTTGGGTTCCGCGTCTCCAAGCTTCTAGAACACTGGCATATTCATACTTCTACTGAATCCCTAGTTTACAGAGCTATTTGTCTGTGGGTATGCCACTTCACTCAAGAATGGGACCGTCTGTTTACCTAGGAGGAGGAGGGCCACGAAATAGTGTGCAGCATTTCTGTATGTACCGAGCGTGTTAGTAAGAGTTGGAGAGTAGAAGGAGTGGCAAACTGCATGAATGAGGTTTTTTGAGGTATTTGCAGACAAAGATTTATTCTTAGATACTACAGTACTGAGTTATTTTATCACGTTGTATTACGTCGAGGGCAGATCCAGCGTCGTCGTAGAACTCCGAGAGCTGTTGTAACGCCGTCAACTGGTATCAGAGATGTCTACGTAACTTCACAACTTGCTTCTCCTCTGGTAAGTCCCCAACCCGATAGCGTTTCGCGACTGCATCCTCTTAACGATAGTAGATAATATTTATGTCTGCTGGGTCACGGTCAGTATCGTTCCTTCCGTAAGTGTTCGGTTATTCTGTGAGTTTTTGCGAGCCGTGAGTTAATACGTAAGACCTGAGTGACAGAACCAAGATTAAAGTACGCAATGCCTTAATTTAAGAGCGAATTCTGAAAGGTACAAAAACTCACGCCGACTGGATAGTGCTGTAAGAAGTTTATCTGGGAAGATACATGTTTGGCATTATAAAGGTCGGTTGGTGCACTCCGCTTTGGTGCCACGCACAACTGTAATTTGAAAAATTGTTTGTTGATTGTGTACAGTTCTAGGAAGCCACAGCCTTTATAACAAGGGGAGGTCACGACGTTGGGGTCACAAATTTACTTCAGACGCATGTAGTAGGCCATTAAAACAACATCATGTGCGAGTAGTAAGGTGTACTATTCTGGCAATTCCGAGAAAATCGCAAGAGAAGTTTTACGCGTCTATTACGTGGCTTATGTACCTGTGCGTAAGTGAAGGAAGTTACTGTTCATGGCGGTCAAGTGATTAGCGTTTGAGCTTCGTGAAACGAACCTGTATGAGGCGATCGTTCGAAACCCACTCAAACTTACGTACTAAGCTATTTTTTTATCACTGGTCATATTATTTAATTTTTACGACATTTGAGAGACAATATAACGAAAAAAACAATGTGTATTTGCCAAAAGTTTTTGCATGAAGTTTCAGTTCATGTTTTCTATGTCTGTACGACAAGTACCATCCTGCAACGTGTGATCTCGAGAGCACATCCGACGAGTAATTATATATTACTCCTGTAGTCTGGCAAATTGTGACTTACTATATTACTGATTGCGAATAACGTCATTCGTATCATTATTTGTCGAGGTTCGACTTGATTTTTCCAAGCCTATCCCTCGTCCTTGAAAACTTAATTACCAGGATTGGAAATTAAAAAGTGGCGACTACGGTCCTTCAATGTAGTCACCAGCGTTGTGTAGAACCCTTTGCCAGCGATGTGGAAGGCGTAGTATACCGTTAGTAGAGCCTGTTCTGTTGATGGTGCGAATGGAGCGGTCTACTGCCTGTCGAATCTCTGGAACAGTTCTGAAGCGAATGCCACGAAGTGGTTCCTTCATCTTCGGAATCAAATCAAAGTCACAAAGACTTAAGTCGTCTTACTGTTCGTTTTGGAGCATCACCTGCGACCAGCTTTGCGAAAGAAGCGGCGACACTTTCTGCGCAACCCACCCATCATTCTGCTCGACAATGCACGGGCGCATACAGCGCAAGTCGTGGCTGCTCTGTTCGGTCGATGGGACTAGGAAGTACTGTACCATCCACAATACGCCCCGGACTTAAGTCCTTGTGATTTTTATGAAGGAACCACTTCGTTGCATTCGCTTCAGAACTGTTCCAGAGATTCGACAGGCAGTATACCGCTCCATTCGCACCGTCAACAGAATAGGCTCTGCTAACGGTATACTACGCCTTCCACATCGCTGGCAACGGGTTCTACACAACGCTGGTGACTACTTTGAGGGACAGAAACACGTGAAAACATGTAACTCTTTTGTATCGGTTGTGAATAAATAGTTGTCGTAGAAATAGAAAAAAAGTCAAATACCGTGAAAATCACTACAACTTCATGAAAATTCAAGTTTTTTTTTCGTTATGTTAAATAATGAGACCAGTGATGAAAAAAATAATGATTAAAAAGTAGGTGGTAGAGGTATTCGAACCGCCGTCTCGTCCACGACCCACTTGGCCACAATTACTTCTTACAATCAGCATCTTCGCACAGATACATAACATACATAATAGATGCGTAAAATTTCTCTTGCAATTTTCTCGGAATTGCCAGAGTAGTGCACCTTACTACTTGCCTATTATGCTGTTTCAATGGGCCACTAACGATGTACAAAGTTTGAAGTAAATTCGTGATCCCAACGTCGTAGCCACCCCTTGTAAGTAAATAATATTCCTTTTTAAACGGCGGTTTTTTTCCGATTGTTCACTCAACACAAATTTAAAAAAGCACTCTATTCCTTTTTCACGTGTGTAACAGTGAGCGTATGTTGCATGCTCGTTTTTGCAAAGATCAACCAGCAGGCAGGTGTGGGCAGAGCTCCAGCCCTCAAGTCGGCGGGGCGACACGCAGTATTACGGCAAGTGCGTTCAGGAGGGGATTCAGTTGCACACCATCTGGGCACTAGCAAAGAGGTGGACGTGGGTATCTTCCTTACTCGGCCTACCTCTCGGTCAGAATTACACTGTAGCGCAGTCAGACGTTGAAGAGATTTAAAAACGCGTGGTTGCGGTCTTAACAGACTAGTGTACAATTTTTCATCCAAGCTCAATTTTCTTCTTTTGGTCTCAAGGCCATACTGCCATCTCTCAGTGTTTTAGGAATATTTCAGGATTTTACAGGGTAAGGTTACTTATATTTGAAAATTTCATAATTAGTTTTAAAATTAATATACTACTTTGATGAAGGAGAATTGGTATATTAGTTGGTAACCGTTGATGGGATCTGATTGACTGCTGTATGAAACTAATATGCTAGTTTTCAGAGAGTTTACATACGATAAAATGTGATTCACATCTCTTACTGCTACTTCATCATGTTCATAGTAAGGGTTATTTCGAACATGTATTCGGTGAAGATGATTGGGGAATGATCCATAGTAGTCACGCTATTGCGACTTTAATTCACTTTGTCTACAATGGTGGCTCTGGCACACCTAGGTCAGTGACATAGTGACATCATCATCCTTATCAGTCGTCGCCCTCATCAGTGCCGTCATCTTCCTCATCTCTGAGAAGCCACAACCCATTGCCCCTCCATCCTCCATATCAACAGTCAATCGTAGCACAGTATTAAAAAAAATATGATTCCGGAAATAGCCCAATTATGTTAATGGCAAATTAAAACTCCTTTCCTCCTCCCCTTACCCCTCCTCTCCTTTCCTTATCGCCAACCAATCATAGCACAGTATTAAAAATCTAAGATGATACAAAGAGACCAATTGTGTTTTGTACACCCTCTTTGTCATGTTTCTAACCAATCACAGCATCGTATTAAAAAACAACGCAGTTGCATTCGTGAAAAATTTAAAAACATCACCTGCTCACATCTATCCTATCTCAAACTAATCACAGTGCAGTATCAAAATGAATCGTCCAATAAAAAAGTCAGAGATGATGGAAAGAGACCAGTTGTGCCTTATATCCCATGAAGTCGTTCTGGTTCCAGACAGTCAGGGTGCAGTCAGTCAGGATGCCCCAGATAAACAGTAAAACCTCATAACCTCGACTGGAGTTCCAAGTTATGCATTGTTTCCTTGAAGGATAATCATTATTTCCGAAAGATATTTACATACCTCTGTGTTTAATCAGCGAAATATGATTATGAGGTTGGATCTTTAAAGCGAGAACTAATTATTTACAACTTACACAAAATACACTCCTGGAAATGGAAAAAAGAACACATTGACACCGGTGTGTCAGACCCACCATACTTGCTCCGGACACTGCGAGAGGGCTGTACAAGCAATGATCACACGCACGGCACAGCGGACACACCAGGAACCGCGGTGTTGGCCGTCGAATGGCGCTAGCTGCGCAGCATTTGTGCACCGCCGCCGTCAGTGTCAGCCAGTTTACCGTGGCATACGGAGCTCCATCGCAGTCTTTAACACTGGTAGCATGCCGCGACAGCGTGGACGTGAACCGTATGTGCAGTTGACGGACTTTGAGCGAGGGCGTATAGTGGGTATGCGGGAGGCCGGGTGGACGTACCGCCGAATTGCTCAACACGTGGGGCGTGAGGTCTCCACAGTACATCGATGTTGTCGCCAGTGGTCGGCGGAAGGTGCACGTGCCCGTCGACCTGGGACCGGACCGCAGCGACGCACGGATGCACGCCAAGACCGTAGGATCCTACGCAGTGCCGTAGGGGACCGCACCGCCACTTCCCAGCAAATTAGGGACACTGTTGCTCCTGGGGTATCGGCGAGGACCATTCGCAACCGTCTCCATGAAGCTGGGCTACGGTCCCGCACACCGTTAGGCCGTCTTCCGCTCACGCCCCAACATCGTGCAGCCCGCCTCCAGTGGTGTCGCGACAGGCGTGAATGGAGGGACGAATGGAGACGTGTCGTCTTCAGCGATGAGAGTCGCTTCTGCCTTGGTGCCAATGATGGTCGTATGCGTGTTTGGCGCCGTGCAGGTGAGCGCCACAATCAGGACTGCATACGACCGAGGCACACAGGGACAACACCCGGCATCATGGTGTGGGGAGCGATCTCCTACACTGGCCGTACACCACTGGTGATCGTCGAGGGGACACTGAATAGTGCACGGTACATCCAAACCGTCATCGAACCCATCGTTCTACCATTCCTAGACCGGCAAGGGAACTTGCTGTTCCAACAGGACAATGCACGTCCGCATGTATCCCGTGCCACCCAACGTGCTCTAGAAGGTGTAAGTCAACTACCCTGGCCAGCAAGATCTCCGGATCTGTCCCCCATTGAGCATGTTTGGGACTGGATGAAGCGTCGTCTCACGCGCTCTGCACGTCCAGCACGAACGCTGGTCCAACTGAGGCGCCAGGTGGAAATGGCATGGCAAGCCGTTCCACAGGACTACATCCAGCATCTCTACGATCGTCTCCATGGGAGAATAGCAGCCTGCATTGCTGCGAAAGGTGGATATACACTGTACTAGTGCCGACATTGTGCATGCTCTGTTGCCTGTGTCTATGTGCCTGTGGTTCTGTCAGTGTGATCATGTGATGTATCTGACCCCAGGAATGTGTCAATAAAGTTTCCCCTTCCTGGGACAATGAATTCACGGTGTTCTTATTTCAATTTCCAGGAGTGTAGATATACATGTTTTGAAGTTTTACTATCTTTCAGAGTCGTCACCGGAATTGTGAACAACGCGTTGCCAGCGTTTTCGAAGTCGTAGGAGAATCCTGGCCACGCCAGCTGCTGTGATAATTTGACTGATGCGGTCTGTTGCCTGACGAATCCCTGTAACAGTTTTCAAGCAAACGCCATGAAGTGTTCCCTTCAAAATGGCTCTGAGCACTATGGGACTCAACTGCTGAGGTTATTAGTCCCCTAGAACTTAGAACTAGTTAAACCTAACTAACCTAAGGACATCACAAACATCCATGCCCGAGGCAGGATTCGAACCTGCGACCGTAGCGGTCTTGCGGTTCCAGACTGCAGCGCCTTTAACCGCACGGCCACTTCGGCCGGCGAAGTGTTCCCTTCATCTTAGGAATTAAGTCGTAGTCATTCTTGAAAGTGTGGTGGGTTGTGCAGCACTATACAGCCCCACTGGGCGAACAAATCAGCCACAATTTGTGCGATATGCAACCGAGCAGTGCCCTGCAAAATGATAGGAGTGTCCTAAAGAAAGTGTGCCTCTTCTTTCTCTAAGCTGGTCGTAAGCCGTGTTACATAAATGAAAACAGTCTTTCAGTGCAACGCATAATGTGCTAAACACTCTCACCTACATAAAGCACTCCGTCTTCAGGCCACAAGTGGCCCATCGGGACCATCCGACCGCCGTGTCATCCTCAGGCGAGGATGCAGATTGGAGGGGCGTGTGGTCAGCACACCACTCTCCTTGTTGTTATGATGGTTTTCTTTGACCTGAGCCGCTACTATTCGGTCGAGTAGCTCCTCAATTGGCATCACGAGTCTGAGTGCACCCCAAAAAATGGCAACAGCGCATGGCGGCCCGGATGGTCACCCATCCAAGTGCCGGCTACGCCCGACAGCGCTTAAGTTTGGTAATCTGACGGGAACCGGTGCATCCACTGCGGCAGGCCGCTGCCTCATCTACATAAGGCTAACTCATAAGCCAAGACTAACATCCTTCAGTGTTTCGCCGTTAGCTATTAAGCAGCGCCCAAACAAACTGCCGGCCGTGGTGGCCGAGCGGTTCTAGGCACTACAGTCTGGAAGCGCGCTACAGTCTGGAACCACGCGACCGCTACGGTCGCAGGTTCGAATCCTGCCTCGGGCATGGATGTGTGTGATGTCCTTAGGTTAGTTAGGTTTAAGTAGTTCTAAGTTCTAGGGGACTGATGACCTCAGAAGTTGAGTCCCATAGTGCTCAGAGCCATTTGAACCAGACAAACTCAGTGAGGCTGCATTCTTTTATACTGGTAATGAATCTCGAACAGTGGCTTTCCATGCGATGGTGGCTTGAAACGTTGGAAAGAATCCACGTGATGAACATGCTCTGCAGTTTCTCAAGTGTTCGTTTTTTATTTTTGTGAAGGGTAGATAGTACATGCCAGATCAAAGACGTGTTGTTTATGGCAACTTCTGGCAATCTGTAATGACTGCTAAGTTAAGATAGGAGTGCTATTCTTTCCATGCATACATATCGCTGTCTGCGATAAATGTGCACTTTCTATATCCTTATGTGCTGAGTGTCAGTATCCGTTTTTAGTTACAGTTAGAACAAATATGTCTTAATAAATTCAGTATAAATGAACAGTTTGACAGATAAAATGGATTGTTAATATACGTTATGGTACTTTGTTAACTGTAAAAAATAAATCACTTCTGCTAAAATAATGTCTTTTTTTATACACTGAAGCGACCGCATGCGTATTCAAATACAAAGATACTCGTATGTAACCAGGTAAGCCGCGCGGGATTAGCCGAGCGGTCTCAGGCGCTCCAGTCATGGACTGTGCGGCTGGTCCCGGCGGAGGTTTCGATTTCTCCCTCGTGCATGGGTGTGTGTGTTTGTGCTTAGGATAATTTAGGTTAAGTAGTGTATAAGCTTAGGGACTGATGACCTTAGCAGTTAAGTCCCTTTTTTTTTTTTTTTTTTTTTTGTAGCCAGGTAAAATACGGCGCTGCGGATAGCAACGACAGCGTAAGACGAGAAGTGTCTGGCGCAGTTGTTAGATCCGTTACTGCTGTTACAATGGCAGGTTATTAAGATTTAAGTGAGTTTGAACGTGGTGTTATAGTCGGCAAACGAGCGATAGGACACAGCATCTCCGAGGTAGCGATGAAGTGGGGATTTTCCCGTACGACCATTTCACGAGTGTATCTTGAATATCAGGAATCCGGTTAAAAAAAAAAAGTCAAATCTCCTATATCGCTGCGGCCGGAAAAAGATCCTGCAAGAGCGAGACCAACGACGACTGAAGAGAGTCGTTGAACGTGACAGAAGTGCAATCCTTCGGCAAATTGCCACTGATTTCAATGCTGATCCATCAACAAGTGTCAGCATGCGAACCATTCAAGGAAACATTATCGATACAGGCTGTCGGAGCCGAAGGCCCACTCGTATACCCTTGATGACTGCACAGCAGAAAGCTTTACACCTCGCCTGGCCCCGTCAACACCGACACTGGACTGTTTATGACTGGAAACATGTTCCCTGGTCGGACGAGTCTCTTTTCAAATTGTGTCGAGCTGATGAACGTGTACGAGTATGGAGACAACCTCATGAATCCGTGGACCCTGCATGTCAGCAGGGGACTGTTCAAGATGGTGGAGGTTCTGTAATGGTGTGAGACGTGCGCAGTTGGAGTGATATAGGACCCTTGATACGTCTAGATACGACTCTGACAGGTGACACGTACGTAAGCATCACCTGCATCCGTTCATGTCCATTGTGCATTCCGACGGACTTGTGCAATTCCAACAGGACAATGAGACACCCCACACGTCCAGAATTGCTACAGAGAGGCTCCAGGAACACTCTTCTGAGTTTAAAAACTTCCGGTGGCTACCAAACTCCCCAGACATGAGCATTATTGAGCATATCTGGGATGCCTTGCAACGTGTCGTTCAGAAGAGATCTCCACCCCGTCGTACTCTTACGGCTTTATGGACAGCCCTGCAGGATTCATGGCGTCAGTTCCCTCCAGTACTGCTTCAGACATTAGTTGAGTCCATGTCACGTCGTGATGCGGCACTTCTGCATGCTCACGAGGTCCCTACCCGCTATTAGGCAGGCGTATCAGTTTCTTTGGCTCTTCAATTTACCAACAGACTTAGAGTATAGCAAACTTGAGTAACTCTTATGAGTGCAGCTTAACCTGAAGGCTTTTATCAGTAGTTCCAATATGCAAGTTATATTTTAATAAGTAAAACAGACAATTTATATGAGGGAATATATAATTTGCTTGCAAACAGTGTGAAATCTTACAATAAATGTTAAATATCTTTATTTGTTTTCGAGATATCGACTCTGACATTGTTTCTTGAGATGTTACATCTATCTGTTACTGTCTTTGGTCGTACTGCAAGTGTTTATTAACAATTTATGTCGGAAGTTAAGTGATATATTGTAATAAAACAGCTTATTCCTTCGCAAGATCGAACACATTACTCCTACCATTCTTCCCTAAAAATCTTGTGCTACTTTACTAAATGTTGGTGTAGTTGATTACAGGTATTTAGCGAGCCATATTTCCGAAAGCAGCAGTTTGTTCATTTATTTGTAATACTTGTCATCTATAGTATTTTTTTCTTGTGATGCTTACCTTCACTCTCCTCCTAGACTAGTAACGAAAACAACGCCATGACAGTACACATTAACCAACTGAATACACTTTAAATATTTAGATACTGTCGCAACATAGATATTACATTTTCTTCCCTTGCTGATGCATTTTAGAATAGTGTGGCATTTGACAAGCTTCATAGATGAGGTAAAATAAATAAATTTGAGCCTTACTACGTTTTTTATTTACCTTCAGCTAGGTCCCAGTCGTTTTCAGTAATTGTTGCGGAGAATATTTTTCTAGTGATACATTTTATTCACTCTCCTCTCACCTGACACATACTTTACAGACTGCGCGAAATTCGGAAAACTTCCAATTAAAAATAAGGGCTGCTATGACTTTGCGTTTGTTGCATATTACATAAAATGTTGCTGCATATGAAATTTAGCTAACACACTGATTTTTTTTTTTTTTTTACACTTGGGTGAACGTCTGTATCTGTCACCAACCTTGAGAAAATTGATCTGATGTAGCACACTACTTTGCCATCACGCCACTCCAGCGATAAAGCCAGAATGAAATATTCACTACCTTCCTAAACGGTTTGAGATATGCAAATGAGATTTTAGCAAATGATGGCACGCAATGAGGAGAGTATTCTGTCATATGGTTGTTATGCAAAACTTAATTATCTATTGTGTTACTCCACCAACTACTGACTTTTTCGATGAAAGAATGTAATTTTTAAGCGCCATCGTTATCTGGTGAAACATGAAATGTTATGGATTTTGGAACGACATAAGTGAAGACTTACATGTTTAATTTGTATCGAGGATGTGCTTTTTCATAAGCTACTGGCTTTACTTTTCCTCAGTTCCCCACTTAACAATCTTACTGAGCACTGTTTCAGAATTCTCTAGCAATTGCGTGTGCGCAATTTGTTAGTGAGGTGTCACTGTGTAAATTGTGCTGTGTTATGGCAAAAGAAGCTAATTTTAACATAGCAACAAGAAAACCATTTCGGTTTTACTCATAATTCTCCTCTCTCGACGCTTCTCTGAAACTTACAAATGCTTAACAAGCTAGGCGAAAATAAATCACTGCATTTTCAGCGGAATTATTTTTAGATACTAACCAAAGCTGAGGTGACAGATGCTTTTGAATTATCACCATGCAAGTGTGGGTGTGAAGCGGGTCAACTTAATATTTAAAAAAAAAATGTGAGCTTAGGTTTCAGTTTCAAATGGCACTTCCGCTCCAGGGTTCGGAATTCCCCTGCAGGACCTGCCAATAGCCCCCACCACTACCACTCTCGCCATGCATGCCCTACCGACTGCGCATCTACCAGCCATGGTATTCTGCACGAACTCCATCTCAGTCGACTGCCCCCTCCCTAAGACAAACTTCAGTTCAAAGGTTCAGCCCGTGTCCCCCTTTTCACATACCCACTATTGCTGAGGCTCTTTGACATTGGAATAGTATCCCAGCTTTGTATGTAATGGGGGAAACTTGCACCTATCCCAGGCATCCCCCTCCCCCCTCCCCCCCCCCCCCCCCCCATGACCATGAACCTCAGCGTTGGTGGGGAGGATTGTGTGCCTCAGTGATACAGATAGCCGAACCGTAGGTGCAATGACAATGGAGGGGTATGTGTTGAGAGGCCAGACAAACGTGTCGTTCCTGAAGAGGGGCAGCAGCCTTTTCAGTAGCTGCAGGGGCAACAGTCTGGATGATTGACTGAACTGGCCTTGTAACATCAACCGAAACAGCATGGCTGTGCTGGTACTGGGAACGTCTGAAAGCAAGGGAAAATTACAGCCATTATTTTTGCCAAGGGCATGCAGCTTTACTGTATGGTTAAATGATGATGGCGTCCTCTTGGGTAAAATATTTCGGAGGTAAAATAGTCCCCCATTTGGATCTCCAGGCGAGGACTACTCGGGAGGATGTCGTTATCAGAAGAAACGAAACTGGTGTTCTACAGATCGGAACATGGGATGTCAGATCCTTTAATCGGCCACATAGGTAAAAAAATTTAAGAATGGAAGTGGATAGATTAAAGTTAGATTGAGTGGGAATTAGTGAAGTTCGGTGGCAGGAGAAACATAACTCCTGGTCGGGTGAATACAGTGTTATAGATACAAAATCAAGTAGGGGTAGTGCAGCTGTAGGTTTAATAATGAATAAGAAAATAGGAATGCGCATAAACTACTATGAACAGCATAGTGAAGGCATTGTTGTAGCCAAGATAGACATAAAGCCCACACCCAACACAGTAGTGCTCTGCAGATGATGAAGAGTATGAAGAAATGTATGATGAAATAAATAAAAACTTCAGATAATTAAGAGACATACAAAATTTATTAGTCATCAGGGTCTAGATTCGGTAGTAGGAAAAGGAAGAGAAAGAAAAGTAATAGGTGAATATGGACTGGGAGTAAGAATCGAAAGAAGAAGCTACCTGCTAAAATTTTATACAGGGTATAACTTAATCATCGCTAACAGTTGGTTTAAGAATCACGAAAGAAGGTTGTATATGTGGAAGAGACCTGGAGACACCGGAAGATAACAGACTGACTATATAATGGTAAGACAGAGTTTTAGGAACCAGGTTTTAAATTGTAAGACATTTCCAGGGGCAGATGTGGGTTCTGACCACAATATATTGGTTATGAACTGTAGATTGGAACCGAAGAAACGGCAAAAAGGTGGGAATTTAAGAAGGTGGGATTCGGATGAACTGAAACAACCAGAGGTTGTAGAGAGTTTCAGCGGGAGTATTAGGGTAAGACTGACACGAACAGGAGAAAGGAATGCAGTAGAAGAAGAATGGGTACCTTTGAGAGATGAAATAGTGAAGGTAGCAGTGGATCAAGTAGGTAAAAAGAAAACACAAACGTCTCATAACGCAAGTGCAAATTGGCTAAGCGGGAATGGTTAGAGGGCAAATGTAAGGATGTAGAAGCATATAACACTTTGGAGAAAAGAGTACCACCTGTATGAATATCAAGAGCTCAGTTGGAAAACCAGTCCGAAGCAAAGAAAGGAAAGCAGAAAGGTGGAAGGAGTATATAGAGAGTCTATACAAGAACGATGTATTTGAGGGTAATATTATGGAACTGGAAGAGGCCGTAGATGAAGATGAGATGGGAGATATGATAATGAGAGAAGAATTCGATAGAGCAATGAAAGACCTAAGTCGAAACAAGGCCTCTGGCGCAGAGAAAATTCCGTTAAAACTACTGATAGTCTTGGGAGAGCCAGCCACGACAAAACTCTTCCATCTGGTGAGCAAGATGTATGAGACAGGTAAAATACCCTCAGACTTCAAGAAGATTATAATAATTCCAGTTCCTAAGAAAGCAGATGCTGACAAGTGTGAACTATCACTTTAATAAGTCACGGTTGCAAAAACTAACACGAATTTTTACAGAAGAATGGAAAAACTGGTGGAAGCCGACCACGGGGAAGACCAGTATGGAATCCCGAGGAATGGAGGAACATGTGAGGCAATGATAACCCTACGACTTTTCATAGAAGACAGGTTAAGTAGAGGCAAACCAACGTTTATAGCACTTATAGAAAAAAATGGTTCAAATGGCTCTGAGCACTATGGGACTTAACTGCTGTGGTCATGAGTCCCCTAGAACTTACAACTACTTTAATCTAACTAACCTAAGGACATCACACACATCCATGCCCGAGGCAGGATTCGAACCTGCGACCGTAGCAGCAGTGCGGTTCCACACTGAAGCGCCTAAAACAGCTCGGCCACAGCGGACTACTTGACCAGTACCACCGATCTTCTTCAACACGTAATCGGTAACAACTTCGACATACGATTTTCAGAACCATGCAGACTTTTGACAACTGTCTGCACGACACCGATGACTATAGCTGAGACTGGAATATGCTTCTGAACTCTGACCAAGATGAAGTCATTTTTAAGGGTCAGATTGATAGAGACTAGGCTCACTGCATTAATTATGCTCTTAGCAAAGTACATTATTCACAGCATACTTAATCTCTACTAAAAGTTTACTGGGTTGTTTTCTTCAAAGGAGGACAGAAAAATGAACTTTGTGTAGAAGAACATAGGTATGTTCCTCTATTGTGTACGGGTAATACTCATGTACACTACTGACCATTAAAATTGCTACACCAAGATGAAATGCAGATGAAAACGGGTATTCATTGGACAAACATATTATACTAGAACTGACATGTGATTACATTTTCACGCAGTTTGCGTGCATAGATCCTGAGAAATCAGTACCCAGAACAACCACCTCTGGCCGTAATAACGGCCATGATACGCCTGGGCATTGAGTCAAACAGAGCATGGATGGCGTGTACAGGTACAGCTGCCCATGCAGCTTCAACACGTTACCACAGTTCATCAAGGGTAGTGACTGGCGTATTGTGAAGAGCCAGTTGCTCGGCCACCAATGACCAGACGTTTTCAGTTGGTGAGAGATCTGGAGAATGTGCTGGCCAGGGCAGCAGTCGAACATTTTCTGTATCCAGAAAGGCCCGTACAGGACCTGCAACATGCGGTCGTTCATTATCCTGCTGAAATGTACGGTTTCGCAGGGATCGAATGAAGGGTAGAGCCACGGGTCGTAACACATCTGAAATGTAACGTCCACTGTTAAAGTGCCGTCAATGCGAACAAGAGGTGACCGAGACGTGTAACCAATGGCACCCCATACCATCACGCCGGGTGATACGCCAGTATGGCGATGACGAATACACGCTTCCAATGCGCGTTCACCGCGATGTCGCCAAACACGGATGCGACCATCATGATGCTGTAAACAGAACCTGGATTCATCCGAAAAAATGACGTTTTGCCATTCGTGCACCCAGGTTCGTCGTTGAGTACACCTTCGCAGGCGCTCCTGTCTGTGATGCAGCGTCAAGGGTAAACCGCAGTTATGGTCTTCGAGGTGATAGTCCATGCTGCTGGAAACGTCGTCGAACTGTTCGTGCAGATGGTTGTTGTCTTGCAAACGTCCCCATCTGTTGACTCAGGGATCGAGACGTGGCTACACGATCCGTTACAGCCATGCGGAAAAGATGCCTGTCATCTCGACTGTTAGTGATACGAGGCCGTTGGGATCCAGCACGGCGTTCCGTATTACCCTCCTGGACCCACCGATTCCATATTTTGCTAACACTCATTGGATCTCGATCAACGCGAGCATCAATGTCGCGATACGATACACCGCAATCGCGATAGGCTACAATCCGACCATTTTCAAAGTCGGAAACGTGATGGTACGCATTTCTCCTCCTTACACGAGGTATCACAACAACGTTTCACCAGGCAACGCCGCTCAACTGCTGTTTGTGTATGAGAAATCGGTTGGAAACTTTCCTCATGTCAGCACGTTGTAGGTGTCGCCACCGGCGTCAACCTTGTGTGAATGCTCTGTAAAGCTAATCATTTGTATATCACAGCATCTTCTTCCTGTCGGTTAAATTTCGCGTCTGTAGCACGTCATCTTCGTGGTGTAGCAATTTTAATGGCCAGTAGTGTAATTTTAGAACATTTTGTATCATTTGTGGTCACATTTTGTAGTAAAATTGTATGTATTTCATATGAACTTTGTACTGACTTTCATGAGCATTAACAATTTAGAATTCGCACGTGAACACCCAGTTGTGTAATTTCAGACCCGCCACCTGCCACTTCTTCCTACAGTGCTGTCCTGTGTGTCGCAGTCCTTAGATCCAGTCGTTAAGATGTTGAATTTCATCTTGTGATATAGTGCACAATTATGCTTCCACCTCTCGTCGAAACTTGCCAAAGAATTTTTTTCGTCCACATAGACTCGGCTAGAAGACGTCGTACCGTAGTCCAAACATCTCAATTATCGATAGGTCTCATGATCATGCTGGCCACGGGAATGAACAAACATCGTGCAGATCGCGTTGGGTAACCTGGGAATAGTATGCAGAAGCATTGTGTGTAGCTGAAACAACACACATCCACGATGTTGTAAGGACGGTAACATAATGGCTTGATGATGTTCTGGAGGCATCCTACCCTGTTTTGTGTTTCCTCGAGAACCACTGAATGTGTGAGGTCATTGTAGGCCAAGACATTCCACACAGTGCTGGCCGGAGTTGGTCCTGTATGTCGCTGCCTAACACAATACAGTAGTTCCTATCTCTGGTCGCCATCGCACTAGATAACGACTATCGTTCCAGCAAAGACAGAATGTTCTCATCACTGAACACAACTTTGCGTCTATCATACGAACAGTAACGTCTTTCCTTATACCGCCAGAGGCTTCATTGCTGGACATATAAATGATATTAGCTTTGTTCCATAGAAATTTATTAGGCTTTATTTCCTCACCTTTCTATTCAGTGTTCTGTATACGTATCCATTAGTGTACCTGAATTCCGCATTTTCTTCGGTATGTGTTTCTCGTTTGTGAAGAAGTTGGAATTTTCCAAGAAGTTGAATTCATCCGCTGTCGTTATTTTTTGGTACAATTTTGCTTGTGACGGGGTCTTGACCTTCAAAAACCATGACGTTTGTTTTTTGGATCGAGATTATTAAGATATAGCTCTTGGCTGTTGTATTCAGTTTACAAATGGCTTCTTGAAGGATGTCCGCATTGTCAGTTATAGGAAGTTAGTCATCAGCAAACAGCGTTATTGTTAGGTTTGTCAGTTATAAGAAGTTGGTCATCATCAATTATTAGGTAATTTCGTTGGTTGAAGTTATGAGTGTAAAGCTAATTCCTTTGCCCATTGTCTCAACATATCATCAACATACATACATTATAATAAAATATGAAAATCATCAGTCAAATGTTTTGTGAAACGATTTGTCTAAGAGTAAGAAATAAAGTAGATTAGAGAAACATTTGACGTTCCTCATTTGATGTACATGATTTCCAATACTATACAAAGGCTAGTCAAATATTTCTCTAATCTATTTTATTCTTTCCTTTTAGGCAGATCATTTCACTAAACATTTGACAGACTTTTTTCAATTTTTTTTATTTTCAAGTTCTATTAAATTTTGCATGTTTTTCAATTATCTGTCTGATGACAAATTTGTTGTCTGGGCAAAACGCTTCCTGAACCCACTTTCATCATCCAGCAAGATATTTTATAAAATTGTTGTGAGTCTTTTTATTATCTTAAAAATATTTCATACCCAGTGTTGCCTAAAGAAATGCTCTATAATTCTCATGCTCTTTCTTTTTTCCTTTCTTAAATATAGACGTTACTATGTCCAGTTTCCAGCTGTTCGCAATTTATTTCTTTGTCACTGTGTAGTTCTCGGGGTGACTGAACAAAGGCGTGACGAAATGCACTGTCCTCCCTGGATCTGCTTTAACTATTCCAACACCGTTATAGTACAAAGACTCAATCACAAAAAAAACACAAACACTTCATAACCCCACAAACAATAGAGACACTGCATCACACGCAGAAACACAAAACAGTAACGCTCGCGACAGATAGAAATGGTACACTTCAACATGCAGGCACAAATCAACCTACAGAATAGCAAATATGCTAAAGAAACAAGGATTAAACATTGTTTACAGAACAAGAAGCACACTCCAGTCACATTTACAGAAAACAACAGACAAACCAGATACATACCTAGGAGCAGGTATACACCAATTACAATGTCAAAAATGTGTATCAGTATAGCTGGGAATGACAGGCAGGGATTTCAAAATTAGGTCTAAACAACATATAAAATCTGGAAGTATGAAAATAGCCATTATACCTTTGATAAACACCTGACAGAACAACGGACATGTACCATCCAACATGGACCAGAACATGAAAGTTACTAGAGTGATTAATTACAACAGAAAACTCCTGACGTTATAGGAAAACTGCCATATCGAAAGAGCGCTTGCAATGGAAACGAAAGTAATTAGTGACGAAATCAGTATAGGCAATAACTCACTGATCGTGTTAGCCACTAAAACAATAACAAACAGAAATGATAATCAAAACCAGAATAAATAATTAATTAATTCCTCCCTCTCTCTCTCTCTTTCTCTCTCTCTCTCTCTCTCTCTCTCTCTCTCTCTCTCACACACACACACACACACACACACATGTAAATCCACTCACAAAAAATAACACGTTCACACATAACAAAACACACACATACACACACACACACAATCACACGCACACAAATGAACAAATATCAAACCACACAAAGCAAACACGAAAGATAAACACACAACAGTTGGCACCGCTGCACACTGGAAACACACACACGTTCAGCATACAATAGGGAGTGCAAGTGAAATGTTTAATAAATGTGGGTGAGAAAACGCCGGAAATCGGCTATCTGGAATATGTGGGCCGAGGAAGCACATCTCCTGGATCACGCACATGGACTAGCAACACTGGAAATCGTAAAACCAAACGATAATTTACCCTCAGGAAGTTTGTGCTGCAACAGTTGTTTCTATTCTGAAAAACAAGAAAATAAAATGAGAACATGTAACACAGAAACACACTTGTAACTACTACATAATGCACTTATTACACATACATAAAAACAAACATGTATTACAGGCCACTGAGGGTGGTACATAAATAAAAGAAGCGAAACGCGTATGGCAAAAAACAAAGTGCCTTTTATTTATATGCAAATAAGGAGCATACGTCCATGAATTTATGTACAGGGTGTTCGGAAATTTACGTTACAAACCTCTGGGACTTGTAAAGGAACCCATGTCTGGAAACGTACAGTTTCAGTTCTACGACGTTTCAGTTCAAATGTGTAACGCGTCCACATCTGCTGAGGGAAAGAGAAATGTCTCAGAGTTGCTTTTCCTGGTATGCAGTAGGGTAGGCAGGATGACGTGTGCTATATCAGACGGTCACCTGATGTCACTTAACGTCGTACGCAAAGTTTAATTTACGAGACTCCTGTAGAGACAGAGCCAGGTCTGCTGGCACAAGTTATCGCTACTGCACTAGAAACTAAAGACACACCAGGTGGGATGGAGAGTGTGCACCAGAACCTGCTTCGTAGGTGCAATGTCTGTAACAACGTTGGTGGTCGCCACATCGGGCAGCTGCTGTAATGCATCAGTACTACTCTGTACGTACAGTATGCTGGATTCATTTTTGTTTTAAAATTATGTAAACACGTAATGTTTATGTGTTAATACAAACAAATGTGTTTAAGTAATAAGTATATGTTTCTTTATGTTTTCTTTCGAATTGTTACCTAACAATTGTATTGCGTCACCCCTAATTCAGCCGGCCGGTGTGGCGGAGCGGTTCTAGGCGCTTCAATCTGGAACCGCGCGACCGCGACGGTCGCAGGTTCGAATCCTGCCTCGGGCATGGATGTGTGTGATGTCCTTAGGTTAGTTAGGTTTAAGTAGTTCTAAGTTCTAGGGGACTGATGACCTCAGATATTAAGTCCCATTGGGCTCTGATCCATTTTTGAGCCACCCCTAATTCAATTCCTCAAGCAGAAGTGGATGAGTTAAACATCTGAATCGAAACTGTAAGTTTCCAGACATGGGTTCTTATACAAAATACACTACTGGCCATTAAAGTTGCTACACCCCGAAGATGACGTGCTACAGACGCGAAATTTAACCGACAGGAAGAAGATGCTGTGATATGCATATGATTAACTTTTCAGAGCATTCACACAAGGTTGGCGCCGGTGGCGACATCTACAACATGCTAACATGAGGAAAGTTTCCAACCGATTTCTCATACACAAACCGTAGTTGACCGGTGTTGCCACGTGAAACGTTGTTGTGATGGCTCGTCTAAGGAGGAGAAATGCATACCATCACGTTTCCGACTTTGATAAAGGTCGGATTGTAGCCTATCGCGATTTCGGTTTCTCGTATCGCGACATTGTTGCTCGCGTTGGTCGAGGTCCAGTGACTGTTAGCAGAATATGGAATCGGTGGGTTCAGGAGGGTTATACGGATCGCCGTGCTGGATCCCAACGGCCTCGTATCACTAGCAGTCGAGATGACAGGCATCTTATCCGCATGGCTGTAACGGATCGTGTAGCCACGTCTCGATCCCTGAGTCAACAGATGGGGACGTTTGCAAGACAACAACCATCTGCACGAACAGTTCGTCGACGTTTGCAACAGCATGGACTATCAGCTCGAAGACCATGGCTGCGGTTACCCTTGACGCTGCATCACAGACAGGAGCGCCTGCGATGGTGTACTCAACGACGAATCTGAGTGCACGAATGGCAAAACGTCATTTTTTCGGATGAATCCAGGTTCTGTTTACAGCATCATGATGATCGCATCCGTGTTTGGCGACATCGCGGTGTACGCACATTGGAAGCGTTTATTCGTCATCGCCATACTGGCGTATCACCGGGCGTGATGGTATGGGTTGTCATTGGTTAAACGTCTCTTCACCTCTTGTTCGCACTAACGGCGCTTTGAACAGTGGACGTTACATATCAAATCTGTTACGACCCGTAGATCTACCCTTCATTCGATCCCTGCAGAACCCTACATTTCAGGAGGATAATGCACGACCGCATGTTGTAGTTCCTGTACGAGCCTTTCTGGATGCAGAAAATTTTCGACTGCTGCCCTGGCCAGCACATTCTCCAGATCTCTCACCAATTGAAAACGTCTGGTCAATGGTGGCCGAGCAACTGGCTCGTCACAATACGCTGTACCTGTACACGCCATCCAAGCTCTGTTTGACTCAATTCCCGGGCGTATCAAGGCTATTATGACGGCCGGAGGTGGTTGTTCTGGGTACTGATTTCTCAGGATCTATGCACCTAAATTGCGTAAAAATGTAATCACATGTCAGTTCTAGTACAATATATTTGTCCAATGAATACCCTAATAACTGATGAGGAGGTATTGAATAGAATTGGGGAGAAGAGGAGCTTGTGGCAGAACTTGACTAGAAGAAGGGATCGGTTGGTAGGACATGTTCTGAGACATCGAGGGATCACCAATTTAGTATTGGAGGGCAGCGTGGAGGGTAAAAATCGTAGAGGGAGACCAAGAGATGAATACACTAAGCAGATTCAGAAGGATGTAGGTTGCAGTAGGTTCTGGGAGATGAAGAAGCTTGCACAGGATAGAGTAGCAAGGAGAGCTGCATCAAACCAGTCTCAGGACTGAAGACCACAACAACAACAATGAATACCCGTTTATCATCTGCATTTTTTCTTGGTGTAGCAATTTTCATGGCCAGTAGTGTATCATGTGCTCGCCCCTCGCCCCTCTACAAATCCTAGAAGATTGTAACTAGAATTTTCGGACACTCTGCATTTTGTTGCTCAAGCGAGGAACGAAGTGCACACTGATGACCTGTACTGTATACTTGGAAGAATGAGCATTTTGTAAGTGACCTCTTTTGTGCAGACATTACACTTCCGTCGAAGTCTGCAACAACAGCGCATGCGCAGAAGAGACGAGAAGTGGAGAGAGGGGCCGGAGAAGGCAACAGACGGATCGGTGCAGGAGGGAGCGCGGCCGAGCTAAGTCGCGGGCTTTAGCTGCGCATTGTCTGCTAAACTAATTGCTGCGCCGCCACTTTGGCGCACCGTCTGATTCGGCGCTCCCCTGCTGCGCCAGTCCTCAATTCAATTACAGTATACATGACGTTGATTAGAAGCAACCTCCACTTTACGGCTACGAGCTCCACATTAAACCAAACTTGCGCTCCTAACAGAATACTAACATATGGCGCCAGCTCCGGGCGAAGCGCGGACATGTATATATAATGTAAACTAATTGGCACAAAAGCAGCTCGGGGGTCCCCTCGCCTCAACTCGGAGCCAACTCTAACCAAAATTGAGTAATAAGAATTATCGAGTACAATGCCGGCGTCCCCCGGCCGCAATCAGGCGGAACGGATTTGCAGCCGTAACGAAGCGGAACTGCAAGTGGCTACCGGCGACGTCGTTACATTACTCCGCCTAATAAAGCCCGCCAAGATAATTCGGGAGGGGAAGCTCTTTCCGCAGACAGTACCGAAGCGACGCGCGGTAACAAAAAAAGTAAATAAATAAAGCCAGGCTGCGTAAAGCGCTATTCGAAATTCGCTCTTTCGACGTTTTCCCTTTTCTCTAGTGTAAGACGGCCTGTCTCTGCTCTGATATAGCGTCTCGTTGATCTGCCGTTCTTACTGCTTTACTTATGGCCTGGAACAAATGACTGTTTAAGAAGCAAGTTTTGCATGTCAGTCTAGATTTGGTTGGGTTGATTTGTGCGAGGAGACCAAACTGCCGGCCGCTGTGACCGAGCGCTTCTAGGCGCTTCAGTCCGGAACTGTACTGTTGCTACGGTTGCAGGCTCGAATCCTGTCTCGGGCATGGATGTGTGTGATGTCCTTAGATTAGTTAGATTCAAGTAATTCTAAGTCTAGGGGACTGATGACCTCAGATGTTAGGTCCCATGGTGCTTAAAGCCATTTGAACCATTTTGAAGACCAAACTGCGAGGTCATCGGTGTCATCGGATTAGGGAAGGATGGGGAAGGAAGTCGGCAGTGCCCTTTCAAAGGAACCATCCCGGCATTCGCCTGAAACGCTTGAAGGAAATCACGGAAAACCTAAATCAGGATGGCCGGACGCGGGATGCGAGTCCAGTCTGATAACCACTGCGCTACCTCGCTCGGCCGTCTAGACTGGGCATACAAAACGGAGTATAACTTGACGCAGTCTTCATGCGTCCGTACTCCGTTTTGTACACTCTCATCCACCAATTCGTCGCCAAGCAATTGTTCTTATGATCAATTTTTTCTCTTTGTTTTGTTCTTAAAAAGTCGAAACAAAGTGTCGAGGCGTAAATAATCTTCACGATAATTAACACTAGATTACTAAACCCTCATAAAACTTAGGATTGCAGTGGGTATCTCTTTGTGGTTCCCGCCAATCTGGACACATTAGCAAGACGTGCTCTTGAGTAGCTGCATGGAAAATATAGCTGTTAATAATGGCTCAACTACGTTCTCTGGGGTGACAAAAGTCGTGAGGTAGCGAAATGCACCTATACAGATGGCGGTAGTATAGCGAACATAAGGTGTTAAAGGGCAGTGCATGACGGTGTTGTCATTATACTCATTCGGTTCAAGTGGAAAGGTGTCCGACGTGATTACGGCAGTACGACGAGAATTAACAGACAGTGAATGCGGAAAGGTAGTTGGAGCTAGCAGCATGGGCCACTCGATTTCGGAAATCACTATTGTTGTTGTTGTTGTGGTCTTCAGTCCTGAGACTGGTTTGATGCAGCTCTCCATGCTACTCTATCCTGTGCAAGCTTCTTCATCTCCCAGTACCTACTGCAACCTACATCCTTCTGAATCTGCTTAGTGTATTCATCTCTTGGTCTCCCTCTACGATTTTTACCCTCTACGCTGCCCTCCAATGCTAAATTTGTGATCCCTTGATGCCTCAAAACATGTCCTACCAACCGATCCGTTCTTCTAGTCAAGTTGTGCCACAAACTTCTCTTCTCCCCAATCCTATTCAATACCTCCTCATTAGTTACGTGATCTACCCACCTTATCTTCAGCATTCTTCTGTAGCACCACATTTCGAAAGCTTCTATTCTCTTCTTGTCCAAACTGGTTATCGTCCATGTTTCACTACCATACATGGCTACACTCCATACAAATACTTTCAGAAACGACTTCCTGACACTTAAATCTATACTCGATGTTAACAAATTTCTCTTCTTCAGATACGATTTCCTAGCCATTGCCAGTCTACATTTTATATCCTCTCTGCTTCGACCATCATCAGTTATTTTACTCCCTAAATAGCAAAACTCCTTTACTACTTTAAGTGTCTCATTTCCTAATCTAATCCCCTCAGCATCACCCGATTTAATTTGACTACATTCCATTATCCTCGTTTTGCTTTTGTTGATGTTCATCTTATATTCTCCTTTCAAGACACTGTCCATTCCGTTCAACTGCTCTTCCAAGTCCTTTGCTGTCTCTGACAGAATTACAATGTCATCGGCGAACCTCAAAGTTTTTACTTCTTCTCCATGAATTTTAATACCTACTCCGAATTTTTCTTTTGTTTGTATTGTATTGTATTGTATTCACTAGTGAATACAATATTCCGCGATTCACAGTGTCCAGTTGTGCTGAGAATAAAAAAATTCACGCATTACCTCTCACCACGGACAACACAGTGGCCGACAGGCTTCACTGAACGACCGAGAAGAGCGGCGTTTGCGTACAGTTTTCAGTGCTAACCAGGGTGCGATTTGTGCTTTTACCGGGGGGGGGGGGGGGAGGATGTCTTAGGGGGTTATTAGTATTATACATGTTACTAGCTTGGACCGTGGCGTTACGCATGGTTAAACAACTATTTATAAATAGATGTTAATGCCGAAACTCACTATTCATGCGTATGCACTATCAGAAAAGCCATCCCTTGTTATATCTTAAAAAGTGCATTATAGGTAAAGCTTATTTACAAAAATCTACATACAGGTATACGAGGGGAATTCAAAAAGTAGAGGCACATTTGTGAAAAGCTGTACTTATTCTGATGATAGAAAACTGAAACATATTAATAGCATTAATGGTAAGACTTATTAAAAACTTTCAGTGTTCGGCTCCACAAATTTAAATTATATGTAAAGTTTTACTCCAGTGAGTGGGAAACAAACATCCCAGGTTGGGGTGCATAAACTAAAACCAGAGGAGGGGATGTGCTGATGCAGAGGGGGGGAAATCCCCCCCATCCCCCCCTGCAAATCGCACACTGGTGCTAACAGACTCGCCGGCCATGCGGTTAAAGGCGCTACAGTCTGGAACCGCGCGACCGCTACGGTCGCAGGTTCGAATCCTGCCTCGGGCATGGATGCGTGTGATGTCCTTAGGTTAGTTAGGTTTAAGTAGTTCTAAGTTCTAGGGGACTGATGACCTTAGACGTTAAGTCCCATAGTGCTCAGAGCCATTTGAACCATTTTTGCTAACAGACAAGCAACACTGCCCGAAATAACCGAGGAAATCAATGTGCAACGAATGTATCCGTTAGGACGGTGCGGCGAAATTTGGCGTTATTCGGTTATGGCAACAGACGACCGACGCGAATGCCTTTGGTAACAGCACGACATAGCCTGCAGCGCCTCTCTTGAGCTCGTGACCATATAGGTTGGACCCTAGACGAGTGGAAAACCATGACCTGCGCAGATTTGGTCCGATCGCAATTGGTACGAGCTGATGGGAGGTTTCGAGTATGGCACAGACCCCACGAAACCATGGGCCCAATCGCAGACTGGAAATGATTATGTACGGTTACTTGGAGACTATTTGCAGGCGTTCAGGTACTTCATGTTCCCAAACAACGATGGAATTTTTATGGATGATAATACGCCGTGTCACCGGGCCACAGTTCTTCGCGATTGGTTTGAAGAACATTCTGGACAATTCGAGCTTATGATCTGGCCGGCCAGATCGCCCGACATGTATCCTATCGAACATTTAAGGGACATAATCGAGAGCTCAGTTCTTGCACAGAATCCAGCACCGGAAACGCTTTCGCAGTTGTGGACAACTATAGAGGCAGCATGGCTCAATATTTCTGAAGAGGACTTCCAGCTACTTGCTGAACACATGCCACATCGAGTTGCTGCTCTACGCCGGACAAAGAGAGGCCCGACACGATATTAGGGGGTATCCCATGACTTTTGTCACCTTAGTGTGGCTTACGATGCGGCTGAGCGGTTCTAGGCGCTTCCGTCCGGAACCGCGCTGCTGCTACCGTCGCAGGTTCGAATCCTGCCTCGGGCATGGATGTGTGTCATGTCCTTAGGTTAGTTAGGTTTAAGTAGTTCTAAGTCTAGGGGCTGATGACCTCAGATGTTAAGTCCCATAGTGCTTAGAGCCATTTGAACCATTTGAACCATTTGAACCTTAGTGTGTTTATTACCTCACTCCAGTGGTTTTCTGTCACTGGTCCCTTGTCATAAACATTACGAATGTTTAGTAATAATGTACTTGTTTTCTAATAGTTAGCATACTTATTTTATCGCTTGGAATTTATCTCAGTGTGGCATCGTACTCGAAATATTGAAATATCAAGCAGTCGCAGTTACAAGAGTATTAGCTTATATCACATCGACTCTCTTCAGTGCTAATATCGTCTTTCGCTACTGAACTTGTCACAGTATGCGTGGTGCTGAGCTTGATCTTGGCCCTAATATACTTGGTGATTTGGTTCAAGAAGCTGATAAAGACAAAGACAATGGAGAATTTAGTGAAGAGGAAGATTTTCAGGAAGATAACGTTGCGTGTATAAATGACAGTGATGTAGACCCAGACGTTAAAGCAGCAAGTAAGAAATCGATTGAAGAATCCCTGTGTTCCCGTCAAAAACAGCAGATCATCCTCCACTCATTTTGTAAGTAAAATACTCTTGGAATCATAATAATTATAATAATTTGTAACTAGTGCGTAGCATAAATTACAACATCTTTTCCCATAACATTTTGAGCGATATAATTGTCATTATAGGATATAAACTTTGAATTTTGTACTTTTTTGTATATACCATACCACTGAATAACTAATAATTGTAATTAACTAAACCATAAGCCATAAATTATGATTTTTTTTTATAAAATTTGAAGTGATGAAATTTACGATGGTTCAGTAGTAATGTAACATTGTCCGCCTTTAATGCTCCAGGGTTAAAACATTGGGAACGACAGTTATGCAAAGCTCCTCCCTGAATTTTGGAGCGATCCTGAAGGTGACAAAATTACCTACTAGTGGATGCTGAAACACAATTATTTACTCAAACTTACAATTCGTCATACAACCAACCGAAACAGTTGTATGACGGCGTCTATATCAACACACAATGACCAGACTACATTTTTACGTTTTCTAGCAACTCTAAGACGTTACGGTGACTCAGAAATCACAATCAATATTCCGAAGCGAGGTTGCACAAACTAGCCAAAACTGAGCAATTCTTATCGATTCTGCAACTAAATGTTCCGCCACTTAACAGTTCGCATAACTACGCAGCTTTCCAGTCCATATGCACCGACATACCTGCGTAGCAACTGCATAGACAAAACTTAACGTGTGGTCGAGCCTCTAATCAGACTACAGTGGGCGTTATGGTGTAGAGCTTGGCACATCTGGTCAGTATATCGAGGGAGTGAAATCATAGTAACCGTCCAGCTTTACAAGTCAAAGTTTTCGTTTATTTCACTGCGTCACTTCAGTCGAGTGTCAGAAAGCTTCCTTCAACAAACTCAGATTCCCACCTCAACGCTGATCAGTTTCGATTTAATACTCCGTCTCGGATTTCTGTGGAACATTAAAGTCTAACCATCCTTCTTTATCATGAATCAACAACGCTATACTCGCAGTTTTCTACTGTAAACTGTGGGTCGCTGTAATTTACGCACGGCAGTCAATGACATCTCCACCATCCTCCGTAACTGATGTACTGGTGGTGCTATCAATTTTTATCACAGTGATTTAGTCAGCAGAGGTTGAAGTAAGGTTCTGATCAGCAGACTACGAGCCAATGTCCTGGGTTAAATCCCAAATCTCGCTTTAGAGTTTCACGGATATTTGGAGAGTGGAAATAGAAACAGTTCTAAGTGCCATATCTAACATTTATCAGGAAAATGAAAAAAATATGTATATCTGTTTGTACATAATTGATTTGTTTTCAAAAAAGTGAGACGGAATTCTGATACCACAGAATCATGCTGCTCACTACATCTCTGCAGAAGGTTGTTAGTCAATTAAGAACATAAGTACCTCATTAAGAACGTTGTAAGTACCGTACCAGGAAACTCACTGGTTCTATGAGCTAATAATAAAGTTCTTACAAGTTGATTAGTGCGAAAAAGAAAACAGCAACGGGTCACTGTTAATAATGCCATTTCTTTACACGAATAGCGCCTTTACTGGTTTCGGACCGACAGTGTCATCTTCAGACGGCTGTTAACGTTTATATTACATTTGCTCTTGTTTACATTATTTGTTGGCTGTTTTTTTTCGTACAGATAATGTAAACAACAACAAATGTAATGTAAACGTGAACAGCCATCTAAAGATAAGCCTGTCGGTTGTTTTCTACATTAGTTTTTGAATGTTTTCTTTCGAACAGCTAATGTAAACAACAACAAATCAATATCAATATGTACAAAAATGAGACGTCTGTCTGTATATTTCGCTTTGTAGCCAAAACTGTTCACTGCAGGCCAATGGCGTTTATGCATCAGAGTAGCTTTAAGTCTCACATTGTGCACTATGATGTTTTGGTCGCGTTGGGTGGAATTGGGTGGTTGTGGGTGGCAAAAATTGAAATGCTGACATAATTAAAACTTGGTGCTGCCAACACACAAACTGCGTAGTGTAATCTCTGCCTAGCGTGTCTCAATATTATTTATAACAATCATAGGAAAAAAATAACAAAGGAAAAATTGCTCGCGAAAACTGTGATTCAGTTACAATTCAACATTTAAAGGAGGAGTAATTAATATCTGTGTCTAATAATAAAGAGCGTGAAAATATATTGGAGCAAAATTCCGAAATGTAAAAGCAACTTCTCGCGACACCGTATAGTACAGAAAAAAGAGGGCGCGGAACAATGAAACCGATCAAGAAAGAGAAGCACGTCTAGCAGTGTTATGACAAAATTCTCAACGAAGAAGAAATAATCTAACAGAAGAGCAACGTGAAAATAGTAGGGAGACAGATGGGAGAAGAAAGCAATCATACAGAAAAACAGAAGAAGGATGGGATAGCAATAAAAATGATGAACAGAATACAGAAGTAATAAAAAATCTTCGCTTAGGAAGTTTGGTCGCGGTACGATGACTGAAGACATCAAATGCTGGATGCACAGGGAGGCAAGTACGTCATTGTCTTAAAAATGAGGTATTTCATTAGTATTCAACTATAAAATATAATGAACATCCAAGTATAGCAATTGGGAGAATGGATAAACTATGTAAATATTGTAAGGCGAAAAAGTTTAAAGAAGAACCATCAAGTATATGCTGTTCAAATAGTAAAAGTACATTGCCAGCAGTAAAATTACCTCCATCTGAATTATTCAAATGGTATGAAGGGCGAAACACTGTTATCGAAAGACTTTTTGAAAAAAATAAGACTCTGCAAATTATGGTTCAAATGGCTCTGAGCACTATGGGACTTAAGTACTGAGGTCATCAGTCCCCTAGAAATTAGAACTACTTAAACCTACCTAACCTAAGGATATCACACACATCCATGCCCGAGGCAGGATTCGAACCTGCGACCGTAGCGGTCTCGCGGCTCCAGACTGTAGCGCCTAGAACCGCACGGCCACACCGGCCGGCTGCAAATTATGCTTCCAAACAACATCCTTTGGAGCAACAGCAATAACCGAGGAGAAAGGATTTAATCCTGTGTAAAGACTTTATGCGTAAGATATTTGTCCGAATTAAAAAGACACGAAGGGAAAAAGTCTTTCAATGCTGTTCTTTTGTCCAGTATTACGTTTATACAACTACTGACAGAAAACTAAAACCCCAGCGAAACGGGTTACTATTAACTAGTTTAATACGTTGGTTGGAACTTTAATAGTGGCAACTATTTATTTACAGCTCGTACAAAATAGATACATGTTTCAAAGTTTTACTGACCTTCAAAGTAGTCGCCAGCATTGTGTATAACCCATTGCCAGCAATGTGGAAGTCGTAAGATACACTTAGCAGTGCCAGTTGTGTTGACAGTTCGAGCGGCACGGTGTATTGCCCGACGAATTTGTAGCGGTTCTGAAGCGAATACCGTGAAGTGTTTCCTTCAGTTTAGAAATCGAGTGGAACTCACGAGGGCTTATGTCAGGGGTGTGCAGTAGGTGGTATAGCACTTAGCAGCTCCATCAGTCAAACAAATCAGCAACAGCTTGCACTGTACGCGCTTGAGCATTGTCCTGCAAAATTATGGTCAGGTCCTACAGAAAATGTCATCACTTCTGTCTCTATGCTGTTCATTTTTGGAACACAACCTACGACCAGACTAGAGACAGAATTGATGATACTTTCTGCAGGACCTGACCATAATTTTGTACGACAATGCTCAAGCGCGTACAGTGCAAGCTGTTACTGATTTGTTTGACTGATGGGGCTGCTGAGTGCTATACCACCTACTGCACCCCCCTGACTTAAGCCCTCGTGAGTTCAACTCGATTTCTAAACTGAAGGAAACACTTCATGGCATTTGCTTCAGAACTGCTACAAATGCGTCGAGCAATAGACCGCGCCGCTCGAACTGTCAACACAATTGGCATTGCTAAGAGCATCCTACGACTTCCACATCTCTGGCAACGGGCTATACACAATGCTTGTGACCACATTGAAGGTCAGTAAAACTTTGAACCACATATCTACTTTGTACGAGCTGTAAATAAATAGTTGCCACTATTAAAGTTCTAACCCTCGTATAAACGTGAATAACCGTCTGAAGATGAACCTGTGGGTAACGGCGATATTTCTGTAAAAAATAAAGAAATAAATAAAAATAAAAAAGACAAGTTCATTAATACTGGTTGGTTTCTGTTTTCTTCTTTGGAAAACTGAACATGTATTTTGTACTGAGCCACGCTCACAAAAATGTCAGTTTTCGACAAAATAGCAGGAAGAAAATTTTTGTTACAAGTGCCCTTATTACTGGGACACTACGTTTTATTTGTGACAATACAAGTACAGAAATACAGCATTAGGTTTTTAAGTAGTGGAACTGTAGTCAACAAAAACCACTTCTCATATCTTTTAAATTTTGTAACTCCAGGGTAAAGCACAACTTCACTACTAACGCATGATTGAAAGACTTTCTCCGTGGTTTGGCACGTGGATAAAGTACGTATAGGCGCATGCAACAGAGTAACGAGAACACAGTAGCACTGAAAACGCGCTTAGAGATAAAATTGCACTCAGAACGTTTACCATTTCCACTCTTACTGATGTTTCGTACCAACATATTATTAAAAAGTGTAACGAACTAAAATTTTGGGGTGGCCCTGAAATGCGGCTTCAGCAATATGCAAATCACAAGTATAAACTCTCAGTGTGCCTCGTTAGCCAAAGACACAGTGTATCACTGGTACGAAGTTTAGAGGATATGCCTCGTTTCACTAGAAGCGTAAGGTTAGACATTCTCATCCTAGCAGTCAAAGACCCTTTCTTTAGAAAAAATTATACGTTTCTTCGACGGATCCTTCTTTCAGGTCAAAGCTCTTTCCCTTCCAGTAGTTACTGAACTGCGGTTTGGAAGGTATGCAAATGATCGTGTGTCAACAGATCACTCCGGTCTGAAGGATCGAATGGATGTGTTTATTTAGGAACATTTTTAAAGTGCCCAAGAAAGGTGCCGGAGTGGCATTAATAGTGTTGCCCAACCGGGGTGCCTTAGAGAAACCTTTTGTCGTTTTATTCACGAGTGTGTCGATGTCGCAGCATCCTACCTCTCCCACATCCAAGCCCCGCCCGTGGACACACCACAGGTTGGTGCGTAAAAGGAGGGATGAAAAAGCATGAACACCCTTTTCTTCTTCAGATCACGTTCAAATGTCGTCTAATGGTTTTGAACGATATCTAGTGGTTCTATCCCGCACACAAGGGTAAAAATTACGGTCACACTACACTCCAAAAGGATAACACGTTAAGAAGGATTGCAACCCAACAGTGTCTTTAGAGAAGGATTCAATCGTCCATGGGTTGCCAGCAGCATCGAAGGTTGTCAAGAACGTCGCCCTGTTGCACATCTCACTGCAAATTGTCGTTTCCGACCACGAAATGTGTCAAAAGAAACGCCTCAGGACAAGGCGTGGTTTCATTCACACCCTTTACAAGACCTCCTCAGGCCTTTTCATGTCGATTGTGAGCAGCAGTGTGTCCGACATATTTTCCTCGGACACCCGTAAGAAAACCGCTTGATTTCTACGATGGATGTCGTGGTTGTGACTTTCGTCATAGAGGCGTCAAGAGCAGGGTTCAGATCTGGGTAAGGGGATGTGTAACGACCTTCCCCTTACACCTTGCATGAACTTCTGAGCACTGCCCCATACTTTCTCCTTTTCTTTCCACCTGCACATATCGTCACCTCGCTGTCTGAAG
This sequence comes from Schistocerca nitens, assembly GCF_023898315.1. Classification (NCBI taxonomy): domain Eukaryota; kingdom Metazoa; phylum Arthropoda; class Insecta; order Orthoptera; family Acrididae; genus Schistocerca; species Schistocerca nitens. The sequence goes on along the minus strand of NC_064616.1, from coordinate 257,306,435 downwards.
CATTACCGAACCTCCGCTGACGCCGCAGGGCGCCATGCTTTTGCACAACCACAGAGTACAGAGGAAGGTTGTAGGCACCTTCGAGCCAAATTCCGAACTTCTGCGTTGTAATCAGAGAAAATGACGGTGCTTCAAAAAAGTGACCCTTTAATTTTGTTGCGCAGTGTATTCAGTAACGGCTCCGTACCACACAGCAATACTACGGAAGAGGACGGACAAGGGCAGTTTAGGTAATCTCCATAGTAGATTTGTTGCATTTTGTGAGGTGTTCTACCAATAAAATGCAGTCCCACAACATTTTCTTTGTGATGGTTCCAACACAATTTTTTCATATCGTAATCCCTAGGTATTTAGTTAAATAAAGTAATTGTCGTTTGGGGCAACATGTTTCGTTTTATCGTAAAATTCTAGCTTCTCTTCTAAGTCTTGTTCTCTGTATTTGGTCATTTCAGAACAAATTACAAAGAAAACGTGTAGGCAAAAAATGGTGTCTGGTTTATTTGTTATCCTTAAAGCCAACAGAATCTCACAATTTCTCTCAAAAATTGGTATTCCATGAAGTGTTGGCACTTTAGAAGCAACAACTAATTCAGCATATTTATTAAGTCGACCTTAGAACTTTTATAATAACCAGTTTTCATCTTCCTCTTCTCTGGGTAAGATATTTCCGTTCTATTCACCAACACGTGCAGCACTGTCTGTACTTTTCTTCCTGTCGTCATTTAACAAAAAAATGGCTCTGAGCACTATGGGACTCAACTTCTGAGGTCATTAGTCCCCTAGAACTTAGAACTAGTTAAACCTAACTAACCTAAGAACATCACACACATCCATGCCCGAGGCAGGATTCGAACCTGCGACCGTAGCGGTCTCGCGGTTCCAGACTGCAGCGCCTAGAACCGCACTGCCACTTCGGCCGGCGTCATTTAACATATTAATTTGCTAATCACTAGTAACAATACAGGATAGGAATGGTCAGTGTTGTTCAGAGCCAATTGATGGCGAGCAAGCAGAGATGCATATACGGTCACCCGCTGATTGTCGTGATTTTGGCTTAGACCATGCGGTACCCATAACCCGATTTCTGGACCTTCCCCACTGCATGCAAACATCGCACGATGGTGCAATGATCACAGTTCATCAGACCTGCCACTTTTCGAGTTCACGGAAGTGGGTCATTGTTGATTAATACTTTTAAACGATCTTCATGAAACTCCGAAGGTCTTCCTGAACATCACTAATGTCAAAACGATCCTCCTTAAAACGAGAAAACCACTTTCTTGCCGTGCTCTGTGGAATGGCATTGTCCACAGACACAACGCAAATGTTTCTGGCTGCCTACTCTGCTGTTACCCCTCTATTGAAATCAAACAGAAAATGGCTCTGATCACTATGGGACTTAACTTCTATGGTCATCAGTCCCCTAGAACTTAGAACTACTTAAACCTAACTAACCTAAGGACATCACACAACACCCAGTCATCACGAAGCAGAGAAAATCCCTGACCCCGCCGGGAATCGAACCCGGGAAGAACTCAAACAGAAGAATAGGTCGGAAATGTTCGGATTTCTCCACTTGCCAATCAATTTTCAAGCGTCCACAGCTCCTCTCGCTATCTCCAAATGACAAAACGAAAATACGTAAACTCAAATAGCAAGAGTGAACTACAAATAAAAAATGACAACCCATAAATAAGCCCATAGCAATCGAAATAATAACATGCAAAACATAACCACTAGGAACGTATGCACAAACCTAATATATTGAATAACAACTCTAATAGTTTTTGAGATAATGTTAAAGCGTCCGTGTGTTACTTGTAAGGGAAAAAATGTTTTCCATGCCCTATTATTTAGAACCGTACGGACATTTACCTAGAATAATAAAATGAAGTCAGTGTCTATACAGATACTTCACCGATCTATACAACTGTGCCGAGCTAAGTTAAACGGTTCATCGCACAAGACAAAAAATGGCTCTGAGCTCTATGGGACTTAACTAACCTAAGGACATCACACACATCCATGCCCGAGGCAGGATTCGAACCTGCGACAGTAGTGGTCGCGCTGTTCCATACTGTAGCGCCTAGAACCGCTACGCCAATGTGGCCGGCTCGCACGAGACAGCTTCACCTACCGGATAGTGTGGTAGTTGTATTTGCTGAAATATTCTGAAGTCGATGTACCGAAATGAAAAGCTGATAGCTAATGTTGGGACAAAGTAATCTTCAAAGATGTGTACCACTGTTATTTCTAGCTGAATGAAGTCGATAACTTGTAGAAGTATAATGTTCGTGTTCGCTTCCAAAGATTATACTCCACATTGTTACATGGAATTCCCACTTAAAAACCGCATCGTTATTACTCAGTAAAACTGTAGATCTCTTAAACGTATTTTGTAGATGATATGTTGAAACTACGGAAACGTTAAAACAATTGTCGACCAATAAACAACTGTGATATCCAAACAGTTTTATTATCCGTCAGCAAAACTGAGATCAAAATGAGGAAGTTCATCAGATGGCAGCAGTACATTTATGGACGCATAAGCATTCCGTATCTTTTACAAATCTTTTGAGCCATATTATCGTTATAACAGTCCCAGTTTTTATGAAACTTTGAGTAAATAGACGCCTCTGCTACACCAAAGTTTCATACAAAATCAGTTTATCATTGTTCTTTTCACAATCGCCAATGGAATAATTCCCTGAAAAGGCTCTATTTCCATCATCGATGCTTTTCTTTGTATGACGAGGATGTTTTAGCGTTTTGTCAATATTTATTTGATTGCTGTGGAAGACAGCATCTAGCGGTTCAAATGTCATAGGCAGAATTCATAAAGAAAATGTTTGTGCTTAGGGTTGTCAACAGCAGCGACATCAAGAGAACATTTGAGATGGATCTCAGGCTCAGCTGTGTCAGGTTGAGGAAAGCAGACAGCCTTGATCTTGCCGGGGAAGCCACTCCAACATTCGCCTCAAGTGGTTTAAGGCAATCTCTGAGAACACAGTCTAATGGGCACTTGAATACCATTTATCACGAATTCGAGCCCACCTCTTCAACCACAGCATCACCTTCCTCAGTAGCTTGGTTAACAGAGAAGGGCAAGGGAGGATAAGTCCTTTCTGATTCTGTCAAAAAATTACTAACATTATTTTTAACGGCTATTCGCTCGACGTAATTTGGGGAATCTACAGAAAAAATAAACGAGAATGGCAAAATAGAGATTGGAAGGAAATGAGTGAAGTAGTGCTGGTTTTATAACACTGGACCCGTATTCGAAAGAAGCGTGTTTCAAATCCCCGGCTAGGCATACAGATTTTAGTTTTCGAAGCTATTTTTGAAATGATTCCGTTGAATAGGCCGATTTTCTTTATTCAACGACACAAGTCCTTCGTCCCTACTGATGATACCCACAATAGAAATTTACTCTTTAATTTTCCTTCTTCCTTAACGAAAGAAAGGTCAGAGTTTAAGCTTTCGTCGATTCCAGTACCATTAGAGACGGATTATTAGCTCAGCTCGACAAGAATGAGGGAAGGAAGTGACCTTGTGTTAGTCGGAGAGACATGCCAGGCATTCGGTTGAAGTAATTCAGTGTAATAATGGAATGTCCTACAAGAAGTAGACACGGCAGAGATTTTAGTCTGGTGATTCTGGAAAGTTTTAACCACTGCGCCAAGACTAACAATTATTAAATAAAGTACCCATTTGAAAATTTATCAATTTTACGGTTGTTTGGATCCAGATTCAGTTCAAATTGCGGGAGCTGTAATGAGATATTTGCAACTACCGACTTTTTACTGTAATTAGATGGAAACAGTGAACTGTTATTTCTTGCATTGGTATCTTCCCTGCAAATAAATAAAATCCTTTTTTTGAGTATCTATAACATGCGCTCCACCTCTTTTATTTCCGAACCGTCTTCTCAGGTAAATTTTAGTGATTCATTCTTTACATCTATGATATTATACATCGAAAAAAAAGAAAAATGTGAATAGTAGATACCTATAAAAGCCTTTCATTCATTCTCAGAGACAGTACCCCAGATTCAGACAGTTTATTTTAGTAGCTAACTGACCGACAGCAGACGTAGAAAAAGATTCTTTACACTACTTCAGTTTTTGGAAGTTAGAGAAATAATCAAATGCTGATATTTTGCCAATAAAAATCATCACCGATTCCACAAATAGAAATCTTGCGAAACTCAACTCGTTGTGTTCATCCAAGTAATCCAGAGCGCCTTAGACGTCGGTGGTCAGGTTGATGCAGTGTTCCTTGGCATATGATACAAAAATGTATTCGAGAGTTGCGAATACGGTAAGACAACAGCTATAAAATTTAGTGGAAACATATGAAAATCTGTGCCGGACCGCGACTCGAACCCGCATTTGATAAAGTCAAAAGATCATCTGACGTTCATAACCAAAAAGAAATGAACGTTTTTCAAAATCTTGATGACATTTTTGAAATATCTCATGCTAATGGTTTAAATATCATTACTGTTGAAGAAGATAAGTAGTTTTATAAATAGTTTTTGATCAACGAAGGGTTGAAAGGACGACCAAGATTCATGCATGGAATGGAGGCAACTGGTAAGATGCGAGAGACAAGCTAATATGAAATCATGCAATTTGATAAGTCAGACCAACTTGCCAAATTGGTAACTCTAAGTTCAAGAAGTGCTGAATCAGGGCTACTTGGTTTCGAGGAAGCTTCAGGAACACTGACTGATGAAAGTGTCTCAAATTCAACCGGCAAAAATAAAAAAAAGAGAACACGACGTCAAGCAGTAATGAGTTCAAATGGTTCAAATGGCTCCAAGCACTATGGAACTTAACATCTGAGGTCATCAGTCCCCTAGACTTGGAACTACTTAAACCTAACTAACCTAAGGATATCACACATATCCATGCCCGATGAAGGATTCGAACCTGCGACCGCAACAGCAGCGCGGTTCCGGACTGAAACGCCTAGAACCGCTCGTCCACAACGGCCGGCCAGTAACGAGTCCAAAGATTGTCGATTCCTTTGATAAATGCAAGATCAGTAACAGAGAACCAGTCCACATGCCGATAACTGCAAACGAAGCGCTAGACCAAGATGCTGAAGATTTTGTTGTCAACAGGATTTCTGTTCGCAAGTCCTGAGAGAAACTCCACGAGAATAAAGCTACTAAAATCAAGAATCGTTTTAAGGATTAAGCCATAGCAGGCCGCTACCATCCATTGAGATGGTAAATTACTACCATTATTAACAGATAACGATACGGTAGAAAGACTTCCTTTGATTCTTTTAAACTGTGGTACTGAGAATCGCCTTGGAGTGCCTTCATTGCAGTCTGCTACTTGGAAAGAGCGGGCTACAACTGTTTATCAAACTCTCATTAATCCTATTTTGACACAGCAGGATCAAGTACACGAACTTTCGTTTTAGAAGAAAGATCTGTTGCGTTTACGTTACAGCCGTCATATATATGAAACTATTTTCAGAAGTGTTTTGTGGAACGATAGGTTGCAGAAACATATGTCCGACTATAACAATCTTTAAAAATTCTCAAGACACTTGGTTTGAAAACGGTATTAATTAATTCCAAATAGACATTCAGTACAGATATGTCGAGGAACATGCGAATCAAATCGATGTGTCTCGAATACTCGATTTCGTTTGAGTTTCTTTGAAAGAGAAATACCGTAGATAGGACTGTAGGCAAATATTAGAGAAATTTACTTTGGAGAAGCAGCATCTCGTTGAATGTATGTCTAAACGTGACTTTCTGTTCCTTCTGCAGCCAAAGCATCGTATCTGGATTTCAGTATACTTTCAAAGCTTATAAACATCAGGTTGTCGATTGTATTATCTTCAAAGTAGCTTTGAATGGTACCTGTCTCCTGCATTCTTTGATTATAATTTGTCTTATTCAAAACCGAAAATGGTTAACGCATTGAACCCTGAGACAGAATTAACAGTCGAATACATTAAAAGGGTTAAAGTAGGAAGCGTTCAAATCGGAGAAATCATTACTAATGGGTTCGAACAGTTTCAAATAAAACAAAACTGTTTTTACTAGGTCCTTTGAATTGGAATGAAAATGAAGACTTCATCAACGTTCTGCAGCTAGTCAATAAAACGAAAGTTTTAAATGATCCGGCAGAAACAGGCGTCAGGCTCAAGGAGGATTACAATAAATTATCCATAAAAAATGAGAAATAGAAGCAGCATTTGCTTCAGGTTGTATCAGAGTATCGTTGTAAGTTTCGAATGCGCGTAAGAGAAACTTTATCAAAGAATAAGTACTTGCAAAAGAAAATTCGAATTTATCGCATTTGCCTCACAAACATTATGCTTAGTAGTGTTGTAGGCTGAATTATTACAGTCAATGAAACTAATTGGCTATTTATCGACTTCCATGTTATATTGCTGAAAAAAATCAAATGAGATGTTAATGCGATTTTTTTCTTTTTTCCGTTTTATAGGGACCTAGGGCCGCGAAATACAATTTTCCTGTGTTTCCCAAATTACATATAACTCAATTTTGTGTACAGTGGAATCAAGCGAGGGAGTAGTACAAAGAAAAAAATAAACTTGAAAAGTTAAAGCCACGCTAACGTGTCATACAATTACTTTAAGAACAATAAAAGCAAACTCTCACAATTTTTACGACTTGATAATTTACACAATATACGTGGTTCAATCACATTAATGTGACAGCCGCCTATGTTTGATGTCAATTTACAATAACCACTCACAGATGGCAGGTAGCAGCACCAGCAGTGAAGGGTCTACAAAGCGTTTCCGGGGGACGTCGAAAACAAAAATAAAAAACAAAAAAAAATGTGTGTGAAATCTTATGGGACTTAACTGCGAAGGTCGTCAGTCCCTAAGCTTACACACTACTTAACCTAAATTATCCTAAGGGCAAACACACACACCCATGCCCGAGGGAGGACTCGAACCTCCGCCGGGACCAGCCGCACAGTCCATGACTGCAGCGCCCTAGACCGCTCGGCTAATCCCTCGTGGCGGTAGGGAGGAGTTGAGCTTTTTTTTTAAGAGGAATATAAGTTAATAGATTATTTCTTCCTGCGAGGCTTGTATTTTTGTTTTCACCTAGTGTATTTTAAAATTATTTCGTTTAGAATTTGAATTGTTGATATCGCTTTGTGAATTGATATGTAAGTTATCTAAAGTTTCCGTGCGAAGGCTGTTAAGTCCAGAATCAGTATGCGGATCAGGCAAAATCACTGTGAGCATTGAAGCAATCGCCGAACGGGATTAGCCGGGTGGAGCCGGCACGGTGGCTCAGCGTGTTCGGTAATAAAAAAAACTGAGTTAATCGATCAACAACGAACTTAAACGGATGTCTTACGACGTCATCCCCGAGCAGACACAACGAACGAAAGCGAGCAAGATGGGATTAAAAAAAAAAAAAAAAGCGGTCTAAGGCGCTGCAGTCATAGACTGTGCGGTTGGTCCCGGCGGAGGTTAGGTTCGAGTCCTCCCTCTAACATGGGTGTGTGTGTTTGTCCTTAGGATAATTTAGGTTAAGTAGTGTGTAAGCTTAGGGACTGATGACCTTAGCAGTTAAGTCCTATAAGATTTCACACACATTTGAACATTTTTTAATTGAAGCAATCACCCCATCTGCGCAACAGGCTAAAGGCACATTTTTGGTAAAACACCGTGAAGAAGTCTCTAACCTCCATCTGCACGTCGTTTTAAGGGAACGAAGGCGTGATAGTCACTTGTGGAGAGATCAGGACTATAGGCCTAGTGCTCGAGTGTCTCCCACGTGAGTTGGCAATAACTTCTGCCTTACGTTTGCTATCTGGGGACGTGCGTTATCGTGAACTTGGCGCACCATTCCACGACAGTGGTTTTCGACAGATGGATGTCTGCAGTGTTTGTCCTTCAGCAGCCAAGAAAAAAATAACAGCACATACGTCCTGTTTGGATGCATTTGTAATAACGTAGTCATAGCTCATGTACCCGCTTTTACCGCACGTAGGTCGGAAAGCCACGAATACTACACTAATCCCTTGCATATGTGTCGGTGCTTATACCGGATCTCTCTCCGAAGAGTCGCCAGGAGCATTTTCTCTGGTGTTTCGGCAGATATTTCCAATTTCGTTTTTGCGTTGTGTAGCTGGAGTTAGTCAAACAATTACTGCTGGCAAAGGCTTTCATGCGACGCCAAGTGTCTACAGAAAGTGTTGATTTGTTTCCCATTACAAACAACATTACTTTTAAATCAAAATTTTCCGAGCCTTTTTTTTTTTGTAGTAAGTTTCTATGGGACCAAATTGCTGAGGTCATCGGTCCCTAGGCTTACACACTATTTAAACTAACATACGCTAAGAACAACACACACCCATGCCCCAGGGAGGACTCGAACCTCCTACGGGGGGAGCCGCGCGAACCGTGGTAAGGCGAATTAGACCGCACGGCTAATCAGCGCGGCCTGTGCCTATTCAATAGAGCGCTGCCAAATTAGTCTAGTCCGATATTCGTTTTATTGCTATGTATAATCAGGAACAGTAAATAAACACGAAAAATAAACAGCCATCCAGCAGCGTCTCTCTAGCTCGGCGTCTTTGGCGGTGGCAGTCAACGCGGACCAGTACTCGCAATAGACTAACCTGGGACCGCTCTATCGAATAGGCACCTAAAATTCCGCTTTTAAAAATCATTGTGTTTGTAATGGGAAACAAACCGATGCTTTCCGACGACACTGGGCGTCGCATGAAAGACGTGATGACCACTACTTGTTTGGGCTGTCTCCAGCTACACAATGGAAAAACGAAATTGCAAATATCTGCTGAAACACCGCTCTCCCGGCCGTATGTCAGTTTCCGACCGGTTATATTTCTCTAAAATCAAATATTGCACAACTTATGGGCAGCGTTTCGACACCAGGAAGCTGAAGCGTTGAAACTGACTCGTAATTTAATTGTGGCTTTGCTAATACCTAGAAAGCATTCGTTAAACTTGAGAGACACCCACATGCCTTGCTCATACTGTGGCATCAAGCAGTCAGGCCTGCAAGGTGAGTGGTCTGCCAAGCGAGTGGATTCATTCTTATTTATCGAGTAACATGAACTCTCGTACTCACAATTAAGTTACAAATTATCCTCCTGTATGAATAATACGCAACGGAAACGCACATCTGACTATCAGTGATTTACAGAACTCTGACTATTCACTACGCACTGGCAATACCACATTTTCTTTTTGTCTTTTATTTAACGGCTTTTATCAACACGTGGCCACCGCACTGAATATGAATGGCGCACACATTATAAATTCGGGACATCATGACAACATACAATTCGAAGGAAAAGTCCACCAATCTTTTTCTTTTCACTATCTTATTTATTCCGATAAATTCTATAACCTAAACACACAAATTCCATAACCTACAACAATAACACATGAGAAATTCCGCCCAGTGGGCATGGCTTTACATTGGTGAATCTCTATATTATGGTCTCGTAATTATTTAACGCTACAGTGCACTTTCTGGATAGGATGGTGGATCTTTTATTATTTCTCACACTTCGACTCTCACAATCATCATCACGAAACTTTCCTCCAGACCGAGCAGTACAAAAGGAACACGCATAACCCACTAATATTTTGAAACTACCTCGCTACTCTCCCATGCAAACCACACATACCCAAATTACATGACATACACCACACTACGACATGGAATACAAACACTAAATAGTCACAACACTATCACTTTCAGCTTTCCCACTTCAATTAGTATTTATCCCAGTTTCACACGACACTGCCCCACTTTGTAATTCTACTTTCCTACTATGAACTCTGGAGATATTTGCACGTCTTCCTGTGCAATGCAAGCCAAGTGGCGTTGCTGGATAGACGGCCGACTCACCTTGCTTCTCTCTCAGAGTTTGAATCTAGCGTCACACGGAATCACATCACGCAAACTAATATTAAGAACATATTCATCACACACGGGAGTCCTCAACTGATACCATGGACGAGTACTTCTCTTTATCCTTTGTCTCATACACAGATTGAGACTCACACAGTACTCACCACGTGGAAGTACTCGTCTCTAATTTCAAGTCCTGCACACGCCATTTCTTAAATATTTCAACTTATGGTACACACGCTATTTCTTAAATATTTCAACTTATTGTACACACGCTAGTAATTCAACTTAACTTAAGCACACGGAAGTATTTCAACTTATTGCTACACGTGGTTTCATTGTGACCGTTGGTCACTTCCGAAGATTACTACGATCCCATTAATATTACCTGCCTGACATTTAATTCTCCCCACAAAAGTTCCTGAAATAGAGAAATTATTATATCAAACTACTCTCAAATATTCCACATGCATACCATGTCTCCACTCTTTTGTGTTTACGGAGCACAACTAAAACAGGTCTTAACAGCACAAGATCCAGCGGCAGAGTCCTGAAACATGGCCGTTCTCGAGGTCCTCTCGCACCTCTGCTGAAGTGGGGGAGCACCTTGCTACCGTATTGGTCAGCCACATTTCAGGTGCTCAAAGCTCAGGTAAATTTCATCTCTTTGGTCCCACCAAAGGTGGCCAAAGGATCGTCTCAAAGATGATCATATATTCACATTCACTATCTGCGGTTAGCAGACGACCATACATTCATTCATTTCACAGATCTCACCAAACTGGATGTAGGGATTTATTTTGTGGGAGTGCACATGTGATCAATTAAATAAATAAATTGTCATTCTTTCCCACACTGGTATCCGGCTTCGCTGTATTAATTGAAATTGAGTTATTTTACAAAAAAAAAAATGTGTTGTTCTGACAGCCGGCCGAAGTGGCCGTGCGCTTAAAGGCGCTGCAGTCTGGAACCGCAAGACCGCTACGGTCGCAGGTTCGAATCCTGCCTCGGGCATGGATGTTTGTGATGTCCTTAGGTTAGTTAGGTTTAATTAGTTCTAAGTTCTAGGGGACTAATGACCTCAGCAGTTGAGTCCCATAGTGCTCAGAGCCATTTGAACCATTTTTTTGTTGTTCTGACAAAAATAATGAAGTATGTTGTACCTATTTTCAATGTCAGGCGGTACTGTACCCTTTCAAACTAACGAGATCTATTCGGGAAGTAAGGTCTGATAGGTCGCGAAATGAAAACCACTGTGCAAATCGAAAATGTTTCATTTGCAACAGTTAGCTACGCCTTCCAGTTATTTCTCAACATAGCCGCCACTCCGACTTAAGACATCTGACGTAGCGTTGTACAAACGTTCCAATAACCTCGTCATTAAAGGCAGCCGCCTGTGCTTCCCACCAATTCTCTACGCTGGTCTACAGCTCGTTATCTGAGCCAAAATGTTGTCTTCATAGTCAGCGGTTCATCCGATCAGAGATGAAACTCGGGGGGAGCCAATTACGAGCTATATTGTGGGTGATCAAACACTTCCCATCGAAAACGCTGTAGGAGTATCTTCATTGCCCCTGCAGAGTGCGCCAGAGAACTGTCATGAAGAAGGAAATGCATGACAGTTATGCTATGTGGACTGCATGACATCAGGTGAAATCTCGCACCAGGCCATAAATTTCGGCAGGCGACACTAGTTCTAGGCATCTTTACGTGCTCACTGTGCGCTCAAAAGACAAAAGAGCGACATGACGCGATCTACGGGCATACTAGAGACACTGCCCGACACACCTGTGCAAAGCTTCATCGGATTTTCGCTGTGGTTTCCATTTCGCGCCCGATCGGACCTCATTTTCCGGATAGCCCTCGTAAACTCGATATCATAGACAAGACAGTTCAACAGCTCAGTTACACACACCCCTCTGAAGTCGCATGATATCAGCAGTGATTGAAAAAGAGAAATTACTTACAGTATGAAACATTTTTCTATTGTAGGGAGACGGACAGAGGTAGGATGGGAAACTAACGTCCCGTCGACGAAGAATTTGATAGAGATAAGAATCAGGCTCGTAAGAGGCAAGGATGGAAAAGAAGATCGTACGCGTCTTTTCAATGCAGCCATCCCGGCATTTACCTTTATGGAAACTGTGGAAAACCTAAATATGGATGTCCGGACGTGGATTAGAACTGCGTTCTTCCAGAATGCGTTACATGAGAGGGGTATGTCGGGAAGGGATATGACTCGTCAGTATTGTTAGTATTGAGGAATTGAATCACATAGAGGGTTCGTGTTAGATTCACGGTAAGGAACAATGTCTGGCGTGAGCTTGTAGCGGCCGGCCGCGGTGGTCTCGCGGTTCTAGGCGCGCAGTCCGGAACCGTGCGACTGCTACGGTCGCAGGTTCGAATCCTGCCTCGGGCATGGATGTGTGTGATGTCCTTAGGTTAGTTAGGTTTAAGTAGTTCTAAGTTCTAGGGGACTTATAACCACAGCAGTTGAGTCCCATAGTGCTCAGAGCCATTTGAACCATTTGTGAGCTTGTACCAGTAACGGGACCTCTGCTTGGGCAACATTTTTCAGTAAGGTACCACAGTTCAAAAGCTCAGTTACACACACCCCTATGAAGTGTCATTATTTCAGCAGTGAATGAAAAAGAGAAATTACTTACAGCATGAAACAACATTTTTCTATTGTACGGAGAGGGACAGAGGTACGATGGGAGACTAACGTCCCGTCGACGAAGAGTTTGATAGAGATAAGAATCAGGCTCGTAAGACGCAAGGATGTGAAAGGAGATAGGGCGCGTCTTTTCAAAGTCGCCATCCCGGGATTTACTTTTATGGAAGCTGTGAAAAGTTGATATTAACAATGTTTGAAACACATCCTCTTACAAACATTAAAGAAGTGAGTGGTACACAAACTATGGACTGATCCACTATTCTTTTGCATCCTTGTGAAAATCAGTCACAAATCGTAATAAATGTGTTCGCACGTTGTTATCCAGTACGGAACGGGTTGTTAATTCGCCCACTGCTCCAAACAGAATAAAATGTTGTAGGCGTCTGTGCTTGCCGTGATATCTCTTACCGTACATACACGACATAACTGTCGCTACAGATTTAATCAAATACCGATTCTTAAAATTTAGCCAGAGGAAATATGTAGTCTGGCTAAAATGTACATTATTTGAAATTACTTGTCATGGACGTCAAGACGTAGCGTAATCGTAAAACAAAGCCTTACCAGTTCCCTGTTTCTTGTGCTCTATTGGCGAATGTGGTTTCTTTCATGAAATGATACGACTAATTTTGTTCACCGTCCTTGTCCTACTCGAGCTTGGGCTCCGGCTGTGGTGGGGCTTCCTAAAACATAACGATCTGTTCGCTTCGTATGTATTTCGTTAACTTACTCCTAAATTTCCATCATTTTCGTTAGCACAACGACCATGGTGTCACACGGCACAGGGTCCAAAAAATCATCTTCCTTTTAACACTTCCATATGATGCAAAGGTCTCAGCAGAACTTGGTGCACTTTTAACACAGGAAAAATTACGTTAACTGTTCCTTTCACTGGGTGTTTGAGATGACGGCCTATTTACTGACCTGTTACGTTCGGTGTCCCGATTGATATTTCCGCAGTTGCCCTGGTTATTTCCAGTATGTGGTAAAAGATGACTTATTTTCACATTAAAAAGAAAAATAAAACCGCCGCGACAGACGAATGTCCTACCGCATCCAATCCGGCTAGAAACTTACATCTCAACAATTGTAGCACAGCGGTTATTCTGAGAGGTGTCTTAATGCATTTCTTTTCAACAATGTTGGAGAATCCCGAACTGGTTGTCTGATGTGGTCTCATACATAAGTTTCACGGAACATGTCTGATCCTTTGCTGTGAGTAATTCGTGACTTCTTCATCTGGAAAAACTTACCTCCTTATCCCTCAGTTATATCCGAATTAGGCATATCTATAAAACGTTTCGCGTAACTTGACTAAAGAGAATGGAGAAGAGGGGAAGAAGAAAGCAGATTTTTCTGGACACGAGAGCAGTTCTGTACGATTAGACACAGCTTGTTGCTATGGGGTTATGTCAGAGGTGGATATTGTTCAAAAAATATAACAAAAATTTGAGTATAATTGAAAAGCCAGCAGTGATCACTCTGGACATAACTAGCTACATGTCCCAATTACGTGTCTGGTGAACAAAACTTTATTCGTGACATTTGCAGGAGACAACTACTTATATTTTCGTTATGCCATAAATCTGTTTGGAAGAGATGGGTCGTCCCCAGTGTATGCTTCATTGTTAACGGTGTCAGCTATTTACTAAAAATTGCTTGTATGACAAAACATAAATATCAACTTGCTTAAGACTAAGAACTATTAAAATTTAACCTTCTGTTGGAACATAAAATACCGGTTGGTTAAAATTACAATGCAGCTACTCACAGAGGTCCAGTATGGGCTGTAACCATCGTATGGCAGCGAAATTCTAATGCGTTAATGCAGAACCGATCTACGCTGGAAGAACTTCTCATAACAAGAAAGACTAATTTTCTCTACCACACGTTACACAAACAAAGGACAACGTCAAAACTCTTGTACAATGTTTGGTAAGCAGGAGAATTACTACGTCTGTGGCACTCCGTTAACACTGATTTAGAGGTTACATGTTTTCGCCAGACATCTCCAAGAGAATACCGAGAGCGGTTCTAGGCGCTCAGTCCGGAACCGCGCGACTGCTACGGTCGCAGGTTCGAATCCTGCCTCGGGCATGGGTGTATGTGATGTCCTTAGGTTAGTTAGGTTTAAGTAGTTCTAAGTTCTAGGGGACTGATGACCACAGATGTTAAGTCCCATAGTGCTCAGAGCCATTTGAACCATTAGAATACCGAGGTTGCTCCCCAAGTCCGTTTCTAATGTTGGGCAGGAAAAGTTAACTGTAAGATGTGAATTCTGAAACAGCTCTTCATCGAGTTTCAGCCAGCGGAGACACTGATTCTGGCACATATCACATCGCTTCACGAACCACGAACTGCATTGAATGAAGTTAAGAGTGAAGGTTTCTAAAAATTCAAATGGCTCGGAGCACTAAGCGACTGAACTTCTTAGGTCATCAGTCGCCTAGAACTTAGAACTAATTAAACCTAACTAACCTAAGGACATCACACACATCCATGCCCGAGGCAGGATTCGAACCTGCGACCGTAGCGGTCGCTCGGCTCCAGACTGTAGCGCCCAGAACCGCACGGCCACTCCGGCCGGCAGTGAAGGTTTCTGTCGCATATGAAAGCAACAGTGGTGTCTCTGATCTATTTGAAAGAGGATAATGTGGCTACAGATGTAACAAGAGCTTAGGCAGAACGACTTTCGTCACATGTTACGGATGATGTAAAAAGAACGTTGTTTGTTAATAGTTGCAGAATATTCTGTCCACAGCTTGACTGGCTTTTTTTTTCGTACAGTAACAGTTAACAGAAAAGCAGATGTTTATCTTAACACTGCATACTTCGCCCACAGCAGTTTCACTTCTATCACAAACATAAATTTTGTATGTGGCCGGCGACTACAATAATATGATGATTCAGAGCGCATGTGTATCAGGAGTGACGCAGCAGCTACTGCTCTGCCATCTACTGGCAATATTTCCAGTTACGAAGAGCGCGTCGTCGGTAGATGGCAGCACATGTCGGGCACATGATTTCAGTTCTACGCGGTGATTTTCGATTACAAAGTACAATGTACATTGTGCATATTCTCAGTGTTATTTATTTTTCAAGCCTCTGAAAAAGTTAAGAACAACTGAGGAAAACTGTCAAACAAAATAATTCATAAATATTCATACTAGCGCAATTGCAAGGACGGTGAATTGTCATTATACGAAAAGGAAAGCCCAGCAAATGAAAATTGAGGACTTGGCGCTTAATAAAATCAGTGCATTAACTATTTTTCTCTGATAATTAAGCCTTACTGTGCCTAAAGTACTCCTACGTGAACAATACTGAATGTCTCTTTTGTCAACTGATTGAGCTTTGAATTGGCAGCATTATTGCGCTTGTTCGCATGTCTCGGCAGCGAGCGAGGTGTCGCTTTGTCTAAAACAATGTATGGAGGAGCAGAATCAAATCTCTGCCTTGTCATCGTGAGTCTCAATTTACATAATTGGCTTACAACGCTCTAGGATAATGCTTCGGTGGTTTCTTAAACGAGGGTGGTGTTAATTGTCCATCCGAGCATTTCCAAATTCACCTAGGCTCCGACACTATCGACCTGACCGTCGACCCACTAAGCTCCATTGCTCTCGAAAATTTTTTTCTTCAAAGTAGAAATCTTTGAATATACGCATTTCTGTATCGCAGAAACGTGGGTACGTAGCTGCTTGCTGCATCCTCCCAGTTTTCCATACAACTTGTAAAATGAAGTAAAAAATTACAAATATCTCCAAGTGTATACTGAATCCTGCGGAAGTAATTAGTCGTTCAAATGGCTCAAATGGCTATGAGCACTATGGGACTTAACTGCTGTGGTCATCAGTCCCCTAGAACTTAGAACTACTTAAACCTAACTAACCTAAGGACATCACACACATCCATGCCCGAGGCAGGATTCGAAACTGCGACCGCAACGGTCGCGCGGTTCCGGACTGTAGCGCCTAGAACCGCTCGGCCGCTAAGGCCGGCAATTAGTCGTCACGTCAGACTTAGCAAACGTTAAGAAATCGTATTCACATGTATCCAGCAATCGACTCAACAAAGAGAGATGAGAATCGACGACAAGGTTATCAGAGACGGCGCATAAGTGGAAGGGGCCGTGGCCTTGCTAGGGAACATCCCACCCTTAAACAATTTAGAAAATTTACGGTAGCCGGCCGGTGTGGCCGTGCGGTTCTAGGCGCTTCAGTCTGGAACCGCGTGACCGCTACGGTCGCAGGTTCGAATCCTGCCTCGGGCATGGATGTGTGTGATGACCTTAGGTTAGTTAGTTTTAAGTAGTTCTAGGGGACTGATGACCACAGATGTTAAGTCCCATAGAGCTCAGAGCCATTTGAACCATTTGAACCAAAATTTACGGAAAACCTAAATCTAGATGGCCTAGCGGGGATTATAATCGCAGTCCTATTCCATGGATGAATTTCTATTGAAAATCTGGCAGCCCGTATTTTCTTTTCTTTTTTTTGCAGAAACCTAGTTTTTAAATGTAGTTGCATAAGCAGGACTAAAAAATAATGTGCTCATTAATGTACGCACTAATTATGTATTCTGTAAACTGACTCGTTCCACATCGTTTCAATAAAAGAATCGTTCAACTGAAGTACGGAACATGTAACTAACAACCTAACCCAAATACGGGTCGAGTATCTTACCACTGCGTTCCTCGGTCGGTGTGAACGGATCATTTGTTCCTTGCGAAAGCATAATCTACACACCCATACGGTTCTTAGAGGAATGAATAAGCTCAACAGTTTGTAGACTAAATATCCATCACTCCGTCTGGAGCCGAGCGACCGCTACGGTCGCAGGTTCGAGTCCTGTCTCGGGCATGGATGTGTGTGATGTCCTTAGGTTAGTTGGGTTTAATTAGTTCTAAGTTCTAGGCGACTGATGACCTCAGAAGTTAAGTCGCATAGTGCTCAGAGTCATTTGAACCATTTATCCACCTCTCTCTTCATAGGCGATCTATATACGCTTGTGAAAATATTGAAAAATCAGTATTGTCCTTAGGGGACTAGCAGTTAACGACAAATAATAAAAATACACACAACTAAACTGTTTATACGTCGAATGTAGCGAAATTACACATACATCAAAAAAAGTTTTGCATCACCCCGGTTCCCAGAAATCCTGAAGATAGACGTTGACGTGGATATTGTATCACAGACAGAGTCGCTATGACTGTTCAGAGATGTCACTAAACCCGCCCAAAGAGGTAAACAACCATGCATGAGAAACGCTTCTTAGACGGAGGGGGTCCGACAGCCGATCATTTCCAGTCATTCCACCAGGAACGAGGAACACGGCTCGTGTTGTCCGTAGTTCAACCATGCCTAGACGGTCAATACCGCGGTTCGATCGCGTCCGCATTGTTACTTTGTGCCAGGAAGGGCTTTCAGCAAGGGAAATGTCCAGGCGTCTCGGAGTGAACCAAAGCGATGTTTTTCGGACGTGGAAGAGATACAGAGAGACAGGAACTGTCGATGACATGCCTCGCTCAGGCCGTCCATTGGCTACTACTGCAGTGGATGACCGCTACCTACGGATTATGGCTCGGAGGATCCCTGACAGCAACGCCACCATGTTGAATAATGCTTTTCGTGCGACCGCAGGACGTCGTGTTACGACTTAAACTGTGTGCAATGGGCTGCATGATGCGCAACTTCACTCCCGACGTTCGTTGCGAGGTCCATCTTTGCAACCACGACACAATGCAACGCGGTACAGATGGTCCCAACAACATGCCGAATGGACCGCTGAGGATTGGGCATCACGTTCTCTTCACTGATGAATGTCGCATATGCCTTCAACCAGACAATTGTCGGAGAATTGTTTGGAGGCAACCCAGTCAGGCTGACCGCCGAGTGCAGCAATGTGGAGCTGTCCTGTTGTTTTGGGGTGGCATTATGTGGGGCCGACGTACGCCGCTGGTGGTCATAGAAGGCGCCGTAACGGCTGTACGATACGTGATGCCATCCTCCGACCTATAGTGCAACCATATCGGCAGCATATTGGCGAGGCATTCATCTTCATGCACGACAATTCACGACCCCATCGTGCACATCTTGTTAATGACTTCCTTCAGGATAACGACATCGCTCTACTAGAGAGGCCAGCATGTTGTCCAGACGTGAACCTTATCAGACATATCTGGAATAGATTGAAAAGGGCTGTCTATGGAAGACCTGACCCACCAACCCTTTCTGAGGGGTCTACGCCGAATAGCCGTTGAGGAGTGGGACAATCTCGATCGACAGTGCCTTGATGAACTTGTGGATAGCATGCCACGACGAATACAGGCATGCATAAATGCAAGAGGACGTGCTACTGGGTATTAGAGGTACCGGTGTGTACAGCAATCTGGACCACTGCCTCTGAAGGTCTCGCTGTATGGTGGTACAACATGCAATGTGTGGTTTTCATGAGCAATAAAATGATGCTTATGTTGATGTCTATCCCGATTTTCTGTACAGGTTCCGGAACTCTCGGAACCGAGGTGATGCTAAACTTTTTTTGATGCGTTTATGTTCGACCTGTCCTCCTAAATCACTGAATCGATTTCAACCAATCTTGGCGCACATATCACTTATTGTCTGGAAAGAATCACTGTGGGAGTAAGAACCACCACCTACTGATAACAAGGGCGGGGACAGGGGTGAAAACGCAAATTAGCCCATGTTCGCGAATATCCATAGTTTATTCATGCAGTATTGGAGAATAAGAGTACTTAATGACTTACAGTAAACTTAACACGTAATTCCAAACCATTACGAAATTTTTCCTCACTGACAGCTCCCACAAAATGATTAAAGGAAAAACTTTTATCGCTTTCTACAGCTTCACTATTCATAGAGTAATACTGCTGTATGAAGTATGACGTTTTAGTTTATTACTTCTTCACTAGTAACTGTATTCGCGACACATTTTTGCGCCGGCCGGTGTGGCCGTGTGGTTCCAGGCGCTTCAGTCTGGAACCGAGTGACCGCTACGGTCGCAGGTTCGAATCCTGCCTCGGGCATGGATGTGTGTGATGTCCTTAGGTTAGTTAGGTTTAAGTAGTTCTAAGTTCTAGGGAACTGATGACCACAGATGTTAAGTTCCATAGTGCTCAGAGCCATTTGAACCAACACATTTTGGGGACGGTATTCGCAAATAACACTGAATGCACCAGCAAAATTATGTCGTCGTACGACACATAGTGCAGGACATTCGACCTCATAAGCCTCGCGGGATTAGCCGAGCGGTCTCCGGCGCTGCAGTCATAGACTGTGCAGCTGGTCCCGGCGGAGGTTCGAGTCCTCCCTCGGGCATGGGTTAGTGTGTTTGTCCTTAGGATAATTAGGTTAAGTAGTGTGTAAGCTTAGGGACTGATGACCTTAGCAGTTAAGTCCCATAAGATTTCACACACATTCACACATCGACCTCATAACCATTGTGCTGCGTGAAAATGAAACTACAGGACGAAATTAGCTAGAGATATAGAAACACAGGCGAAATAGGTGTACAAATACGCGAAAAATATGTTCGACATATGTGAAATACATTTGACATATGTGTACGCAGGCAAAGCCACTGGTAAGAAGCTCATCCTAAACTCTTGGAGCGATTTAAAGCAGATTTGGTACTCATACCAGTAACGATCTGGAAAGAAACACTGTAGGCTCCTACTGAGGTGAGTGTGATAACGTGGAGAGAGAAGGGTGAACGAGGAGATGGCCAGGTAATGCGTGAGAAGGATGAGATAGGCACAATAGGAGGAGGAGAAGGACATGGACAGGGAAATGGTGAGAGAGAGGGGAGAGGAGGAGATGGACTCAGATAAGAGGAGGAAGATAAATAGGTGTACAGAGTGTGAGGGAGCAGATGGACAGAGGAGGTGAAGCTGATGGACAGAGAGAGGGGAAAGATCAGATTGACAGGAAGAGGGGCAGGAGTTGATGGACAAAGAGAGGGGCAGATGGAGATAGGCAGAGAGAGGGTGAAGGAGGAGAATAACTAATAAAAGATTGGAATAAATACATAGCCTGCCAACGCCGGGTACTTAGCTAGTGCTTTTATAAAGTCTTTTAATCTTTTATCAAGGTATTTGTTTCTCTTTTATTCTTTTATGAAAAGGCAGAGTCTACTGCTGAACGGCGATCTGCCACTCCCTTCTCTTCGCCAGGCGACTGCACCACGGTATTTCCTTCAGCTTACACAGTGAGGGCTGCAGTAGGCAACAGTGAAGATGGCAAACGAGGGATCATCGCTCGCCTCGTCTAAATGCACGCCGCCATTCTGGTAGAACTCATCGAGACGGTGTTTAATGGTTTTACAAAGTCGACGCACATTGCTTTCCTCAAAGAAGAACTGGAGGACATCGGATTTTTCGTGCGCGACGTGTTACGTGCCGAGTCTTCTCAGTCACAGAACGAGTCGCGGCCTCGCTCGGTCATCGCCACCGACAACTCGGAGAACAGACGGCTCTTTCGACTGAAGAATGTAGCCAAACCCGAGGTCACCGTGGAGCCACTGAAGCAGAAGAGAGGACTGCCACAGTGCTTCAGATGCCAAAGGACGCGACGTGTGGCTCACCAGTGCTCCTTTTCGGAGACAGGTGTTAAAAGTGTGCTGGCAATCACGCGAGCACCAACTGCCCACACCCAAAATCGTGCCCAGATAAGTGCCCCAGCTGTGGCGGCCCGCACTTGACAAATTACAGGGTGATTTTTTTCACCGCGTACAAACTCTAGGGACTGATCGATGACAGGATTCAGAACAAAAAAGGTCTAATGAACTTAGGTCCGGAAGTGCATGGCTTCCATGGTAGAGGCCATTTACTCAATCATACTTCTTTACAGAGACTGCCGTCTAATACGCGCTGTACCATGCACCCACAGTTACAGTATGTGTTGAAAATGGTTTCCATGTGCCTCAACGTATGTGTGTACACGCCGTAGCATGTTCTGTGTCACATGTTAACATCGGCCAGGCTGCATCCCAACAGTGTGAAAGGCAGCTTTAATACGCTGCTCCGGTGTCTCCACATTTGGAATGGGTTCTGCATACATGATCCTTTTGAGATGGCTCCACAACCAGAAGTCGCACTGGTTGAGATCCGGTGAACGAGCAGACCATGCAACTGGACTCCCTTGTTCAATCCGTCGAACAGGGAAGTCACGACTGGGATGCGTCCGGACGTTATTGGCGAAGTGGACCATCATATAACAGCCACATAATCCTTCGAATCATCAATGGCAATTCTTACAGCTGGAGAGGCAAAGTCGAAACGCCGATAGTTCCGGCCTGTTATGAGACGTGGAAGGAAGACTGGTCCCAAAATACAGTCGCCAGTTATCCTGGCCCACACGTTCCGGCTGCACCAATTCTGATAATTCGCTGTCACCATACCATGGGGGTTCTGCATACTATCCCACAGATGACTCTTATGAAAGTTGAAGATACGCTCCACGTGAAGGTGGCGTCATCTTGGAATAGGATGGACGACACAAATCCCGGAATCGTGGTTGCCTGGTGAAGAAACCAGTGACAAAACTGCTCCCAATGTGGAAAGCCTGTTACTAGTAAGCCCTGCACACGCTATAAGTGATAAGGGTATTAACAATTGTCATGGAGAATGTTCCACACAGTCGTCTGGCTTATCCTGTACTGGCGGGCTAACTGCCTGGTACTGACACGGCGGTCGCCTTCCACAGTGTTAACCACATTTTCCTCCAAGTCTGGTGTCCGAACATTTCGGGAACGTCCTTCATGATTTCCCGCTCGCTGAAACGACCCTGTCTCAGACAAACGACGAAACACTGTTGCAAACATTGAATGCTGTGGTTGTTGTCGGCGTGGACAGGTCTCCTGATACAACTTTGCCATTTGCCATTTGCCTTTCATTAAGTAAACGCGATGTCGGCAAGCTCTCGATTGTATACAACGCTGTATCACATCCACTACAAGGCGATTCAGCAAGAGAAGTGAATAGGACATAACATGACCAGTGACTATGGCAGGAGAGGGCGCTAGGGCATGACGTATGAGGAACAGTACCACCCTTTAGGAGGAAATCATGCATACTGTAACTATGGCTGCATACTACAGCGAATATTAGACCGCAGTCTCTGTAACAAGATATGATTGAAATAATGGTCTCTAGCATGGAAACCATGCATTTCCGGTCATAATTTCGTTAGACCTTGTTTGTTCTGTATCAAATGGTTCAAATGGCTCTGAGCACTATGGGACTTAACTGCTGAGGTCATCAGTCCCCTAGAACTTAGAACTACTTAAACCTAACTAACCTAAGGACATCACACACATCCATGCCCGAGGCAGGACTCTAACCTGCGACCGTAGCGGTCGCGCGGTTCCAGACTGTAGCGCCTAGAATCGCTCGGCCACTCCGGCCGGATTGTTCCGTATCCTCTCATCGATCAATCCCTGGAGTTTGTACACGATGGAAAAAATTACCCTTTATAGTGGCTGTGAGAAGATTAAGGCCGCAGTAGCTCGCCAACGCGGCGTGCCGTAGAAGAAGACAGCTGACTGCGTCCGATGCCCGGCCCCAGGCACAAGTGAGGCGGAGTGGCCGATCAACGCCGAGCAGATACATGAAATGTGTTCGCAGTTCCGAATATGGACAACTGTACAATGGAATGAGGACACTAAAAATTTGTTCCGGATCGTGACTCGATCCCGGATTTCCCACTTATCACAAGCGGTCGCCTTATCGTTAGGCTAAAGGTACGTTGTCCAAGACGCGACGCACACTAACGACTGCGACGGGTCGCTACGTGACGTCAGAAGTTGCCTGCTGGCGCATGCGCAGTTCGAGTTTGGGATGCGACGCGCGACTGTTGCGGCAGCTGTCGCAGCACTGCACCAGTGAGCAGTGTTGCGACGGAAGTCGCACGACACAAAGACGTACGGCTGCCAGAAAGATGTCGAGTCAGTCAAGGAAAACTGAAATGAGCCACTCACAGGATGTGATGCTCTGTGAGCTGGTCTCGCAACATCCTTGCCTTTACGATTTGAAGAACCCTAAATATAGACACTATGTTCAGACACAGAATTTGGGAAGAAATTGGTGCACATTTGAAACTGGCAGGTGAGTGAAATATATAATATTTTCCCATTAATGCAAATTTTTCAGGCCTGTTATGAAAATCATATAATCCATGCAGATGTAGAATTAGAATGATGAAAATGAACTTGAAGGTCAATTTTCGCATTACTCTTTTTTCTGACGATAAAAATTGAAAACGGCAAGTACATTACAAAATGAACAATCTAAAGTACAACGAGAAAGTTACATTTTACAATACCTTCACTTCGAAAGTAAACGGTAGATTGGTGTCTTGATGATACCTTCTAGTTGTGAAAAACCACCACCAGATTGTTGTACAGCTTTCTGTAATCAATAGATGTTCGTTTTTGAGGAAGGCGTTTCTCAACAGATTGCGCAAACAGTTTGCTGCAATAAGTAATTTGTCACATTGACTTCAATTCAGTGATTTCCCTAAATCACTCCAGGCAAATGCCGGGATGGTTCCTCTGAAAGGGCACGGCCGACTTCCTTCCCAATCCTTCCCTAATCCGATGAGACCGATGACCACGCTGTCTGGTCTCCTTCCCCGAAACCAACCAACCAACCAACCAACTTCAATTCATTGGTAGAAGATGGTGCTCAAAAAACTTGTGCCAAAAGTGCACTACTGTTTTACAAGGCCCTTCTGGTCTGACACAGTTCACAATTGAAATTCGTCTTTTGTAAATCCTGGAGTGCAGCTTGGCAAGATTAAATGTTCATGTCATCCATAACGATGTATGCTGTCAGAATATAAGAATATGGAAGTTCATTTGGATGGGAATAAAGAGTCAGCCGGCTATGAAAGTTGCCTTAGCTTGTTCCAAAAGTTTCTGCATGGGAGAAACTGACAAGTATAATTTGGGGAAATTTTGTGAACAAGCACGGACATTATTTCTTCCACATTTCTGCCAGTGTATACTGTAGACGTTCAGAATGAAAATTCTAGAAATGTTTAAGGTGTAACCCTATCTTGTTGTCAAGAACTTGAAACAATGCAATGACGCTAGCGTGCGCTTATTGTTAATAAACTTATCTTTCATTGGAATTTTAGGTGAAATGTGCAAAAACAGATGGAGGAATATTCGGGACTCGTATCAGAGAAATAAACGAGAAAGAAAGCTTGGAACAGGTTCAGATGCCTCAGCAAAACCAAGAAAATGGGTTCTGCTTGATCACTTGGCTTTAAGAAACCTACATTTCGTGGCATTTTAAATGAAATTGTCAAGAGCATATGGAGAAATATTAGAAACTCATACCGGAGAAATATATGACATAAAATGGTTTCATTAGGTCGAAATGTGTCAGCGAAACAAAACAAATGCATTCTCTATCGTGTGATGACCACACGATTCTCGTTGCGCGTCGACAGAACTGGCGGCTAGTCGCGACGCTCCCGGAGATATATGAGCCCAAATCTCGGAAACGGAGATAGATATCATTCTGATCTCAACTTTAAAAATAATTTCGATATGTTAGCTTCTTTTCATCGGCAACGATGTATGACCTAACGTGAACCATACGTAAAGTAGCCAGCGACCACATTTTTCACTGTACACAATTCAAATTTTATGCAGTAGGTTACTTGTAAATTAAGTATCGGAATAACTGTGACGAATATCGGAAAAATAGACACCTCATTATCAAGCTGTGATGTGAAACTGTAAGATACGTAAACATCAATTTTTTGTGCCTTTTACTTTCCTCACAATTGATAGAGAAGTAATATACAGCGAAAAAACCACGCAAAACCGGAAGAGATACTTTTCAATTTTTTAAAGTAAAAGGAGAATCTGTATCGAAAAAGTAACTCTGGGAGCCGATGTAACTTTGTTGCATTAACATACAGTATTTTTTAAAGCAAGAAAATCGGAATTCTTATTTTTCTTATGTATTTGAATCCGCCGCCGCCGACCGGAGCTTGGGAAACGGCGACGACTCCAGTCGTGTTGCGGCCGTGTCGCCGTCTGCCAGGGTGGGAAAAGAGGAGGGGGCAGCGTCGCAGTCGCAGCCAACTGTCGCGTCTTGCACAACGTAACTTAAGTGAACACAAATTTTCATTATCATTCCATTACACAGCTGACGGTCGTCCATATTCACAACGGCGAATACATTTCAAGTATTTCGTAACGGTTGCAGTTGCCGCAGTGCCTGTTCCTTTTGGCATGCATGTATGTTCGAAGTGTAGAGGACAAGGGGTTATTTTGAGGAAACTGTGATTTAGTGTGTTTCAGTGAGCGATGCGCCAGCCTCACGGGAGACGGCGGACGAAGGCTGGCCGGCGCGTTAGGCAGGCGACACAGTTTTGCAACGAGCGTCGGTATGTGTGTACGTGCGCGGCAGCCATCAACAGCCAGAACGCAGCATTAGCAGAATTACGCAGGCGCGGGCCGCGTGTGGCGCAGTTGCGTTAGCCAACTCATCGAGAACCTTCTAATAAACACGCCGCCGCGTAACCGGCGGATTCAGCAGCGATCTGCACTATTTAAGGGCATCAGAGGTGGGCGTCGGCATTCGGTTCGACCGATATTGCGTTCGGTCGCTGTTACGTCGTTGTCGTCTGTGATGCTGTCCCCGAGGACCGGCCGGCGGAGGGCGTTGCCCACTGCTGCACCGGCGACTCCCGGCGTCGTCACGAGCCGCAGCGTCTGCAGGAGGCGTTCCCCGGGGCTGCGTGCATCAGCACGTATCCACCACGACGCGAGCGGTGGAGATGAGCTACCGGAAAATGTATTGGGAGAACCAACAATAAAGAGGAAGATTGCTAAAAACAGCCACCTTCTTCTACCCAGCCACGCCCTACAACACCGACCACATCACCCGCTCTGGTCAACCTATTACAGAAGGAACATTGCATCATACTTGTGATCAATACAGGAACTGCTGTACCTTATGTAACACCTAGTAGATCTCGATTCCCCAGAGGGAAAACATGCCGCCAGACTGACGACACCTATGCTGCTTCCCGCCGCATCTGCTGTGGTCGCCGGCACCCGTCACCTCGCAATCTGCTGCTCTCGAAAAGCTGCCTGCCTTTAACTTGACGCTGCAGAAAGTTGCAGAGGTATCGATGACAGCTTCACCTGCAGCCGTGCCATCTGCGCCCGGAACAGAGACGCCAGGCCTCCTGATGGCCACCACAAGCTGTCTGCAGCCGCTAACAGGGTCTCATAAATTCCTCAGAATGGCACAAAGATCGTACCACTAGAACAAGATGTCACAAATTTGTTAATACTCCAACATCACGAGGGTGCGACTGGGCAACCACTGCTGAAGTTCTGTCTGTCTTAGCAGTAGTGGAGGCTCTGATAGGTTATTAGATCCGGTTGGTTGGAAGTGCCACCATACCCATGGCAGCTGCAAGAGGGTCGAAAGCGCCACAATCGGAAATTGTACATAGCTGGCCGGCCTTTGAATGAGTTAATAGGCACATTTACACTACTGGCCATTAAAATTGCTACACCACGAAGATGATGTGCTACAAACGCGAAATTTAACCAACAGGAGGAAGATGCTGTGATATGCAAATTATTAGCTTTTCAGAGCATTCACAAAAGGTTGGCGCGGGTGGCGACACCTACAACGTGCTGACATGAGGAAAGTTTCCAACCGACTTCTCATACACAAACAGCAGTTGACCGGCGTTGCCTGGTGAAACGTTGTTGTGATGCCTCGTGTAAGGAGGAGAAATGCGTACCATCACATTTCCGACTTTGATAAAGGTCGGATTGTAGCCTATAGCGATTGCGGCTTATCGTATGCTGCTCGCGTTAGTCGAGATCCAATGACTGTTAGTAGAATATGGAATCGGTGGATTCAGGAGGGTAATACGGAACGCTGTGCAAGATCCCAATGGCCTCGTATCACTAGCAGTCGAGATGACAGGCATCTTATTCGCATGGCTGTAACGGATCGTGCAGACACGTCTCGATCCCTGAGTCAACAGATGGGGACGTTTGTAAGACAACAACCATCTGCACGAACAGTTCGACGACGTTTGCCGCAGCATGGACTATCAGCTCGGAGACCATGGCTGCAGTTACCCTTGACGCTGCATCACAGACAGGAGCGCCTGCGATGGTGTACTCAGTGACGAACCTGAGTGCACGAATGGCAAAACGTCATTTGTTCGGATGAATCCAGGTTCTGTTTACAGCATCATGATGGTCGCAACCATGTTTGTCGACATCGCGATGAACGCACATTGGAAGCGTGTATTCGTCATCGCCATACTGGCGTATCACCCGGCGTGATGGTATGGGGTGCCATTGGTTACACGTCTCGGTCACCTCTTGCTCGCATTGACGGCACTTTGAATAGTGGACGTTACATTTCAGATGTGTTACGACCCGTGGCTCTACCCTTCATTCGATCCCCGCGAAACCCCACATTTCAGCAGGATAATGCACGACCGCATGTTGCAGGTCCTGTACGGGCCTTTCTGGATACAGAAAATGTTCGACTGCTGCCCTGGCCAGCACATTCTCGAGATCTCTCCCAAATTGAAAACGTCTGGTCAATGGTGGCCGAGCAACTGGCTCGTCACAATACGCCAGTCACTACTCTTGATGAATTCTGGTATCGTGTTGAAGCTGCATGGGCAGCTGTACCCGTACGCGTCATTGAAGCTCTGTTTGACTCAATGCCCAGGCGTATCAAGGCCGTTATTATGGCCAGAGGTGGTTGTTCTGGGTACTGATTTCTTAGGACCTATGCACCCAAACTGCGTGAAAATATAATCACATGTCAGTTTTAGTATAATATATTTGTCCAATGAATACCTGTTTATCATCTGCATTTCTCGCCATTTCTTCTTACGCTGTTCGTCACTAGATGGCTTCGCTTTCACTTGTGGTATGACGGTCGCTAGCTCCATGCGCGGCTGCCTTCTATACGGCGTCATTCCGTATTTCGGCTTCACGTGCGGCGGTCACGTGCCCGCAGCCTAGTGTTCACAGTGTGCGGCAGCCACACACCCCACGGTGTAAGTTATCACGTTGACAGGTGACATTCTGTTACTACTTGTCTTCTTTTTTCTTCCTTTGAACTCTCACTTTCCTTAGGCTATTTTGTCGCTATCTGGTGCGTCACCCGTGTTTTCATTCTGACTAACCCGACCGTATCAACCTTATATTTCTAGTTGGACAGTGAATCCGCACTATTATTATTACAAAAGGTCTTAAGTCTTATACAATTTCTTATTACAGCTTATTCATTTTGCAAAAAATGGTTCAAATGGCTCTGAGCACTATGGGACTTAACATCTGTGGTCATCAGTCGCCTAGAACTTAGAACTACTTAAACCTAACTAACCTAAGGACATCACACACATCCATGCCCGAGGCAGGATTCGAACCTGCGACCGTAGCAGTCGCGCGGTTCCGGACTTAGCGCCTATAACCGCTAGACCACCGCGGCCGGCCATTTTGCCTTTTTCAGTCTTGGAGACCTGAAGATGGGCTTATAGCTGCCGGAAACCGGTCATGATTTGAATCAACAAAACTATTTACAACTGAACATACTGATTATCTAACTCTACTATGAAGCTCAGTTACGGGTTCCTCTAACAAGTTTTATTTCTCTGCCGTTCTACTTTCGAACGGCATACGGCAAAAATGAACACTTAAATCTTTCCATGCGAGTTGCGAGCTCTGTCTTCAATGAACATTTGTCCCTATGTACGTCAGCGCCATTAAAATATTTTCGCATTCGGAGGAGAAACTTGGTGATTGAAATTTCATGAAGAGATCCTACCGCAACAAAAAACGCTTTGTTTTAATGATTGCAACCCAACTCGCATATCACATCCATGACACATTTTCCCCTATTTCGCGATAACAGAAATCGAGCTGCCATTCTCTGAACTTTTTCGATGTCCTCCGTCAGTCATATCTGATGCGGATCCCACACCGCGCAGCAGTACTCCAGTACAGGACGGTCAAGCGTAGTATTTGCATCTTCTAAGTGCTCTGCGAATGAAGCCTAGTACTTGTTTGGCATTCCCCACATCTTTGAGATCGTTCCAAGTTAAGTTATTCGTGATTGCAGTCCCTAAGTAATTAATTTAATTCTTACCTTTTATATTTGTGTGGTTTGTTGTGTAACCAAAATTTTGTAGATTGCTTTTAATACTCATGAGGATGACTTCATATTTTTCATTGTTTAGAGTCACTTGCCAATTTCCACTTTCCGCATCATACAGGTATTTTGTCTAAATCATTTTGTTATTGGTTTTATCACCTGATAACTTTACGAGACGTAAAATGACAGCATCATCTGCAAAAATCTAAGCGGGCTGCTCAGATTATCTCCTAAATTGTTTATATAAGTTAGGAACAGTATTGCTTCTGCAACGGTATTCAGACCTGTTTTGTGTACCATGGTGGCTCAGTAGCATTTAGTACCATATTAATTTATTTGGTCTTTGAGGGCGTATTGAACAGCAATTCCTCTTAATTTTTAATGTGAAAACTCTTAACAAAATATTAAATACAACAAACGTTAGGTTACTAACATTCTACATCTTTATTCTTCATGTCTATAAATTTGCAGCCCTCTGCCACTAGAGGGCTCCGAATTGTAGCATGTAACATGGCGTTGTGTAACGTAGCCATGTCGGTGTGTGAGTAACAGCGTGTTGTAATCGAATCCGAACAACTCGTCCACACATGGAACACCCTTTCTTTCAGGATGACAATGCCAGATTACACTCGAGCGCTGCCACATCTGCAACAAAAAAAAAATGGCTCTAAGCACTATGGGACTTAACATCTGACGTCATCACTCCCCTAGACTTAGAACTACTTAAACCTAAATAACCTAAGGACGTCACACACATCCATGTCCGAGGCAGGATTCGAACCTGCGGCCGTAACAGCAGCGCGGTTCCAGACTGAAGCGCCTAGAACCGCTCGGCCACATCGGCCGCCATCTGGAACAATCCGACGCCTTGGGTTCACTGTTATCGATCGTTCTCCATACAGACCCGATTTGGTCCCGTTTGATTTTCATCAGTTTACAAACATTCGAGGACTTCATTATAATAGTCATGAAGCGGCGCAAGCAGAGGTGAGGTTGTCACTCCGAACACAAAGTCAAACATTCTACAGTGACGATATCAACAAACAGGTCCCTCGTTGGGAGGTATGTGTTCTCATCAGGATGACTGTATTGAGAAATAAATATGTAAATATTCAGAACAAAAATGGACAATGTTAATAACTTTCTTTTATTTAAAAAGCTTTGAGTTTTCACATAAACTCGGAGGCATTACTTTCCAGCAAGCCCTCGTATATCTCTCAGTTGGCGTCGATACTATGTTTTTGAATTGAAGTTACATTTGTTTTATGCTCACATAGTCAGTTTGGAAGGAGAGGAGATTGTCTCTTAGAAAGGCGTCAAGCGAATTTTTATCTCCTTTTTCTCAGTAGATGTAATTTGCTTTTATTTTTGGTGGATTTGGATGTTAAGGTATTCAATCTTGCTACAACGAGCTTGTGATCACTGATTTCTGCAAATCATGATGTTCCCTATTTGCTCAGAATTATTTGTTGTTAACAGGTTAAGTATATTTTCGGAAACACTTGCTCTTTGAGTAGCCTCCTGAACTAACCGTTGAAATAATTCACGGAGAAAGCATTTAGCATTAGTTCGAATGGAGTTTAATGCCTACCACAAACTTTAAACATGGATTTTCGCCAACATGTCGAGGGTAGATTAAAGTCATCATCAACTTTAATTCTATGAGTAGAGTACCTTTTTGGAGCGAAACTCAGGTTTTTCTTCGAACTGTTCAGAAAATAAATCATCTAGACAGGGGGAGGGGGGGAGTGGGTGCTAGGCGGGGGTGGAGGTCTGCAAACCAGTTATTAATTTATTTCAGTTGTCAAGTGTAACCTCCAACCATACTAATTCACAGGAATTATCGATTTCAGTTTCACTGCAAGGCAACCTACTTCCAACGGCAATAAACACTCCGCCAGCAACTGTGTTTAATCTGTCCTTTCTGAACACCGTTAGGTTCTTCGTAAAAATTTCGGCTGAATTTATCTCCGGCTTTAGCCCGCTTTTAGTACCTATAATGATTTGAACTTCAGTGCTTTCTATTAGCGCTTGGAGCCATGGTCCTTTCCCAACACAACTATAACAACTTCCAGCTACAGTACCGACTGTTGCTTGGTCTTCCCTCGTCTTGTGTTTGTCCTGCACCCTTTTAGACTGAAGCCCTTTCTGTAATTTCCCAAGATCATAAAAAAAAACGCCCAGTCCACTCCGTACAGCCCCTGCTACACATGTAGCCACTTTCTGTGTGTAATGGACTCCCGACCTACAGTATTAAGTGGGACCCGAAAACCCACCACCATACGGCGCAAGTCGAGGACTCTGCAGCCCACACGGTCGCAGAACCGTCTGAGCCTCCGATTCCGACCATCCACTGTGCCAAAGGTCCGCAGTCGGTCCTGTCGGCGACGTTATAGATAGTAAGCTCTGCCTTCAACTTGCAAGCAACACTGGCGGTCTTTACCATTTGAGAGATCCACCCGAAAGTAGCGAAAATCTCTTCCCACCAAAGGCGACATACATCGGTAATACAGATCTGAACCATCACATGCAGTTGACTGCACCCTGTGCAGTTGACTGCGCCTGTTCCACATCTGAGATGACTCCCTCCGCATGCACACCGAGTGCCCACTGGACTTCTCCCCCCCCCCCCCCCCCCCCCCCGGCCCCCTTGGCAGCCATCTCCTTAAGGGGCCCCATTACACGCTTTATAACACTGGAGCTGTCAGTTACCAGTAACTCACCCTCTGTGAATGCCCAGATCTTGCCGGGCGACAGACTTCCTCTGAAACAGGGCAAGCGACAGCATCTGGCTCAGGTTTTTTTATCAGACACAGATAACGCCTGAAACCTTTTCGTCAGACAAATCGAAGAGGCCCTTCAATAGGTCCTCCAGAAAGTGTTACGCTGCCGCCACACCTTGAAACCAGCCCCTAGTCGACCACAGGGAGAGTCTCTACGCCAGTGTGGGCAGTAACTAGGGTGGCCACAGTGAAGGGTCGAAAGCCAGTCTGCTCACTTGTTCCTTGCTGAAGCCTGCTGTTCGCTGCAAACTCGTGGATTCAGCTGATCTCGGCCTACAGCCTTCACTTCTTTTCGTAATATCATTGCAAGTCTTTACTCACTTTCATTTTTCTCTTATTCAACCAACGCCTGTTTTTCCGTTGCTCAGAATACTTGTACTCTGGATTCAGAAACTCGTCTTTACTCAAAGGGTTTAGCTGACTACCTAATTTTTTAAAATGATCGTACATACTGGTTCCCTTTCATCACTGAATGTTCTCGAAAAAAACTTATTATTTCCTGAAATAGGCTTTAAGTCTATCACCTAATAAACTTCCTAGAACTTAATATTTCTTACTCGCTTTCCCCCTTTTTCATTTCAAGTAGTCTGGCTTTTTCTACGGTTTAATTAATATTGTTTCCATCTCATTTATATCCCGATTTCTCCATCTTTGCACGTTAAGGAAAAGAACCGCAAAAATTTTAATTTTTATTCCATTTGTTTTCTTCTGGTACAACCAGAAATAGCTTTGTCCGACACAACCTCAGTCTACCACTATGGCTGTTTAACGTTTCCAAGTAATAACTACTTGTGCTAGAATTTGTCGCTCCCTACAATATAGAGAATAGCATTCTCTATATCCAAAAATACAATAAAAATTTCATATTATTTAATTGCAAACAAAACACAACACTCCAAAGTAAATTTAGTGCACTGAAAAGCTCACCAGAAGCGGATAACTTGTTCCCACTCCGAAACGCACTATTGTTTTAATCGAAATTGGAGTGAGTAGCCTTGTTCCTTCGTAGTTCACACTGCAGCGATGCGACAGGTGTTGACACTAGCACTATAGCTCTTGTCCGATAATCATGCCTACTGAAGCACAAGGTGTTCAGACTAACATTCGGGATGATATCAGTTTAAATTAGCTTACTTTTTTTAATAAGACTTTTAAAAATAGACATATCACATGTGTTTCGTCCAAGATGAACTGGAATATCGTGTTATGGTAAAAAAGATGTGTTTTTTGTGAAGTTTGTCGCCAATGGAAGTTCATCCAAAGCTGGTGAAGACTTAAAACGAGTTAAGTATTGTAGCTAGGCTAGCTCTGGCTCAGTCTGCATTGTTGCCATATTTCCCTCTCCTTTATTATGTCATTGATGACATCGTGCATTGTTGCCAGATTTCTCCCCCTCCCCCAACCCCTGACATAGCCAATTTCCCCATGCGTAAAATGATGGGAAGATTAGAAAGCGATGAGAAATTCAAAATAGCATAATTGTGCCCCACTAATATGGCATCATTGTAGAAATATGGAAACTGACCACATGTAAATTGATGGGCTGTTTAGATACAGCCCTATGACGTCAGAATCTACGATGGCTACTTACTATGGAGCACCTGAAGATATTTGTGTAGCTTGCATGGTTGTCAGGTTTTCCCTAGTCCTATGATGCCATAAGACAAGTCAGAAGACCCAAGTATACTAGCGCAGCTTGCATGGTTGTCAGATTTCCCCCTGTCCATTCCCTTACACTGTGATTGATGATGTTGTACGTTGTTACCAGATTTCCCCCAATCCTCTGACATTATACTGAGTTAAAATGGTGGGAAATTCGGTATAGCCCAGTTGTGCTATAAGTTATTCCCCTACTCCTATGACAGCACTGTGGAAGCAAGGCAGTTAGGTGTAAAATTGAGCGAAATTCAAGAAAAATTGAAGATGGGGCATTATCCTATTGGTGTGAAATTCTAAAACTTCAGGATGACAGACCTGTGCAGTATGTGTGCAGCCCTCTGCCATCAGAATCGATTATGTCAACCGCTGATGGAGGACCTAGGAATACAAGTGCAGCTCTATGACATCATTATCCAAGATGGAGGATCTGAGAATATGAACGCAGCTCTGTGACTTTAGAATCCACGATGTCAATCCAAGATGGAGACCTGAGAAAAGAGGTGCAGCCCTCTGATGCCACAGTCTAAGGTGGAGGACATGGTAATATAGGTGCAGCTCTACAACCCAGTATGGAGGAGCTAAGGGATATAGGTGCAGCCTCATTGTTTCTGGGTCACTTGTGCTAAGTATAGAATCCGGTTAGAAGTTTAAATTGGTGGGAAATTTAAAAATCATTGGTTTTCCCAATACCTCCTATGTCACAATTTAAACAATTGTCGTCCTGAGTTTGAAATAGAAGAGGTGACTTGTCCCAAGTTTAAAATGGCGTGAAGTACAAAAATCGACTTATCCTAAGTATAAAAGTATGGGAAGCACTCTTGTTGTCAGAAGTATTGCACTTGTCGCAAGTTTAAACGTGTATAGCTCACTTGTACAAACTGTGTGACTGTCAAACAATTGCTACTGTCATGTGTGCTAACAGGATAGGAATGGGGGAGGTATGCACTTGAATGTTATTT
Organism: Schistocerca nitens; assembly: GCF_023898315.1. Classification (NCBI taxonomy): domain Eukaryota; kingdom Metazoa; phylum Arthropoda; class Insecta; order Orthoptera; family Acrididae; genus Schistocerca; species Schistocerca nitens. Next base: position 257,271,265 of record NC_064616.1, on the reverse strand, counting down.
GTTTAAACATGTCACGTGATTCCACTCACAGAACTTCACCAGTCCCATGCAGCAAAAGTCAACAGCTACTTCGCACCACACTGGACAGGACTCACAGGAGCAGCTTACTGCTAGCCGTGAGTCCAGTCAGCCACCAGCCCCCTGCTCAGTCACGTTACAGTTCATGCCTTATATCCTTTCACAGCAGTGCTGTCTTCATAACTGAGTACGCTCAGCAGAGTGCGGCTCTACTGAGTACCTCCACTACAGAAACCCATGCAGCGTCAGAGGTCCATCTCACAGCTCTCGTCAATGCTTGTGGGAGCTCGTAAGATGGTACGAATGCAGACAGTTGTTCGTCTCCTACAGGTATTGCACCCTCCAAGTACTGCGCCCTGACCACAGTCAGCAAAATGATTTCTCACTTAAGCAAGTTTTGTGTAGAGAAACATATAGAAGCATGTGCCTGTGAGCTTAAATTAAATAAAGGCACATTTATAATTGTAACTGTATATAGGTCCCCATCAGGAAATTTTCATCTATTTCTGAAAAATTTGGACTCCTTGTTGTGCTATCTGTCAGACAGGGGGAAGCAAATTATTATTTGTGGGGACTTCAATGTAGATTCTCTGAAAGAGGGTAATAGGAAAAATGACCTTGAAGTATTACTCGGTTCTTTCAATTTGACACCCGTTATTGATTTTCCTACTCGGGTGGTAAAGGATAGCAGCTCACTGATAGATAACTTCTTTATAGACCAAGATAAGTTTAACCAGATAAATGCTCAGCCTGTTGAGAATGGTCTTTCTGATCATGGTGCACAGCTAGTTACAATATATGACATAGCTCCATTCAGCAATACTAAACAGTCCTCCAAAGTGGTACGTTCAGTCAACGATTTAACAATTGCAAATTTCAGGGAAAGCCTACAGCAGTTAGACTGGGATGAGGTGTACCGTGAACCTGATGCCAATTTAAAATATAATTTATTTCATGACATTTTTGTAAATGCATTTGAAAACTGCTTCCCCAAGAAAATAGTTAAATATACTCGTAAGAAACCTTGTAAGAAACCATGGCTTACTAAGGGTATAAAAATATCTTGTAACCGCAAAAGGGAAATGTATCTGACAGCAAGAAAGAGTAGTGACCCAGAAACTATCAAAAATTATAAAAACTACTGTGTTATATTAAGAAAAGTTATTTAAAAATCCAGGAGTATGTGTATCATGTCTGAAATCAGCAACTCTGATAATAAAATTAAAACAATTTGGAATATTATTAAAAGAGAAACAGGTCAACCAAGAGCAGAGGAAGACAGTATTACCATCAAATTGAATGAAAACTTTACGAACAAAAAGTCAGAAGTTGAAAATATTTTTAATAATCATTTTCTAAATGTTGTGGATATAGTAGGATCCAGGTGTTCATTAGAAGATGCTAGGCTGTTAATGGAAGAGGCCATACCTATGCAATTTGATACAATTGAAATCTCACCCACTTCTCCCTTTGAAATTAGGAAAATAATAAACTTGCTTAAAAGCAAAAACTCACATGGAATTGATGGCATTTCCAGCAAAATACTAAAAGCTTGTTCTCAACAGATAAGTAAGATTCTCAGCCACCTGTGTAATAGCTCTCTGGAACAGGGCATTTTCCCTGATAGACTGAAATATGCTATTGTTATACCTTTGCATAAAAAGGGGGATAGATCTGATGTCAACAATTACCGTCCAATCTCCCTTCTAACAGCTTTATCCAAAATTTTTGAGAAAGTAATGTATTCAAGAGTAGCTTCACATATCTGTAAAAATGAAGTACTAACAAAATGTCAGTTTGGTTTTCAGAAAGGTTTTTCAACAGAAAATGCCATATATGCTTTCACCAGTAAAATTTTGAATGATCTGAATAACCGAACACCACCCATTGGGATTTTTTGTGATCTCTCAAAGGCTTTTGATTGTGTAAATCATGAAATTCTGCTAGACAAGCTCAAGTATTGTGGCATGAGTGGGACAGTGCACAAATGGTTTAATTCGTACCTAACTGGAAGAGTGCAGAAAGTTGAAATAAGTAGTTCTCGTAACATGCAAAGATCAGCACATTCCTCAAACTGGGGAACTATCAAGAATGGGGTTCCACAAGGGTCAGTCTTGGGTCCTTTGTTGTTCTTATTATATATTAATGACTTGCCATTCTATATTCATGAAGAGGCAAAGTTAGTTCTCTTTGCTGATGATACAAGTATAGTAATCACACCTGACAAACAAGAATTAACTGATGAAATTGTCAATACTGTCTTTCAGAAAATTACTAAGTGGTTCCTTGTAAACGGACTCTCACTGAATTTTGATAAGACACAGTACATACAGTTCCGTACAGTGAATGGTATGACGCCATTAATAAATATAGACCTTAATCAGAAGCATATAGCTAAGGTAGAATATTCCAAATTTTTAGGTGTGTCCATTGATGAGAGATTAAATTGGAAGAAACACATTGATGATCTGCTGAAACGTTTGAGTTCAGCTACTTATGCAATAAGGGTCACTGCAAATTTTGGTGATAAACATCTTAGTAAATTAGCTTACTACGCCTATTTTCACTCATTGCTTTCATATGGCATCATATTTTGGGGTAATTCATCACTGAGGAATAAAGTATTTATTGCACAAAAGCGTGTAATCAGAATAATAGCTGGAGTCCACCCAAGATCATCCTGCAGACATTTATTTAAGGATCTAGGGATATTCACAGTAGCTTCTCAGTATATATACTCTCTTATGAAATTTGTTATTAACAACCAAACCCAATTCAAAAGTAATAGCAGTGTGCATAACTACAATACTAGGAGAAAGGATGATCTTCACTATTCAAGATTAAATCTAACTTTGGCACAGAAAGGGGTGAATTATACTGGCACTAAAGTCTTTGGTCACTTACCAAATAGTATCAAAAGTCTGACAGATAACCAACAAGTATTTAAGAAGAAATTAGAAGAATTTCTGAATGACAACTCCTTCTACTCCATAGAGGAATTTTTAGATATAAATTAAGAAAAAAAAGAAAAAAATATTAAAAAAATAAAAATAAAAAATAAAGAAAAACAAAAAACACAAAAAAATAAAGTTGTTATATTAACTTAAGTATGTTGTTAAATTAACCTAATTATGTCATGTATTGGAAAATTCGACTCGTTCCACATCATTACGAAATATCGTATTCATGATCCATGGAACTAGTATTAATCTAATCTAATCTAATCTAATCTAATCTAATTTTAGTACTCTATGGCTTTCTGTTGTGTTCGATGACCATTACGATCCAAAAGCTGAACCTCCACAGCTACCGCACACCTTAATTGCCACGACTGTATCCCATCTTATATCGTCCCATCTCCGCCCATGTTCACTCAGTACACTACTGTCACAGTGTATACATCTCATGTGTTGGGGCACACATAAAACCCCACATAACACACCTTTATAGAGACACGTTCCGAAGGCCTCAATCAAGCCTTAATTTTAGAATTGGACAGCGGCTCACTATGTCGACAGGCATCCAGACTGAGCACTGGGATAGGAGCCACCACCATCAAGCTCGCTGCATCAGATATTACTGCTGCTACAAGCTATAATAATGGTCCATAGAGGAATGTGTGCTACTCCTTTCTGAATGAACTTTCTTCTTCATTGAGAACAACACGCTATTTGCGAGAAACTCTCCGTTCCCATGGCAACGGCCTTGCCGCGGTGGATACACCGGTTCCCGACAGATTCCCAAAGTTCAGCGCTGTCGGGCGTGGCCAGCACTTGGATGGGTGACCATCCGAGCCGCCATGTGCTGTTGCCATTTTTCGGGGTGCACTCAGCCTCGGGATGCCAATTAGGAGCTACTCGACCGAATAGTAGCGGCACTGGTCAAAGAAAACCATCATAAAGAGCGGGAGAGCGGTGTACTGACCACACGCCCCTCTTATCCGCATCCTCAGTTGAGGATGACACGGCGGTCGGATGGTCCACATGGGCCACTTGTGGCCTGAAGACGGAGTGCTGTGCTCCATTACCATCACAAATACAGTTTGAAATTCTGTATTTCATTCGTATAGCAACACTGCAGGACTACACCGAACACAGTATCAACCTAGGAGTGATATCTACTGCCTTCTGGCTCTCATAGACAACAGAGCGAGCTGAGTTCCACACAGTCACTGTCTATGGAATGCATGTTGATATTCTGCCTGCAGAAAGGTCATTAAGACATGTTCGAAAAAGCACATCTGAATGACGCTAGCAATATAGACCTTTATTTGTGTGCGTCAACTCGACGACAGTTCGTAAAGTATCCTCGAAAAGTCGTTTTTGATAGCAGCACTGAAATGCGTCAAAAACAGAACATGAACTTTGCAGTTATTTAACACCACCCTACAGTCCTTATGTAGTGATCAACACAACAGTTTCTACATATACTGGTATGTAAATTTAAAGCAATGGACTTTCTAATGAGGACAGCCTACTGATGTTAGCGATATAGGCCTATAGTTTCGTGCATCAGATCGATGACAGTTCTTGAAAATAGGAAATATACTATGGAGATGCTATGTCGCATAAACCGTTGATAGGTTTCAGGAGGCATATGACAGTAAACTTTTAAAAAATTCACGTCAGATTCCAGTTCCTCAGTTCTGTTTTTAAGTACTGCAAGCGAGGACCTGTTTAGTAGTGTAAACCTTTTACGCCTAATACTGAGGTGATTCTGCGTGACACATGCCTTTCATAGGTCAATTATTATTTTCAGTAGTTCAGACATAATGCATAGAAACCTCAAAAAGTTACAGAACTGACATCAGTGAAATGTAACTTCTTGGAGAGCAACACATATAGCAGAACATGCAGAAAGTCTTAGATTTACTTACTCAGTTGTGTGAGAAAACATACATCTTATAATTAAAACGATACACAGATAATTCCAGTGTGGTACTATAAGGATTACCAGTTTTCTGCAAACGGATGTTACATTGTACAAGTGCGGAGAAAGAAAGAGGTGGATGTACCACGCTTCTGAAGGTAATGTTCAGGTGGACGAGCGGTCAGAACTTATGAGGTGTGCGTCCAGAGCTGACATCAAATGATAGAACAGAAAATTACGTCGAATAAAGAGAATATGTTTCAGTGTACGGGATACATGAACTGCGCCTAGGGTAGGAAGTTATCAGGTGTAGGTCAGTCTACGAGATCGAACAAATTAAATAAAGTGGGTTACGGGAGGGGAGGCGGTTCAGGTTAAGTTCTGTTGGTGACTGGTCGTGGGGCGCGGAACCAGAGGCTGTGCCTCCCAAGAAAGACGGCTGTTCTCCTCGAGATCTGGGTCACAAGAGAGAGAAGCAACTCTGTTCTGCTCTGCAGAAACCGCTAGAGTCCACACATGTACCTACCTCCCACGCACTTTATTGCGAAGCCGGTGGCGCGAATTAGCTAGGAGTTTCAGCAGACGTCTGAAGGCGTCTCTTGTCAGCGGTTTTAACCAGGCAGAACTACCTCGGTTCTGAAAGGCAGGTAACTTGTGCCGCACAGGCACAGCCGAAGCTGCTCCGGGAGAAAACAAAGATTTGACTGGGGCCTTTGAAGTAAAATTTGTTAAACCAAAAAATGGGTCAAATGGCTCTGACCACTATGGGACTTAACTACTGTGGTCATTAGTCCCCTAGAACTTAGAACTACTTAAACCGAACTAACCTAAGGACATCACACACATCCATGCCCGAGGCAGGATTCGAACCTGCGACCGTAGCAGTCGCGCGGTTCCGGACTGCGCGCCTAGAACCGCTAGACCACCGCGGCCGGCCTTTGTTAAACCAATACCCTAAAATAATCCTTGACTGGCTGCCACCTTGAACAACATAGTAACTTGCTGTGTGACCAATATCTAGCCATCTTACAGGCTTCATGGGTAGCTGCCGTCAATTCATTTAGGGAGCATGTACTTTCACACAAATTGCAGATGAGGAGATGATCAATGATTCGCTCTTTCCGCATTTGCACAGGGTTGAGTCACAAGAAATCCCCCACTTCTTCACTCCTGTCGACTCCAGATCATAGCCTGTTGGCCAGCTGTCTACATTGCCAGAAGGTAAGTTCTAACATGGTACCATTCATTCTGTGATATTGTTTTGTCTTGACCAGGAATTTACTCTGATTGCCGGAGGTTGTTCAGTGAGGGTTTCTATAGCACGGAGGGAACTCCATCTTGATTTGAGATGGGCTGTTGCTGGTGAGTACTCGTACAGAGAATGGGTTTCTAGACGTAGTTCTGACATGTAACAGTACTATTTTGTTTTATCACATTAAGGGTGACCTCATTTCTGCCACATATTCAAAACTGCCATGACTAGAAAGCTGAAAGTCCCACACATATTTCTGACAAACACTAGAGGTAGCTGCTTTTGTCTGTCAGATACACGTCAATAAGTGCAGTATAAAAATCTCCCGTTTCCACAAGATTTAGGTATCATTTCTGAGTAATGCAGGTTTTCTTCCTTCAACAAGGGGCTTGCATAACAAGCCTTTTGCTGGCCAAGGCTGTGGATGATGACTGCTACGACTTACACTAAACCCCACGTGACAGTCCAGAATGGCCAGCATATCAAACATGTTACAAGGGATTTTTCTAGATTTCGAGAGGTAACTGACATGGTGTGTTTGACACAACTCCCACAAATTGTGTGTGTATTGCTGATTTTCAGTAGCATCGCAGATGCATACAGGTCAGACGAATTTAATGGCTAGGACATCAACAAGTGCGCTCCTTAGACCAGTGTCAGACGATTTGAGTCTTACACCACAGTCAATTTTAAGGGTGCTCATGTAGGGAATATGCACTATAATAGTTCATAAAGACGTGTTGTCGATGTCGCGAAAGGGTTCAAATGGCTCTGAGCACTATGGGACTTAACATCTATGGTCATCAGTCCCCTAGAACTTAGAACTACTTAAACCTAACTAACCTAAGGACATCACACAACACCCAGTCATCACGAGGCAGAGAAAATCCCTGACCCCGCCGGGAATCGAACCCGGGAACCCGGGCGCGGGAAGCGAGAACGCTACCGCACGACCACGAGCTGCGGACTGTGGCGCAAGGGGTGGAGTACTAGTGGTTGTTGTTGTTGTTGTTGTTGTTGTACATTCATTTCATAGACTGAAACAGCAGGACCAATGGTGAATTCAGTGAGGTAGTAGCTGTAGATTCACACTATTCATTCAAACAGATTTCCAAACAGATGTAGTGGACTCATACCATAAATTTTCAACTAACTCTATCATAATGACCATATACTTTTCTCTGATAAATGACAGTGTTATTCTTTAATTAACATTGAATTTTTGCTGTCATGGTAAAAATTTTATATCAGTGAGGATGAAACGGTAAAAATCCAATCATCCTTCCTATAAACAAAAAGTAACCTAATGCTCAGGCTAGCATTGCATTTTTTAGTGCTTATTAAGTGAGTCTACACATAAATTGTGTTTTGCATTGTACTTAAGACAGATAACCATTATCTTAATCGATTGTTGGGGTATTGGGACTTCTGTTTGCAAACTTAAAAGCTTCCATTAGATTTCTAACTCAGTTTCTAATGAATAGCGGTATAACTCAATGAACAAGGGCGCCTGTGCAAGAGGTCTTTTGCTGCTCATGATAGTGAGTGTCAGGACATGTGATGTGAAACAAGCACACATACGGAGTTCGAGAAATGCTACTAGCCTAATAATTTGGAGGACATTGAAACACACTGCCAGAAATAAAATCACAACACCAAGAAGGAGTCGTGCGACATAGACAAAAGTTGCTGGTCGTGTTTCTACATCTGAAAGATGATGTCTACTCCAAATTCAGATAGCTCTAAGCGCTATAGGACTTGAGGTCATCAGTCCCCTAGAAAACGGTTCAAATGGCTCTAAGCACTATAGGACTTAACATCTGAGGTCATCAGTCCCCTAGACTTAGAACTAATTAAACCTAACTAACCTAAGGACATCACATACATCCATGCCTGAGGCAGGATTCGACCCTGCGACCGTAGCAGCAGCGCGGTTCCGGACTGAAGCGCCTAGAACCGCTCGTCCACAACGGCATGTCTACTCCAATTTCGCGCCAGTTGCGTAAGAGTGGAGCTACTAGCGCCACTATTTTGATACAAATCAGGTTTGCTTTAAATACACGCTGTAACGGTCGTGGGCGTTAGTTACCTTTGAGACTGGACGTGGTAAGTTGGTCAGTCAAGAATGTCCTTAAGGCGACAAAGACGCCATTATCAACGCCTTACTGAGTTTGAATGGGATCGTGTAACTGGGCTACAAGGAGCTGGATGTTCCTTCGGCGACATTGCAGAAAGACTTGGCACGAATGTAGCCACTGTACAGGATTGCTGGTCACAGGAATGTAGAGTGACAAGAAGACAGGGCTCCGGACAGTCACATGGCACTACTGAGAGGGAAGACCACCGTGTTCGACGTATAGCTGTGGCGCATCATATTGGATGTGCAGAAGCAATTTGAGCAGCAGTAGGCACCACAGTGACTCAACCAAATGTTACTAATTGGTTACTTCAAGTGTAGCTCCAAGCCAGACGTTCTGTTGCGTGCATTCACCCGACCCAAAACTCCGTTTGCGACTTGAGTGATGTCAAACAAAAGCCCACTGGAGGGCAGGGTAGAGTTCCGTTGTATTGTCTGTTGAAAGCTGGTTCTGCCTGGCTGTGTGTTGGTTCGGAGAAGGGCAGTTAAGGGCCTGTAGCCAACCTGTCAGCGTGCTAGATACACTGGACCTATACCTGGAATTATTGTCTGGAGTGTGATTTCTTATGACAGCAAGTCTCCCGTGGTTACCTCATGCAGCCTGGCTGAAAATTTGTACGTCAATCTGGTGATTGCGCGTGCATTCCAGGACTGTATATTCCAAAGGTAAAACTCTTCCACATAACGCTGTTGTGATAGAACATACACTACAGGTGTCGACACGTTGCCTTGGCGTGCTCAGTCACCAGAGTTGTCTCCAATCGAGCACGTATGGGGTATCATAGGATGAGAACTCCAGCATCCTCCAGAAACAGTATTAACCATCCCTGTATTGACCGACCAAGTGCAACAGGCATAGAACTCCATCCCACAAAGTGACATGCGGCACCTGTACATGCATGTTTGCATGCTTGCATTCAACATTCTGATGATTACACTGGTTCACATTAGTAGTGGCTTAAATTGCACGTACATTAACCTGTGATATTGTAATGATAATCACTTTAATATGTTTCTTAGACAAATGTATTCGCAAAATTTCATTACTCTACATTAATTATTTTTTGATTTTGCAATTTTTTCCATCAGTGTATACTTGACTTTAGTGAAACATTCCAGACAATTGTAGTGGGATGTTTGATTTTATGAAGGCTATGCTGATGATGTTCGGACTTTGAATATTTTATACGAAATGGGAATATGGTGGGAAACTGAGCAATTCGTGCATTGATCAGTAGAGACCACATAACACTTCACCCCATATATGTATATGTTACAATGAAATTCAAACAAAGTACCCTTGTTATAGCAAAACTGTAACAAAATGCCCCATCTTACAGTGACATTCCAGCAAACTGCCCAATGTTAAAGTGAAATTTTAACAAAATGCGCCAAATTACAGTGAAATTATAACAAAATACCCGACGTTACAGCAAAATTGTAACAAAATGTTCATGCTACAATGAAATTGTGACAAAACATCCCAGGATACAGCGAAAATTATAACAAATTACCCAGTACATCACTGTGTCACAGCAAAATTCATCAAACACCTTCCAAAAGTAAAGTTCGAGAAGAGCCTTAGGGCAGAATCAGCATGATAGGTCAGTAGAAGTTCTGCATCACTCCCATAAATTATCTGGGAGTAGGCATTAGGAGTGATTTAAAATGGAATGACCATATAAAATTAATCGTCGGTAAAACAGATGCCAGACTGAGATTCACTGGAAGAATCCTAAGGAAATGCAGTCCGAAAACAAAGGAAGTAGGTTACAGTACACTTGTTCGCCCACTGCTTGAATACTGCTCACTCGTGTGGGATCCGTACCAGATAGGGTTGATAGAAGAGATAGAGAAAATCCAACGGAGAACAGCGCACTTCGTTACAGGATCATTTAGTAATCGCGAAAGCGTTACGGAGATGATAGATAAACTCCAGTGGAAGACTCTGCAAGAGAGACGCTCAGTAGCTCGGTACGGGCTTTTGTTGAAGTTTCGAGAACATACCTTCACCGAGGAGTCAAGCAGTATATTGCTCCCTCCTACGTATATCTCGCAAAGGATAAAATCAGAGAGATTACACAGAGGCATACCGAAAATCTTTCTTTCCATGAACAATACGAGTCTGGAATAGAAGGGAGAACCGATAGAGTTACTCAAGGTAGATACCAATCATGCTGATGTGGAGTCCATTAATGCAATATAGCTTTCCCAAGTATTCGGTGCTTTTACCAAACACCTCTTAGCTCCAACACTGTTATACTCTACTGGGGTTTCCATTGTGTCTTGCGGTGTAATTGTTGTAGGATCTATTTATTGCTCACACACAATTCATAAATGGTGCGGTTGACAAGGTTGTCAGATTTCACTTGTCCTCTTGAGTTTTTTCTGTAACATCACTGCAGAAGTACGTGATCAGCAATAAGTATAGAATCAAGATGATTACTGTGTTTAAAGTCCAAGGTAACAATCTAAAATAGTGGCCCTATGATGTCACAATCCAAGATGGCGAACCAGAAGTCATTGATGTCAAAATCCAAGGTGGCGATCCAAGATGGTGGACTTGGGGCTATGGGTGCAGCCGAAAACAGTTGTTCCAATTTCTTTGGCACTACACTCGCTTACCCCCCACCATTCCTCTGCACCATCAATTCAAGGGGTGAACTCGATAGACATTTCACTACATCCTATTGAAAGGCTGATGGTCATGAAACATCATCAAATATATACCACCTCCAGACAGAAAAATTGACTCGCATACTAGATGGCAAATATTAATTCCTTTCATTATTTATTACTATTATTATTACTATTATTATTATTGATATTATTATTATTCATTTGGCATATGTGTATATACAGCAGAATATTGCTCAAGTATGTAGACTACCTCCGTTGTTGAATGGGTAGTGTCACTGCCTTTGATACGGAAGGACCGGGGTGCAATTCCTGATACCTTCTCAAGTTTTTCTGAGTTAGGGAGGTCTGGAACATGGTCCACTCAACCTCATAAGGCAAAATTAGGAGCTGCTTGACTAAAGAAGTGGCATTATCACCAGGCTTCATCTACTGGCAATAATGGTTGGAGGGTTTGGTGAAATGCTGAACACATCCCATTATCACACATCGCTCCTCGAGCTGCATTCTAAGCAGCAACTGGCGAGTCGGAACAGGACCAAGGCCTAATCTGTGAGAGATGTTTATGTTTAAGTGTGGGCCCCGTATCAGACAGAACGAACAGGTGTTACTGGACGTATACAAAAATGCTAGCACAAATGGCCACAGATCTGTTTGATCCATGGAAGAGTGTTGCAGAGATGCTGGTAAATTTAAACTTGCACATGCTTGAAGATAGATGCCGACTATTCTATGAAAGCCTACTTAAAAATTTGCAAGAACGAGCATTAAGTTGAGCATCAGACTTCCAGACACTCCAGACTAAGAAAATCTTATAAACTGTATTCTTTCCGCGTACAGTCAAAAACCTGTCCCTGCAGTTTGTTGGTTTTATTAATGGTTGGTTGGTTGATGATTCGGGGGAAGGGACCAAACAGCAAGGTCATCGATCCCATCGGATTAGCGAAGGATGGGGAAGGAAATTGGCCGTACCCTTTCAAGGGAACCATCCCGGCATTTACTTGAAACGATTTGAGAAATGACGGAAAACCTAAATCAGGATGGTCGGACGCGGATCCGAACCGTCATCTTCTCGAATGCGAGTCCCGTTGTGCTAACCACGCCACCACCTCGCTCGGTTCCGTTTTTATTAATGTTCACCTTGTATGTGTTGGCGTAGTACACTGTGGATATGTCGTTCAACTCGCTTTATTTTCTTATTTCCATATGACTCAGCAGGTGTGAATACCCATTTTCATTTCAAGTGGATGTAATTGCATTAGCATCGGAATGTTCGTGAATGGTGGTGAATTCAACCCAGCAGTGATTTTTGAAAACCTACATTATTCTGGTACGTAAGTAATATTAACCCCTGCAGAATGGGGTAGTCTATGTGACAACTCAATAGCGATTTCAGCCATGTTTACTCGAAATACTCAGGCAATACATACAGTGATACCAGATGATCACAAGATCAGTGTTGGTGACTTCCCACAAACATTAAAAATTTTTAACAAAACGAAATCTACTCACGTCCAGGAACACACCTACAAGAATTTAACATACAGCAGTTTCGGCATACAGCACGCACTCGACCAGAGATTGAGCTGGCAACCTTACGTTCATAACTTCTATGACACATAGCGGACCAATTTACAGGAACTTTTGTGGCACACGCCCAATCCCATGAAAGAAAATGTAGCTCAATATTTTCATGCGTGCTGCTTGTTAGTATGTGGAACTACCTATGAGTTTACAACACTTGATGTAGGCATAGAACTTTGATTTTATTTGAGAATGTATACATACACCTAGTTATCTGTAGAAATAAATGAAACATGTTTATGACACCTGCGTTCTTTTTGTTTTCCTACAGAACTCCCTGTATGCAAGTGTACTCATATAGTAGTCAATATGAGCGGACGGAAGAAACATCCTCATCACAAGGACTACGTTATAACTTATTGTTCTGATAATACTTCAGAAAAACAGAATAACAAGAATGGGTCACTACTGTAAATCTGTATCGGGTGAATCACTGTTTGTCCATCTGGTAGTGGGAAGGCAAATGTTCTCATGTCCCTGCTAATGCATCCAGATGGCGTTCGCTTCGAGAATATATATTGCTGTTTCAACCTAAGTACTAGCTACTTGCGGTAATACTTTCAGTGTTGACGTGTTACATATAAGACTTTCACCCAAAATAATGGATTCTCACGACGTGAAGGAGTATAACTTAATACAGTATTCACATTTGACGATGTCGTAATGGAAAATCAGTGTCGATGAATTTACAACTTTATGTAGAGATTCTGGGCTCATTCACAAATAGCTTTCTATAAAACGAAGCAGTTGAATGATGATTAGTACCACAAGAACTTTCAGACTGTTTTTAAAAAATGATGGTGTGTGCATACAAAGTGAAACAATAGAATAACTACATCATTATGCTATGAACCAATTCGCGAGATCATCCGCTCACAATCAGTCTGAGACGTGGATGCAGAACGTTCGCCTGTACACTGGCGTGAAAATTCAGATGCTCAACAACAGTATTAAATGTCATACTAACAGACTTGAAGCTCTCAACAAAATAATCAAGGAATTAAATACTTATTCTCAAACCATATTGAAGTTAAACAATGAGGTAACTGTAAGAGTTGATGTAACTGAAAAGAAGACAAGCGAGTTAACTGCACAGCTTGCTGTAATTGAAAAGAAGGAAACAGGAGAGTATATAAGTTGCATACTGATCCAAAGTCAGCCTAGTATATAAAAATATCTTATCAGAACATAGTCGCTGAAGCACGGGAGAAGGTCCTTATTAAATGCTTGGGATTCCCTTCATCGCTTCACAGTTGGATGGGTGACACTGACTTGATACATAACAAAGCGTGCAAAATTCAAACAACACAGTAGCATAACATGCATTACAGGTAGCGTTGTTCTCAGTAATTTGTCAGTAGAAATTAATATCCCTACATATAACTATTGTGGACCTGCAATAGACTTGAGGAGCTACTCATGCGTGGTGACAAGGGAATCAGTCTTTTAAACAAGGTCTGCAGATGTCACAATATTATGTACGCAGCAAATAAGGATCTAGGAATCTCGGCATTGGTCCGTGTGCCACCGCAATTTTGGTTGATAAAGCAATCCATGCAAAACTTAAATTGGGTGTGGGGTTAAATTTCAGTCGAGTTATGAATGCCACTCATTTCCCACTGAAGAATGAGGATAAGAAGAAGAAGAAGAAAGGCAAGTCAAGGTCTTTAAAAAATGTATTCAGCGTTCATTGGCTACAGCTAAACGAGCCTCAAAAGGAAAACTGATTAACACGCCTACAGTTCTATCACTACCAAGCACATCAGATGGAATCCTTCTGGTCTTAATTCCAGCCTTAGTGTGGCTTTCACTGGTTGGTTTCCTAGCCAGCGGTGCGGCAACAATGAACAATGCGGAAAACATGTAGGGGCAGTTTGACGAAGTCAAAAGGCATAATAGTCATGCCGTCTGTGGCTACTGGGAAAGGACAATATTAAAAATGCACAGGAAAAGGGGTTGGATTTTTCATTAAAAGAAACTGTTAGGTATACTGCCTGAAAAGCCACTTACAAATGTGGAACACACTCTCTGACAATATGTGAAAATTCAGTGAATGTGGAATTCTAAATTTAGACGTAACATGGGGTCCTGAAATTCACTAGGTGGCGTATGTTAGAAGAAGAACCGAAAATAGTGTTTATTAATTTGACTCAAATGGCGATTTACAACCTCCAGAAGAATTACGCCGCTACTTTTTGTCTGTAACTATACATTTTGCAATTGTAAACGCAACCAAAAGTTCACTCAGTACCTCTGCAGACATCTATGTCTCATAAGTAGATAGACAAGGAAATACCTGGCGTGCTTAGGTCACCTAGCCCGCCCGGTTGGCCGTGCGGTCTAACGCACGGCTTTCCGGGTGGGGCCGGCCGCAGTGGCCGTGCGGTTCTAGGCGCTGCAGCCTGGAACCGCGAGACCGCTACGGTCGCAGGTACGAATCCTGCCTCGGGCATGGATGTGTGTGATGTCCTTAGGTTAGTTAGGTTTAACTAGTTCTAAGTTCTAGGGGACTAATGACCTCAGAAGTTGAGTCCCATAGTGCTCAGAGCCATTTGAACCATTTTTTTTCCGGCCGGGAAGGAGCGCCGGTCCCCGACACGGATCCGCCCGGCGGATTTGTGTCGAGATCCGGTGAGCTGGCCAGTCTGTGGATGGTTTTTAGGTGGTTTTCCATCTGCCTCGGCAAATGCGGACTGTTTCCCCTTATTCCGCCTCAGCTACACTATGTCGGCGATTGCTGCGTAAACAAGTTCTCCACGTACGCATACACCACCATTACTCTACCACGCAAACATAGGGGTTACACTCGTCTGGTGCGAGACGTTCCCTGGGGGTCCACCGGGGGGCTGAACCGCACAATAACCCTGGGTTCTGTGTGGGGCAGCGGAGGGGTGAAGTGGACTGCGGTAGTCGTCGTGGGGTTGTGGACCACTGCGGCTATGGCGGGGACGGAGCCTCTCCGGCGTTTCTAGGTCCCCGGTTAACATAACATAGCATAATATAGGCCACCTATGACATCATCAATGATTCATCAGATTTCCCCACGCCTCCCCCTCCACAGTCCTGACAAAGGCCAGTTGACCTATGTTTAAAATGACAGTAAATTCAAATTTTCATGAAAAATTACAAAATAGCCAGGAATTTTCCCCCACTCCTTTGGTGCCGCTATTCTACTAAGCACATATTGGCAGGAAATTCATATAAGTAAGGAACGAGGTTTGCCTTGCTTTCTGCGACCTATCCGCTTCCTCCCTCCGAAACACATGCACATAGATCACTGTAAATAGAAAATGTCTTAGGATTATTGGCGGGTTAGCGAACAAGACAAGCAAATATTCTAGTACAAAATA
The DNA here is from genome assembly GCF_023898315.1 of Schistocerca nitens. NCBI lineage: Eukaryota > Metazoa > Arthropoda > Insecta > Orthoptera > Acrididae > Schistocerca > Schistocerca nitens. The sequence goes on along the minus strand of NC_064616.1, from coordinate 257,255,418 downwards.
TTTATTAATTTCTGCACATACATTTACACACAGAAAACAACCCTTTCTTTATGTTGGTTTTTTGTAGTTTAAATAATATCCAGCTTAATGTTTAACTTATAATTTAAATCCACGTTTGAATAAACTATTTCTTTCTTCAACCTGTAATTTGACGGGTATAAAGACGATATTTTCCCAGATTCCAGTAAGCATCTAATTTATTTATTTATTTATTGTAATCTGTCTCTTTTATGGTTTTAAGAAGTAGCTCCTTTCCTTTTTGCAAATTTCCTAGCAGAGAGCATTTGGAGAATTTAATTTTACCTCTTATTTCTTGTATAACACTTCTGTCATAGCACTCCACATCTTCCTGGGTGTAAGCTACCAGCTCTTCTGATACACATTCTTGTGGTGCTTCCATTTAGAACACAATGTTTACAGCCTTTACAAAAGAGTGGTCATTAACTGTTGTTAGTCCGCTGCTTTTAAGCTCTGCATATGGCTGTTTTGTTGCTAGGTGTACAACTTCTACTACACCAGTTTTTGACACAAAGTAACCATTCTTTTTAAATAAGTGCATGGAGTTGGAAGTTCATAAACTGATTTTTTGTATGTCCTTTAATCTAGTAAACGGGCTCCAATCCATCATTTTCGACCAGGTCTCCAACATATGGCCACTTACCATAGCTGTTAACAGTGAACACACATTTCATATTCCCCAGTCATAGCCTGATTTCTCCACACACTGTATTTCAAGCAGTATTCCAAACCTGCTTGCACATCTACAATAGCTTCTTATTTTTCCAACTGCAGTTTATATTCTTCCTTTACGGCAGTTGTCTTCACCATATACTCCACTTTTAGCTTCTTGACTTCAATTACCTCCATTTCCAGTTTTCTTTTCCACACCCATAACACATAAACTGTACTCAGGGGAGTAATTTCTTTTATAGGAAAAGGCTTAAGTCTGTTTGATACATTGGTTCTTTTGCTTAACACCTATGGAATAACATTATTTGTGGGAACCACCCCCAATTCGGCTATTTCTCTATCTGACAGTTTTGTGCAGAACAATGTTTTGGTTTAAGAAAAATATGTTCCTCCTGATTTAATATAGCACTTCTATATAATACTCGTATTTATTGGAGTCAATGTGCGGTAATGATCCTGATTTAATATAGCACTTCTGTACAATACTCATATCATATTTGTTGTAGTCACTGTGTAATCATTGGTCCTGTCAGACAGACGCCCAAAAAGGGCTTGAAATATTGTGTTATCTAGCTGGTGTCTGTGAGGGTACTCGTTTTGGTATAGCTGTGTTGCCTCTCTACTGTTTCCATTTGCGTGATTGTATACAAACACCATCTCGGCTTGTTCCCAACATGAATAACTGACCATTCTGCTGCTTACAGTACACTGTGTCAATCACACAGCCTGCAGCGCACAAGGAACATGTGGTCAGAGGAACTTTCATTTGTCAGCGACATCTAACATGGCCATATAGCCAATAGCATTTAAAAGGAAATTAGAAGAATTTCTGAATGGCAACTCCTTCTACTCATTAGATGAATTTTTTGGATATAGTAAGTGGGTAATTTCCCCACCCCCACAAAAAAATTAAAAATATTGAGTGTCATGTAATATTTTGTGTAATGTAATATATTGTATAGACATCTTTTATTAACCTGACACATTCCACACCATGACGACGCGTCGTTTTCATGATCTATGGAACAAACACTAATCTAATCTAATCTCTAATCTAATCTAATGATGCATTTCCAGACACATTTTCATAGAACTTTTTTTCCTCCGTTGCCAGTCAGGAATCCGTCCGTCCAGTTTGTCTGCTTTATTAATGTTCACGCTGTATATGAAGGAACATTGATGATGCTTATATGACGTTGATTGCTTAGGTGGAGCCTGACGTTTCATGGTGGGGATGTTACCTCACCAGTAACACATTGCTAACTGAAAGAATTACTTATCGACGGTATATATATTAATTTCACAATTCAGTGTTGGTAACGCAATGAAAAAACTCGTGTGATCGATGTGTTGCTCTTGCTTGTGAGGGAAGGAACCTAATGTTAGAATCTTTGCTAGGATTGAAAATTTCGTGTTGAATCTATGGAGTAGGGATACTAACACAGGAATCTGCTTCTGAATCCATTGCCAATCACATGACTTAAATCATATTTTAGGTGTATGATGGTCTAACAGAAATGCCATTAGTATACACTCATCATCTTGAAACATCTTTATTTGCTGGCCGAGTTCTACCAGCTTTGAATCAAAGTATTCTTTGATTACCACATCTCACTCTTCAGTTATTATTATTTGAAGAATTGTCTTACTCTGATATCGCCGGAATTTGTCCATTGTATGGAATATTTGTTCACATTCCTAAGAAGTTAAACTTTTGTGGTTCTGCTACAAATAATGCTGAAGACAGACCAGAAACTCCTGTCGAGTGAATAATAGGGAGGGGAAAACATGTTAAGCGGTTTTTCGTATCGTCATTTATATATATGGCAGACTGGCTACTGCCTAAATATCATATCTGAATGAATGATATGTCAGAGTTGTTTTCCATGCTGTGGAATAGCAGACTGTGAGGTGAAAATATATGGAAATACCTAGGAGGCTTAGACAAACGTCCTTTGTCTCAACACCTTTCTAAGAGTATTTTCATGTAGGTTGACTACAAATAAGGTGAAACCCAAGCATCACAAATAACAGGCAGGCTATGACTTGTTTGAGATTTGAATCGCACATGAAAATGAATACCTATGCAGTTAATTATACGTCCTGGCAGTGTAGTGTGGTAATGGTGTCTCCGGTTAATAACGGGGTAGCAGTGTTCTGTAGTGACTCAAACGAGCACACACAGCTGGCTCCAGGTAGGTTGGAAGGTGGTGGGGTGGGGTTGGGGGGGGGGTTGGGGGGGGGAGCCATTACGATGACATCACATGCTACCGTGATAGTCTATATATGCAGGCTGGTAGCTGGAGCAGTGCAGTCTGCAAGGCCGTGGGTGCCATAGTGGTCATGTACAGACTTTCACAAGAGTCCCAGACAATGTCAGCAGTGGCTGTGTGACAGTTACGCTACAGCAGCGGTAGCAGTCTCTGCATGAACCACATTCATTTATTTCTCGTATGGCAATGCATATACAAAGATTAGAAAACTACTACACGTCGCCGCGCGGGATTAGCCGAGCGGTCTCAGGCGCTGCAGTCACGGACTGTGCGGCTGGTTCCGGCGGAGGTTCGAGTCCTCCCTCGGGCATGGATGTGTGTGTTTGTTCAAAAAATTGCTCTGAGCACTATGGGACTCAACATCTGAGGTCACTGGTCCCCTAGAACTTATAATTAGTTAAACCCAACTAATCTAAGGACATCACACACATCCATGCCCGAGGCAGGATTCGAACCTGCGACCGTAGCGGTCTAGCTGTGTGTTTGTCCCTAGGATAATTTAGGTTAAGTAGTGTGTAAGCTTAGGGACTGATAACCTTAGCAGTCAAGTCCCATAAGATTTCACACACATTTGAACATTTTACTACACGTCGACATTTAAGCACAGCTCTCCAGCATAAAAAATACAAATTACGACAGCTGTATATGGATGTCAAGGTTGTTTGTGTATTTTATAATGTCACTCGTCGCTGTCAGGAAATCTTCGAAAGGATCCTTGCAGGCGTGTGCGGGACATGTCGATACAACATGACCAACTGTCTGTTGTTCTGCACCACAATCGCACTATGGTGATGAAGATTTGCCTCACTTATACAGAGTGTCTGCACATAGTCCATGGCCCATTCGGATGTGGTTCAAGGTAGTCCAAACTACCACACAGTAGCACGCTCTTCTGTTTGATATCAGGAGGTGGAATGTGGCTAAAGACAGGTAGCCAGGATGTGGGAATAGATCGTATTGACCCACTAACAATGCACATGGCCTCATTAAGTAGTATGTATATATTTTTTATGTATGGACTGTTAAGCCAGGCACACAGTACTCTGCTGCTGAGTATATCGATCTGAGTGCTGATATCCAGCGAGTGTCAACTGATGGTACCCGATGAGCGCCACTGATTTTATGGAGAAAGTTGTTCCTGGTTTTGGGCTTAGCAGATGTTCGTATCAAATGCTCCTTAAAAGAAAGTGTCCGATGTAACGCGATCCCAGGATATTTTGGATACATATTTTGATGAAGTTTGTCTCCCTCAAAATAGACGTCGATAGATCTGTGTGTGCCAATCTATTGGACGAATGAAATCATGGAACTTCTTTTTTATTCGAGTTTGGATCTAACCTCCGCTGGGCGTAGTGGCCGAGCGGTTCTAGGCGCTTCAGTCCGGAACCACACGACTGCTATGGTCGCAGGTTTGAATCCTGCCTCGAGCGTGGATGTGTGTGATGTCCTTAGGTTAGTTAGGTTTAAGTAGTTCTAAGTTCTAGGGGACTGATGACCTCAGATGTTAATTCCCATAGTGCTCAGAACCATTTGAACCATTAGAACCAAACTAAAACAATTGTTTAAATGGTGACATCAAATGGGAATTGCTTATCTCAGGACAGGCAATATGGAATTACACACACTTAGAACAATTGACCTGACTTCTGTAAATAGCCCTACAAGTCCCTGTAGGACTGGGCGCTTTCTGTTAGCACAAGTGAACTAATCCCACCAGTATAACAATTTGCCATTCTGGATTTTTGATTTCCCGCCAATTTATACTTAGGCCGACAGGCCTACATCATACGAGCGGGTGAAAACCCACCAAAATTTGAATTTCTCACATTGACCTGTATCAGAGGGGATAAGAGAGGGGAAATCCTTTGACTCATCGATGGTGTCATTAATGACGTCACCGATTACGTCATAGGTGACCTAAGATTGTGTGAACTGGCACTGCCTAACTACTCACTTCTTACGTAAATGAAACAGGAAGAAGCCCTAATAACTGTTATAATGGCAAGTATCCTCTGCTGTGTACTTCACAGTGGTTTGCAAAGTGTACAACAAGATGTAGTGATAGCGGAATACAGATTCTCGCCTAGACGCCACATGTAACATGGATCCATTGCTGATCACAAGGCTACTGTTGCGCGAATTTAGACCAACGTTGCACCTAGTCTATCAACTGTTTTTCTCCCATATCTTATAACTGTGTACTCTGCCTGTAATGGTGTGCACAACCATACAACTGGAGTGATGAATGGTGCAGTGTTGTGTTTAGTGAGGAAAGCAGATTCCGTCGTGGCATCAGTGATCATCGTTTACGAGTCTGACGTCACCGGTGATCGCTCACTAGGGTGGCGCTGACAAGGAGAGTGGAAACTACCAGAGCGCACAAAACAGTAGCATACTGGGCTAACTCTGGCCATTATGGTGTGGAAACCCATATCCTACAATGACCGTACACCTCTTGTGTACACTGAAGAGGGCCGGATATATCCAGAATAACCTTAGTCTATTCTGTTGCATATACTACTAGGCCAGGGATAATATAGTAGAGCAGCGGTCGTACACACGCTTCTAACATCATTCTTTGTACTCTCCAAGGTCAGAGCAGTAGCCAGATTTTTCCCTCATCGAGAACGTCTGCGGCATTACTGAAAATATTCCTTGACAATTTTAAAACAGGAGGGAGAAGCATGAAACACAGATACCCCAGATTGCGTACGACACCTTTGTGATCGTTTCCACGCACTAATGGACGATAAATACAGGTATACTAGGCCTTACGTCGGACTTGGAGTGCATACCACTTTACGCCAGAAGGCAAAACTGGAATTTCTGCTGCCAGTTCACCCACATATGTTGTAATTATAGTGAGAGAAAAGAACGTTTTGATTTTAAAATTCTATAATCTATGCAGAGCGCCAATGAAATATCGACGCTCGATAATAGTATCGCAGATGATTGTTTGCCTCCCACATTCTATTACAAGGGATACGTACTAATTAAGAAATAATTTTAAAAAATGGCTCTGAGCACTATGGGACTTAACATCTGAGGTCATCAGTCCCCTAGAACTTAGAACTACTTAAACCTAACTAACCTAAGGACATCACACACATCCATGCCCGAGGCAGGATTCGAACCTGCGACTGTAGCGGTCGCGCGGTTCCAGACTGAAGCACGTAGAACCGCTCAGCCACACTGGCCGGCAAGAAATAATTCCGACGCTAGGACCTGCATAAAGATCTGTATGAAAGTTGTGGGATGTAGTGCGCGTGACTGGAAATTCGGGAGCCGAGAGCCACAGTAAGCAGCGTTGCTGATCGTCCGACACGGACAATGCGCCTCGTGACGATGACGATCGCTTCTCTAAGGATCTTGTCCTCTCTCTGTAAAGCGCGTTAAATAAGCGTCGAATGCCTTACCCGCTGTCTTGTGCTTTTTTATGTATACCTCTTAGCGTGAAAGTGTCCTCTGGTTAGCATCTCTTCTTTGGCGATTGCTGTCTGCCAGGTGCATTCTCTGAGTTATTTAACAATGGCGACGGGCATCTTATAGCTCTTGAAACGACCCCTTAGAAAAATTATTGAATTACTGTGCTGATAAACCTCTTTCGTTATTTGATTTTCAAACAGCTGAGCAGAACTGAACGTACTCGGACATTTATCTCTTTACTTATTCTGATCAACACTAAACTGATACATAATATTTTTAGCGCAACGCAAAAGACTAGCCCTGACTAACAATAACTTATACATTTCATGAATCACTTACCTCACAAAATTCTTCGTTACTCGAGCTACTGCAATACATCGAGTGCCAATACTGCCAGCTAAATCAAAGATTCTAACTACTGAAGGCACTAACTACTGATAGGCATAGTTAGGAAATGAAAGATTTTGATAGAGAACAAACAATGTACACTACTGGCCATTAAAATTGCTACATCACGAAGATGACGTGCTACAGACGCGAAATTTAACAGGCAGGAAGAAGATGCTGTGATATGCAAATGATTAGCTTTTCAGAGCATTCACACAAGGTTGGCGCCGGTGGCGACACCTACAACGTGCTGACATGAGGAAAGTTTCCAAACGACTTCTCATACACAAACAGCAGTTGGCTGGCGTTGCCTGGTAAAATGTGAAAGACGTTTGCAGCAGCATGGACTATCAGCTCGGAGACCGTGGACGCGGTTACCCTTGACGCTGCATCACAGACAGGAGCGCCTGCGATGGTGTACTCAACGGCGAACCTGGAGTGGCAAAACGACATTTTTTTCGGATGAATCCAGGTTCTGTTTACAGCATCATGGTGATCGCATCCGTGTTTGGCGACATCGCGGTGAACGCATATTGGAAGCGTGTATTCGTCATCGCCATACTGGCGTATCACCCGGCGTGATGGTATTGGGTGCCATTGGTTACACGTCTCGGTCACCTCTTGTTCGCACTGACGGCACTTTGAACACTGGACGTTACATTTCAGATGTGTTACGACCCGTGACTCTACCCTTCATTCGATCCCTGCGAATGCAGGTCCTACAGGGGCCTTTCTGGATACAGAAAATGTTCGACTGCTGCCCTGGCCAGCACATTCTCCAGATCTCTCACCAATTGAAAACGTCTGGTCAATGGTGGCCGAGCAACTGGCTCGCCACAATACGCCAGTCACTACTCTTGATGAACTGTGGTATCGTGTTGAAGCTGCATGGGCAGTACGCTGTACCTGTACACGCCATCCAAGCTCTGTTTGACTCAATGCCCAGACGTATCAAGGCCGTTATTACAGCCACAGGTGGTTGTTCTGGGTACTGATTTCTCAGGATCTGTGCACCCAAATTGCGTGAAAATGTAATCACATGTCAGTTCTAGTATAATTTATTTGTCCAATGAATACCTGTTTATCATCTCCATTTCTTCTTGGTGTAGCAATTTAATGTCCAGTTGTGTATTTACCTTAATAGTGTTCAAAAGTAATCATATATATATCTATCAATTCATGACATCCATCTTTACAAATTTCCTTTTTCTGGCGGACACACGTCCAGATCGTCCGCTTTTGGCAACTTTGAAACGTCCCTTTAGAAAAATTATGAATGACTGTGCAAGTAAACTTCTAGGTTATTTGATACAAAGACAGCTGCGTAAAACTGAACGTACTCAGACAGTTCTCTCTTCACTTATTTTGATCGTCACTAAACTGACGCACTATATTTTTTTAGCGCGACGCAATCTGACTTTCAAAAATCCCTACAAAAGACTAGCCCTGACTAACAAGAACCTATACCTTTCATGAATCACTTTCCTCACAATAATCTTCGTTACTCGAACTACTGCAATACAGCGAGCGCCACTACTGCCAGCTAAATAAAAGATTCTAACTACTGAAGGCACTAACTACTGATAGGCATAGTTAGCAAATGAAAGATTTTGATAGAGAACAAACAATGTATTTACCTTAATAGTGTTCAAAAGTCATTATATATATATATATATATATATATATATATATATATATATATATATATATATATATATATATATATATATATATATTATAGCAGTCCCACGGTTCCGGACTGCAGCGCCTAGAACCGCACGACCACCGCGGCCGGCAATATGGAATCGGTGGGTTCAGTAGGGTAATATGGAACGCCGTGCTGGATCCCAACGGCCTCGTATCACTAGCAGTCGAGATGACAGGCATCTTATCCGCATGGCTGTAACGGATCGTGCAGCCACGTCTCGATCCCTGAGTCAACAGATAGGGACGTTTGCAAGACAACAACCACCTGCACGAACAGTTCGACGACGTTTCCAGCAGCATGCTGCATCACAGACAGGAGCACCTGCGATGGTGTACTCAACGACAAACCTGGGTGCACGAATGGCAAAACGTCATTTTTTCGGATGAATCCAGGATCTGTTTATAGCATCATGATGGTCGCATCCGTGTTTGGCGACATCGCGGCGAACGCACATTGGAAGCGTGTATTCGTCATTGCCATACTAGCGTATCACCCGGCGTGATGGTATGGGGTGCCATTGGTTACACGTCTCGGTCACCTCTTGTTCGCATTGACGGCACTTTGAACAGTGCACGTTACATTTCAGATGTGTTACGACCCGTGGCTCTACCCTTCATTCGATCCCTGCGAAACCCTACATTTCAGCAGGATAATGCACGACTTCATGTTGCAGGTCCTGTACGGGCCTTTTGGTTACAGAAAACGTTCGACTGCTGCACTAGCCAGCACATTCTCCAGATCTCTCACCAATTGAAAACGTCTGGTCAATGGTGGCCGAGCAACTGGCTGGTCACAATACGCCAGTCATTACTCTTGATGAACTGTGGTATCGTGTTGAAGCTGCATGGGCAGCTGTACCTGTACACGCCATACAAGCTCTGTTTGACTCAATGCCCAGGCGTATCAAGGCCGTTATTACGGCCAGAGGTGGTTGTTCTGGGTACTGATTTCTCAGGATCTATGACCCAAATTGCGTGAAAATGTAATCACATGTCAGTTCGAGTATAATATATTTGTCCAATGAATACACGTTTATCATCCGCATTTCTTCTTGGTGTAGCAATTTTAATGACCAGTAGTGTCTAACGTGCATTAACAACCTTAATACAGGTACAGGTTTACACCACCATCTTTCCTCCCCGTGCCGGCCAAATACCGACAGTGAAAATTTCATTCACCACCAGGATTCGAGCCGGCATACCTCAGAGTCGAGTGCCAACGCAAAGGCGTGTGTTAGCAACCTCGTCTACGGAGGCAGATAGAGTGTAATGAACGTTCCTGAAAGATTAAAAGTGAGTGTTGCATTAAGACACCAGTCTGCAGCTTTGACTTTCGCGTGAAATGCTGTGCTTAGAATGTATCAAGGCTCGCGACTCGATTTAAACCATTAAACTGTCAGTACCTTTATTCCTCTTACAAACTAAAGCATAGCTATGCAGAAGAAGAATCATTCGTACCATGTGGCTATCAGATTACACTGTTCTATGCTGCTGTCCTCCTCTAGGGCAGGCGTACAAAGTTAAAATCGTTGGAGTGTGCTGAACCAATCGCAGCAGCAGTTCCCCGAACAATAGCCCCAGATGCGACTGTTGACAAATGATCAACCGCACGTGTGTAGGACGGATGTTCCGCCCGGAAAGGTGGCCATTATACTGAATCCGCCTCGGAAACTGCTCAGACATAAGGGCTTCTCCGTCCAGCGGTTAATAGATAGTTGAATGCGTGAAGTTGGAAACGCTGCAGTCATAACGAATCAGATGCGGCACGGCCGTCTTTGTTCTCGTTTGGTACCGGCGAGTCGGATCATGCCCTACGCAGGCGGCTACGAGTGACACAAAAAAACAGCGGCAGCAACGGAAACAGGACGAATAGTTACGCGTAATGGCGTAAAAACACAGTGAGAATAAACGGGCTCTGCAGCAGGGGAGCGAGACTGCCGCCGTGGCGAGTTGCCATGCTTTTAACGATGGAAAATGTATGCTCCTCGCTAAACGATAAATGCAGTAGCCTTCGATCACAGAATCACAACTCTCGAAGATATAATTTTATTAATATTGCTATAAAATGCAGCTATCACGCTAATACTGTGATACGTAAAGAAAAGGCTTTGGTTTATTACCAGATTAGGAAAATGCAGTTCGCTGTCGAAAAAATTGCACATATGACGCTTGCGGGCTCTGCACCAGGTTGAGCTAACATGCATCACACAGAGCACACGGATAAGGGCAGCAAGGCTTGGTCACGCTTATGAGAGAGCAGCAAGTACACTGCTGGCCAATAAAATTGCTACACCACGAAGATGACGTGCTATAGATGCGGAATTTAACCGAAAGGAAGAAGATGCTAGGATATGCAAATGCTTAGCTTTTCAGAGCATTCACACAAGTTTGGCGCCAATGGCGACACCTACAACGTGCTGACATAGGTCGGATTGTAGCCCATCGCAATTGCGGTTTATCGTATCACAACATTGCTGTCCGCGTTGATCGAGATCCAATGACTGTTAACAGAATATGGAATCGCTGGGTTCAGGAGGGTAATACGGAACGCCGTGCTGGATCCCAACGGCCTCGTATCACTAGCAGTCGAGATGACAGGCATCATATCCGCATGGCTCTAACGGATCTTGCAGCCACATCTCGACCCCTGAGTCAACAGATGGGGACGTTTGCAAGACAACAAACATCTGCACGAACAGTTCGACGACGTTTGCAGCAGCACAGACTATCAGCTCGGAGACCATGGCTGCGGTTACCCTTGACGCTGCATCACAGACAGGAGCGCCTGCGATGGTGCACTCAACGACGAACCTGGGTGCACGAATGCAAAACGTCATTTTTTCGGATGAATCCAGGTTCTGTTTACAGCATCATGATGGTCGCATCCTTGTTTGGCGACATCAGGGTGAACGCACATGGGAAGCGTGTATTCGTCATCGCCATACTGACGTATCACCCGGCGTGGTGATATGGCGTGCCATTAGTTACACGTTCGGTCCCCTCTTGTTCGCATTGACGGCACTGTGAACAGTGGACGTTACATTTCAGAAGTGTTACGACCCGAGTCTCTACCCTTCATTCGATCCCTGCGAAACCCTACATTTCAGCAGGATAATGCACGACCGCATGTTGCAGGTCCGGTACGGGCCTTTCTGGATACAGAAAATGTTCGACTGCTGCCCTGGCCAGCACATTCCCCAGATCCGAGCAACTGGTTCGTCACAATACGCCAGTCACTACTCTTGATGAACTAAGGTATCGTGTTGAAGCTGCAAGGGCAGCTGTACCTGTACACGCCATCCAAGCTCTGTTTGACTCAATGCCCAGGCGTATCAAGGCCGTTATTACGGCCAGAGGTGGTTGTTCTGGGTATTGATTTCTGAGGATATATGCACCCAAATTGCGTGAAAATGTAATCACATGTCAGTTCTAGTATAATATATTTGTCCAATGAATACCCGTTTATCATCTCCATTTCTTCTTGGTGTAGCAATTTTAATGGCCAGTAGTGTAAAATCTACACAGACACACACGCAAAAAAAGGTCAATCATATTTTGAAAATATCCAGTAGCATATTTTCAGTCATGAACCTACGAATATCCCTTTAATGATATATATTACAGTAACTACGAGGGATGCTCAGAACGTAAGGTCCAATCGGTCGCGAAATAAAAACCATAGTGAAAATCAAAAATTTTTTATTCGCAACGGTTAGCCACACCTTCCAGCTACCTCTCTAAATTTTCGCCTCTCCGACTTAGACATTTGTCGTGGTGTTGTACTAACTTTCCAGTACCCTCGTCACAGAATGCAGCCGCCTGTCCTTTCCGCCAGTTCTCTGTGCTGGTCTGCCTTTCGTTGTTTGTATCAAAATGTGTCTTCGTAGCCAGCGTTTCTTGTGAGCAGAGATGAACAATGGAGGGAGCCAATTAAGGGCTGTATTGTGGGTGATCAAACACTTCCCATCGAAAATGCTGCAGGAGCGTCTTTATTGCCCCTGCAGAAGGCGGCTGAAACTTGTCTTGAAGACAGAAATGCATGACATTTATGTGGGCTGCATAGCTCCAGGCGAAATCTCTCACCAGATCCACATACTTGGCGGGAGACACTGTTGCCGGCCGGAGTGGCAGTGTGGTTCTAGGGGCTGCAGTCTGGAACCGAGAGACCGCTACGGTCGCAGGTTCGAATCCTGCCTCGGGCATGGATGTGTGTGATATCCTTAGGTTAGTTAGGTTTAATTAGTTCTAAGTTCTAGACGACTGATGACCTCAGAAGTTAAGGCGCATGGTGCTCAGAGCCATTTTGAGACACTGTTCTTTTAGGTATTTCTACATGATCACTTTGCGTTCTGAACTGAAAAGAGTGACGTGAAGCGATCGACAGGCACCTACAGACACTGCGCAACACATTTGTGCAAAGTTCCATTGGATTTTCAGAGTGGTTTCCATTTCGCGCCTAATCGTACCGTACTTTCCGAATACGCCTCGTATATGATCCAAATAATCAATGAAGCCTCACATATCTCAATGGTGAGAGAAAAGAGGATAATTATGAACACAGATGTCAATGAAAATTACGTTTTGCCAAGTGCTCTTCAATGATTAGCAGAATTCAGGTGTAGATGTCTATGTATACGAAAACAGTCTGTTTTTGATTAGCGAACTATGTGTACAGGAGTGTAAACGAAGCAAAGTTTGGACTCCTGGAAAACAGCACTAATCTGACTGTCAGTCCCCAGACACACAGAATCTGCACATCATAGACTCTACCTGGGCGACTCACACGCTCTGGCAAGGACAAGGCAATCATTGCATGCAGTCCATACAAAGAAAGACTCTTCTACAAATCCGAACAATTAATTCAGATCACAGATTCTGACAGGTGATGAAATTACAGATCGAATGACTGCTATCACGCATAGGTCACTTGTATATTAAGCAAGTACATAAACTTAATATGCAAATCTCTCCCAGATAGACAATTAGGCGCGAAGCTCTGAAACTACCAACGTACTGTGGAAGAGGTGGATTATCAGGAAGTGATGTCTGAACCATTTTGTGATTACCATAAATCACTTTTACTGAAATTCTCAGTATGATGGGGGAAAGCCGATGACGTTCAAATTATGTGCGTGGCCCAGGCGGTCGCAAAAGGAACGTTGGCACTGCGTGGAGAGAGCAACCCTGAAACTAAAACATTCCTCACCGTCTGTAAAGATGTAACAGGGGCGGGAGATGGCAGCCGTCATATAGAGTTGACAATGCGCACTATGTTTTTAGACGTGGAGGCACACTACAGAAGATATGAGACTGCTGGAGACACTGCATTCCATTTCACTCTCTCGCTAGAATCACTAGCGGAGTTGACTCACTCGTTTTGTCTCGACGTGCACTTTGGCATAGCAGTCTGCCACCGTGCTAGATAACAGCATTTACCTTGGAGTCAGACTTGCAGAGTCCAGGCTAGCTACGAATTCCATCGCATGACAAGATACGGCATCGACCAACGTCGTGGCATCCACGCACGCCCGGGGTAGCCGTTACGACATGCCGCCCACTTTGCTGATGTTAACACGTCGGTAAGCACTACATTGTCCGCCGCCACTTTTAATGAAACCCTGCAGCTCTCATAGCTAGTTAGCAACTCCCCTTCATTCTCGGCATAGTTTTCTCCCAAATTCTTTTGAAATTTGAACGATCTTTTTTTTTCGTTTCTTACGCTAGCATGGTAGGTAATTGGTCAGCCGTTTATGACATGCTATGGGCTGGAGTAAGCGAACTTTCCTATCTTGTTAGCTTTTTTTTTCCTGTTCCATTTCCTATGCGTGACTCCCAAAATGAAAAAGCTACCTAAACTTACATACATTTTGTAGAATACAGTTAAATAAAGTTTAATTTCTACCAACTGTTTCTTGTATGTAACCGCTGTACCTGTCACAATACAGGGTGGTTAAAATTAAACTTTCGCTATTTGAGAGGGTCCCCATGAAAAACGAGTGATTGTAGAACAATGAAACGTTGTGGACACATTGATAAAGACATGGGGAAGAGAAATGACGAATCGACCACTGATATAAACACATTTTAATTTCCACACGATAGCGTAAGCTTTGTTAATTGCGTATCATGTTTACGTTACAGGTTACAATTGTTCCTCAGTGTGACGACCATCTGCATCCACGGTAGCGTGAAACCGCACTAGAGATGGTTCTACTGTTGCCAGAAGAAACGATGGATCGTGGAACAGATCGTGCGCTGCTTGAAGATCTCTCATTGCGTCCAACATTCTCAGTCATGGCAACAGTAACTTTTTCAACAATTTGTGGTGCAATTGGCCGTCGGCCTTTCCCAGGAGCAATTCCCAAATCGCCAGGTAATTCGAACTTCCGAATCATGTTTTTCAACCCTTTTGCGTAAAGAGGGCCTCCCCGTATTCCTTTAATGCAACTTGGTCTCCAGCGCCCACTAGTGGGCGTTCCAGCTTTCATGGTAGGTGGTACGAGGTAAGGGTTTTAAAAACATTTTCATTAGGTTTTCACAAAATTTTTGCATAAAATATTTGGTAAGTAATTACGAGGGTCATTCAATAAGTAATGCCCCACATTTTTTTCTCAGAACATATTTGTTGCTAAGAGGCAGAATTTGGTGACAATATACATCAACACGTCTTGTCCATGTACTACGTAGTGTCCATCACGTTCTATGGCCGTACGCCAACGTCGTGGAAGAGCATGTATTCCCAGCCGGTAAAAGCTCTTGTCCTGAAGGCGTAGCCATGTTTTCCCTGCATGACTGACACTCTCTTCATCTTCAAAGTGCGTTCCTCGTAGAAATTCCTTAAGCAGCCCAAAGAGATGGAAGTCTGAGGGTGACAGGTCTGGACTGTAGGGTGGATGAAGCAATGATGCCCAACCCAATTTCGCGATGTGTTCCCAGGTTCTCAGATTTGCAGACGCTCTTCCAATGCTGACCGTCAACTGTAGACCCAATTGTCGAGTTGTGATGCGCCGGTCGGCACGAATAATGGCATCCGCACGATTCAGCATGTCTGGAACAGTGGCTGTGACAGGACGTCCCGAACGTGGCTGGTCATGGAGCTCTGTTTCTACATTTCCTGAGGCTGTAACTTTCTTTACCCATCACCCAACTGTACTCCTATCAATTGCAGCATCGCCATACACTGCACACAAATGGTTCAAATGGCTCTGAGCACTATGGTATTTAACTTCTAAGGTCATCAGTCCCCTAGAACTTAGAACTACTTAAACCTAACTAACCTAAGGACATCACACACATCCATGCCCGAGGCAGGATTCGAACCTGCGACCGTAGCGGTTGCGCGGTTCCAGACTGTAGCGCCTAGAACCGCTCGGCCACCACGGCCGGCCACTGCACACAAATGTTCATGTATGTTCACCACGGTTTCTTTTTCTGTACACAACGATTCAATACCAGCACGCTGCTTGTAACACTAGTCGTACGTAGACGCCATTTTGACGCTGTACTACGGCTCTGCCATCTGCCAGAACGGTTTGAAACTTCACCGGCGCACAGAACAAACTTCAAATGTGAAGCACGAACAAGGATATATATATATATATATATATATATATATATATATATATATATATATATATATATATGGCTTTTTTTAAAAAAATGTGGGGCATTACTTATTGAACGACCCTCGTATTATTATACGCTTTAGCTCGCTGAAACTCCGCTTTACAAATTTTATAAAGTAAAGTTGCTTCCCTACTTTATAAATCAACATGAATGTGGAGACGTTGGGCAGTAATAAAATTTTACTACCAACAGACACAGAAGTGTTCGGTGGGTAAAAAAGGTTGACTACCCCTGCTTTAATGTGTCGATACTCGATAGGAGCAGCAGCACTCCTGCTGTTGTTTTGATAAAACAGCTTTACGAGTAAAGCCCTGCTTGCATTATCCAGACCCATGTTGACTACCTGCTACTGTAATGCACACTGATGTATGTGTTTCGATCCTACGTCACCATACCAGTGCCGGCGCCTAACGGTAAGTCATGACACTACACTGTTAACAATGCAAATCCTGCAGCGCACAGTCTGAACGTCATTGCTGTAAAGTTCGATGTTCATACTGTAAACAGTTTTCCGCTTATACTGGCTCAAGTAGCGAAAGTTTAATTATAATCACCGTTCATACTCATACAGCAATTTTTAGCAGAAACCCCTGCTGTAAGACAAGAAGTCCGACTCTACCACACTCGCTGTGACAGGAGATGTTCCCTGGAGGTAAGACATTACTTATCAACGAGAAACGAAGTAATCGGCAGTTAGGGAAAGACAACAGCCCAAGATATACAAACGTCTCAATATGTGACGACGCAATATCCCTTTGCAAGAAAGAAACACTAGGAACCGTCTGTTCGGACCGTTTGCCTGCACGACTCTGAACACCAGCGGCACATTAAGTATGTGAGCCAATATCAGTCAGCAGAGGCCAAAACGTGTAGTTTATGCTTGAAATTTCTGGATCCAGACATCAAGGAGACAGTGAAAATTACACTACTGGCCATTAAAATTGCTGCACCACGAAGATGACGTGCTACAGACGCGAAATTTAACCGACAGGAAGAAGATGCTGTGATATGCAAATGATTAGCATTTCAGACAAGGTTGGCGCCGGTGGCGGCACCTACAACGTGCTGACATGAGGAAAGTTGCCAACCGATTTCTCAAACACAAACAGCAGTTGACCGGCGTTGCCTGCTGAAACGTTGTTGTGATGCCTCGTGTAAGGAGGAGAAATGCGTACCATCACGTTTCCGACTTTGATAAAGGTCGGATTGTAGCCTATCGCGATTGCCGTTTATCGTATCGCGACATTGCTGCTGGCGTTGGTCGAGATCCAATGACTGTTAACAGAATATGGAATCGGTGGGTTCAGGAGGGTACTACGGAACGCCGTGCTGGATCCCAACGGCCTCGTATCACTAGCAGTCGAGATGACAGGCGTCTTATCTGTACGGCTGTAACGGATCGTGCAGCCATGTCTCGATCCCTGTGTCAACACATGGGGACGTTTGCAAGACAACCACCTTCACGAACAGTTCGACGACGTTTCCAGCAGCATGGACTATCACCTCCGAGACCATAACTGCGGTTACCCTTGATGTTGCATCACAGACAGGAGCGCCTGCTATGGTGTACTCAACGACAAACCTGGGTGCACGAATGGCAAAACGTCATTTTTTCACATGAATCCAGGTTCTGTTTACAGCATCATGATGGTCGCATCCGTGTTTGGCGACATCGCGGTGAAGGCACATTGTAAGCTTGTATTCGTCATCGCCATACTGGCGCATCACCCGGCGTGATGGTATGGGGTGCCATTGGTTACACGTCTCGGTCACCTCTTGTTCGCATTGACGGCACTTTGAACAGTGGACGTTACATTTCAGATGTGTTACGACCCCTGGCTCTACCCTTCATTCGATCCCTGCGAAACCCTACATTTCAGCAGGATAATACACGACCGCATGTTGCAGGTCCTGTACGGGCCTTTCTGGATACAGAAAATGTTCGACTGCTGCCCTGGCCAGCACATTCTCCAGATCTCTCACCAACTGAAAACGTCTGGTCATTGGTGGCCGAGCAACTGGCTCTTCACAATGCGCCAGTCACTACTCTTGATGAACTGCGGTATCGTGTTGAAGCTGCATGGGCAGCTGTACCTGTACACGCCATACAAGCTCTGTTTGACTCAATGCCCAGGTGTATCAAAGCCGTTATTACGGCCAGAGGTGGTTGTTCTGGGTACTGATTTCTCAGGATCTATGCACCCAAATTGCATGAAAGTGTAATCACATGTCAGTTCGAGTATAATATATTTGTCCAATGAATACCCGTTTATCATCCGCATTTATTCTTGGTGTAGCAATTTTAATGGCCAGTAGTGTCTAACGTGCATTAACAACCTTAATACAGGTACAGGCTACACCCTAAGCAAGGAATGGAAACAGTTGCTCGATACAGAGAGACCAGAAAGGGGTATGCGCTAAGCTCTACATCAAGATGCGAGCAATGAGGGTAGAAGACGACGGACCATCACAGTCACTGGGCACTGGCCGCCACGACAATTGTGTTTTCCCGGCATCTCTTTCAAAGTCAATTGCTTTTCTGACAAATCTGGGGAAGAGATTGTCATATGTTTAGAATGAATTCTAATTCCTTCTTCGCAGCTACACTAAAATGCTTGTTTTTGTCACCAGGCGTGTTTCGTTTTCTGAAATAAAACGTCATCAGTGGTGATATTTCATGTCCCTTTTGCGCTCACATCAGGAAACGCAGTCTGCTTGCACGTTTTTGAGTTATTCCTTCCTTGGGCACTCTTTATTCTGGTCTAATCCCATATTTCTCCGCAGATGGTGACAAAAACAAAAATTATCTTTTCGTTGCAAAGACGGGATGCCTTCAATAACTATAAAGCAACAACGGGCAATATGGCCACACAAATGAAGAACTTAAATTAGAACTGACTGAGTGGCAGAAATACCTGGAGGTTACGGTAATATGCAGTATCAACTGCCAGTCACGTTTGTGCGTGAAGTTTCTGTCGGAATACAATGATGTCTTTTCTTCACCTGCTGTACCAAACGGTCCAACATATTTTCAGTTTGCTTGCAGGATTAACAAGTCGATGGAGACAACTGTGTTTTAGAATGATTGTAACATCACTTTGATGAACCACGAGTACCTAGCTTCACTCTCATGGAAAACTGACGTTCGTGGAGAGCTTATCTCAAAGAAAGATGATAAGACACTACAGTCTCCTGCTTAACGGAATACGCTCCTACAACTTTGCTGACGTACAGATTCAAAGACTGTACGAAACAATGACTTTCACATCGGAATCATATTTGCAGTTGTTTATAGTGGAGCGCTGCGATGATTCTGCCGGCCGCGGTGGCCGAGCGGTTCTAGGCGCTTCAGTCCGGAACCGCGCGACTGCTACGGTCGCAGGTTCGAACCTGCCTCGGGAATGGATGTGTGTGATGTCAGGTTAATTAGGTTTAAGTAGTTCTAAGTTCTAGGGAACTGATGACCTCAGATGTTAAGTCCCATAGTGCTCAGAGCCATTTGAACCATTTTTTGCGATGGTTCTTGCCATCAAAATCATTATTTTTTTTTACTTTCGTGGCAACAGTAGTTGTAGATTTCTATCGGTGTAAATCTCTCCATGCAAACATTTGGGACTGTCAACTATGTTGCATACAAAGGCTTAGCCAGATGAGCCACCATTCATCCTTGAGCAAATACAAACATTCAGTTCCATCAGACTCACGATCCATTGCAGCTTACTTTCTGAATACATCTCAGTGCACTGCCACTCCAAATAATTTTACTGGTATTATATTTCCTCGGACGACGCAGATCAACCAGAAAATGCAATATACCTGACGTGGTGAAAAGTCTCTGGTAATCCACCAAGAAAAATTGGTCTGCAGCCCGACACGAAGTACTTAAATAATGATAAAACCAGAGGCTGTATTTGAATCCACGCCGTTTATTCTTTTTAACACACTCTACCAGTTTCGACACCAAATGGCGTCATCTTCAAGTAACAAGCCCACTGCATACGATTCTGTTCATTGCACATGAAAACTGTTGTGGATGATAGGTTACGCTTGGGACCTGGAGATGACATCATTTGGTGTCGAAACTGGTAGCATGTGTTAAAAAGAATAAACGACGTGGATTGAAATGCAGCTGTTGGTTTTTTCATCATTGTTCAATTGGTGAAAAACGTCTTGACACACCACTGCTCCGTGTGACCTCAGGCAACGAGTAGGAGGACATTCACTATCTGATCAAAAGTATCCGGGCACCCCTATGTGATGCGGAATCGATAACTAAATATCACTATATGTGGGCCCGCCACTATGAAGGAGTCAGGGATTATTGCGTTGTCGGTAAAGAAACAATAACAGCAGAATGGATCGGTCAGAAGAGATCAGCGACTTCGAACGTGGACTAGTCACTGGATGCCACCAGCGTAACAAATGCATCTGGCACATTTCAACCCTTCCACAGCTGGCCAAATCGACCGTTGGTGACCTAGCTGAAAGTGGAAATGCGGAAGAACAACCACATTAAACACAGACCAGGCAGACCTATTCTACTGAACAACAAGGAGCATCGAACACTGCTGAGGGTGGTTGTAAAAATGTGTATGAAATCATCGGAGGCAACCATTCGTGAGTTCTTAAGTGCCACCAGTAGTTTCAGCTAGAAAAATGACTGTGCGTAGGGAGTTAAAATGTATGGGATACAGTGGTCGGGCAGCTTCTCAAGTTACACATTTTTGCAGTCAGTGCTAAGCGACACTTGAGGTGGTGTAAAGATGTTTGCCACTGGATAGTGGAAGACTATAAAAGAGTAATGAACCACGCTAGACCGTGTGGCAATCCGATGGAAGGGTTGGGTTTGGCGAATGCTTGTAGAATGTTGCCTGCCACCATACGTAGTGCCAACAGTGTTATGGTATAGTAGTGTTTCTCGTGGTTAGGGTGTGGTCCCTTTATTATTCTTAAGAAAACGCTAAATTCTGAATGATATCACATTTTACAGCACTGTGTTGTGCGTACAGTAGACGAACTTTTCGGAGCCTTTGACTATTTGTATCAGAATGACAATGCACCCTGTCATGAAGCAGCATATACGTATGAGGCAGTGGTTTGTAGACAAAAAGCATACATGAATGGCTTGCTCGGAGTCCCTACCTGACCCCAATGGAACACCTTTGGATCGAGGTAGAACGTCGCCTTCACGCCAGCCCACAGCGTCCAACACCTCTAGCTTCTCCAGTTTCGGCTCTTGAGGAGGACACTTCATTGAATGTGCCCGCACTAGAGTTCAGTCCATAATAAAGGCGAAGGGTGGACACACCCCATATTAATGTCCACTACTGGGTGTCCCGAAACTTTTCATCTGATAGCGTATAATTGCAAGTAAAGTTGGTCAAGATCAGAGACGCCTTATTTTCAGAAATTGAGTCAATGAGGAACAATGTGTCAGTTCGAACAGTGCGTAACTGTACAGTATCGCAAGTTCAGCCACGACATCCACATCTATACCGACGGAAAAAAAAACTCAGCACTAAGAAGAAGTTGTGCGACATGAACCAAAGTTGGTAAGCGTGTTTCTATACCTGAAATATGATGTCTATTCAAATTTCTAGTAGCGCCACTATGAGAATGTAACTCAGGTTTGCTTTAAATGTATGTTGTAACGGCCGTGAGTATTACACTACTGGCCATTAAAATTGCTACACCAAGAAGAAATGCAGATGATAAACGGGTATTCATTGGACAAATATATTATATTAGAACTAACATGTGATTACATTTTCACGCAATTTGGGTGCATAGATCCTGAGAAATCAGTGCCCAGAACAACCACCTCTGGCCGTAATAACGGGCTAGATACGCCTGGGCATTCAGTCAAAAAGAGCTTGGATGGCGTGTACAGGTACAGTTGACCATGCAGCTTCAACACGGTACCACAGTTCATCAAGAGGAGTGACTGGCGTATTGTGACGAGCCAGTTGCTCGGCCACCATTGACCAGACATTTTCAATTGGTGAGAGATCTGGCGAATGCGCAGGCCAGGGCAGCAGTCGAACATTTTCTGTATCCAGAAAGGCCCGTACAGGACCTGCAATATGCGGTCGTGCATTATCCTGCTGAAATGTAGGGTTTCGCAGGGATCGAAGAAAGGGTAGAGCCACGGGTCGTAACACATCTGAAATGTAACGTCCACTGTTGAAAGTGCCGTCAATGCGAACAAGAGGTGACCGAAACGTGTAACCAATGGCACCCCATACCATCACGCCGGGTGATACGCCAGTATGGCGATGACGAATACACGCTTCCAATGTGCGTTCGCCGCGATGTCGCCAAATACGAATGCGACCATCATGATGCTGTAAACAGAACCTGGATTAATCCGAAAAAATAACGTTTTGCCATTCGTGCACCCAGTTTCGTCGGTGCGTACACCGTCGCAGGCACTCCTGTCTGTGATGCAGCGTCAAGGGTAACCGCAGCCATGGTCTCCGAGCTGATAGTCCATGCTGCTGCAAACGTCGTCGAGCTGTTCGTGCAGATGGTTGTTGTGTTGCAAACGTCCCCATCTGTTGACTCAGGGATCGAGACGTGGCCTCACGATCCGTTACAGCCATTCGGATAAGATGCCTGTCATCTCGACGGCTAGTGATACGAGGCCGTTGGGATCCAGCACGGCATTCCGTATTACCCTCCTGAACCCACCGATTCCATATTCTGCTAATAGTCATTGGATCTCGACCAACGGGAGCAACAATGTCGCGATACGATAAACCGCAATCGCGATAGGCTACAATCCGACCTTTATCAAAGTCGGAAACGTGATTTCTCCTCCTTACACGATGCATCACAACAACGTTTCACCAGGCAACGCCGGTCAACTGCTGTTTGTGTATGAAAAATCGGTTGGAAACTTTCCTCGTGTCAGCACGTTGTACGTGTCGCCACCGGCGCCAACCTTGTGTGAATGCTCTGAAAAGCTAATCATTTGCATATCACAGCATCTATTTCCTGTCGGTTAAATTTCGTGTTTGCACCACGTCTTCTGCGTCGTGTAGCAATTTTAATGGCCCGTAGTGTAGTTAGCGTCGAGATTGGACGTGGTGAGTTGATGTATGTCAAGTATGCCTTTAGGACGAGAAAGACGCCCTTACCAATGCCTCACTGTGTTTCAACGAGGTCGTGTAATACTGCAGATGGACTCGATAGGAATGTAGCCACTGTACATGATTGCTGGCAGCGGTGGTCACGAGAATATATGGTCGCAAGAAGACCGGGCTCCGGACGGCCACGTGGCTCTACCGAGAGGGAAGACAATCTTCTTCGGCGTATGGCACTGGCGCATCGTACTGGATCTTCAGCTGCAGTTTGAGCAGTTGAAAAAACAGTGATACAATGAACTGTTACAAATCGGTTACTTCAAGAACAGCTCCGAGCCAGACGCCCTGTGGCGTGCATTCCACTCACCCCAAACCACCGCCATTTGCGATTTCAGTGCTGTCAAGTGATAGCTCACTGGAGATCTGTTGTGCTTTCTGATGAAAGCTGCTTCTGCCTCAGTGCCTATAATGGTTGTGTGTTGGTTAGAAGGAGGGCAGTTCGTGGCCGAGCGGTTCTAGGCGCTTCAGTCTGGAACCGCGTGACCGCTACGGTCGCAGGTTCGAATGCTGCCTCGGGCATAGATGTGTGTGATGTCCTTAGGTTAGTTAGGTTTAAGTAGTTCAAAGTTTTAGGGGACTGATGACCTCAGATGTTAAGTCCCATAGTGCTCAGAGCCATTTGAACCATTATTGAGGGTAGTTCAAGGCGTGCAAACAACCTGTCTGCGTCCTAGACACACTGGACCTACAGTTGGTTGGTTGGTTGGTTGATCTGGGGTAGGGGACCAAACAGTAAGCTCATCGGATTAGGGAAGGATGGGGATGGAAGTCAGTTGTGCCCTTTCAAAGGAACCATCCCGGCATTTGCCTGAATCGATTTATGGAAATCACGGAAAACTTCAATCAGGATGGCCGGACCCGGGTTTGAACCATCGTCCTCCCTAATGCGAGTCCAGTGTGCTAACCGCTGCGCCACTTCGCTCGGTGACCTACACCTGGAGTTCTGGTCTGGGGTGCGATTTCGTATGACAGCAGGAGCACTCCAATGGCTCTCACGCACCCTGACTGCAAAACTGTACTTTAGTCTGGTGATTCGACCTGTTCTGCTGCTATTCGTGAACAGCATTCCAGCATAACGCTCGCCCACATACCGCTGTTGTAACCAGACATGCTCTACAGAGTGTCGACAAGTTGTCTTGGCCTGCTCGATCACCAGATCCGTCTCCGATCAAGCACATATGGGACAGCATCGGACGACAACTCCAGCGTCGCCCGCAAACAGCATTAGCCGTCCCTGTATTGACCGAGCAAGTGTTACAGGCATGAAACTCCATCCCACAAACTGATATCCGACACCTGTACGACACACTGCGCGCACGATTCCATGCTTGTATTCAACATTCTGGTTGCTACATCGGTTATTAATGTACTAGCATCTCAAATTTGCAATGGCTTATCTAGCGTTTCTATTAATCTGTGATCTTGCAATGTTAGTCAATTATGTTATCTAGACATATGTATTCCCGAAATTTCCTTACTTTACATTAATTACTTTTTTGTGTTGCGATTTTTTCCCGTCAGTGTACATCTACGTCTATATACTTATTATGTAAGCCACCGCATGGTTCATGGCGGAGCTTACCTTGTGCCACTTTAGCCATTTCCTTTCCTATTCCACTCGCAAATAGAGCGAGGGAAAACAACTATTTATAGCCTCCATACGAGCCCCAATTTCTCTTATCTTCATGACCCTTATGCGGAATGTACGTTGGCTGCAGTGCAACCGATCAGTTTCAAACACAAAAATGTTCAAATGTGTTTGAGTTCCTAAGGGGCCAAACTGCTAAGGTCATAGGTCCCTAGACTTACACACTACTTAAACTAACTTGTTCTAAGAACAACACTCACACCCATGCCCGAGGGAGGAATCGAACCTCCGGCGGGAGGGGCCGTTAAAACACAAGTTCTCCAAATTTTCTTAATAGTGTTTCACGGAAAGGTCGTCTTCTTCCCTGTATGGATTCCCGTTTGAGTTCACGAAGAATTTCCGTAACAATCACGTGTTGATCGAACCTACGGGTAACATATATAGCTGCCCGTCTTTTAATTGTTTCGACGTCTTCCTTCAATCCGACCTGGTGGGGATCAAAAACACTAGAGCACTACTCAAGAATGGTTCGCACTAGCCTTCTATATGCGGTCTCCTTTCCTAAAATCCTCCCAATAAACCGAAGTCGACCATTCACCTTCCCTACCTCCGTCCTTACATGCTCGTTCCATTTCACATCGCTTTACAACGATACGCCTAGCTATTTAATCGATATGACTGTGTCAAACAGCAGAGTACTGGTTCTACATTCGCAAGGAAAGAAGATTAGGTTTCAACATCCCTCTGGCAGCGAGGTCATTGGAGACGGAGCACAAGCTCGGATGTTTCAAGAATGGGCAAGAAAATCGGCCGTGCTCTTTCAAAGGAACCATCCCAACATTTTCCTGGTGCGATTTATGGAACTCCCAGAACAACTAAATCTGGATGGGTGGACGAGAGTTTGAACAGTCGTCCTCCCAAATGCGAGTCCAGTGTGCTGTGTTCGAACGTTAAGGTATTGTGTTTCCTACTCTTCTGCACTAACTTACATTTTTCTACATTGAGAGCAACCTGACATTCATCACACCAACTAGAAGTTTTGTGTAAGTCATCTTGTATCTTTCTACAGTCACTCAACGACGATCGCTTCCCGTACACCACAGCGTTTTCAGCAAACAACCGCAGATTGTTGCTCATACGAAATCTCATTTATGTATGAATAGAATAAGAGCGGTCCCATCAAACTTCGCTGCGGTATTCCTGTTGATACCTTTGTCTCTGATGAACATTCGATGTCGGTGACAACGTACTGGGTTCTATTTCTTACTAAGTCTTAAAGCCACTCACATATCTGAGAACCTAATCTGTATACTCCGACCTTCGTTAACCGTCTGCAGTGGGATACCGCGTCAAAGGCTTTCCGGAAATCTAGAAATATGGAATCTACCTGTTGACCTTCATCCACGGTTCGCAGGATATCATGTGAGAAAAGGGCGCGCTGAGTTTCGCACAAGCGATGCGTTCTAAATTGGTGCTGATTTGTGGACAGAAGCTTTTCTGTCTCAAGAAAATTTACCATATTCGAACTTAGAATATGTTCAAGAAGTTTGCGGCAGATAGATTTTAAGGATATCAGTCTGTATTTTTAGAGGTCAGTTCTTTTATCTTTGTTATACACAGGAGTCACTTCACTTTCTTCCAGCCTCTTGGCACTTTGTTCCGGGCGAGAGATTCGCGATAAATGCAAGCTAAGTAGAGGGCCAGTTCTGTAGAGTTCTTCTCTGTAACATCGAACTGGAATTCCATCCGGACTGGCGAGTCACTTGTTTTCAATTCTTCCAGTTGCTTCTCTACGCCAGAGATGCCTATCACTCTGTGCTCCACATGGGGCTGTGTGCGACGGTCAAACGATGACATGTTTGTACGGTCTTCCTGCGTGAATTAGTTCTTAAACGCGAAATGTAAAACTACAGGTTTCCTTTTGCTGTCTTCTATCGCCACACCAGACTGGTCGACGAGTGACCGGATAGAAGCCTTGGACCAGCTTAGCGATTTACGTAGGACCAGAATTGTTTCGGCTTCTGTGCAAGATCTTTTACTAATGTATGACGATGGATGTTGTATGCCTTGTGATTCGATCTTTTTGCAGACGCAGTAATTTCTGTTAACTTTTGCCTCTCGTCATTTGCGCGCTCTTTTTTGTACCGTCAGTGCAGCAATCTCTGCTTCCTCAGTATTTTCCGAATTTTGCTGTTAAACCACAATGGGTATTTTCCGTCCTTAATCCAATTACTCGGCACATGCCTCTCCAGAAAGCGATTTACAATCAATTTGAACTATGCCCACACTTCCTCTACGTCCATAATACCCGAACTAAATGATGTCCGTTCAATATCTAAGTGATATGCTAACATAGGAAACTACCCATCGCAAGCCCCTCAGATTTAGTTGTGAAATGGTCCAGTCGATAGCCCATCAAAAACTGAATGAAAACCAAGCATGAAAACGGGAAGAGGGTGTTCTGAACAGTGAAAAAAGAAAAAACTAGAAACGGTGAACAGCCAAAGCTCAACATATGCAATATCAAGCAAATAAAGATAACCATGGGCTTGTGGTCGTGTGATCACAGTGCTGGACATCAAAGCGGAAGACGCGTGTTCAAATCTCCCTCGTGCCTTTTTTTTCACAAAATTATGAGCTTCCCGTCAGTTCATTGGTGTGTCTGTTCTCCTTCTGTAGTCTTGGCAATTGTCATACTAAACATTGGTTATAGAATATGAGTCATGTGATACGAATATATTACCGTCGCAAGTAAATATGATAAATACTGATGGTAGGCGAGATGCTGCATAGACTTCCGACAGAAATTAACAGGTGTGAGCTATGTTACAACAAAGTACCCCAAGAGTCAAAACTTCTGAAACGGAAGGCAAGAGTCACAACACGTGGTACTTGTGTAGAACAGGGGCTACGTACACTATGTGATCAAAAGTATCAGAAAACCCCAAAAACATACGTTTTTCATATTAAGTGCATTGTGCTGCCATCTACTACCAAGTACTCCATATCAGCGACCTCAGTAGTCATTAGACATCGTGAGAGAGCAAAATAGGGCGCTCCGCGGAACTCACGGACTTAGAGCGTGGTCAGGTGATTGGGTGTCACTTGTGTCATACGTCTGTAAGCGAGATTTCCACACACCTAAACATCCCTCGGTGCACTGTTTCCGATGTGATAGTGAAGTGGAAACGTGAAGGGACACGTACAGCACAAAAGCGTACATGCCGCGCGGGATAGCCGTGCAGTCTAAGGCGCCTTGTTGCAGTTCGTGCAGCTGCCCCCGTCGGAGGTTCGATTCCCTCCTCGGGCGTGTGTGTGTGTGTGTGTGTGTGTGTGTGTGTTGTCCTTAGCGTAAGTTAGTTTAAGTTAGGTTAAGTAGTGTGTAAACTTAGGGACCGATGACCTCAGCAGTTTGGTCCCATAGACTCTTACAGCAAATTTCCAAAATTTTTGCCGCCCTCGTCTGTTCACTGACAGAGACCGCCGACAGTTGAAGAGGGTCGTAATGTGTAATACGCAGACATCTATCCAGACCATCATACAGGAATTCCAAACTACACTCCTGGAAATGGAAAAAAGAACACATTGACACCGGTGTGTCAGACCCACCATACTTGCTCCGGACACTGCGAGAGGGCTGTACAAGCAATGATCACACGCACGGCACAGCGGACACACCAGGAACCGCGGTGTTGGCCGTCGAATGGCGCTAGCTGCGCAGCATTTGTGCACCGCCGCCGTCAGTGTCAGCCAGTTTGCCGTGGCATACGGAGCTCCATCGCAGTCTTTACCACTGGTAGCATGCGGCGACAGCGTGGACGTGAACCTATGTGCAGTTGACGGACTTTGAGCGAGGGCGTATAGTGGGCATGCGGGAGGCCGGGTGGACGTACCGCCGAATTGCTCAACACGTGGGGCGTGAGGTCTCCACAGTACATCGATGTTGTCGCCAGTGGTCGGCGGAAGGTGCACGTGCCCGTCGACCTGGGACCGGACCGCAGCGACGCACGGATGCACGCCAAGACCGTAGGATCCTACGCAGTGCCGTAGGGGACCGCACCGCCACTTCCCAGCAAATTAGGGACACTGTTGCTCCTGGGGTATTGGGGTATCGGCGAGGACCATTCGCAACCGTCTCCATGAAGCTGGGCTACGGTCCCGCACACCGTTAGGCCGTCTTCCGCTCACGCCCCAAACATCGTGCAGCCCGCCTCCAGTGGTGTCGCGACAGGCGTGAATGGAGGGACGAATGGAGACGTGTCGTCTTCAGCGATGAGAGTCGCTTCTGCCTTGGTGCCAATGATGGTCGTTTGCGTGTTTGGCGCCGTGCAGGTGAGCGCCACAATCAGGACTGCATACGACCGAGGCACACAGGGCCAACACCCGGCATCATGGTGTGGGGAGCGATCTCCTACACTGGCCGTACACCACTGGTGATCGTCGAGGGGACACTGAATAGTGCACGGTAAATCCAAACCGTCATCGAACCCATCGTTCTACCATTCCTAGACCGGCAAGGGAACTTGCTGTTCCAACAGGACAATGCACGTCCGCATGTATCCCGTGCCACCCAACGTGCTCTAGAAGGTGTAAGTCAACTACCCTGGCCAGCAAGATCTCCGGATCTGTCCCCCATTGAGCATGTTTGGGACTGGATGAAGCGTCGTCTCACGCGGTCTGCACGTCCGGCACGAACGCTGGTCTAACTGAGGCGCTAGGTGGAAATGGCATGGCAAGCCGTTCCACAGGACTACATCCAGCATCTCTACGATCGTCTCCATGGGAGAATAGCAGCCTGCATTGCTGCGAAAGGTGGATATACACTGTACTAGTGCCGACATTGTGCATGCTCTGTTGCCTGTGTCTATGTGCCTGTGGTTCTGTCAGTGTGATCATGTGATGTATCTGACCCCAGGAATGTGTCAATAAAGTTTCCCCTTCCTGGGACAATGAATTCACGGTGTTCTTATTTCAATTTCCAGGAGTGTATATCAGCATCCACTGCAAGTACTTAGACAGTTAGGTGGAAGGTGAGAAAACTTGGATTTCATGGTCGAGCGGTTGCTCATAAGCCACACATCACGTCGGTAAATGCCAAACGACGCCTTGCTTGGTGTAAGAAACGTAAACATTGGACGATTTAACAGTGGAAAAACGTGTGGAGTGACGAATCACGGTACACAATGTGGCGGTCCGATGGCAGGGTATGGGTATGGTGAATGCCCGGTGGACATCATCTGCCAGCTTGTGTCGTGCCAACAGTAAAATTCGGTGCCTGTTGTGTTGTGGTGTGGTCGTGTTTTTCATGGAGGGGGCTTGCACCCCTTGTTGTTCTGCGTGTTGCTATCACAGCACGGGCCTACATCGATGTTTTAAGCACATTTTTGCTTCCCACTGTTGAACAACAATTCGGGGATGGCGTTTGAATCTTTCAACACGGTCGAGCACCTGTTCATAATGCACGACCTGTGGCGGAGTGGTTACACGACGATAGCAACCCTGTAATGGACTGGCCTGCACAGAGTCCTGACCTGAATCCTATAGAACACCTTTGGGATGTTTTGGAATGCCGACTTCGTGCCAGGCCTCACTGACCGACATCAATACCTCTCCTCAGTGCAGCACTCCGTGAAGAATGGGCTGCCATTCCCCAGGAAACCTTACAGCACCTGACTGAACGTATGCCTGCGAGAGTGGAAGCTGTCATCAAGGCTAAGTGTGGGCCGACACCATACGGAATTCCAGCATTACCGATGGAGGGCGCCACGAACTTGTAGGTCATTTTCAGCCGGGTGTCCGGATACTTTTGATCACATAGTGTATGTCTGGAGGCCCCTTGCTTACACCTCGCTGTTGCAAGCGGACCTTACGCCACGACAGAAACACAAATCTGAATACAGCGCACAGGCTGGTCAACGCCCGTACGGCCAGTTGTGAGCAAAGAAAACTGGAGCACGAGGGAGGTTTGAACACAGATCTCCCACTTCGCAGTCCAACACCAGGACCACGAACCGCGACGCCGTTACTATTTCAATTTGTTCGATGTTGCTTTTCTTAAGTGTGAACCATTAATTGTTTCTATTTTGCTTCTTTTTTCCCAGTTCTGTAGACCTTCTTCCTGTTTTCATGCTTGCTATGTGTTCAATTTTTGATGGGCTACACTTAGCACTACTTCTGAGGGGGATGCGATTGGGAGTTTCCCTTGTAATAACTGCTTATTCACTCTTCCTAGCAAAAATGCTCTCCTTATCTTCTTGATGGATTTATTGACTTTAGTAGCCATCGCCGCTATGATGAAATCACGATCACTAATGCCTGTCACTGTACTGTTACTGTCGATAAGGTCAAGCCTGTTTTTAGCTACCAAGGTCTAAATTATTTTCATTGCGTGTGGGCTGTCGAACGAGCTGCTCAAGATAGTTATTGGAAAACGTTCAAAACTACACTGAAGAGCCAAACAAACTGGTACACTAGCCTAATATCGCGTAGGGCCCCCGCGAGCACACAGAAGTACCGCAACACTACGTGGCATGGACGCGACTAATGTCTGAAGTAGTGCTGGAGGAAACTGACACCGTGAATCCTGCAGGGCTGTCAATAAGTCCGTAAGAGTACGACGGGATAGATATTCCTCTGAACAGCACGTTGCAAGGCATCCCAGATCTTCTCAATAATGTTCATGTCTAGGGAGTCTGCTAGTCAGCGGACGTGTTTAAACTCAGAAGAGTGTTCCTGGAGCCACTCTGTAGCAATTATGGACGTGTGGGGTGTCGAATTGTTCTGCTGGAATCGCCCAAATGAAGACAATGAACATGAATGGATGCAAGTGATCAGACAGTATGCTTATGTACGTGTCAACTGTCAGAGTCGTATCTAGACGTAACTAGACCACTCCAACTGCACACGATTACAGAGCATCCACCACCTTAAACAGTCCCCTGCTGACATGCAGTGTCCATGGATTCATGAGATACCAGTACGCGTCCATCCGCTCGATACAATTTGAAACGAGACTCGTCCGACCAGGCAACATGTTTCCAGTCATCAACAGTCCAATGTCGGTGTTCACGGGTCCAGACGAGGCGTAAGGCATTGTCGTGCAGTTATTAGGGTACACAAGTGGGCCTTCGGCTCGGAAAGCCCATATCGATGATGTTTCGTTGAATAGTTCGCACGCTGACACTTGGTGATGGCCCAACATTGAAATCTGCAGCAATTTGCGGAAGGGTTGCACTTCTGTCAAGTAGAACGATTCTCTTCAGTCATCGTTGGTTCCGTTCTTGCAGGATCTTTTTCCGACCACAGCGATGTCGGTGATTTGATGTTTTACTGGATTCCTGATATTCACGGTACACTTGTGAAATGGTCTTACGGGAAAATCTCCACTTCATCGCTACCTCGGAGATGGTGTGTCCCATCTCCCGTGCGCCGCCTATAACACCACGTTCAAACTTACTTAAAACTTGATAACCTGCCATTGTTGCAGCAGCAACCGATCTAACAACTGCACCAGACACTTGTCTTATATAGGGTGGTCCATTGATCGTGACCGGGGCAAATACCTCACGAAATAAGCGTCAAACGAAAAAACTACAAAGAACGAAACTTGTATAGCTTGAAGGGGGAAACCAGATGGCGCTGCCATAGGTCAAACGGATAACATCTGCGTTTTTTTAAATAGGAACCCCAATTTTTATTACATATTCGTGTAGTACGTAAAGAAATATGAATGTTTTAGTTGGACCACTTCTTCGCTTTGTGGTAGATGGCGTTGTAATAGTCACAAACATATGGCTCACAATTTTAGACGAACAGTTGGTAACAGGTAGGTTTTTAAAGTTAAAATACAGAACGCAGGTACATTTGAATATCTTATTTCGGTTGTTCCAATGTGACACACGTACCTTTATGAACTTATCATTTCTGAGAAAGCATGCTGTTACAGCGTGATTACCTGCAAATACCACATTAATGCAATAAATGCTCAAAATGATGTCCGTCAACCTCAATGCATTTGGCAATA
Source organism: Schistocerca nitens (assembly GCF_023898315.1). Classification (NCBI taxonomy): domain Eukaryota; kingdom Metazoa; phylum Arthropoda; class Insecta; order Orthoptera; family Acrididae; genus Schistocerca; species Schistocerca nitens. The sequence continues at coordinate 257,222,553 of NC_064616.1, read as the reverse complement.
CGTGTAACGACATTCCTCTCAACAGAGAGTAGTTGGCCTTCCGTAATGTTCGCACATGCATTGACAATGAGCTGAAGCATGCTGTCAGGAGTTGTCGGTGGATCACGATAACAAATATCCTTCAACTTTCCTCACAGAAAGAAATCCGTGGACGTCAGATCCGATGAACGTACGGGCCATGGTGTGGTGCTCCGACGACCAATCCACCTGTCATGAAATATGCTATTCAATACGGCTTCAACCGCACGCGAGCTATGTGCCAGACATCCACCATGTTGGAAGTACATCGCCATTCTGTCATGCAGTGAAACATCTTGTAGTAACATCGGTAGGACATTACGTAGAAAATCAGCATACATTGCACCATTTACATTACCATCGATAAAATGGGGGCCAATTATCCTCCCTCCCATAACGCCGTACCATACATTAACCCGCCAAGGTCGCTGATGTTCCACTTGTCGCAACCATTGTGGATTTTCCGTTGCCCAATAGTGCATATTATGCCGGTTTACGTTACAACTGTTGATGAATGACGCTTCGTCGCTAAATAGAACGCGTGCAAAAAATCTGTCATCGTCCCGTAATTTCTCTTGTGCCCAGTGGCATAACTGTACACGACGTTCAAAGTCGTCGCCATGCAATTCCTGGTGAGTAGAAATATGATACGGATGCAATCGATGTTGATGTAGCATTCTCAACACCGACGTTTTTGAGATTACCGATTCTCGCGCAATTTGTCTGCTACTGATGTGCGGATTAGCCGCGACAGCAGCTAAAACACCTGCTTGAGCATCATCATACGTTGCAGGTCGTGCTTGACCTTTCACATGTGTCTGAACACTTCCTGTTTCCTTAAATAACGTAACTATCCGGCGAACGGTCCGGACACTTGGATGATGTCGAAAAAAAAAATCAAATCGCTCTGAGCACTATGGGACTTAACATCTGAGGCCATCAGTCCCCTAGAATTAGAACTACACTCCTGGAAATGGAAAAAAGAACACATTGACACCGGTGTGTCAGACCCACCATACTTGCTCCGGACACTGCGAGAGGGCTGTACAAGCAATGATCACACGCACGGCACAGCGGACACACCAGGAACCGCGGTGTTGGCCGTCGAATGGCGCTAGCTGCGCAGCATTTGTGCACCGCCGCCGTCAGTGTCAGCCAGTTTGCCGTGGCATACGGAGCTCCATCGCAGTCTTTAACACTGGTAGCATGCTGCGACAGCGTGGACGTGAACCGTATGTGCAGTTGACGGACTTTGAGCGAGGGCGTATAGTGGGCATGCGGGAGGCCGGGTGGACGTACCGCCGAATTGCTCAACACGTGGGGCGTGAGGTCTCCACAGTACATCGATGTTGTCGCCAGTGGTCGGCGGAAGGTGCACGTGCCCGTCGACCTGGGACCGGACCGCAGCGACGCACGGATGCACGCCAAGACCGTAGGATCCTACGCAGTGCCGTAGGGGACCGCACCGCCACTTCCCAGCAAATTAGGGACACTGTTGCTCCTGGGGTATCGGCGAGGACCATTCGCAACCGTCTCCATGAAGCTGGGCTACGGTCCCGCACACCGTTAGGCCGTCTTCCGCTCACGCCCCAACATCGTGCAGCCCGCCTCCAGTGGTGTCGCGACAGGCGTGAATGGAGGGACGAATGGAGACGTGTCGTCTTCAGCGATGAGAGTCGCTTCTGCCTTGGTGCCAATGATGGTCGTATGCGTGTCTGGCGCCGTGCAGGTGAGCGCCACAATCAGGACTGCATACGACCGAGGCACACAGGGCCAACACCCGGCATCATGGTGTGGGGAGCGATCTCCTACACTGGCCGTACACCACTGGTGATCGTCGAGGGGACACTGAATAGTGCACGGTACATCCAAACCGTCATCGAACCCATCGTTCTACCATTCCTAGACCGGCAAGGGAACGTGCTGTTCCAACAGGACAATGCACGTCCGCATGTATCCCGTGCCACCCAACGTGCTCTAGAAGGTGTAAGTCAACTACCCTGGCCAGCAAGATCTCCGGATCTGTCCCCCATTGAGCATGTTTGGGACTGGATGAAGCGTCGTCTCACGCGGTCTGCACGTCCAGCACGAACGCTGGTCCAACTGAGGCGCCAGGTGGAAATGGCATGGCAAGCCGTTCCACAGGACTACATCCAGCATCTCTACGATCGTCTCCATGGGAGAATAGCAGCCTGCATTGCTGCGAAAGGTGGATATACACTGTACTAGTGCCGACATTGTGCATGCTCTGTTGCCTGTGTCTATGTGCCTGTGGTTCTGTCAGTGTGATCATGTGATGTATCTGACCCCAGGAATGTGTCAATAAAGTTTCCCCTTCCTGGGACAATGAATTCACGGTGTTCTTATTTCAATTTCCAGGAGTGTACTTAAACCTAACTAACCTAAGGGCATCACATACATCCATTCCCGATGCAGGATTCGAACCTGCGACCGTAGCAGCAGCGCGGTTCCAGACTAAAGCGCCTAGAACCGCTCGGCCACAGCGGCCGGCGGATGATGTCACCGAGGATACCGAGCAGCATACATAGCACACGCACGTTGGGCATTTTGATCACAATAGCCATACATCAACACGATATCGACCCTTTCCGCAATTGGTAAACGGTCCAGTTTAGCACGGATAATGTATCACGAAGCAAATACCGTCCGCACTTGCGGAATGTTACGTGATACCACGTACTTATACGTTTGTGACTATTACAGCGCCATCTATCACAAAGCGAAAAAGTGGTCCAACTTAAACATTCATGTTTCTTTACGTACTACACGAATATGCAATAAAAATGGGGGTTCCTATTTTAAAAAACGCAGTTGATATCCGTTTGACCTATGGCAGCGCCATCTAGCGGGCCAACCATAGCGCCATCTGGTTTCCCCCTTCATGCTAGACGAGTTTCGTTCTTTGTAGTTTTTTCGTTTGATGCTTATTTCGTGAGATATTTGGCCCGGTCACTGTCAATGGACCATCCTGTATATGCGTTGCCGACTGCAACGCTGTATTCTGCCTGTTTACAAATCGCTGTATTTGAATACGCATGCCTATGCCATTATCTTTGGCGCTTCAGTGTACTTCACAAGACTGTCTGACTGTACCACCTGCAATGAATCATAGACGTCCCAGTCTCTACTCGGTTAGTTCAAGTCGCGTCTAACTAATATAGCATACTCTGAGTATTTCCGAGCTGCTGAGCGTAGACTTACTTTGGATGATTCTAAAACTGACAAGGCGGCACTGAGTGGCCGGTAAAAAATCCGATAACTAACTTGAGTTCACTTACGTCTGTTCCTCGCTTTCAGATAACTCTACAGTTAGACTCAATTTCGATCTCAATAGGTAACATATTTTTGTCGACTGAAATCGACATTCTCTCTCCTACCGTGTTTCATCTGTCTCTTCGATATACGTTCCATGTCCCGTTAAATATTTCGGAGGTTTCTGCTTCTGGTTTCATCAAGCTCTCAGTCCCGAAGGAATGAAGGAATATTAGGGTTTAAAGTCCCGTTGACATCGTGGTTATTAGAAACGGAGCACACGCTCGGAATGTTTCAAGGATAGGAAAGGAAATCGGCCGTGCCCTTTCCAAGAAACAATCCCGATATTTGTCTGGAGCGATTTAGCTTCAAATGGTTCAAATGGCTCTGAGCACTGTGGGACTCAACTTCTGAGGTCATTAGTCCTCGAGAACTTAGAACTAGTTAAACCTAACTAACCTAAGGACATCACACACATCCATGCCCTAGGCAGAATTCGAACCTGCGACCGTAGCGGTCTCGCGGTACCAGACTGCAGCGCCTAGAACCGCACGGCCACTTCGGCCGGCAGCGATTTAGGGACATCAGGGAAAACCATAATCTGGATGGCTCGACGTGGACCTGAACAGTCGTCCTGATTAATAGGACTCGGTTCTGAGAACTATTTGAGGGCGACAACTTTCTAGGAGAGCACTAAATTGCGGAACTTTGTTTCGAATACTTCGACGATTTACTGCTAAGTTTTGACAGCCCAAGTGGCTTTACTTTGTACGCTGTCTGATTTTGCTCTCATCGTGTCAGCTGACGAGCGTTCATCAGATCTGAAACTACTGCCTGGCCTAAAAAATCCCCACGTGCCCTCCACAAGTACTCTCCTACCAGAGTATCTGATTCATTTGTGTAGTATACCCTTAACCCATCAAGGGGAATGCTATAATTCTCAGCCCCACAACGCCGGTCAAGAAACCAGCACTCAAGACCGCCACAGAATCAATGGGCCCTTCAGATGTGACCCTCCACTCGGCTCCAAACCAAAGCACCCTGATCAACTCTGGGTAAGATGCTGCACATTATGAACTCGGCTTGAACCCTGTGAGAATGTACAGAAAATATATGCTGCTTTTCGAAAATTACACCACTGGCCATTAAAATTGCCACACCAAGAAGAAATGCAGATGATAAAGGAATATTCATTGGACAAATATATTATACTAGAACTGAAATGTGATTACATTTTCACGCAATTTGGGTGCATAGATCCTGAGAAGTCAGTACCCAGAACAACCACCTGTGGCCGTAATAACGGCCTTGATACGCCTGGGCATTGAGTCAAATCGAGCTTGGATGGCGTGTACAGGTACAGCTGCCCATGCAGCTTCAACACGACACCACAGTTCATCAAGAATAGTGACTGGCGTAGTGTGGTGAGCCAGTTGCTCGGCCACCATTGACCAGACGTTTTCAACTGGTGAGAGATCTGGAGAATGTGCTGGCCAGGACAGCAGTCGAACATTTTCTGTATCCAGAAAGGCCCGTACAAGACCTGCATTCGCAGGGATCGAATGAAGGGTAGAGACTCGGGTCGTAACACTTCTGAAATGTAACATCCACTGTTCATAGTGCCGTCAATGCGAACAAGAGGTGACCGAGACGTGTAATCAAAGGCACCCCATACCATCACGCCGGGTGATACGCCAGTATGGCGATGACGAATACACGCTTCCAATGTGCGTTCACCGCGATGTCGCCAAACACGGATGCGACCATCATGATGCTGTAAACAGAACCTGGTTCATCCGAAAAAATGACGTTTTGCCATTCGTGCAACCAGGTTCGTCGCTGATTACACCATCGCAGGCGCTCCTGTCTGTGATACAGCAACAAGGGTAACCGCAGCCATGGTCTCCGAGCTGATAGTCTATGCTGTTGCAAACGTCGTCGAACTGTTCGTGCAGATGTTTGTTGTCTTGCAAACGTCCCCATCTGTTGACTCAGGGATCGAGATGTGGCTGCAAGATCCGTTAGAGCCATGCGGATATGATGCCTGTCATCTCGACTGCTAGTGTTACGAGGCCGTTGGGATCCAGCACGGCGTTCCGTATTACCCTCCTGAACCCACCGATTCCATATTCTGCTAACAGTCATTGAATCTCGACCAACGCGAACAGCAATGTCGCGATACGATAAACCGCAATCGCGATAGGCTACAATCCGACCTTTATCAAAGTCGGGAACGTGGTGGTACGCATTTCTCCTCCTTACACGAGGCATCACTACAACGTTTCACCAGGCAACGCCCGTCAACTGCTGTTTGTGTATGAGAAATCGGTTCGAAACTTTCCTCATGTCAACACGTTGTGTGAATACTCTGAAAAGTTAATCATTTGCATATCACAGCATCTTCTTACTGTCGGTTAAATTTCGCGTATGTAGCACGTCATCTTCGTGGTGTATCAGTTTTATTGGCCAGTAGTGTAAAACGATCTTCGGAGGGAAAAAAACAGTTGTAAGAATATAAAAAGATCTAATGGCAAGCCAATATTAAGCAAAGAAAGGAAAGCTGAAAGATGGTAGGTATACACACTGAGGTGTCAGAAGTCATGGGATGCCTCCTAATGTGTTGGATCACCTTTTGCCTGGCATATTTGACCCCAGATTAGGTACAGCTGCAAATTAAGCTTTAGCAATTTATATTTTTCTCACACAGTCAATTCCACATGCATTACTGGGGAAAGTTAGAGGGTAACTGCATGTTTTGCACATTCGGGAAATGTTACATCAAATAGCTGGACCACTCCACTGGTGGTCATATGAAAAACGTTGTTGTTCCAAAGCATAACACAACAGATGCTACAATTTTGGCATTGTCAAAAGTATTTGCAATTTAGGGTTTATCGTAAGTGAAACTATTGTACAGTGACCCACAGTTCATTGTTCACTTGCGTAAACAGCATTGCAAATAAAATAGAATCAGGTGCATACTCACTCCGTCTTCCACAGGCAATCTGACGGAAAGGCCGAGGGAATGAGTAGGGCCTTCAAGACGTGTGTAAACATCAGCACACATACAGAGCCTTCGCTAGTTTTCTCAGCCCATAAAGGTCAACTTCAAGAGACGTAACAGCCATTTGGAGCTGTTGTGCTGCAGACGGCCCCATAGTCTGCCTTCTGTAGCCCTTACAAGAGGATGCAGTGCTAAGTTCTGGAATGCACCTTCAATCCAAGTCTGCTCCTGTGGTACCACTCATACTTGACAGATGCCATCAATACAATTCATAAGCCCCACCAGTAGGACTACTCTGTATAGCTCAAGGGCATCCTTCTGAGGAGTCATGTGGACTGGACAGAGCATCTTGCTACTATCATCCATGGATGTCACCTGTATTCTGTAAAAGTCAAGGGAACCTTCTAAGATGACACTCGGACTGGACAGAGGGTCATGAATGTCAACAATATTCTGCGTAAGTTGACGGCGACCTTATGAGGTGCTACTCTGACTGGAAAGGGGGTGTCATCACTATCATATATTGGTACCACCTGTACTCTGTGTAGGTTGAGGGTGGCCTTCTATGATTCGACTTGGAATGGACAGAAGATGTCATCACTACTATCTGTGGACACCTCTTGTGTCCTGTGTTGTCACTTGCATCCATGGATGTCACCAGTATTTTTTTGAGGTCAGGGGCGGCTTCCTGGGTTGTTGTCAAATTCACCTGCAACACCAGAGCTGTCCACTACTGCCCTCATTGCCACCATCGCCACTGATTGCCCATCAATATGACAGTTTTCAGTGCAGGCCACATGTTGGTGCCAATGCAGCTAGACAGCTGCCTGGATACCTACACCAGTGTCAGCCACCTATGTATCCTCATGGACTTGGGCCCACTGGCTTTGAACTTCACCCTTAACAAGCAGGAGAGGCTCCCAAGCAAATGTATTATCACTACCGACTGATTCACGAACAAAGGCAATCCCTGCAGGTCAAGGCACATGCGGAGATTGCAGCATTGCTGGTTCCGAACAACAGATGCGCTAAGTGCATAGAGGTGCTTTGCACTTCAAGAAAGCATGTATCCTGCAAATTATGCCTCTTGCTTGTTTGTATAGAATTTGTCATTTATCATCATCATCAGATATGAATAGAAATTCACCAAATAACTCACTACAGTCACATTCAGTGCTCATACCACTGGCTATGACATTCACAACAGAAAGTTCAGACCAGTTTATGGGTGTCCATCCTATTGTTCAGAACAGAGTTGAATGTTCACTGTCTGTCAGAGAATGCCTGAGTCAGGTGCGCAGAATGAGACTAAACTTGAACTCCTTCATTTGTGTCTCCAAGTTTAATCTTTCCTTCCCTCTCTTCTCAAATGAGCCAGCACAAAGTTGGACACTACTGCCTGTCTGTGCCTACATGGGGGAGGGGGGGGGGGGAGGAGATATATTTTTCCAGTAATACTACTGTATGAAAGAAGTACAGGTATTTAATCAGGAGACTGACACTGCTGGATACACTAATTAATAAGTACTGTGCTTCCCACAGTTGCATGTGCTCTGATGCAATGATTCAGCAGAATGTCAACAAACCAGCTGCTGCTGATACAGTCATAACAATCATCACAACATGAAAGCAGTTGCCTTATCAACTCAAGTTACCCAGTGCTCATTGTAAGCCATATACAGTAACTACCGACCTGTGCTGTATGGACTACAGTTTTGACATTTTCTGCTTACTGCTAGTGGCTCAAACAGTACTTGTATCCTAGCACTAAATATTTCAATGGGATCTTTGCTGTGCTATTTACATTGCTTATAGAAACAGCAAAAAGGATGACACTTTGCACACTGCCCTTCAAGACACTAATTCCTTGTCTATAAACCAAAGGCTATGTTTCTAACTCTAGGACAAAAACAGATCTGCTAGAGGGGACTATTACAAAAGTGGAAAACAGTCACCGAGACCCTAACTGTGAGCATACCTTAAGATTTGCACCTCCACCCTATTTCACAGAAATCTTCAATGTAAAGTACAAGTATGAGGCATTGCTAACACAGGAAAGTCTCCTGATTGCCCATTTATAGTTTGATCAGATTATTAAGGCAAGTGATACTTTCTGAAACTACTTTGGAAGTGACTGGTGAGTTTTTACATTTCAAAAAATCTGTATTATGCATTCGTTTACCATTCCAATTGGCCTCTTTCTTTTTTAGGGCTACACCTTGATAGCTATTTGTGTCAGTGATATACACTGATGGAGAAACAATGCAACGCCAAGAAGGAGTTGTGCAACAAACAATAGCTGGTAGGTGTGTTTCTACACCTGTAAGCTGATTATTCAAATTTCACACCAGTCCCATAAGAATGCCGCTGTAGTGCCACTAAGATGATGCAAATCAGGTGTGCTAGAAAAACACACTGTAACAGTCATGAGCATTTGTTACCTTTGAGAACTGATGTGAGTTGATGTCAGTCACGAATACCTTTAAGGTGACAAAGGTGCCATTATCAACGCCTCACTGAGTTTGAATGAGGACGTGTAATTAGGCTACAAGAAGCTGAATGTTCCTTCTGTGATACTGCAGAAAGACTTGGCAGGAATGTAGCCAATGTGCATGATTGCTGGCAGCGGTAGACACGAGAATTACAGTTGCAAGAAGACCGGGCTCCAGACGGAAATGCGGCACTACTGAGAGCAAAGACCATCATGTTCAGTGTATGGCTATGGTGAATCGTACAGCATCTGCAGCAGCAATCTGAGCAGCAGGTAGTACTGTATTGACACAATGAACTGTTACAAATCAGTTACTTCAAGGAGAGCTCCAAGCCAAGACACCCTGTTGCATGTATTCCCCTGACCCCAAACCAGTGCCGGCGCAAGGCACGTGCGATGCGTGCGGCACTTTCCGAGGGGCGGCAAATCTGCCGCCCCCCCCTTTTTTTTTTAACATTCATGCCCAAGAGGGGATTCGAAACCAAACCTCGGAGGGAGCGGCTTCGGGAACTGTAGCATGGCGCCTCGACTAACTGCCGGCCGCCCCTGTTGAACAAGGGGAGGGAGGAGGACTAATTTCTTCCTTGCCACTGTGGCAGCACCGTCGTATTTACGCGGAGGAACAGAGAGGGGGAAGCAGTCTGGCGTACACGCCAGTATTATGAGTAGAGTGTTGCCAACCTGCTACGCGCCGTGCGTTTACTCACAACTAATTTTGCTGAAGACGAAATCTAATTTGGAAATTCGAATGCAATGTTCGATACTACGGTTACATGTTAAGCCTGAAGCAATTTTGCTAAGGTCTTCAATGGCAGTTTCCGAGTGTTTTATACTTCCTGCATTATGGAAAAAAATGGCCGAACATTACTACGGTCAAACATGCCCAACACCTACAATGGCTAGAAGTATTCCGAATGGGTAAATACTTACTGTGAGCTTCTTGCATCTTCTTCTTCTTGGGCGTTAGTTTAACCGTCGCCTCGCTGTACCTCGTCACGTGACCTAGTTCCTGGCACTGCCGCGTCACCAGTTCGCCTTTCCAGGCAAAAGGTATTGTTGCGTTCTCTACAACGAAAACTACAGAATTCGTTTCGGTAGTTGGCCGAGGGAGTCAAGATTGGTCAGAGGCACTTTCATTGCATTTCGTAAGAACAGAAGAATTGGTGCGTCCGAATTTCTTGCAACTTGGGATGTAATAGGTAAGTGCTTTTCATATAACGTACAGATAGTACTGCGCGTGTACGTTTCTCATAAGTTAGAATTTTTCTATTTCAAGATTGCAGAATAGGAAAACTTATTTTTCTTATGATCTGTTACTTCAAAAATTGGCAAGTCGGCAGATAAGCACGCGTCGTCCCAATAGCTAGAATGAAAATAAAGTGAAGAAAAGTGAAGTGATACAGCGATGACTAATTTGTTACCCCTTATTTCATAATCAGACACGAAAGAAGTGACACATGGATGGCTGGTCTCGGCGGAGGTTCGAGTCCTCCCTCGGGCATGGGTGTGTGTGTGTGTCTGTCTTTGTCTTTAGGATAATTTAGGTTAAGTAGTGTGTCAGCTTAGGGACTGATGACCTTAGCAGTTAAGTCCCATAATATTTCACACACATTTGAACATTTTTTGACACATGGAAATTACGACGGATGACGAGTGTCACTTATTTGAAATGAACAACCTCAGTGCTGTGAGTTAATATATTTCGACTAGCATTAATCCGTCGATGCCCGGGAGTGTATTTATTGCATTATTATGTTACTCCATCTCCTTATTCTTCCTCTCTCCATTGTCTTCCGCCCCATTCTTTGACCGGTTCACCTGCGTCTGTAGTGAAATTCGGCCTGAAATTCAATTTCACGCGGCTCAGTTCTTATGACTTCATCTCCTGAACAGTGTATCCTACAGTAATATAATTTTCCGTTTACGTGCAGTGGAATATCAGGAAATTGTCTGCGAAGTCTGTTGCAAATAAAGTTAGTACGCTGACATCAAGTTACTTTCAGGTAATCGTTCTTTATAGGTTGAATCGAAACATGTCCGACGGTAGAAAAAGACTGTCTGGCAGTGAATATAGGAAAAGACGGGCGCTGAAGGAAGATGACGATAAGAAGCAAAAGGATGCACTACAACGGGGGACTGCCGCAATTTAGCAGCTTGCACGGTTGCACGGGGTGGCACTTGGGCTTGCGCCGGCCCTGCCCCAAACCACTACCATTTGCAACTTCAGTGGTGACAAGGGAGAACTCATTAGAGAACTGGGTGAAGGGCTGCTGCTTTTTATGATGAAAGCTGGTTCTGCCATGGGAGTGATGGCTGCGTGTTGGTTAGGAGGAAACCAGTTAAGGGCCTGTAATTAACCTGTCACTGTGCTAGATGCACTGGACCTACACCTGGCGTTATGGTCTGGGGCACAGTTTCGAATGACAGCAGGAGCACTTTCGTGGTTATCTCATGCACCCTGACAGCGAATCTGTACATCAGTTTGGCGCTTTGACTCCTTGTACTGCCATTCATGAACAGTATTCCATGGAGTGTTTTCCAGTAGGATAACACTCACCCATATACTGCTGTTGTAACAAAACATGCTCTACAGAGTGTTGACATGTTGCCTTGGCCTGCTCAATCAGTAGATCGCTCTGCAATCAAGCACATATGATACATCATTGGATAACTCCAGCATCATCCACAAACAGCATTAACTGTGCTTGTATTGGCCAACAGGCATGGAACTCCATCCCACAAACTGACATCCAGCCTCTGTACAACACAATACATGCACAATCCCATGCTTGCATTCACCATTCTGGTGTTTACACTGGTTATTAATGTATCAGCATTTCACATTTGCAATGGTTTATCTCATGTTTACATTACCCTGTGATCTTACAATGTTAATCATTTAACACATTCCCAAAATTTTGTTACTCTACATTAATTATTTTTTGATGTTGTGATTCGTTTTTCGATCAGTATATATGTCTGGATTGCAAAAAAGAATAAAGATTGCCTCTCACAAGTTGGGCTGCTGAATGCTGTTGAAAATGACATGGAAGATCTCTTTAGTCATGTTATTCAAAGAGAACAGGAAGCAGTACTGGGTAAAAACAGGTCATTTCTATAAGCACAGACAATATGGATTAAATATTCCACACCAGGAAGGACTTGGACATACTTGGAAATTCCTGCAGATTGACACTGAGTACCAGACCAAGACTGACACTTGAGATCTTTGCCTTTCTTGGGCAAGTGCTCTACTGACTGAGCTAACCAAACACGAGTCAAAACTTGTCTTCACAGGAAGTTTCACATCAGCACCACTTCACTGCAGAGTGGAAAATTCATTTTTTCCCATATTTATTCACTGTTGTAATTTATGTCCAGCTGCAATATATCTACAGCCTCATCTGGGATAATAAATTATGTTCTTTATTAGAGCCTGATGCTTTGTTGCAGAAGTATTAACTGATGGAGAAGTTAACAGCCTTCCTATTATATATTATACCTTTGGTTTGTGATCAATGGCCTTTCCAAAGATCCCTTTGATTGTCTCTTTACTATTGTGGCTTTTGTGAAACAACTCGTGAGATTAATTAACTCCCACCTTGACACGGAGTTCTGTGGTACATCGATGAGGCGTTGAGTTATTGAGAAGCTCATGTGATGACAGGAGGTTGGAGCAGATACTAATTTTTATGGGCTCATGTACAGCTAATTTGGAGAGGCCACCATGTTGTGGTAAAAGACAGTCACATCTTCTGCAGTTTTCTTGCCAGCAAATTTGTCCTTCCTGCAGGAGTTGTATACTCTTACAACGGGAACTTTGGAAGGTTGGAAATGAATCGCATGAAAGAGAAGCAAAGTATGTTATATTAAACTGTAACTTTCAGCTACTCCATAAAGCCTGGATACAGTTAGGTTTTACTGTAATATGGAAACCCTCATCAAAATGAGTTTTCCTTCTCCTTTCTCTTTCCTTTGATGATGTGTTCCTGAAAGACAGAATCTGTAGATGGACTTTCTGCAAAATCTGAAATTAAAGAAAATTAATCTGAAATTAAAGAATAAGGCTCAGATGATCTGACACATGCTTCCATTCTTATAAAGTCTTATACCTTCGTTGTTGTAGATGAGGCTGAAACAGTGGATATTGGCATGTGTATTGCAGTAAACAGTGCTGCAATCATGTGCACCACTTTTCTGTGTAGTCACATCCCCGTTGAATGCCATGCCCATATCCCTGCAGCGGGCAGACATTTACGAGGTTTGTCCGGAAGATACATCTAAAAGTTGATTAATGTCTTTATGTTACAAGTTGCAGTCACCGCCAGGTGGGACTACTGCTGTAATCAATCCCTTGAACGCTCAGTTCGAGTCAGAGCACTCTGCGTGAAAGTGGGAGTGTGCGGCAGCTTGTTGACAGTTACCCTTTTCACCTGCCGTCGCCATGGAGCCCTCTCTGATTCAGGAACAGCGCGTCAACATAAAGATTCTTGCAAAGCTAGGCAAGAATGGCCGTGAGATTTTTGAGTGTTTGAAACAGGTTTACGGAGACAATTCTCTGAAGGAACCAACCGTGAACAAGCGGTTAAAAAGGTTCCAGGATGGCCGAGAAGAAGTGAACGATGACCCTCGCCCAGGACGCCCGTCAACATCGAGTTCCGATGCAAATGTTGAACGAATTCGGGCTTGTGTTCTTAAAGACCGTAGATTGACAGTCAGAATGATGCTGACGAGCTGTCAATCCCCAAAACAATCGTTCACGAAATCCTGACACAAAAACTTGAAATGAAGAAATTGTGTGCAAAAATCGTACCGAAGCTCTTGACGCCAGAACAGAAAGCAAAGAGGGTTGAGTGCTGTGAGGATTGGTTGGAAGCAGAGGAACGAGGGGACTTTCTCAACCGAATCATCACTGGAGACGAGTCCTGGTTTTACGAATTCGATGTGGAGCTCAAATCTCAAAGCAAGGAATGGAAACTAGCAGGAGAACTGAGAACAAAAAAGTCGCGAAAATCAAGGTCCAATGTGAAAACAATGTTGATTGTTTTCTTTCATTCTAGGGGCATTGTTCACAAGGAATTATTCCCTCTCGGCCAGAGAGTGAACGGAAATGTTTACGTTGAAGTTCTGACACGTCTCAGAGCTCGTGTGGCCCGAGTTCGACCAGAGTTGGTAAAAGGGGGCAGGTGGATCCTTCATCACGACAATGCGCCCGCTCACACGTCGCTCGTTGTGCGCGAGTTTTTGGCCCGAAGCTCAATCACCGTGACAGACCACCCGCCTTATTCACCCGATTTAGCCCCGTGTGACTTCTTCATGTTCCCAAAATGCAAAATGGTGCTTCGGGGGTGGCACTTGGGAGATGTGGAAGCCATCAAGGCGGAAACGACACGGCAACTTAACAACATCACAACTGAAGACTTTCAGCAATGTTATCAACAGTGGAAACGGCGTTGGCAGAAGTGTATCGTGTCTCAGGGCGAGTACTTTGAAGGAGACCCTATTGTAATACCTGAATAATTGTAAAATAAAGTTATTATTCAACTTTTATACGTACTTTCCAGACAAACCTCGTATGGCACTGCCCAGCAATGCTACACTCAGCACACACACTGGGCTTTTGCCAGCCACGTTCAACAGTCCATCAATCAGACTTCTTGCTTGAGCCCTTGTCTCACTGGACTCCACTTCAACCATCCTCGAGCTCATGCCTCACTGGAACTCATCTCTGCCATCCTCGAGCTCATGCCTCACCTTTAACCATCCTTGAGTTCACCATCCTGCTGGACCTTGTCTTCAACTGTCCTCGAGCTCACCATATTGCTGAGCTTCAAGAGTCGGTGACAGACTACAGTGAAGAACATTGCAGTGAAAGGTCAGTTTTGACTTTTAACCTAACCAAGTAATGTGGACTCATGTCTTACAAAAATTGTGTTCTACATTGTTCATTAGGCCTAATAAATGTATTTTCTTCCAGACTAACTTTTTTCCCTGATCACACACTTTGTACTCTGTTTAATAATATATCATGGTACATACATAGTAGTGTATTACTCCACTTGGTCACAAATACAAAATGTGGGAACCATCACAAGTGAAGTGATTTGACATGCAAGTGTTTCTATTTATATGTGATTTGATTCCAGTCACTGGTGTAGTTCCACAATGGCAGCTCATGGGAAAGGAAGGCTTACCACTAAAAGTCAAGAAGAGATACCCTTAGCTATTAGGCGACAGATGGTTTGCCATACCTCTCTAAGCTCTTAAGTACTGGACAGTACACATAGGCACAGGAAATATCTGTCCTTGGACAACAATAACAGCAGAGTGGAACAGCTTTACAAATACGCAAACTGATGGTAATCTGGCCATGGTAGAAAGAACTTTCCCATGGCCGCAAGCACATGCCAGTCAAACATGGAAATTTTGATCGCAACATATTTATAAGCACATTTGTTTGACGGGTGTACAAAGTGTAAGCAAGGCAACTTAGTGCAGGTCAGAAGTTTCTCACGAAAAAAATCACTCAGTGGTCTACTTCAGATGCCACAAACAACTACAGAGACAGATGTGTCATTACACATATCTTTAAACATGTAGGCAAGCCTCTTAAAACTAGAGTGAGACAGATGCCACAGATGTAATTCACTAATCATTTTTTTTAATTAACAGCTGTCTACACTGTCCCCATATAGCATTGGTCTGTACAGTCCTTGTGATACTCATGGTTAGACTAAAATCTCTGCAAGACATGCTGAGTTCCACTGGCATGTTGAACAGCAGTTACTGAGGCATGACCAGTGCTGCACCTCAGGAATCTCAGGTTCACAAGGCAAACGTAGCCATTATTGTCAATAAAGTTCTTCTGGGTATGTGACAGCATTGCCAACGAATAAAATACTCTGATGTTTTGGCCACTGTTGCAAATGTCCTTCCTCAGGGTGTTTCCGCTAATTACTGAATCAGAAAATTTTTGGTTCTCATATAATGGCAGAAGAGGCTGTTACTTAACTCTGATAGGGTATTCAGGAGGATGGGTGTTCAACATCCTTTATTGGTGTTTCCATTATTTCTTTACACTGGTGGAAATAAATATCCTTGATTCGGTGTTTGCTTTATTGCTTGCCACTGGTGGACATAGCCAAATGAGAGATGGGAAGAAGTTGGGCATAGCACCGTTTACTTGCTGCAACTGAGGCATGCCATATTCTGTGTATCTGGAGCCTCTGTGGTCTCCTGCACACCTGTTTGTGTTGTTTCCCATGAGCTGTCATTACGTATCGCTGTTACTGCTGGCAGCCAAGATGCCGGTTATCAGTACCCATCATCTCTTTTCACATTTGCAGGTCACTTGGCTGTTTCTATCAGCTCTCTGATCTTCCTCCTGAAGGGCTCTTTTGGCAGTTTACAGACCTATCACAATTCTATTTGTTTGCTACTCTCATCCTGATGTTCTGCCACCGATGACTTCGTGTGTTGTCTTATTCAGATATATATTACATAATCAGACATCAGTGTGCTGATATAGTTTTTCAGCTGCATCTTTCACTGAGCAAAGAACATCTCTTATTCTCTCTCATTCATTTCATTTGATACTCTTCAGTCAGTGACCCCCACACGTCTCCATAAAAGACCTTGTTCACTTAAAATCCATTTACTAACCCAATCACAAACAATACCTCTACCTCCACAGCTGCAACCAATTCCACACAATTTATCCAACACAGTCTGTGCACCAGTGGGTGCCACATATGTAGTAGCAAACAGTTCCTCTCCAGATATCACGTACTGGATTGGACCATTTTCCACTATGGCTGTAACTAATTCTTGTTGTGCTCTAGAATGAGTGATATCCTCCAAACCTATCACAATGTAGTATACTAGAATTCACCCTAACTACATAGTACCCTATCCTATTTCTTCTCCCAGTATCCTGCCTGGTGGACTGCATCACTATGGAAACCACCTTACTTCCACTCGCCACCTCGTGATTGCAGTCTGGTCATTAGCATTTTCTATCTTATCTTAGGTAGACCCGACTGTGAAAATAGCCATGCTAGCCACCTACTTTTCTGCCATCGCAGAACAGTATTCCACATAGATATAACTGCCAACCTTCCTGGATAAATGGACAACACCAAACTGTGGCTAAGTGGCAGTTGGACCATTCAGTTCCTAAATATACTGCTCATCGTAACATAGTTGACTTCAATGGCTGCTTCACCACCCATGTCACCATCTTAATCACCCCCCCCCCCCACACATTCTCCCCATTCTCCCCTCCCACCCCCACCCCACCAAATCTCCCAATGGTAACTTTCCTGCATCTGGATATTATCCCCGCTTTTCTGCTAATTTGTGTTATTTATGTGCCTGTGCTCAATTCATCCTCTATTCAGTGAGTAGCAATGTACCCTTATGTAGATATTTATTGTAAAATCTGGAAGATTTAAACAACAAAATGTGGAAGATTTAAAGTATGAGATCAGATTACGTGAAATAGATGCTTGAGGTAGTAAGTAATTGGAGACTGCAGTAAATGGTCTAAGCAGTAACCATGAATAAGAATTTCATGCTAATGATAAACTTCACCTCTTGATCATTATTTCTGTAATTTGTGTGACAATATTTACATTCACACTGAAATCAGCATAAAGGTAGAGAGTGTGCCATACTTTTTTATTCATGAAAACAGTTATAGGAACAAACTATCCTATATACCACCCTCATCACTGTAATTTCTCTTCTCCTATTCCTATGGTATTTTTGTGAAATGTGCAGTGCATAATTTTACATAAATGACTACTTCGCTGTAAATAATATTGTAGAAACTTATTTTACTAATATTTTAACAAGAACTGCTAATGAAGATTGATCCCAGGCTCATGTCTTGCATCTACACACTCATGCAACAATCTTAACCTTTATAGATACATATATTAAGCACAGCAATGTTCCTCAAATATATTATTTCGTGAAGTCTATACAAAAAGTGATCACCGTTTTCATGTACCTTGGAAAGCAGTGGGTGGGAATGGAACTGTCAGAACACTGACTCACACAGTAGGACAGTGAACTTAGAGCTGTGACAGTGAGAAAGACCCATTGCATGTCTTTTTGTCTACAACAGTAATTTCAAAATGAGCATTGCAACTGAAAGTCCTGCTGACTTTGAAATCCATTTGGTGGCAGTTTTTGATGGCAAATAATCTCAGAGTTGTTGATATTCGTTGTGAAATTTGTACTGTACATGAACCAACTGTGATTAGTCAAGTTTATGTTTCTTTGAGAGTATAAGAACAACAGAAAGTGCACTCCATCTGTATTTAGCTATAAATATAATAGAGGGAAACATTCCATGTGGGAAAAATATATCTAAAACAAAGATGATGTGACTTACCGAACGAAAGTGCTGGCAGGTCTCTTCTATTTGATGTGCTCAATTTGCACTTACAGATGACTTCAATGATTTCAGATACGGGAATCTGATATGCAAAGCCTTCTGTGGCCCTAGTCTATAATATATTTATTCATAGATATCGTTCATTACTATCATTCTATCGACCTGCCAGCACTTACATTTGGTAAGTCACATCATAGATGTATTTAGCTATATATTGATACAGAAAACTGATGAAAAAACTCATGAAAACTGGAATTTCTTATTATCTCAACTGTTGTACAATTTTTTTTTTTTTTGCAGTTTTCTCTGATAATTTTGCAAAATATTGTGGCTACCACAAATTCCGAAGGAGGATTTCCAGATGCTCTCATGCACATATTGCACACTCAGGCAGCATAATTTTATACAGAGTGAATTTCTCATCTCATTAACAGATATGACATAAGCTTAAAATCTGAATGGTAACTATGTAGAGAAGTAATACAAAGGTTTAGTCTTAAAACTTTTCCACAAAATTTTCTTGGACTGTTTCAATATTCCGTTTATAATCTGGTGGAGATTACTTTCTGATTAGCCTTCATACCTCGTAGATGCCTACAAATCAAAGGGTGGGCAATTATGTCATTACAATTGACACAGCTATCATGTCAACATCATCAAGTTGTCGTACTCATTGCTGAGCACTGTAACCACATGAACCAAGCATCACCAACTCGAATGGTTACTAGCTGTTTTCAGAGCCTGCTGATGAAGTAGACTGGAGGTGATATAGTTTTGATCTATTCACCTGCTCAGTGCACCCCTCCTCAGGCTCATGCCCTCAATCTTTCCTTAAATGGTTATTTAACAAAGACACATGGAGATATTAAGTTGTTTAATAATTGACACATTAGCTCTTCATTCAGTGCATTTTATGCGTAACGTCCCACACAAGCACCAAAGCTCAAATGCATCAATATAGTGCTTGTCTCTGGCCTTGATAGACCATTTTTCACAGCCATAGAAGAAAGTGAAAAACAAGAGTATTTCAACAAGCTGGATCTCTGTAGTGTTCATTGCCACTCTGTCTGCCAGATCTTAATGAGCTTTTCCAAAGTCACTTGTCCTTCTGTAATCTACCTTCTTATCTCATCTCCAAAACTTCCCATGTTGCAGATGGTTCACCCACAATAGATGAAAGAATGCACGACTCCCTGTTCTGTAATTGAGTTGTTAGGTGGACCTGCGGCCTTGATCATATATCACGAGTTTGGACTTTGAGATATCCATATGATAAACTAATACCCTTTATTTTTGTCAGCAGCTCGGCAAGTTGTTTTTCACTGCTTACTAAAAGTAAGATGTCGTCAGCGTATCAGACGTTGTTAATGGTTCTTCCACCAACTGCAATGCCTTTGGTTCAACCATCAAGAGCTTTCTTAATAACATATGTTTGGCACAGATGTTGTACTGTTGGGGAGATAGGACACAACCCTGTGTAACATCTTTAGACACAGTGAAGAAATCAGGCATGCCAGCACTTGTCTTCACAGCTATGTTGATATAATATATGTTGATATAATACACCTTTTCAGTGACAATAGCTACACAGTTTAAAAGCATGGAATATTAACAGGGTTTAAATCTGCTAATAAATGAAATAAATAACTTAAAAACATGACTCAGTTACTTTAATTTGATTACAAAAACTGCTCTAGGATAGTTAACCATTATTGTACACTTATTTATTGCTGCAAAATCACATTTCATTAACAAAACTCTAAATTTACTTCTAACATCAATTCTGAAGAACAAATATAATTTATTTATTTATTTGTTGGTTTAGGAAATCATAAAACATACATAAAAAAACAGAGTATTCTGACACATCGATTGAATACATTAACACAGCTACAAAATATTCTAGGTATCCAGTACTTTACAATTTGCTGTGCACTTTCACCGATATGTATAATAATTACATTAACTACTCAGTTGTCTTTTTTTCTGTATTCATATACAGTTGAGGATAAATGGAAATTAAGCAACAGACACAAATCATTCAGCTTTTAGTGAAACTGAGAGGAAGACTAGAGATATCACATTGTTCAATGAACATGTGGAGCAAAATAGCGTATCTCATTACACTATATGGAAACAATGGTGGATGTGTTGACAAATGATACCTGTATGTAAATAAGTAACTGAAAGTGAGCAAATCAGTTGTGTGTGGTGGTGATAAAAGGCAGCACAGAAAGCAACTGCATACAAGACACCCCAATGCCTGAAGTTTGGTTTCACAGACTCATACAAGAATGAAGTTCTCTCTGCCAGATTCCCAAGGAACCACTCCCCCTTCCCCCTTTCCACTCTCATCGTAATATCATTCACGTCACACTGTTCATCATCATTATGTTTAACTTATAAATAAAAAAGCATCAATGTTTAATGTCTCTTGTCTTTTCATTGCATTTTGTGAAGGCTTGTCTTTAATAATTAATTGTAGCATTTTGTATTTGTTGTCAAAGCTTACAGAAGCAAACAATACTCATATGGTTTGTTCCTGTAGCACTAATGTAGAGCACCTTCTTCTTATAAAGGAACAATGAAAGCTTTATTAATTGTGTCTCATGCAGTCATAAATATGATCTTGATATATTCAACAAAAAGTTTGGACTAACAGGTGTTGTAGCTGTGGTATACTTTAAGTATTGTCTGCTCTTTAGGTCTTGGAAGTTAATGTATCAGTATTCCTCACACAGTGCAGGAAATTCACACTGCATCAGCTACCAAATGCAAGAATTAAATGTAATTCAAATCAGGGAGACTATAGTGAGTATATACAGCATCTAATTCAAAATTAACAATGATTGAAGCACTGAAAGATGAACTAAAATCCAGTTTTTAATTTCTTACAAACAATGGCCACAATTTGGCATAATAGAGTAAATTACTCATAAATAGTGTGACAGTGGTGATGATAGAAGTGGCATGATTTAGCAAAGACAGGGTGGATGTCAGTAAAAACAACAAAAATTGTTAAACAATTTTAGATCACCTGATTTACAGATGTGCATAATGTACTGGGTGGTTAAGAAGCAATTTCTGCTTTATGTTGAATCAAACAGTACAAACAGTAAAATTACTGATGGAAAGGATGTTAAACTCTTGCTTGTTCACTCCTGAATTCTAAAATGTTTGCACTGGCTAGTAAAATGTGCATTTTCTCTCATTTTTCTTTTTCCTGCATACAAGTAAAAAATCCTCTTGTGATGGAAAGACTGGTATTATGTTCCTTCTTAATTTGATGCCTGTTGCTATTGTTCATGCCTATATTTACTGCTGTATTTCAGAACCTGGAGAGGTTTTGTGACCACATTCAGGAGAGTTATTCTTTATATGATATAGTTTCTGTCGCCATAATATCTTTAAAATATCATTTCAAACTATTGAAGAGTGTGGTTAGATTTTTCTGTGTTTAATTTGCCATTTGCCATATGGCCCAATAATGATTTCAACTATCAGCTGAATAGCAGATGTGAAGCAAACCAATTATTTTGGTTTTGCAGCAAATAAACTACTTGACCTAGAGTGTGGAACATGTGATATACTGTTTAGTGTTGAAGGAATGACAAAAGTATGACTGGAAAACACATAGGCATTCAATAACTGTTGCAATTTCTAAGGAAAGGGGCACTGTTGCAAAAGCAGATTGGAACCTTCACAGTGTGTTTTAAAAAATTTGCAGAAATCAAAACAATGATTCACTGTAGTTTTCTTACCAGTTACATTTATCTTTTCTTCCTACATATTGATACATTGTTTAGTTGTTATTTTTACACATTCTTAGAACCTTATCTACACAATATGTGAAACATACAAATATATATCAACCCCCCCCCCCCACACACACACACAAATCTCTCTCTCTCTCTCTCTCTCTCTCTCTCTCTCTCTCTCTCTACAATGTCAAACCTTAACGCATTAGCTCAGTCTTAAGTCAGTATTAAAATTACTTCACATTCCTAAGGTAAAACATAACAGCCCTCTGCCAATACTTTATGGTACCATTTCACAAGCCTCTCTTCTATTTGATGTGCTCAATTTGCACTTACAGATGACTTCAATGATTTCAGATACGGGAATCTGATATGCAAAGCCTTCTGTGGCCCTAGTCTATAATATATTTATTCCTAGATATCGTTCATTACTATCATCAAACTTTGTGCACTGAAAGCAGTCAGCTAAACATTTTGTGAGATTGTGGAGGTGCAATCATACTGACTGAAACACAATAAATAACACTTATACTTGGCAACCATCATGTTGTGTATATCAAATAAATGCAGATGAATTCAGAATGCCGTCATTAAATTACTGAAATGCTGGTTTCTTCCTTAAAACAAATCAGGCAGTTGTCTCTGTTCCTAAAATCAAACATCAAATGGAGAAGATCCTAAAATCCAATATCAATTGAAGAACCAGTAGCAAATCTAAGAAATGGTTTTCCCATCATACCTAGCATTATGGAACCAAAAGGAACCTGTCCACACAGCATGACATAGAAGACTATTAAAAAATTAATTTTCCATTCGGACAGTTGGAATTTGTTTAAGAGTTACACTCAAAGAAACTATCCTGAGAAGTAGAAGTCATATAATTACACAAACAAACATTCCCCTCCACCCACCCATTCACGTTTTTTTTTTTTTTTTTTTTTTTTTTTTTTCTTCTTCTTCTTCCCAAATTTCCCACTCTATCTCACGGCTCTTACAAAACGCACAACAGTTCATTTCTTTTGATACTATGAAGAAAAATTGCTGAAATCAGTTTTAAGTTTTATTGTTGGTGTCTGGGAAGGAAAGGTCTTCGCTGTGGCACTATCAGCTCTCAATTTCTGTTGATTTTTTTGGCTTGACCTTACAGCCGACTCCAGTTTTGAACGTAGTTCAGTTGACTGACTCATTAATGACTTAAACTCCTATTAAAAAAAGAAAGGAAACAAATATTAGAAAAGTTTAAACACAGTTAACTAACAATGACTATTACAAAATAAAATCCTGTACAATAAAATTAGCACACAAAAGTATTTCACACATTGTGAAACACTATAATAATCAGATCATGTTAAACAAATAAACAAACAAATATAAATAAATATTATACTAAGATAGCTAGCCTATAAAAAAACACAACAGGTCTGTTTGACTAGCACTTCTAACTGTTTGTATAATGGTTTCTGACTAATTGCATTTTCAATTGGGTTCATATCAGCAGATACCACAGGTATTCCATTTCACTGATTTCTGCCTCCTGTAGGAAGGTGTTAATATGGTACGTACAGTGTACTGGCATTTGATGTTCTTGAAAGACGAACTGTTTGCCAAAATGTTGACTGTAGGGTTGGACAATAGGGTGAAGGGTCCTGTTCCAAAAATGTACAACTCTCAAGTTACCATAACTATTGATGTATGTACAAAGACTTGCACATGATACCAGCCCAAAACACAACAGACCCAGCTTCCTGCAGATCACATCAGACTTCATCCTGTGGTGTGCACTCATTTATGATGATCATCAGTGTTAGACAGATCCTACACTTCTTTGTGAAAAGAATCCAATGCCACACACCCAGGTCCTACTGAGGTGTTCCATTGTCCATCTCCTTTGGACACCAAAGTGCTGGGCAGTTTCTACTACTGTTTGTAATGACTGCCTACAGGCCAAATGGATCATGTGGAGAAAGATGGGTACTGTACAGGTCATCACAGTCCTCCCAGCTGCCTCCACAAAGGCAATGTGCATTTATGTTACACTCTCCTCACGATAAATAGAAACCATAATTTGGAGGTAGCAGTAATTAGCTCCTGTTGTTAATAGCAGGCAACCACTATGAGGCAGATCTTCAATATTTTTAATTGACTACAGCAGTTGAATGTTCAGATGATGACTGTGGTGTGACCAATTCAGTGGGCAACTACCATTGTTGACAATCCTTGCCATAAACTAACAATGTGAGCGATGTCTAAGTATGGAATAACCCTTATAGGTGTGCTGTCAGACTTAACAGTGTCTGCACAACTGATTTTGTCCCTTTTCTTGTTCACAATTTGAACTTGTTTATTTGTACCTCCATAACAAAGGTGGTTATAGATAAAGATAAAAATCAAGATACAAAAGTCAAGTCGCATCTACAATATTTTGACCAGAATTTGTTGTTCAGCAAAGATTTAGAAAAGTACCATACTACGTTCCCTGAATTAAAGGATTCATCTCATTACTTGAAGTTTCCTAAATTCACTGAAATTATCCATGGTCTAATTTCATTTTTTAGCGAGAAATTTAATGGATTCAGTTACATAACTAGACAAAACACTTGACAATACCACCAGAACTGGTTTATCAGTCAATAAATACCTCATAAAAAAAACTGTTCAAATGGCTCTGAGCACTATGGGACTCAACTGCTGAGGTCATTAGTCCCCTAGAACTTAGAACTAGTTAAACCTAACTAACCTAAGGACATCACAAACATCCATGCCCGAGGCAGGATTCGAACCTGCGACCATAGCGGTCTTGCGGTTCCAGACTGCAGCGCCTTTAACCGCACGGCCACTTCGGCCGGCTAAATACCTCATAAGCACAATGCTATTTCCTCTAGTAGTACTGAAGCACTTTCTCAAAGTGACTATGACCAGTGACATGTCTGGAGATCCCTAAGCAGTGGTGGGATACCAACCTGACTGTCACCCACCTTACAGCCCGACAACCAGGAGTGATGGTGTGGGGTGCCATTTCACTTCATAGCAAGACCCCTTTGGTTGTCTCTGTGACACCCTAACAGTACAGCAGTACTTCAACAATATTCTATGACCCGCTTTGTTGCCCTTCATGGCAAGCCATTCTGGTCTTACATTTCAGCAAGATAATGCCTGCCACACATGCTGAGAGTTTCTACTGCCTATCTTCATGCTTGTCAATGCCTGCCTTGGCTATCAAGCTCACACTTGAAGCATTATGGACAGGATCCTCCAATCAGCTCAGGATTTTGACAATCCTTGCCATAAACTAACAATGTGAGTGATGTCTAAGTTTGAAATAACAGAATCTGGCACAATATCCCACAGGAGATCATCCAAAAACTCTATCAATCACTGCCAAGCCAAATAATTATTTTTATTTGTCTGTGTGTGTACATCACATCTATTGATTTCCACCTCATTTGGACAATTCCTTCGGAGTGCATAACATCTCCTCCCCCCCCCCCCCCCCCCATAGAGTGTAACTGTGACCCAGGTATGAATCTGTTCTTCTCTAAACTAACACATCAGGGAAAGGCTGTTGGCCCTCTTTTTTAAGCTCCATCATGGATTTTAAATTACTGTGGATACAGTTTAAATATTCTACAAACTCTTTAAGTTTTTCTGCTTTATGTACCCTTTCCACAAACGTGTTGACCATGTACCAATAAAAACACATTGGTTTCAACTTGGCAGTTTCTAGTGCTTTTGCTTCAAAGTATTCCATTTATAAGTTTGCCACAAAGGGAATAACGGACTAGGCATCACCACATCACTGGTATGTTCACAATATTTTCTCTTGAAAAAGAAATAAGTTAATGTCAGAAAACACCTAAAAAGTTCTGTGAAATAATCATCAACCTTTCCTGAAATTACTTCCAAGGAATCAGAAACTGGTACTCTCAAAAAGAGGGAGAGTACATCAAAACTGACCATAATATCCTTAACATGAAGTTGCAATGAACTGAGGTAATGTACAAAGTCAGCGGAGTTGTGAATGTGATGTTCACACTTCCTCATATATTTGCAGAGAAAGCATTTCAGGTATTTTGCCAGTGGGTAAATGAGCCAGTATAACTAACTATGGTTCTTGGAGGAATTCCTCCCATGCATACCCTATGAAGGCCATGTAGCCATGGTGACACTGCTGCTCATTTTCTAAGATCTTTAATGATGTTACATAGCAAGCCCAACTCACTGGGAAGAATCACCATCATTCTCTTGATTTGATTTGTAGGAGCGGCATCTATCTGTCTATAGGCAACATCATTTAAAAGATAGAAAATCATCTTACTGCAGTCCACATGTGACATTAGGACCATCACATTGCCCATGTCTGCTGTAAAAACACAGATTTCTCAATGTTACTCGTTCTTCTTTGGAGACATTGGATCTTAGCATTGACACCTTGGTAACTGATCAATCTAGTGGGAGAGAAGCTACAACATGCTCCATGGAGCTGGTGTAATATACTAAATGGGAATGAAGTTTAGCCCTTTACCAAGAATCTTCTTGTATCCTCATCCAGATGTTTGTCATGGAGATTAATTACAGTAGAGCTTCCTGCACCTTGTCTTGACTTTTTGTGCACGTGATCAAATTTTTCTCTCTGGCTTGCAGATATTTCCAAATGCATTGATTCTGCTTGTGATCATATTATATTGTCAACCCGTTCCCAAGAATCTGCAGAGAGTGTCGCTGACATGTAGGGGTGAATATGGAAAAGCTCTTTTGAAGTGACGTTCAGCATTCATTGGGTGTCACAAATTCTCTCTCATACCATAACCAGAGTGGCATGGCACATAATCTTATTTGCTGCTGATGTTTTAATATGATGTTTGACTTTGGCACATGCAGGTACATCTTGTTAGAACATCAGCGTACTGAGAAGGCAACCTTTCTTCTGGCGGAGCTTATCCAACTTGTGTATGTTACGGAACATTTCCTCCCAGCTGAGTGAAGAGATGGCATTAGGTTTCCACAGCGCAATTGATAAATATGGCACTTCTGGGTGTTCTGCCAAGTTTTTTCCATTTTATGCACAATTATTCCACAACTTACCCGTCTATCTTCTTCAGGTGCTGTGATGTATGCTGTTATGTGTACTCGCTGCCTGGGCTCCAAACAGTCTGTGAACCATTGTTGGTCTCGTGCCACTATTTATACCAGAGTTTAACTCCCAACACCCACTATGGCCTCTGATGCTCTTTTGTTTTTCAGAGCTCGCTCTGATAGTCCAAGAAATGCAAAATCCATCAGCACTTTCCAGCTCTGGCAGATGGCGAACAAGATCTTTTTGAACTGAGTGCTAGACGCCAGCCTTGTTTAAACTGAATCCTCCATTCCTGTTTATTAGGGTTTCCAACATCTTTATTTCAATAGACCCTGAATTATGCTGTCTTATAAACTTAGAATTTTGCGCAAAGATACTGGTCTCATTGTACTTCATTTTATGATTATATTCAAGGCAGTGATGGTGATACAGCTGATTTGCTTGGTTGTTGTAGTCGGGCGTGTCACTGATGTTCCTTGTATCTCTCCACAATTCTTATGATAGTCTGCTCCACATAAGACATGCAACGTTCACACTGCATGCAATGCACACCCAAATAGTCTTTAACATTACTAAGAATACTTTTTATCTTAGTTGAAGGTAGTGAAATACACTGGATACCACATTTCAGTAGAAATCTACTGATATTTTTGGTTATTGGATCAGTATAAGGTAACTGACTAATTTTGACTTCTCTTCGCCAGTCTGTCTTGATCTCTTTCTCAGGCATACTGGATTTTGGTGGCGCTGCCCATTTAATTTGATGATCTGAGAACCCATTCCTTTGTAACACTATTCGTAGGTGTTGTAATTCTTTGGAAAGGCTCTCCTTGTCTGAAAGTGTTTGAGCACTGAATTGCTTTGTAGTGGATGGTGATAGCTCAAAGCATGGAGATAAGAGGTCAGTGTGTGTAAGTTGGGGTCTACACAGTGAGTAAATATAACAACAAAACTTGCAGCACCTGAAAAAGGATGCTGGTTAGTCATCGAAAAACTTTGCAAAACATTCAGAAACACAGCATTAATCAATTGTCCTGAGAAAACCTGAGAGATCGTATCACTTCACTCTATGGAGGGATGATATTTGTTAACATACATAATTTGGATAAGCTCCACAAGAAGAAAGGTCAACTTCTAAATATGCAGAACTTTCTAAAAAGGTGTTGAGATGAACAAGCTGGACCTATGTAAGCTAAAATCAAACATCATTTTAGTAACACCACCACTGGACTTCAATGCGGACACAGATAATCCGATGTGGATCTCCCAGGAGAGCAGTAAAGCAAGCTACCACAGGCTGGACATGCAAAGCACTGTATATACAGAACCACTGAATGTGGTGTTTACCAAGGCTGGGCCTTTCAGTTCTTACACTAATTTCAACTACTGCCAACCTGGCTTCACTTCACACCATGCTCTGTCTCCACATGCTTAGCTGTTCACTACTTCAAGCTGGTCAGATTTGTGTATTTCTCCAAAGCTCACCTCTATGCAGTGTTCAGACACACTAATCGCCCATAGGTTGACTCGACATCAAGTTTCTTTCACTCTTCTGGGGTTCAGCTCAACATCTTTACAGTCGGGCTACCATCAGTTAGTATAGTTACTTTTAAGTCGAGACTGACGGTTTTCTGGTGTTGCCTTGCACTGTGCAGATACAAAAATGGTGGCATAGGATGTTCTTACAAATTTGATGGTCGTCCTTTTTTTCATGGCATTAGTTTGTGGCCACCATGCAACTGGCATTTTTGCAATGTTGGCAAGAGGTGAAATTCCTCTGCATCCATGCTGCAATAGTGGCAGGCCAGGTGGCTGCAGAGAAGCCACCCACACTGCCATCCCCAACTGCATACACTGGTTTTGAGGAGTCTGCTGAAAGGTGGGAGAATTATCTGTGCCAGTTCTTGCTGTACTGCCATGTAAAGTGTACTGTTGATCCACAACCTCGTTACTGTCCAGCAGTATGAAATTGTGCAAAATTTGATGTCCTCCAATGAGTCTGCAAAACTTAACTACAGGAACTCTGTCAGCTGCTCATGCAGTATTTCAAACATCAAACCTATATGGTGGTGGCACAGTTGCAGCTTAACTAGCACCCAAAGTGCTCTGGGCAGTCATATGTGTCCTGGATCCCCGACCTGCAAGGTCTTTCATGCAAGGGTCGGTTTAAATGTCCTTAATGTTCTACTTCATATGTGGACTCACTAATTAGGGACACAATTGTCTGGTTAGCACCTGACCCCAAGGTCCAAACTAAGGCACCAGTGTTGTTCGACCCCTTCTTAGCTGGAGCTGCCCAATTTGCTGAATCCCATCAACTTACGGCAATGGCAATTTTCTGACAATTGGCAAATGGTAAAATTAGATATGCATGGTAAGCAGCTCCCAGTGCCTCATGGGGTTGACCAGGCAACTACACTTCCCCCCCCCCCCCCCCCCCAATGTGATTATGTCTTCGCCAATTTTAGGGTGATGCTGTTGCAGCATTCCCTGCCTTCATCTGTAGCAAGCCCAGTATGCACAAGACAAAGAGTTGGGGATCCCGCTTGCAATCTTTTCATGCTTTTGGCATCGCTCTCCTTCTGCATTTGTTTCCACTCTATGCACAAGTTGACAGTCCTGTCCCAATTGTCATGTGGTACATGTTAGACAGGACTGCCCATATGTAGCTGCTATGTTCCTGGTATGCCAAAAAGTATGCCATTTGTGATCAGATTCTGGCAGTTGGTGAGCCGCAGGACGGTTGTTGGAAGGCCCCATTGTTTTCCCTGGACACAGGGGCTGCCTCTGATACCCCTGAAGCATTATCCCAGTGTATTCCACTAATGCTGCTCATGAATTGGTGACTGACTGAGTTTCAGGTACATACGGGAGCAACTGTCAGCCTAACTAACATAGAAACATATACACTCTTGGGTCACTCTGTGTTGCAACAGACATAGTGTTAAGTTATGTCTTATAGTAAAAACACTGTATTCTTTTCTTTTTTTGGAGTGTGTGTTTGTGTGTGTGTGTGGGGGGGGGGGGGGGCAATTCTTTGTTTCAGCATATCAAAAGAATGTGGACTGGAAACTTACATTAACTCACTGTTGGCACAAAATATTTTTCGGTTAAATGCCTTTTCTGCTTTTGGCTTTCAATACTGGACAAAGAACATTTAGTGTCTAAATCTGTCCCTTTACAACAAGGTACAAGCAGCTGTTTGAGAAAACCTTGGGTTGGGCAATAAATTTCGAGGCACACACCTTCCTTAAGCCAAGAGTAATACTTAAATTTTGTCACCATCATCCCATTCCCTTCGCCATGTGTGACGAGGTCAAGGCAGAGTAGCAGCATTGGCAGGACCTCGGCATCATTCCTCCTGTTTCATCATGTTTCATCAAGTCGGTGGGACACACTGGGGCCACACACATGGCACCTTGCTCCTTTGCAACAATTTTAAACAACAGGCAATGTGTCATGGACTCTTATCCAGCTCCACAGCTGGCCAAATTGTCAGTGGGCCAGTATTTTTCTGCATAGCATACCTGCACAGTAGCCATTGGATACCACATCTTGGAGTTTCTTGGTGCTGAAAACCCTCTTTGGGCTTTATCAATTTAATCATCTGCCCTTAGGAATTCCGTCTGCACCAGGAATTTATAGACGATAATTGGAGCAGTTGATTCAGGACATTTTCTGTGGCGAAATTGCCCTGGCGACTTCTCGTTCATGGGCTGTATGCAAGAAGGCATTTACGAAATCTGCAGGCTGTTTCCTAATGCCTTCTGGAGAATGGTCTTCACTGCAAATTGGAAAAGGCACTTTTTCCCCCAAAGGGGCATTTTTCAGGTCATGTGCTTAGCAAAGATGGCCTCTTTTCTACAGATGAGCACAACAAAGCCACTGACAACTTGCAGGTGCATAAGAACCTCAAGGAGCTCCAGTTCCTTTTGGACAAGATTTCTTGTTATGCTAAGTTCATTCCCCAGGTCATGCACACTTGCCATCCTCGTAACTGCCTTTGCCAGAAGAGCATCAAATTTGTATGGTTTGTGGATTGCCAATGGGCTATCCAGTCCTTTAAACACTGTTTGTGCTCTGCTCCCTGTTTGGCTTCTAGTACACCACTTAAATCACTAACCTTGGCAGCTACCAAGTCGCGTAGGTGTGGTTCTGTCACACTGAAACCTAGATAGCACTGAGCAGCCCATCACTTACGCATTGAAGACACTTTTTGTGGTGCAATCTAATCATTTACTTGTGGTAAAAGAATCACTCACTATCATTTTTGGCATAAAAAAGTTTAATGTTTTCTTGTATGGAGTGAAGTACCTACTCATCACCAACCACACGCCACTGGTTTCCTTATTTGGCCTTCATTCCAGGCTCCCAGATAGGACTGCCCACTGATTGCATCAGTGCTATGACATTCATTACCAGTCCACCACCCAGCAGGTGCACTATCATGGTTGCCAGTGGGACCAGATCCAGAGTTCAACTGACAAGAGGCTTTCATTTTGACATTGTATGATACCTTGTAGCAGACACTGCTCAATTTTTCTTTGTTGGTGCTGGAGGTTATGCCCACTATGGCTGCCGCCCTGTTTTATCGGAAAGTAGTTTCACCAGCCTGGACAAGATGGGCCGAGCGCGCTCCTTCTTTTCTCCTACATAATTGCCTCAATGTGATCCAGGGGATCTTCATGTCTGCGATGGATGATCAAAGCTGTTGAAAAGCTGTCCCTCCATTGCTACATCCTCACATACTCCAGCTGCTGCATGGATCAAACTGAGGCATGTCTCATATGTATGCTTTGGCACACACCTACTGGTTGGTGATCAATCATGATCTTGAATATCTTGTGCAGGCTTGCATGGATTGTGAACAGAACCAAGCTCCGCCAACAAGTCAGTTCCTCCCTTGGCTGGTCCCACAGTACCCTTGGGAGAACTTCCACAGCAACTTTGTGGGGCCCTTTTTGGGAAGCATGAGGTGGTTGGTAATGGATGCTCTGTCCTATTTCCTATATGTTGCCAAACTGTTTTCCATGACATCAAGAGCTACTATTCACGCATTGTGTCTCATTTGCTCTATTAAGGGCTCCCCCTCAGACCCTTGTATCTGATAATGGCTGGAAATTTGAGTCAGGGAGTTCGAACATTTTTGAATCCACAATGGTTTCCAGAATCTGACTATCAGCCCCTTTGATCTGGCTTCTAACTAAGAAGTGGAGTGCTTTTTGTGTGAACATTCAAGACACAAATGAAGAAGTCTGTGTCTGCATTGTCCCACGATGATGCACTTTCTAGTTTTCTCACCATGTACCAATCAATGCCCATTAACAGGTGCAGTCTGGTGGAACATTTGCATGTGCACAGGTCATGGGGTCATATGGATTTGTTGTACCCTGAATCGCACACCCTGAATCGCATGCCCTGGACCATCGCAGCTTACTGTGATTTCATCAGATGCTTTTGGGCCCAGTCTTTCAGCTGGTGGCAGGGATGGCTCCCAAGTCTAGTGGTGGGCCACAAAGGTTGGAAGTTGTTTGTGAAGGATGTCAATTGGGAACAGCTGACTGGTCATTCCAATCAGTTGCAAGCTTTTGGACTCATGACATAGCCATCTCTGAGCAAGCCGGGCAACGGGTTCGGTCATGACATATTCCTGGTAGGAGCTCCAAATTCCAGCAATGTGCACACCTGCTGCCATCCCCACTGTGCCGTCTGCCAGCCTACTTTTGCCCACAGAATTGAGTGCAAGAGGCAATCATTTCTGAGACTTCTGCTGCAGGGCCCATGGAGTTGGAACCATTGCCTTCCTTTATCTACTTGCCTGTGGATGTGTTCCCGTATGCTCAGTTGATCAGTCACTCACACTGGCTGTGTTTGTGTTTTTCTTTGTGCTCGCCTCTTTGCGGTGTTCAGACACTCTGCTTCCCTGTAGTTTGACTCACAGATCAAGTTTCTTTCCCTCTGCTGGGGTTCAGCTCTGGGCTTTGCAGTCAAGCCGGCACCAGCTAGTATACTTACTTTGTTCTGACAGTGGGAGTTTTGTGGCATTGTCATGCCCTGTGCAGATACAAAATTCTTACTAACACACAAGCAGCAAACAGGATTATGTGCTATGCAATCCTGGCTCTAGTACAAGAAAGAATTCGTGACATCCAATGAATACTCAATGTCACTTCAAAAGAACTTCTTGAGCTCCATCTTTACATGTTGGCCACACTCTATGCAGATTATTGGGAACACTACATGAGCACAGTTCAAATCAATGTAGTTGAAAATGTCTCCAAGCCACAAAGCAAAATTCAATCACACAAAAGTGAAGACAATATTCAGAGAGGCATACTATAATTAATATCACTGACAAACAACCGAATGAGGATAAAGTGAAGATTCTTGCTAAGGGGCTAAATTTCACATCTACTCCCGAAATGTTATGAACAGCAGATTATATCAGCTCCATAGAGCATACTGTAGCTTCTTTCCCACCAGAAGCAGCAGAAGAGGTTCCACTGTTGACCACTTACCAAGATGCAAATGCTAAGATCCAACATCTCTAAAGAAGAATGAGTAGCGCCGAGAAATATGTGGGAGGTGAAGGCAACTATAGTTGTGCCAGCTAACAAAAGCAATGCTACTGTGCTAATGTCACATGTGAACTACACTAAGAAGATTCTTGATCAAAAGATGTTGCTACCTACAGACAGATAGATGTCAATCCTACAAATAAAATTGAGAGGAAGATGAATCTTCTTAATGAGTCGGGCTTGACATGGTTTTCCACATCTCCCTAGGTGAATACCGGGCTGGTCCCCATGTCCTGCCTCAGTTGCACGGCTCGCAGACATCTGAACACTTTCACACCATTCCATGGATTACACCACCATTCCATGGATTACACTAGTCACAGACAGTTGGGGTACACCAATTCCTTCCTGGGGGGTACGGGGTGGCGGCAGGAAGGGCATCCGGCCACCCCTTCCACTAACAATGCCACATCTGATTAACCATGCCGACCCTGCGTCTCCATGGGAAAAACAGCACAAGCAAAAGAAAGAAAAGAAAAAAAAAGAGTCAGGCTCGATATGTAACATCATTAAGGGTTGTTACATTGGTGCCAGCTGGATGACATCCATTGTATGACGTTGTGTCACTGGTCGAATAATCAGCAGGTACGGCAGTTCGGCAAGGCTAATAGTGAAAACCGCCCCAACACAGCACTGCAGCTGACTGAACTACACTGCTGCACTTTCTGTAGATTCCAATCACTCTTCAGACGATATAACTTTACACTGAGTGCCAAAGAGCAAGCAGCTTGTCATCTCGACCAGCGGCAACCAACCACGCAAATTGAGCACACTCATCCACCTGACAGTATAACCTGTGCCACCAGGCCTCAACAGTGGGTCTACACACAGTCCACAGTGAGTTCACAGCAAGAGCATGGTCCAACCAGTCCATGGTTAGAGTTCACACTAAAAAGCCAGTAAGCTACCATCCACGGCAATCATCAGAGATTGGTACCACTGCCAGAGAAGTGAAGCTTCATGGTCTTTCTAAGATACACAAG
The DNA here is from genome assembly GCF_023898315.1 of Schistocerca nitens. Taxonomy (NCBI): domain Eukaryota; kingdom Metazoa; phylum Arthropoda; class Insecta; order Orthoptera; family Acrididae; genus Schistocerca; species Schistocerca nitens. The sequence continues at coordinate 257,187,971 of NC_064616.1, read as the reverse complement.
GAAGCATTCCTCTAAGATCCAAAGTCATATGGGCACACAGACATACCAGATGGCAAAATACCAGAGATGCATTCTTCACAAATATGCAGGGAAGCATGAACACCACATTCACAACTCGTTGACTCTGTATGCCACCTGAGTCAATTTCAGCTCAAGGATAGGGATATTATGTTCACTTTCGACGTAGTCTCCCTCTTTATGAGAGTTTCACTGTCTGATTCCTTGGAACTAGTCACTGAGCAGTTTGAAGATTATTTCACAGAACTTTTTGAGCATTTTTTGACAACTTATTTCCTTTTCCTGTTCATCAGGAAATATGAACAAACCAATGGTGTGGGAATGGGTAGTCCATTACTGTCTTTTGTCATTAATTTATTCATGGAACACTTTGAAGGAAAGGTACTAAAAACCGCCAAGTCAAAACTAATGCGGTTCTATTGGTACGTGGATGACACGTTAGTGGTGTGTGAGTACAGAAAGTGAAAAAACTTGAAGAGTTCCTAGAAAACTTAAACTCTATCCACAGTAATGTAAAATCCATGATGGAACTTGAAAATGAGGGCCAACAACCTTTCCTCAATGTGCTAGTTTAGAAAAGACTGGATGGATCTCTGGGTCACAGTGTATGTAAAAAGAACTGTGCACACTGACCTCTATCTCCAAGCCTCAAGCCATCACCATTTGTCACAAAGAAATTTGGTGCTTGATCCATAGAGCTCAAACACTTCCAGATAAGGAGTACCTTGTCAGAGAATTACAACACCTACGAATAGTGTTCTGAAGGAACAGGTACTCATACCATCTAACTGAATGGGCAGTACAATCAAAATCAGATACACCTGAGGAAGGGGATGAGACTGAGGAAGAGAAGTCAAAAATCAATAAGCTGCCTTATGTTGACCGATCATTCCAGATATTGGGCCTACTCCAATGGAATCATGGTATCAGAAATATTTTGCTCCCTTAACTAACAAGGTGAGGTTGTAGGATGGGACTCACCAATTTGGCTCAAACAGTGCGAGTAGAAGCAGGTACATGCACCTTTCAAGTTCTTACAATATCCCCCCTGAGTGGGCCATAGTAAATAGTAAGACCCACTGTGAAGATTTTGAGCAGAGTGTGAGGGATACCCCCCACCCTCTCACATCATCAATGACGTGGCCCAGTGGTCAAGGGCACTGTCTGGCAACTCACCGGCTTGGATTCTATTCTCACTGCTACAGTTTCTTTTTCTTTTTTTCCCCTTTTTATTTCATTCCTCGCACTGTTTAACTATGAATTACGAAATTTAAATACATTCAAACAGTTAAATTTATATATGCAAAAGTATATATTCAATTTAATTTGATTAATTAATAAATTTAAACAGGAATTATTGTAAATGATAAATTTCTGAACTGTATTTACTGTACAATGTGCTTTGTGATTTCAACTGGTCTTCAGTAGCAACATTCTCTTTTTCTTTGTTCTCTTTCATGCACTCAGAGCACATGCCTCCGGCAACAGGTCCGTATCCCCTATAGTTGGCCCTTACTATACCTTTTTTCCGACTGTTTGTAACACTCTCTACAGTTGTTAACAGTATTTCATCACACCTTTGTAGCATTTTTTTAATGAAAACTTATTATATTGTTGGAAAATGGAAATTCAACAAGAAATTTTCTACCAGTGAAGTGATTGGAGAAAAAATCTAAACTACAACTTTTGATGAAGGTCTTTCAAAAAATTTCACCAGTGATTTTCACTTGCACTTTTTCATTTTATAATGAAGCATCTGTGGTCTACGGGTAGTGTCTTTGATTCGTAATCAAAACGTCTATGGTCCCGGGTTCAAATCCCACTGCTGCTTCAATTTTGATTAATAATTAGCATTGGTGGCCGAAGACTTCCGACACAAGAAGTCACCCTCACTCTGCCAATGGCCTTGCCAAGAAGGGTGGAAGAGTGGACAGAGGTTCAGGGCACTCTCTTGTCCTAGGGGTGGGAAACTGTCCCTAACGGCGGAAGAATCAGCAATGATCTATGGCATGAGGATGCAGAAGGCAATGGAAACCACTGCATTAAAGACACGTAACATGTGTCCATAGGACATGTGGCCTGTAATTGAAGAAGTGTCATGATATCACATTCAATAAGACACTGAAAACTCACCACATTCATCAACAAAAATGATGTTGCAATTTTGGAAGAAACGGTCGAAGCAGCGGAGAAGTTTTGTACACAGGCGAGACATACAATGTCAAACTTCAGCCTTCATTATATATGAGACCTTAACTTTTCCCGGCGAATTGTGCCTTGAGAATGGCAGGGTGTGCTCCTGTCGAAATATCGGCGGTGGTCAACGACGTCACCCGGCAGCAAACCCGTAAATTATTTGAACATTCAACCCTCATTATATAATTAACACGGGCAAGTGTTGGTGCCAGTATGAACCACTGTATAACAGGTCACTGGATTACAATGGTGAAAAGACAATTTTGGTGAAAAAAATCAACCTTCCCCACCCTTATACAGTGTAGTATAGTTGAACTGCTGCAAGGAAAGTGTCACCCCTTCTATTTTTGTGTAAGCAAGACCCTGCCAATAAACTTACTCCTTGAGTTGCTGCTACTGTCAAGAAATTAGGAGAAGAATATCAGAATATTGTTACTTGCTCCATGCCAGGAAAACTAATAGAAGATATTTATGGAAAATTCTTGGAAACAACATAAAAGCCATATGTGCTAACAATAATTCATGGGGTAACTTGTCTGATGAGACATTCATCAATGAGGAAGGTGAAGTAACATGTTTTATGCAGATCATTCCACCAAAATGTACTCTTCTTGTTCAATCCTGTGATGTATATTTCTATTACCCAGTCAAAAATCTCTAAGAATTGCCGTGAACTGCTACAACAATGAGAATTACTGTAAAGAGAAGATGAAATTAAAATAAATTTGATTTTGAAGCATCACTTCAATGCTCCTGTTTTGACCCCAATGATTTAGTATCAGAGGCTGAGATGGTTCTGCGACCATGTGGGCTGCAGATTCCTCGACTTGCGCCATAGGGTGGTGGGGTTTCAGGTTCCGCTGGATAGGTCAGGAGTCCACTACACGCAACAAGTGGCTACACGGGTAGCAGGGGTTGTGTGGCGTGCGCTGGGCGGTTTTTTAGGTTAGATGGCCTTGGGCAAATACAGAAAGGGCAACAGCCTCAACGGGTGCGGGGCAAAGTCAGGACATGCGGGGACCAAGCAGCAATCGGTATTGTAATTGTCAACTGTCGAAGCTGCGTTGGTAAAGTACCGGAACTTCAAGTGCTGATAGAAAGCACCGAAGCTGAAATCGTTATAGGTACAGAAAGCTGGCTGAATCCAGAGATAAATTCTGCCGAAATTTTTACAAAGGTACAGACTGTGTTTAGAAAGGATAGATTGCATGCAACCGGTGGTGGAGTGTTCATCGCTGTTAGTAGTAGTTTATCCTGTAGTGAAGTAGAAGTGGATAGTTCCAGTGAATTATTATGGGTGGAGGTTACACTCAACAACGGAGCTAAGTTAATAATTGGCTCCTTTTACCGAACTCCCGACTCGGCAGCATTAGTGGCAGAACAACTGAGAGAAAATTTGGAATACATTTCACATAAATTTTCTCAGCATGTTATAGTCTTAGGTGGAGATTTCAATTTACCAGATATAGACTGGGACACTCAGATGATTAGGACGGGTGGTAGGGACAGAGCATCAAGTGACATTATACTGAGTGCACTATCCGAAAATTACCTCGAGCAATTAAACAGAGAACCGACTTGTGGAGATAACATCTTGGACCTACTGATAACAAACAGACCCGAACTTTTCGACTCTGTATGTGCAGAACAGGGAATCAGTGATCATAACGCCGTTGCAGCATCCCTGAATATGGAAGTTAATAGGAATATAAAAAAAGGGAGGAAGGTTTATCTGTTTAGCAAGAGTAATAGAAGGCAGATTTCAGACTACCTAACAGATCAAAACAAAAATTTCTGTTCCGACACTGACAATGTTGAGTGTTTATGGAAAAAGTTCAAGGCAATCATAAAATGCGTTTTAGACAGGTATGTGCCGAGTAAAACTGTGAGGGTCGGGAAAAACCCACCGTGGTGCAACAACAAAGTTAGGTAACTACTGCGAAAGCAAAGAGAGCTTCACTCAAAGTTTAAACGCAGCCAAACCCTCTCAGACAAACAGAAGCTAAACGATGTCAAAGTTAGCATAAGGAGGGCTATGCGTGAAGCGTTCAGTGAATTCGAAAGTAAAATTCTATGTACCGACTCGACAGAAAATCCTAGGAAGTTCTGGTCTTACGCTAAATCAGTAAGTGGCTCGAAACAGCATATCCAGACACTCCGGGATGATGATGGCATTGAAACAGAGGATGACACGCGTAAAGCTGAAATACTAAACACCTTTTTCCAAAGTTGTTTCACAGAGGAAGACCGCACTGCAGTTCCTTCTCTAAATCCTCGCACAAACGAAAAAATGGCTGACATCGAAATAAGTGTCCAAGGAATAGAAAAGCAACTGGAATCACTCAACAGAGGAAAGTCCACTGGACCTGACTGGATACCAATTCGATTCTACACAGAGTACGCGAAAGAACTTGCCCCCCTTCTAACAGCCGTGTACCGCAAGTCTCTAGAGGAACGGAAGGTTCCAAATGATTGGAAAAGAGCACAGGTAGTCCCAGTCTTCAAGAAGGGTCATCGAGTAGATGCGCAAAACTATAGACCTATATCTCTGACGTCGATCTGTTGTAGAATTTTAGAACATGTTTTTTGCTCGATTATCATGTCGTTTTTGGAAACCCAGAATCTACTATGTAGGAATCAACATGGATTCCGGAAACAGCGATCGTGTGAGACCCAACTCGCTTTATTTGTTCATGAGACCCAGAAAATATTAGATACAGGCTCCCAGGTAGATGCTATTTTTCTTGACTTCCGGAAGGCGTTCGATACAGTTCCGCACTGTCGCCTGATAAACAAAGTAAGAGCCTACGGAATATCAGACCAGCTGTGCGGCTGGATTGAAGAGTTTTTAGCAAACAGAACACAGCATGTTGTTCTCAATGGAGAGACGTCTACAGACGTTAAAGTAACCTCTGGCGTGCCACAGGGGAGTGTTATGGGACCATTGCTTTTCACAATATATATAAATGACCTAGTAGATAGTGTCGGAAGTTCCATGCGGCTTTTCGCGGATGATGCTGTAGTATACAGAGAAGTTGCAGCATTAGAAAATTGTAGCGAAATGCAGGAAGATCTGCAGCGGATAGGCACTTGGTGCAGGGAGTGGCAACTGTCCCTTAACATAGACAAATGTAATGTATTGTGAATACACAGAAAGAAGGATCCTTTATTGTATGATTATATGATAACGGAACAAACACTGGTAGCAGTTACTTCTGTAAAATATCTGGGAGTATGCGTGCGGAACGATTTGAAGTGGAATCATCATATAAAATTAATTGTTGGTAAGGCGGGTACCAGGTTGAGATTCATTGGGAGAGTGCTTAGAAAATGTAGTCCATCAACAAAGGAGGTGGCTTACAAAACACTCGTTCGACCTATACTTGAGTATTGCTCATCAGTGTGGGATCCGTACCAGATCAGGTTGACGGAGGAGATAGAAAAGATCCAAAGAAGAGCGGCGCGTTTCGTCACAGGGTTATTTGGTAACCGTGATAGCGTTACGGAGATGTTTAATAAACTCAAGTGGCCGACTCTGTAAGAGAGGCGCTCTGCATCGCGGTGTAACTTGCTCGCCAGGTTTCGAGAGGGTGCGTTTCTGGATGAGGTATCGAATATATTGCTTCCCCCTACTTATACCTCCCGAGGAGATCACAAATGTAAAATTAGAGAGATTAGAGCGCGCACGAAGGCTTTCAGACAGTTGTTCTTCCCGCGAACCATACGCGACTGGAACAGGAAAGGGAGGTAATGACAGTGGCACGTAAAGTGCCCTCCGCCACACACCGTTGGGTGGCTTGCGGAGTATAAATGTAGATGTAGATGTAGTATGTCTGGAACACATCAAAATCATCAGAGGAAGACCTGGATTTAAAAACTTGCATGACTATGCTTTCCACTGAAGCTTATTTTGGCAAAATGTTCTTGCTCAAAAAATGCTTTCATAAAATGTGCATGGTGTGAACAATATTTATGTTTTAAATGTTTCTTTGATAATTATCACTCTAAATAATGAAGTTCCCTTAATAATACATAAAAAACAGATACTTAATTGTTAGAAACTTTGGAAAATTTTCCTTCATTCAAAATTTCTTTCAATTATGAAATTAACTGTTTAAATATATTAATTAATTAAATTAAAGTAATATCAACTGAATTAAAAAGACTCTTTTACGTAAATAAACTGAACTGTTTAAATATATTTAAAATTTACAATTAATAATTTAACACTGCTAGGCAGAAAATAAAATGGGAGGGAAAAAAGGGGGAAAAAGTGGTTTCAGTGAGAATCGAACACAAGCCAGTGATACGCCAGATGACTGCGCCATGCCTCTGAGTTCAAAATTACTTTGAAAAAATCTCACACTCTATCCAAAAATCTTTAAGAGTGTTTTACCTTTTCCTATGGCCCATTCAAGTGAGATATTCTACACATTCTACACTGTCGAAGCCACATTAATATGACCACCTGACAAAAGCCTGAATAATAACTTTTCACGGAGTGGACCACTGCAAGACATGCAGGAAGAGTGTCAGTGTGGTTCTGGAAGGTACTAACAGGGATAAGGAGCCATGTTGACACCAGTGCCATGGCAAAAGGCAAGGGGAGTATGGTAAACTCATCCTGGTGCTCTTTGAACCATGCATGCATGCATGCATGTACACTGTGATCTGTGTGACATTCTTTTTTTTCTTGCTGGTAGATACCATTGTGCAGTGGAAAAACAAACTGCATGTAGGGGTGGATATGGTCCCCAAGGACAGATGCATACTTCTGTTGATCCATTGTGCCCTCCAGTATGATGAGATCACCCAGTGAATGCCACAAAAACATTCCCCAGACTATAACACTCCCTCCATGTCTGCTTTCAGATGTTTCACATCATGCACACCTGTGGTCATCTGTCTGATGGAGCACAAAATGTGATTCATCTGAAAAGGCCACCTGTCGCCACTCTCTGGATGTCCAACTGCAGTACTGGCATGCAAATTCCAGTCTTCACCACCAATGGACAGCAGTCAGCATGGGTGCATGAACCAGGCTCCTGAGGAGGAGGCCAATACACAGCAACATTCGCTGAACTGTCATTGAAGAAACACTGTTGGTGGTCTCTCGGTTCATATGGGTGTCTAGTTGCTCAACAGCTGCATGTCTATTCACCCATACATATTTCTGCAGCCATCGTTACCCACTGTCACCTATGGTCCATGGTGTACCACAGTTGCCTCAGTGCCAGTTTTGGATAGCGTGATTTTCCCATTAAGAAAGCCCATGATCATGCAATTTTAGACGTCAGGTAATTCACTCTATTTCCATACAACAATGACTACACTGTTTTCCGCATCCATCCCCTCCCCCACCAGCACCTGACACGTTTTATATACCCTCCACTGCTAGTGCTGCCACCTGCCATCTGTGAGGGGTTATTGCACGCTGACATCAAACATGGCCTGGGGTTACGTTAATGTGACAAGCTATGTAGGAACTCAAAAGGGGCATTTGTCTGGTTCTACTCACACAGTCTGAGCTAAATTGGTGAGCTCCACACCATGTCCTACCCTCGTAAGGTAAAAAGTATTCTTAGTAATGTTAAACAATATCTAGGTCTCGGAAATCTGGGTGTGCATCACATTCCAGGCGAATGTGGTATGTCTTACATAGAGCAGACTATCAGAATTGTTGAGGAGAGATGCAAGGAACATCAGCAACACATCTGACTGAAACAACCAAGCGCTACCATGGTTATAATCATGCCATAAATATAATCATGGAATCACACAATGGAAACTCCATGTAGGACTATCAATGTAGGAAAAGACAGACTGTTACTTACCATAAAGAAGACACAATAAGTTTCAGACAGGCACAATTAAAAGTCATTTACACAAAGCTTTCAGCCACAGCCTTCATCATCAAAAGAGAAATACACACCATTCATACCCAAAAGCAAGCACACCTCATGCATATGACTGCCAACTCCAGCAGCATGGGCCACAAGGGCGAGAAATATGACAAGACCAGTATTGTGGTGCAAATTCCAAGTTTCTGGGACAGCACAATTAAGGAGTCTATTGAAATAAAGATGTCAGAAAATCTAATAAACAGGGATGGAGGTTTCAATTTAAAAAAGGCTTTGAGTATAGCACTCAGCTGATAAAGATCTCGTTGACCATTAGATCTATGCATATATCAGAGCTCGAAAATGCTGAGAGAATTTGCATTTCTCTGAATACCAGGGCAAGCTCTGGAAAACAAAAGATCATCAAAGGTCATACTGGGTGTTGTGGGCTAACTCGGTTGTAAATAGTGGTATAAGACCAACAGCAGTTCACATTCTGTTCGGAGTCAGAAACCGAGTACATATAACAGCACCTGAAGAAGATGGCAGAGTCAGTCTTCAAAATATTGCACATAAAATAGAAGCAACAACTCAGCAGAACACCCAGAAGCACATCATTAATGAAACATGGTGAAAAAATATGAGAGCTCATACAAGATATTTATTGTGAATGATACTACTATATACAGAGGGTTGGCATCAATAGATAATGTCATCAGAACTGTACTGAACAAAAGGGCTATAAATGATAAGTCACAGCTAGCAAATGTATTTAATAATCATTTCTTAAATATCGTGGAAAGCAAAGGGAGAAACAGTTCAAGAGAAAATGCACAGCAGTGTGTTGAAAAAGTAACTCTCATAAAATTCAATCATATATCATCAACTTCTCCTCCTGAAATTAAGGAAATTAGACATTCTCTTGAAAATACAAGCTTATCTGGTTTTGATGGTGTTTCCAATACAGTACTAAAGATTTGTTCCCATTTAATAAGACCAGTCTTATCTAATATATGTAATGCATCACTAACTCAAGACATCTTTCCAGAGAGGCTGAAATATGCTATTGTTAAACCTCTCTTTAAGAGAGGTGATAAGAAAAATGTCAACTACTATCAATGTGTTTCGCTGCTGACATCATTTCCCAAAATTTTTGAGAAGATGACATATTCTAGAGTAGTATCTTATTTTAGCAACAATAATATCTTCAGCAAATCACAGTTTGGGTTTCAGAATGGTTCTTCTACAGGGAATGCCATTTACTGATTGGTGTTTTTTGCAACCTATCTAAGGCATTTGACTGTGTGAATTGCAATATTCTCCTAAATAAACTGAAGTTTAAGGAATGATGGTATAGTCAATCAATGTATAATGTCATATTTAACCAAAAGAATGCAGAAAATTGTACTTAGTAATTCAACCATTGTAGTCTGGGGGACTAGTCCGACTATGGATAAATCATGTATGGGTTACCCAATGCTCATCCTTAGGTCCACTATTGTTCCTCAAACTTGTAAATGATTTCCCAGCTAATATACAACAAGAAAAATTAGTTCTTTTTGCAGATGACACTAGTATTGCAATCAGTCCAAGTAAACATACAGAAGCGAAGAAATAAGAAACAAAGTTCTTAAAAGTATCACTGACTGGTTTTCTGCAAATAATCTCACTCTCAGTTTTAAAAAGACACAGCATATTCATTTCTGCACATCTAGGTTTACTACACCAATAAAAAGTGTAACACATGGAGAGGAAATAATAAATAATGTGGAAACTTCCAAATTATTAGGTGTCCATATTGATTAGAATTTAAATTGGAAAAAGCACATTTTGGAGCTCCTAAAACAACTTGGTTCAGCCACATTTGCACTTAGAATCACAGCAAAGCTTGGGGAGAGGCAAATCAGTAAGTTGACATATTTTGCATGTTTTGATTCAATAATGTCATATGGAATAATGTTCTGGGGTAACTCATCTTTAAGAAACAAAGTCTTCATTGTGCAAAAATATGCTGAAAGAATAATACATGGTGCTCACCCATGATCATCTTGTGTACATCTGCTTAAGGAGTTTGGCACTCTGACTACTGCTTCACACTATATTGCCTAATGAAGTTTGTTGTAAATAATCCACTACAGTTCAAAAGGAATGATGTAATTACAATACCAGAAGGAAAAATGACATTCATTACTCCACATTAAGGTGGTCTTTGCACAAAATGGGATGCACAATGCTGCAATAAAACTTTTTGATCACTTACACAATGACATAAAATGACTGACAGACAGCAAAGTAAAACTTGAAAACAAACAGAGAAAGTTTCTCCTTGACAACTCCTCCTATTCCATACAATTATTTCTATTATTATAATGTGTAAAAGGTGGTGCGTAGGAACTACTAACACCCATCTGCACATCTTTCTCTCTGTAAAAACTGAAATAAAATGCAAAATAAACAAATAAAAGTACTTACAAATGTTCAGAGTGCAAACCATATGTACAAATTCATGTTCGATGTGAATGTAAAATGACTTGTTCCACAATGTTACGATCTACCATGCAAAATGATCAATGGAACATGTAATTAACTAAATAATTAACTATCTAACGAAATATGCCAAAATTCAAGATAATTTTCAGACGTAAAAGATATTCTCAGATCTCTTTCTATATCACTGCTGGGTAAAACCTCAAGCGTAAATTTCGCTTCATTTTAGTGTTATGTTGACAACATGTTTATAGTCTGGCCACATTGCATGAAAGCACTTCAGATGTTATAGTACAATGAAAGTTGGATGGGCATGCTGGCCACTCTGTGTACCATAAGCTGACCCACACTGATTTACATCTCACAGCATAGAGTTTCCACTGTTCAGTCCAGGAGAGAGCCATATCAAATACACTGATATAAAGTGCTGAAATAGTTTATGACAAGGACTACTTGAATTCCAAAATTAATCATCTGAAGTATGGGTTCCATAACAATAGCTACGGTTCACACGATACAAAATCAGCACTCTCCAAGAAACAGAAACATGAAAATATTGAACAATTATGTGATGAGCCACTGACTGTGCTCCTTCATTTCTGCAGTGGTACGTCCAGCAAAATAGGCAAAGTCCTGGGAAAATGAGGAATAAGGCCTACTTTCTGACCACATAAGTAGATAATGGAGATGTTGTGCCTGGTTAAGGACAGTCTCAGCCTCCAGGTCCCTGAAATTTACAATATCCCCTGTGAGTGCACAAGCAACTACATCAGTCAGTCCATATGTATTTTTTTCAGATTGTTGTACAGGACATCAACAGAACATTAAAAAATGGGTACTTGAGATACCAGCCTCATAAACAAACACAAAATACTGTTTGATGAAACAACAGTTCTGTCCCACACTTTCATATACTGGGATTTTGTTGTTAAACTGGCAGTAGTAATAAGAATGTGCAAGAACAACTTCAACCAGGACACCAGATATAATCTTACTGGTGCATGGAAGTGACACTGAGAAGAAAGAGAAAAATTTGTCACATTATTTATGCTTCTATGGAAGTGGTGGCACCAACAGCGAAGACATTAACACCATTTGTGGCAGCATCTGCTCTTAAGATTCCACAATATCACCTATCAGGAATTCAACAAACATATAATTACTTCCCACACAAAACATAAGCTCATTAAGTTGAAGGAAGGAGAGCTCACACACAAGTACGCAAGTATAAGGGGCGTTCAAAAAGAAACGAACTGGAGGAATAATTACAGAAACCAGTACCTGTATGTTAGAAGTACTGACCCTGGCTGTTGAGACACTTGTCCCACTGTGACACAAGGCAGTGAATGGCTGTCTCATAAAATTCCTGGGGCTGCGATGTTAGCCAGTTCTGCACATACAGCTGGACATTGCCATATGGGTGAAACGTTTGCCCCTCAGAGCCTTCTTAAGGGTTCCAAAAACAGCGTAATCACAGGGAGAGAGGTCTAGACTGTATGGAGGTTGGCCTACAACCTCCATTTGAATTTCTGCAGGAGTGCCGTGACTGAGTTGGCCATATGAGGCTTTGCATTGTCATGGAGTAGAATGATCCCACGGGTGAAATTGCCTGGTCATTTTGATTTGATCGCTTGGCGAAGGGTGGTCAAGGTTTGCGAGTAAAGCTGGGGATTCACTGTTGTCTCGTGCTGCAGCAAGTGAATCAGAAGGGGGGGCCCATCTTGGTCAAAAAAGAACGTCAGCATAACCTTCCCTGCACTTGTGTGGACAGCGACGTCCAGGTGTAAATGCAGAACTGGTTAACATCGCAGCCCCGGGAATTTTATGAGACAGCTATGCAATGCCTTGTGTCACAGTGGGACAAGTGTCTGAACAGCCACGGTCAATACTTTTAACATACAGGTACTGGTTTCTGTAATTATGCCTCCAGCTCATTTCTTTCTGAACGCCCCTTATAATCAGCATTCACTTCATACATTCTCTCTCAATGGAGTGGGAATTGAGACTACTAATGCTAGTATACTACATGCCCTTGTACATACAATAGTTTGCCGAGTACAAACTCATAAACAAAATTATAGTAAAAAAAGTCACTCTGATATATGGCATCTTCATTGTGTATACTATCTGGATTTTTACCTGTGGATACTGAGGACCAATCTTCATTAATTTCTGAAGGCACTGTTCATGCAGCATCTGGCGGAATTTGTTAGCTTCTTTGAAAGCAGGACCCTCCAATAAGCAACTGATCAAGATGGGAACCAACAGTGACAGCATCTCCACCCCTAGAACAATTGTAATTATCTGTGGGTTACAACAGTCAGTTATCTTTGTTAAAATAACTTACTTAAACAAAACATAAGTGAAGTTCATACATACACTCATTTTCCGTGCAGGTGTATTGAAGTCAACTGACTACATAACACCTTGAAACCAATAAAAATCTCAATGCACATAGTGCTTTTACGAGTAGTGCAGTTTAGATCCTTGTAAAGCCATTCACATTTAGGTTTCCTGTGATTTGTCTAAATCAGTATTTTGAAACAATTTAGCCATTTTCCTTCCCGGTGAGAGATTGTGCTCAATTGAGACTGATGATCAACATTGTCAGTACACGATCCACATGTCCACTGCAGTGGACAGCTGTTAATGATTGCTTCTTTGGTATTTTCCGTCAGTCCTGAAGTTAAAGATGCAAGTGAGCTGTGTGCACTTGCAGCCTCAGAACTAAATGAAAATGTCAAAGAAGTGCCATTCACAGCAGTCCACTGCAGTGGAGAAATGCACCACAGGGTTAAAGACACTTAAGAATCTAACCTTCCTTCCTTCAATGAGCCTAAGGTTAACATTTTACAAGGTGATCTTCACTGATGAAATTAAACTGCATGGAAGGGTGACTGGAGCCAGGTCTTTGCCATTTGAGGCAATATGTTTACAAGGTTAGAGGCATCATTTTGTGGATGCTGTTCAGGTAGTAAGGAGTTCTCTTCTACAGAGAAAGACCTAGATAACCTTACTGTTGAGCAGCCGAGTTTAACAATAATAGCGAAAAGATCCATGTTTTAGTCCTAGTCCAATGCACAGTTTTATTTTGTCATACACATTGATTTCAAAGTTCAATTCTGGAGTAAGAATAAAGTTCCATTTTCCATTTTGGAATACTTTTTGAGTGTTACCATGATGCACATAGGTTTGGTCAACAATTATTGTTTCATATACATACCACACCACTTAAGAAGGAATCAAATGCAAGAGTATGCCAAGTCATTAAGAGTTTTAGGAATTTCAATCACTGTATAAAATCCTGCCAACAGTGAGCCAAAGTAGAGATCAAAGTTTTTTCCAGTTTACTAAGATTTGGCTACTGACTGGACTGAGGTCTCTGGTGAAGTGCTAACATTGTTTTTGTATGATGATATTTGCAAAATCACTAAATAATAATAACTAAACTGGGATTTCAACTATTATTTTGAAGTTCTACAGGTTGCAATGTAGCTTATATAGGAGAAAATCTATCTGTTTGGAAGTTTGCTTGTTTTGATTTATAAGACTCATCATGTCATCAAAACACACACTGTCAACATAATGCTATGTTAGCTCATGCACTCCAACTTCAATGAAATGTCACCTGTTCAACTGTGACAACAGTGACAGACCAAGTTCCCCCCCCCACCCCCCCACCCCTACCTCCCATTGTGCTGTACTCTGGTAGACATCATGAGTCTATGGCTTCTATATGGGTATTAAAAATAACTCTTCTTATATCTATGTATGTACACGAAGCTTTATAACTTAACTACAATACATTTCATTAATTACAACACACTAGCCAAGAATCTTGAAAGTTCATATAAAAACATTGAAAGTAAGAGTATACACTCTCATTACTGATTTTAAAAAATGTGTGACATCCATGAGGCCAACCTAGAAGAATGAAAGTGGACAGGAGTGGGATGACAGAAATTTTTCATTACACAGAAAATTATTTTTAACTGAGGATTTTGAGTATTATTAACAAGATGTTCCAATAAATGTCTAAAGCAGGTGTAGTTTGGCTCTGGATGGACAAATACTTGTTCACGAGCCGATTATAATTTTGAGTATGTAAAGTCATGAACACAGAAAACAAATAAATTTCAATCAATTGGAAAACTGTTTACAAATATTGCCATGGAATAGTAGTTCTGCATCATGCACACCAGCACGAAATGAAAATACACACAAAATTGCAATAAATAAGAAATTATTATTTAAAATACATTAACCAACAGAGAAATTGATGCCAAGGGGATTATAAAACACTTATCTACATAAACATGTAAAAAAGCTATGAGAAACAAACCAAAAGATCACATGATTCTTAAGAATTGTAAAGCAACATGCAACTTTTCTGGATGTATATGCAAAAAGAAAACAACTGTGCATAAAAAATAATTCTAAGTTGCATGCACATAAAAGAGACTTTCTACATTTACAACATCATAATTTAATGCAGAATAAAGCCATTATACAAAGTGGAACTTGTAGCTTGTAGCAGCATCCTGATACAACACATCATCAGAGGAAAAAAAAAAACAATCTTACTAACAGCAGGATCTGCAATAGAATTACCAAGTATAATGTTAATTGCAAATACAGTTTCTTAGAAAAATCTATGCCACAGAAAAAAACTTGTGTACAATGCAGCACATTCAAAAGTTGAGAGAGAAAATAAAAAGACAATTGTGAAATAATATTACTGGAGTGCTGAAAGTTCAGCAGTTTTTAACTTGCCTTGAAATACATCTCCTGTGCAGCACAAAAGAGGTAAAAGTGAACTTTATCCATTATAATGTAATTTTCTATACACCACACAAAAATTGTACAGAATTCTACGTTTACATATTTATCAAATCTTACCACAAAGATGAAGAAGAAGAAGAAGAAGAAGATGATGATGATGATGATGATAATTATTATTATTATTTAGTACTGCTTTACTAATGTTCAAATGTGTGTGAAATCTTATGGGACTTAACTGCTAAGGTCATCAGTCCCTAAGCTTACACACTACTTAACCTAAATTATCCTAAGGACAAACACACACGCCCATGCCCGAGGGAGGGCTCGAACCTCTTCCGGGATCAGCCGCACAGTCCATGACTGCAGCGCCTTAGACCACTCGGCTAATCCCGCACAGCACTACTTTATAATTTTACAATGCCAACTGGAGGTTCTAAATTAGGTTTTCATGTCCTGTCGACATTGTGCAAAGGAAAATTAAATAATGAACATTTATTATTAACGCAAAGTATATTCTCCACATTTCTGTGTCCAGTTTATCCAATCTCCAGACAATAACACTGAAATATATTTTTGAAAAGTATTTCCTGAGGGTTCTCTTTGTATACAACATTATACAGTTTATCAATATCAATATACTACCTGTGTTCAAGTTTCAGGTATGATGTGGGTATAGTTTGCTTCTGCACTGTTAGCAAACAGAAATATAATCAGAGTGTGATCTCATTTGCCCTTTTGGTACATAATGGATGACTGTTGCAAGTGCCATGTCTTTGCAATAATTTCCAGACAGCACTTCTCACAACCTCAAACCAGACATTCTTCCTTTCATTTGAAGGTAACTAATCTTCCAACATCAAAGACATTCTAAATAAACTACACTAACTAATATGTGTGATACAGAAGATGGACCAATCAGCAACTGTCTCACCAATGTCTCCAAGAATTATGTAGAAATGAACAGTCAATCTTTATCAAGGTAACTGGAAAAGCAATACTTCAAAACCACAGACATTATCTTGCCGTAAGCTGTTATATCAGGTAATTTTAGAAAATACTCATATGGAAGAAGTTTGATTGTATGCATTTAAAACTCTTAACTGATCAGTTATATCATGATTCTTGATATTTTTGTAATTATTTTCATTTTGTGTTATATCTATATTTCATAAGAAAGTCCAAAAATGAAAGTAAGCTGTGTAGTTAAACACAGTCAGACAGAAAGGGAATGCGTACTTAATTGTCAAATTTGCCATAATCTGAGTACAGGGAGAAACGATTTAGAGGGGGGGTTGGGTTGTTTTGGGGGAAGAGACCAAACTGCGAGGTCATCGGTCTAGGGGAGGACGGGGAAGAAAGTCGGCCGCGCCCTTTCAAAGGAACCATCCCGGCATTTGCCTGGAGCGATTTAGGGAAACAATTTAGATGTGAGAGATAGAAGAAACAGAAATTAAGTGCCTGAAACAGCAAAGAACCATACTTTGAGAGGTTATCTGATCACATTGTGAGTGGATATTAATTTCCTTTACTGTACAAACTACACTGTGGAACAGAATTATCGGATCACTTTTTCAAAACACCGTAATTCTCACCAATTCCCAGTTTGAAATTTGTCCTTGAAGGAGCATACAAACTTCCTCTGTAATGGTGCAAAAGCATGGTGCCCCCCAATGTCACCTTCGGACTCAATGACACTTCAAGAGGCATCGACACTTGCGAGGGAAAAAAAAGAAAGAAAGAAAAAAAAAGAGGGGGGTGGTGTCACACCTCAGAAATTCATGTGAAGTATAAGGTGGGTTAATGATGTCACATTATCACCAAATTTCACTACAATTCTGCCCAATGCTCTGTGGACATGCCATATGATGAGAAGGTCATGGACAGCCTGTTATCCACATTTTACCCCTTCTTTTGATGTGTCTGGGATGGAAGTCAGAACTGCGACACCCAACACTGAAATTATGTGGTTTTCTTATGAGTGCCCAAGAAAAACATTCCAGACACACCACTGCTCAGAATTAGCACAAAAAAGTCACAGGGGGTTGCATAAAAGACGTCAGTGACACCATCCCTTTCCCTTGGGTGTTGATTCTCACACAGAAGGAGCATTGATTCCCACACATTTTGTGGTCAAAAATGACAGTTTGCAATGTGATTAGCAATAGAAAGATGTTCTTCACAACCTACAACTGCTCTGACATCCTTGGGCATTTCAACCTTTCTCTGACATTGTGGGGCTGCAGCACCATCAAACATGATTGCACCTCTTTGGAGCAGCACATCCAGACCACAATTTCTGCTCTCATGTACAGATTGAAAGTCAGTCAGGGACCGTTCAAAACCATTCAAAAAAATTTGAATGTCATCCGAAGTAGCTAAGGGTGCTTATTCTTTGTCAGCACTCCTATTTTGTGTCCTCCTGTGGTGTGACCAAGAAAGGATGCAACACTGACACATGTGAATAAGACAGCAAAGGGTCCTTCTAAGATCCCCTCAGTTTGTCAAAACCTTCAGTGGCACCCGCCCACCTTTACTGAGAATTTCAAAAATGTACCTGTACAGACAGAACATGTGATATATGCTACAGGCCTGCAAACCAGAAACCCCTTCAACACTATCCAATTGCATATAGCCTGCTATCAGATGCACAAGCAGCAATGTGGTGATGAAAGAGCAGCAGCATAGCATGTCTGCAGGGTGGGGTGCCTCCGAGGGTTTTTCTGGGGGGGGGGGGGTGTCTTAGAGGCACCCTTTGCTGTTTTATTCACACATGTCAATGTGCATCCTCCCATCCTCAGCAGCTTCAGATCATGTTCAAATTTCGTCAAATGGTTTTGGATGGTCCCTACTGGTTCCAACCTGTACAAAAGAGCAAAACTGCATTTCCAAACAGATGTGACTATGTTCTATGTGGATGCAACCCCACAGTGTCCTTAAAGATGGGTTGAAATCCATGAGGGCAGTTTCAAAGGTTGTGAAGAATGGCTTCCTGTTGCTCATCACACTGCAAACTGTCATTTTCAATGATGCAATGTGTGGGTATCATGCCCCAGGGGAAGGGGTGGTTTTGCTGACATTAAATATGCTACCCACTGTGGCCTTTTCATGCTGATTGTGAGTGGTTGTCTGTCTGAAATGTTTTCCTCAGCCACTCCTAAGAAAACTGTATAATTTCAATGCTGGATGTTGTGGTTCTGAACTCCATCACAGAGGTTTCAAAAGAAAGAGCGAAATACATGTAAGAAGAGGTGTGACAACCTCCTGATCATGTGACATGTGGCACTGGGCAGAGCTGTGGTGAAATTTGGTACCAATGTATGTGACATCCTTAACCCACCTTACACATCACATGAACTTCTGAGCTGTGACCATTTATTTGTAGTTGTCAACACCTTGCCTGTTTGAAACATCATTGAGCCCATGGGTGACTTAGCAGGGCACCACACTTTTCCACGTTTACAGAGGATGGTTGTAAGCACCTTCGAACCAAATTTCAAACTTAAGCATCACAGTGGGTGACAATTATTGGGTTTCAAAATAGTGATCCTTTAATTCTGTTGCACAGAGTAATTACTGTCTCAGTATAACAATTAATCATCACTTCAGGCAGATATTGTGTTCTGCAAAATATGGGCTCCCTCATTTTTGATAACAATGTGTACATTCAGTTAATAATGCTCACTATATTTACTAATATTTGAGACAGATGATGAAAATGGTTACTGTTGCAACAACTTTTCCACTTTTCCTCAAATAAAACAAACAGTCACGGGGTTATTCAAGGACCTATCTCAAAATTCTTGGACCAAAAATGACCAAGTAGAGAAATAATTCTGACTTTTTTCAATTGTCTCTATTGATGAGCTCCTTTTAATTCTCATACAGTAAATAATAAAAAAAATGTATTCTGGAAATATTTCCCAACTGATTCCAATGTTTGTCATAACAAATCTCTGACACCATGCATAGGAAGAAAGCTATCTCTGTTCCGCAGAGACTTGTAAATTTTCAACAAATTCTGACATTCGGAAGCAAGAAGACATATTCTTAGTAGACAAATGATCCAATACAATTTTAGCAACAGCTCAATGCCTTTTTTTTAATAGACACACAGTCAAGGACTTTTCAACTTGTATGCAGTGTAAAGACATGCCAAAGCTACCTGCAGTAGAGCTGTAACAATACTAATGTTGTTCATTATCTCAAAAAAAACTTTTTGAAGCTGCTTCCATTTTTCTTACATTATTGCACCGCATAGCAGAACTTTGCTTTCAATTCTTTGCAGTTACAGAAATTTCAGCATAAATAGTTAGTGTGTAAAATGTAGCTGTTTAAGTGAAACTAATGCTGTAAACACACTGTATAACACTGGAGCTGAACTGTCAGGCATCATTTATTTATTACAATGACTCTTAAACGGCACCCTTAGTAACTGTTTAGCTGCTGTCTAGTAATTAATAGACTGTCTCAAATATATACTTACTGCATTGTGGCTCTGTGAGGGATGTAAGTGTCTCCACCGTCTGAATGCACTCCATTGTAATCTGTAGTTCCGCCTCGGATGCAAGTTGCCTGCTCTCTTCAGTATAGAGAAATTCAATCAAGCGGGGAGCTAATGCATGAATATAAGGTACTCCAACATTTTGGTCAGGGTGAGAGAATATGGTACGCATAGTCAGAATGCATCTTTGTTTGATCTGAAATGGAAAAAAAAGATTATTAGAAGTCATTTATGCAAGCAATCACTAATTAATTCTGATATTCTGGTTATGAATTGGCTTGAATTAACCCTTACTTGTAAATTGTCACTTTGCAAGCAGTGACGGAACTGATTAATACATGGATACTGGAGATTTGGTACACAAACCACATCTGAAGGAGCATGTAGTACAAATACTGCAATTGCCAACAGCATAGTTATTTCATCTAATTTGGTCTCTTCAGAGCCTGTAAATGAAAAGACAAGTCAAGTCATTGTCAAAAAATTTTATTTCACAGACAGTTAACATAACAACAACAAAACAACAACAGCAATAATTTTTAAGTGCCTCATTCATACTTCCACACTAATGGTTGTCAGACTTAAGGCATGTAGAAGTAATGGCCTGAATGATCACATACAAGTAGGACATGAACATCAATGTACAAACAATACATGATTATGACTGCACAGAGATGGTGTCCACACAGGCCCAAGAGACCCCATCTTGTATAACTGGAAAGATCATTCAATGAAAAGCCAGCAAATAAACTGGAAACATGAAATCCACATCCAATATGTCTTGCTGACATCAAAGGGTGTAATAATGGTGAGTGATTTCTAATGAGTCTGAACAGAGCAAAACAATCAATTCTAGAAATATGAATACTTTAAGAGTAAAGAAGACCACTCGCCGCATAGTAGAAATGGTGAGTTATTGACAAGCACATACGAAAAGAGAAAGAAAATTTTCTACCTTTCAGAACAAATCCTTTGTCAAGCTGATGTACAAAGCACATCCCCCCCTCCCACACACACACACACACACACACACACACACACACACACACACACACACCTGTGCTCTGGCATTGTGCTGGCTGGGCACACAATCCCACAACTGCATTTTGGCATGTGGACTAAGGTGGGTGGGGGTTGTATCAGATGGGATGGGTAGGGGAGAGAGGCAAAAGGCAGGAAAAGGGGTTGGGGTGGGTAGCTAGTAACTTGGAAGGAGGCAGCAGGTTTGCTGGCTAGGAATGTTGAAGGGAAGGACAGGTGCAAGGGCTAGGCATGCGACACACTGATCCAGAGCTGGTAGGGTACAGCACACGATGAAGGTGATGTGGAGACATGGGCTGGGAGAAGGTGACAGAGCAGAGGAAGGGGAAACTGTTGGATAGAGGGTGTGGGGACAGTGGTTTAATGGAGATTGGGGTCATAAAGGTTACAGGACTGGTTGCATCTACATAGTTCAGAAATGCTGGTGGTGGAGGGATGTATCCAGATGGCCCAAATTGTGAAGTAGTCATTGAGCTTCAAAACGCTGTGCTCAGCTGTATATTGTGCCACCAGGTAGTCAACTCTCTTCTTCATCACAGCTGGGTTGTGGCCAGTCATTCTGTTGGGCAGCTGGTTGGTTGTCAAACCAGCATAGGCTGCACAGTGATTGCAGAAGAGTTGGTTTATGCTGCCTTCACATGTGGCCTTGCCTCTGATGGAATAGGATAAGGCTGTGACAGGAATGCTGTAGGAAGTACTGTTTGCATGGTAGTCCATAATCCACCCAACCTACACAACATCCTAGTCCATCCTTATTCCACTATCACTGCCACAAGGATCACATGTCTGTGGAAGATCCAGGTGCAGAACCTGTCCAGTCCACCCACCCAGCACTTCCTACTCCATTCCTGTCACAGGCTTATCCTGTCCAATCAGACACAGGGCCACCTGTGAAAGCAGCCATGTCATATACCAGCTATGCTGCAATCACTGCACAGCCTAGCCTTTTATGTCAGTATAGCAACCACCCTGCTGTCCACCAAAATGAATGGCCACCGCCAAAATCTAGTCAGGAACAAAGTTGACCACCGAGTGGCTCAACATACAGTAGAGCACACCATGTTTGAGTTCAATGGCCGCTTCACAATCCAAGCCATCTGGATCCTTCCCTCCACCATCAGCTTTTCTGAACTATGCACATGAGAGTTATCCTTGCAACACATCCTTCACTCCTGTAACCATCTTCGCCACAATCTCCGTTAACCCACTGCTGTAATCAGCTCCAACAGTGACACAGAGCTATCGCAGCTGTTGGAGTTTGACACTTACTTGTAGCCTTTACCACAGGTAGCACCATGATCTGTAAGCAATCACTGCAAGTGGCACTCTTGGAAGAAGCCACACACCTAGAGCTCAAGTCACATCACCTGGTGGGACCCTGTGACTACCCAACTGTCAATAACTGTTCTGCAGCCTGAAGCTGCTATTCTCTCCTGTGATTGCTTACACAGAACACTCAATTTTCCAGCCACTATCAGTTGACAATTTCAGCTTTGTCTCTGAACTTTGTATAGGTTCATTTTCAGCCAGCTGCATTCTACTTTTATTAAGCCAAATTTACATGTGTTTGTATTAGCTGTGTGCCTCTACTGCATCTGTGTGTTTAACCCAATAAATTATGCTCATAACTGCAGACTTCAACTGTGACAACGAGTATTTCCAAATCACAGAGCGTCAATAAATCTGGCAATGTGGACCCATAATTTACGAAGCAGTGGCTTCTACAACAGCATTAACAATGACAGCTTTATCAGCAACTACAGCAGGAACAATGACAGGTTGACTGAAACCAAATGGACTAGAGCAATGGCAACTGGTCTTATTAGAGCAGCAAATAACACCATTATCCATTAGAAACAAGATAACTATGGCAGTTTCACCGTTTACATCATTTCTAGATGGTATTGGTGACTGAGAAACATGTTTACAGCAGCTCAACCATTACGTCACTGCTTAAAAAGTAACCAACTGAGATTGAAAAATGGTCTTTTTTTTTCTTTCTTGGTCTTTGCATAGTGTGGTTTCATTGCTACATAAGTTGTCCCCCATGGAAAATTCTGGTGTTTGTCTTTTGCTGAACTTCGTAACCTGTTGTCTGATCATTTACAGGTGTCAATCCTGAGTGGTGCATGATAGGTTTGAATTTTACTGGCACTATAAACTGCAGTCATAAACCTATATGAACTGCATCACTGACCTTGGAGTCTTAGCTGCACTTTCATGTGCTCAGAAGAAACATGTCAGAAATCATATGCCGACTCGACAACTCGGGACTTGCTTCTCCAATATTTTTCCAACGAGGAAGTGTATGCACAGGCTTTACAGCACCGGGATCCTTCCCCGAAGAAGGTACTGAAAATTGCTCAGGCTTTCAAGGTCACAACACAGGAAACTGAAAGCCAGTAGGAGGCTCAGTCTGTAGTGTCCACTATCTCCACAGGTGCAGTGGTAGATTCCAGTAAGTACACCAGGAAATTTAAGGTGTACTCAGACTGTGCTCCAGTAAACTTGTTAGACTTGGGCAACAGCCATTCCCTCAGCACAACAGGGTACACATACACAGACAAAGCAGTGAAACTACAAGTGCTTCAGAATGTCTGTTCCCTCACAGTTCAGTTTCGAAGAACTTACTGTCTCAACAGAACTTCAATCAGCACTGTTTACCCTCTTGTCCTCTGTTTTTCCACTGACACCCTCACTCCCACTGCCCACGTTGATCAGCTACCAGACTTCCATGCAGCATTCAAGGTCACCTTGTTAGTGTCAGTCCACTGGCACATGGCAGTATAGGTACAATGTGGCATTTGAGTTGAAATCTTGTTCTACTATTTCCTCCTTTGACAGATACAGTTGATTTACACCTAATGAAGCAGTGCACACTATTGAAATGTTAACTAATCCAGAAACACATAAACCTGCAGAACTGTTATTAAAGCTGCAAGAAAATGGCTTTGAGGTCTATTTTCAAGTGCACTCAGATGGCTCGGGTGATGTTAAGATTGCTTGAATTGTCCAAAATGCTCTTCAAATCAACTGCGAACAACAGTGGCTTGGTGACATCTTTCGGAACATGAAGACCATGAATGGTTGCAAATGGTCTCCAAGTAGCCGAACGTAACCATTTTTAGTCAATGGTTGGTTCAGTTGGATCAAAGAACCCAGCCCATTCCATGTAATCACAATCCACACCATTATGGAGCCACCACAAGCTTGAACAGTACCTTGTTGACAACCTGGGTCCATGGTTTCATGGGGTCTATGCCACACTTGAACCCTACCATCAGCTCTTACCAACTGAAACCAGGATTCATCTGACCAGGTCACGGTTTTCCAGTTGTCTAGGGTCCAACAGATATGGTCACGAGCTTAGTAGAGGCATTACAGGCAATGTCATGCTGTTAGCAAGGTTCCTCATGCCGGCTGCCTGCTGCCATAACCCATTAAATGACAAATTTCACTGCACTATCCTAACAGATACACTCGTTGCACATCCCACATTGATTTCTGTGGTCATTTCATGCAGTGCTGCTTGGCTGTTAGCACCGACAACTCTACAAAAATGCCACTGCTCTCAGTTGTTAAGCAAAGACCGTCAGCCACTGTGTTGTCCACGGTGAGAGGTAATGCCTGGAATTTGGTATTCTCAGCACACTCTTGACTTATGGATCTTGGAATAATTAATTCCCTAACAATTTCCAAAATGCAACGTCTTGTGCATCTAGTTCCAACTACCACTCCGTGTTCAAAGTCAGTTCTGATCGTGCGACGATAATCACATTAGAAACCTTTTCACATGATCACCTGAGTACAAATGACAGCTCCGCCAATCCACTGCTCTTTTATGCTCTGTGTACACGGCACTACTGCCATCTGTATATGTGCATATTGCTATGCCATGAATTTCGTCACCTCAGTGTAGATGTTAGAAGTCGTTAATCTGGCCACATTCTGGCAGCACACATAGCTGACTCGCGTAATGGGCAGCTGTCAGGTGAAATCGTTTGTGGGCCACTGGATGCAAAATGCAAACTAAGATCCTACACAGTGAGAGCAACTGAATAGCAGTAATTACATCAGGCCAGTTTGAAAGTGTGCACAGTACTTTCTTATGGAAACTTTACATGCTATATTTCTTAACAGCAGTGCCCAGCCACAGGTGGAACAACAAGAAACACTACTTGCTTGGCCTGCACGTTTGCCTGACATTTTGCCCAAGAAACATATCTATAAATACATCGACATCTACTTGATTAATCTGAACTTCACACGTGTCACTGGGTTAACAGAAACACTTTCAGACTATTTCTGTACCATTCCACTCTCAAACCACACATGGGGAAAATGAACAGCTCAACACTTCGAAGCAAACTCTAACTTCTTTTATTTTACCGTGATAGTCATTTCTCCTTATGTAAGTGGGAGTTAGCAAAATAATTTGGCATTCAGAGGAGAAAGTTGGTGGTTGAAATTTCACAAAAAGATCTTGATACTGCAGGAAACACCTTTGTTTCAATGGTTGTCACCCAATTCGCTTAGCATACCCTTCTTTCCCTGTATTATGATAACATGAAAGGAGCTACCCATCTCTGAACATTTTTGATGTCCTCCATCAATCCTATCTGGTAAGGCTCCCATACCATGCAGTGCTATACCAGAATGAGAATGACAAGCAGTGTACACAGTCTCCTTAGTAGATTTGTTGGATCTTATAAGAGTTCTGCCAATAAAATGTAGTCTTTGGTTAATTTTCCCCAAAACATATTCTATGTGATGGTTCCAATTTCAGTTGTTCATAGTTTAAATCTGTAGGTATTTAGTTGAACTGACAGCCTTTAAATCTGTCATTTATCGTGTAACTGTGACATGGTCAGTTGGCAACTAGTTCGTCATGATCATCCAGTAACCTCTGTAGGTACATTTTTGATATGCATACAAACTTCATGGATGGAGATTCTCCTTAAACATATCCAGGTCCTCTTTGATAACATGACATGAAATTTTGAGACTGATAATTCAGTATGGGATGAATGTTCATCGAGCTGCAATCAGAATGCACTGCCTAATAATTTGTGTACCGTCATATACTTAATCTGTGGTATTCACATCATTTCAGTCATACATGTTCTCTTTCTTGCTGTCGTTTTCAAATATTGTATAGCATTGAATGTCATTTTCAATGCACCAACAAGACACAGGGAATCATGAATCAATAAACAAAAATTACCTGTCTTTGCCAGGTCCAATATTTTTGCAAGGGTGCTCTGCAGCAGCTGCTTCCATTCTTCACATGAACGTGCATCTGTAGCATACTTGCTGCTACACAAGGATCTAAGGCAATGCAGAGCTGATGAAACTGGGACAGTTGATGCTAAAATCCTTGGATCATGGATGCTTTTGGTTGCTGTCTCTTTGATGACACCAGTCGTCAAATACAGAATAGTTGGCAACACAACTACTGCTCCTGCGAATGGAAAATAGAAAATTGCTACAAAATTATCTGGGAAGCAAAAGTACTCTCAACAAATTTTTAATACTATAATTACTAAAAATATTATCACAAAAAAGTACATTCTAAATCTCGTTTTGAACAGTTTTCAGCTCACTGCTATTCATTAGCAATTTTTCTCGTTTATCTTTCAACAGCTAAATCTTATTTTGCTATATGCATGTGGGAGGGGTTGTGTAAGACACTGATAGATAGGTAGACACACACACACACACACACACACACACACACACACACACACAGAGCGAGAGAGAGAGATTTGTTCTGTATGCCCATCTTCATTTTTAAGCACATAGCAATTAAAAGGCGGAAGCACTTTACCAGTAAGTCCAAATATTTTTTGATCAAGTAATCTGAAACCAGATATACCATATCTCCCACTACCTGCAATCTAAGGCAAAGTTCACAACATGGTCAACTACCTTGCAATGTGTCACCTATAAGACTTTTTTTATTGGAAAAAAGTCAAAGAACTGCTGATCATCAACTACTTTACAACTTGTAATTATACTATGAACAGTGAAAAAAGTATGTGCCGAAAAAGTCACCACTGTCATATCACAGTTTTAAAATTATGAACAGCAGTTTCTTCAGAGCATAGGTCTCATTTCACAGAAACTTCAATTTATGAAGACATTTGAATTACAAATGGGGCTCTGTATCTGAAACAGACTTAGACTCAGTCTTTCTCAAACATGACAGAATTACTTAAAAGTTTCATTACACGTTCTTCTTATAAATAACAAAGCAATTATTATTTCCACATCATAAATGTCATGAAAAAACTGACACATTGCTGTGCACAGCAGAGATTACATCTCTGTAAATAATTACTTGAAATATGACATGTAGACTATTCTGCACCTACAGCCTCACAATTGCACTCAAATGCTATTTGTACATATTTGTACTTGATCCAAGAGACACACCATTGATGACAAGTTGTAACTAGACCTACATTTTTAACTGAAGGTTGAAACATCATCACAACAGTTTTTTAGATAAATGTAAGTACAATAAGTCTACCAGAACATCTAAGCTAAAATTTTTATATAACACTATGAATCACTACTAACCTTGTGGAGAGCACAGTTTTGGTAGGTTCTCCATGCACGAAACTGCGGCAGACATAAGTCGACCAGCTTCTTCTGTTAAATGCAAGGTGCGCACAGCTGAGCAAATCACTGGTGATGGAGAAGGATTCAGAGCTGGTAGCTGCCGCACCAGCACACACAAGCACACTTCAAGCATGGCAAATACTAGTGACTGCCCAGGAACCAAATCACCTTTAGTACCACCTTCACCAAGTAAGTCTACTTCTGGGCAGCTGTTTGAATCTTGATTTGCAGGAACCATTTCTGAAAGATGAGAATACCTACTGGTTACAAAACTAAGACACTGGGAAGTCTGGCAATACATGGCACAAAAGGTAGAACAGTATGCCAAATTACACTCAGGAGAGTACGTTATTCATGTATGATCTAATATACCACTAAAAAGGTGACTTTATTAAGAACTAGTGAGAGAGCCCTTAATGACATATTAATGAGGACAAAGGGCACGAAACAGTGTTCTGATGTCATTTCATCAGTATCCCAAGCTCTGATACTGCTGGGAGAATAGAACGACTATAAAAGACAAAGATGATACATTGCCACAATTTGCCGAAGAGAACAAGATGTTTGCCCTTAATAAATCGTTTCACAAGAAAAAATATAGAACTGGCTTCTCAAAGATAAAAAAGAATTAAAATAATTTTTTTATCACAGACTAAGAAATTAAAGAGAATGTGAAGGTCTTAAACCAAATTAGAATTTCACATGCTCAAGACTAACAAAACCTAGAGTGAAAATAGACACAGGGTTAGAAAGAGACAAATGCAACAGGTAGGAAATAATAAATGACATCATTTAACAAGATGGAGGTATACAACATAAAATTAAGTAACAAATTTAGCACCTGTAAAATGAAGACTACACTGACAAGCGAGTAATGCTATACAGATTACTTAATGTATTTTTTCCCACACGCCGTAGATGTGTTTCAGCTACTGTCATCATCAGAACCAAACTTGATAACTCTGAAACACAGTTCAGTGTCAGTTGCAATAAAATCTATACCAAAATGCACCCACATTGGCTTTACATAACAGTTAGGAGAGAATGCAGTGCCTAATGCTCACACATTAGTACTTAAATAACTGGCATATTTATATCTATAGCTCATGGGCATCACCAGCTTCTGTCTCAACAAAGTACTAACAACTGGAAGTGTTAGTTGCACAGATATAACTGGCAAAAAAACAGTGTGATTCTGCTTGAAGCATAACCAGTTTTCTAAACTATCATGATTTTTGTGACAAGCATTTTCAGCACAGCTCAAAATCTTGAAAATGGAGCAGATTATCTGCCCTGCATTCACAATGTGTCCAACCAGTCCATTTACCAACCTGAAGAAATAATTCAAGGTACATATACAGCCATTTCAGCATTGTCTACTCACTTCATAGTTTTTTTTCTTTTCTCTTGGTTCCCAATCAGAGAAAGGGAAAATGAAACATGGGAAGATTAATGCAATTAAAAACAAGAAGGAAAGTGAAACGAGGGGAGGAGGCGAGAGGTACAGGGTACGGGGAGGAGGTTTAATTGTGGGAATGACAGCATGGATAGGAACTTCAGGGCTAAAGATAATGGTCTGGGAATTTTATACGGTTAGACAATTATTCTGCAGAGGTTATGAGGGTGATACAAGGGGCTAGTGGGTGGTGTGGAGAATATAAAGAAGAAATGATGTCCAGCCAGTGCCAAACTTGAGAAAGTCGTAGCCCTAGTGGATAATCTACAGAGGCAATTGAGGCCTGGGTGGTACTCGGTGACAAAAGGGGTGTTTCTGGGTTTTTTTTGGAAGCGGGACAGTGAGAGAAGGAGATTGCCCACAAAATTTGTTTGTGGACAAGACCTGTGAAGTAGATGCAGTAGAGTAAAGACTGAAAGAGGTTGTTTGTGTACATACTGAGGGGTATCATGCTAGTCAAGATATATTTATCATGCATGCTTAGGCTGTAGTGAAAGTTCTATTTACCATGTAAGGGATGTCAGTTGCTGAAGTGGAGATACTGTTGCCAACTGGTCAGTTTGATACAGACTAAAGTTTAGATGTGACCATCAATAGGATGGAAGATAGCCTCCAGGAAGACAATGTTGGATCTGGAGGAGGGCCAGGTGAATTTAAGCTGGGAAAAGAAGTGAACCTGTAGTAGAAAAAGTGGCGAAGTTCTTTCGCAGAGCACAACTGTTGGGAGCTAAGGAACGTCTTTTCCATGCAGGTCATTTAAAGACTGGGCTATGGTGTGGTTCCCACAGCCGTCCTACTAATTTGTTTATAGGTCTTTTACTCAAATATGAAGTTGTTATGGCTATGATGCTTTTTTACTAAGTTTAAAACTTATTTATTTTTGCTAAACACATTAATAACCTTCTCAAAACATAATTTAATATGTTCTCTTACAATTCTTCACTGAGATTTACAACAATAATTGTCATCTGCAGACAGGATCAATTCTGCCTCTTGATTCAAATAAGATGGTATATTATTAACATAAGGCAAGAATACTAGAATGTCTGTTATCCAGTTGTGTAGAATGTACACTTTAATATCTCCCCAAGCATATGGTGCTCTATGAATTATTTCATCATCATAGTATAACTTTTTGTATTTAATTTCTGAAGTAAAACCAAGCACGTTCTGAACCAAATTTTCAACAAAAATGTAACTTCTCTTTCAAACTGCCATAATAGACACAGTATATACCTATGGTAAGTAACACAATAGTTGCAACTGGTGGTATTTTCCTATTGAAAATAGTAGCTGTCTCATTCGAATGGCCCATTTGTTACCCAAACTGTAACTGGCTAAGTATCCCATTACTGGACACGTGGGTGACAACCCTTCAGTACATTACCTTACCAAAATTTTAGAAATTGGGACACAGATGGCAGGTCATTACTGATATCTGCAGCTAAGAATGGAATATTTTAATTTATCTGGGTATTTCCTCCAATTAATGGTGTATCACACATGTGACTATGATCATTACATATTATAAAGTCTCAATTTCTTACTGTGTTATTAGAAGACTTTTATTGTTAAAGGTCTTAATGATTTCCTGATTTCATTTAATTCTTGCTTCTTTGATGAAATGTTCTTGTTTCTTCTTTGAATTACTGGTACCTATTTTTTTCACCTGCCTTTCAATAGATGTTTTATGAAATTACACACACGAAAAGTCTATTGCAATGCTCCAAACTATTTAATAAAAATAGTGTAACATTCCATAGCATCTTTCCCTATCTCTGTTTCAACAATATTCCATATCGATTTTGCTTTATTGTCTGAGCTCTCAATTCTAGAGAACATATGTGTACTCCCAGTTATTATTCAATGTAGCCTGTTACAGAACAATGGACGAAAGTTTTATTTTGTTACAGAACTGTTTAAAATATGGAAAAAATGTGTATAGTTATTTATTTTAGCAATACATAGATGTCGCACAATCATTTTCAGAAATGGCTGAGGGGGAGGGGAAAAAATTTGCATAACATTTCAATATGCTAATACCTATTCCCCTTAACTCATTCGCCTCTATTTTTCATTATGTACCTCACAAAAAACATCACACACACACCGCACATATATTACCTCTCAGTCTCTTCTTCTTTTGTGCATCAAGACACTCTTGTGCAGCTGCCAGAACTTGCTTTAGAACCTCCATCACCAACAGCTGTGTTGAAGGACTGTCTCTGGTCAACAAGAGCCTGAGCAAAAGGAAAAAATGAGTTGTGATGCATACAATTATTCTCCCAACATCTACAACAATAACAAGAGCATACCGCACGAAGTGACTATTCTCATAGCTTTCTTATTCAGGTTCCTTAATTATCCCTCTTCCTCAAAACAATACACAAATACGCCATCACTTATGTCTGCTATTAATGCAATAAATGATCTATTGCAGTATCACACATTACATACTGTGATGCAAAATTTTGCTGATATGATCAAATACAATGGTAAAATGAACACCTCAGTGTATATGTTTTCACCTTTAAAATATAGGCCCAGAACAACTCTTAAACATTCAGATTAGTGCACTTTGTCTAATGTTTACAAGTACATTCCATCCCAAAGTTCCATTCTGCAACTTATGCAAAATACTCATCCACAGCCACCAAGACCTCTTCATTGAACAGATGGCAATCATGGAATGTTACATTGTACCTTACAATACATAGTTTTCCCATTGCCAAAGCATCTCTGACTATCCAGATTTTTTTAAAAGCGAGGGTGAGGGGAGACCTCAGAAAGGGGATAGAGACAGGTTGTGGAAGGTTAAAGAGAAGGGCAGGTAACTCACAACCAAATAAGAGAGGCACCCACGTACAATAAGGATGAGGGGCTACAATCATGTGTATACTTTTACGTGTGACTGTCGACAGCATTGTGCATTTCATCTTCTCACAGTATGTACTTGGCTGGCTGGTTGGTTCGAGTTTTAAAGGGACCAAACTGTGTGGTCATCGGTCCCCTGTTGCATTGAACAAAGTCCATGGGATAAAATGGAAAACAAACAGTACACACCACAGGAATTCTAGATGGGGGGGGAAAAAAGCACGAAGCTGAACACACTGGTGACAACAGAAGACAAGAAAAGCACAGACATGCAAGAAACAGGCAGAAGAGCTTAAAACAGGAGGGCAGATGTCCTGGGCTGGCCGATCACGAGGATAAAAAAGGATGAGCCAGCTACTCTGCAACACATTACAATCTCTAACCTAAAAGTACTAGGGTAGACAGCACAGGGAGACAAGGAACAGGAACTAAAACTTAAACTGAAGAAGAAAAAACTAGTGTCATGCAGAAAAGGCAAAACCAAGTTAGCCGTGGAGGCATCAATTCCTAAAATCGAAGGAACTGCACCAGGAAGATAAAAATTCCATTGCAGAATGGCTAGATGTGGACAGTCCAACAAAATGTGGACCACTGCCAAGACAGGAATCGCAGCGACAACATGGTGGAGCCTCATGCCAGAGAAGGTTGCCATGCGTCAGCCAAGTGTGGCTGATGCGAAGGCGGCAGAGGACCACAGACTCCCTGCGAGAAATCTGGAGAGAAGACTTACACTCATGTGTGCTGTCCTTGATGGCGCGGAGTTTATTGGGCATAACTAAGCTGCACCATTCAGCATACCAAATCCTGAAAACTTTGCAGCGTAACACCAACTGGAGGTCAGGTTTGGGTATACCAATCTACAGAAGCGGCTTACGGAAATTCCAACATGCCCCGGGGTCCATACAAAGACCACTGAACGACCATATCATTCGAGGGCATAAACCGACTCCTGGATAGTTGCTACCAGAGGATGGCACGGGTAGTACTGATAAATAGCCTGTAAACCACTCAACGAATCACTGCAGACCAGGTAGGACACACCGGGATAGGAACAGTATGTACTTGCCAGAAACTCTGTCTGATAATTTTTTTTTATATATTCTCTCGAGTGAACTTTCCTTTAACACTGTTCTCAAGCAGAAGGGGGGAGGGAGGGAGGGAGGGAGGGAGGGAGGGAGAGAGAGAGAGAGAGAGAGAGAGAGAGAGAGAGAGAGAGAGAGAGAGGGGGGGGGGGGGGAGAGAAATTTAAAAAATGAATTAAATGAAAATGAACAGAAGAACCGGCTCATATCTGAACATGATGCAGGCTGTATAGACTACAGGATCCAACAGTCCTTCATGTTTAACTGCATTAACTTTTATACCTGCACCTAAACATAGCTGGGATACATGCAGTTGCGAGACCCACATGATAGCAGTTACGCTAGTCAACTTTGTATTGTGTAGATGTTGACATTTTCATCTGCATATACTTATATACTCTGCAGACCACTGAAGTGCATGGCAGGTGGTATTTCCCTATGTACAACATGTCAGTGTTTCTTTACATACCATTCCATTTGTCTACGGGAAGTGGGTAGAATGACAGCCTAGATTCCTGTGTGCAAGATGTAATTAGCCTAATCATGTCTTTGCAGTGCCTACGGGAGTGATACACAACAGGCTGGAATGTAGTTCTACATTCCTCACTTAATACTAGTTCTTGAAACACCCATTGCACTCTACCATGAGTTGAACAAACCTGCGATCACTATACTACCCTTATTTTTATATGTTCAACATCCCCTATTTGGTACGAGTCCCACACACTTGAGCAATATCCTGAGACGGATCAAGAAAGTTTTTGTAAGCAATTTCCTTTGTAGATGCAATGCATATTCCAGTACCCTAACCATTAACCAAAGTCTGCCACCTGCTTTACCTACAGTTAAGTCAATATGATCATTCTGTTTCATATCCTGACAAGTTGCAACACCCAGGTATTTTTACAAGTTGACCAATTCCAGTGATGCTGCATTGATATTGTGGTTGTACGATACTATTTTTCTGTGTTTTGTGAAGTGCACAATTTTACATTTCTCAACATTTAAAGCAAGTTGCCAATCTTTGCATCACTTTGAAATCTTATCAAGCTCTGACAATATTTAGGCAGCTTTTTTCAGAGAGTACTACATTATACATAACTGGATCTTTGGCAAGAAGTCTGAGTTTATTATTGATACTGTCTGCCAGGTCATCAACATACAATATGAACAGCAAGCATCCCAATACACTTCACTGGCGCATACCCAAAGCTAAGTCTACACAGTTTGATGACACTCCATCTGAGATAATGTGCTGCGTCCTCCCTATCAAGAAACCTCAGTCCAGCCATAAATTTTGTTTTATATCTAAATAATGATAATTTTGTTAATAAGCACTGTGTGGTACTAAGTTGAAAGCTGTTTGTAAGTCAAGAAATAATGTGAACTGAATGCCTTGATCCATGGTTTTCAGAATGCTAGGTGAGCAAAGCATGAGCTGGGTTTCACATGACTGTGGTTTTTGGAGTGCATGCTGGATGGTGCGGAAGTGGTCATTCTGTTCAAACTACCTCACTGCACTTGAGCTCAGAAATGTTCCAAGATTCTACAACAGATGGATGTCAATTATATTTAACAATTGTATCGTGTGTCACTTCTGCTACCCTTCTAGTAGATTGTTGTAACTCATGCTTCCTTCTGACCACTGGGCACAGTTTCTTGTCTGAAGGATCTCTGGAATACTATGGTTAAGAGAGGGACTAACTCAGCTGCAAATTCGGTATAGAATCTGACAGGAATTTCATGAGGCCCTGGAGATCTGTTCACTTTTAGTGATTTCAGCTGTTCCTCAATGCCACTAACACTAATACCAATAACAATCATCACTGCAGTAGTGTGAGAATTAAATTGGCACAGTACTCCAGGATCTTCCTTTGTAAAATATAATCTAAAACAGAGTTCAGCATCTCTGTTTTCTTTCATTTCTACTCCCAGTATTCGGTTCTCTGTCACCTTGTCTCTGGATACTACCTCTGGTGCCTCAGACAGCCTTTATATATGACCAGAATTTCTTAGGGATTTATGAGAGGTCTTTCAGTGTTTCGGGTATGGAAGTGAACAGGATATACAATGCACATGAAACCAAGGGTGACATTCACTAAAACTGTTGAAATCATCCATACTTTGTGACTACAGCTTCCTTTACTTTCTCATTTACATTTTCCCATTTCCAATTTATAATATTAGTGGACAGTTGAATGTTTTAAGGGTTTCTAATCTCCCCCCCCTCCAAATGTGCTCATCAACTTGCTTCTTACTGAATAATGGATTCATATTCTACATTTCTTCCAACTCACCTTCACAAACTTCATCCTAAGCTTTTCTCAAGGTGTGCATCAGCCACTCAACACATATTTTAACCACCCTCTCTATAACAGAGCAAGGTCAGACTATCCCACTTGTTGTTATACCACTCTTGATGCCAATATTATTATTTTTCCTTTTCTTATCCTTCTTTTGTTAATAGTACATTCATAATAGCTACAGGAAGTAACTTACTTCTTTTTCAAGCAATATTTAACTAAAAAGTTCATGGTGCATCTGCAAACCATGTGACCGTAAAAATTCAATGATGCTGAAAGTTGTTTGAAAATTACTATAGCTCATTTAAAAGCCCTCATTCTCCTCTTTCCAACAAAAATCTCACTTTTTCTGAGTACATAATATTTCCAAAGTTAATTGTATTTAAAATGTTCATGTTTCAGAGTGGTCCAATCTTAAAAAACATTATTGCCGAAAGACAGTGTCATAGTTTTGTAGCCCCAACTTTTCTGTGACCAAAAATGTGTATGGTTACTTAAATTACCTGTTAGTTTATTAACAATCTACACACCGTAAAGGTGACACGTTAAGCTACAGACAGGCACAACGAAAAGACTGTTACATATTTCGCTTTTAGCCAAAGCATTCTTCATTCTGATCCGAGCTGCCAGAGATGGCACTTACGTGTGCGTGCTTGTGTGAATGGATGCCTGTGTGTTTTCTCTTCTGAAGTAGGCATTGGCTGAAAGCTAAATGTGTAACAGAGATTTTGTTGTGCCTTTCTGCAACTCAATGTGTCATTTTTGCAGTGAATAGCAACCTATCCTTTCCCTTATGTTATTGATATTCCACCCTGGAGTTTCCAATGTTAGTTTGTAAATCATTCAGTATGCAGATGGGAGTTTCTCTGGTAACCTACTGTCCCCACATCCTCCACCCAACAGTTTCCCCTTTCTCCATCCTGTCACTCACTCCCAATTCATGTCCCCACTTTGCCTTCAGTGTTTGCTGCTCCCCACTGGCCCCTAAAATCATTCATTACATGCATAACCCATACACCTACCTCCCTCTCACATTGCTAGCTACAAACTGACTTCCTCCCTACAAGTCGCTAGACACCCAAGCCCTAATCCCTCTCCCTGCTCACCACCTTCTTCACCACTACCACCACAACTAGTCCACCTGCTGAAATACAGGTTAAGGCATCTGTTGCTTTTCATGTACTGTGCTTACTGTTCATGGGGAAACACATCTGCTTCAATGGACAGAGGCACAATTTCAGTTCACACAACTTGCGCACAGCTGGCATTTGAACTGAACAGCTCAGAGTACTATATAATATTTAGTTCTTAATACTACCTTAAATGTCATGGGGGCAACTTACCTATGCAGCACATTGCAAAGTTCAATTGGAAGTTTTTCATCACTTGTAAGTACTTGACGAGACCAGACTGAATCTAAAAGAGTGTACAAGGCTTGCAAACATGTACTAATGCTTTCCAATGGTTCTACTGAACGAGGACTGCAAAGAGCTTCCATACAGATACCTGTAAACAATATTAATTATGTAATTTTTTATTTATCTTATTTTTTCCTTTTTTGGGAATATTACTATCATGCAGCAATAAAAAATATGACACATTAAACATAGTGATTTATATGTTCACACTTTTTGCTCTATGGAACCATGATTAATATGGATGATTAATTATGACTATTTTTTGGGTGCAAAGCAGCTAGGTCATCAGTGCAATCTGGTGATCATATGGACCATTTGGATCACAGACCTACAGTAATAAAATTATATCAAACTGACAGCATTATAGTAATAAATTTAGCGGAAGTTCTCTCTATGTAGCATCAAACAATTTCAGGCTTAATTATGCCAGCATTAATTGCTCGTTTGAAAGGAAAACACATTGCATGTTAACATTTTGTACACACGTGTTTAAGAAGTTGGGTGTTGTGACTACTGCTTCACAGTATATTTACTCCCCCTTTAAGTTTGTTATAAAAATCCACTGCAGTTCAAAAGGAACAATGATGTACATAATTACAATACCAGAAGAAAAAATGGCAGTCATTTCTCCACATTAGGGTTGTCTTAAGCACAAAAAGGGGTGCACAATATTACCTCCAAAATTTTGGATCACTTACCCACCGATTTAAAATGTCACAGACAACAATGTAAAATTTGAAAATAAACTGAAAAAGTTTCTCCATGAAAGCTCCTCCTATTTCAAAGAAGAATGTGTTTATTGTAATGTGTGAAAGATGGCAGCCAGAATTACTTATGTCTGTAATTTTTTTTTTTTAAGAAAACAGCCCTTGTAAATCGTCAGCGTGTAGCCATATACATATGTAGGTGTACTAGGAATGTAAAATGACTCTTTTCACATCATTATGATTAATCATACAAGAAACTAACTAGCATGTACAGTAAATCATGCTGAAAGGCACTAGGATGCTTTCAAGCAGGTAACACAATAGTGTCTAATAGGATTACTACCAGTGCTACAACAATCTTGTCATTTTATGCTTTCATTTTTTATTTCTGTATGAAACTTATTGAAAAATTATGCTACACACAACAGCACACTTCATGGATAGTAGTTATGAAAGTTTCACAATTGTACATTTCTGTTGCAGTGGTCTAACCAATTTTGCACGCTTGACACTCCCTATAGCACCCCAACCTTGCTATCATGTTGCTTATTTTTCATCTGCAGGATAATTGCCTCTTTTGAGGTAGTGGAGAATGATTTCAGTCTTCAGTTAGTTAAATACAAAGGAAATCAGTTGAGAACATTCCCACTGATGGCATAAACTAACTTATGCAATAGTAGGTCAAAGACAACAAAATGTAGTTTGTGATTATAGACTTCTATGGTCACTGTCAGCTACAATAAAACCTCACTGCAACCAACCTCTGCCAGAATCATTGTCTATCATGTTGTTGACAACAGATAATATGAGCAGAATGAAGTGTCAGCACACAAAAATTGAGGTGACACTGGCCCAGTAATAACTATACCACAGCAATAAATACACCGGTAGCAACAGTGGCCAACATGATGTCAACATCATAACATAATAATGCTGTCACATACCCAGAAAAGTTTTGTTGTGGATCTCTATGGAAAAAATTTAGAGCTCCATGTCAAAACCTTGACGCTCTCAATCTGTTTCATTCTTTCTTTCTTTCTTTCTTCACCTTCCTCCACTGAGTGAGGTAACATGGTGTTTAGTGCACTGGACTCACATTTGGGAGGGCAACGGTTGAAACCCGTGTCTGGCCACCCTCATTTAGGTTTTCCATTATTTCCCTAAATCATTTAAGGCAAATGCCAGGATGGTTCCCTTGAAAGGACATGGTTGACTCCCTTTTCCATCCTTCCCTAATCCGAGTTTGCACTCTGTCTCTGATGACCTCATTAGCAACTAGATGTTAAACACCTCCTCCTCCTCCTCCTCCTCCATCTTCCTCCAATAATTTTATGTCAGTATATGTTAATATTTGACAGGACAAATGCTATGCACTTGGAATGTATGTCATGAGTGAAGGATATCATTGGTCAAGTGACTGTGTGTGATGAGGTGCAAAAAGCCAGAACTGGCACCTGGCAACATTGCCTATTTGGCTGCTACAATATTTCTTATTTCACACTCACAATAATGTGGAAAAAATTATGAGCAACTGGTGGACTCTGACAACAGCAAGATTGTTGGACTGCAACAAGTTAGATTACACTGCCACAGACTGATGCGTGCATAATGTGTGTGTCCTGTGGCAAATTCCACAAGACTGGTGCACAAATAAAACTGTATTACAGCTTGCAGAATACCTGCCAGTGGTGTTATGAGGCTTTTCTACAAATAATATCACCCACTTGCCGCAGACTGTTGCAATCCTTTTCAGTTGCCAAGCACTGATGTCTCTTATTGTAATGAATGTAAATGGGATATGGACTTCTATGACATTGCTATTTTTGAATGACTTTTGTCATCTTTATTCTTGACAGAACATTCTGAAAAATTTAGCCAATTACATCACACAATAGATTTTGAGTCAGTTTCATGAAAATCTGATGTTCTGTAAAGAGTCATTTTACAATAATATTTCTCAAGTAAAGGCACAATAATAAGCTTTAGAGTCACAGAATCCTTATTACCCTGAGGCCTGATGAAGCAATACAGGGTGATTTTTTCCACCATGTAGAAACTCTAGGGATTGATCAATGAGAGGATATGGAACAAAAAAAGTCTAATGAACTTATGTTGGGAAATGCATGGTTTCCATGCTAGAGACCATTTATGGTATCATACATTGTTACAGAGACTGCGGTCTAATATGCGCTGTACCATGCAGCCACAGGTACCGTATGTGTTGAAAATGACTTCCATGTGCCTCAACGCATGTGTGCTCGTGCCATGGCACATTCTATCTCACACATTCACATCGGTCTGGCTGCATTCCAACAGTGTCAAAGGTGGCATGAATACGCTGCTACAGTGTCTCCACACATTGAATGAGCTCTGCAAACATGATACTTTTGAGATGGCCCCTACCCAGAAATCACACAGGTTGAGATCCAGTGAACGAGCAGGCCATGCAACTGGACGCCCTCATCCAATCCACTGACCAGAGAAGATATAATTGAGATGCGTCCAGACATTAATGGCGAAGTGGGCTGGAGCACCATCATGTAGTAGCCACATAACCCTTTGTATCATCAATGGTACTTCTTCCAACAGGAGAGGCAAAGTTACCTGCAAGAAACGCAGTAGTTCCAGCCAGTTAGGTGACATGGAAGGAAGACTGGTCCCAAAATAAGGTCGACAATTATCCCAACCCACACATTCGAGTTGCAACGATGTTAGTGATTCGCTGTCACCATACCATTGTGGTACTGAATACTATCCCACAGATGACTGTTACGAAAGTTGAAGATACCACTCCACATAAAGGTGTGAAGGTGGCCTCATCTGTGAATAGGATGGATGACACAAATCCTAGAATCGTGGTTGCCTGGCGAAGAAACCAGTGACAAAACTGCTTCCGATGTGGAAAGTCTGTCACTAGTAAGCCCTCCACATGCTGTAAGTGACAAGGGTAGTAACAACTGTCATGGAGAATGCTCGACACGGTCGTCTAGGTTACCCTGTGCTGGCGGACTAAGTCCCTAGTACTGACACGGCAGTTGCTTTCCACAGTGTTAATCACATTTTCCTCCACGTCTGGTGTCCAGACATTTCGGATACATCCTTCATGATTTCCTACTTCTTGAAACAACCCTGTCTCACACAAACGGCAAAACACTGTTGCAAATATTGGATGCTGTAGTTGTTGTCGGCGGGAATAGGTCTCTTGATACAACCTCACTACACACCGCCCGTTGCCATTTGCCTTTTGAATGCAGGACCATTATGTACAATGCTGTATCACATCCAATACAAAGTGAGTCAGCAAGAGAAGTGAATTGGACACAAAATTACCAATTACTATGGCAAGAGAGGGCACTATGGCAAGACGTATGAGGAACAGTACCACCATGCTGTAGCTGGGACTGCATGGTGCAGCGTGTAATAGACTGCAGTCTCTGCAACACTGCATGTTTGAATAAATGGTCTGTAGCATAGAAACCATGTGTTTCCAGACATAAATTCATTATACCTATTTTATTCCATACCCTCTCATTGATCAATCCCTAGAGTTTGTCCACGGTGGAAAAAATCACACTCTATGCATATACTGTAAAGATGTGACATAATTTAGCATAATTTTTTATCTTTTCTTTACACTTGAAACTTTCTTTAACTGAAATCAACTCAGAAAGACTCACCAAACAAAAGGTAGAAGCGATCATGGCCAGATTCACAAATACTTTTCTTTTTAACAATGCTTTCTTCGCATTCTGAGGACTTCTTTGGAGATTGGCTATTATCTTCAAATCCACTTGCATTTAGCCATAAAGCTGCTGCATGAAGAATTGGAGGCCATGAAGTTAAGTAATATGGTCTAGATGACTCCATGGTGTCTGTAGTATAGAATGCACCACCATCATGAGGTAACTGGCTTGCAAATTCTGGAAGAGAAAAGATGTATGAAACATATACATATTATGTCTGGTATTATTTCCACTATCCACACTCTGATGCTGCATGTGCACTCATTAATTTGTATTAGCTTGGAAGAACAAGAAGTTAGTAAATCTCTGTCACATTCTACACCATCTAATGTTTTTACACTGGAAATGTGCAGATACTTCACCAAACAGATAGAGCAAAAATTCATCAATCAATTACAAGAAATAAATTCAATAATAGGTCCAAGAAACTTCCATCCAGGCTTTAAATTAATAATATTGCACCTTCATGCACACATGACAAAAACTTTAATGTTACGTTAATGCCTGCAGCCAAAAGGAATAATTGATTGACAAACTGAGGGCAATTGTAATCCTCTCCTTGATGATTAAAAGCCAGCCTTGACATCATCTTTTGCAATGTGCAACAAAATAATACCATCTGCAAAAGATGAGCTAGAACCATCGGTACCATAAAAAAAGGTGACTGAAGACAATGAATGGCCACTAATGTTTAAAAAGGTAACATACACCCTGAAAAAGAAATAAATGAGACAACTGTTATGTTCTGAACCAATGAATTTGTTAGTGCATAGGGAAGGGGAGCTAAGGTAGTAACCAAAATAAATATAAGTTGTACAGAATGGAGTGGTGCAAAAAGACTTTACTGGACGATCAGAAAAAGATCTGATAGCCATAAACATGAGATACAAGTGACAGGTTAAAACTCAAGATAGATAGTAAAGTTCTAGAACAAAAATTAGGCAAAGTTCTGCATATGGATACAACAAACTGTATGCTATTGAATTAGCCCTGGAAGATGAGTCAGATGTAACTGTGCAAGTATTCATGAGTGAAATTTATTTCTACTGAAATTGTGGTATCCAGACCTGGTGATTCTGAGTGACCTCTGTAAAGGATGGAGCTCAATGACAGTCACCAGACAGCACTGTACATCTGCTGCTGCAGTGCTGGTTGCAGGACACATGCCCACCTTACCAGCATATCAGTGCATGCAGCTGCTCATTAAACATCACAGTGCAGCAGCTCACTCTTCAGTTGTGATTTCATTGCGATCTAGTATCATTGTCACTACACATCATTGTCTCGGTCATAGTATTTGCTACATCTTAGGTTTTCACATTTGGATTACTCAATGGATTTGTTATTCCACTGCAT
This sequence comes from Schistocerca nitens, assembly GCF_023898315.1. Classification (NCBI taxonomy): domain Eukaryota; kingdom Metazoa; phylum Arthropoda; class Insecta; order Orthoptera; family Acrididae; genus Schistocerca; species Schistocerca nitens. The sequence goes on along the minus strand of NC_064616.1, from coordinate 257,145,543 downwards.
CATCTCTGTTGACTGTCTTCCAGTTGTTGTCCCCACCCTGTTTATTTTCAGTGACTCACTTCCCATTACCTTGATCTGTGAGCCAGTTTCTGCAGGTTCTCACGTTGTTTCTGGGCTTGTTAGATTATGGTCACTATAAATGTTAGTAAAAGGTTAGTAGTTACCCATGGACACAAAGCTCATGCAGCTTGTAAAACAGCAACAGCTGCTCCTGCAGCAACAATTGCAACTGCAGTTCCAACAGCAGTTCCAACAACAGCAACAGCAGTTTCAACAACAGCAGCAGCAGCAAATTCAGCTTTTGAAGGATCAATTGTAGGCACACGGTACTCTTCCCGTACAGGCGGCGGATAGCCATCCACTCACATTTCCACCAGTTAGCAATGTCAAACAAGAATGGGAGACGTACTTGCAGCAGGTGTGGTTCCTGAAGAGGGGCAGCAGCCTCTTCAGTAGTTGCAGGGGCAACAGTCTGGATGATTGACTTATCTGGCCTTGTAACACTAACCAAAATAGCCTTGCTGTTCTGGTACTGCGAACGGCTGAAAGCAAGGGGAAACTACAGCCGTAATTTTTCCAGAGGGCATGCAGCTTTACTGTATGATTAAATGATGATGGCGTCCTCTTGGGTAAAATATTCCGGAGGTAAAATAGTCCCCCATTCGGATCTCCAGGCGGGGACTACTCAGGAGGACATTGTTATCAGGAGAAAGAAAACTGGCGTTCTACGGATCGGAGCGTGGAATGTCAGATCCCTTAATCGGGCAGGTAGGTTAGAAAATTTAAAAAGGGAAATGGATAGGTTAAAGTTAGATATAGTGGGAATTAGTGAAATTCGGTGGCAGGAGGAACAAGACTTTTGGTCAGGTGATTACAGGGTTATAAATACAAAATCAAATAGGGGTAATGCAGGAGTAGGTTTAATAATGAATAAAAAAAATAGGAGTACAGGTAAGCTACTACAAACAGCATAGTGAACGCATTATTGTGGCCAAGATAGACACGAAGCCCACGCCTACTACAGTAGTACAAGTTTATATGCCAACTAGCTCTGCAGATGATGAAGAAATTGATGAAATGTATGAGGAGATAAAAGAAATTATTCAAATAGTGAAGGGAGACAAAAATTTAATAGTCATGGGTGACTGGAATTCAAGCGTAGGAAAAGGGAGAGAAGGAAACATAGTAGGTGAATATGGATTGGGGCTAAGAAATGAAAGAGGAAGCCGTCTGGTAGAATTTTGCGCAGAGCATAACTTAATCATAGCTAACACTTGGTTTAAGAGTCATGAAAGAAGGTTGTATACATGAAAGAACCCTGGAGATACTAAAAGGTATCAGATAGATTATATAATGGTAAGACAGAGATTTAGGAACCAGGTTTTAAATTGTAAGGCATTTCCAGGGGCGGATGTGGACTCTGACCACAATCTATTGGTTATGAACTGTAGATTAAAACTGAAGAAACTGCAAAAAGGTGGGAAGTTAAGGAGATGGGACCTCGATAAACTGAAAGAACCAGAGGCTGTACAGAGTTTCAGGGAGAGCATAAGGGAACAACTGACAGGAATGGGGGAAAGAAATACAGTAGAAGAAGAATGGGTAACTTTGAGGGATAAAATTGTGAAGGCAGCAGAGGATCAAATAGGTAAAAAAACGAGGGCTAGTAGAAATCCTTGGGTAACAGAAGAAATATTGAATTTAATTGATGAAAGGAGAAAATATAAAAATGCAGTAAATGAAGCAGGCAAAAAGGAATACAAACGTCTCAAAAATGAGATCGGCAGGAAGTGCAAAATGACTAAGCAGGGATGGCTAGAGGACAAAGGTAAAGATGTAGAGGCTTATCTCACTAGGGGTAAGATAGATACTGCCTACAGGAAAACTAAAGAGACCTTTGGAGAAAAGAGAACGACTTGTATGAATATCAAGAGCTCAGATGGAAACCCAGTTCTAAGCAAAGAAGGGAAAGCAGAAAGGTGGAAGGAGTATATAGAGGGTCTATACAAGGGTGATGTTCTTGAGGACAATATTATAGAAATGGAAGAGGATGTAGATGAAGATGAAATGGGAGATATGATACTGTGTGAAGAGTTTGACAGAGCACTGAAAGACCTGAGTCGAAACAAGGCCCCCGGAGTAGACAACATTCCATTAGAACTACTGACAGCCTTTGGAGAGCCAGTCCTGACAAAACTCTACCATCTGGTGAGCAAGATGTATGAGACAGGCGAAATACCCTCAGACTTCAAGAAGAATATAATAATTCCAATCCCAAAGAAAGCAGGTGTTGACAGATGTGAAAATTACCGAACTATCAGTTTAATAAGTCACAGCTGCAAAATACTAACACGAATTCGTTACAGACTAATGGAAAAACTGATAGAAGCCGACCTCGGGGAAGATCAGTTTGGATTCCATAGAAATGTTGGAACACGTGAGGCAATACTGACCCTACGACTTATCTGAGAAGCTAGATTAAGAAAAGGCAAACCTATGTTTCTAGCATTTGTAGACTTAGAGAAAGCTTTTGACAATGTTGATTGGAATACTCTCTTTCAAATTCTGAAGGTGGCAGGGGTAAAATATATGGAGCGAAAGGCTATTTACAATTTGTACAGAAAGCAGATGGCAGTTATGAGTCGAGGGGCATGGAAGGGAAGTAGTGGTTGGGAAGGGAGTGGGACAGGGTTGAAGCCTATCCCGATGTTATTCAATCTGTATATTGAGCAAGCAGTAAAGGGGAAAAAAGAAAAATTTGGAGTAGGGATTAAAATCCATAGAGAACAAATAAGAACTTTGAGGTTTGCCGATGACATTGTAATTCTGTCAGACACAGCAAAGGACCTGGAAGAGCAGTTGAACGGAATGGACAGTGTGTTGAAAGGAGGATATAAGATAAACATCAACAAACGGAAAACGAGGATAATGGAATGTAGTCGAATTAAGTCGGGTGATGCTGAGGGAATTAGATTAGGAAATGAAACACTTAAAGTAGTAAAGGAGTTTTGCTATTTGGGGAGCAAAATAACTGCTGATGGTCGAAGTAGAGAGGATATAAAATGTAGACTGGCAATGGCAAGGAAATCGTTTCTGAAGAAGAAAAATTTGTTAACATCGAGTGTAGATTTGAGTGTCAGGAAGTCGTTTCTGAAAGTATTTGTATGGAGTGTAGCCATGTATGGAAGTGAAACATAGACGATAAATAGTTTAGACAAGAAGAGAATAGAAGCTTTCGAAATGTGGTGCTACAGAAGAATGCTGAAGATTAGATGGGTAGATCACATAACTAATGAGGTGGTATTGAATAGAATTAAGGAGAAGAGGAGCTTGTGGCACAACTTGACTAGCAGAAGGGACCGGTTGGTAGGACACGTTCTGAGACATCGAGGGATCACCAATTTAGTATTGGAGGGCAGCTTGGAGGGTAAAAATCGTAGAGGGAGACCAAGAGATGAATACATTAAGCAGATTCAGAAGGATGTAGGCTGCAGTAGTTACTGGGAGATGAAGAGGCTTGTGCGGGATAGAGTGGCATGGAGAGCTGCATCAAACCAGTCTCTGGACTGATGACAACAACAACAACAACAACTTGCAGCAGCTGGAACACTACTTCACCATTCTTGGTGTATCTAAAAATTAAGCTCTCCAATGGTCACTCTTCCTTCTTGAGCTTACCAGGAGATGTTTTTCTTATTAAAGTAGTTGGCTCCACTCTCAAATCCTGTCACACTCATGTTCACAAGTAGATATGTTCATTGTTTTCAAACTATTATTTGTAACAGTTTCATGTAGTCACATCACTCCACGAGTCTTAGCAATATTACAAGAAATCTCGTAAGGTGTACTGCATGTGTGTGACAGATTTGCAAGGGTTGAGTTGCCGTTGCAATTTCATGTGTGTGAACCTGGCTTGCAAAACTTGATAAACGAATTCTTTGATCTGAGGTATAGTGGTCCAATTGGCTCCTAATCCGGGAGTATGCACTACAGCTTTTGAACTGAACAACCCTTCCTTGGACGATATTTTGCAAACTGCACACTCTTTCGAGATTGCACAGGGAGCCAATGAACACCTCACGGTTCGACCACAAGCAGCAGTGGTTCAGCCATTGCCTTGGGGGCGGAATTCTTGTAAGCCTTTTTCCCAACGGCATCATCATGATTCAATGCTTTCTGGTGTGTTGATGTTTTCTGAACAGCCAATCACACCCCATCATCGTAAGCAGTGTGGTCTCTCATCATGCTCTGAATGTTTCACAGCGTACCCACGTGTGGCCTACCTAGATCGCGGTGCACAATGCACCCAACATGGTAAAGATGGGCATCTCTGAGCTATCTGTCAAACTGTCAAGACAGTTGGATCCAACTCCCCATATGCATGAAGGGATGTTGCATGAACTTCAGGAGATTATTCCGCATGACGTGCCTTCTTTTACCAAGTTGTTTATTCACCTCTGAATTGTGAATCAGAATGTCCATTTCCAGGTGGACACTGGAGCTTCTGTTTCCTTGGTCAGACCCCCAATGGAATGAATTTGGTATCCAAGTCCAGCAATTTTGAAAGCCCGCTGGAGGGCCTGGAGCTTGACAATGGCCACTACATGGCAGTGTACAGCTGTGAGCAAGCACTGGTGTAGCAGTGCTGGCTACAAAAGACATTCCCATCTTACCGGCATATTAGGGTCACAGCCATCTTTTAAAGGCTGCAGCATAGCGGCTCACTCTTCAGTTGTGATCCTTCTACACCCTTGTATTGTTGTCACTACACATTGTTGCCTTGGTCATAGTATTCACTACACCTCAGGTTTTCACTTTTGGACTACTTGTTGAACTTGTTATTCTACAAAGCCACCTCTGTTGTCAGTATTCCTATTTTGTTATCCCCATATTTATTCTTGGTCATCTGCTGCTGGTTACCTTGGCCTGTCAGCCAGTTTATGCAGGTTCTCAAGTCATTCCTGGTCTTGTTACATTTAGGCCACTCTAGAGACCAAGCATCTCAGCTTTGAAAATAGTGGCAGAAGGAAGCAAATGTTTTGACACTTGATTCACAGATACTTCAGATTTTGATGATGCTATGAGAATTGGTTGTCTGTATTATCAAGCTTGGTCACTTGCATTGTTAGCTGCAATTATAGATTTATTTTCTTTAATGTGGCTTCATGCTATATATTTGTCAGCTTCATTTATTTTATTATTAATCCCTTGATATTTAAAAGAAATGTAGTTTGGACTGAAATGAAGCTATATTTAGTTTCTTCCTGCCACTCTCCCCGTTTTCCTATTAAGAGTCTTATAAAATGTTGTATCCCTTTTATTTTGTAATGTGTCTTAGCGTAAACGTTTTCCTATTTACATTATTTTGTTCACAATCTATGTGATTTGCACAGTAGCGATGTAGATGTAGATTTATTTGTATTTGTGCTATTACGTAACTTAAAAATTTATACCAAGTGTCTATTTCAGCTGTTGATAAGTGAGAGATGTTGGTGGCCCACATAAATATCATGCAGAAAGCTTTTTTTCTGGTTTTCTTAAGGTTTACAACTCCTGATTAAAATCTCCCTGCACAGGATATAGTGCAGCCTGCCACCATATTGAGTGTGACCTGGCGAAAATAGCGTCTGCGATGACCCACACCAATGTTGGGTTGAAGCCTTTCGTGCGGCATGATCAGCCCCAGTTGAACTGCTCTGCCAGGAGGGTAAATATGGAGTTGGATCAGTTGTGTAGGGCGACCACTCTGTCAGACATTGGATTAGTTCCTGTCGAGGCTATTGATAGGGGGGATTTCACAAGGCACGGCCTACACCTCAATAGGAAAGGGAAGGGTAAACTGGCAGGGTTGTTACCAAAATCCATAAGGGGGGGACACTAGTACTGTTGCTAAAGAGGTCCAAAACTCGCAAGATTCTCACAACAGTAAAGTAAATAATAATGTTATCATTTTTCACCAAAATATTCCGGGATTGAAGAACAAAGTAGATGAGCTCCTGGTTATTTTAGATGACATTGAATCTGATAATGTAATAGATATACTATGCCTGTCTGAGCATCACATTGTGTCTGATATGGAAAGGGTAAATATCAGTGGTTATAAACTAGCTGCACATATGAGTCGAGAGAATAAGGTGAGAGGAGGAGTTGCCATATATGTCAAAAGTTATCACTGTGTAAAAAGCTTAGATACAAAAAAGGTTTTGTCTAGAGCAACATATAGAAGCATGTGCCTGTCAACTTAAACTGAAGGAGGGCTCTTTTATAATTGTAACAGTATATAGGTCCCCTTCAGGAAACTTTCCTTTATACCTGGAAAACTTGGATGCCTTGTTGTGCTATCTGTCAGATAGGGGAAAGCAAATTATTATTTGTGGGGACTTCAATGTTGATTCACTGAAAGAGTGTAATAGGAAGAATGACCTGGAAGTCTTGCTCGGTTCTTTCAGTTTGACACCTGTCATTAATTTTCCTACTCGGGTAGTAAAGGACAGCAGCACATTGATAGATAACACTTTTATAGACCAAGATAAGTTTAAAAACATAAATCCTTGTCCTGTTGAGAATGGCCTTTCTGATCATGGTGCTCAGCTAGTTACAGTATATGCCATAGCTCCATTCAGTAACGTTGTGCGTTCAATTAATGACTCAACAATTAGAAATTTCAGGGAAAATCTTCAGCAGTTAGACTGGGATGAGGTGTACAAGGAACCCAATGCTAATTTAAAATATAACTTATTTCATGATACACTTGTAAGAGAATTTGAAAACTCTTTCCCCAAGAAAGTAGTTAAATCTAATTATAAGAAACCATGCAAAAAAACCTTGGCTTACTAAAGGAATTAAAGAATCTTGTAACCACAAAAGGTAACTGTATCTAACAACAAGAAAGAGTAATGACCCAGAAACAGCCAAATATTATAAAAACTACTGTGCTACATTGAGAAAGGTTAATAAAAAGTCCAGAAGCATGTGCATCATGTCTGAGATTAATACCTCTGATGACAAAATCAAAACAATTTGGAATATTATTACAAGGGAGACAGGGCAACCAAGAGTACAGGATGACTGCATTACCATCAAAGCAAATGGAAGTCGAAAACATTTTGAATTATCATTTTTTAAATGTTGTAGAGAAAATAGGATCTAAATGTTCATTAGAAGAAGCAGGGCAGGTAATGGAAGAGGCCTTACCCACACAATTTGATACAATTGAAATTCCACCCACCTCTCCTTCTGAAATTAGGAAGATAATAAACTCTCTCAAGAATAAAAGCTCACATGGAATTGATGGCATTTCCAGCAGGATAATAAAAGCTTGTTCCCAAGAGATAAGTGGGATTCTTAGCCACGTATGTAATAGCTATCTGAAGCAGGGTATTTTCCCAGATAGACTGAAGTATGCCATTGTTAAACCACTGCATAAGAAAGGGGATACGTCTGATGTCAACAACTACCGCCCAATCTCTCTTCTGACTGCCTTATCCAAAATTCTTGAAAAAGTAATGTATTGTAGAGTAACTTCACGCCTTTGCAAAAATAAAGTTTTAACAAAATGTCAGTTTGGTTTCCAGAAAGGTTTTTCAACAGAAAATGCTATATACACTTTCACTAATGAAATATTAAATGCTCTGAGTAACCAGAAGTCACCCATTGGGATTTTTTGTGATCTCTCAAAGGCTTTTGATTGTGTAAATCATGGAATACTTCTACATAAGCTCAAGTACTGTGGTATGAATGGTACAGCGCTCAAATAGTTTAAATCATACCTAACTGGAAGAGTGCAGAAAGTTGAAATAAGCAGTTCACATAATATGAAAAAAACTGGTGATTTCTCAAACTGGTGAACAATCAAGAGAGGGGTGCCACAAGGGTTTGGTCTTGGGTCCTCTGCTGTTCTTAATATATATTAATGACTTGCCATTCTATATTCACGAAGATGCAAAGCTGGTACTTTTTGCCGATGATACAAGTATAGCTATCACACCCAACAGACAAGAATTAACTGGTGAAACTGTAAACGATGTTTTTCAGAAAATCATTAAGTGGTTCTCTGCAAATGGGCTCTCATTAAACTTTGACAAAACACTGTATACACAGTTCCACACAGTAAATGGAATGACACCATTAATAAATATAGACTTTGATCAGAAATCGCTAGCTGAGGTAGAATTTTCAAAATTTCTAGGTGTATACATTGATGAGGGGTTGAACTGGAAAAAACACACTGAAGATCTGCTGAAACGTTCGAGTTCAGCTACTTATGCTATTAGAGTCATTGCAAATTTTGGTGATATACATCTCCGTAAATTAGCTTACCACGCCTATTCTCATTCTCTGCTTTCGTATGGCATCATATTCTGGGGTAACTCATCACTAAGTAAAAGAGTGTTCATTGCACAAAAGTGTGTAATCAGAATAATTGCTGGAGCTCATCCAAGATCATCCTGCAGACACTTATTTAAAGAACTAGAGAGCTTCACTGTAGCCTCACAATATATATATTCACTTATGAAATTTGTTATTAACAATCCAAACGAATTCAAAAGTAATAGCAGTGTACATGGCTACAACACTAGGAGAAAGGATCATCTTCACTACTCAAGGTTAAATCTAACTTTGGTTCAGAAGGGGGTAAACTATGCTGCCACAAAAGTCTTTGATCACTTACCTAATAGCACCAAAAGTCTGACAGATAGCCATATAGCATTTAAAAGGAAATTAAAAGAATTTCTTAATGGCAACTCCTACTCATTTGATGAATTTTTGGATATAGTAAGTGGGTAATTTCCCCAACCCCCACAAAAAAATTAAATATTAAGTGTCGTGAAATATTTTGTGTAATGTAATATCTTGTATAGACACCTTTTATTAACCTGACACGTTCCACATCATTACGAAGTGTCGTATTCATGATCAATGGAACCAGTACTAATCTAATCTAATCTAAATACAGAGGGCTGCATAACATATTGACTCCCAGCCATCCAGACTGATTGTCTGAGGAATAAGTATCAGTGCTGAACAAATCTTTTTTCTTTATTTTTTATTAATGAACCATGTATTTCAAACCTAGTGGGTTCTTTTTCAGGTGCTGCTGTGAATACATGAAGTAAGTGTACTTTTAGCAGTACATTAAAATATTTTTAAAATACCTTTCAATAGACATGGAAAAACATAGTAACTTAAGAAAATTTTGTTACATGCACAGCAGTTACCAAACACTAATAAAAGAGTGTTATGACTGTAACCAGCACATGAAGATAAACCCTCAGGGTTTGAAGTGCACTAGTATGCAAACACTGTGACTGAAGATAGATTTTATTCAGCTCTGAACTGTCAGAAACAATCACAGTCATAACTTTTACCAGAAAGATAAGATGAGTAATTATTCTGTTGGGGTTTAAATCCAGAGAACACAGTAATATATGCATTAATTGTGGTGCAAGAAACTGTAACAGTTACTGTATTCCCAGAGCATCATTGGGAGATTTTTCATGACTGCCTCATTCTTCCTCTAACCTCTCTCATCAGCAACCATAGGAGGATGCGAGGGAATTTCGCCGAATCCAACATAGAGTGGCTCTCAGCTATGCTCTCAATATATGGGAATTGTTTTCTGGAGTTTTGGAACAAACCTTTGGACTATCCAAAGTTGGAGGCTTTCCTGTGGAGTCACATTAACTTTTCTAGTAATAGTCTGAAAATTATGTAACAAGTTTCTCTTCTGGGCAGCAGCAACAAAAGACAGATCTTATTAGCTGTAGATGAAGATGAGACAATGAAAATGCCTGTGAGCATGAAACAGGTAATCACTGACACAGAACCATCCAGCAGTTAAACAGACAGTTTTAGCATTTCATGTTTTCAGTGCAGTTATTGTGTCATAATACGAGGTTCATTCAAATGAAACCTGGTCAGTGCATCTACCTTTGCCTTACACATAAGATGGCACCACGTAACTGCCACGTAACATGGCGCCATCTATTGGTAGAGAGACTGACGCATGCGCACCGTTTGATGTTGCATAGCGCCAGTGTGGGTTCACACTCAAGACAAGGTGGTCACACAAGTTATCGTCCACTACCGAACATGCAGGCGAATAAGCAGGAGCAACAAGGAGTAACTTGATTTTTGGTGGCGGGAGGAGTTGGAGGCTGTGAAATGTATCGACGGACGAAGGCAGTGTATAGTGAGTACAGTCTGAGTCGTTCAAGTGTTGTGGAATGGTGCAAACGATTTATTGAGGGGGGCAAGTTACTGGAAGACGATGCTCATCCTGGACAGGCTCATTGTGTCATCACATCAGAAATGGTTGCGAAAGTGAATGTTTTAGTTTTGGACAACCACAGAATCACTGTGGATGAGATCCATTGGTTACTGGGTATTACTGTGTGGACTGCCCACACCATAATGCATCAACATTTGAACTTTCTGTGCACAGTGGGTTCCCCACCAACTGACCACCGAACATTGCAATGCTCAAATGGCACTGTCTGAGCCATCTGCAATGTTATCATGAGGAAGAACACGGCTTTCTGTCACATATTGTCACAGGTGACGAAACGTGGTGTCACCATTTTGAACCGGAAAGCAAGCATCAGAGTAAGCAGTGGAAACATGCAACTTCACCACCTCCAAAGAAATCAAAGGCCGTGCGCACCAGTTCTGGTAAGGTCATGATGTCCTCCTTTTTTGACCACAAGGGCCCACTGTTTGTCGAGTTCCTTGAATGGGAAACCACCATCAATGCCCAGTGTTATCACGCCACTTTACAGAACCTTAGATGAGCCATGAAGTCAAAACATTGAGGTATGTTGCCCAATGGCATTATCCTCCTACATGACACACACGGCCAATGTGGCGAAGACAACATAGCAGCAATTTTGGTGGGAAACTGCTGGAACATATACCGTACAGTCCTGACCTTTCATTGTGTGACTTTCATGTGTTTGTATCTTAAAAACAAACTACTCGCGGACATTGATTCACAATGGACGACGAAGTGTGTGACTGGGTCCAGGCCTGGATCCGACAGCAGCCTACTTGCTTCTTCAAGGATGGAACTGACTGGCTAGTGTCACAATGGGAGAAATATGCCAACAGCTTTGGCAACTATTTTTAAGTATGTGTACTGTGTATCATTTTCGAGTTGATAAAATCGTTACCATTACTTTACACTAGTGACCAAGTTTCATTTGAATGCCCCTTATTTTATCTGCCTGTAATCAATCAGTTTTCTACACCAAGGCTGCCAATTCTTATTGAAAAATATTACATTATTATAGTAAAGCAGAGTTGACTCAGGTCCCTTGATTAGCAGTTTTCTTGCTGACAATCTTATAGTTAGCACTGTCTATTGGAATCGTGCACATCGTGAAGAGCTGAAGCTTGGGACCATGGTACAGACAAATATTTAGGACTTCATTCAGCTAAGAAGAGAAGGGGATTGTTGTAACTTTTTCTTAGACTTCAATGAAAGGACCTATAAATTTTAAAACTCAAGATCCAAGTTTAGCCGTTTCATGTTGTTATCAGCACTGTTCCAGTTTCTGTTTTTAGTGTATACAGTAAATGATTATTTGTTGCCTACAAATAACTTATGATTGTACCTAAAAATTAAAACCACTTCTACTTCCCATTAGCATTTTAATCTGCCATATAGGTCCTACATTTATTCTATTTACCTGAGGGAAGTGAGAGTAATGCATGGTCTCTGAGAGCTGCAAGCCAGTAATGTGACAAACTGATTAATTCTGGTTGTACAAGTGTAAGAAGACTTTCTCCACGAAATTCAAATTCACCAAAGTCATCCTCACTTCTGCTTTCATGCATTGTGTCAGAAGAAGCAAAACTTGCATCCATTTTCTCTGGTGCTGAGTTATCCCCAACCATGGCAACTATATAAACCTATAACGAAGAAATGCGCAATAAGTACTTGGATCAGATACCACCAAAACTACTCACTTCATTACAGCCAGCAATGACAAAAGAAAATCTGTTCTACTGGAACAGTAAAGAGACATTAGATAATAATTACTATAAATTTCTACATAAGGATTTGTACGTACAATTCCCTGTTATTCTACAGTCCCAGTGAGGATTCTACTAAAAATTGGTATTGAGAAAAAGTGACAACTACGTATTGATGAATTATGCTGCTCTTACTTCTGCCCATGCTTTGAGGATGGAGAGACGCTCAAGAGTTGCAAGGCTTTCATTGTACAGCTGTGCTGTTCCAGAGTCCTGGTGTAGCTTGGTCAAGCTCGAAACAAGAAGCTGATGAACGCGGCGAAGATCATTCAGGTCTCTTGCGACGCCACTGCCTATCCATGCACTGCACACTTCACATGCTGCTGCAGTTACATGTGATGGTGTTTCAGGAGCAAATGCTGGTCTCAGTGCAGCACCAACCTGTTGCAAATATGTAGCATCTAAGACTTACTGCACTTGCACAATCATTCAGCATCAAAGTCATCAGAACTCTGTCTAATACCCAACCAACTATAATATTATCATGCTACTTTAAAAGAGCTGCATGGAGCGTACACTATACACACAATTTTATAATGAAATGTTCATTACAATCTTCCCTAAATAAGTAGTGGACACACTACATGTTGTATCGTGTTACAGAGTACCTCCACATCCAGTTTCATTACCATCCTTTTGGTTCTTTGTCCAGTTGCTGCTTCTCATTATCTTTATGTTTATTTCTCTCTCTACATCCTAAATTATTTCAACTCTGTTTTACAACTATGATATTTTGTCCACACATAATTTACTGCTGTAGCTACTGTTCTTACCTTGACACCATTTCTATCAAAATGAACAGTTTAAATTTTAACCTTGATGAAATACAAAAGAAGCAGTTGTGAATTCCTATAACAGTTAAATATAGCTAAAGAACTGCATCCCAGTTTTAAGATAATCCTTGGTGTTGTCTTAATGGATGGTACTAAAATAGAAACATACAGACAAAAAACTTTAACTTCTGTCAATCATATAAAATCGTATAAAAAGGATAGGAGCTTGCTGAACTGTAATACAGAAGAATTTATGTGCTGTGAGCAGAACTGCTACTGAAATTACCTGAGCTTGAAATTGTTCTAGGAGAAGATGGCCAGGAAATTCTGGCTCTGGGACTTTCGCAAACTTATCAATAATCTCTTGAAGAGTTTTAAGACCTTCCAGTCTCAATGGATCCGAGTCACTGGTTGCTGCCATAAAAGCCATTCTCACAAGGTCAGACAGATGTAGCACCAAGTAATCACCTGGAACCAAAATTAACACTCCAAGTCATTAAGTGAATTATTTTAGATGAATAGCTCAGCTTAGCACACTTGATTAACGGCTGTCAATATCACATGTAGTTCTATGAAAATAGTTAATGAACATACACAACTTAGAAGTAAAGGAGACCATTCACCGAATAGCAGAAATGACGAGTTGTCAACAGGGACACACAAAAGGACAGAAAACTTGCTATCTTTCAGAATCGATCCTTTCTCGAATTAGAGAAAATTCTCTCTCTCTCTCTCTCTCTCTCTCTCTCTCTCTTTCTCTCTCTCTCTCTCTCACACACACACACACACACACACACACACACACAGGCAATACTTTGTCCTCTTCCTCCGGTGACCTAATCAGTCTTCATGGCAAACCACTAATCCTCCCACCAATATAGAGTAAAATATTAACAAGATGCAAATTACATTACAGTGTGTTACCACAAGGTCTTTACACTATCATATTATTGATCCATTTCTAGGCTAGCAAGTAATTTTCTTTTGGTGGTCAAGTGACGTAGTCCAGTGATTATGACATTGGACTCAAATTCAGGAGATTGGTGATTCAAATCACAATTCAGCCATCCAGTTAGGTTTCTAAATCACATATGACAAACGTCAAGATGGTTCCTATGAAAAGCACACAGTTGACGTAATTCCCTTACCTTCTTCAGCCTAAGAGTGAGCATCATCTCAAATGCCTTCATCATATGCAATGCCAAAATGTAGGCTTCTGGTGGAATACAGCAGTCTGAAATACTGTCTGTTGGGCTTGTGTGTTAAGCAAGTAGAAGAGCATTCAGAGGAGTACAGCATATGATGAACCTTCGTTCAAGACCATACAGGGCCCTCAAATTAATGTAGACATTTGTATCAAATACTGTTACTTGGACTATTGGGGCCAAGTCTGAGGAAAAAAGTATGCAGCTAAGGCAAATGTGACAATACAATAACCAAAATTCCAGATGATAGCACGATCCGAACATACAACCTCATCCAGGATAATAATAATACGAGCTCTGTACCTTACAGATAACTGGTACAGTTGTGTCCTGCATTCTTGAACTGTAGAAACCATTTTTCAAATGCTTTGCACATGTTTATCAACGTTATATGATGTGATCAAACAACTGGCATTTCATGTAATGCCATCTTTAATTAGATCAACCACTTGGAGATGTTAACTGTTGAATTGAGCTTATTCTGGAAAAGCAAGCAGTTGAGTCAATAATCGAAAATCATCTGAAGGCTTTTAAAGGGAGCTTGGCATTCTAACACTCAAATTCCAATACACTTGTGTTTTAGTGACAGTTGTCAATGTCAATAAAAGTTGGATTTGCATGAAATGTGACATATACTACTGCATGATATAGTACTACTTCCCACATAGATATTGCATTTATAGTGAAGTTCAGCACCACTGCACAAAATTCACTAATGGGTATGTAGCCACACTGTTCAGGAATGCATCTGCAGTCAATAGTCATCTATTTCATAATATTATATATATATATAATATTGCTTTTGTTTAACACCAGACATGTTCAAGGAAAAAAGTATATTCAGATTTAAACAGAAACACTATTTACACCCACAATGATTATAACACACCATGACTTAAATGATCACAGTACCTCTGTTTTTAGTAAGCTGCATTTCCTTGGCCAATGCAAGATCAAAATGAGCTGCTTTATTGCCCTCACAAGCAATGATAATTCTCCGAACACATTCTGCAGCAAAAACTCTAGTTGGCCACCGGGGTTGAACAGCAGGATGAGTCACCTGGTCATCTTCAGCATGGAACTTTAGTTGGTCATCATCCCCTTCAATATCTTCTCCTTCAGTTGACACAGCCACATTTATGACCTCTTCTCCTATACTTGATTCTGTGGAAAGCAAATAAACATTTCAGAAATTACAGTATGGCATATTTGGGGCAAATGGAATAAACTTTTGACAAAATAATTGTATGCCCTCTTTCTTATTGTGGTGGCTTCATGAAGTAGTTGCAACAGATACACACAAAACAGAGAGGAGAAAATGCATGTATTTAACGAAGCATTCATTCTTACAAAACAAAGCAGAACAGAACAGAGCACTAGGAGAAACATATTACTAAGCTTCTCAAATAATTAAGTTTGTTCTTCATAAAATTGATGCCTTATGGCATAATTTTCTGGGGGTGACTCATCACTTAGGAAGCAAGTATTGATTTACAAATGTGATCAATGAGAATAATATGTGGTGTTTCCAACTACACCTCACCTGCTCAAAGAAAAGTTCTGTGCATCTGAATATCATGAGAATAACTTTTATGGGAAAAAATAAAAAAAAATGAGCTTTACTTTGAAATAAAAAAAATAGCAGAATAAAAGCAATCTGAAAGTGCAGATCTTCACACATCATCAATGAAATCAAAATCTGATACTGGGTAACATACAGCATCATGCTGCTCTATACTACACACTGTAACATGGTCAGATCCTCTTTGGCATGCTGGACAGAATGTAATCAAGATGTTACAGCTCAAGAATGTCTCTTTCTTTGACAACAGACCTCCTGACATCATCAAGTCTGTCAGAGATTACATGTGAAATTGCACTGCAAGTTGAAACTTGTCCAAAGCATGTTCAATTGTGTTCATGTGCTACAGGTCTTTCCAATTCATTCCACTGATTCCTTGCTCTAGGAGGAAGGTGTTAACAAGGTGGGTGTAGTTTGCTCATTCATTACATTTTTAAAACACAAACCCATTGGCAAAATGCTCTTTGTAGAAATGGACTCTGCTGAACCATTGGGACACGCTCCTGAGATGTGCGTCGGGCACCTGGCCACCTCAAAACTCTTCTGCATTGATTATCAGACAAATCCTCCAGTCAGCGGTGAACAGAATCCAATGACATTGATTCATGTTCCAGTAGGAGTTTTCCATTATCCACTTTTTTTGCACACCATTGCACTATAGGGTTTGTACAGCTGTTGTAATGGAGGTATAATTCATTGTGTGGAGACGGTTGTGAACTTTCTGGGGCAACATGGTCCTCCAGGTGCTCTCAGAAGGAAGTGTGTAGTTTCATTGCATTCTCCTTGGGGTACCAAAGAACTGCAATTTGTTGGTAGTGGTTACCAAGTGGTGTTACTGATCACTGGCAACAACCATGAGGCAGATATTCTATGGTTAGTGTCTCATAACAGTTTAATGTTTAAGTAACATTGCTGTGGTATATAACTTTCTTGCCATATGTATACAAGCTGCACTGTCCAGTTCACAACTGCACACACAGTGCTGCCTGAAAGACTGCACTGAGACTGGAGGTATACTTTTACCTCTGTTACTGTGGTGAACAGATTATTGAAAATGAGGTATCCAATTAAAAAATTATGCAGGCCATAAGGGCAGTGCAAAACTTTCTTGGGTATTTTACATACCTGCTTATGAAATTAATCATAAATAATCCATTGCAATTTGAATAATGTACATGACTATAACACCAGAAGAAAAATTAAACTTATATTTATTACTAAAGCTACCAATGGTTCATAAATGAGCTGAACATGCAGCAATAAAAATCTTAGACCACTGGTGCTACAGTGTTCGGGACGCCAGCCACAACACGCAGATGGCTATAATGCGCGAGTTGTGGAAAGCTATGCTCACATGGTCCGTAGCAGTCACACGGGATTTTCAAGTATAGACCCAGACCACCAGGAGGCACACCGAAAGCTATGAGTCACCAGGTAACTTGTAAGGCAACAGCAAGAGGCCACTGGCTGCATCTCAAGACCACACCTACATATGGTCACAAGTTACTTGATGGCAGCATATCTCTTGCTGGAGAATAAGTAAACCCCAGGAGCACTGTGGGCAGATCCCGTCACCTAGATCTAGCCGAGGATTCTCCTTTGGAAAACAGTTCTTCGTGTGTTGGTCATTTCAGTGTTTTGTTCTGGCTCCAGGGACTTAGTTGGAGCCAATTCCACAAAACTGTATTTTGGTTGGAACTGCAGAAGAGGTGAAGTTAATTACTTTGTAATTATAAATTGTGACCAACAGTTTTTTCTTTTTTTTTCTTTCTTTTCTTTTTTTTGTGAGAAATAATAAACAGGTTTTACAACTGGCCCAGTAACATAACATGTCAGAGGTAACAAAACAAATTTAAAATCTAAACTGGAACTCTCGTTTTATAGAAGATTATTTCATTAATACTGCTATTATTTGTAGTACGATAGACACAGATATTTACTTTGAAGGTAAATTTGTGTCTCACTTGTAACTTGAGTAGTGATAAATGTTCATGCTTATTAAAAATAACCCACTTTGCTACTTAAGAAACTGTAAATGGCCAGCCTGTTGATAAACACAGACACAAATCATGTGAAACAAATCATGTATACACAAATTAACTCATTCGACTTCATTTAAATAGAAACTGTGCATGTCATCTATGTAACAAATGAACATAACTTAAAACTGTTTTAGATACGCAGGCTTCAACAGCTGGCATCAGTCTCACTACAGTCCTTGTGGTGTGCTGTTGCATCGTCTTGTAAAATTCTTATACTACTTTTTAAACCAGCATTGGGCCGACTTGCAGCAGCCTTTCTCAAGATAAAGACTAATTAACTGGGAAGTGGGTGCTTTAATATACAGATTTTTTAACAGTGCCACAAGACCAACCACTGATGTCATGCAGTGGCCGAGCGGTTCTAGGCACTTCAGTCCGGAACCATGCTGCTGCTACAGTTGCAGGTTCGAATCCTGCCTCGAGCATAGATGTTTGTGATGTCCTTAGGTTAGTTAGGTTTAAGTAGTTCTAAGTGTAGAGGACTGATGACCTCAGATGTTAAGTCCCATAGAGCTTAGAGCCATTTGAACTGCTGTCATATTTACTGGATTATATTGGCCCTAAAGTAACATTAGTGGGTGTTAAAAGAGAGGGATGGGGGGAGGGGGGGGGGGGGAGACCTGTTGCAAACTATTTGGATGTTGCCGACAACTGGTATCCTGCTACAAATCAGCAACAAGCTTCTGAGGGCTGTGTTTTTCTGCTGTTACTTGTGGAGAAACAATGCCAGTTGTGCATTTCTTGTTTGTTTAGCCAATTAAGGTAGTGTCCAGTGAGGCCACCTCACTGCTGCTTTTAATTTTTCAATATGTATCACAACTGTAAAATCATATCTGCAGATGAGTTACCCTCCTAAAATTTCAACTCATTACAAGATTTCAGAACAGGAGGTGGTTTGAGGCAGTGAAATGAAGTGTCAGGAGTGAGTTTCTGCTACATACCCTGGTGTCTAGTCTCTTAAGATTTATGCAATTTAATGAGATTTTTTTATTGTAGCCACATTCCAGTCTTTTCTACTTCTTCACTCAAATTGGGCTCTGACTTACGATATCATACCTGATGAAACAGCCATTGCATAGACTAAACATGGTCTAAAAGAGATGTATCTTTTTCAAATGATAATGTCATTCAGTTTTATACTTGTTGGTACTGTGTTGTCAGATTTACTGCTGTTTGTCCTGGTGTTTACTTTTATTGGCAATGGAATTTAAAAATTATTTACACTCTACACCATCATGAAGCTTCCTGCAACACGTCAGAAGAAAAATTTTGCAACATGTCGACAATTTGAACTGTTTGCTGTAACACTTTTAACAGTTAATAATTCTTCAAAAAATGGTTCAAATGGCTCTGAGCACTATGGGACTCAACTTCTGAGGTCATTAGTCCTCTAGAACTTAGAACTAGTTAAATCTAACTAACCTAAGGACATCACACACATCCATGCCCGAGGCAGGATTCGAACCTGCGACTGTAACGGTCTCGCGGTTCCAGACTGCAGCGCCTAGAACCGCACGGCCACTTCAGGCGGCTAATAATTCTTCTCCAACTGTAACATGTTACTTTATTATCAGCAATTATAACTGTAAAATGTTTTGCCTGTGTTCAAGAGATGAGACTTGTCACATAGAAGTGTTTCTTCAGATGCTGTCTAAGCAGCTGACTATTACTAATGGAGAGACGTCTACAGACGTTAAAGTAACCTCTGGCGTGCCACAGGGGAGTGTTATGGGACCATTGCTTTTCACAATATATATAAATGACCTAGTAGATAGTGTCGGAAGTTCCATGCGGCTTTTCGCGGATGATGCTGTAGTATACAGAGAAGTTGCAGCATTAGAAAATTGTAGCGAAATGCAGGAAGATCTGCAGCGGATAGGCACTTGGTGCAGGGAGTGGCAACTGTCCCTTAACATAGACAAATGTAATGTATTGTGAATACACAGAAAGAAGGATCCTTTATTGTATGATTATATGATAACGGAACAAACACTGGTAGCAGTTACTTCTGTAAAATATCTGGGAGTATGCGTGCGGAACGATTTGAAGTGGAATCATCATATAAAATTAATTGTTGGTAAGGCGGGTACCAGGTTGAGATTCATTGGGAGAGTGCTTAGAAAATGTAGTCCATCAACAAAGGAGGTGGCTTACAAAACACTCGTTCGACCTATACTTGAGTATTGCTCATCAGTGTGGGATCCGTACCAGATCAGGTTGACGGAGGAGATAGAGAAGATCCAAAGAAGAGCGGCGCGTTTCGTCACAGGGTTATTTGGTAACCGTGATAGCGTTACGGAGATGTTTAATACACTCAAGTGGCAGACTGTGCAAGAGAGGCGCTCTGCATCGCGGTGTAGCTTGCTCGCCAGGTTTCGAGAGGGTGCGTTTCTGGATGAGGTATCGAATATATTGCTTCCCCCTACTTATACCTCCCGAGGAGATCACGAATGTAAAATTAGAGAGATTAGAGCGCGCACGGAGGCTTTCAGACAGTTGTTCTTCCCGCGAACCATACGCGACTGGAACAGGAAAGGGAGGTAATGACAGTGGCACGTAAAGTGCCCTCCGCCACACACCGTTGGGTGGCTTGCGGAGTATAAATGTAGATGTAGATGTACTTTACAACTGACGATGCAAAATATTACTTCAATTACTTCTCCAACAGGCGACTGCAATTTTTAACTATTAATATAAGTCATATTTAAAAAAAGCAAATAATTGAATGTACCTGTAGCAACTGTAAGGACATCTTTACACAGTGAGAGCCACTGTGACAGATTTTCTGCTGCCATTACTTGCAGCATGCTTGTCAATGAGTCATGGATATCTTTGATAAGATGACCATCAGTCTCTGCATCCAACATGGAGAACAGCACACCTGGTAAGCCACTCTCTGTTATCACCAAGCCTAAAGAAATAAAATGCACAGAATATTTACATTTACATGCTTTATTAAAATGAGAACAGTACTGTTTGTGTGTTTTATTCACAATGAACTCAAGGGAGTCAATAACAGAAGCACAACCAAGGCCAAGTACAGAACCAGTAGTAGTTGCACACTACAAAAACTACTCAAGATTACTGATAAAAGTTATTAAAAAATCAAGGAACATGCACATTATGTCATAAATCAGTAACTCCAACAACAGACTGAAGGCTATATGGAATGTAGCAAAACAAGAGACTGAACGACAAGCCACAAAACAGGATAACATCATTATTGAATTAAATAGAAGGGCTATAAACTATGAGTATCAGGTTGCAAATATGTTTGATAAAAAGCTCTGAAATATAGTAGGAAATATAGGGACAGAAAGTTCAAGAGAAAAATCACAGAGATATGTTGAAAAAGCAACTCTCATAAAATTCAATTATATGAATTTATCACAAACTTCTCTTCCTGAAATTAAGGAAATTTACATTTTCCCATTATACATTTTTCCTAAAATAGAAGCTCATCTGTTTTTGATGGTGTTTCCAATAGATTACTAAAGGTTTGTTTCCATATAATAAGCCCAGTCTCATCTGAAATATGTGATGCCTCATTAACTCAAGGCACCTTTCCAGAGAGACTGAAATATGCCATTATCAAACCCAGCTTTAGGAAAGGTGATAAGAGAAATGTCAATAACTACCCCTTGTTTCACTGCTGACATTTTCAAATTTTTTTGAGAATTGATGTTTTCTAGAAAAGCATCTCACCTTAGCAACAATAATATCTTCAGCAAATCACAGTTTGGGTTTGAGAATGGTTGCTCTGCTTAGAATGTCATTTACATGTTCATTCACCAGATTTTACAGGCATTAAATAATAAAATAGCATCAGTCGGTATTTTCTGAAACCTATCTAAGGCATTTGACTGTGTGAATAACAGTGTTATCCTCAATAAGTTGAAGCTTTATGGGCTTCATGGTAGAGCCAAACAATGGATAATGTGATAGCTAACCAAAAGAATGCAAAAAGTTGTATTTAGTAACTCAACCAACGTAATCAGGGCAAATTATTCTGACTGGAGAGAAATAATGTTTGGGGTTCCCCAAGTCTCAATCTTAGGCCTGCTGCTGTTCCTTATACATGTAAACAATCTTCCATGTAATATACAACAGGCAGATATGACAAAAGTATTGTAATCAATCCAAGCATAGGTATAGCAACATACATATAGCAACAATATTCTTAAAAGTATCATTCATTTGTTTTCTGCAAATGGCTTCACTCTCAGTTTTAGAAAGAAGCAACATATTCAGTTTTTCACACCTAGAGGAACTACACCAATGATACATTTATCACAGGACCAGGAAATAATAAATAAGGTTGAAACTTCTATATTCTTAGGTGTCCATTCTGGTATCCCGGGAGAGTGAGTCTGAAAGCTCACTGGAAGGTATGGAACTCAACAACAGCCACTAGACAGTACTGCTATATTTGCGGCCGTAGTGCAAATGCTGTTGTGAGGACACTCTGCCTTGTCAGTCTGTCAGCACCTGTGGCTGCCCTTAAAAGCCAGTTGCACAGCAGCTCGGCAGTCAATTGTGATTTCTCTGCACTACTGTATTGATCTCACTACACATCATTGTCTCGGTTCTGAATTTGCTACATATTTGGTTTTTTTCTCTTCAATTACTCACTGGGCCTGTTAATCTTCCAAGCAATCTCCGTTAGTTGTCTTCCTCTCGTTGTTATTCATCTGTTTACTCCGAGGCAGCTCACTGTGAGGCCCTCAGCCGGTCAGCCTGTTTCTACTGGTTTTCGAGCAATTCCTGATCTAGTCCAATTTCATTACTATAATTGGCAATAAACTAAATAGTTAGTGGCACCCCATGGATATAAGTCTCATGCTCCTTGTGGAACAGCAACAGCAACAACTTCTCCTGCAACATCAGTTCAACAGCATATTCGAAAACAGCAACAGCAGCACTGGCAACAGAAGGATTTGCCCCGGCAGCAAATTCAGTTTTCAAAGGATCAGCTGCATATTCAGGGTATCCAACCCCTCCAGGCTATGGTCGCTTCCCAGCTGGAAAGCCATCCACCTGTGTTTTTGCCATTAAGCGAAGCCAAAGAGGGTTGGGACGTGTATTTTCAGTGGTTGAAACAGCACCTCTCCTCGCAGGCTTCTGATGATGCTCTCCAACTGTCACTCTTCCTTTCTTGGGCTTCCCGGCAACATTTTTCTTTCTAAAGAAGTTGGCTCCAATCTCAAATCTTGTCGTGCTAATGTCTGAGGAGATGTGTTTGTTGCTGTTGAATTATTATTCACAACAATTAAGTGTGGTTACATTGTGCCTCTAGTTCCATCAGCACCATAAGCAATCTCATCAGTAATACCACTTGTGGGTGACTGATTTGCGAGGGCTGAGTTGACATTAGGATTTCACTTGCAAAATCTAATATGCAAATTCTTTGTTCCATGATGCAGCCATCCAATTATTTCCTGATCTGGATGGATGCATTGCTGCAATCAAATTCAACAACCCTTCCTTGCTCACTCTTTTGACATTGCACAGCCAATGAATGCCTCATGGCTTGCCCACACGTATCAGTGGTCCAGCCACCACCTAGGGGGCAGACTCTTGAGTGTTTTTCCCGACAGCGGCATCATAATTCATCGATTTTGGACATGTCAATGGCCTCCGAACAGCCAGTCACACCCTATCGGCACAAACGATGGGGTCTCCCGTCATGTCCTGACTGGTTCACAGCAATCTTACATATGGAATGTCAGGATCACCGAGTGCATTGCACCCGTTATGGGAAAGATGGGCCTCTCCTAATGTCTGTCATAAACCATCAGGATGGTTGGATCCTACTCCTCACAGGCATTGAAGGACGCTGCACGAACTTAAGGCAATTGTTCCCTATGGCAATCCTTCTGCTACTACGCTGTCTATCATTCTCATGACTGCGTACCATTTTCAGGTGGGCAAAGGAGCTACCATTTCCTTAATAAATCTCCAAATGTATGCTCATCTTGGTTCTCCTGATTTTGCCCCACTGTCCTGCAAATTTATCACTTATGGTAACTGTTTGATTCCTCTCTGTGATCAACTCATAGTGACTGCTGACTACAAAAAGTTCACATGACCGATAACCCTGTGGTCAAGTCACTTGGCCGGCAACATTTTTGGTCTGGATGATTTCTCATTCTTTGAATTCTCCATCACTGTGAAGTTGAGGTTATTTCTGACACAGTTCCATTCCAGAAACTCTACAACCTCTGTGCTACTTTTCTTTGAATGTGTATTTGAACCTGGTTTGAGGTGTGCCACAGACTTCCACGCGCGTATCTCATTGCATCCAGACACAGTGCCCCACTTCTGCCACGCACAGCTCATTCCCGTTGCCCTATGGTTGGCCGCTACACAGGAACTCTATCACCTCCATGACACTGGGCTGGCAGAACCTGTTGAAACCAGCACTCGGGCCACACATCTGGTATAGGTCAAGAAACTCAATGCATCCCTCCAGCTGTGCAGAGACTTTAAACCCATAGTCAGTACCCAGGCACAGGTGGAAATCTACCCCATGCAATATCCAGATAACCCCCTCACAAAGTTTGTTGGAGATGATATTTTTACTAGATAGACTTTCCTAATGCATGTTTGCAAATTCCACTGGATGAGAAATCATAGTGCATTATGGTCATCAACACTCCCTCTGGCTTATACAAATACAAGCAATTGTCCTTTGGGACATCTTCTGCTCTGGCAATCTTTAAGAGTTACCTGGAACAGTTAACAATGTCCATCCCTGCTTGTAATAATTATGTCAATGACTTAACTGCCACAGGTACTATCATCAGAACCATATGCATCTCTGCACCCTCTTTACTAAATTGCATGAAGCAGGGCTCAAAGTGCTGCCTACACAAATGCCAGTTTCTTCAGAACCAAGTGGAATATGATGCACACTTTCTTAACAAAGAAGGGATCCAGCTCACTGACTGCAATGTTTCTGCTACAGACTCTCCACCCTGCCCCCCCCCCCCCCCAACCCCCTAAACTGACAGGAGCTGCAGGCTTCTTTTAGGAAATAGGAAAGCTGAATTATAATCCAAGTTCCTCCCACAAGTAGTATGCATTTTGCACCTGCTCAACCAGTTGTGGAAGGAGTGTGTTCAGTGCAGATGAACGGCTGCCTGTAAGCATGCTTTCACACAGCTGAAGCATCTGCTGCCTTACGCCCTTTCCTCCATCATGTCTTCCAGTTTTGGTTACTGTTGCTTCCCCTTATGGCATTAGCGCAGTGCTCACACTTAGGATTGATGACAGCACTGAGCAACCAATTGCTTACGCGTCAAAGAAGCTGACACCCACTCAAAAGAACTACTTGCAGTTCAGAAAGGTGATTATCTTTGGCATTAAGAAGTTCCATATTTACCTATTTGGGATCAAGTTTACCCTCATTACAGACCACAAACCACTGGTATCACTCTCTGGGCCATGGCCGAGGTTTCTGGAGTGAATAGCACAATGGCTCCAATGTTGGGCACTTTTCCTCATCTCCTACAATTACACCATTAATTATATGGCACAACACGCAAATGTGGATGCTCTCTCTCTCATCTGCCCTCAGAACCATACCAACAGGACATCTCCTGTCTCCACATCAATGTGGGATGACAGCACCAAGTTTCTCATCATAGTTATTCTCATCACTGCTGACACACATCATGACTCTGTCTTGTGACACATCACGTGCTCCACGGGTAGCCCATTTATTTTTCCAAGTTCACCGATCCAAATCTCCAGATCTGGGCTCACTTCTCCCATCATCTGTCAGTCATCTCTGGTGTTCTCTTGCTTGACACAGAAGTGGATAATCACCGTGTCATCATCCCGCTTACCCTCTGCCCTCATGTTTTGTAGCTCCTTCATTGTGAGTACTGTAGTATGTCACAGACGAAAGGCCCCACAAGGCAACATGGCTATTGGCCAGGACTCAACAAAAATGTGGAGGCCATGGTGCACAGCTGCTCTACTTGTGCCTGGTACTAGGCTGCTCTGCAACAGTCTTTCATTCCCTAGCCTGCCCCTGTTACCCCAAGGACTGCATTCATTTGGACTTTGCTGGCCCCTTTCTTGGCTCTATGTGGCTCATTGTCACGGGTCTTATTCTAACTAACCACATGTGGTCAGGATGATGTCTATGATCACTGACACCACACTTAATGCATCACTGACACCGCACTTAATGCACTTGTCCAGATTCTAGCCATCAACGGGCTTCCCTGCACCATCGTGTCGGACAATGGGCCTCAAATCAGGTTGACAACTTTCAAACAGTTCTGCAATTCCAATGGCATCAGGCACCAGTTCTGTCTGCCATTTGACCCGTCCTCCAATGGCGAGCCAGAGCACATGGTGCAAACATTTAAACAACAAATGTTAAAAGCAGTGGACACTTCCACCACCACAGCTGCACTCACAATGTTTCTGAACACCTACAGGACCAACCCTGTCCACAACCGTGGCCCGGCAGAGCTCCTCCGTGGGTTGCAGCTGTGTACTCTCATTCATCACCTGGCCCAGCAGCCCACAGAACCCCAGATCCAGTAAGCTGGTTGCTTTCTGCTGGGCTCCACTACTTGGGCATGCTCATACAGGACAAAACTCCTGTGGATGCTGACCATGGTGATTGCCCTCCATGGGCAGTACCTCATGATGGTTAACACTCGGGGGGTCTGTCTGTCCGTCTGCGCCTATTGACTGCACCACCACTGCCAGTTCAATTGGACCTGGAACACCAGCCCTTGGCACTTACTCAGATGGGTACAACCTGGGCCCCACGGCACCAGCAGCAGTTTGCATGGACAAAGGCATGGAACTGGAGGTCTCAGTGCAACTTCTGTCCTCTTGGCATTTGTCGCCCACACTATCCTTGTCCACTCTGAAATTTCTTCCCACCAGAAAGTGGTCTGTGCCAGGACTCCACCTGTGCCATCAGTTCACCTTCCCAAGCATAACTCTAGGAACTTTTGGCCCTATGCATCCATTATTTAAGACACATCAGCAAAATGTATGTCTTTCTGATCCAGTAAACATGAAGTTTCCAGATACAGAGCAAGCTCTAGAGAAAAGGTTTAATTCAATATGAACAATTCATTACAAAAAAATATAACTCAATAAATAATTTTTAAATCAACAGACAAAATTGTTACTACTGCAGATGTTGCAGTAGACTCCTATTACAAGCCTCTACTACCTAACAATAAAACAAATTTAAAATAGTCACTGCAACAGAATGAGTTACTGTTTACCTTCTACTACATTGGTCTCTCGATTCTCATTGGCCAAAGTCATTGCGTGTTCACACACTTCTTTTGCTTCTCGCTGTGCCAACTGGCGCAAGCAAGAAATTGCTGCTTTACGAAGGAGAAGGTGATTGCTTGACAAAGTCCTCTGTAAAATATTTCACAGGTATTAATGCACCATAAACAGAACAGTTAGTGACAAAGACACATATATAAGAGGAAACATCATCAACAGAAGAAAGGAAACACTCACACAAAGGGTAGGGACAAGAGATGAGAGATTAACATGCCGTGGTGCAAAGAGATGCAGCTGCTGGAGGCAAGATGTAGCTTCAGCCTGCACTAAAGGATCTTGATGATCTTGCATAATAGCACAGGCACAAAGAAATGATGACCGTGCCATGCATATTGATGTTGTGTTGCCTGTAAAACAAAGGTTGTTCTAAGTTAGCAACTGAAATTACAACTCACACATACTGTAAAAATAAGATTATAAAATTAAATATAGTAACACGTGTAACACCTACCCTGAAGTTCTGGTCCAACAGTTGTTATTAACGCCGATAAAACTTTCCCAATGCACTGGTGAACATCAACATAGGTTTGTGGTACATTAAGCAATAATTTTAGAGCAAGTGACAAAGTTGGTTCAACATATCCACGGAACATTGGACCTCCAGAGTCAGCAATTAGGGCCAAAGCATGAAGTGACCAAACCTTGGAAAAAGAATTTAATTATTATGAACATGCAGAACTGTACACACATATCATTACTGTTTATCATACGCATTGCTCTTTCAGATTAAGTGTACAGTGGCAAATAGAAAATAAATCCACATGACAGACACACGTTAGATATATGGGAAATATTCAGTAACTCAGTACTTGTTTCTAGTTTATGTATAGTCAATAATTAATTAATTAACTGAATCAAATGAAGAAGAAAAAACAGCACAGGCAAATGCCAGTCATTATTTAATAATATATATTTTGGAATAGCCATAACAATAAATGTCTGATGATGGAGAACTTCTCTATAAACAATCAGTATTATTTCTGGAGTCAAGGGGAGGCCTCACACACATTTTCATGAACACTACTTTTTATATTTTATTGGCAACTAACATAAAGTGTTATAACTGACAGTTTATGACTGGTGCAGTACATACCTGGACAACAGGGGAGGTGGTATCTTGTGCCAATGCCAGCAAAATGCTGACACTGGTGTTCAGATGTTGGTTTGAACCCATACCACCAACATACCGGTGCAGACATCCCAATGCCAGGGAATGGCCAGTTCGTGAAGCAACATCTCGTGCTGACTTCAGCCGGTCAAAACTTGTCTGTGCTAGTTCTGCAGTAAAGCGTGCATCGGCCACTACTTGTGCCATTCGCCCCAGTGATTCACCAGCTGCACACCTTAGCACTGGGTTACTGCTTGTCAGTGTGCCCTGCAAGCAACAGTAGATGTTCTAATTACATACACATATTTTAAGTAGCCAGGCAAAAAATCTTATCTTGTACCAGAGACACACTGTACACATTTAATTTTTATTTTGTTACAATCACCCCAAGTTTCAGTCACAAAACTGAATGAGATGTTAAGCAATATTTAATTAAATTAATTGTTGGCCACTGGTCACAATGTTTTTGAAAGTTGCCCCTTTGATTATTATAGTAAAATAATTATCTGACTATTTTTCCACCTGTTCTACAGGGTAGCTGACATTTATGGAAATGAACACACTCCCCTGAAATATTTGACACATTTAACTGTTGATAACCACAGATTGATCTCCCAGTAACAATCTAAAATCGCAAAAAAGACCTATGATGAATAGTGAAGATTAAATGCTACATAATAAATAATTTCAAAATCTTGCAGAGATTTGGTCCATCTCTGTTAAGTAAAAATATTAGCAGAAAATACTTATCACAAACATTTACAAATATTTTTGAATGTTTCTCACAATTATTAAACTTGTAGCTGATTTCTTAACTTCTTCTTGGCCAAGAGAAGTCTTTGTTTCATTAAGACCTTTGAGACCACTCAGCACTGCTGTGAAAACATTCATTTGTACTGCCTCCTGTCTCGACGATTTAGCATGACGGATACATTCAGCAAAGTGATCCAGCATCTGCAGTCGGTGTTTATTTGCCACTCTTGGAAAAATTTGCCCAAACAAGACAACTGAAGCATCTATTACTGCAACTCCAAGGGGTAATGGGCCAGGTACAAGTTCACCCTGTGGACAAAACACATCATTCAGAATGCGGATAGGCTTGAAAGAAAATAAGTCACTGTAAAGGATACAATAGCTTTCTGAATGCAGAGTTATTCTAAAGAGTTGTGAGCCACAGCTGTTTAAGAGCTATGTATGAAAGTGTAAACAGCACTGTGAACTCAAGTTTTATATCTGTAAATCAGTGTAATTATTGAAAATTCAAACTTTTGATAATCTGAATAGTGGTTATGTGAAAGTATAGCTTACCTAAAATCAAATTATCACAAGTTATGCCAAATTAATGTGCCTATTGAACACAACTGTGTAGAAATCATCAGAGGTGCTCATTTGAATGGGAGAGGAAGATGCCTTAATAACTTGTGTAACTAGGGTACCCTCTTTACAGTGGTTTTAAAGACTATAGACATAGATGTAGAATGAAGTCACAAGAAATCAGTACATTTACATTACAAAAGGTCACAAAGTTGAAGTCACATGCAGTAAAAGGAATATACTGAGCACAGTCAAAGAAACATATCTGTCAAGCTATATACTATCTTCTCTAATTCTATGAGTATGTTAAAACTATAAATGTTTTAAGTAAATAGGTCACAAAAAATATCCTTTTCAAAAACTGTCACAAAACTGGGCTGCTGATAGTGCCAACTCTCTTTATTATCTACTTGTCAACTATTTTATACCTGGTGGACGGCCACTTTCTGACAAGAATAAAAATTACACATTATTTAGAGGGGAGACTTTCTGACCCTAACAAGGTTTATTCCAGAACCAAAATGGCAATAACATCTATTATCAAGCTCCAGTATACTATTAAGGAAGGTCACTGTACATAATGCATGGATTCCACTTGGAAACTCTGGAATCTGTCACAAGCTTCATATAACTTGAAGTTTCTGTCACTAGTGATATAAGATGGAACAATCATAAACATTCAGCCATGGAGAAGGCAGATACCACACTCAGATTTACTGGGAGAATTCCTAGGAAGTGTGACTATGCACCAAAGAGGTCACTTACATAAACCAAGCTCAATCAATTCTTAGGTATTGTTCTTCAGACTGGGACCATTACCATATAGCATTAATGGAAGAGAACGCTCAAGAAGCGGCAATGTAGGTATTGCAAGAAACATGATTCATATTAGAAAGAGCATTCTCACAAAATTTGACACGAAAATGGGTCAAAAAACATGTTACTTCTGCCAACATAATCTCATGTAATAACCACAATGCTATCATATAAGAAATTTGAGCTCATACAGAAGGTTAGCGACAATCTAATTCTCTGTGTACCATCCTTTAATGGAATAGGAAGAAGGGGAATGATATTAGTCTTCAATGTACTCTCTATGATGGCTCGTGCAAAATGATGTAGATGGAGTTAAATATGCAGCCTCAAACTCAATCTAAAGGAGTGTAACTTCATTACAAACAGTTGTGGAACACACACCCTTGACTACGTAACCTGCGGAACAACCATTCACAGCAGGAAATGTGTTCCTCTGAAAACAGACATATTGAACTGGAAAACTACTATCCTCATGTTTACTTGCAGCCACCAAGGTAGAACATGTGCATCATGGATCAGGCTGACCAGCCAACTAAATATGAATTCCTAGGAAAATATTATACTTGTTCAGAAATGACAGCATAATAATAATGATTGTGTTATATTCTTGAAAACAGGAGATAAGATGAACATCAACAAAAGCAAAATAAGGATAATTCAATGTAGTTGAATTAAATCAGGTGATGCTGAGGGAATCAGATTAGGAAATTAGACACTTACAGCAGTAGATGAGTTTTGCTATTTGGGAAGCAAAATAACTGATGATGATCGAAGTAGTGAGGGTATAAAATGTAGACTGGAAATGGCAAGAAAAGCTTTTTTGAAGAAGAGAAATTTGTTAACATGAAGTATAGATTTAAGTGTCAAGAAGTCCTTTCTAAAAGGAGGAGGGTCATTTTTTTTTTCCAACCTTCTATCACTTAGAAAAGAAGGTACGTGAATGGCAGAAAGTGGACACGCGCTGTAGGCTACTGCATAACTCTTGCACTAAACACTCCGCCGTTGCTGACCTCAAGGCATCAGTCTGCATTGCACTACAGTCACATTAACATGGCTGCCGTCAATTGTTGTTCCCGTCAAGTGTGAATCACGAAGTGTAATTCGGTTTCTGCAAGCAGAAGGGAATAGTGCAGCAGAAATTTATCAGAGAATGAGCTGAGTGCATGGTGATCAACTTCATGACTGATGGTGTTGTGCGTGAATGGTGCTGAAAGTTTAAAGATGGCTGGAATGACGTACATGATGAAGGGGGCCAAGGACGCAAGTCTGTCGTTACAGCCGACCTTGTTGAACGAGTTGACAGAATGGTTACAGAAAATCATACGTTCACCATAACTGCTTTGTCTATGGAAATTCCGAAAGTTTCAAGATCTGTCAGCACTATCGTTACTGAAAATTTAGGCTACAAAAATGTTTGTGCTCGTTGGGTTCCAAAAATGTTGTTGGACTCCCACAAAAGTCACCAAATGGTGTCAGCTTTGAAGTTTCTTGACCGTTATCATGATGAAGGAGAGAAATTTTTGAAATCAATTGTTATTGGAGATGAAACTTGGATGCAATATGACACACCGGAAACAAAATGACAATCACAACAATGAATGCATCCAAATTCACCAAACAAACCAAAAAAATTCAAACAAACATTCAACAACAGAAAGGTTATGGCTACCATGTTTTGGGACCAAAAAGGTGTGTTGCTTGTAGAGTTTATGCAGCCAGGAACCACTAACAATATAGCTGCTTATTGTGAAACTTAATGACGTTTGCGTAGAGCCATTCAAAACAAACGAAGAGGAATGCTGACTTCAGGAATTGTGTTGATCCATGACAACACTCGTCCACACACTGCTGGCACAACCCAACAGCTCCTTGAACAATTTCAATGGGACATTTTTGATCATCTATTGTACAGTCCTGACCTGGCACCCAGCGACCTTCACCTTTTCCCTGAACTGAAAACGTGGCTAGGAGGGCAGCACTTTAAAACCAATGAAGATCTTCAAAACAGCATCAATGCTCATTTGACATCATTGGTGGGAACATTTTTTGAAGAGGGTATTGCAAAGCTTGTCCACAGGTACGATAAATGTCTCAATCTTTTCGGTGATTATGATGAAAAGTAACCATAAGTACACAAAACGTTTGGTAATAAAATAATTGTTTTCTATGAACTTGTCTTTCATTTACAGCCTATTCGAGGTTTTTGGAGAAAAAAAAAAAAAAAAGCACTCATATTTGTATCGATTGTAGCCATGTATGGAAGTGAAACATGGACAATAAACAGTCCAGACAAGAAGAGCATAGAAGCTTTCGAAATGTGGTGCTAAAGAAGAATGCACAAGATTAGATGGCTAGAGCATGGTACAGATTAGAATTGAGGAGAAGAGAAATTTGTAGCACAACCTGACTAAAAGAAGGAATCAGTTGGTAGGACACATTCTGAGGCATCAAGAGATCACCAATTTAATACTGGAGGGAAGTGTGGGGGTTAAAAAACAAAGAGGGAAACTAAAAGATGAATACAGGAAGCAGATTCAGAAGAATGTATGTTGCAGTAGTTACTCAGAGATGAAGAAGCTTGCACAGAATAGAGTAGCATGGAAAGCTGCAAAACTTTTTCCTGTGTCATTCCCCACCTATGCTGGTGCTCAATCTCTAATGAATGCTATGGAAACATAGTATTACACTTTCCCATAAGGCATATGTGAAGCAGATGAAAGGCAAGAAACAATCAAATTGGTGTTTAGAGAATCCATAAAAGGGCTGAAATCCATTTGGGAGGGAGAAGAGAGAGTAGCTGGAGATAATGCACGACTTTCCTTTAGTATTATTTACTCATTACAATATACAGTTTTCCTTCCCTCAATTTACCTTTGTCAAGTCTTTACTTTTCTCCTATTTCTCTCAGTTTATTCCTCCTCCTAGTCACACCACTGCACCATTCCCTGCATTTTTCTTCTCACCGCGCGTGCATGCGTGCGTGCATGTGTGTGTTTTAGCCAACATTTCATATGATAAATTAATTATCTCCTTATCCCTTGTTCTGCTGAGGGATCACTATGTCACATGCTATAGTGTAAGTCATCCAGCATACTCTCTTCAGAATTACCATAAGATTGATATTACCGCAACAGCATGTCGAGGCCCAGAACAGACTTGTTTATCACATGGAACACACATAATCTTGTAACTATTCAACATACAAAGATGGAAATGACATCAGTTTCTTCTGGAAAAGTAGCTCTACATTTTCATTTTAGTTTCATTTTTAACAATAAATTTTTGTCACTGATTTCAGATAAACATCTTATCTGAACAAAATCTTAAGAATAAATCAAATTTTCATCTGTTCCAAAACAAATGTCTGTCAGGGATCTCTAATAGAAAATTTTGAGTTAAATGTGATGTATAATGTTCTGCTTGAATGTCAAGATATAAGTAGTCACTTGTTTGGCTTCATTACATAGAACAGAATGCTAAGTTTACAATAAAGCCATTATAACTATGAAAAAACTTCATTAACAAGACTCTCATCACTATCACAGATACTCATCACTATCACAGATACATAAAGCGTATACAGTCTTTAATTAATGACATTAATGTTTCCTTCACTGAATTTTTTAAACTAACGTCATTCTTCCACGCTTTCTCCAAGATTTGCTGCATACGTGTCATAGTTTTTTCCAGTCTTCAGAGGTGACTTTATCAACAGTTTTTTTGTTGGGAATTTCAACTGGAGACAGGATTTTTTAAATTCCTGACAAGGTAAGCCATAATTTGGGCCCCTATCAATTATATTGGGTTGAAATGGTAGTGATAAGTTGGCACCTAATGACTGGAGATATATGAATTCCTTTCACTCCGCTTGTTTTAAAGATTATCACTTGCTTGGACATTACAACCTTTTTCTTTTCCACTTAACCATGGTATGACCTTTGCTGAAATGCAAAGAATAGTTAGGCACATAATCAAGAACAGTTTTGGCTGGTTTCTCAGCATCTAGTATTAGTGACACTACAAACCATTTCGTAAATATATCACAATTCATTTCTCCATGATAATTTACTGTCTTATTTTACTGAAAAATTTGGAGACAGTATGGGAGAAAACATTGCTAGGTGCCTGCATGCTTATGATTAAATCTGCCTTCCTTGTCAGAAGACACCATCAGTTTTACGTTAATTGTGTCACCTGTCCAGCCGTGCTTCACAATCAGGCCAGAAATGACACACATTTCATGAAGCCACACCAATTCATCAATTTTCACCTCATGGAACTCCCTTAAAAATGTACATATTCTCTCTAGATCAACAGCTTCCAACTACAGAAATGTCTACAATGAAATCTCACGTTTTGCACTGACCAAGATTTACTTCCTTAATGATGACCAATAAGTTGGTGAGTGTTCGATGCTCCTTTCTGCAATAGTAACCATAAATTTTATGAAGTATCAATCATCAGTAAATGAATCTATATTGATTATTCACTTATTGACACAAGAGGCTTTTCCTTGGATTTTCCAGCTACAATGATTTTCGAGTTTCACATACATGTCCTTGTTAGTCTGCACAACAGCATTTTTGCTTACTTCAGAAATAACATCACATAACACTATAAGCTATAATTTTGAAACACCCTTTTCAGCTGATGTTTGTATAACAGATGCTGGACAATGACTCTGACCGAAACTGGTCACATATTAAAGAATAATTGAATCATCATGTTACACTGTTATATAACATCAGTTTGGAAGTTTATGAAAGCTGTGGACAACAATCCCCAACAAAAATATATTGTTTTGTTTACATTCAAAGCTCCAGCAGTTCTTTCAGTCTTCTTGTTAACAAAGAAATGGCCCACCATTTAAGTTTTCTTTCCTGAAACAGGCACACAACAGGTACACCATTTCCTTTGGCTGACCTCTTAAGTCAGCTCTCCTGGCCAAGAGGGAGAATACTGAACTTTTTCAGTCATAACATTTGGCAAACTTGCTTCTGTTATTGTTAACAACAAAGCACAGTAATACCCTATCACATATTAACTCCAGTAACAATACAAAATAAAAATTAACACAAACCACAGTACACAATGAACAAGTCACATATCACAGATAGTTGCCGGACACTAAAGCATAGTACAGTGCTGTATGGGTGAGGTTTTTCAACAAAGCGTGGTTGCTGCGGCTATAGGTCTCAGCTGTGAGACAGGTGAGAATGCGAGCTGTGCCTCCCACATGAGTCTAACTTCATGACTCACTTTGTAGCTGCTAATCTTAAAATAGTTCTGGACAGGGTGCAGAAGTGACTAATCGTTTACAAAATTTGTTTCAATGTATAATGCCATATGCATACAAAAATTCAGTCAGCAAGATGCATCTTCTTTGAAAGGTAAACACAAGATTATCTGATAGTTCTGCAGTAGTAAAACAAAGACAGTGCCAATATGTATTCAAAAAATTCGAAACAAACTAGTTTTGCAAATGCAGAATATGCTTGCAGTTTACTTTCGTTTCATGAGACAATCTCCATCAGTACATTTCAACAGGAACTCCATACCCACTAGGCTTAGTTTTCTCCTAGTAACTACAGTTATTCTTGGTACCAAATGTATATTTTGATTGCTTGTTCTGCGAACAGTCAATCATCAAGTCAACCAAAAGTGCATGACGTTGCAAGCGACCAAGTCTTTGAATCCTATGTCCTCAGTCCTGACCATTAATGACACCCAACTGGTCAAACTGATTTTCACACATGACATTTTATGTTAACAACTACATTTTAGGCAACAAAAACTTACTAATATACAGAAAATTATCCATGCACATAAATTTTAGTTTCACAACAGTGACCATTCTGCTGCAGAGTGAATGCTTCACACTGATAGGTAAGACTGGCTGTCAGAATTCTGTGTTGAAATGTTAGACCCAACAGGAAATTGTGTAATTACTCTAGCTGAGCAGAAATATGACTTCAAGTGAGATATCTCTTGAATCACAAATGGTGGCCGCATCAGCTCAATATCAGTGCTTTACTTTAAGTTACTCCTAAACTGATTCCATTATTTGCTTCAATAAATGTGCACTTTTTTCTCCCTGTTGTAGCATAATTACAGACACATTATGTACATAGTACACATATTCCATCCTACACCTTCATTTTTTATTAATGATCACATGGTATACTAATATTATGACATTTACTTGTTATAATACATTTACAGCAATAACATCCCAGTCACTTGGTTTAAATTGTTTGCACAGCTAATATTCCACATGAAATGCATAAACATTGTATCTGTGCCATTAAGAAAAAGTTATAAATTGCAGTTTAGAATATACTTGCCATTGGAATAGGTCGATATAGACAGCAGACATCATGTTCTAAAGCACCAGAGCCAGCTGCACTATTTGGTTGAAGCTGAAACAAACAAAATCAAACAATCGCTACTTTACCTATACTGTTGAACATTCAAGAGAATCTATATGTCTAAAGCTGCAACAGTGCTTACAAATTTTCACTATGTATGAGATCTGTTCAAAAAGTTCCAGAACATTCGCAATTTTGCACCAATTGTGTTGGAGCAAAATACAGTTGGTATCCCTGCCCACACACATTTAATGTGTAACTGCCAGAAGTTTCACTGTTGTACGCCTGTTGCATATCGTTCAGTGCTATAGTAAGTAGAAGATTGTGTGACACAGTTTGCGAATTTCAAGACGGCAGAGTTAGGGGAGCAACATGTCTGCATTCAATTTCATGTGAAACTCAAGAAAACCTTTACAGAGACACACCAAAGGATACAGGAAGTCTACAGTGATCAGTGCTAAAGCTGTAATAAGTGTCACAAATGGTTCACATGCTTTAAAAATGGTCGGACCCTTGAACGTCTACCAATGATGCTCATGTCGGAAACATCAACGAAATTGTGCTTGCCAATCAAAGACTGACTGTCTGAGAGATTGCGGAAGAATTTAACATTTCAGTTGGATCATATCATGAAATCCTGAAACAGCATGCATGGAATGCATTGTGTTTTCACCAAGTTCATCCCATGGCTCATGAGTCAAGACCAGAAAGACCTTCGACACACAATCCGTGAAGAGTTTTCAGATTGCACAAATGAGAATGAGATGTTCCTTCAGAGAGTCATAACTGATAATGAGACATGGGTCTACAGTTATGATGTTGGGACCAAGGTTCAATCTTCATAATGGGTTGGAAAAGGTTCTCAAAAAAAAAAAAGCTCATCAGGTACGGTCAAATGCCAAAGCCATGCTGATAGTTTTCTTTGACTTTGAAGGATTAGTTCATCATTAATTAATGCCACAGTGACAAACTGTTAATCGATGGTACCATCGGGACGTGTTGCGATGCCTGCGAGAAAATGTGAGAAGGAGATAGCCTGAAATGTGGTGAGACAATCCATGGCTCTTGCATCATAACAACACACCCACAGATTCATCCCTGTTGGTGCATGACTATTGCACAGTAAACAAAATCATTGTGCTGCCTCATCCTCTGTACTCTCCAGACCTGGCCCCTGCAGTCTTTTTTTTATTTCCAAAGTTGAAAATCCTGTTGAAAGGATGAAGATTTGCAACAATAGATGAGATAAAAGAAAATTCGCAGACAGCGCTTCACATGATCCAGCAAGAGGTATACCAAGACTGCTTCCGGAAGTGGAAACGGCATTGGGAGCTGTGTATCTATTGTGGAGAAGAGTGTTTCAAAAAAGATGATGCACAATAAGTAAAAGGTAAGCGTAGAAAAATTTTGCGGACAGAGTTCCAAGATTTTTTGAACAGATCTCATAAATATAAATAACAAGCATTATTTCTGTTTGATACCTACATTCAGTGTAAAGCACCAACTTGTCAGTGGATCACCACATCGAAACCGAGTATGAACTTGCAGTTATAGCAACATTTATGTAACTGTTAAGTTTGAAACAGCATACAAACACAAATTTGTTGCTCAATGATTTCTAAGTTATATTTTGCAAGTACACAATGCATTGTCTTTAGCCATACATACTGCACAATTCTTCATATCCTCTATGTCTTCTCATCATCCCCTGCCTCCCGATTCTTAAACAACATTTTGCTATTGACAGCTTTTGGTTTCAGATGTGATTTTTGGTCTCTCTATTGTCCAACATAAATTATCACTTTGATGAGAAACCTGTTTTTTGCCAATCCAAATTTAAATTACTTTTCTTTCTCTAAATTTCTGTAAATCCATTTTCTTTACACCCAGTAGTACTGCAGAAAATGTCAGATTTACTTTGTTTACTGTCAAGTCATCTCATGCAGCTTTGACAAACATATAGGTTTTATATGACACATCTAATTAACCTGTGTCACATATATAGATAAAAATCTAAAGCTTCTTATGGCTACCTCCATCATCATTTTAGGGGCTAAGTCTCTCTGTCATGAAGCTGGCGAGACTCCCACTGTTACACTCAGAGGGCATGGGAGCCTTGAGAGTTTCACTACAGTCAGACTTCGCCCTTGAAAATCATGAGAGAGGCAGTCATGAAAATTTGGGATTTTATCCAGCTCTGACATAGCAAGTTAATCACGGCCTTTTTAGGCACAGACTTCATCATACGAAACTTCATAGCAGTATCACATATAATTCTCTTCCTGTCACTGTGGCTCCACATTCCCTTTACATCCTCATGTGCAGTTAAAAATGTTCATCAACAGATTTGGTGCCCCCACCACGCCAGGTGTGGTAGTTCAGGGAATGGCTGGTGGCCAATATCACATCTAGGGTGCCATCTAGTTTGTGTTTCATTTACCGTGCAGGTCGAATTTGTCTCAGTCCATGCCCGGGCACTCTGCAGTGAATGTTGGTTGTGATTTAGCTGTTGGTATATCTTCCTACCATTCTGTAGTGAAACTTGTGCACATAAGTGCATTTGTTTTCATTTTATCATTCTTTATCTACAAATTATTTCCAGCACAATTTTATTCTTATCAACATGTCTCAAAACACATTTTAATTTACACTTATTACAAATTTACCTTCGACAGGAAACAATTTCCTCTTATGTTCACGCCTGTTTTGAGACAAGTCTATAAAAATTAAATATGTGTGTAATTACACTTGAAATAATTATTTCATAGATACGGAGCAATAAATTGAAAACAAATGCACTTGCCTGCCCAAGTTTCACCACATAATTGGTAGAATGATAAACCAATGACTAAACCGCAACCAACATTCACTGGAGAGTCCCAGGCATGGACTGAGGCAAATCTGACTCATACAGTAAACAGAACACAGACTACATGGTGCTGATACTCGGAACACCCTAGGCATGACGTCGGCCACCTTCTGTACCCTGCCTGGCAGGGCAGGGCACTGAATATGTTAAGGACTTAAGTGTACACTGAGAGATTAATATAAGTAGAAATGAGAAAGGACAAAAGAGCATCAAGTCCTCATAAATTCCACATATTATAATCATAAAAAATAAAAAATACACTATCCTAGTATCAATTTTCTCACAGTTGAAAGCTAACCTAATTCTAGATATAGTTCAATAGAAACTGTTTTGATACACATTCTACAAAATCTATTAGTTAAATAATCGATGTTAAAAAGATACAGAAACATAAAAATGAAAAATATGACAGTAAAAAAAAGCATTATTTCATGTATAAAATCACAATTTGAATAAGAATTAATCTTACAAATGGCATTTATAATTATAGGAAAGATGAAAAAAGTAATTGCTTAACATTTCAAATAATGAAAGTGAGACAAAAATAACATTCACTAAAAAGTTAAAAACCCTTGGCAACAGTTGTGTTAAACAATAATTTGCTAAACCAATTTGAGGAGATATTTTGAAATAAATATCACAGCTTACGTAAATTATGAACAACATATCCTACTGTCCTGCTGGAAACACATCCATATGATCAAAAAATGCTGATAATAATCTTATCCTACTGCATCTCTTTTGGGGAATTGTAAAATTTTTCACTGACACCAGGAAACTAGTGTGAATCACGCCATAGGACTTTTGTTTTAAAACTTGCAACAACAACTGGTATAAAGTAGAAAAGCTGCCAACAAACAGTTCTCAGAGACTAAACATGAGCAAACAATATTTAAAGACTGATCTACTCAAAAAGCCAGTAGCTCAACTGTATGTGTTTGTTCTCTCTGCATATATTAATTAGTCAGTAAAATGAAAACAAACACTGTCAGACTTATTGGAATTTATACTAAACATTGGGTACATTGTAGTTTCCTAAAACCTCAAGAACAACCTGCCAGCTTAAAATGAAAGTTGTATCTGTCCTGTGTAACATGTTTCAGTAAGCTGTACAGAAAGCACTGACATTACTACAGTATATATTTCTAAAAGTGTGCTGTGTTAGTACATTCTTCATTTATCACTTAACCATCTCAATAAAATAATGAAGCAGACATTATTTCTTTAGATTTTGTTAATGCTCAAAAATGTTTAATTATAAAGGAGAATTAATATATCTTTTTAAAGCCAGTTTCAGAACTGTATAGATATGAAACAAGTACAAAAAAAATTAATAATGATAATAATAATAATAAGTACGAATAAAACAAAACGTAGCATGTGATGGAGTCCAATATTACAAATCAGGCCTTGTTCATTTGTTTGTTATTGCATGCAGCCTATGTTTAATAAAAATAAATGAACATTCTGAAAATTTTACAAAATGACTACACCACAAAAAAAAAAGAGCAGAGAATTCACTACCCATGCTGAATGGTGTCAGTTGCATAAAATTACAGTCTAATCTGGGGTAATGTATTAGAGTTAAAAGTATCAAATAACACACAAAAATTTGTGCCCATTAGTGTAGCATATAATAAGTGGCATGACTGGAATGTAAATGCATAAATAATGAATCTCTGACATATTATATCAAAAGCTTTCTACCTACAATGAAAGGAAATAAACATGATTCTGTGTCATGAATAAGCACATTAAAAGTGCAGACGACTGTACTTACACTTTTAATGCTTTAATTGATTTTGAAGAGAGCTTGAATATACTGATGCATGCATCTGCTTCTGAAGTAAATATGAGTAGATTTCCAAATCTACAGAATAATTAGAGTTGGAAAGGCTAAGTAAGCAGGTATCTCTACTTTTTTGTGCCAATTTGACACTCACCATTTTGTGTGAAGGTTGAATACCTTGACTGTGATTAATGAAAAATTTTGAAGAAAACATAGGTAGTCAATGTGTCAATTAATTGTGACACATCTTTTAAGGGCATTACAGTAGTGCTGGCTGTAGTATTATTTAACAAACCATACTGGCCTCAAAGTAATTTAGGACCTCTACTGAAGGCAAGAAGAATTCCACCGTTAAATGCAGAGAAGCGATGAATGAGTGAAAAAAATTACATTCAAGGTCTCTATGGTGAGGAGGAACTTCCTGATGATGAAACAGAAGAAGAAATAGGAGTGTTTATGGGAGAGATAAGAAATCCAACATTAGAATCTGAGTTTAACAGAGCTTTGGAAGGCATATATAAAATTATTGTGGAATTTCATGGCAGCAGCAGTAACCAAATGAATATTCAAGTTGGTCTGTAGAATCTACAAGTCTGGGGATGTACCATCAGACTTTCAGAAAAATATAAGCCACACCATCCCAAATATAGCAAGGGCAGATAAGTGAAAGAACTATTGCACAATCAGCTTAACAACTCAGACATACAAGTTGCTAACAAGAAAAATTACGCATCAAAGAATGGAAAAGAAAGCTGAGGATACGTTAGATGACAATCAGTTTCGCTTTAGGAAAGGTAAAGATACCAGAGAGACAGATCTCACTCTGCACTTGATAATGAAAGCAAGATTTAATAAAAATAAAGACATGTTCAAAGGTTTTGTTGGCCTAGAAAAATCATTTGACAACGTAAAATGGTGCAAGACGTTTGAAATTCTTAGAAAAAACAGGTATACACAGTAGCGAAAGACAGGTAATATACAACATGCATAAGAGCCAAGTAGGAATCATCCAAATGAAAAATCAAGAATGAAGTGCTTACATTAAGAAGGGTGTAGATAGATATGCTGTCTTTCTCAATTACTGCTCAATCTCTACATCGAAGAAACAATAATGGAAAAAAGATTCAATACTGTCATTAAAATTCAGGGTGAGAGGTTATCAATGATAAAATCCACTGTTGACACTTTTATGCTCAGTGAAAGCAAGGAAGAATTACTGGGCATACTGCAAGGAATGAACAGACTAATGAGCACAGAATATGGACTGAGAGTAAACTGAAGGAAGACTACAGTAATAAGTTGTAGCAGAAATGAGATTAGTGAGAAACTTACCATCAAAATTGGACACTATGAGATAGACAAAGCATTGGAATTCTGCTACCTTGAAAGCAAAGTAACAAATAGACTAGTGCAGGCAAAGAAGTCATTTCTGGTGTAAAGAATCCTACTGTTATCAAGCATTGGCCTTCATTTGAAGAAGAAATTTCTGAGGAAATACGTTTGGAGCACAGCACTGTACGGAAGCGAATCATGGACCATGAGAACACTGGGAAAGAAGACAATCTTAGGTTGACTGATAAGATAAGAAATGAGGTGGTGAGGAACTGGCAAGGAAAGAAACATGTGGAAAATATTGACAAGAAAAAGGGGCAGTATGATAGGACATGTTTTACGACATCGGGGAATAACTTCCATGATAGCACAGGCAGCTGTACAGGGCAAAAACTTCATGAGAAGACAGAGATTAGAATACATCCAACAAACAACTGAGGATATCTGGTACCAGTGTTACTCTGAGATGACGAGGTTGGCACAGGAGAAGAATTCTATGGGCTGTATTAAACCAGTCCAAAGATTGATGCCCACAAGAAGAAACTAAAAAGTTTGAAAGCCTAAATCTGGGCCACACGAGAACTTTAACCTTGTTTGTCACAAACAGGAATCCAGTGTCTTTACAGGCCCCTCTGTGATTGCACATGTTGCATAACAGATATATTTAATCACAAGGTACTACTAATAATTATGAGCAAGTCATCTGCTTGCATTACTAGGTATTAATAGTGCATACAAATAACAAATTGTAAAATGTTTAGGAGGCT
Organism: Schistocerca nitens; assembly: GCF_023898315.1. Taxonomy (NCBI): domain Eukaryota; kingdom Metazoa; phylum Arthropoda; class Insecta; order Orthoptera; family Acrididae; genus Schistocerca; species Schistocerca nitens. The sequence goes on along the minus strand of NC_064616.1, from coordinate 257,102,212 downwards.
AAGGAGAGAAACTACTTGAGCAGAAAAATAAATTACGCAGAAAAATTCAGTACCAGTACCTAAAATGATAAACAAATAAACTGAGCACACAATTGATAGGTGTGGAACACATGGGGACCAAACAGAGAACATACACTGTTCTGATAGTCAAAAGAGAATTGCAAGAGAAATTGTTTTGTGTTTAACATTGTCTCTGGCCTGGAAAATTTTATACCTAAGGGCAAATAATTATCTAATTTTCCAACTATTATTCTGGATTTATTTTGGAAACTAACAAAGACAGAAAGTGCATTACACATTTATGACACACATGGGCTGTCTGTTAAGCCAGTACATGGATTGACCAGAATGACATCAATGCCAAAGAAAAAAAATTATTTACTTCCAAAGTGCTGACATTGTCATTTTGTTTCCAGCTTTATGCTTACGGTGGTGTTTTATTGCTCTACCTTCATTTCGGACCTTATAGACTTGATCTAAAAGGCAGCCCAAGATTGTCACAAATGTGTAACAGATCCTTCTGCCTTTGTCAGTTAATGTTACTGCAAATTATTGGTATCTGCTTGGTTGACACATATGCGGCTATTATCGGGAGACAAAGCACACAGTATCATAACTACATGTGGAGATAATTTATTAAAAATAATAGTTAAAAAGGGTTAACTTTATTGATATACAAAGGAGGACACTAAAAAGCTTTGTTATCTCTAATAACAGGGGCACTAAAGAAGTTTGTTATCTCTAATAATGATATCATGCAACAAAAGTGACTGATGAGAACACAGCATGACAGATCAGTATAAGAACAAAACCTGGGACCTGGACCACTGATTAATGGAAACAGGTAATGTGCCCAACAAGTCTATTATTACACTGCAATCTTACACGTTATTGTGTGTGTGTGTGTGTGTGTGTGTGTGTGTGTGTGTGTAGTGGACATCAGGGAACTTGTACAATCTCAGTTGTCATCTCTTAACTGTGTACTATTATCAAGGTGTTCTGCGATTTGGGCAGAAATACGATGCTCAGTGGGTCCTTTTGCAATTGGTAAGAGGTCAAGTCTGTGAATTCATTTGAGGTGACTATGTTCATTCAATTGAGCAGTCAGTGATCCATTAGAGGATTGCATCTCAGATCACACATTCCATCTTCTAAAATACTAAGACAAAAATTTACTTGGTGAGTGCAGTGGCCCCTGGAGTACTCTCACTGTTTCAGATATCCAAGATGGCCCTACAGCATGTTATTTGACTGTTCATATCTTGTTCAAGCCCTGTACTTCTCCCCATTTGAGTCACAACAAAAACAACAGTAACAACAACAATGATATGCATCTTGTTCTCTGCATAATTACCATTCATTCAATAAGGTAACACCGAAGCATGAAGTTTCCTTATTATTGTTGACCATAATTACATATTTTTAGGGTTCATACCATTTTTTACACTGCCTCTAATTAGTGAAATTTCCCTTTTTATATCATTTTATTATTTTGCAAGGCTTCAAATTCAAAATGTAAACAGAAATTTGACTCATACAGAAAATGATGTATGCAAGCTTGCAGTTCACAGAGATCGTGCAAAGCCTATGTTTCACAACTCACAAAAATTTGAAATGAACACTGAGCATCTTACTCTTCCAAATGATGAACATTTTATGAATTGTGACAAAAATACTTGTAAGTATATATAAGAAAGTATTTGTAAATATGAAATGAGTGAGATGATGATATTGTTGAAGATACAAGTATCTGGAAGATTAAGTGAAGGTATGAGAATATTTGAAATTCCTTTGAGCAACAATAAACTAATTCCCATAAATGTTGGAAAGGAAGGACACAAGAACTATAGTGTAGATATTATTTGCCATCATCTAGTAAAATTTCAAGAATGAAATACCAGTGAGGGAAGGATGTCTTTCAGGAGGTTCATGTTTATATTATTATTATTATTATTATTATTTTAATACTACTACTAGAAACACACGTTGGACACTGTTAAACAGAATCAGTTTACATGAGCAAACAGAATATTATATGCATTAATACACTTTGTGCATGCTCAAGGAAGGACATGCTTTGATAAAATACTCTTGGCACAAAAGTTCTAGCATTCCATAGTTTTTACACTATCATACACTCCACTAATACTGGAAGCAGTTTCTATCTATATCCTCTCATACAAGAAAATGTTACTGCTTTTAGATGTCTGTGGATGAAATATCAACTTGGAATACAGGATATTGAGATTTCAGTACATTAAGAAACGAAGATTTGTAGCAGAACAGTATAGGTAACAGCCCCATATCATCACAGCACACTTCACACTGAACTGAGTGGCTGCTCAAGCTTTCACTGATAAAACTGTACATGAAAACTTTAAAACAGTATTATTTCAGTGACCTTTGTTACTTATAGTCTATGGAAAACAACAGCCAATCATGTCAGTCACCAAACAGTGGCCCATTATCAACTTCCCATCCGGCAGAATTCAAGCAGAAACTGTGAAATGCTACAGCTCGTGCTCCAAGAGCACTTCACCATAAGCAGATACAAAAAATCTCTGTAAAATTTTCAAGCTTCTGAAGCAGTGATATAAAATGACAAAGAATTCCAAAATATTGTTCCCTTCACAACTGATTTTCTTAGTGTCTCTCAAACTTTGGTTTTTCAGTTGAAAAACCCCTTACACGAAATACTTTCTTTTTCTCACATGGTATCACTTACTAAAGTAAACATCATGTTCAAAATCTTTAGAAGATACAAACAATCATTTTTAATTCCCAGCAGAACAACTGTAATTTTAGCTACAAGTGAACTGGGGTCGTATACGAAGAAGATTTCACACCTTGCACTCATTTTAACCAACCTGCTTACAAATTTTCCAAATTAAAAATATCTGTAGGATACTGATTATTTTTAAATGCATGTTCATGCTTTTTCCACTTGCATGATACTGAACAAGTTATGACCATGTAAAGTTATTCCAACATCTTATACAATCATAAATAATATATGTCTACATCTACATACATTCTCCAACAGCCACCATATGAGGCATGGCAGAGGGTACGCTGTACCATTACCAGTCACTTCCTTTCCCGTTCCACTTGCAAACAGAGAGAGGGAAAAATGACTGTCTATATGCCTCCGTAGGAGCCCTAATTTCATTTATCTTATGTTCATGGTTTTCAGGCGAACTGTACGTTGGCAGCTGTAGAATCTGTCTGCAATTAGCTGCAAATGATGGTTCTCTAAATTTTCTCAAAAAGAACTTTGTCTTCCATCCAAGGATTCCCATTTGAGTTCCCAAAGCATCTCCATAATATCTGCATGTTGTTTGAACCCATCAGTAACAAATCTAACAGCCTGCATCTGCACTGCTTCAATATCTTCCTTCAATCTTATCTGGTGCGAACACTCAAGCAGTACTCAAGAATGAGTCACAATAGTGTCCTACAGGTGGTCTTCATTACAGGTGAACCACACTTTCCCAAAATTCGCCCAATGAACCAAAGTCGACCATTTGCATTCCATACTACAATGGTTACATGCTCATTCCATTTCGTATCATTTTGCAATATTACCCCCTCCCCCCTCTTTTTTTTGAGCTAGTTATCATTCATCACACCAACTAGACATTTTATCTAACTCAGCCTGTATCATCCTACAGTCACTCAACACAGAAACCTTCCTATCGCCACAGCATCATCAGCAAATAGCCACAGACTGCTGTTCACCCTGTCTACCAGAACATTTACATATACAGAAAATAACAGTAGTCGTATCACACTTCCCTGAGGCACTCCTGACAATAGCTTGTCTCTGATGAACACTTGCCAATGAGGACAATGTACTGGGCTCTATTATGTTACTTAAGGAGTCTTTGAGCCATTCACATATCAGGGAACCTACTCTGTACGCTCGTACCTTCGCTAACAGTCTGCAGTGGGGCACCATATCAAATGCTTTTGAGAATTCAAGGAATGTGGCATCTGCCTGCTGCCTTTCATCCATGGCTCCCAGGATATCATGTGAGAAATGAGCAAGCTTAGTTTTGCAGGAGTGATTCGTGGATACTAGCTTTTCCATCTCCAGGAGATTTATTGCATTCGAACTGAGAATATGTACAAGAATTCTGCAGCAAACTGATGCTAAGAAAATTGGTCTGTAATTTTGTGGGTCCATTCTTTTACCATTCTTATACACTTCTTACAGGGTGACAATTATTGAACTATATGGGAAAAAAACCAATTAGTTACAAACTACAGCATGCGCACACTTTATTCAACATGTAAAACATCACTATCGATATTCAGATTTATTTTCTGACACGTTCGATATGCCTGCCATCATTGGCAATGATGTGGCACAGACAAATAGCGAAATTCTGCACGACTCGCTGAAGTGTCAGAACATCAATGCTGTCGATGACCTCGTGAATGGCTGTTTTCAGCTCAGCAATGGTTTTGGAATTATTGCTGTATACCTTGTCTTTAATATTGCCCCACAAAAAGGAGTTGCATGTATTGTGACCCGGAGAATTTAGCGACCAATTGAGGCCCACGCCCAGTGGCCTCTGGATACCCCAGAGTGCTCTGGATACCCCAAAGTGCTCCTCCAGGACATCAAATGATCTCCTGCTTTGATGGGGTCGAGCTCTGTCATGCATGAACCACATCTTGTCGAAATCGGGGTCACTTTGGATAATGGGGATGAAATCATCTTCCAAATCCTTCATGTAAAGTTTGGTAGTCACCGAGCCATCAAGGCATATCACACGACTTCTCGATCATGAAATGAAGATTCTTAGACCCCCAAATGCTCCAATTTTGCTCACTGACAAACCCATCCAAATGAAAGTGGGCTTCATTGCTAAACCAAACCATACAACGCATACTAATTCATCATGCCCTGTGGCCAACTGTGCAATTTGAACATCATAACGCAAAACATTCAGAAGTAATGATGATTTTATTTCATACAGTTCAGTAATTGTCACCCTGTATATACAGGAGTCACCTGCACTTTTTTTCCCTGTCACTTGGGACTTCTACATCTACATATATACTCTGCTAGCTCTCGTGCTGAGAGAGATATTTGCAATAAATACAAGGTAAGTAAGGGGCCAATACTGTAGAGTAATCTTTGTAAAACCGAATTGGGATTCCATCCAGACCTGCGGACTTATTCGCTTTCCGCTCTTTCAGTTGTTTCTCTAGGCCAAGGATGCTTATTACTATGTCCTCCATATGGGAGTTTGTGCGATGGTCAAATGATGGTATATTCGTAAAACTTACCTGTGTGAATGATTTCTTAAATGCAAATTTAAAACTTCGGCTTTCACTTTTGCTATCTTGTACTGCCACACCAGACTGGTCAATGATGACTAGATAGAAGCCTTAGACCCAATTACCAATTTTATGTAGACCCAGAATTTTCTCAGCTTCTTTTACTATAGTACGATAGTGGTAGTTGGTGTATACTTCATGCATCAATCTTTTTGCAGCCACACGAATTTCTTCTAACTTTTGACTTCCATGATTTGTGCATTCTCTTATGAACCAAGAGCGCAACAGCCTTAATTCCTCAAAATTTTCCTAATTTGTTTATAAACCATGGTGAGTCTTTTCCGTCCTTAGTCCAATTACTCAGGGCATACTTCTCCAGAGCACAATTTACAATCTGTTTACACTTTGTCCACAATTCCTCTATGCCCATCATACTGGAACTAAATGATGTCAATTCACTGTCCAACTGGGATGCTAACAACCTGTTAGCTGCTCTTTCAGGTAGAAACTCTCTCCTAGCCTTCTTGACTGCTGTATCAACTTAAGTAACAATAGTTGCTATGAGAACATCATGGTCACTAATCCCTATCTCTATGCTGATGCTGTCAATTAGGTCAGGTTTGTCTGTAGTTACAAGGTGCATGTGGGCTATGTATCTATTCAATATTGCATGACCTGGGCATTTCCGTGCTACTGGGCACAGACTTTCTTTGAATGACTAAAACTGTCACAACAGAATCAGGTCACTGGTAAAAACATCCAACAATTAACTTGGTTGCACCTAGACTTGTTACACATGAGTTCATAACTTCACTGTCACACTCAAATTCGACCTCCACATAAACAGTATTTTTATCAACTGCTATGGACACTCCCCCTGCATCTAATCTGCCTTTTTGATGCATGTTTTCTGCTCTGTGTTTCAGTCAGCTCTCAGTCCCAATAAAAATTTTAGCATGAGACATTTTCCTGGATGACAGTAAACTCGGGAACATTATTACAAATAGTTCAACAGCTTACTGATAAAATTTTGACAGTCAAAGTGTCATTACTCTGAATCCCATCTGGTTTTTTTATCTGCAGGTCATTTGGTGAGACTTCATTAAAGTACCTCAAACAACCACATAGCCTAAGAAAACCCCATGTGCATTCCACAAATACCCTGCTACCTGAGTAGCTCCTTCCTTTGTGTAGTTCAACCCTAACCTATCAAAAGGGAGTCCTACGATTCCCCACACGATAATGCAGGTCCAGAAACCTGCAGTTAACACCATCACGTTAAAACAGTCCTCCATTCACCTGCAAACTAAACGACCTCGATCAGTTCTGGGAACAATGCTACAAACTGTAAGCTGCGAGCTCTGCTTGCACTCCACATGCAAGGCCAGCACCCTTTATCACTTCCGCCAGTCATGTGTATGAACCAATGATGGCCTCAGAACCAAAGCAACAGGTGTTGCCGGTGCAGATGTGAGCTACAACTTGCAAACAACTTCACCCTGCATGCTCAATGGTCGAGGGCAAGACCGCCTCCATGTCTCATATGAGCCGCCCCCCCCCCCCCCCCCCCCCCCAAGCAGACATACTGAGTACATATTGCCTTTCTTTCCAGCTCTGAACACTATTTACCCAAGAAGCTCCATAGCACACTTAATATTGGAGCTCCCTAGAACTTGCACACCACTGCCCCTGTATGCCTGCTCAGATCCTGCTAAAGAAACAGCCACCTGTCCACTCACTGGAACAACAGTCAAGACCAGATTGCCAGTCTCTACATTGACTCTGTGTGTCAAGTTACTGAAATGTGTTACCATCCGCCACTCATCCTGCTGTGAAGGAGGATCCACTGCATCGTGTACACTATGAGGGCCCTCCACAGCAGACCCTTTGGCCAAGAAGCAACACCTGAGGTGTCCCATGTGACGCTCCAATTCCTCCACTACCGCTACACCCCAAGGCAGCAGCCTGAAGGCAAGTGACTGTAGCCAAAAGGACATTCAGTTGTTCACACACTGCGTCCAGCACAATATGCACACATCCTACACATCCTAGTATTACTAAAATAAGAAAGGACAATAAAAGCACAGACATGAACTTAGATATGCAACTTTGCTACCCTCCTGACATGTCACCATTGGAGGCTGATGCCTTATGAGCTGTGCAGATAGTTCTGAAGAAATGACAACTGTACTACTGACTGCTTTACTCTACACTTTACAGATACAAAACCATGAGATTAAACCTCTTAGATAGAAAAACAAGCACGGAATTCAAGAACTATACTACTGAGAAAACACAGTAAAAGCTAAATATTTAACTTGTCACTCTGCAGATGCGTACCAGGTGACAGATGGAGCCTGACACACAGTTCAGTTGTGTACATCATGCAGTACTTCTCTACATGAAGTGCAACATTAAATTTCTACATGCAAAACAATATTCTTCATGTTGCCCTCAAAAATAGCAAGCTTGCAGCATGCAGATGACTTTGCAGTTAAGTTCAGTTGTGTACACCATGCAGTACTTCTCTACATGAAGTGCAACATTAAATTTCTACATGCAAAACAATTTTCTTCATGTTGCCCTCAAAAATAGCAAGCTTGCAGCATGTAGATGAAAAGTTTTTCTTTGCAGTTAGCATCATTTTCACTGGAATATATCCTCAACTTCTGTCTTCGAGCGTTAGTGAGTTTTATGGTTTGCTTCACATCCCATTATACAGGTACTCAGGCAATAACTTCTACTCACATTGAGCTAGATCTTTGTGAACTTTCCTCTGCTTTGGTCTTGGGTACAATGTATGGTAGATGGTGATCTCAAACAGCATTTCTAGGCCAAGCAATTTATATTCCTCTGCATATCTACCCACAAGTTCATAAGGAAATGAACACTGGTCATGCAAACCAACTTCATCCATTCTTTGGTTACAGTGTAGGCTATAATTATGTTTGAGGTTCATTTTTCCATTTTTATATACTACAAAATAATCTGAACTACCACAAAGTCTTGAAAAAAAGTGGACATTTTTCTTATCAGCTCACTTTACACTCCTACCACCTCAGAGCACTTGCAATGAATATGGCTGACATGTTTTACCTAATTAATTTTACAATTGTAAAAGCTCAATTATTTCCAGAACAGGTTGGGAGAGTGGTTACCAGTTGTCCATATAAATCCTTCTCTGGTGCTCAGCACTCCCACAGATTTCCAACACAACCTTAATGTATGCTAGAAATTTTGAGGACTAAAGCAGTATGTCCTTTCTCTTCAGCAGTCCATATTTTGAAATTATATTAGTGTGATTTATCTGAAGAGTACACTTTGTGCACGTTGTATCATAATTAAAAGGAAAAACTTACACTAGAGAAAGTATATGCTAAAACAAGTAAAAACATTTCAGTAAATGTGTTGGCAAATGAGATGTATGTGAGATAATTGCAACTGTGTGGTTATGAACAGCCACTGATTTCACCACAAAATATTGCACTATTTAGTATAAACATATTTGAAATGTAATTTTTTTTATTAAGCCCGCAAGTAATTGGTCTCAAATTTCACACATTGCCTATGTTACCAAGAAATGCGATGCCACTTCAGCATGTTCAATGTTACAATTTACTGTACACTTGTACTTCTTAAAGGACATGTTCCACCTGTCATCCTTGCTCTCAGATGCAATACTGCACTCATCTCTGGAGTCAGTTACGAATTCTTTTAACGCCACCAGATTATCTCATAAATCTTGACAAGACTGTACAATTTGGTGCTACAGTGCTTCAACTATATGAATGGGAGTTCTGTACATTGTACTTTCATGATGATCTTGAATGGAAAAATCCAGAGGACTGAGGTCGGGTGGTTTTGGAGGCCAAAGTATGGGCCCTGCTTGACCTATCCATATTAGTATGTTAGAAGACATCTTACATAAGGAGCAAAATGTACATGTGTTCCTTGAATCGTGTACCACATTCACCAACCTTGTGCCACAGGTGAAACCTGAGCCCAATTCGATGGGAACTTAACCAAAATGTTAACATTTCAAATACATTTGTATTATCTAGTACAATATTTCATACACAAGTCAGTGGCAGCTTGTATGCACATATTCATAATTATCTTGCAAGCCGCTCATTTGCAGACCCATGTTTATACAAACATTTTGCATCTATTATCACACACTTTCTCCAGTGTCAGTTTTTTTCTGTTTAATTATAATTCACTCTGTATATCTTGATAGAACACATGGCTCTCTCTGATGGTTTATATAGCACACAATACTTTCATACAATAACATCTATCTGCTTGACTACTGTACTGTAATATCTTCTGATTATATGTCTGTAGTAAAACAATTGTCAGACAAAAGGCATATAAACACAGTGCTCCTTACAGTTGTGTATCGTGTACACCTGTGTTCATAATATATACCAATGACTTTCCAGACCATATGAGATATGGAGACAGAGATCTCTTTGCTGATTACTGCAACAACATAGTCACTGATAATGTGATAAAACACCAGAACTCTTATTAAAGAACACAAATGAAACACTCTCAAGGACATGTGCAATTACACCACACACACACACTGAACACATGGAACACAATTCTGTCACATTAAACATAGGTGATGTTTCCATAAATGGTGTAAAAAGCACAAGGTTTTTAGGGATGGATATTATTGTCAATTAACATGGAATGAACACACAAAAATGCTGACACAAATATCATCAGCTGCAAGTTTTGCTCTTAAGGTTATATCATATGTTTGTAACAAACAATGTCTTGGTGGTGACATCCTATTCTTATGTCCACTCAGTTCTTAACTATGGGTTTTTTTCCCAGGGACCAAAGCCATGAAACTGCAGAAAAGGGCTACTAAAATAGTAACTAGAAGTACTAGTAGGGCTCATTCTAAAGAACTGTTTAAAAAGCTAAGTACCTTTACTGCACGAAATGAGCACATCTACCAACCTGTTGTGCACACCAGGGAAAATATTACTAAGTATATCATTAATAGTTTTATACACAATCATGTAACAAGAGCCAGTTTGGACTTATATTTAACAAGTAAACAAACAAAAAACTCAAGACAGCATTATCTATCAGGGAAGAAAATTGGACGAGGGAGAGCTGAAAAGTAATGCCTCTCAACCTTTTATGTGAAAACTCTTAAAGATGTTTAAATAAAACAAACGTTATTAACATTCTACATCTTTATTCTTCATCTGCGCATATTTATTTCTCAACACAGCCACCCTGGCAATGTTCTCCCAATGAGAGACTAGCTTGTTGATACTGTAACTGTAGAATGAATCTGTTGACAGAGCCACGACCTCACCTCTGTTTGCACCACTTCATCACTATTAAAGTTAAGTCCATGATGGTGACCTTCAAGTTTTGGATACACATGGAAATCAGGGAGGGTCAAGGTGGGACTGTATTGAGGAAGATCAATGACACAGGACCCACGGCGTCTGATTGTTGCAGATATTGCAGCGCTTATGTGTGGTCTGGTATTGCATGCAGAATGAGAGGATGCTCCAAGTGTCGCTGAACTCTACAAATTCGAAACTGAATTACAATACACTGTTTCTCACGCACAGACATAGTTCACTTACACACCGCCATGTTCCACACTACAAATCGGAGCCCTTTGGTGGCAGAGGGCTGCAAATATGTAGGCATGAAGAATAAAGATAAAGACTGTTAATAACATTTGGTTTATTTAAAAAGCTTTCAGTGTTATCACATAAAAAAAATTTCATGCATTACTTTTCAACATGCCCTTGTGTAATACATTGCCAAAGGAGATAAAAGGTTACTAAAATACATCTGTTTAAAAAAGACAGCTAAAAAGTTCTTTTGAAGTAATGCATTCAACACAATCAAAGATTACTTAGAGGATTCAGAGTAGTGGTTAATAATGAAATGGGATTACTAAATCACCTTGTCACATCAAAATAGTGGAATGCTTTTGCCAGAAAACCATGTGCCAAGATCCTGGGTGCATGATAGAAATGTCTTATTATTCTTGCAGGTTCAACATCTCACTCATCATGAGGGGGGTTGTTGACTTAGTTTTTCAGATGAACCGATGGAAGGATACGAACAGTCAGTTTTCAGAATGGATTGGAGTTAGCGAAATGGGTACAGTAGCAAGTTCGTGGTTCTGGATTCCTCAGTGGGTGTCCTTGAAGTGTGCAGCGATGAAGAGTAAAACTGTTTTATATCAAAGAACTATGTACAATAGGGTCTAACCAAATGAGGCAGTGCAGTTGTTAAGATGATAACCTCACATTTGGGAGGATGGTGCTTGCTTTGTCTGGCCATCCTATGCCACTTCCGGCAAATACTAGGATGGTTCCTCAATCAAGGCCACAGTCAACCACCTGTCCCATCCTCTTAAGGCATACATGTACATTCTATGTGTACATATATTTTTGAACTATTTATTTCATTGTATTGTGATGAAAAACCCTATATCATTATAAGATGATCCATGGTGAATAAATAAATAAATAAATAAATAAATAGGCTGCTTGTAATGTCATTATCGTGTAACACTAGATACTGTATCATTAGAGACAGAAATTTGGTGAAGGTTGTACCCATTATTGTAGGTGAACGGATTGATAAGGATTATTTCTCAGGACCAAGTGTAGTGCCATGCAGATTTCAATAATTCCAACATTTCATTGGTGTAAGGAATAAGCATTTTAGCCAAAAAAGGGGGCCTGAGCCCTAGGAACCGCCTGTATGTCCTAGTACTTCAGCACCCCCTCCCCCTCCCCCAAATAAAATAATGCAATGTTGATCATAACTAAACAATCAGAAATTAACGGAAGACTTTGGCTGTAAACAATGGTAAAGGACAGTTGATGAGAAACAGAGCTCTTGCCTACAAAACAAGTAAGTGATGTACTTTATTCCTATTAGTTGATGATAGTTCCACAATAAACTGAGAAATGGCAGCTGTATCTCTAATTTCAGATCTTGCTAATGGCAACTTTATCAGGCTGTGTGCATGTAAACAGTGGTAAGTGCCAGGAACATAGCTGCCGGTATTACTAACGCATGCAGTGTTCATGCCAGGGAAATGCTTTTCAGGGGCAATTTTTATGAATTTGACAATAATGTGGATGACTATAACTCAAATAACAATCCTTAATATGTTCCCAAATGCACTTCAAAAGTATTTGCTCATCAGGTAAATGTGAACATTTATTTAAGCAAGTAAACAATGTGGTGTCCCTTACCATATTTTATGTGAATTTAAATGTGGTAAGGTGATTACTAAAATTCATTTTGTATTGTGCTGAATCATAAATCAGTTTTTGAAGTTGTTATGCTTTTTATTGCAAAAATTGTTAATGCAGATCTTAATATCAAAAACTAAACAATTTCAACCTTTTAAATTTGTATTTTTGAGAGGTTTCACGATAATATTTCATTAATTAACCCAGCAAGTAAACTGTGGTAAGTCAGTGCTAACACATGTTAAGTGCACCCAGTTAACAGATAAAAAATGTTAAGTACCCATTGATGAATTAGTAAGAATATTTTTATGGCAGAATTTACCATTTTAAAAATATGTTGTTGATGTGAATATATTTGAAAACAGTTATTTATCTGAATAAAACAAAAAAAATCACATTGCATATACTTGAAATATCTTATTTAAAATATTTTACTGAAAATTTACTGTGCAATTTCTCAAAACACCCAACTTTCTCTTACCAATGTTTGCAGCCAAGGTCTTTAATTCATGTTTACGACTTTGGTGATAAAAATAATCAAATCTAAGATTTATAGAGGAACTGGTGATACCAACTAAGTGCCTTCACACTAACAGGTAATGGATTTAGCTAAGAATTTAACACTTATACAATGTAAACACCTTTAAAGCCTTTTTCCTATAGATTTATTCAATACAGGAAGGACTCAAGTGCTCATTAGCTTGTAATTAGCCAACATAAATTAATAACAGCCAACAATTTGCTGCAACATTCCATGTGTATCAGCTTTGCTAAAACTCATGCTAAAAGGCAAGCAAAATAAGACAGTGTCAAGTAAATACTCACATGGTCCCCATCAGTCCTTCGATTAGGCTCCATCTAAACATTAAATGAAAATACACAGTACATTAATTGATACCCCTCTTGCTTAACTATCTGTCCACAGTTCAGATATATAAAGATGAAATCATCCTGTGACTCAAATCTGTAAGACATAATCCATAAGGCAATAACCAACAACACTCAAGAGTAACTACAATGAACTGCTTCTGTAATAGCTTCTTTAACTCAGTACAATCCATTTCCATATGTGAGTATAAGTGTGCATTGGTTATGATATGAAAGATGTTAATGTTCACTATGTTGAAGTTTTGCGTGATTGTTACTGTCACAGTCCTTTAACAACACAAACCTGATACTCATTTTATATGATTGTGATGACATTAAAGGACAAAAAACTGTTTCCTGCAAAACAGATGGATTTCTTCTGAAATGGTTTATTACAAAGATGTGTAGCACATCTATGTTGGACTAGTGGAGAAATGGAAGAAAAGCTGCAGTATATCAGAAATCATGCATGTAGACACTGAAGAGCATTCACTTTAGTGGTCTGACTCAGTGATTCACCATCATACTCAACAGAAAGCTCATTAAACTTATTTAAAATCTGAAAATACATCATGTTTGAAGTGTGTCCACTGAACAGATTTTCAGGTCACTTTTAGTTGATTAGTCACACTATAATTTACAAAAAATTTCATTACTATGTATAATTCATAGCAACAATTGAAGTGTCCATATAAAATGAAATTTAATCATATTTTACGGGCAGTACATAGAAAATAAAGCTCCAGTAAAGGTAATATACAGCACAATGAATGTTGCCACCTGATGAATGATACTGACAAACATAAGCTGTACATATAATTTCCTGCTGTCTTTGTTTCATCTACAATAAGACTGTGTTATTTTTATAATTCACTCATATGTCAACATCCACTTTCTGACACTGATGTTTCTATACAAAATGTATGCTTATATGTTTCAAGTACCTTGTGAATAATGTATTTACTGCATATATTCTGCCAAGATTGACATTACATACCCAGTTCTTGCAATACTCTCTCTCAAATTGTGCTGTTATACTGTTCATTTAAGACATTACTTCCTTCCACCACACAACAACAACAACAACAACAAGCTTTAAATATTGAAAGATTTCCTTCCTCAGTTTCAGTATTTTCCACATTATTTAACTGCACGGTTATCACAGCTTCTAGTTAAGACAACTCACAAAGCAAGAATAAATAAGATCTGACACTTATTATTACTGGACAATTATTCAGAATGAACTCTGTTTAGATCACATGATAACCTTCGACCAAAGTAAGTTTAAACTGCAGTACCACATTTCTTCAAATATGTTGTACTGAACGTGTAGTAGCAGACAGAGGCAGTGAATTAAAATAGAATGCAGCAAGTACTAAATTTTTGTAACACACACAGTGTGACTCATTTTGTACACACTTCATGGGAATACTATTACTTTCTGTAAAGATAGCTGCCAGTAGTGCAATCATCAGAGTATGGTGTACAGAATAAATCTGAGACTGACACGAAATATTGTTTTATTTGTGAAGTGTTACATTAGCCCGACAAACAATACAGCTGAAGAAGAATAAACACTGAACAAGAAATCTTAACTCAAACTATGAGATAAAAGCTGTTGTTTCTATCACATCTTTTAAAGACATTCAACTTATAGAGCCATGGATTAGTTATAATTATCGAGTGCCTTCACTCTTTCCATGTCTGCCTTGTTGTTAACCATTCAGCAAACCACTTTTTCCAATGCCATCTCACTTTCTTCGCTACTTTCAGAGAATCCTCTGCAGACATCATATACTAATTTTCATGGCATCCACCACAACCCTACTGAACATTCCATTAACATTGTATCTTTTGCAAATCACTCTGAAGTTTCAGGAAAGTATTCAGAGAACAAGAACACTTTATTATAAATGCAGCAAACAAATGTTTGGCATCAGTCTGAGATGAGTGCAAAGAGGGAAACAAAGGCAGAGAAATGGAACACAATAGCTATATTTTGTATGTACAAAGTCCCTGACAATCTGGATGGGTATTATCCATGCATAGTTTGTTGATTTTCAAAAAAAAAAAAAAAGAAATTAAGCCTAAAGTGTTCTGTCATCATTAGAATGAATATTTTTGTTTGGAACAAACTCTGTTTGTGAAGATGTAGATAATGAAAACATCTGCGAATGGTTACGTAGCCATGCCTATGAACCAGGATATGAGCAGCTAAGTGATAAAGATATAGTGAACAATGCATTTAGCTGTTATTAGAGTATGCAGGACAAAATTCAGCTGACTATACTGATATTTTGACACTCTGGGAAATGAGAACCAACGTAATGAAACATGTGAATGAGAAACAGAAGCATAAAATGGAATAGTATGATTTCTTCTTGAAAGTGGGCTGTAAGCAAGTGAACTGAAATATCATGTGATTTAAGTGTAATTTTTTTAATAAGATGCCAGTTTATGACAATTAATGTGTAATAATAGAATGAGTTTTGAACTGTGACATGTAGTGTATTTTCTGAACGCCATAAATAGCAGTTTGTAGTAAAAATATGTGTATTTTGCATTAAGTACACCTTTTGGTTAGCCTTCCAGTATCAAGTCTGAATTAACATACATAATTGAGAGTTTGCTATATTTTTTCATGTGTACAAATTTAAAATATTTTCAAGTGACTGCCTGTAAAATATCATCATGCAACTATGAACAGAATGTTGATTAGGCTATACCCAAATGATTATTCAATTAAACTTGTCCTATGGTTGGTTGGTTTGTGGGATTAAAGGGACCAGACTGCTACAGTCATCGGTCCCTTAAACTTGTCCTATGAAAAGTTATACCACCATCAGATGTGTTCTGTAGTACCACTAAATCTACGCATGGAAACATTGACAATGCCCGGTGATGATTTATTGGTAGTTATCTTGCAGAAGCCATCTTAACAATTCAAATGTTCTAAAATACTTTGGCATCCCCAGTTCTGAGAGGAGTGTCTTGAACGTGAATAATACAAATGCATCAAAAGGAAAATTGAATTTGAAAACAATTAATAGCAAACTGGATGATGATGGTGATGCATGATATGAATAGTAATAGACTGTGCCAGTTTCAACCACGGAATCATGCTGGGTGGATGATATGAATAGTAATAGACTGTGCCAGTTTCAACCACGGAATCATGCTGGGTGGATGGTTTATCTTGGCGTGCCAGTTGCTGATTTAAACAGAGCCACAAACCAAACCCTTTTGAAGAAAATATTTAGAACCCACTTGGCTTGTATTTGTCTAACCATGATATTCTTAGTGCTGGTTTTTTTTATATATACAGGGTGGTCCATTGAAAGTGACCAGGCCAAATATCTCACGAAATAAGCATCAAACGAAAAAACTACAAAGAACGAACCTCTTCTAGCTTGACGGGGGAAACCAGATGGTGCTATGGTTGGCCCGCTAGATGACGCTGCCATAGGTCAAATGGATATCAACTGCGTTTTTTAAAATAGGAACCCCCATTTTTTATTACATATTTGTGTAGTGCGTAAAGAAATATGAATGTTTTAGTTGGACCACTTTTTTCGCTTTGTGATAGATGGCGCTGTAATAGTCACAAACTTATAAGTACGTGGTATCACGTAACATTCCGCCACTGCGGACGGTATTTGCTTCATGATACACTACCCGTGTTAAAATGGACTGTTTACCAACTGCGGAAAAGCTCGATATTGTGTTTATGTACGGCTATTGTGATCAAAATGCCCAATGGGCGTGTGCTATGTACGCTACTCGGTATCCTGGATGACATCATCCAAGTGTCCGGACCATTCGCTGGATAATTAAATTATTTAAGGAAACAAGAAGTGTTCAGCCACATGTGAAATGTCAATTATGACCTGCAACAAATGATGATGGCCAAGTAGGTGTTAGCTGCTGTCGCAGCTAATCCGCACATCAGTAGCAGACAAATTGCATGAGAATCGGGAATCTCAAAAAGGTCAGTGTTGAGAATGCTACATCAACATCAATTGCATCTGTACCATATTCCTATGCACCAGGAATTGCATACTTTGAACGTCGTGTGCAGTTCTGCCATTGGGCACAAGAGAAATTACGGGACGATGACAGATTTTTTGCACGTGTTCTATTTAGCGGCGAAGCGTCACTCACCAACAGCAGTAATGTAAACCGGCATAATATGTACTATTGGGCAATGGAAAATCCACAATGGCTGCAACAAGTGGAAAATTAGCGACCTTGGTGGGTTAATGTATGGTGCGGCATTATGGGAGGAAGGATAATTCTTCTTCTTCTTAAGTTGCCAATCCTAAGATTGATTTGCAGCAGCTCTCCATTCAGTGCGATTGTCGGCCAGCCTCTTCAATTCTGTGAAACTTCCGCATCCTAGGTTCTGCATTATCTGGCTTATGTACTTTCTTCTAGGTCTGCCTCTTGCCCTTTTGCCCTCCACAAGGCCTTCCGTTATAGTGTGGAGAAGACTTTCATGTCTCAGAATGTGTCCCATCCATATATCTCTCCTCTTCTTGACCGTCTTCCAAAGAACTGCTCTCTGCAGGACTTCATTTGTCATCCTGGCCGTCCATGGAATTTTTAACATCCTTCGCAGACACCACATTTCGAATCCTTCAATCCTTCTTCTTTCGTCCTCTCCAAGTGTCCAGGTTTCGCTGCCGTAGAGAAGCACACTCCCAACAAAGGTCTTTATTAACCGCTTCCTTAACGACAGACTTATCATATTTGATGTGAGGAGTCCTTTCCTTTTATAGAATGCAGTCTTTGCCTGATTTATTCTACTTATTACATCTTTCCTACTACGACCATCTGATGTTATTCTGCTTCCCAAGTAGACAAAGTCTTGTATTTCTTTCAGCTTCTCTCCATTCAGCCTTATATTCGTAATTGCTTGATTATTTTGTTTGCTTGCAACTAAGATTTTTGTTTTTGACTTATTAATTTTCATGTTGTACCGTGTAGCAAGAGTGTTTTCCATTTCCTCCAACACTACTTGTAATTCTTCCTCATTTTCCGCTAGTACAGCAATGTCATCCGCAAAACGCAGTATATCAACTATTTTTCCCTGGATCCTGATTCCTTTAGTTGTCCTAACTTTTCTCTGACCTCGTCCATTGCTTTCTGTATGTACATATTAAAGAGGACAGGGGAGAGTGCACATCCCTGTCTCACACCCTGTTTAATTTTTGCTTGTTGTTGATGTTCCCCACATCTCACTATTGCCACCTCTTCTTTGTATATGTTCCATATCGTTCTCCTGTCCTTGTACTTAGCTCCAGTTTCCCTCAATATCTGGAATAGTTTTTTCCATTCAACCTTATCAAAGGCCTTTTCGAGGTCAACAAATGCTATGTAGGTGTCCTTTCCTTTTTCCAATACTTTTATCTATTATGAGCCTTAGGGCCATAATGGCTTCTCGCGTACCTCTCCCTCTTCTAAAGCCAAACTGGTCTTCTGTGAGCATGCATTCCAAGGATAATTGGCCCCCATTTTATCAATGGGAATCTAAATGGTGCAATGTATGCTGATTTCCTACGTAATAATCTACCGATGTTACTACAAGGTGTTTCACTGCATGACAGAATGGCGATGTACTTCCAACATGATGGATGTCCGGCACAACGTGGGGTTGAAGCAGTATTGAATAGCATATTTCACGACAGGTGGATTGGTCATCGAAGTGCCATACCACGGCCCGCACGTTCACCGGATATGACATCCCCAGATTTTTTTCTGTGGGGAAAGTTGAAGGATATTTGCTATCATGACCCACCAACAACGCCTGACAACATGCGTCAGCGCATTGTCAATGCTTGTGGGAACATTACGGATTGCGAACTACTCGCTGTTGAGAGGAATGTCGTTACATGTATTGCCAAATGCATTGAAGTTGACGGACATCATTTTAAGCATTTATTGCATTAATGTGGTATTTGCAGGTAATCACGCTGTAACAGCATGCCTTCGCAGAAATGTTAAGTTCACAAAGGCACATGTATCACATTGCAACAACCAAAATAAAATGTTCAAACGTACCTACATTCTGTATTTTAATTTAAAAAACCTACCTGTTACCAACTGTTCGTCTAAAATTGTGAGCCATATGTTTGTGACTATTACAGCGCCATCTATCACAAAGCGAAAAAAGTGGGAAATGAAGCACTGGCAAAAAAATTGGTAATATAAAATGTTTTCTGATAAAAACACACCCCTTTCCTTCTGCAATAGAACATGATTCCATTGTTGCTGTCAAAGTAGAAAACTACACAAGCATTTTCTGAACAAACCTGCACTGTACAGTCATCTGTATGTATATCTGGCTGCACTGCATTGACAAAATTTAAATAGTGCCAACTTCAGTTTCAAAGCCTATAATGTCATTTCTGATTGACTGTGGCTAATGAAGAACAACATAAAAATGAAGAAGAACACAGTAATGCAGCCTTAAGAGAGCCATATTGATAATGAGTATTAACAGTAACACTTGAACTAACCTGATCTTCAATTGTTTGATGATCTGTTTCCTGAAGCCATGTTCCTAATATTACTGAGTCATCTGCATGACACACTGCACGCAACTGAGAGGTAGTTGTATTTGCAGGATTTTCTGTGAGTGTGAATTCTGCCACAAGCATACGAAGCAAGTGTGTGTAAGAACCTGTTGAAGAAAAAGAAGCAACAGTAATTCAGGGTGATTCCATGAAGTAACATCCATGAAGGCATATACTGTACATAGAATATCACAGCCAGTAGGAGGACACAAACATGAGTAAAATGTTTAGAAAATGGCTATCAGGGCAGTCTTAACTAAAGTAAGAACATAAATTATATCAACTACATACCAACTACAGCAATGCACAATAATATATATTCCTACCTGATATAACCCCCCCACACACATGATGGGACTTTACTCAATGTGCATAATTTGCCAGACACTTGTTTCTAATATGAAACACCCTTTCTAATGACACAACTTTAAAGGAGAGAAATACCATGTTGGCCCCCCCCCCCCCCTATCTCTACATTGAGAAAACCCTTGTTCTGCATTTTTGCATGTTTTAACTAATCGTGTGGTGCCCTTCTCCAGCCAATATGGGACATCAGCTTAGCAGTCACTGGAACACAGAGAAAACCATAGCTAGGCAGGCCAGCATACCGGATAAAAGTCAATTAACCCAACCCCTTGATCAGTTCCATGCCCAATTCCCTTCCCAGACTTACAGGCTACTACATGAACAAGTTTGTGGTAATAATATATTATATTTTTTTGTCTTTAGGTCTCCCCCATGACCCATGGATATTGTCCAGGTGCAGTGGCTTGCATGCTTCAGTGATACACATACCTATACAGTAGACGTAAGTACAAGGAAATCATATCTTCAGGAAGAAAAGACTAACAAATGGTTCCTGGAGATGAGCAGAATACTTTTCATTAGTTGCGGGGGCAACAGCCTGGATCATGGACTGATGTGGTCTTGTAACATTATCCAACACATTCTGGTAGGTTGGTACTGTGAATGGCTAAAAACAGGAGGAAACTCCAGACTTATATTTCCTGAGAGCATGTAGCTCTTTTTTATAGTTTAATGATGGTTCTATCACAATCTTGGGTAAAATATTTTGGAGGTAAAAAAGTCCTCAATTTGGATTTCGAGGCAGGGACCACTCAGGAGAATGGTGACATCGGGAAAAACAAATCTGGTGCTTTATGAGTCAGAGCATGGAATGTTAGCTCCCTTAATCTGGTGGGTAGGTTACAGAGTTTAAAAATGCACATGAGTAGATTGATGTTAGACATATAAGAAATACATGAAGTGTTATGGCAGCAAAAATAGGATTCTTGGTCGGGTGAGTACAGCATTATTAACAATAAATCAAATAGGGGTAACACAAGAGTAGGTGTAATAATGAATAAGAATATAGGAATGTAGGTGAGCTACTATGAACAACCTAGTGAATGCACTGCTGTAATGAAGCCCAACACAAAGCCAAAACTTGCCACAGTAGCAGAAGTTTAAATGCCTACCTCATTTTCAGATGACAGTATGTATGATGAGATAAAAGAAACTACTTAGATCATTGAGGGAGATGAAAATTTAATTGTGATGAGGGACTGGAATTTGATAGTAGGAAAAGGAAGAGAAGGAAAAATAGTAACAGAAGATGGATTGGGGGAAAGGAATGAAAATGGAAACAGCTTGGTAGAATTTTGTACAGATCACAATTCAGTCATTGCTAACACTTGGTTTAAGAATCATGAAAGAATGTTATATACATGGAGGAGACCTGGAGACACCAGACAGGTAGATTATAACATAGTAAGAGAAGGTTTCAACTACAGATTTTAAACTGCTAAACATTTCCAGGAACAGATGTAGACTATGACCATAACTTACTGGTTATGAACTGTAGGTCTGAAGAACTTGCAAAAATGTGGGAAATTAAGAATGTGGGACCTGAGTAAATTTAAAGAACCACAGGCTTCTGAGAGTTTCAAAGAAAGCATCTGACAATGACTGAATGAAAATGGGGGACAAGAATACAACAGAAGATGAATGGCTAGCTCTGATAGATGAAAGAGTGACAGCAGTGCAGGATAAAATACACAAAATGACAAAGCCCAGTAGAGACCCTTGTATAACAGGATATACTGAATTTGATCACCAGAAGGAGGAAATATAACAGTGCAGCAAACAAAACAGATGACGGGAAATACAGAGAGCTGAAGGATGAGATTGCCGGGAAGGGCAAAATGGCAAAGTAAGCAAGGGATAGGACAAACACAAGATTGCAAGAGCAAGCATGATTAGGGGAAAGACGTATGTCACCTATATGAAAATTAGGGAGACCTTCAGAAAAAAGAGCAGCAGCTGTACGAATATCAAGAGTTCAGGTGGTAAGTCAGTTCTAATAAAAGATGGGGAAATCTGAAAGGTGGATAATATACACTATACAGAAGGGCTACCTAAGGGATATGAACTTGAAGACAATATTAAAGAAAAGGAGGAGGAAGTAGATGAATAAGAGATGATAGATATGATACTGCAAGAAAAATCTGACTGCACACTGGAACACCTCACCGAAACAAAGCTCTTGGAGTAGATGACATGCCCTCAGCACTCAGCATTATTGAGATCTTTGGGAGAACCAGCCAAGACAAAACTATTCCATCTGGTGTGCAAGGCATGCAAAATAAACTCAGACTTCATAAACAATGTAATAATTCCAATGCCAAACAAGGCAGGTTCAAAAATGGTTCAAATGGCTCTGAGCACTATGGGACTCAACTGCTGTGGTTATCAGTCCCCTAGAACTTAGAACTACTTAAACCTAACTAACCTAAGGACATCACACACATCCATGCCCGAGGCAGGATTCGAACCTGCGACCGTAACAGTCGCACGGTTCCTGACTGCGCGCCTAGAACCGCGAGACCACCGCGGCCGGCAAACAAGGCAGGTGCTGACAGATGTACACATTACTGAACTATTTGTTTAGTTGCAAAATGCTGACACAAATTATTTATAGAAGAGTAGGAAAGTTGGAAGAGGCTAACTTCTGGGAAGATCCAGTTGGATTCTGGAGAAATGTGGAAAACCCCACTGGAATACTAACCCTACAGCTATCTTAGAAGACATGTCACCCCGGCCCTGCAAGTTGGAAAGCCTGCTGGAAGTCAGAGATTTCAATGACAGCCACTAGGCAGCACTGCTAAAATCTGTGAGCACTGCTGTTAGCAGTAGAGTGATGGGTCCAGAATCATGCTTATTTTGCCAGCCTATCAGCACTCTCAGATATCATTTAAAGCTCTTAGTGCAGCAGCTCACACAGTCAGTCATGATTTCACTGAGCTCTGGTATTGATCTCATTACACATTGTTGTTTTGGTTCTGGGTTCACTACGTCTTAGGATTTTGATCTTGGTCTACTTGCTGGGTTTCAAATGGTTCAAATGGCTCTGAGCACTATGGGACTTAACAGCTATGGTCATCAGTCCCCTAAAACTTAGAACTACTTAAACCTAACTAACCTAAGAACGTCACACAACACCCAGTCATCACGAGGCAGGGAAAATACCTGACCCTGACGGGAATCGAACCCGGGAACGCGGGCGCGGGAAGCGAGAACGCTCTTGCTGGGTTTGTTATCCACTCTGCCATCTCTGCTGTTTGTCTTTTTTCCACCTTTACTCTCAGGTGACTCACTTCAATGCCCTCAGCAAGCCATCCAGTTAGCCAATCTCTGCAGATTGTCGAGTCATTCCCAGTCTTGTCCAATTCCAGTCACAACAGATGATACATTAAAGAAAGGCAAACCTCCATGTATAGCATCTGAAGATTTAGAGAAAGGTTTTGACAATGTTGATTGGAATACACTTTTTGAAATTATGAAGATAGTATGGACACAATACAGTGAGCAAAAGGTTATTAACAACCTCTCCAGAAACCAGACTCGAGTTATGAGAGTTGAAGGATATGAAAGGGAAGCAGTAGTTGAGAAGGGAGCATGGCAGGGCTGTAGTCCATCCCCATGTTACTCAGTCTGTACAATGAGCAAGCAAGGAAATATCTGGAGAGGGAATTAAAGTTCAAAGAGAAGAAATAAAAACTTTGACATTTGCCAATGACATTGTAATTCTGTCAGAGGCAGCAAAGGACTTGGAAGAACAGTTGAACAGAATGGACATTGTCTTGAAAGGAAGGTATAAAACGAACATGAACAAAACCAAAACAAGGGCAATGAAACGAAGTCTAATTACATCAGGCAATGCTGAGGAAATCAAATTACAAAATCTACATCTACATCTACATATATACTCCGCTAGCCACCAAGAGGTGTGTGGCGGAAGGCACAATTTGCGCCGAAGTCATATTTATTTCCCCCCCCCCCCCCCTTCCCCCTCTGTTCCATTCGCAGATCGCGAGAGGGAAAAACGATCGTCTGAATGCCTCAGTACGAGCTCTAATTTCCCTTATCTTTGAATGGTGATCATTCTGCAATTTGAAAGTCGGTCGTAATAATACGAGGGTCGGTCAAAAAGTAATGCCTCCCATTTTTTTTCTACTTAAAGAAATTAAGTTAAGTGAAAAATTTGAATTTGGCGCCATTCCTCAAACCTTCTTCTGCAATCCACTGCAGTAGTAACTTTCTGTGTCAACAGGTGGCAGCACAGCAGAAGTTTGTAAGATGGCCGACATCGATGTTCGTTTGAGACAGCGTTGTGTGATTGAATTCTTGAATGCAGAAGGTGAAACGCCCATACGCATTCATGAAAGACTGAAGAAGGTGTATGGTGTTGTGACAGTGGATGTCAGCACTGTTAGACGATGGGTTCGTCGTTGTAAGGAAGCTGAAGGGCAAACACCGTTGACTGACGAAAAGCGGAGCGGCAGGCCGGTGAGTGCAGTGACTCCACACAACATTCAGCAAGTTGATGACATCATTCGTGGTGACCGTCGGGTGACTGCAGATGAAGTGTGTCGCATTATTTCTCTTAGTAAAGGCAGTGTGATCACGATTATTAAACAATTGGGGTACTCAAAAGTTTGTGCACGGTGGGTTCCAAGAATGTTAACCGATCAGAATAAAGAGGCAAGGAAAACAATATCCTCCCAACACTTGCAGCGCTTCCGTTTGGAGGGAGATGAGTTTCTGAAAAAAATTGTGACCGGGGACGGAACATGGGTGCATTTTTTTGAACCCGAATCAAAGAGGCAGTCAATGGAGTGGCGTCACACAAGCTCGCCGAGGGAGAAAAAATTCAAAACTGTGCGATCGGCAGGGAAAGTTATGGAAACAGTTTTCTGGGATACAGAGGGTGTGATTCTGGTTGATTTTTTGGAGCAGGGATGCACAATAAATTCTGTTCAATACGTCACAACCCTCAAAAAACTTAAAGCACGTCTTCAGCGAGTTCGCCCAACAAAATCAATGGCAGATGTTCTTCTTTTGCATGACAATGCAAGACCACACACCAGTCGTCACACCTCTGACGAGATTGTCAAAATTGGATGGGAAGTTTTGCCTCCTCCCCCATACAGCCCTGACCTGGCACCATCAGACTTCCATCTGTTCGGGCCACTAAAAGAAGCTCATCGTGGGATTCATTTTGAAGATGAGGAGGCCGTCAAAACATCCGTGCGTCAATGGCTTAGGAAGCAGAGCTGTGATTTTTACCGTGCTGGGATACATGCCCTTGTTCAAAGATGGACCAAAACTGTAGAGATGGGCGGAGATTACATTGAAAAATGACAAAATGATCCTCAATGTTGTGGTTTTCAACCTATGTAATTGCATTTAAATTTCCTGACAATTAAACGTAGAAAAAAAATAGGAGGCATTACTTTTTGACTGACCCTCGTATATGCTCTACATCCTCAGCGAAGATTGGATTTTGGAATTTAGTGAGCAGCCCCTTCCATTTAGCGTGTCGTGTATCTGCAAGTGTGTCCCACTTCAAACTGTCTATGAGATTTGTAACACTCTCGCGATGGCTAAATGTACCAGTCACAAATCTTGTTACTCTTCTTTGGACCTTCTCAATCTCTTGAATCAGACCCAACTGGTAAGGGCCCCATACAGACAAACAATAATACTGGATGAACGAACATATTGTAAGCAATTTCCTTTGTTGAAGGACTGCATCGCTTCACGATTCTACCGATAAACCGCAATCTAGACTTCACCTTGCCCATTACTTGTGTAATCCAATCATTCCATTTCAGATCATTTCGAATAGTCACACCTAGATACTTGACGGATGTTACCACTTCAAAATACTGGGCATTTATTTTGCACTAGTACATTAATGGGGATTTTCATCTTGTTATACACAGTAGGTTACACTTACTAATATTGAGAGATAACTGCCAGTCATTACACTACGCATTTATTTCTTGCAAATACTCATTGATTCGTTCACAACTTTCGTGTGATACTACTTTCCTGTAGACTACAGCATCATCAGCAAACAGTCTAATGCCACTGTCAATACCATTGACCACATCGTTTATGTAAATCGTAAAAAGCAGTGGACCTATTACATTGCCCTGGGGCACACCTGAAGTTACACTTGTTTCTGTTGAGGTCGCCCCATTCAGGATGACATACTGCTCTCTGTCTGTTGCAAAACTTTCTATCCAACTGCATCTGTCATTGGACTGACCGTAAGCGTGCACTTTTTGGAGCAAGCGACAGTGCGGAACCGAGTCGAATGCCTTTCGAAAGTCGAGAAATATGGCATCAACCTGGGAGACGGTATCTACAGCCTACTGTATATCATGCACAAAGAGGGCCAGCTGTGTCTCGCATGACTGCTGTTTCCTAAAACTGTGCTGGTTTCTGCAGATGAGCTTCTCAGAGTCTGGAAAGGTCATTATGTCTGAACAAAATATGTTCCATGATTCTACAACAAATCGATGTCAGTGAAATTGGCCGGTAATTATGTGCATCCGATTTTCTATCCTTTTTATAGATTGCTATGACCTGGGCCTTCTTCCAGTCCCATGGAACTTTCCACTGTTACAATGATCTCTGATAGATGATGGATAAGAATTGTGCTATATTTGTAGCATAGTCAACATATAATCTTACGGGGACACCATCTGGGCCAGATGCCTTCCTGGCATCTAAGGATCTTAACTGTTTTACAATCCCAGATACACTAAACACTATGTCAGCCATCCTTGCGTCTGTTCGATACTTGAAAGGGGGAATGGTGCTGCAGTCTTCTACCATAAACAAGTTTTTGAAAGCTAGGTTTAGAATTTTGGCCTTCTGTTTATCATCATCGGTTACATTACCTATACTGTCAGCAAGAGGAGGTATTGAATTATTTGTTGCATTCATAGATTTTACATACAACCAAAATTTTTTGGGGTTATTTTTAGAATCTGCAGATAAAATACTGCTTTCAAATTCGTTAAAAGAATCACTCATTGACCTTTTGACAGATGCTTTCATTTCGCATAATTTCTGTTTGTCAGCGGGGCAGTGACTATGTTTAAAACAACTGTGCAAAATTCTCTGCTTTCTCAGCAACTTCCTAATATGTTTTTGTACAAAGGTGGATCCTTTCCTTCCCCTATATTTTTGCTAGGTGCATACTTCTCTAGCACATGGTGGACAATACCTTTAAATTCCGACCAAAGATGCTCAATATCTTTGTGTCCTGCAGTGAATACTTGGAGCTGACTAAGAAGATACTCATTAATGACACTTTTATTTGCTTTCCCAAACAAGAAAACTACGCTGTTTCTTTGTCTTTTTTTTTTGCACTGACATAGAAGCCACAATGACGTTATGGTTGCTAATACCTACTTCTAGATTAACTTCCTCCAAAAGATCAGGTCTGTTTGTCACCAAGATATCTAGCATGTTCCCATCTTGAGTTGGTTTTCTAACCAATTGCTCAAGATTGTATGTTGAGAGCACTCCTATAATAACTTCACACAAGTCTTTGCTTCTGCCCCATGTGATAAATGTGTAATTTTCCCAGTCAACGGATGCCAGATTAACGTCTCCACCTATAACTAACAGATAATTTGGATATTTATTTCCTGTGTACTCAAGACTTTCCCTGAAACGTTCTGCGATGTTTGTTGTGGATACTGTTGGTCTATAACAATATCCTAATACAATGGTCAATCATTGTCTGATTGACAGCTTTATCCAGACTACTTCACAGTCCGACCCAGTATCAATCTCAACTGTGTTTAAACAGCTTTTAACTGCAATGAACACACCACCCCCCATAGCATCAGTCCTATCCTTCCTAAACACTGTCCAATCCAAGTTCAAAATTTCACTGCTATTTATGTCTGGTTTCAACCAGCTTTCAGGACCTAATACAATATTGGCATTGCTACTGTTTCTTTCATAGAGTAACTCAGGGACCTTGCTACAGACACTTCGACAATTTACTAACATGAGGTTTAGCATATTTAGATCCTTTGGAATGACCTGTATAGGCAAACTAACAATTTTTACAGTTGGCACACCCACGTTAGTGTCATGAACTGGTAATTTTTTAGGCCAACAGTTTATATATATGTTTTGCTACTTGGGCTGTAAAATAACTGATGTTTACTGAAACAGAGATGACATAAAATGTAAACTGATAGTACCAAGAAAAATGTTTGAGCAAAACAAATTGGTTAACACTGAATAAATATTTCCGTGTTAGGAAGTCATTCTTGAAGGCATTTTCCTATAGTGCTGTCTTGTACACATGTGAAATGCAGAGGATAAAGGCTTCAGACTAGAAGAGAGAGAAGCTTTTGATATATGGTGCTACAGAAGAATGATTATCTGATGGGTAGATTCAATAATCAATGAAGAGGTACCTAAGTGAATGAGGAGAAAATAAATTTATGGCACAACTTGATTAAAAGAAAGGCTCAATTAATAGGACACATTCTGAGGCATCAACAGAAGAAACATGTGTAGGAGAGGGGGTGTAAAAACAGTAGAGGGAGAACCAAGGCTCGATTCCAGTAAGCAAGTTTAGAAGGACATTGGTTATAGTAATTATGTAGAGGTAGAGAGACCTGAATACGATGGAGTAGCAGGGAGAGCTGTATCAAACTAGACTTTGGACTGAAATCACAATAAAAGGTAAATTCTGCTTCCTGTATCACGTTTTCTTAATTCTTTAATATTTCACTTTCACACATCACTCACTTTTAGCCAACCATTTGTCATTTATTTGTATTTTCTGATACTATCCACTTTACTATATTGAAATTCATAAGTTTGATTACATGTCAGTAACTGTCTAAGCATTCACCATACACTGCATCTGGCACAGCACAGAATCTACCTATGGTCTCTGTAAACCATGAGAAAATTATAATTTACAAACACAAAAAGACATTCAGGAGACCAACACGGTGACAAAATATCTCACATAGTCTGATACAGAAACAGAAAAAAAACACAAGAAACATAAAACATCAGCCAATGATGAAATTTCTTGACATACCAACTCGCACAGGTTAGTCAAAACATTATGGCTAGATCCTTAATAGTGTGTCAGTCCACCTTCGGAATGCAATACAGCAGCGATTCTGTCTGGCAGGGATTTGACAAGTCCTCGGTAGGTTTCTGGAGGTATGTAGCATCAGATGTTTCCGTACAGTTCATGCAAATCCTATAAATCACTGGCCAGTGGTTGGTGGGTGCAGAGCTGGTGCCCGATAGTGTCCCAGATGTGTTCCACCAAATTCAGATCAGAAGAATCCAGTGGCTAAGACTTTAATGTGAGTTCACTATCATGCTCCTCAAACCACTATAGGATGATTATGGCCTTGTAGCACAGACAGTTATCTGCTGGGAGATGCCATCACCATAGGGGAAGACATCAAGTACGAAGGAATGCAGTTAGTTCATAGTAATGTTCACACAGTCCACAGTTGTCATGGGCCTTAGATTACTGCTACAGGTCCCATAGAAGCCCAGGTGAATGTGCCCAATAGGACACTACTATCCCCCAATGAACTGCATCTATAGCACTGTGCACATATCGAGCAGCCATTCACCAGATGATTGCGTACCAGGACACGATGACTGATCTGGTGTAGCAAGAAACTTAATTCATCCAACAGGCAACATATTTTCATTGATACACAGTCCAATCCCAATGGTCCTGTGCCCACTGCAATCATAACTGATGATGATGTTGGGTCGACAGGGGAACATGTATAGATCATCTGCTGTGAAGCCTCAAGTTCAATAACATGTGTTGAACTGTGCACTCCTGAGCACTTGCAACTGCACCAGCACAGTTCTCTGCCATTATATCTGCCACAGATCTCTACCTATCCTGCTTTACAGAGTGGGCAAGCCTCTGACCTCCACATTCTGTGTGGAAGCCCCAGTAGCAGCCCAAATCATCACTAGAATGATTCCCCATTTACCTCAGCTCCACTTGCATTTCCTTACCACGTCACATGCCTGCAATACCAGCAGGTGGCATTCAATCTCGCAGCTTACAGTTGTCATAATGTCTAGATTCAAATGGCTCTGGGCACTATGATACTTAACATCTGAGGTCATCAGTCCCCTAGAACTTAGAACTATTTAAACCTAACTAACCTAAGGACATCACACACATCCATGCACGAGGCAGGATTCGAACCTGCGACCATAGCGGTCGCGTGGTTCCAGACTGAAGCGCCTAAAACCACTCGGCCACTCCGACCGGCCATAATGTCTAGGCTCTTTGGTGTGTGTGTGTGTGTGTGTGTGTGTGTGTGTGTGTGTGTGTGTGTGTGTAAGGCAGGTTACATAAACAATCCTTCTGGTTCTATACACAATTATCTTCACTTAAAGAAATAGCGTATTTTTCCTGTTTATCTGATTTATTAGTCCAACAACATAAACAACATGGCAATACAACTGCACAGAAAATGACATTCCATTTCAGATGGTAGCACCAATACTGATTTAAGTTTGTCCCTTTACCAATTAAATGCTACTGAATTTGCTGTTTATAAGTCACTGTTCTTGATTCATTTGCTATTGTACCTTGCTCCTATGAAGCCCAAGAAAAAATAAAGTAAATAGTTATTAATAGTTCCAGATGTGCAAGGTAACGAACAATGTTTACCCTTGCTGTGCCCCACGGACACAAATGAATACAATGTGACAACACACAAGCAGCAGTTTCAACAGCTAATAATTGTTAAAAGGAATTAAGTAAAAGAACACAGTCACATACATAAAAAAAAATACATTATAAACAGGGTAGTAAGAAAACAAAATATGAATCACAAGTTTTTAAAAAGTGATCGGGCTGTTCTAAAAAATTCTCAAGAGATTTATTTTTGTAGTAAGGAGTTGGTTTTCTTACCTTCAAAGGTATGTGGAGGCAGCATAGAAAGTGTCTCATACAATCGTAGTCGAACCATCGCTGCAGGAGCTTTAAGGTGCTGAGAATAGCTTCTCAAAATCTGTGTCAAACTGCACGGAATGAAGGCAAGGCAAATTAACATCTTGGACTACTTTTGCTACCATAATTAAACTAAAATAACAATGGTACTTACTTTGTCAGCATGACAAGAGCTGATTCAACAGGTGTTAGCAAACGCCTGATGATATCATCATTGACTAACTCAGAACAGTTCTGCAGAAAACTGTGCATTGCTGAAAGTGCACCAGCACGGCCTTCAAGTGTCACCTAAATGAATTAACAAAAGGGCATGAATACCCTATTAATAAGCACAGTTTTCTAATTCCATAACACCATCAAACTGTAAAATGCCTTCAGGAAATTATGTTGTGTTACTACTTTTCACTCTAAATACGATAGGGCACTTAAAAAGTGATGCCTCTGAATTTTATGAGAAAACTCTTCTAGCCTTTTAAATAAACTGAACTTTATTAACACACTTTCTCTTTACCCTTCATGCTACATATTTATTTCTCAGCATAGTCACCCTGGTGACAAACAACATTCCTCACAATGAGAGACCAATTTATTGATACCATTACTGTAGAATGTTTGACTTGTTGACAGAGCCACAATCTCACCTCTGCTTGCACCACTTTATCACTATCAAAAGTGAAGTCCTCGAAGGCATTCTTAACGTTTTGAAAACAGATGAAAATGGAATGAGGCCAAGTCGAGACTGTATGTACGATGATCAATGACAGTGAACCCAAGGTGTCAGATTGTTGCAGATGTCATAGTGCTCGTGTGTGGTCAGGCATTGTCATGTTGAAGGAACAACTCTTCAAATTCATGCGTCCATTTTTCTGAGGGTTTCTCAAGCACTGATATAGTTTTGTTACACACTTCCATGTTACATACTAAAATTCGGAGCCCTCTAGGAGCCCTCTAGCAGCAGAGGGTTGCAACTTGCGTCAGCAAAGAGGGAAAGTCGACCAAGTAATATGCATGATTTGTAACACCTCAAGTGATATTGAGAACAGAATAAAAATGGACAGGCATTACTTCTCAGCACACCCTCACACACAACTCCCATGACTTAAGTAGCATTCCCAATTGTTAAAAGTGTAAGTTTTCCATTATAAAAACACCATCATTCCCAAAAGCAAAAACACTTTCCACTCCCATTGTAGAGAAGCCATTATCCCTTCACTATTCATACAATGGTAAGATGAAAGTTCTTTACCAGGTGCAGATATGGCAGCAATGCCAATGAAATTTTACTTCAGTTTTGTTGATACATGCTGTAAAATGAGTGTTACTTTTATCTGTAGAATAGTATCTGTAGTCATGTTAGGACTGTTTTAAATTAAAATGGATGATCTGTAATGCCATGGACTCAGTCTTTGTTTTTCATGGTTTATAATGGAGTGAACTTCATCTAAAGCTTATGAAAGTTTGTAAGTAGTCTACTGGCTTATTTTAAATTATCAAGAAATGGATGGCTGAATTTACATGTGGTCATTCTTCCCTTGAAGATTATCTGCATGATAGATACCCTAAAACTGCACCCACAGATGAAAATATTAAGGATGTAGCCAATACTGCATTGGATAAATGGTAAATACAGGTATGTGAAATAGTTGATGTCACACGCAAAAGGACGAGAACATCAAATTTATACAAACAGTTAATACTGAGGAAGCTGCTTTGGCGAGTTTCGGCCAAAAGCAAATTTCAAAAAGAAATTTCTCAGCAGTGTTTGCCACTGACTGTGTCCACTGATGTGTTACTGTGAAAGAGATTTTGATCCACTACACTCCATGCCATAAGTTGACTAACTGACCTCCAAGCTAACATTCAACAGTTTCCTGTACTATTCAAAATGCTTCGTGCAACATGTGGGAGATGAAAATCTCCTCCTCTGACTGCAGATTTCCTGTAACATGAAAATGTGATGAAGTTCTTTTAAGATAGCATGGAATGTTGTACATAGCATCCCAAACAGTGGCAACGTTAAGGTACTCATGAACTTCCGAAGGGAAGGGGGAAAATTTCCTTTCTTAGGTTCAGCAAACTGTTTGAAACAAAGGACGCACAAGACATCATAAGTGACATGAATGGTGTAAGTAATTACACTGTACCCACTAATAGAATTTAATTAAACACTTTTTCAATATTATAGTTGAGAGATTACAGTGAAATTCATTTTGTGTATCCTGTCACCTGTAAGAAATGTCAAAGCAATACTTACTTGCCATGTGAAAGCATCTCCCCTTGCCTTCTCAGAATCCAGTTCCTTGTTTGAGCGAGGGAAAGAGTTTCTCCAAAGTAACAGCATACGTGGCAACAATCCCCTAACGACAGGAACTCCTGCAACACCATGTCATGCAACAATCTTGTTTTAAAATAAATAAAATAAGACTGTGTCATTGAGTATTTACCTAGTGTCATTATAGCACCAATTAGCAACCACCCAGCTTGTGTCCGGTTCAATGAAAGCCGGCTGTTTTGACTTGCACTGCGCAGTAATTCTTCAGCTGTATTAAAAATCACCTGCAATCAAACAATGAAGTCACTTATTCCTGAGGCAAAAATGCCATCAACTACATACAGCATAAGTGAATGAGTTTGGGGTCGTCAAACTTTATTTGCTCAGGGGCCTATACTGACATTGTGGGGTGGCACCTCGGGCCGCATATGTACTGGTTTTATTATTAAATGGTAACCTTTACGAATTAGTATATTACAATCCCCTAACAGACTAATTATAGGAAGGGTGCAATAAGCTGGCTCCGGCCCCCACATAATGACTGTTAAAAGTCGACACCATTCGGAATACTTCATTTTGACTGTTCTCTGTTTCAGATTTCTGCCATCCTCAGCACCCCAAAGTAATGACACTGTAGTTGCCTGACAAAATGTTTTTGTGTTGTCTGCACAAGTGGATGATTGATTAATAACAGTGATTCTACTTATATTTAAATCTATTATTCTGTTGAGTACGACTCCATACACAATGGTATGGAGTGGTGGGCTACAGAGTGGTGCGGCAACTGTCGTCATAGGAAAGCTGGACAGGAGTAGAAATGATTAGTGAATAAGCTAACATAGTAAACAGAACTTAACTTGTATTTCACCAAGTGTATGGAGATGCATTACAAAATATGCAACAAGAAACAGAGTCCTGCTCTCACTGTCAACAGGGATGAGGCTCTTCGAACTAAGCACGAATGATGGTGTCGGAGCCGCAAATATACAGCATCCGTACAGCATCACATAGCGAAGGGGCTCCGAGCAAGCGTGGGGTGTCTGGTTGCCGCCAGCTGTTCTATACTGCTGTGGCAGAGAGCACTCGCACAGAGCCGCTGGAGGTGTGGCACAGCAGGCGAGCATCATTAAGTCTGCTGGATACCTCACAACCGCTGTCAGCATCTGATGGAAACTTGCAACTCTGTTGCCAACTTTGACGCTGGTTGGGTGGTATCAACATATGATGCCATATATTCAATATGAGACACAATTAGAAACGTTTACCAAATGCTTTCAATGTAAATTTTCTTCTATTCATTGTGTTTTTCTACAACGGCCTTAATTTAATTTCATATTCCTTGTGGCACATTTCTGTAGCATTTGAAGATGACATCTCTGAAATGCACATTCAGCAATCAATGTTACTTTCATGTCAAAATTTATACTGTAGCAGCTGATCAATACAAGTTGAGCACACCTGTCTGTTGACAGTATTGGAAGGCAAACAATAAAATATTCCCCCTCTTACATCCTCTAACCCCACAGTGGCCATGCTTCTTACCCCTCTACCCCTGAGGTACACGACCAATGTTCATGGTCAAATCCATCGACGTCAATTAAAATCAAGCACATTTTAAACTATTACTGTTTCTTAAAGTATTTACGTTTAAAGATTTCCAGAAATTACTGCAACCAGCTGACCTTTGTTTTATTCTTCAATTTTTATTTTCCATTATGGACAATAAAAATGGTTGTAATAATTTCTGGAAATCTTGTTCATCATACTTGCAGTGTTCCATATCATAATGGATACAAGTTGTATTTTTGTTTGTTACTGAGCTGGAAAAGTACACTCTTAAGAAGATATTAACATCAGTTAACTTTTGTGGAGTCAGCTCTTGGTTGTTACATGTGCATTGTTTTAACATACAGTTGTGAACCACGGGCTGAACAGTTTGACAACCACTGGGTTATACTGTTTTAGAAACTTACATTTTAATATTGATCAGTACAAACAAAATGTTCGTATCAAATACATATGACACACAAAATAAAAACTAAAATGCTATCATGTGTTACTTGTGATTTCCAGAGACAAATATTCAATAAATGTTATGGTTGAGTCTGTTTCATTTCTAATAAATTCCACAAATGAACTGTAACTTCAAAGCTTTAGCAAATTCTGCACTTTACCTTTCCTTTTGTGTGAGGGACTCCAAGTGGTGATAATCTCACGCTACCTAGAACAGCTGCTAATGCACCACTATAGCCTGCTATACCCTCAGGAGACGTCTTCATATTCTCTATTACTTCCAAACACCTGTAATAATGCAAGCACCAAACATATTTTAAAAATTGGTTATACTTCAAATGAGCCCAAGTTAAGAATAGTGCCAGTAATGTATGTTTAGAATTTTTTCCACTACAGCTTGATATTTTATGATATCAAGTGTAACCTAACAATATGCAGTTCTTACTAAAACTTTGAAATAATACACTCCTGGAAATTGAAATAAGAACACCGTGAATTCATTGTCCCAGGGAGGGGAAACTTTATTGACACATTCCTGGGGTCAGATACATCACATGATCACACTGACAGAACCACAGGCACATAGACACAGGCAACAGAGCATGCACAATGTCGGCACTAGTACAGTGTATATCCACCTTTTGCAGCAATGCAGGCTGCTATTCTCCCATGGAGACGATCGTAGAGATGCTGGATGTAGTCCTGTGGAACGGCTTGCCATGCCATTTCCACCTGGCACCTCAGTTGGACCAGCGTTCGTGCTGGACGTGCAGACCGCGTGAGACGACGCTTCATCCAGTCCCAAACATGCTCAACGGGGGACAGATCCGGAGATCTTGCTGGCCAGGGTAGTTGACCTACACCTTCTAGAGCACGTTGGGTGGCACGGGATACATGCGGACGTGCATTGTCCTGTTGGAACAGCAAGTTCCCTTCCCGGTCTAGGAATGGTAGAACGATGGGTTCGATGACGGTTTGGATGTACCGTGCACTATTCAGTGTCCCCTCGACGATCACCAGTGGTGTACGGCCAGTGTAGGAGATCGCTCCCCACACCATGATGCCGGGTGTTGGCCCTGTGTGCCTCGGTCGTATGCAGTCCTGATTGTGGCGCTCACCTGCACGGCGCCAAACACGCATACGACCATCATTGGCACCAAGGCAGAAGCGACTCTCATCGCTGAAGACGACACGTCTCCATTCGTCCCTCCATTCACGCCTGTCGCGACACCACTGGAGGCGGGCTGCACGATGTTGGGGCGTGAGCGGAAGACGGCCTAACGGTGTGCGGGACCGTAGCCCAGCTTCATGGAGACGGTTGCGAATGGTCCTCGCCGATACCCCAGGAGCAACAGTGTCCCTAATTTGCTGGGAAGTGGCGGTGCGGTCCCCTACGGCACTGCGTAGGATCCTACGGTCTTGGCGTGCATCCGTGCGTCGCTGCGGTCCGGTCCCAGGTCGACGGGCACGTGCACCTTCCGCCGACCACTGGCGACAACATCGATGTACTGTGGAGACCTCACGCCCCACGTGTTGAGCAATTCGGCGGTACGTCCACCCGGCCTCCCGCATGCCCACTATACGCCCTCGCTCAAAGTCCGTCAACTGCACCTACGGTTCACGTCCACGCTGTCACGGCATGCTACCAGTGTTAAAGACTGCGATGGAGCTCCGTATGCCACGGCAAACTGGCTGACACTGACGGCGGCGGTGCACAAATGCTGCGCAGCTAGCGCCATTCGACGGCCAACACCGCGGTTCCTGGTGTGTCCGCTGTGCCGTGCGTGTGATCATTGCTTGTACAGCCCTCTCGCAGTGTCCGGAGCAAGTATGGTGGGTCTGACACACCGGTGTCAATGTGTTCTTTTTTCCATTTCCAGGAGTGTATTTAAAAAATCCTCTTTGTCAATTTCTTGCTCCACTGGCTTTACGCTCTAAGTCACAACCAAACTATTACATCACAACAAATAAAAATGTTCAATAAACAACAGGAAACATTTGATAGCGTAGAAATCTAAACAAAACAAAATTCAGTTTGATAGGAAATGAATATTTCAAATGATGGTGCACTAGATCAATGTAGTTAACAAACTGCTGGAAAGTATGAGTGTTGGAACTTTAATAGTGGCAACTATTTATTTACAGCTCATACAAAATAGATACATGTTTCAAAGTTTTACTGACCTTCAGAGTAGTCACCAGCATTGTGTATAACCTGTTGCCAGCAATGTGGAAGTCGTAGGATACTATTAGCAGTGCCAGTTGTGTTGACAGTCCGAGCTGCGTGGTCTATTGCCCGACGAATTTGTAGCAGTTCTGAAGCGAATGCCGTGAAGTGTTTTCTTCAGTTTAGAAATCGAGTAGAACTCTCCAGGGCTTAAGTCAGGGCAGTGCAGTAGGTTGTATAGCACTCAGCAGCCCCATCACTCAAAGAAATCAGTAACAGCTTGCACTATACATGCTTGAGCATTGTCCTGGAAAATGATGGTCAGGGACTGCAGAAAGTGTCACCACTTCTCTCTCTAAGCTGATTGTAGGTTGTGTTTCAAAAATGAACAGCATAGAGACAGAAGTGATGACACTTTCTGCAGGACCTGACCATCATTTTGCAGGACAATGCTCAAGCATGTACAGTGCAAGCTGTTACTGATTTGTTTGACTGATGGGGCTGCTAAGTGCTATACAACCTACTTTACTCCCCTGACTTAAGCCCTCGAGAGTTCAACTCAATTCTTGAAGGAAACACTTCACTTCACTTCATGGCATTCGCTTCAGAACTGCTACAAATTCGTCGGGCAATAGACCGCGCCACTTGGACTTTCAACACAACTGGCAGTGCTAAGAGTACCCTACGACTTCCACTTCGCTGGCAATGGGTTACACACAATGCTGATGACTACTTTGAAAGTCAGGAAAACTTTGAAACACGTATCGATTTTGTATGAGCTGTAAATAAATAGTTGCCACTATCAAAGTTCCAACCCTCGTATATACCAACATACTCAAAGTTTTACTGTAGGAAATTGATAAAAATGTTAATAATGCTTACTTATCAATAAGTGGTGTGGTTTGACTGGGTACAGCTACACACATACATCGCAAGCACCACGCTGCAGCTAGTCTAGCAGCTTGACATGGATGGACAAGCACAGCCAAGGTTGCATCAATCAGATCTGAAGATAAAAGAGTGCAGTGAGTATTTTGACTCTCTTAGGCAGTTATTCAGTTATAAGAACTTATATGCACAATATCTTAACTTATCATTAAAGAACATAAGGTAGGCGAAAATGTAGTTAAATGTATTTTTAATACTGCTTCACACCTGAAATGGGAAGTAGGATGTTGGGGCGGGGACAGGAGGGGGAGGGGGAGATGGGCAGACAGAAAGAGGTGTGTGTGTGTGTGTGTGTGTGTGTGTGTGTGTGTGTGTGTGTGTGTGTGTGTGTGTGTGTGAGAGAGAGAGAGAGAGAGAGAGAGAGAGAGAGAAGAGCTGCATGCACCTGATTTCATGTATGTGTATGCACTTTGACGTAGTATGCATGGGAAATAATTGGATTTTTGTGATCAGTACATTGTTTATGTGCAAATCTGCTGCTCAATGGAAGTAGAAATTTCTTGGCTGCATTATCAACAAATCAACAACAAAATTCAAACTGCTTGTGGTACAGCAGTATGTAGTTCAGTTTTACAGGCAGCCTTGTGCCCATGCAGCAGATGCTGTTTGGGGGGAGCCCGCGTGGCTGTTTCCTACATTATGTCATGTGTCATCTGGCATGCTACAGCACTTGAGCATGTAGGGAGAAGCTAAATTGTATGCCAGACTGTGATTCCATTATTATCCATTTCCGTGAACCAATATTAATGAAACTTTGTACTATGTTATTGCACAGAAACATGAGTTAACCATATAAACATCAATTAAATATCTTTCATTGTTTTGGGGTTATACAAATTTCCTTAAAATACAAAATTTACAGTACTTAAAAACCAAATTAGAATTTGCATGTTGTTAAAATGTATGTGGAGTGTGTTGGAAGTGTACACAAAAAATGAATTTTAAGTTGTAGGCAATTAATAACATGTGAGTGTGTGAAATAATGTTGTGCAGTTGTGGAGTGGGTCACATATCCTGAATGAAAAGAAAAATGCGAAAACAGTCCGTAATTATATTTGAAAATTAATATGTTTACATCAGTCCATGTTACAAGTACAGACATGGTTGTCTGAAGTTCATTTCCTAAGGAAATAATATTTTGGCAGTTAACACATACTATATTTAAAAGTTATCATTGGTCAATTTGAAGATTTTCTTTGTTAGATGATAATGTGTACAACCCTCACTGACCATCACTAGAATAAGCTGATTAGAGACAAGTGCACTCCCACGTTCTGGAGTTAGGAGATGTAACTGCACTGGAGAAAATGATGGGAGTCATAATCCAGCCACCCTTAGGTAGTGGTAAGATATTATGGAACCAAGCTGTTTAGGTAATCGGTCTCACCCTTAGGTCAGGCTGTGTAAGCATTTTGTTAAAATGTTGCAACAATTTGTGTTTTGTTGAGAATAAAGAGACTGAAGTTAGTCTGATGTGGTCATACACAATGATATCTGATTAGGATGATGATTCTAATAAGTTATTTTGATGAAGTGAAACAGAACTTTATTACTATATATTGTAACTTCCCATGGTTTATTATGCAGAAGTCACTAAGCAAGAAACTGTGCAGTATTTTTTTGGGGGCATAGCAACACACTGAACATCATCAAGTGAAATTTTAACTGTTTATAAACTGACAGAATCAAGATTTAGCAACAGAAGATTGTGAGTTTGATATAGCGACTGTTAATGAGAATGTCACACGTGGAATTCACAGCTGAACTTTAAGTAGAAATTCTTGAATAATGCACCAGAGATTTTTAGTTGCAATAAGAGTATGGACTTTGAAGCAGTTTTGTGATCTGCCTGTTCTTAGAATGCACATAATTCATTCTTTAAAGCAACTATTTCAAGTATTCGAGAACCTAATCCTGAAAAGTACAATGTGCTTTCAGCTACTTAGAAGTAAATGTAGTGCAGTCTAGGAACACACGCAATGCAGTCATAGTTTTTCACAGCTTTTCCAGGCTGAGTAACTTTGTGCACCTCCCTCAACCAGGCAGTGGAAAGTGTAGAGCTTATTGAGGTGAGTGAAACCATCTCTTGCAGCATTACAGCCACATGATATGACAGCCGTGCCCCAGCATGCTAAGTGTCTCATGCATATAGTGGGCTGTTGTCTTTCTGCAAACCATTATTTAGAACTATCTTAGTTGTATCAACAAGTTACTGGGACAGGTAAAGAGGTTATACATTAATTCCTCCAACTTTCATTTAAGCGAATCATCACATTAATTCCTCCAACTTTCATTTAAGCGAATCATCACATTGTTATGTCTTATTGCTCTTGATGAATTCACTGAGCGCAGCTTTTCTTTTGGTTGTATACTTGGACTTTAAGGTAATACTCTAAAATCTACAAGGAAATTTATGGACCTATAATGACATAAATATTAAATATTTGTATTTCAAAAGATCAATGAATGTAAGTGTCAGTAATTTTCGATGTGCATTATTGGTCAGATACACCCATCTTACAGTCTTTGTTACAGGTGATCCACAAACTGATGGAAAGGTTATTAACTTACTAATTATTTTTCATAAGCTTTATGGTTTTTATCTTTTGTACTACAATATACATTTGCATAGTGAAAGATTTGGCATATTTTTCTTTGAGGTCAGAGACTCTTATGCAAGTAAATCTGGTAATGAAGAAAGTTTTAACAGTCAGATTTATGCTTGTACTTCAACTGTTTCAGTGTTTTACACCCAATTCAGAATTCACTTGGATAAGTAGAACAAGTGTCTCTAAACCAGACACAGGCTAGTCAATGTACCATATAATCAATATTCAGTTGCCAAGCAGATTCAATTTCTGGCACCTGGAAATCACTGTAACTGCTGTCAAGAGATTGAAAGCTAATGCAAAAAGGTTTGTTGGGAGGGCTACCAACAGACTTGTGCCAGACATACCAGAGGTACCTCAAGTATTATCGTCATCTGTGTGAACTGTCTCATCTCCAGGAAGTGCAGAATCGCGTCAATATTACTGGGAATGGCATATCAGTGGTAGGTCTAGGAGCCTTGTAGAAGGTACCCACAGACCAGGGTGTTACACCTATCCCCAAAACCAACAGGTTTCAGGTGCTCAGTTTCCCACTGAAATTGAGTCTGCAAGTCACACTTCAGTTATTTTGGGAAGACTGCTATGTCTCATGTTGGGAGGGTAGGGGAAGGGTTGGGGGTGGGAGACTAGGAAATGTAAATGGTAGAGGTATGTTAATCATTGGCAGTTCAATTGTATGGGAAATAATGGTACCAGTTAGGGAAATAACAGCAAGGGGTTGGAAGGATCAGCTTTTGTATGTCTGGATGCCTCACCTGGCATCTGTAACAGACTGTTCCAGCAGCCACTGAGGGATTAGCTGGCAACCAGCTGCAGATTGTGGTGCAAGTTGGAACAAAAGATGCCTGTTGTCTGGGGTTCAAAGTCACAGTTGGATCATTCCAACAACTGGCCAAGAACGCTAAGAAGGCCAGCCTTGCTCATGGAGTTTCAACAAAGCTCACAATTTCCAGCACTGTCCCCAAAACTGATCATGGACGTCTGGTTCTAAGGCAAGTGAAAGGACAGAACCAGAGACTTTGAAGGTTTTGTGACAAGCTAAGAGTTCCTGGCCATGGGGTTGAGAACTGTAAAGTTCCCCTAAATGCATCAGGGATGCAATACACATATGAGGCTGCTGTCCTGGTTGCTGAGTGACTGGGGTGCACACACAACTGCCAAAGCATCTGCAAAAAAAGTACTCGATTTTTAAGTACTCCTACAAAGCAGTGGAGATCACATAATACTAGGCACAGAAAACTGACTGAAACCAGAAATCAGTAGAAGTAAGATTTATGGGTGAATATTCAGGATTATTCAGATACCACTACCATTGGGTTTTATGCAGCCCACAATGTCTTAAAAACCCACATACAAGATTTTCTCTTACTCGCTACACACAAAAATCTTACAGAATAAATGAACAGATCTTTTTGTAGGAAATTTAATGTAGTTAAATTTTGTACTGGGTTAAGTTTTCGCTAGAGGCCATAGTTCGAGTTATTCAAGAACAACATATTTGAAAGTAACATTTGTACCCCATAGCTGCAAAATGTCGCAGTTCTGAGCCTGTTCGGAGTTTGCCACACAAGCTGTCCTTCAATGAAACCAGTAGCTAGATTTTCCAATGGTGTCATCCAGTAGTTTTCAGACCTCTTATTCCACATTGATAGTCTGGAACATGTTTGTTGGACAGTGTTATCTGTTGCACTCATGAAACATTTCCTGGACAACAGTTAAGGGATGATAATATAATGGGTGTTTATTGGGTAGGGTGCACACCTTATAGCTTTCTCTGCATGGAGCTATCTCATGCCTGATGTCTAGAGCAGCAATTCCAGCTAAATGACTGATTTTATACCATGTTGTAGATTTCAGACATCCAGCAACTAGTGTATAGGCTTCAGAAATATCAACGTATTTAGCATGTGCTGAATACTACCAAACAGGGTTATCATATTCATCTGCAATGTAAAACAAAGATGAAGTTGTAGTTTTGACTGTTTCTGCAGCTGCACCTCTGGATGTTCCCATAATTTTGTGCAATAT
Source organism: Schistocerca nitens (assembly GCF_023898315.1). NCBI lineage: Eukaryota > Metazoa > Arthropoda > Insecta > Orthoptera > Acrididae > Schistocerca > Schistocerca nitens. The sequence continues at coordinate 257,058,844 of NC_064616.1, read as the reverse complement.
GTTTTTCTTACAGATACCTTTTGTTTTAGATTCAGGCAGTGCTTATTGAAAAATCAATGTATGGTCAAAATTGAACCCTTGTATTTACAGTGGAAACTGTGTTCCAGCTGCACTCCACTTGAAGTTTCATAAGGGCCTGTCTGTTCTTTACATGAAATGTGCACACTTGGGTTTTGCTGGGATTTGATTTTACCTGGTTATTACAGCAGTCTTTATCTAATTCCTCCAAAGCAGTGTTAAGATTTAGTTCCACCTGTTCAAAGGACACACTTTGGGAACAGAGGGTGAGATCATCAGCATAAATGAAAAATCTTCATGTGTTATTAGGCAGGGGTTGATTGTTGTATAAATATTAAATAACAAAGGATCCAAGACACTGACCTGTGGTAACCCTTTTTTTTTGGCCACTCCATCGACTGCACTGACATTGGAATTCTATGAAAAGCTTTCCATTTTGAAGCAGATCTTAAATTATTCATGTAAGATGGTAATCTTTAGTTATTCCACACTTTTTGTGCAGACGCATCTGGATTGTGTCATAAGCTGCTGTTAGATCAATAAATGCTACCCCAGTGACCCTTCTTGTCTCAAAGATGTCTTCAATATTCTGGATTAGATTTAATACCTGTGCTATACAATCTTTACCCAGTCTATATCCAGCTTGCTGTAAGATTAAGAGGGGCTCAGCTGCTTCTGAGAGTCTCTTATGGATCATTTGTTCAAAGATCTTGTAGAGATGACATAGATGCGAAACTGATCCATAACTTGCTTCAGAATGGCAGCTGCACAAGAGCTCCTCCATAACTTTAGGATCCAATAATTACCGAGACGATTGTTGAAGACAGCACCTTTACCAACTTCAGCATCTGATATTGTCCTCTTTAGTTGTTCTTGAGTATATGGTTGAGAAAGATCGCTCAGTTCCTCTTCTGGAGGGTTGCATATTTTAGTTAAAGATTTATGAATGCATTGGTGGTTTACCTTTCTTAAGCAGGATATTAACTATTTGATTGGCAGAAACATAGACAGAAACAGATCTCTTAGTCAGATCATTATTTAATCTCCTCAGCAGTTTCCATGCTTTTGACTATTTCTGGACATGTCTAGCTCTTCTATGAGTTCTATCCACTTCTCTTGTTTGAGTTGTTGAGGTGTTGGCCAGCTGGAGTAATTTCTTCACTTCATGAGTCTTCTTCGAAAAGTTGAAGGTATTTCTTTAGTTGTTGCTTTGTGCTCAGAGTACATCCCTGTACGTAGCGGGTTCTGCAACCTTGATTTTAGTCATCCAATTCTGTACTATTTCAACAAATTGATCATAAGACTCAGGTGTGGAGACTAGTTTGGTTATCTTCTGAGCCAATGTGGATTTGAATTTCTCCTGATTGGACTTTCTAAGATTACACCCTCAATGGAATGGTACTACCTGTGGTCTTATTGCCACCGGCATATTATTGGTTATGTTGGGTATTTGGGACTGGCACACATACAAGCTTTGCACATTGCCCAGCAATGTTATTGCCAACAGACAATAGGTCAGGACTGTACCCACGCCACCATCTGCTCATAGTGAACAATGTGAGTTGTTTGATGTCATAAATTGATGGTAACTGTAATAGTCTGCCTGTTTAAGAACATTTTCACTGTTTTCATCATCATCATCATCATCATCATCATCATCATCATCACCCATCATCATCATCATCATAACCCCATGCTGTACCATGACTGTTGAAAACTCCAATTACAAACTTCACTTTTCCTTTATGAAAGTTTCAGGCTCTTCGAAGTCAAATTTTCACAAAAAGTTGTAGTTCTAAGTCCATCACCATCTGAATCAATTTTAGCTACTATCAGAACAGTTTCCCATGCTAGGCTCTGAATTATTGACATCATCTGCACTGTTTTTAAAATTAAGTAAATGTAGTTTTTGGTGGTTGTACAACAAACAATATTTTTCTCTGGAGTTCATGTCAATATTAATGTAGGAAATTATTGTGTCACAGTTTGGTAGTCTCCAACACAATATTACAGTACAATAATTCTCCATGCACATTATTTATCTTGGTCACTCATAATTTTGGTAGTATCATACATCTGCCTACAGCATGAAGGCATCACAGTAACATTTTGTTTGTCACAGCATACCATGTGCAATTTTGCAGCAATCTGAAGTATATTACCTCACAGCATACCATGTGCAATTCTGCAGCAAATTAAAGTTTATTATCAGTTGGATGGCACCATTTAACAGGCTGTAGAAGGCACTGACAAAATTATTAAGCCTGTTGGTTCTTCCACTTTCACACACATGTAGAAGAGTCCAGATTTCTGTTCCCAGTACAATCTCTTGTCGATTTATATGTGTATAAACTATGTGTATATATTTACAACTGACCTTAACAGCATGTTCACCTTATCAGTTTATTAATAGGGAGTTATTTTGTGTTAAGTTTCAGATCTTTAATCCCATGTTTCTATATGAAACTGAAATGTAATGCTCGTATCTTAACAACAACTTTTTTGTCCTCATCTGTAGGCAAAATTTATCTGTAGCTTTTGCTGAGACATGCTACTCCCTGGAACATGTTCTGTAAAGAACATCTGAAGGCATGTTTCCTCTGTTTATCACCACAGCAAGTATTTCTTTATCCACAAAATGTACAAGAAATTTTATGGAGGCATGGGCATGTTTCCTTCTTCTAACAAGGTCACCACATATATTTTGAAACAATTATAGCTTAAAAACAATAAAATTAAAATAGTACACAAAAAGCAATCAAAGACTAGAGTACAGTTTTTGTACAGGTACTTCAACACTGATTAGTGGCTATACTTACTTAATGACTGATCTGTAACCAGAGAAACTGCTGTTGTTCCTAGGCCTTGAATTAAGCTGCCAATCTCCTGCAAGGCACACACTAGTAGATGCTGACTAAAAAGAGTCTCCTGGTTAAAATCTTTGGCATTCTCTGGATTAAAATCTGTAATTAAATAAAAGAAGTAACAATAATTTATTTAAATGTTGTAAATTTGGTGAGTAAATATTTACTATCAATAACATTTCCAGTTTTTCAAACTACATATCATATACATTGTAATATAATAAAATAATTGTAATTCAATAAAATAAGTGACTTAACAATTCTACTTTCAAAGCTTTGTTAAAATATAATGTGCTTCAGCAAGTTTTAACAAAATTGTTCCACCAACTTTCTGCTGTAATTTACATGTGAGATTCAGATGAAATGCATGACTATTGCATTTCAGTTTCTTTCTTTTCTGTTAGACTAAGTACAGCAAGATCCCAAAAAGATCAAGCGATACACCTAGAGTTTACATATGTTCAATAGTTTTCAGCACATCACAATTTTTCTATGTTCTCACAGATTTCAAGCCTTTTCATAACAAAGCTCTGGCTGTAACATGTTTATCTCATTAATAAACAGCACATGTTGTAAATACTTTCCTCATAACTGCCAACAGATGGATTGAAAATGAAGATACAAAATGTGTGGAAGGCCCTAAGTCACAGTTCCAAAATGAAATGTGAATTTCAACTCTTGCACTTAACTATTAACTCTCAGAAACAAATGCTGCCATTCATATTTCCATCACCATTCAGGAACGAGTTATCCCTCTCATTTTTCTAGTGTACTAAAGTAGTACACAGTCTCCTCCTCCTTTCCCTCCCCCCTCCCAATACCCACACCACCACCCTTTTCCTGGCTCAGCATCAGAATCTTCTATTATTAATTTAAATATTAAAACTTTAAAGAGTTAGCCTTCTCCTTGAACAAAAATGAGCAAATTAATAAAATTTTGACCTTGTTCTTTTCATTATTGGAGGTAACGAAAGGGATCCCAATACCATATAGAAAGCAAGGACGTTACAGTTCAAAAATTGACAATGACTTGAACTAAAATTATTCAAGAGAGGACCTACAGAAGCACTTTAGAAAAACTTATCAGCCTTTGAACGAAGAATTTTTATTTTGAGGATAAATGTAAATTATGGACCATACATTTATCAAATCAGGTGAAAGATGAGACTACCCCGCCATTGTGTACACATATGCAAGATGTTGGGCAAGTTGTCTAATACAACAAGTTGTCCAATACAAGAACAAAAAGAATCACATCTTACTCCTTTGAATCTTTAGGCCAGTTTATTTCTGTACTGTAGCCTACAACATGAACTTCTGCTATCATTTTTGGCATCATTAAATATCACAGAGAAACAAGCACTAGTTCCCATGCAGCTTTGCATTTCAGTTAGGAGTAATTTAGCACTTTGAGAAAACGCCTCTAGTGCTTGGGCAAGACTATGTACATTGCTCTACCATATTAAGATGGTTCAAAGAGTTTTAGAGACATAACATCAACTTAAAGGATACATTGCTTTCAGGCTGACCACATAGAGTATAGAAAACTTCAGACGTACAGGAGTGTGAGTCATATCACTGCATAGAGGTCTCCTAGTAACAGTTTGCCTACAATTCCCACTTTTCTGATAGATTATAATAAACTCAGGACACTTCATTCATTGTGGGTGCTCCATTCTTTAACTAGGAAGCAAATGACGATCGTGCAAACAACTTTTTAATAAAATATTGAAAGTGTCTACCCCTTTAAATGAATAATACTGTTACACACAGTACAAGCTGATTATATTATGATGATGTTCCAACTAGCTCACAAAACAAGAAGTGGGTATTTGAAGATGAAAGTGCACCTGCTACAAGCTCAAAATAACAGTCTGTTGCAAAGGTGATGGGCTCTGTTTTCTTCACCATAAGAGGAGTAGTGTAACACAACTCACTCTCTGAGAAAGAAGAAGTTGCATAAGCACTTAGAAAATCGTTAGTTTTTTCACGCTATAGGTGTAAGTGCTGCAGCAGAAGATTATGAATTGGAATATACTGTCAACAAACCTCTCTGCCACAACTGAAATGCTTTTTTGAACAGAAACAGTTGTGGAGCCTGTTATTCCATCTTCAGGCATATACACACTACTGTATTAGACCTATGTATAAACTCTTGAACGTGCAATAAATGCAGAGAAAGTATTTGAAAAAGTAGAACAAATGAGGCTGTAGTGTAAAATGCAGCATATAATTCTGATGCCTCATGCACCTATATTTAGACAATTTTTATATTCTTAAATAAATAAATTATTATAAAAATTGCAACACGAATATAGATGCATTTGAGGGGAATAAATTTTGTACCTCAAATTAGGTATATGACAATATACAAATGATTAGGTTTACAGAACTGAACACAATCTCTTACTCTGAAATCCAGTAACACAAATCCTCACATGCAACCTGCATGTGGTGTCTCTAAACCTCATGGCATGGAATTTAAAAAAGACTGCATATATCCTTGGGGAAACTCCCTCCATAAGGTTTGTAAAGGAGTCCACAAAATGTAAACAGTAGTTGCTAGATGATTGTATTGAACAAATCTCTGGCCAACCATAACCGAGACATGTCCAATGACCAAGACGCTAGGCAAATGTGAGGACCTCTCAACTGGCAGAGCTTAGCATAAGAATAGGGAGCACTGCTTGGTCCATTTTCATGCTGCCTCTCTAAATTCTTCTTCACTTTTGGGGGTAAAGTGTTATCTACATTCTCAGAGTTTGGATTTGTAAAAGTAATTCTTTCTCAGTGTTGCAATTTTCACAATTGAAATTGTAGTATTATTTATTTCTATAGCCTTAAATAATGTTACAAAAGTTAGCAACAAAATAAGGTAGTCACATAAAAATTATGGACAACACTGTATTTAACGTTATATGGAAAATAATATTGTAGAATAATATTGCTTAATCTTACCCATTGAATTCATTTGTTTCACTACTATATGGACAAGATCTTTGCATGCTGATGCCTGTGATTTTTCTCCCAGCATTTTTCCCAGCAGACTACGCAGAATGAAGTTTATACACTTGCGAGAGTAAACAGCATCAACATGTGATGAAGCTGCTTTAGGGTTTGCAACCAAATCAAGAATATGTGCCAGGAGAGTAGGCAAGTTTCGCTCCAACCACACACTGCCCATTGTCTGAACAAACACCACATATGCCTACACAAGAAAAACATGAATTAAACAATATAAAAGACAGTTCATTCCTGCAATACGTTATCTACAACATTATATAAGTAATCTACTGACAAAATGTACCATAATATAGATCAAGTCAAGGAAATACATCTCTGTTTTCTAAAATTAGACATCTCTTAATGAACCACGAAACTGTTTAAAGTATCCTCAGTATGGGTATTTATTACAGCTATTTCTGATCATAATTTGCGTGTATTGTTGCTGATCATGTTAACTTTTTATGTTCCCTACATGTGCACATGTGTGGTGCACACCTGCATCCCCCCCAGCTACTTTAACTAGATTTTTGAGCCATATCTGGTGCCTGACGATGAGACAACAATCTTGAAATCAATTGTACGTGAACTGAGTATCAAAACAAATTATAATACAGCTGTATGGAAATGTTGACACTATTACCGGAATAAAATAAACAGCTGAAAAATGCCTACATGGATGTCCTATTCACAATGAACTCCAAGAAAATAAGTTACTTACTCAGCATGCAACAATCACACTGATTAACAAATCAACACTGTGGCACCTATTTGGGAAATGTTGGATCAACATGTGCACTAAGACTATGAAAGTTTCACTCTGTGCAGGTATTCTTGAAGTAGAAAATTCCCTACATTTTGCTGCTCTATTCTGGACAGGGAAGACAAGAATGAACATAAGCTTTCAGTGACAAAGCACGCTGCATTTCTCTGGAAAAGTTAATTGACACAACAACATAGTTTGGGGAGCACATTGTCATGAAAGATATTCTAAAGTTCGTGTACCCTCTGTGCTCCCTTAAAAAACATATGTTCTATTCCCCTCGCCCTTTCTTCCACAGAGAACAGTCTTCAGTCTTTCAACACTGATTTTTTCTGCAAATGCAGAAGAGACATTGAAAGCTTCAGTTATCAATTATGCAGTGCAAGACTGCACTGGCACTAGATAGCAAAAGACTTTTTGAATAAGATATTTTTGTGGTGGGTTAGGTAACATGGACTTCAAGATTTGGCACTTTACATGTGGCCTCCTTGTTTCTACAAAATGCTATTGCACTGCAGGTAATTTACTTGACATTGAAGGGTAAAACTGAGACGGAAGAGACTACACACTGATATGGCAAATACTGCCTCCATGTGTCAAGGCAGTTATCATATGCTACAGCCAAGCAGAGGGGCCAGAGGCATAGCAGAACAGCAGAGCTGCTGCAGCATGGGAGACCAGATTGCTTCACACCTGACCTGTGGCTCTGTTGTGGCTTACATGATAAAAACTGATGCTTTAGCATAAACAGGGATGAGCCAAGCCCACATTAGTATTACCCATTCCTAAACAGAGGCACTGCAGTCTGTCAGCTTAAGGGAGGCCTATGATGATCTATGAGTCTACATGGATCACCAGTCTCCACCTCCCCGACTCTACTGCTGCTAGCTGCAGCCCTGCTACTAGTGCTCAGCCACTTTCGTTTGTATGGGCAAACACCTTGCTGCCTGTCTCCATTTATATGGACAGACACAGCTGCAGCTGCTGCTGCTGAGATCCATTTCATCCATGCTGATTCCAGAACACCCCTTAGTGTGCAGGTACGGAGCCTCTAGTCTGCAGTGTCCCCAACTGCAGAGTCACTGTTGTCATCACTCCACCAACTGTACAATGCTGCACACCACCGTGCTACCTACTGATGACTGCATCTCTTCGCAGGCCACCCACCATTTACATCCACAGCATGTTGGCCTCTCCAAGCACCATCCCAAGTGTTGTAGCTGATGAACAATAATCTGATGTTTTAACAATGATGTTTTCATGACAATGTGTAGGACGGCAAACAGGCATTCAGTCACAGCTCCTCCACTACCCCATCCAGGGTGGTAAACTACTGGCCTCCAGGCCTCTACCAACACAGTTCACCCACCCACCACAGAGGCCTGCTATGCTGGTCTCTACAGGGTGAATCAAAACTATTGATTCGAATCAATACAGGAGGTATAGAACATCAAAACAAATATAGTTAGTTATGGTACATATGGTTCCTGACAGCAATTTCTGATGTTAGGGACAATTTATGCAGAAAGTAGTTAAGTGTGTTAATTACAGCAGTGAAATTCACAGGAACTGCTAGAATGCCTGACCATTTGCTTGAACGCATGCCATACATCATCGGACCACTGACTGTCACGACCATTTGAAGATTCCTGGCACGTCCACAATGATACCAGCAGTGACGGCAATTCTAGCAATGAGGTCTACTTCTGTGTCCACAATGGTTTCAGACACCAGCTGCTTCATCCACACATCTACATCTACATCTACATCTACATCCATACTCCGCAAGCCACCTGACGGTGTGTGGCGGAGGGTACCTTGAGTACCTCTATCGGTTCTCCCTTCTATTCCAGTCTCATATTGTTTGTGGAAAGAAAGATTGTCGGTATGCCTCTGTGTGGGCTCTAATCTCCCTGATTTTATCCTCATGGTCTCTTCGCAAGATATACGTAGGAGGGAGCAATATACTGCTTGACTTCTCGGTAAAGGTATGTTCTCGAAACTTCAACAAAAGCCCGTACCGAGCTACTGAGCATCTCTCTTGCAGAGTCTTCCACTGGAGTTTGTCTATCATCTCCGAAACACTTTCGCGATTACTAAATGATCCTGTAACAAAGTGCACTGCTCTCCGTTGGATCTTCTCTCTCTCTCTCTCTCTCTCTCTCTCTCTCTCTCTCTCTCTCTCTCTCTCTCTCTTCTATCAACCCTATCTGGTACGGATCCCACACCGGTGAGCAGTATTCAAGCAGTGTGCGAAAAAGTGTACTGTAACCTACTTTCTTTGTTTTCGGACTGCATTTCCTTAGGATTCTTCCAATGAATCTCAGTCTAACATCTGCTTTACCGACGATTAATTTTATATGGTCATTCCATTTTAAATCACTCCTAATGACTACTCCCACGTAATTTATGAAATTAACTGCTTCCAGTTGCTGACCTGCTATATTCAGGGTGTACACGTGGACAAGGAAAAAAAAATTCCCGGATTTCCCGGTTAAAAATACACTTTCTCCTGGATGAAAATACACTTTTTCCATGGTAGGTAACAGTATAATTTTCCTCAGAACTGTAAAACTTATCAATCCTTTCAATGGTTGTGGTTTTATACACCGGCGTAGAATTTCCCGGCACTTTAGAAAACGAAACTCGGAGGAAAAACATGTTTTGGAAAGATGTCTGATGTGCAGCAACATGTACACTGCATATTTTCGTATTGCACGAAAGTATAAATTCGAATACCACCAAACACCGCATGTTAGTTTCCGAAAGATTGAAATAGAGACTACGATGTGCTTTTGTAAACCAGTCGTAGCTCATGTCAAGAGATCTCGCCAGCCAATGACAGAGGATATTCAGAGCATAGGATACGTGATGTAGTCAGCCAATAGCAACATCACTGTTAAGTAGTGCGAACACACAAATAGGAAAAGGTAATGGCTTAAATTAATATATATAGTGCTGCTACAAGAAAAGAAAAGCTTACACGTAATATATTGGTCTCTAAGATTAATAAGCTGACAGAGAGGCTAAGCTTTCACACATAATGTTGATCTTCTTTGCCCGTGTTACACTTTAAGATACATCACACAAATGTGCCAGTAAAATTTTTAACAACGAGATAAAAGTCTGATCTTCTGAGCTCGAAAATATTCTAAACGGTCGTCCTCAAAGATTTGATTTTTGAATGAGTGTCAAACATTCTGCGATTTAAGATATTCATTGGACATTCGCGCGCAGAGTTCATCTTGAGTAAAAGGAAATTTTCTTTGAAAGTAACGCTTTTCAAACAACCATTCGGAATATTTTCCCGCGACCTGTTAGAAATAGTTCCATTTCAGCAGTTGCCAGAGAGGGCCAGATAACAAGTGACGCCGCGCTTGCACAGCTACAATGACGCAAGAAGCCCGTACATTCGTACGTGTAAAACATTAAAAGATCTTACATTGTCATAAAAAAAACAAGACATTAGAGGATACTCCAGGAGCATGGGAATTTTGGGAGCCATACTAAAATGCATCTTGAAGTGCACATTCGTATGTCCAGATTCAGATGTACATTTTCTTGGAGTACCAGTACAGTATTATTTCATGTTTGGTTCTTTACTACAGCATAATGCCATACGTGCTAGGAGATGAAAACGAGGACTTGAAATGCAGCGAACAGTTGAAACTAGTCAATAGTGTGGAATTAAATACTTCGTTTCAAATAAATCGACTGCCTCAGCAGTCAAATTTCTTTAACAAAATGACAAAAATAACTTCATTGTTCTGCAAGGCAATTAACACATGACTGTCAGAAAGGTGGCAACAAAATAAACTCTGACATTAATGACATATTCCAGCCTTCCGTAATTATGTGAATGTATTTTAATTCACTTGATAGCTCCCGGCCACAGAAATCCGTTTTGTTTTCATTTGACGTGAGAGCAATAAACGAAGAGGAAACAGCAAAATCACTTAACGTAAACACATGGAGACTACCACCTCCCCACTACAACTGAGACTGCTCTGTGCATCAGGTCCGGATCTACGATATTTCCAAACCGGGCCAATATTAGATAGTGGCGCTACCCCACCCTCGAGCGTTTGAGGTAGGACGCTAAAAATTTAAAAAAATCGACTTTTCAAAAATACCTTCATTTTGTAGCGCACATCTTTCTGAAGAGGGAAGACATGTTATTTGGTCTTAAGTGTGCCAAAGTGCAGTACCACGCCTCTTCACACAGCATTCTTCCATCGCACGTCTCTATATTTCCCTCTGTGGAATTCAAACGCGTAATATTTTGTAATGGGTGCCATCACACTATATTCAGGCCAGTGGAAATTAAAATGTCCTGCGGTGCCTCTCCTGCTCGCAATCGGCCGGTTTGACATCCTGCCCCTCTTAAAAAGAATCTCGCAATTAATACTGGATGAGATTATTTGTAACCGGCAGAACAAGAACTCTTCAGAAAATTTGCAGTCTTTACTGCATATTAGCTAGTAATTTGCTGTTCTGTGTGACATAAAATTAAATATAGGATACATAAAACGAGTAAAGACAAGAGACAAGATAGACAGTACACATTTCTTCAATCCTTAAGTCCTAGCTTTTTTTTCTATGTAATCTTGCCAGCGCTTTATGTGGCGTACTTTCTTTTCTGGGAAAGACTCTATTACCTCATCGAAGCTCGTCAACGTTTTGCTACATGAAAAAATGAAATGTCGTTGTCTAATACATTAAAGCTGTTAATAAATACAAATTGTAGCCAAGACTGGTGTGGTTCCTCGAACTGGTTACGTGTATTTTGTCACTGTCTGCTAGATAAAACGAAAGAGGCCTGCCTAATATTGCAGCAATTGTTACAAACACCAAATAAACGAGACTGTTTCGGCACAAATGGTCATTTTCATAACACAACAGAATATAATTCACTAAGTACCAATATCAAATGCCTATAAGGCCTACTACAAGCAAAATGTTTTATGTTAGGAAATAGTTTCACATTTCATTCATACTCTCTAGCTTCTGAAGCATGAGATCGAAAAGCAGTAGTACGAAATTTTTATACAAATTTGGAATCGTCATATTCTTCCGTAATTTTTTTGAGTCCGTTTCTTCTCCTTCCTCATTCTAACAAACCATCTTGTCATCACTAATTCTGTAACTATTCCTACCAGTGTCAAAACTTATTCTCTGGTTAACTTCACTAACCCTGCCACAATCACCGCTTTAGTTATCCCACATTTATTCTCCGGTTAGGCGTTATAACGTGTTCGTACAACGCGTTTTCCGCACTACTCCCAGAATAGAACTTTAGCGGCTGCTAGCCGGGGACTGTATAACTGGCCCTTGGTAGTGTAGTGGTCTGGCCAAAAATTTTCTGTCAAAACTTCAAAACTTCACTTTCTTGGATACACGGAGAAGACAATACGTGATTTTTGTTGCCTGTTATTCCTGTTAGTTGATTATTTTCACTCTGGTAGTCTGAATCTATGGAATTCGCTAGTAATTGTAACAACGCTGATTTACGAACCCAGTCGACGGCATAAAAAGCGATTGGCATTCACCCGTTCGACTTCATTCCGCTCAGCTCGTATAGAACCGTCCTCTTTGTCTGCAGGAAAGTTAATTTCTAGATGCGACTGGGATTCCCCTGGCAGAGACATCACTAACACTATGCAAATATGAATTTGCCCCCCCGAAACTGCCGCCCGGGGCAGATATCCCGGTTTGCCCCCGGCCCCTACTTCCGGGCCTGTTGCGCGTACGTGGATCTGGCAGTTTAGGGGCACCAGTAAAATTTTTCTGGATAACATTTGGCTGCTTGCTGCTACTGCTTATACAGCTAACTGCCACACTTCTGTAGCCAGAAGCGAGAGAAGTTACTACTCATACGCGACTCAACTGCACATGCGCATAAGCTCACTCGCAACCGTTAAAAAAGGATCTAATGTAAACAATTGTGACGTCACGCTCATCAGAGGCAATTTGTTGTTATGTTACATTACATAGCTTCCTAAAGCCTTTGACACATTTTGCTGTCGGCAGACGCTTGTCTGAGCACTGTGTTTTGTTGTTGTATTGGTGCATTTCCTTTGCAACTTATGTTTTATTTTCGTTTTTTTTCTCTCGTTCGTTTTTTATTGCTGCAGTATTATTCTGCAGTAACGAGATACAGTAATATATTGCTTTTTACCAGTCAAAGTTACAAAAATTTAACTGAAAACTAAAACAATGAAAAATTCCCGGGTTTTTCCCGCTTTTCTCCCGGATGAACAAATTCCCGGGTTTTTCCCGGATCTCCCGGTTGTCCCGGGTTGTATACACCCTGTATATTGCAGCTAAATGATAAAGGATCTTTCTTTCTACGTATTTGCAGCACATTACACTTGTCTACATTGAGATTCAATTGCCACTTCCCGCGCCATGCGTCAATTCATTGCAGTCCTGCATTTCAGTACAATCTTCCATTGTTACAACCTCTCGATATACTACAGCATCATCCAAAAAAAGCCTCAGTGAACTTCCAATGTTACACACAAGGTCGTTTATATATATTGTGAATAGCAACAGTCCTACGACACTCCCCTGCGGCACATCTGAAATCACTTTTACTTCGGAAGACTTCTCTCCATTGAGAATGACATGCTGCATTCTGTTATCTAGGAACTCTTCAATCCAATCACACAATTGGTCTGATAGTCCATATGCTCTTACTTTTTTCATTAAATGACTATGGGGAACTGTATCAAATGCCTTGCAGAAGTCAAAAAACACGGCATCTACCTAGGAACCCGCGTCTATGGCCCTCTGAGTCTCGTGGATGAATAGCGTGAGCTATGGACATGTGAAATAACATGACCTGGGTGGTCAGTCCACAGGGCCACCATGGCCAATTCATCGATCCCTGAAGGTGGCTCTCAGATGATTCCTCAGAGCAATGCTGAAATAGGCTGGCACCCTAGCATGCTGGAAGTACATCCTTTGTTTAACATTCAGATATACGTCCTGGCAACACATGTTAAATGAAGATGTGACATCTCTGTCTACTGAGGCACAATAGAAGAACATATGGTACAGTCAATACATCAGCAAGAATTCTGCCCCACACATTAACACCAAATTTCTGTTTGTGAACACAATTTCAAGTACCACCTCATGGATTCACATACGTCCAAACATGTGAATTGTGGAGATTGAAACAGCCTTCATGAGTAAACAAAGCTTTGTTGGCATACAGGACTTGGCCAGAAATAAGGGATGCAGAGCAGTCTGTTGTAAAACCTTTGTATGAATTGTGTGCATAGGGGAAAATTGCAGGTGTAGAGCTGCCATGCACTGAAGATGTAAAGAATGAAGCTACTGATGATGTAACACATTCCATACAAGGCTATGCCTGATGCCAATGATGTGTGCAATAAGTCATGTATTTACAAATGGAGTGTCTTCAACATGTCACAGAATCTCTTCCTCCATTTCAGGAGTTTGCACTGTTTGATTTCAGCCTGTATCATGTGTATGTGCACAGAAAGTATCTGTTTCATATAGCACGTGGTTCAGGCATCCAAATGTTTGGTGTTGTGGAACCTGTTGGTTTGGATAACGCTGTCGAGACTATCACTGCAACTCATCCATTTCCATTCACAGACCCATACACCAAATGCATGTCAGCCATTTCAGCACATGTTAAATGCTCCATGTTAATTGGTGTTGACACAAGGCCGTAATGATTGCAACTGAATCAATGAGCTTAGAAGGAAGTCTCTGTTGTTGTGAAAAGGTGGTGATGCTTGTGAATAAATCTAGAGACCATATGTTCCTTACTGAAATATATTTGTTTTGATGTTCTCTACCTCCTGTATTACTTTGAATGAATAGTTTCAACACACCCTGTACAACACTTTGAATTTCGCAAAAAGAATTTGTGTACATGCTTCCTATGCTAAATACCTTATCTGAAGATACATGGCACAGTAACATTTATTCTGTGAGGATACAACATGTAACCCATCCCTACTGATGGGTCCAAGTATAGGCTTTAAGTGTGCTTTAAGGCTGAAGGACTCATCACTAAATGTTTGATCAAAAACAGTTGTAGCTTCAGTACCTTTGCATTGGAAAAAAGTATAACATACGAGGTGTGGCTAGAAAAAAACCGGACTAGTACTGGTGAAACAATAAAACGAATGCAATAAGGCTGAAAGTCGCGTGGCCTGTCACGTGACTCTCGCTCCGCCTACTGCTCGAGTTTCATCTGCCTCCTGCACTCAGTCTGCCCGTGGCGTCTGTTTTAAGTAGTTGACGTTTTGTCTGTGCGTCGGAAAATGTTGAGTGTACAGAAAGAACAGCGTGTTAACATCAAATTTTGTTTCAAACTAGGAAAATCTGCAAGTGAAACGTTTGTAATGTTACAACAAGTGTACGGCGATGATTGTTTATCGCGAACACAAGTGTTTGAGTGGTTTAAACGATTTAAAGATGGCCGCGAAGACACCAGTGATGACAGTCGCACTGGCAGACCATTGTCAGCAAAAACTGATGCAAACATTGAAAAAATCGGTAAACTTGTTCGACAAGATCGCAGTTTAACAATCAGAGCAGTGTCTGAGTTAACAGGAGTTGACAAGGAAAGTGTCGAACAAGTTTACCGATTTTTTCAATGTTTGCATCAGTTTTTGCTGACAATGGTCTGCCAGTGCGAGTGTCATCACTGGTGTCTTCGCGGCCATCTTTAAATCGTTTAAACCACTCAAACACTTGTGTTCGCGATAAACAATCATCGCCGTACACTTGTTGTAAAATTACAAACGTTTCACTTGCAGATTTTCCTAGTTTGAAACAAAATTTGATGTTAACACGCTGTTCTTTCTGTACACTCAACATTTTCCGACGCACAGACAAAACGTCAACTACTTAAAACAGACGCCACGGGCAGACTGAGTGCAGGAGGCAGATGAAACTCGAGCAGTAGGCGGAGCGAGAGTCACTTGACAGGCCACGCGACTTTCAGCCTTATTGCATTCGTTTTATTGTTTCACCAGTACTAGTCCGGTTTTTTTCTAGCCACACCTCGTAAAATAAATTTACATCTGCAAGATATATTTTAAAATATTTGTCATTAATGGACATTTTCTGCCAAACAAGGCGGAGCAGTGGTTGAGGCACTGGACTCCCATTCTGGAAAATGGCAGTTCAAATCTGTGTCTGATCACCGCGATTTATATTTTTGTGGTTCTCTCAATTGATTAAGGCAAAGGCCTGGTTCAGTCTCTTGAGATGGAAACAGTTGATTTCTTTTCCCATCCTTCCTCATACCAAGCTTGTGTTCCATCTGGAAGGAACTTGTCACCAAAGTGATGTACTACCATAATATTCCTCACTTTTTCTTTTTTATTCTCTTCAAAATAAATAATATTTTCAACAAATGGTACATTTTGGCAGGTCATGAAACACATTTCAAAGACAACGCTCCTTAAATCCATTAGAATCAGCTTTTACTTCTGATTTTCTAAAGATGAATGACAGTATTTTTGAAATTACAATGAAAAAACCAGTCCTACAATTGAAATTAATATTCAGTAACAGTTTAGGAATATACTTACATGTGTCACACCAACACGCACTTCTCTGTTCACTCCTGAACTTCCTTTAATCATTTCACCAGTGCCTTTCAGAAAACCACTGCCACCACGAAGAAAGCCTGTCATAAGAACTCCAAGTGCTTCTTCCAGTGACAGTGGTTTAATTCCCTTATTCTGCTGGCCTGAATAAAGGAATAGATTAACATAATAAAATGTTGAATCAGAGTCTTGTTGAAAATGTATAATGCACACCTACTTCCAAAAACAACAGAGTACAATTAAGTATCAAGAAGACTTAACCGCAACTTGCTTGCACCCAAATTTTTATATGATTGACCATGTAATATACTCAACAGGCAGACTCATTAGTAAGACTCCTCCTTTCCATGATAGCATGACACTATTGTTAGTATATGTAGATGGTTGGTGAGACCAGCACAGTTACATCATAAAATGAGCATCTTCTTTCGAGGGATGAACACCAATCAAAATAAATGAGGAAAGAGACTTTGACAAGTGTGTCACATTGTGAAGTGTGCAGTCATAAGTTCACTAGAGGCTAAGAAGTCATTGATGACAATAAGCAATTGAGGCAGCCACACACTGTACAGTATGGCTGTGCTGAAAGAGGATCAGCTTTGCTTGTACCTTGGCATTTTGTATGGTAGTGAGTACGAATTAATGGAAAGTAAACTCTCACTTTTGTCACATGAACATGCACTTCTCTGTTTGTTCCTGGACTTCCATTTTCCTTCAGTCATATTCATATGCCTTTCAGAAAACTGCCTTTTGCCACTAAGTTTCCTTGGCGTTAGACACACACACACACACACACACACACAGAGAGAGAGAGAGAGAGAGAGAGAGAGAGAGCACACACGATCAGGAAAATTGTAATGCTGCTGCAACATCGAGATTGAAAGGTTAATGGATGACAATTTCATTTCAAGTAAATATGGATGTAGCATTTTATCAATGAATCTAGATGGAGATATTAACAGTCAATTATCACTAAGAAATTACACCAAACCTCACCCACTAGGAAGCTGGTGTTAACAACCTTCTGAGATGAGTGAAAATCACTCTTACTCAGTTTCCAGTCTTGTGTCACATGTTGTCACCATCAATGAAGGCAACTACAGTGGCACACACACGTTTGTTAGCTGCCATCAGGTAAAAGCACTCAGGACTCCTCTCAGAGCAATGTGATTCTCTATTAAAACAATGTAACAGACAAACAGGGCTGCCAGCTGACAGCAATTCAAATGGCAGAGTCTTTAATGCACTATACAGTCCAGACTTCGAGGTTGGTTGGTTTGTGGGGGTTGAAGGGACCAGACTACAAAGACCATCAGTCCCCCAGACTTTAACCCAGTTATCACCATGAGCAATGTGCTTGATTCAATGAAAATGTTTATGGCATGAAGAAGATACTTTTTTTGGCAATGTTGTGAAATGCACTGCACAGCTCTGGCTTGAATTCAAATGCCAAATTATATTACACCAGAACCTTCAAACTAGTGGTAAAATGAGACAAATGACTGAATCACAGAAGGAAAATGTGGTTAGCTACTTAAAGCAACTTAAAAACTTGATCATATTATGATTTCTTTGTGTGTGCCATTGTCAGCAAAAATACGCAAGGGCAAAGTCTTTTTGATTCATCCAAGTACAAACAAAATTTTAGAAATACATTTACTTTTACTCACTGGAACTGTTGCCTTTCTGCATCAGCTGAGTTGCAGCAATCAATGAACCAAGGAGTTTTGATACAGCACATCTTACTTCATAATTAGAACCATCAAAGGCACGAAAACACAGGCTAGCCAGGCTCTCTAGTTCTGACGTGCACAGAAACTGAGCATGAGTTAGCAGTTCTTGAAGACACTGAAAAGAACATTTATAATAAATAAAATGTATGATGAAACATCTCACTAAAAATAACAGAATTAGTAAACAGTAATAAGAAGTAATCAATACTAGTTAGTTCCATGTTACACAGATCATTTGCATGATAAATTGTACTAATGTAGAACAAGTTGTCATACTTCACATCACAAAGTAATTTGTATATATGGCTACATGCTGAATATTTACAGTGTTTTTTTTTTTGTTTTTGCTATACATATGTGAGTAGTACACATTACAATAACAGAAATTCTTCTGCAGAATAGGAAGAGTTGACGAGGAGGAACTTATTCAGATTGTTTTCAAATTTTACTTTACTGTATATCAGGACATTTTATATCACTGGGTAAGTGATTCAAAATTTTACTTGCAGTATCATGCACTTCTTTATGTGCTAAATACAATCTTAATGTGGAGTAATGAAGGTCATTTTTTCCTCTCGTATTGGAATTACGTACATCACTGTTCCTTGTGAACTGTAGTGGATTATTTACAACAAAATACACTGGGGAATAAATATACTGTGGACAGTAGTCAAAATGCCCAACTTCTTAAACAGAAGTCCACAAGACGATCACGGGTGATCACCATATATTATTCTTACAGCACATTTTTTAGCAATGAAGATTTTTTTCCTCAGAGATTAGTTACCCCAGAACATTATTCCATACGATGTTATTTATTAAAATTTGCAAAATATATCAGCTTACTGATTTGTATCTCCCCAGGATTTGCAATGATTCTAAGAACAAATGTGGCTAAACTAAGTTGTTTTACAAGTCCCAAAATGTGCTTTTTCCAGTTTGAATTCTCCTCAATATGAACACCTAAAATTTTTGAAGTTTCTACCTTATTTATTATGTCATAACCATGTGTTACACCAATCATTGGTGTATTACCTATAGATCATTGCTATAATACCTCCAGACATGCACAATTGAATATGTTGTCCCTTTTTAAAATTGGGTGTGAGACCATTCACAGAAAACCAGTCAATGACACTTTTAAGAACACTGTTTACTATTTCTTCTATTGCTATATTTATACTTGGACTTACTACAGTACTAGTGTCATCTGCAAAAAGAGCTACTTCTTCTTGTTTTATATCAGACAGAAGATCACTTACACATATGAGGAACTACGTCAGACCTAAGATTGAACCTTGGGGAAACCCATACATGATTTCTCCCCAGTTAAAAGAATATTCCCTGATTACATTGGCTTAATTATTGAGTACAGCTTTCTGCATTCTTTTGATTAGATATGACATTATCCATTGGTTGGCTATACCATTAGTTCCTTAAAACTTGAGTTTATCTTGGAGAATATTGTGAGTCAAGCAGTCAATTGCCTTAGAAAGGTCACAGGAAATACAAATCAAAGCTATTTTGTTATTTAATGCTTGTAAAATTTGGTGAGTGAATGTGTAAACACCATTCTCACTACAAAAATTCTTCTGTAAAGCAAACTAGGATTTACTACGGATATTACTGTTGCGCAGGTGAGGTACTATTTTAGAATACATAACATTCTCAAACATTCTGGAGCACAGCGTTAGTAGTGAAACATGATGGTAAATATTGGCATCTTTCCTATCACCTCTCATATAAAGGGATTTAACAATGGGATATTTCAATCTCTTGGGGAAAATGCCTTATTTCAGATAAGACTGGGCTTATTATACAGGAGCAAATCTTCAGTACTGTGTTGGAAACACCATAAAATGTAGATGATCTTCTATTTTTGAGAGAATATATAATTTTCTTAATTTCTAAGGAAGAAGTTAGTGATTTTATGAGAGTTGCTTTTTTTCTCTTGAACTGTCTGTCCCTCTATTTTCGACTATATTTAAGACATTTCTATGAAACATATTTGCTTGCTGTGACTCATCATTCATAACCCTTCCATTTAATTCAATACTGACATTATACTATCCTTCAACTGTTTATCCTATCTCCTGTTTCACCACACTTCTCAGTCTGTAGTTGGAATAACTAACTTCTGAGATAATGTGTATATTCCTTGACCTTTTAATAAATGTTCCTAGTAATTTTGAGTTGATTTTGTACTGTGCAACTACTACATGATCTCTACTTGTTCTTGCCAACAGCTACATTTCCCTCTACCTTTCAGAAGATACTTTAATCTCTCTAGTAATTTATGGCTTTTTTCATGGATGTTTTAATTGCCCTTTACAATTACATTACGCAGAAAGCTATCTTCAAATAACAATAAGAATTTTATCAGGGAATTGATTAAATTTTATGTCAGCTGTGATTCATTATAAATTTCATCTCATGTCACCTCTTGTAAACTATTCTTAAAAACATTTGTTCCGGAGTCAATAATTATTCTGATTTCTCCTGAGGAGTATCAATATCTAAGACACTCGTCATTTATCTTAAGTGTGTATGACTATCACAGAGAGCATTTGTTGGTGGGTATGCATTTATTTTCTTGCTTTGAACCCCATCAAAGGAAACATTGTCAATTAGGGTCCTACTGTCTTTGTCCACCCATGTTGGAACATTAATTACTAAGATTAGATTATAGCATCCAAATAGTTTCCAGATCCTTTTCCTATCAGAATGCTTTAGAAAATCTACTTTGAAATCACCATAGACAATTAACAGCTTGCAGCAGTCTGACAGAGCATAGCAAGGGGTCCATTGCATCATTAACAGTTCAAAATTTCCCAGCAGAGTTCTGTGTACAGGTACAACTGACTGTTCAGAGATGTCACTAAAGCCACCCAAAAATGTAAAAAAACCATGCATGAGCAGCACCTATTAGATGGATGGGGTCCGACAGCTGATCAGTTCCACTCATTCCACCAGGAAGGAGGTACACAGCTCGTGTTGTCTGTAGTTCAACCATGCCTAGACAGTCAATACCATGGTTCGATTGTGTCTGCATTGTTGCTTTGCACCAGGAAGGACTCTCCACAAGGGAAGTGTCCAGGCATCTTGGAATGAACCAAAGTGATGTTCTTCATACACAGAGGAGATACCTACCAACGAATTATGACTCAGAGGAACCCTGACAGCCACATCACTATGTTGAATAATGCTTTTTGTGCAGCCACAGGACGTCGCGTTACAACTCAAACTGTGCACAATAGGCTGCATGATGCGCAATTTCACTCCCAACGTCCATGGCGAGGTCTATCTTTGCAACCACGACACTATGCAGCACAGTACAGATGTGTCCAACAACATGCCGAATGGACCTCTCAGAATTGGCATCACATTCTCTTCACTAATGAGTGTCGCACATGCCTGCAACCAGACAATCATCAGAGATGTGTTTGGAGGCAACCCCGTCACGCTGAATGCCTTAGACACACTTTCCAGTGAGTGCAGCAAGGTGGAGTTTCACTGATGTTTTTGGGTGGCATTATGTGGGGCCGACGTACGCCGCTGGTGGTCACGGAAGGCGCCGTAACGGCTGTACGATACGTGAATGCCATCCTCTGACCAATAGTGCAACCGTATCGGCAGCATGCTGGCGATGCATTCGTCTTCAAGGATGACAATTCGTGCCCCCATCATGTACATCTTGTGAATGACTTCCTCCAGGATAACTACATCGCTTGACTAGAGTGGCCAGCATGTACTCCAGACATGAACCCTATCAAACATGTCTGGGATAGATTGAAAAGGGGTGTTTATGGATGATGTGACCCACCAACCACTCTGAGAGAGCTACGCTGAATGCTGTTGCGGAGTGGGACAATCTGGACCAACAGCGCCTTGATGAACATGTGGATAGTATGCCACGACAAATACAGGCACGTGTGAATGCAAGAGGGCATGCTACTGGGTATTAGAGGTACAGGTGTGTACAGCAATCTGGACCACTGCCTCTGAAGGCCTCACTGTAAGGTGATACAACATGCAATGTGTGGTTTTCATGAGCAATAAAAAGGTCAGAAATGGTGTTTATGTTGATCTCTATTCCAATTTTCTGTACAGGTTCCGGAACTCTCAGAACGGAGGTGATCCAAAACCTTTTTTGATGTGTGTACTACTGGTATTGATCCGCAAGCAAACACTTCTGTGTGGTAATCACTACAAAATCTACTTGTCTCAATGTTTCTGAACTTGTGTTCTGCCTTAATATATGTAACAATTTCTCCTTTTCCTATATTAGTTCTACATGAGTACAACACAAGAGTGTAACCCATAATTCATTGTATGCTTGAGGATCAGTGATTGTTAAACAGCAGAGCAGCTACAATATTACTTTTACTCACCTTTGCAGCAGCACATCTCACTGCCATCACTCGGTCTGTTAGACCATGCCGAGCAGCTTTATAAATCTCCTTGTGTACATTAGAAATGGCACTACCCATTCCAGCGCACACCTGCAAAGAAGAGTACACTTACTGGAATATTATACATTTTTCTTCAGTTCATACAATGGAATGTAAATGACACACAAAAGAACATGTTGTATCTCCTAAAGATTTGATGTAGAATAGAAAATTAGTTACTTAATTTCATCCAGTCTAGTTCATATAACTTGGATAGAAAATGAAATAGAAGTCTATCTCCAGCCACAACTCTTAACATTACTGCAGATGTACAACATATTTCAGGCCCAGCAGTCTCTCTTTCCAGTGCTTATGTCATCTTTTCATCCATGTTTATAAACAGTTCTCAATGTTTCCATGTAAACAGCTCAGCTACAGTACAGCACAATTACAAGTAAAATAGCATAAAAAAGAAACATAAGGTATTTATTGGTTTTAGTTTATTTCTTTTTGAAAAAGAAATAGTAGTAGAACATTGCAGAAAATACAAAAAGCAATCATTTCAGTGATGATTATACAGTCCTGTGACATAATTGTTAATTTACAACAACAACATCTGCACGCGAGTACTTATGAGATACTGTTATAACTACATGAAGATTAGCATCCATGAGTCAAAACACATCAAGCATCTCTCAAAAAACCAAAATCTGTTATAAAAGGTTGACAGCCTACACTGCACTTGTTCATCCTCTGCTAGACTGTTGCTGCATGGTACGGGATTCTTACCAGATAGGATTCATGGAAAGCATCAAAGAAATCCAAAGACGAGCAGCTCATTTTTTACTATCACAAAATAGGGGAGCAAGTGTCATGGATATGGTAAGTGCATTGGGGTGACTATCGTTTAAACAATGGCATTTTTCGTTGTCGTGTGATCTTTTCATGAAATCTGACTCAAAAACTTTCTCCTGTGAATGAGAAAATATTTTATTCTCACCAACCTACATAGGGAGAAATGATGATTGCAATAAAATAATAGATTCAGAGCTTGCCAGAAATATTTGTGTGTTCATTTTTCCCATATGCTGTTAGAGTGTCGAATGGCGGACACATAGTCTGAAGGTGGTTTGATTAACCCTCTACCAGATACTTAAGTGGGAATCACTGAGTACTCATGTAGCCATAGACTTTTATCCCATATTTTATGAAAATTTGGGAACTACAATTTTACAGCATAAATGGAATAACTGCAATGGTGACTTTGAACAGAAATAATCTGAAGTAAAATCCAAGAAGAAAAGTAAGAAGCAAGTCTATTGTATCAATACAAAACAATATTAATTGTTTTAAGGAGGATCATTTTGACATTAGTGACTCTCCATGTTCAGGAAGACCTTCAGGGTTTAATGAAGATTGCTTAAATACATTAATCCACAATGACCCACATCAGTGTACTTGAGAACTGGCAAAGGTGGTGAACTGTGATCATTCCAGCACCATGTGAGATCTGCATGCAATGGAGAAGATTCAAACATTGGGTTCATGTGCACCACACACTCTAAGGAGGCACACGAGCTAGCATGGGTAGTGCAATGGGACAGTGCAGAAACATATCATTAAGGGCACAAGCAACACACAGGGTGAGCTGATACACTCATGCAGTTTTTTACCTGCAGCCGGCAGTAGGCAGGCACACCAGTGCTTACTCAGAATTCGTGCACTGTGGACCTCAACTAGTGTATCGCACTGTGTATTGTGCCAAGTGCTTAGCCACTGGCCGTCCACACCGGCCACACACTTAGGTCTTCCTGTGCTTGTCTCTATGTGGTTTGGGGCTCTCTACTTCCATCAGATAGACTCGCATAGTGAATTCGTTACCCACTCATGGGACCCTGTCCCCCAGTTATTATCAAGCCACCATTGGCCTGTTAACTACCAATACCGACCATGTAGTGAAGCAGCTTCATTATACGTGTGCAGGAACTACAGAGGCAACAAAGGATGTTCTTAAAATGTGACACCCCTGTATTTTCATTCCCATTTTCCTTATGTTCACTTGGGCCACCGTGGACCCAGCATTTCTGCAATACTGGCAGAAACAATTGTGCCTGCAGATAGAGCAGCATCGGCTCTTGAAACAGCAGTAACAACAGGAGCAGATGCAGGCACTGATAATCCAGAATGTGGATTTGCTTTGTGTGGTGGTCTCGCCAGTGGAGGGCCAACTACTCAGTGAGTCGTTTCCTGCACTGCTCCCACCACTCTCAATGCTGTTTGCCATTTTCGATGAGTAGACAGAAATGTGGGAGAATTACCTGCACTAGTTCTTACTGCATGGCCAGGTATGGTGTATCGTTGATCCAGTTGATAAGAATGCCTTGTTGTTATTCAGCAGCACCTGTTTATACGAAGGTGTCCAAACTTTGAAGCCCACTAAGCCTGAGAAACCTGCCTTTCATGAGCTTTGCCAGTTGCTTATACAGATTTTTGACATAAAAACCCACGTGGTGATAGCACGGTTGCAGTTCAACCAACTCCACAAGCACTCTCAGCAGTCGCATGCAACCTGGATCGCCGATTTGCAGGACCTCTTGCACAAGCGTAATTTTGAGTGTCTCAAATGTGATACCTCTCTTATGCAGACTCATTAACTCGGGACATGATTGACAGGTTAAAGATGTTCAGAGCAGGGCACTGACTTTGTCTGACCTTCTCCAGCTGATTTTGCCCAAATTGCAGAATCACATGAGCTTACAGCTATAGCAAGGAACATCCTTTATGATAACTGGCAGGTGGCTCAATTGGGTGTGCATGGTAAACAGGGCTCAATTGGGTGTGCATGGTAAACAGCTCTGGTTCCCCATGGTATGCCTCAGGTGGCTTCGTCTCCTGCCAAGTTGCCGTGTGTTGCCATAGTTGACGATGCCTCTGCAGTGACGTGGCTGCACTGCCTGTCACTCGGCCGTGCCAAACTCAGTGGGTTCGTGGCCCTCACAGTGTTATAATTCCTGCCAGAAGCTTTTTCTGGTTCCTCAGCATCATTCTCCCTCCACTTGTTAGTCGAGCCAGCGGTCCTGCCCCCAATTGTCATTTGTTGCATGTTTGCCCTGATTGTCTGCACGTGGAGGCAACGTGTGTGGTATACCAGTGGATAGGTCATTTGGCAACCTTTTGTGACAGTCAAAGGGACTGTTTGTCAGTAATCAGGTGCCAGGGTGTTTTCACTGGAGTCTGGTGCTGCTGCCTCTGATGCCCTGCATATGTCTCCCCAATGTATTTTGCTGACAGGGTACTGGTCGGGCAGCCAGATGTATTTCAGACAGACGCAGGAGTAACAGTTGGCCTAATTAATTTAGATTTGTAGACACTCTTGGGGTGCCCGGAGCTGAAATAGCCACTATGTCAGGTTGGTCTTATAGTAAATGACACACTCCTTTGCGGAGACAATTCTCCATCTCCATGTGTTATAAGAATGTGGAATGACAACTTATGTTGTTAGGGGTCAATTCATCATTGGTCAAAATATCTTTGGGTTCAACATATTCTCTGTTTTTGACAAAGTGCATTTAGTGTCTCAATCTGTTCCTATTTGTGATTTGGACTGCTTACTATGGTCCTACAGCACGCTGTTTGAGCATACTTTGGGCTGAGCAGAAAATTTTGAGGCACGTTTCACTCAAGCTATCAGCGCTACCCAAATTTTGTCACCCTCACCCCATTCCTTTCACTATGGGTCACTAGGTAAAGACTAAGTTGCAATGTCAGCAGGATCATGGCACTGTTTCTCCTATTTCATTGAGTCAATGGGGGCCACAGCTTTCACGGTGATTCAGATGCCCGATATCACTGTTTCCCTTTGTGGTGATTTGAAACTGATGATCAATGTGCAGCACATTGTAGATTTTTATCCGATTCTGAGGCACACAGAGCTGTTAGCAAACTTGTCAGCAGGGGGTTGGGTGGAGGGTATTTTTCCTCCATTGACTTGCACAATGCTTACCTGCGGCTGTCATTGGACTTATTTTCTTGGACTTTCCTGGTCCTCAGTACCACCTTTGGGCTTTAGAAGTTCAGAAGTTTAACTGCTTGCCTTTTGGAATCTCATCTGCACTGGGAATTTACCAATGCTATTTGGAGCAGATGATTCAGGACATTCTTTGTTGTGTCAATTAACTGGATAACATATGGGTCATGGGCCCTAATCGGGAGGCATGTTTACAAAACCTTCAGTCAGATTTCCAATGCCTCCAGGAGTTACAAAACCTTCAGTCAGATTTCCAATGCCTCCTGGAGAATGGCCTTCGTTGCAAGCAGGAGCAGTGAAGTTTTTTCTCCCTCGAGTTGCATTTTTTGGGTCATGTGTTTAGTAAATATGTTCTTTTTCCCACAGATGACCACATAAAGGCCATTGTCAATACAACGGCTCCAGTCTTTCTTGGGTAAGATTTCATATAACACTCAGTTCATTCCCCAGTCTGTGCCCATCTGCCAGGCTCATAACCAGCTTTGTCACAAGGGCATTAAGTTTGGTATGCAGATTGTCAATGGGGTTTTGAGTCTCTCAAGCAGCGTTCGTGCTCTGCTCCATGTCTAGTTTCCTTTATGCCGGGTAAACCTTTAATCCTGGCCTGTGACACATCCCAGTATGGCACTGGTGCCATTCTGTCCCATCGAAACCCGAACTACTCCCAGTAGCCCACCGCTTATGTATCAAAGAAGCTTTCCACTGTGTGGCGTAATTACTCACAGGTAGTAAAGGAGGCAACAACTATTATTTTGAGGGTTACAAAGTTCCATGACTCCTTGTATCGGGTGCAATTCCTCCTCATCAGCAACCACATGCTGTTGGTTGTTCCGAGCCGTCAGATAGTACTGTCCACCTGTTGTAGTGGTGGGACCTCTTTCTCACTAGCTATTGTTATGACATTTGTTACCACTCAACCATCCAACATGTCAATGCTGATGCACTATTGCAGCTACTGGTGGGGCCTGATTTGGTGTTTGATCAGCAGGAGGTTCTTGTGCCCATATTGGATGACAAATTGCAGCAAACCTTGTCAAACTTTCCACTGGTGGCACGCGAAGTTGTGACCGCCAAGGCCGCCAACTCAGTTTTAAAGTGAATCATTTCGGCAGTCCAGTTGAGTTGGCTGGAGCATTTCTCTTCAGGTGCAGATCCAGCGAGGTGCACATTTTTGCTTCTAAAAGGTGTACAACATTGCTTCTACTGTTTTTTCCCCAACATTTGAGGCTTTAATGAAACAAATTAGTCACACATGTATCATTTAAAGTATTTTCCATCACTGGCCACTACTTTCTCCAATCTTTCGGGCAGTGTACAAATCACACGCCCAAAAAATTGTTCATCTTTTGAAGCAATCCACCAATTGGTCCAATTTGTGACTTCTTCATGAGATCGGAAGTGTTGGTCAGCCAGGCCATGCGCCATTGATCTAAACCGGCGATAGTCAGTGGGAGCTATGTCAGGAGAACACGGCGAGTGGGGTAGGACTTCCCATTTTAACGTTTCCAAGTACATTTTGACCTCTTTTGCAGAGTGGAGTCGAGCACTGTCGTGCTGCAAAATCACCTTATCGTGCCTCTCGCTGTATTGTGACCGTTTGTCTTTTAACGCTCTGCTCAATGGCATTAATTGCATTCGATAACAAGCACCTGTGATTGTTTCATTTGGTTTTAACACCTCATAGTAGACAATGCCCAGCTGGCCCCACCAATGCAGAGCATGATCTTGGAGCCATGAATATTCAGTTTGACCGTCAATGTGGAAGCATGGCCGGCATATCACCATGATTTATAGCATTTAGGGTTATCATAATGAATCCATTTTTCGTCCCAAGTCACAATGCAATGCAGAAATCCCTTCCGTTTTTGCCTCTGAAGCAACTGTTTACAAACACACAAATGCCGTTCAACGTCCATTGGTGTCATCTCACACAGGACCCACGTTCCTTCTATCTCAATCATGCCCATAGCCTTGAAACATTTTGAAATGGCTTGCTGTGTCACTCCCACTAATTGTGCCAATTCTTCTTGAGTTTAACGTGAGTCTGCACTCAGCAATGTCTCCAATTCTGCATCTTCGAAAAC
The DNA here is from genome assembly GCF_023898315.1 of Schistocerca nitens. Lineage (NCBI taxonomy): Eukaryota > Metazoa > Arthropoda > Insecta > Orthoptera > Acrididae > Schistocerca > Schistocerca nitens. The sequence goes on along the minus strand of NC_064616.1, from coordinate 257,030,359 downwards.
ATTCTCTCTTACACCACTATGCCGGTCTACGACCTTAAAATCACCGTTCTCGAAGCGTTGAAACCACTCATGACACATTCTTTCACTAATAGCATGCTTACCATTCGTACTTGAAAGCATTCGATGAGACTCAGCCGTTGTTTTCTGCATATTGAAACAAAATAGTAACACCTCCTGCAAATGATGAGAATTAGGCTCGTAAACTGACATTTTCAATCAACAACAACTTTATGATGCAGACACAAATTGACTAATGTTTGAATGAGGTTATGTTGACCGAGGTCCAAGCTAACTGCCCGACATCTGCGATCTGTTTCTTTCGACTGCTACTTACCACTGTCGCCACCTATCAGCAAACGGTGGAAGCTAAGTTGTACACCTTGTACATGACTGACTCAGTGTTGTCCAGGGATCGTCGTGATTCTCACAGAGGAACAATGCTGTCATGTGCTTATTCCCCTAGCATTGTATCCTCAAATATTCCAGTTGCTGCATGCGTCACTCTGGTGTATGACACGTATGAATGTGCTATTGCGATGTCATGTCTATTGGTTGAAGGTATCTGACAACAGTTGACAGTTTGTGTCACTGGCGTCTGAGGACTTCTGGGTTCACAATGATATCCACCATCTAACTGCCACTCTGCTTCGCCTGGCTTCTGACTCAAAGGTGGAGCACTTCATGCGTACATTTAAGGCCTAGATGAAGAAGTCCATGTCTACCATTTCCCATGATGATGCATTGTTGAGCCTTCTGTCTGAAAAGCAGATGATACCAGTCAATGGGCGAAGTCCAGTAGAACATTTGCACATGCGCCAGCTGTTTGTGGTGGATGTTGGTAGGAAGTAGCTGACCAAACACACAAATCAGCCCACGCCCTTTTGGGACTTCACTGTTGCCATCTGCTGGGCAGCAAGTTGGGTCATCCCAATGTTCCGGGTGAGGCTTCGCACTTGCAGCAGCATGCTTCCTCTTTCTGTCCCCTCTCCAAGCTCTGCTGCCCTTCCATCACCTGCAGCAGCAGCCACCAGTGAAACCCACACAGGCAACTGCCGATGTGGAGCCTATGAATTCTGATCCATCCTCCTCCCCCCCTCCCCTTGGCAATGGAGATGGCATCATCTACACCATCACTAGTGGACCCCTCATTTCTGCAGCCTGTAGGCCCTTCCAGCAGAGCCGTTGGCATATGCGTGGCCTCCTTTGGCAATTGGTCAGTTGTTGGGGCCTCTCAGGTTCTATGCTGGAGGTCATGGCCCAAGTCGAGTCATTTTCAGCCATATGTGGTCTTTTCAGGGGCCGAGCGGAATGGCCGCGTGGTTAGAGGCACCATGTCACAGACTGCGTGACCCCTCCTGCCGGAGGTTCGAGTCCTCCCTCGGGCGTGTGTGTGTGTGTGTGTGTGTGTGTGTGTGTGTGTGTGTGTGTGTGTGTTCTTAGCATAAGTTAAAGTTAGATTATTAAGTAGTGTGTTTGTCTAGGGACCAATGACCTCAGCAGTCTGGTCCCTTAGGAATTCACACACATTTTTTTCTTTTTCGGGTGGAGGGATTTAGTATCCCACCAGTGGACATCAGGATGGAGATGAGCTATAATGGGTAGCACTGTGGAATACTGCAGAAACGTGTCATGGAGGGTGTGTGCAATACATAGGATTATGATATGCTGGAGGAGGTTTTTACCTGCACATGACAGTATGCCAGGCGCACCAGTGCTTCCTCAGACTCTGTCCACCACTGACCTCAACTAGCAAAATGAGCCATGTGTTGGGCCAACTGCTTAGCACTTTAGTCATCCATGCCCGCCACGTGCTGCATTCTTCCCATGCTTATCTCTACGTGGTTTCAGAACCTCTGTTTCCCACTGACTGACTCACACAGCTAGTTCATTTCCCTCTCATGGGGTTCCATTTCCCAGATACTATTGAGTCACCATTCTCCCGTGAAGTATTCACTCTGACCATGTAGTGAAGAGGCGTTGTCATGCCTCTGAAGATACTAAAAGATCCATTATAATTGTCATCTATTCCAGAGTGGTATTTGATGTCAAATGCTGCCTCCAACTGAATCTGGACAGAGTTTGCTTTCTGCGGTTCCAAATTCATGGGGTTCTCCAATGGCTGGTAATTAAAAAATACAGGGATAACTAGTCACTGTCAGATAATCACGAACATTTCACCACAATAGAGGAATGTTGACTCTACTATTATCATTACAGACTATGATAACGTTACCTAAGAATACTTACGTAAATGTAAAACATTAGAGAAAAGTACAGTACATTTTAATATCCCCATGTGTACCTTGTTTTTAGGATACCAAACTATCATGTAAGTTGGGTATTCAATATTTATAGTACCCTGTCATAACAAACCCAGCAGTCAAGCCTCATTTCAAATGCTGACAGAATACTTTCATCAACATCGAATACAGCCAGAAACTGATAAGCCCCAGATGAATACTGAAGATTTCCACGTAGTCCTGTAGCTCAATGTGCAGCACTTTACATGGAGCCAGACTCAAATAGAATCTGTCTGCTAGATTAATAATTGTTGAGCTAGTACATCAGCTATCATAAGTATGTTTTCAAGACAGTTTTGTACATTTGTCTAAGCAAGTGTCACATTGGTTTCCCAGCTCAGCCTCAGAGACACAACACACAAGCAGTTCAAATATGTATAAAGATATAATGAAGCTTATAAGATTCACAGCTATATACCACACACTTAAATCATTTAATTTAACTGACATTTGTTACTCCAGAAAAGGCAAATGACCACATAATAAAAATAATTGACAAACAAACAGTGTGTGTGTGTGTTTATCAGTAACACACATTGCCATATGCAGGGCAAACACCAGAAAAAAGAACATTCTTCTTCATCACACTAGAAGATACTTTTATGAAGATTTTACTTAATGAGTAAGGCATTATGTGCATGCACTTCATTTATATACTATCAGTGCCAGAATAAAGAGAGAATTAGGAAAGGTTTGTAATGTAAGGCATCAAGTGGACAAGACAAAATCTCTTTTTCAGCTTGTTGACAATAGCCCATATATGCTTTGTAAGCAAATTCTTGTGTTCCTTCTGTTAGTATTGCTGTTATTACAGTTAGACAAGAAAGTGTGTGGCAGCATTGTGGTACAGTTTTTCGCAAAGACTGCATTTCAAGGAAATGTCTCCAGGGTATGGAGAAGATTGTCCATGACTGAACCGTAATCGGATGGTTAAGAAAGTTCTTTAAGAAATGCCCCCACCCCTCTCCAAGTTGCCATCCTACATTATGTAGTAAAGACAACATTACCGCAAGTGTCAACTAAAAAGTTCTGTAATGGGACACCTCACACTATGAAAAAAACAGCCTATGGAATATGGCATTACTTTGTTATTCTAAATGAGTTCAGAAACAGTATGTCTGTGAATGAATATGGTGCATGTCTCACAGTCAAAAAGTTTCAGTCTCTCAAAAAAATTAAGCACTGTTCACAGTAATACATGGGCATGCTGAAAAGTAATGCCTCCTACTTATTTATGTGAAAACTCTTAAAGCTCTTTAAACAAAATTAAAGTCATTAACATTTTACACCTCTATTCTCCATGTCTACATACTTGCAGCCCTCTGCCACAAGAGGGCTCCAAATTGTAGTGTTTAACATGGTGGTGTGTGTGGCAACTACATTGGTGCATGAGAAACAGCACATTATAATACAGTTTCAAATTCAGTTTATCCACACATGGAGCTCCCTCTCCTTCGGTGTCATAATGCCAGACAATACAGGAACGCTGCAACATCTGCAATAATCTGATACCTTGGTTCCACTATCATAAATCATACTCCATACAGTCCCAACTTGGTCCCATCCGATTAGCATCTGTTTCCAAAACTTAAAGAACACATTTGAGGACTTCAGTTTGATAGTGATGGTGAGGTGAGGTTATGGCTTCATCAATAAAGTCAAACATTCTACAGCGACAGATAAACAAACTGGTCTCTTGTTGGGAGAATTGTGTTTGTCGTCAGGATGGCATGTTGGGAAATACATATGTAAAACATGAAGAATAAAGATGCAGAGACTTCACATAAAAAATTGGGAGACATTGCTTTTCAGCACGCCCTGGTAACACTGGCCTCTATTCCTCATAGTCTCATTCTCCATGGCGTGGTAATCCAATTAATAATGTTGGTAAGCATTAGGTGATGAATATAGTGGACTGTGGGGTAAGGATGTAGACAATGTGAATATGAAAGTATGGTTCAGTCCAGGAAATGTGCATGGATAGCCAAAGTGGTTAAGGTGACCGCTTGCGATAAGCAGGAAATCAGGGTTCGAGTCCAGGACTGGCACAAATCTTCCTGTGTAGTACATCTCTGCCTAATACAGCTGATGACAAGGAATTTACAGTCAGTGAATAAATTTCAAACTATTTTGTCCCTAGCAAATAAGATAGGAACTAAAACTGAGGATAGCAAAGCAAAAACAGAAAAGATTAACTCAATTTTCAAATGTCCTTTACAAAGGAAAACACAGAAGAATTGTCACAATTTCATCCTCGTACCACTGAAAAGATGCATGAAATAAGTATTAGTGTCAGTGGTGTTGAAAAACAGCTGAAATCAATAAAACTGGGTAAAGCTCCAGGGCCTGATGGAATCTCTGTCAGATTCTATACTGAATTTGCGGCTGAGTATGCCCCTCTCATAGCTATAATATATTGTAGATTCCTGGAACAAAAAACCACGCCCAGTTCTTGGAAGAAAGCACAGATCACACATGTCTACAAGAAGGGTAGTAAAAGTGATCCACAAAACCACCATCTAATATCCTTGACATCAATTTGTTATAGAATCTTAGAACATAGTCTAAGCTCAAATGTAATGAGGTTTCTTTAACAGAATTACCTCCTCAATGCATGGATTCCAAAAACATCAATAGTGTGAAAACCAACTAGCACTTTTCTCACATGACATACTGAAAGCTTTGGATCAAGGCAATCAGTTAGATGCAATATTTCTCAAAATGCATTTGACTCAGTACTACATCTACACTTACTGTCAAAAGTATGATCATATGGGGTTTCAAATGAAATTTGTGAACGGGTAGAGGACTTTTTGGTAGGGAAGTCACAGCATGTTATCTTGCATGGAGAGTCAACGTCAGACATAGCAGTAACTTCAGATGTACCCCAGGGAAGTGTGTTGGGAGGCTTGCTGTTCTTGTTGTATATTAATGACAACATTCATTCATAGTAATATCAGGCTTAAGACCCGCCCGGTTTCCATGAGGTCTAACGCACTGCATTCCTGGGTGGGAAGGAATGCTGGTCCCCAGCACGAATCTGCCCGGCTGATTAGTGTCGAGGTCTGGTGTGCCGGACAGTCTGTGGATGGTTTTTAAGGTGGTTTTCCATCTGCCTTGGCGAATGCAGACTGCTTCCCCTTATTCCACCTCATTTACACTATGTCAGAGACTGCTGTGCAAACACTTTCTCTACATACACATACACCATAATTACTCTACCACGCAAACATTGGGGTTACGCTCGTCTGGTGTAAGACATTCCCGTGGGGGGTCCACTGGGGGCCAAACCACACAATAACCCTGGGTTCGATGTGGGGCAGTGATGGGGTGAGTGGACTGCTGTAGCCTGCTGTGGGGTTGTGAACCACTGAGGGCTATGACAGGGACGAAGCCTCTCCGTCGTTTCTAGGTCCCCAGTTCCATACAATACTACAATACAATATCAGGCTTTTTTCAGATGATGGATTTATCTAAAATGAAGAACTATCTGAAAGAAGCTGCATAAATATTCAGTCAGATCTTGATAAGGTTTCAAACTGGTGCAAAGATTAGCAACAAGCTTTAAACGTTCAGAACTGTAAAATTGTGCACTTCACATAACAAAAATTGCAGTATCCTATGACTATAATATCAATGAGTCACAGGTGGAATCGGCCAACTCATACAAATACCTGAAATAGGATTATCACATAGACTCAGTCATGGGTAGAGCAGGTGGTAGACTTTGGTACATTGGTAGAATACTGGGGGTTGCAATCAGTCTACAAAGGAGATTGCTTACAAATCACTCATGTCACCCGTATCAAACAGGACTAACAGGGGATATTGAACATATGCAGAGAAGGGCAGCATGACTGGTCACAGGTATGTTTGAGCCATGGGATAGTGTCACAGAGATACTAAAGGAAATGAACTAGAAGACTCTTGAAGATAGATGTCTGTTAAAAGTTTCAAGAACTGGCTTTAAATGGTGACTTTAGGAATATACTACAATCCCCTACATACTGCTCACTTAGGGACTGTGAGAATAAGAGCAGAATAATTACTGCACGCAATGAGGCACTCAAACAATCATTCTTCCAGTGTTCCATATGTGAATGGAACAAGAAGAAACCCTAATAACAAGTACAATGGGATGTACCCTCTGTCATGCATCTCCCCATGGTTTGCAGAGTATAGATATAGATGTAGCTGTGGACTGTCAACAAGATCTGTTCTTTCAGACATGCAAGTAAGTAGGAAGTGTATTGACATATGTGATTCTTACATTTAAAAAAAAACTGCTACTGGAATGTGGCATAAACAACACTGATTTCAATGCACAAAGGTCTAATTTACCCAAAAATGAAGACTTTTTTGTTTTGCTTTTGTTACAAAAAAATTCATGTTACAGTTCAAAATTTATCCTTGCAGCCAAAAATTTTGTATTACACACACACACACACACACACACACACACACACAAAATTACATAATTCATTTTTAACGAGGTACAGGAGAAAAACATTACCTTTTCTAATGTGTGCATAATTTCAATTCGTGTCTGCGATTCAGCATTTCTCAAACTTTTGACAAGAATCTGCACAGTTTCTTCATATGATCGGCCCATCATGCGGCCTAATTTTTCATACATGCACCCAACACAACATATTGCAGCTCTGCAAGGAAAGAATTTAACACCACTACATAAATTAGTTTACAAATTACAGTGTGGCAGCTCTACATGACAAACAGTTATTTACAGACTGTACAATCTGATATATCATAAATTAAACACACAGTAGTTTGTTGAGGGCAATGAACACATATTACAAATGCTGAAACACACTGAAAACAACAGTGGCATACCCCAGTATTAGGTGCGCAAAACATTTATGAGTAAATTCTGGAAATGCACATTATGAGATGCAACATTTTCTCTGTCTCCAGTAATAAGAGATCTGATAACAATCTAATAGCGGATATTTAATTACTGTTAAGAGTTTACAAAAAAGTAGCAATTATCAGTGGTAACAAGTATTTTATAAAGTAACCAAGATAACTCACGGAGCAAAGGTTTGGGCAGGTGAACATCAATGATCTGCATCAAAACAAAAATAATTTCACACAGTCCTGAAGCAAGAAAAAGTCCTAAATAAGGCTAGAGAGAGATGAAATGCAAATGTGAAACCAAAAAGTGGAAAAATCGGGAGAAGGGGGCTGAAACTGAAAAACGTCAAAAAGAAAATAATCAAGGTGAATGAAAGAATATTTGCTCACCACATTCCAGAATGTGAAATGGAAATGTCAAGACAATGATGAAAGTATCACATTCATATAATTAGCAACTCCTTACTATTTATAGTACTTATTAGGAAACATTACCAACTCGACCTCATATTTTAAGGAGAAAAATAACCACTTGCAAGATATCAGTCCCAGTAATCTATCCCGCATGAAAAATTGGGCCATTAAACTTCGCTCAATCCCACTGCAGCAGCTGCAAGTCAGAGTGTGAAGAGCTGTGCAGAGGAGTGACAACTACAGCCCTCCTTTTTGGGGGATGTTGAAGGTGAGAGAAGGTGAGATGGACATATCTGCCCAATGGGCTCTGAAATCTTGCTCGAGAACACATGTTATTCTACACGAAAGATAGTAGGTAACATTAGTACGTAAGTCGATCTCACACACATATATGTTCAATATTATTTTAACAGTATTCTCATACCGATATTCTTCAGATGTGTATCTGAAAATTAATAAACCTGACTAACTGAAGAATAATTATTAAATGAAGTCAATGAGTTTCGATTTGCAATTTAATAATGCATATCATGTTGAAGAATAGTGCATCTCCTGCAGGTGCACTTACCTCTAACAGTGTAATCTTTAAAATCCAAAGAAAATGACGCACAACAGTGATCATAATAATTACAGAGCATTACGCTATTTCTTTAATGATACACCAATTCATTTGCACTGCATTTGTGAATCACAACATAAAAACATTCAAAGCGAAGAGATCTCTAGCACCAGCTACAGGTTAGAAAGCATGCACTTTTGACACAACAAACAAAGCATGTTACCAATGACAACACCAGTATTTCACGACCCTCTTACTCTGCTGTCGGGCACTTTGAGCTCAGGCATTCAATGGCTGCAGTGGGATGGAGCTCTACTTTCAGGTCATAAATGTGTACTATTAGGTTGATGTGTAAGTTCGTAGCCTTTTTGTTTTGCACATTGATATTCTGGTTGCTGTGGATTTATTTATCGATTGTAATTCTTTATTTGTTGTTCGGTACTGTTATTTGACCTTAAATACTGTCATTTCGTCATTCCGAGACAGCAAGTGGCTCTGTGGATGTTAGAAAATGGGAGTGCCAAGTGGACAAGCTGGAACATTTCCGACATATTCTTCTGTTTGAGTTCATTAGAGTAGTTACAGCAGCAGAGGCAGCCAGAAACATTTGCGCTGTGTATGGGGTTAATGCCATTGGATAGAGCACGGCAAGAAAATGGTTTTCTTGTTTTAAGGAGTACCGTTCTGACATTTAATGATTCTCCACATTCAGGAATATCGTTGGGGTTTGATTCACATCAGTGTACTCGAGGACTGGCAAATGTGACGAGCTGTGATCATTTCACCATAGTTCGGCATTTGCACGCAATGGGGAAAGTTCAAGGATCAGGTGTATGGGTACCACATGCTCTAAGCCAAAATCTGCAGGTGGGCATATGTGCATCTCTACTTGTTCGACATCAATTGGCTCGTGAACAACACCAACCATTCCTATTTTTTATTGTAACTGGTGACATAAAATGGTGTCTTTGTGCTAACATATGGAAAAGAAAGGAATGTTTGAGCCTAAAATTGCAGGAACTCCCTGTACAAAGATCGTGCATTTACAAAAGATAATATTATGCACCTGGTCGAACAGCGACAGTATGCTGTACTACGAATTGCTTCCCCGAGGTGTAACCATCAGTGCTGACACTTACTGTCAACAACTGAAACATCTTGCCAGATGTAACACAATAACAATGACCAGGAAGACTACGTGAAGTGATGCTTCTCCACGATAACACCTCCCTGCATTCTGCTGCACTGACAAAAAACGCTATACAGAACATGGATTGGAAAGTCATTCCACACCCACCTTATTCACCTTGTGTTCTCAGATTTTCATCTTTTCTGCCCTCTGTCGAACAACCTTCAAGGAACTTCCTTTCCACATGAAAATGTGCTGCAAACAGGGCTCAATGGGATATCCGTCTCAAAACCACACGATTCCTATGGTCACCGAATCAAAAAGTTACCCCAGCATTGTTAGACTGTTGTAAATAGTGAAGGAGCATATACTACTGATGACTAAAATCTGTTCTGTGTATCTGTTATGTTCATTAAACTTATGGAAAAACATCACTAATTTATGCACTAACCTAATATCAGAATTACCCAAATTTCCCACGGGATTGATTGCTGGGGCTGATATCTTGCAAGTGCGCTTTTTTCTCCTTAAAATATGAAGTCAAGCTGGTGATATTTTCTTGTTAGTCTACCCTTTTCTTTATTCTTATTTATTATTTTTACAGTCTAGTTTAGTGTCAATACCAGTTGTAGTATGAAAGAGTTGTTTAACAATGAACATTGCTTACAGCTTTGTTGGTAGAAAACTTGGCGAATCATCTTTATTTTTCAAGATATCATTGCATTTGTTGACAGTATCGAACAGCAGAAATGTGTCACCAACACTGAAGAGTGTCGCTAAACATCGTGCTATCAATTTTCTTGTAGGTGGACCAGGTGATTCCTGTATATGTTGAGTCAGTTGCTCTACAAGTTTTTTCTGGCACCCTTTGATATCAGACTGTAACAGAAAATTACTAAAGATGTTAATTGAAAACATTATCTATCAAACACAAGTGTAGTTTCATCTACAAAATGTTTGCACAGCTGCATTTTTTATCTGTGAATCCCTCATCAGACAGCTCTCGTAATTATAAGATAACAATGTACTCAAACAGATGATGAAATTTTTACATTCTGTAGAAGAAAACTTTCAAGTAATTTTTTTTACTAATAAAGGAAATAGATTTCCTGGACGAGTCTGTGATTATTGTAAATATTTTGTGAATACAGTTACTTGTAACACTTAATACACTGAGGTGACTAAAGTAATGGGATAGTCATATGCACATATACAGATGGCAGTAGCATCATGCATATAAAATATAAAAGGGCAGTGCATTGCTGGAGCAGTTATTTGTATTCAATTGATTCATGTGAAAAGGTTTCCAATGTGATTATGGTTGCATCGTGGGAATTAAAAAACTATGAACACGGAATAGTAGGATAGGTAAGACAGAAAGATGTCAAGTTCTACGAGAGGTCAGGATTGAAACAAATCTTCAGTTTAGGAAAGAAATTAAACAGCACAATTCTAGCACATTGGATCACCAATCACAGCTATCAATTATAAATTTTCACCAATCACCAGAAATTTTATTTCCACCAAGTTGTAGCTCAGTCCTAGGTAATTGCATTGATGAATTAAAGTCACCCAACCCAGTTGACATAATCTGCCTCTCTGAACACCGTGTGACCACTGGTATAGGAACTAGGCCTAAGCACAATGAGAAACTCAGACAGGAGAGTACTGCAAATGTTAGAATAAGGAAAGGTTCTCATAAAGGTATAATTAAAAATAATGTAAGTATATTTCATCAAAATATTGGGAGTTTAAAGAATAAAGTAGATGAGCTTCTGGTTTGTTTAGAAGATTTAGAAGCTGAGAATGAAATAGATATACTATGCCTGTCTGAGCATCACATTGTTACTGATATGGATAAGGTAAATGTAAGTGGATATAAGCTCTCTGCATATGTAATGAGAGAAAATATGGAGAAAGGAGGAGTTGCCATATATGTCAAAAGTTATCATTGTGCAAAAAGTATAGAAACAAAAAAGTTTTGTGTAGAGAAACATATAGAAGCATGTGCCTGTGAGCTTAAATTAAATAAAGGCACATTTATAATTGTAACTGTATATAGGTCCCCATCAGGAAATTTTCATCTATTTCTGAAAAATTTGGACTCCTTGTTGTGCTATCTGTCAGACAGGGGGAAGCAAATTATTATTTGTGGGGACTTCAATGTAGATTCTCTTAAAGAGGGTAATAGGAAAAATGACCTTGAAGTATTACTCGGTTCTTTCAATTTGACACCCGTTATTGATTTTCCTACTCGGGTGGTAAAGGATAGCAGCTCACTGATAGATAACTTCTTTATAGACCAAGATAAGTTTAACCAGATAAATGCTCAGCCTGTTGAGAATGGTCTTTCTGATCATGGTGCACAGCTAGTTACAATATATGACATAGCTCCATTCAGCAATACTAAACAGTCCTCCAAAGTGGTACGTTCAGTCAACGATTTAACAATTGCAAATTTCAGGGAAAGCCTACAGCAGTTAGACTGGGATGAGGTGTACCGTGAACCTGATGCCAATTTAAAATATAATTTATTTCATGACATTTTTGTAAATGCATTTGAAAACTGCTTCCCCAAGAAAATAGTTAAATATACTCGTAAGAAACCTTGTAACAAACCATGGCTTACTAAGGGTATAAAAATATCTTGTAACCGCAAAAGGGAAATGTATCTGACAGCAAGAAAGAGTAGTGACCCAGAAACTATCAAAAATTATAAAAACTACTGTGTTATATTAAGAAAAGTTATTAAAAAATCCAGGAGTATGTGTATCATGTCTGAAATCAGCAACTCTGATAATAAAATTAAAACAATTTGGAATATTATTAAAAGAGAAACAGGTCAACCAAGAGCAGAGGAAGACAGTATTACCATCAAATTGAATGAAAACTTTACGAACAAAAAGTCAGAAGTTGAAAATATTTTTAATAATCATTTTCTAAATGTTGTGGATATAGTAGGATCCAGGTGTTCATTAGAAGATGCTAGGCTGTTAATGGAAGAGGCCATACCTATGCAATTTGATACAATTGAAATCTCACCCACTTCTCCCTTTGAAATTAGGAAAATAATAAACTTGCTTAAAAGCAAAAACTCACATGGAATTGATGGCATTTCCAGCAAAATACTAAAAGCTTGTTCTCAACAGATAAGTAAGATTCTCAGCCACCTGTGTAATAGCTCTCTGGAACAGGGCATTTTCCCTGATAGACTGAAATATGCTATTGTTATACCTTTGCATAAAAAGGGGGATAGATCTGATGTCAACAATTACCGTCCAATCTCCCTTCTAACAGCTTTATCCAAAATTTTTGAGAAAGTAATGTATTCAAGAGTAGCTTCACATATCTGTAAAAATGAAGTACTAACAAAATGTCAGTTTGGTTTTCAGAAAGGTTTTTCAACAGAAAATGCCATATATGCTTTCACCAGTAAAATTTTGAATGATCTGAATAACCGAACACCACCCATTGGGATTTTTTGTGATCTCTCAAAGGCTTTTGATTGTGTAAATCATGAAATTCTGCTAGACAAGCTCAAGTATTGTGGCATGAGTGGGACAGTGCACAAATGGTTTAATTCGTACCTAACTGGAAGAGTGCAGAAAGTTGAAATAAGTAGTTCTCGTAACATGCAAAGATCAGCACATTCCTCAAACTGGGGAACTATCAAGAATGGGGTTCCACAAGGGTCAGTCTTGGGTCCTTTGTTGTTCTTATTATATATTAATGACTTGCCATTCTATATTCATGAAGAGGCAAAGTTAGTTCTCTTTGCTGATGATACAAGTATAGTAATCACACCTGACAAACAAGAATTAACTGATGAAATTGTCAATACTGTCTTTCAGAAAATTACTAAGTGGTTCCTTGTAAACGGACTCTCACTGAATTTTGATAAGACACAGTACATACAGTTCCGTACAGTGAATGGTATGACGCCATTAATAAATATAGACCTTAATCAGAAGCATATAGCTAAGGTAGAATATTCCAAATTTTTAGGTGTGTCCATTGATGAGAGATTAAATTGGAAGAAACACATTGATGATCTGCTGAAACGTTTGAGTTCAGCTACTTATGCAATAAGGGTCATTGCAAATTTTGGTGATAAACATCTTAGTAAATTAGCTTACTACGCCTATTTTCACTCATTGCTTTCATATGGCATCATATTTTGGGGTAATTCATCACTGAGGAATAAAGTATTTATTGCACAAAAGCGTGTAATCAGAATAATAGCTGGAGTCCACCCAAGATCATCCTGCAGACATTTATTTAAGGATCTAGGGATATTCACAGTAGCTTCTCAGTATATATACTCTCTTATGAAATTTGTTATTAACAACCAAACCCAATTCAAAAGTAATAGCAGTGTGCATAACTACAATACTAGGAGAAAGGATGATCTTCACTATTCAAGATTAAATCTAACTTTGGCACAGAAAGGGGTGAATTATACTGGCACTAAAGTCTTTGGTCACTTACCAAATAGTATCAAAAGTCTGACAGATAACCAACAAGTATTTAAGAAGAAATTAAAAGAATTTCTGAATGACAACTCCTTCTACTCCATAGAGGAATTTTTAGATATAAATTAAGAAAAAAAAGAAAAAAATATTAAAAAAATAAAAATAAAAAAATAAAGAAAAACAAAAAACACAAAAAAATAAAGTTGTTATATTAACTTAAGTATGTTGTTAAATTAACCTAATTATGTCATGTATTGGAAAATTCGACTCGTTCCACATCATTACGAAATATCGTATTCATGATCCATGGAACTAGTATTAATCTAATCTAATCTAATCTAGTCTGAGCTAGACACATGGAACATTCCATTTTGGAGATCATTAAGGATTTCAGAATTCCAAGATCCACAGTGTAAAGAATGTGTCGAGAATACCAAATTTCAGGCATTACATCTCACCACGGACAATGCTGGGGCCAACTGCCTTCACTTAACGACCTTGAGCAGCAGCATTTGCATAGAGAAGGAACATTGAGCAAAATAACTGCAGAAATTAATGTGGGACGTACGATGAATGTATCTGTTAGAGCAGAGTGGCAAAATTTTGAATTAATGGGCTTTGGCAGCAGACGACTGAGGCGAATGCCTCTGCTAAAACGACATCACCTGCAGCACCTCTCCTGGGCTGGTGACCATATTGGTTGGACCCTAGATGACTGAAAAACTGTGGCCTGGTAAGATGAATCCAGATTTCAGTTGGTAAGAGCTGATGGTGGAGTTCCAGTGTGGTGCCGAACCCACAAAGCCATGGACCCAAGTTGTCAACAAGGCACTGTGCAAGCTGGTGGTAGCCCCATAATAGTGTGGCCTTGTGCTTACAAGGATTGCACTTAGTCCTCTGGTCCAACTGAAGTGATCATTGACTGCAAATGGTTATGTTCAGCTACTTGGAGACCTTCTGCAGCCATTCATGGACTTCATATTCCCAAACAACAACGGAATGTTTATGGATGACAATGCAATATGTTACCGGGCCACAATTGTTCGCCACTGGTTTGAAGAACATTCTGGACAATTCTAGTGAATTATCTGGCCACCGAGATTGCACATCATGAATCCCATTGAACATTTATAGGATATAATCAAGAGGGACAGACCAGTTCATTCTCAAAATACTGCACCGGCAAACCTTTTGCAATTATGGACAGCTATACAGGTAGCATGGCTCACTATTTCTGCTGGGGACTTCCAAAGACTTGCTGAGTCCATGCCACATTGTGTTGCTGAACTACACTGGGCCAAAGGAGGTCCAATGCTCTATTAGGAGGTATCCCATTACTTTTGTCACTTCAGTGTACACATCTATACATCTGTCTTCCTTTTTATTGTCTGCAGAATGGGCCATTATCCCTTTGTGTGCTTAATTATATATGTACAGTACCTTCAGTATGACAGTGATATGTTTAAACTGTGCAGAGGAGTAAAAACCTGCTAAATATGGTTATAACACAGATATACAAATAGCACTTTAACTTTTGGGAGATAGGTCGCTACAGCATGACATTTATAGTACAGAGTACATTAAATAGTAAAATTAATAGCAATGACACTACACATGCTGTCTTGCTCTGCCTTTCCTCTGCACCATTCTTTTTTTCTCCTTTACGCTTTTCATTTCGTTTATACCTAACCTATCCCATTTTCCTTCTATTGATCTATTTGTTTTATTACATGATTCTATTAGGGCTGACTGCATCTTCTTTTCATATATCATTCACTTTCTCAATAAATAGTCACAAACAAAAATAAAACTACTTTCTTGCTTTCACTTAAGGAGAAAGTCGAACTGGAAACAAAAACTTAAATATTCTACAACCGTAACAGCTAAATCCTTTATGTCCCTCTCAAGACTAAAGGAGCATACCACTAAGATGATGATCACCTATGAAAATCATATTTTGTAATATCATCAGTAAGAAGAATGGCTTACTTTCTGTGCTGCTACAAGAACTTTATCGAGGAAGCGAAGCCATTCAAATACAAATACTGGTCTCTTGGCCTCCGGAATCTGACGCAGGGCCTCTTCATTTAGCGTCAGACTATGGCTCAGCTCCATCATCATGGCAGGGCTACAAACAGGAAAATGTCATTGATTACAACCATTATTATCGTCAGCACAGGGTTCACAATTTATATAGTAGCCTGTGATATTCCAATTACATTTAAGTTGCAACATGATCTTTCACAATTTCAGCATTTAAAATACGGCAAATTAAAATACGACCACATATTTTTGGCAATAACGCAATATTAGCTCTGTTGGAAATTTGAAAAATAGCGTTATTTACTATGAATAGCATACTAACACTTCTAGATGTTTACTAAACATAGCAACATATATTACCATGGGATTTTACGTTTAAAAGCCATCACCTTGCAATATTCCACAGATAACATATGAGATTTTACGCTTAAAAACCACCACCTTGCAATAGTCCATACATAAAAGAAAGGAAAAGTTTCATATGCATAAAAATTAAGCTGCTTTTGACTTTAATATATGCTGAGTCGGTCCTTCCGATTATCATTTCTTTTTCAGTTTCTTCACGATACGATAAAAGTGTGTAATTCATGGTTTTATCACCTGACGATTATATTTTTATATATCGCATAACATGATGCTGCGAATACATTTGTGAACCTGATAATGATCAGACGACTGAAACAGGTTGTGTAAGTAAAGTACAGCAGCTCATGGCGGTAATATGACATATTTCACATACTCTCACAGGAAAAAATCTCTGCAACAAAAAACAATTAACGTTGCGTAGTGAAATTTCGAGACCACATCTGTAACACTTGATTAACGCTGCAAGATCACAGGTTAATGCAAGTGTACGATAAGCCATAGTAAATGTGAAATGTTAGTACATTAATAACCGGCGTAACCGCCAGAATGTTGAATGCAAGCTTGCAGACGTGCATGCTTTATATTGTATAGGTGCTGGATGTCACTTTGTGGGACAGAGTTCCATGCCCGTTGCACGCACTTGGTCGGTCAACACACGGACGATTAATGTTGTTTGTAGATAACGCTGGAGTTGCCGTCTGATGATGTTTCATATGTGCTCGACTGGAAACAGATCTGGTGACCGAACAGGTCAAAGCAACATCTCGACACTCGTTGGGTCACAGTGGCGGTATGTGGATGAGCCTTATCCTACTGGAAAACACTCCCTAGAGTGCTGTTCATGAGTAGCAGAACAGGTCGAAGCACCAGACTGACGGACAAATTTGCAGTCAGGATGCGTGGGATAACGTCAAGAGTATTCCTGCGGTCATACGAAATCGCACACCAGACCGTAACTCCAGGTGAAGGTAAAGTGTGTAGCACGCAGACAGGTTGGCTGCACGCCCTCAACTGGCCTCCTCGTAACCAAAACACGGCCATCATTGGCACCGAGGCAGATCCAGCTTTCATAAGAAAACACTGAAGACCTCCATGCCTCCCTCCAATCAGCTCTCGCTAGACACCACTGAAGTGGCAGATGACGGTGGTTTGGGGTCATTGGCAAGCACGCTACAGGGCGTCTGGCTCGGAGCTGCCCTTGGAAGTAACCGATTTGCAATAGTTCGTTGTGTCACCGTGGTGTCAACTACTGCTCAAAGTGCTGCCGCAGATGCAGTACGATGCGCCAGAGCTATACGCCGAACTCGATTGTCTTCCCTCTCGGTAGTGCCACGTGGCCGTCGGGAGCACAGTCTTCTTGCGACCGTATATTCTCGTGGCCACCGCTGCCAGCAATCATGTACAGTGGATACATTCCTACCAAGTCTTTCCGCAATAACGCAGAAGGAACATCCAACTTCTCGTAGCCCTGCCACACGACCTCGTTCAAACTCAGTGAGGTGTTGATAATGGCGTCTTTATCTCCTTAAAAGACATCCTTAGCTACTGGCGCCATTCACTCTTATGCGACTGGCGCGAAATTGGAATACACGTCATCGTAGAAACACTCCTATCAACTTTCATTTATGTCGCACAACTCCTTCTTGGTGTTGCGATTCCTCTTTCCGTCAGTGTGTATAAGAGCTGTGGGGCATCACGTTCTGACAGTATATGTAGGAGGAAGCAAAAGTTTGCTTCATTCTTCAACGAACGAAAGGTGTGGTGTCACCGCCAGACACCACACTTGCTAGGTGGTAGCCTTTAAACAGGCCGCGGTCCATTAGTATAAGTCGGACCCGCGTGTCGCCACTATCAGTGATTGCAGACCGAGCGCCGCCACACGGCAGGTCTAGTCTAAAGAGACTCCCTAGCATTCGCCCCAGTTGTACAGCCGACTTTGCTAGCGATGGTTCACTGTCGACATACGCTCTCATTTGCAGAGACGACAGTTTAACATAGCCTTTAGCTACGTCATTTGCTACAACTTAGCAAGGTGCCCTATTCAGTTACTATAATTACTATCTTCAAGAATGTATTCTGAACAGATAATATTGTGAATTATGTAGCGTCAAGAGCGACGTTCATCATTAATGGATTAAAGTTAAGTATCAAACTAATTACGTCCGCTTTCTGAATTCTCATTCCTTGTCATGTGCCAGACCTCACGTCAGTATAGTTCTTTCCTCCTGACGCCAGCCTGCGTGAGCTAAAACGCGTGCATTTCGGCCTCCACTCGTAGCACGGTGTTGGCTCTTCTGCTACCACAAAATAAGGTCTCGGAATTTTAACAGTAAACCAACGTCCTCTACGACTGCTACCTACGTGGTGAGCAAAGGCGCTCATACCACAGTATGTAGGGGGGGGGGGGGGGGGGGGGAGTAGAGCCAGACCCGGGATATGGTGTATTTTTAATATTTTTGAAGACGAATGGGGACTTTTAAGTAGTCATAAAAATGTTCCAGTTCGACCCTGTTAAAAATCTACTTAACACGGGTATGTAAATCATTTTCTAGGAAAAAGAAGAACCTGGCTCTATCCTTGCCCCCGGGGTATGAGCGGCCTCGGTGGAGAGGACACGTCGCTTTAATGTCAAACCTAGCTTCTTGTGATGACACCCGAGAAGTATGAAAGAAGTAAAATCTGGTTCTTTGACGACATTCTTCTGAACTTCATCTGTGGCTCCCAATCTGGTAAAAGAGTGTCCAGTAACATACGAGTTACGTCTCCGAATTTATGTGAAGACTCTTAAAGCTCTTTAAACAACTCTGGCGTTAGTAACATTCTACCTCTTTTCCCTTCATATCTACGTATCTGCAAGCCCTCTGCTGCTAGAGCGCTGCGAACTGTAACATGTAACATGGCGGTGTGTGAGGTAACTATGTTGGTGCATGAGAAACAGTGTATTGTAATCGAGTTTCGAATTCGAAGAGCACCCTCTCCTTCTGCGTGACAATACCAGACCACACACGAGCGCTGAAACACGTGCAACTATCCGACGCCTTGGGTCCACTGTCATCGATCATGCTCCATACAGCCCCAACATGGCCTTATCCTATTTTCATCTGTATCCAAAACTTAAAGAACACCTTCGTGGACTTAACTTTCATAGTGATGAAGCGGTGCAAACAGAGGTGAGGTTGGGGCTCCGTCAACCGTGTCATTCTAAAGTGACGGTATCAGCAAACTAGTCTCTCACTGGGCGAACGTCGCCAGGATGGCTATGTTGAGAAATAAATATGTACACACGAAGAGTAAAGATGTAGAATGTCAACAACGTTGGTTTTATTTAAGAAGCTTTAGAAGTTTTCACATAAAAAATTCAGAGGCATTCCCTTTTAGCACGTCCTGTTGTCTCTATTGGACATATTTGAAAATTTGTTTCTCTTTACACTGATAACAGCGGTTAGATTAGATTAGTTTTCGTTCCATAGATCCGTGCTGAGGAGATCCTCGTGGATGTGGAACATGTCAATTTTTAACTACCGAGTTTATTCGACAATTATTGCCGTAACACTTAAAATGGACACGACAGTGACCGAACCGTTTCTAATTAATACATAACATTTATCTACGTCGCTATAATCCCATACGAGACGCAGACGTCACGTGCGGAGTTAAAAATAGCTTAAATGTTCTTCGCTATCAAAACTGAAATTGTCTTATATATCTACATGCTTAATAAAGGTCCTGACTGAAACAATTACGTACACTTATCCCCAGGAAAGGAAACAGTACGAAATAGAATGAAGTACAAACCATCAACTTAGCACTTAACAATGACTACCCGACACAGTCTCGTCAGGCAGGTAAACAAATGAATACCGGCCGACGCCTTCCGACGTTTACAGACTTCTACCGACTCAGAACTACAGAGCAGAGAGGCTAACTTACTGATAACTCACTGTACTATTCTCTGTACATTTTCATCCAACTGTTTTCTTCCTCGTTTCGAAGTGAGTGGCATACGATACAGCAGGACCGTTTTCCTCTTATAAGATTTCACCTTCGCATCATAACGATAATACACAGACAAATTTTTTGAGCTCACGTTTCTAATTAAAAACAGTTTCAGCTTCCAGCCACACGTGTTATAGAAGTACCGCACGACGAGTATTGGAAAATTATTGCCATTTTAAAGAGCACCTCACCACATTCAATGTCTTCAATGGCGCAGCTGCTTGGCATAACTACTATATCGGTCGATATCGTGTGAATTAACAATAGTAAAGTTAACTGCGTTGTTATGACTACGTAGGCTTTCCCGGCGTAATAAGTCTTGAAAGTCTTTTCGGGTTTGCTGCCGGATCCTAAAATCAACTGGACTCGATATTTCGGCGATCCAACTGTTCGCCATCTTCAGGAAATTCTGCTTCTGCTGATGAGTCCCGCTGAGAACTGACGCAAGATTGCAATTCGACGTCCTATATAGGCAGCATTTCCTGAAGATGGCGAACAGTTGGATCGCCGAAATATCGAGTCAAGTTGATTTTAGGGTCCGGCAGCAAACCCGAAGAGACTTTCAAGACTTATTACGCCGGGAAAGCCTACGTAGTCACATCAAGTACCTCTACGGGGAGGAGATGGTGAAGCTTGTACAGAAGTTAGATAAACTTCGGAGGAAGAAAGGAAAGCTGTTGAGTACACTCGCCTTCTTGCTGAGATGCCATGACGAAGGTATTATTCCTAATTTCGCCAGATTTATTCATTTTATTAACAGTAAGAGAGCTAATAGGATTAAGGAACGTGCGAGCCAAGCACTTTTAAGAGAACGCATTCGTTTTACCCGTAGACAGCTGGATATTGTTTCCAAAGATTTATTTTATTTACATTTGAACTTGTCATCGCAGTTTTCAAGGGATGTTTGGCAGTGGGTTGATGATTCCACGTGGGCGCTATCAGATTGGACACATAGGAGCGCCGTTACCAGACAATCCTCGAAATTTGAACGGCTTCTTTCTCGTTCTACAGCATCAGAAGTGGATAAACGTCGGCGTACTGTGATTAATCTCTCTAACAAGGCGTTGGATGGGCCCACAGTGTCGATATTGGAGAAAGGTTTAAATTTTTCGCCCACTCCCAAGAGACTTCCTATCACAGAGTTCATTTGCTCTGTAGAACAAGCAGTACACAGCCTACCCGAGGATCAAGCAGAGGAAATAAGGCAAGAAGTGTCGCACACATTACGTCGGGCTCGAACACCGCGGGATAACATCTCTTCCGCAGAGAGAGCAGCCATTCGTTCCCTTAAGAATGATGACGTAGTAGTTTTACCAGCTGACAAGGGGAATGCCACGGTTGTAATGACGCGGGATGATTATGTCCTAAAAATGGATTTACTTCTCAACGACCCGGCGTACAGAAGACTATCTAATGACCCCACAGAAAGGATCAAACGTAAGACACTTTCACTGCTGAAAAAAAGAGTTCGTTGTCAGATGATTTACGTAAGAAACTTCATCCTGGTGCTGCCGTTCCGCCTAGGTTGTATGGTCTGCCTAAGTCGCATAAGGAAGGGGTTCCTCTACGCCCTATTGTTAGTAATTTGGGTGCACCGACCTATAACCTGGCAAAGTATTTATCATCTGCTCTCAGTCCATTTGTTGGCAAATGTGAACACCATATATCCAGTTCGGTGGATTTTATTCGACGATTGGGGTCTTTGAAGTTGAATCCTTCAGATCTGTTAGTGAGTTTCGATGTGGTATCCCTATTTACACGAGTTCCTCTGGAAGAGTCCCTTAGTTTGATCAGTGAAAAATTGGATGAAGAGCTGGTGAAGCTTTGTCGTCATGTGCTGACCTCCACGTATTTTTTATTTAACGGTAACATTTTTGAACAGAATGACGGAGTGGCTATGGGTAGTCCTTTGTCACCCATAGTCGCCAATTTATTTATGGAGGACTTCGAGGCTATGGCACTGAGGACTTCAGCTTTGCAACCAACGTGCTTCTGGAGATACGTGGACGATACCTTCTTCGTATGGCCGCATGGACGTGATGCTCTTAACAGGTTTTTGGACCACTTCAACTGTCTTCATCCCCGTATCAAATTTACTATGGAGGTTGAAACTGATGGGATGCTTCCATATTTAGACGTAATGGTTTATAAAAAACCAGATGGAACTTTGGGACACAGTGTTCACCGAAAGCCGACACACACAGATCTGTATCTGCACCCTAAGAGTTGTCATCCACCACACCAACGTAGTGGCGTCCTTAGGACTTTGGTACGGAGAGCATATGCCATTTCCGACGCAGACAGCTTAACCCAAGAACTTGAGCATTTGATGACTGTTTTTAAGGAAAATGGATATACCGAGAAACAGATTCGTAGGGCTATGGAATTTGGACCGTCTCCGGAGGTGTTCGAAGAGGAACATAGATCTGTGGCCTTTCTTCCTTATGCTAGAGGCTTATCGTTTAAAATTGGACGAATTTTAAGGAGTTTTAACATTAAGAGTGTGTTCCGTCCACCCTCTAAGATTAGGGCTCTGCTCGGCTCTGTGAAGGATGATTTGGGACTTAGGAAACCCGGGGTGTACAAAATCCCGTGTCAATGTGGGAAAGCTTACGTTGGCCGTTCTATTCGCACAGTGAATGACAGGTGTGTGGAACATCGCCGTCACACGAGGCTACAACAGCCGGAAAAATCGGCCGTAGCAGAACACTGCCTGAATGAGGGACACAAAATGAAATTTGAGGAAACTGTTGTAATTGCCAACATTTCCGGTTTTTGGAATAGTGTGTATAAAGAGGCAATTGAAATTAGGTTGGCTGATAATTTAATCAACAGGGACAATGGGTTTCCTCTTAGCAAAACGTGGAATCCTGTATGATCTCGCATCAAAACGGAACGTTCTTCGGTGCGGCCTTGATTGCGATATATCGTTGCCAGCAGTGTTTCACTAAGGGCGGCGCCACCTCCCTGTTTTGGAAGCCAGAAACCGTGATGGGCGGCGCATGCGCCGTGTACTGAACGGTGGCCTATATAGGACGTCGAATTGCAATCTTGCGTCAGTTCTCAGCGGGACTCATCAGCAGAAGCAGCATTTCCTGAAGATGGCGTACAGTTGGATCGCCGAAATATCGAGTCAAGTTGAATTTAGGATCCGGCAGCAAACCCGAAGAGACTTTCAATTAACTGCGTTGTTCTTTATGAGAAATGCTGAATAATATATAACGTCCAATCGATATTTTACACTGTTAATATAGCGCCTCTCATGAAACTGCTCGCTTAATCCTGAGATACAACGAAGGTAAAACATCTAAATCCATGCTCTGCAAACTACTGCGAAGTGAATGGCTGAGGATACGTCCCTATACCAGCTTCTCCCCGTTCCATTCACGTATGGAGTCGGGGAGAATGATTGCTTAAATGGCTCTGTGCGAGAAATCTTAAGCTATTGATTAAGTGTAGATATTACACTTAATCAAAAAGTATTTACGACGTCCCTCAGAAATTAACACCTTGACATTTTTAACAAAAATCTTCTTCATGAGTAAAAACTTCCGGGCTAAATTGCCGTGGTCGATCTGTAGAACTACTTCTCCCTGACGTTTCGTTCTCAACTACGGAGAACATCTTCTTCTTCAATCACGTACGGGTCTTTGTAGAATGTTTTTACCTCTACTTATGTCAAACTTAAGCTGAAGCATTTTTATTGCAAATGTAACAACTACATGGCTATTTATTTACGCATTTCGCATGCGATGCCAGGATATTCGAAGAAATTCCTTTCATTCTGTATTTTTCTTCAGATTTTTCAGAATGTCAGCAACTCTTTATTGCTTGCAGTAAGTCCAAACCTATGGTTTTTATTTGATAGTAGGATAATTGAGTTATGCTGCCCTGTGTTTCCAAGAGGATGAATTTGAAACTATTGTTGATTGTGTGACTATTACGAATGTGGACGCTGACTGTCTAGTACTGAAGTACGTAAGTACTACATAAAGCATTTTGTCATGTTATTTTATAGGTGTCAGTATCAAATTGTAACCATACTTAAAATTCATATCATGTTTTAGCTTATGTTACAATTTGTTACACACTATTTTGTACATCGAGTAGCCGCGGATAAAAAAAAAACATTGTTAATATTTAAGAATATTCAAACTTTTTTTTTACTAAAAAGTTCTAATGAATTGATGGGATCTTCAAGCCGCTTTAGCTGTTGTGTAGTCTTTTATTGCGTTCCCAATAAAGGCTTACTAACAGCTACAGTGGCTTGCAAGTCTTCATCACCGTGAATCTCATCAATTCATAAGATCTTTTTTAGTAAAAAAACAGCCTGAAGATGCTTAAATATTACAATGTGTGTTTAGTAGAAAAGTCTAGTTCCATTTTTAAGTAATGTTAGCATATGAGTGTCTATTTTATACTGCTAACACATGGAACGCATCCTTAACATTCTGTACTGCGTTTTCCTCACGTTGTATTGCAGCCACATGTACATTCCGCATTTACAGTCGCGAACATATTTTTATGAAGTTTCGTGTATAAACTTTTTTACAACATGATGTTAGAATGTCAAAGTACATATTTTCATGCATAAATTTCAGTCTTTTAACCTCTAATGGACGGGGTGGCACTGTCTACTATGTATGACAGTTGACAACGGTTGAGAAGCTATTCAGACGTTAATATTCATAACAGTCACGCAAAATCAACCATAGTTACAAATTCATCTTCTTGGAAACACTGAGCAGAATAGTTCAGCTATTTCGCTATTAAATAAAAACCATAATGCAAGCACTTCCGATTTGACAATGACCGTAAAGTTTATTACATATGAACATTTTAATAGCACATAAATAAGCACACAATCAACATTTTTAAAGAATAGGTGCTGGTTTCACAAAGGAAATATCCAATAGTTAAATGTGCAAACTGCACCTTAAGCTTACTTTATAAGAAAATTTTCTTTATATGTGAGCACATAATTATGCGTTAAATGCAAATACAGTTATCAGTTTATAAGAGTTAAGGCCTTCACCAAAATTATTTTTGCACTGTATACAATAGTTTTTTTATGTTCAAACAGTACTTTAAGTGAAGAATTCCTCGGATGTCAAAGCAAACTGGCATTTCCGTGCAAAACAGTTTCTGTAAATCATGAAAAATTCGTGTCATACGAAAATAATTTTGATGAGAAATGTAGATTTCCATCTATTAGGCGTGCACTATGGTTTACCCACTTAAGGGTGATCATAAATGTGGCTTGATACAGCAAAAACACCGCTGAAACCAAAAGTGGAGGAGAAGGGACAAGAAAGCCGGTTGAAGGAGAGGGGATGGGGGCAGGGGGAGAAACCCGTGGTGTGGGTGAGGGGTGTACCTCCAACGGAAGGCAGTGCAAATGTTAGCTTGGCCTGACATTTTGTAGAAGTACCTCGTCATTACAACGCGTGGAAAGGACAAACTTAGTCCTCTGCAAAGGCTGTGGACTGAAAAGACGCTCAGGTGGAAACGCTTACGGAAGATGTGCCGAACACAGGTAGACAGCAGAAAAAAGTCGCTCTTCTCGTATTCTCAATAAAGCAATTCATTAAATACGTAGTACGTTTTGTCATTCACCTACCCATTAGTTTCTCCTTGAGCTTTACCGTACTACTGCCAGCAAGGTCATTAGCTCTACATAAATAATATTATACATGCGTGAATGCCAAAAACGTAGGCGATGTGAACAATGGTGCTTGATATTTCCGAAATTTATACTCAGTAACAAAAGTGAAAAATCTTGTTTGCATTTTTGAAAGCTATATGCGAAGTACAACTTCCACTTCAAAAACGATAGCAAGAAACAGCTCCAGAATACGCAGGATACCTGGAGACATCACTAACTGATTAAAATAATCATGGCTAGTCTTCTTGATACAATAGCTATTTCTATTAATTGGGAACCAAATGCCGGTTCAAAACACCCACGACTTGCTTCACTAATTTCTAGCGGTTATTAGGGAATATAGCGTACCCTTAAAGTTACACAGCAGTACATAATTTAGAAAACGGACCGAAATCCCATGTATAGGTACATTATGCAATAAATATACATAAAATTGCGACACACACACATATATATCAACATTTATGTGGAAAACTATCACGTCGTAACCGTTTTCCAATTATTCATCGCTGGACGTAAGGCATGCTGCACGTTCTTATGTATGATGAGGAGAACCACAATTTTCGCTAACATTTCTTGTAGCACCGTTGCAAGTCAAAAAAATGTGCTAAACGCATTCTCTGAAAATTATTTCGAGCAGTTAGTTCATGAGCCCTGTGGAATAGTAAACGGCTGTGAAAACACACTTGATCTCTTAGTAACAAATAATCCTGAGCTAATAAAGAGCACCAAAACGAATACAGCAGATATAAATTCGCTTGACGCCTTCCTGAGAGACAATTTCCACTCCTTCCAAATTAACAATGTAAATGTAGACCCGATGTGGCTTGATTTCGAAGAAATAGTTCGACAGCAATTGGGAGATTTAACCAAATGAATTAACAAAGGACGTAGCTGATCCCCCTTGTTACAAAGAACGGGTCAGAACACTGTTGCATAAACAACGAAAAAAGCTTGTCAAATTTAAACGAACGCAAAAACTCCTAAGACTGGCGATCCACAAAGGCAATTGTGTCTCGAAACTTGGCAGAAAATCCAAAGAGATTCTGGTCGTACGTAAAGTATGCTAACGGCAAGACACAATCAATGCCTTCTCTTCCCGATAACAATGGAAATACTACCGATGGCTGTGCCGCTAAAGCAGAGTTACGAAACACAGCCTTCCGAGATTCCTTCACCAAAGAAGACGACGTAAACATTCGAATTAAGAACAGTTGCCAACATGAGTAACTTAGAAGTAGATATCCTCGGAGTAGTGAAGTAATTTAAATCACTAAGTCTTCTGGTCCAAACTCTATACCAATTAGGTTCCTTTCAGAGTACGCTGATGCAACCGCTCTTTCAAAAAATGGCTCTGAGCACTGTACGACTTAACTTCTGAGGTCGTCTAGTAAAATCGCTAGATGATCAAAACAAACTGCTAACCGATTTAGAAAATACATCTGATGGTGTTAAAATTGGCAACTGGCCCTAAATAATGAAAAGTGTCAGATCATCTACATCAGTGCTAAAAGGAAACTTCGGATGTACGATAAATCAGTCAAATCTAAAGGCTGTAAATCCAACTAAATACCTAGGAATTACAATTACGAACAACTTAAATTGGAAAGGAAGAAAGATTGGGTTTAACGTTCCGGATGTCGATGTCATTAGAGACGGAGCACAAGCTCGGATTGTGTCAAGGATGGGAACCATACCGGCATTTGCTTGGGGCGATTTAGGGAAATCACAAAAAACCTAAATCTGGATGGCCGGACGAGGGTTTTAACCATCATCCTCCCGAATGCGAGTCGAGTGTGCTAATCATTGAGCGGTAAATTGGAAAGAACACACAGAAAATGTTATGGGGAAGGCGAACCAAAGACTGTGTTTTATTGGCAGAACACTTAGAAGATGCAACATATCAACTAAAGAGACTGCCTACGCTACACTAGCTTGTCCATACTCTTTTGGAGTACTGTTGAGCGGTGTGGGATCCTCACCACATAGGATCAAGGGACTACATTAAGAATGTTGAGATAGGATTAACGGTGTGCATCGAGAAAGTTCAAAGAAGAGCAGTACGTTTTGTATTATCGAGAAACAGGGGAGAGGGTGTCACTGACATGATACAGGGTTTGGGGTGGACATCGATAAAACAAAGGCGTTTTTCGTTGCGAAGGAATCTTCTCATGATATTTCTATCACCAACTTTCTCCTCCGAATGCGAAAATATTCTGTTGACGCCGACCTACATAGGGAGAAACGATCATCATAATTAAAAAAAGGGAAATCAGGAACAGAAAGATATAGGCGTTCGTTTCTTCCGCGCGATGTTCAAGATTGTAATAATAGATAATTATTGAGAAAGTGGTTCGATGAACACTCTGCCAGCCACTTTCTGTGATCCATGTAGATGTAGAAGTAAATGTAGATCTAGGACGAGGATATTGCCTAGTTTGTGACATTATTTTGTGGTGCCTAGAGAGGTTATTCTTTCTGTATTATATGCAATAGAGAGGAAACAAAATAACCAGGCAAACATTGGCAACCAGACGTTATTTAAACTAATAAAACATATTGTAGAGAAAGAACAACCCTCATAGACACCACAGAATAATGTAACAAATTAGGCAAAATCCCCCTCTTCCCTCCCCCTCCCCCAATAGATCACCACCACTGTACCACAGTAAAGCAATAATTTACCCACAGAGTAGTTAGGAAATGTCAGCGCCACACACACACACACACACACACACACACACACACACAGAGAGAGAGAGAGAGAGAGAGAGAGAGAGAGAGAGAGAGAGCAGACACTCGTACCACTACCTAAGCAAACAAAGACGAACGCATCCCGCAATAGCAAAACCAAAGACACACAATGGCGAGATGACAGTAGTTTTTTACAACACAAAAACGTGAGCATATTTAGCGCCGTGAAAGTGCTGTGTGCTAAAATTTATCACAGACATCTGGAAGAGCGAGAAGAATGATGTAAACAACAAAAAGCAGTGAGTAACAATAAAAATTAATACTGCTTTTAGTAGTAACTGAAGCATGCATACTGATCCTGATGCCAGAAAACAAAATTGTAATAGAAAAATACTATATTCTTACAGTGACCACTGAAGATGCTTCAAAATAAAGCGAAATGCGTTTGGTCTTAATAAGACTTCCATTACAGTTGCAAAAGACGGTATTTAACGTATACAACTTGCATATCTGCAACTGCAGAAAAAAAGAGGCTGAAAAACAAAGAACACAACACGTGTTTAAAGAGCATCAAAGTTTCCACTAGGCCCTACTAGAATCTGATTATTTGAATATACTGCCAGTATTGCATTAATTTTCATCATTTTTACGATAAAGTGGTCTGCTACGAAACCACAAAGCTAACGTCAATAATTAAATAATACTTGCTTCCTCAGACACAAATGTTATCTACGCATCGCATAAGAGAAGCATCATCGACTTTCATCTCATAAAGTAACCATTCTACACTCCTGGAAATGGAAAAAAGAACACATTGACACCGGTGTGTCAGACCCACCATACTTGCTCCGGACACTGCGAGAGGGCTGTACAAGCAATGATCACACGCACGGCACAGCGGACACACCAGGAACCGCGGTGTTGGCCGTCGAATGGCGCTAGCTGCGCAGCATTTGTGCACCGCCGCCGTCAGTGTCAGCCAGTTTGCCGTGGCATACGGAGCTCCATCGCAGTCTTTAACACTGGTAGCATGCCGCGACAGCGTGGACGTGAACCGTATGTGCAGTTAACGGACTTTGAGCGAGGGCGTATAGTGGGCATGCGGGAGGCCGGGTGGACGTACCGCCGAATTGCTCAACACGTGGGGCGTGAGGTCTCCACAGTACATCGATGTTGTCGCCAGTGGTCGGCGGAAGGTGCACGTGCCCGTCGACCTGGGACCGGACCGCAGCGACGCACGGATGCACGCCAAGACCGTAGGATCCTACGCAGTGCCGTAGGGGACCGCACCGCCACTTCCCAGCAAATTAGGGACACTGTTGCTCCTGGGGTATCGGCGAGGACCATTCGCAACCGTCTCCATGAAGCTGGGCTACGGTCCCGCACACCGTTAGGCCGTCTTCCGCTCACGCCCCAACATCGTGCAGCCCGCCTCCAGTGGTGTCGCGACAGGCGTGAATGGAGGGACGAATGGAGACGTGTCGTCTTCAGCGATGAGAGTCGCTTCTGCCTTGGTGCCAATGATGGTCGTATGCGTGTTTGGCGCCGTGCAGGTGAGCGCCACAATCAGGACTGCATACGACCGAGGCACACAGGGCCAACACCCGGCATCATGGTGTGGGGAGCGATCTCCTACACTGGCCGTACACCACTGGTGATCGTCGAGGGGACACTGAATAGTGCACGGTACATCCAAACCGTCATCGAACCCATCGTTCTACCATTCCTAGACCGGCAAGGGAACTTGCTGTTCCAACAGGACAATGCACGTCCGCATGTATCCCGTGCCACCCAACGTGCTCTAGAAGGTGTAAGTCAACTACCCTGGCCAGCAAGATCTCCGGATCTGTCCCCCATTGAGCATGTTTGGGACTGGATGAAGCGTCGTCTCACGCAGTCTGCACGTCCAGCACGAACGCTGGTCCAACTGAGGCGCCAGGTGGAAATGGCATGGCAAGCCGTTCCACACGACTACATCCAGCATCTCTACGATCGTCTCCATGGGAGAATAGCAGCCTGCATTGCTGCGAAAGGTGGATATACACTGTACTAGTGCCGACATTGTGCATGCTCTGTTGCCTGTGTCTATGTGCCTGTGGTTCTGTCAGTGTGATCATGTGATGTATCTGACCCCAGGAATGTGTCAATAAAGTTTCCTCTTCCTGGGACAATGAATTCACGGTGTTCTTATTTCAATTTCCAGGAGTGTATGTTGATAACTTCACTAAGTCGCACATCCTATAACTGTAGTATAATACACCATAATTGGAACAACGTGTTTTGGTGGGATCCTTAATGCAGTGGTCCACTGGTGGGTTGGCTGATTGGTTTGGGATATAAAGGGACCAAACTACAAGGTCATCAGTCCCTTTTTCCTGACGCAAGCAAGGCTCAAGTACAAAAACACCCAACACCACACATAAAAAGAAAACGAATGAAACGAACAAAAAACGAGGAAAACATACACTACAACGAAAAGCAGAAGATGGTATTAAAACCATAGAGCATATGGTCTGGGCTGGCTGATTACAACAATAAAAGAAGATGAGCCAGCCACTCTGCAGCACATTTAAATGTCCACCCCAAAAAGACAAGGCTAGATGAACACACGTAGGGAAAAGACGACCACCACGACAAACAAATGCAAAGAAAGTGCGACAGAGTTAAAACGGAGGGAGGTCGGCGACCTCAGAGAGAAGGCTAAATGCCTACCGTTAGGTGGCACGATAAAAACCCCCTTCACGAATAAAACGTAAAACTAAATCTGATGTTGAGGCATTGTCGCCCAACAACGAAGGTAGGGCGCTGGGAAGGTTAAAAGTCCGCCGCAGGGCGGCTAAAGGAGGACAGTCCGGCAAGATGTGGACGACAGTCATATGTTAGCCACGGTGACACCGAGGTGGGTCCTCGCGACGGAGGAGGTAGCCATGTGTTAGCTACTTATGGCCAATGCGGAGCCGGCAGAGAACCACAGTCCCTGTGAGAGGCCTGCATGGAGGTCATCCACACATTCGTAGTCTCCTTAAGGGCACGAAGTTTGTTGTGCATACTGAGATTATGGCATTCCGTCTCCCAACCATGAAAAACCTTGCGGTGTAATAATGATCGCACATCAGTTACAGGGCTGCCGATCTCCAGAAGTGGTTTCCGTGTAGACTGTTTGGCCAGCCTGCCGGCAACTTCATTTCCTGGGATTCCGATGTGCCCTGCGGCCCACACAAACATCACGGAACGATTGGACCATTCCAGGGCATAGATGGACTCCTGGATGGTCGCTACCAAAGGATGGCGAGGTAGCACTGGTCGACAGCTTGTGGGCTGCTCAAGGAGCCAATAAAAAGAAGTACATACATGGCGTGTGACGAGGGCCTCCCGTCGGGTATACCGCTAGCCTGGTGCAAGTCTTTCGATTTGACGCCACTTCGGCGACTTGTGCGTCAATGGGGATGAAATTATGATGATTAGGACAACACAACACCCAGTCCCTGCGTGGAGAAAATCTCCGACCCAGCCGGGAATCGAACCCGGGCCCTTAGGATTGAGTCTGTCGCGCTGACCATTCAGCTACTGGGGGCGGACAATAAAAAGAAGTAACGACTCTCCAGGGCATGAGCGGATGTGCTCAACAGCACGAGAAATGGCCGCCAGCTCTGCAATGAAAACACTGCAACCACCTGGCAAGGAGTGCTGTTCAATATGTCCTCCATGAACATACGCGAAGCCTACGTGACCATCAGCCATCGAGCCATCAGTGTAAACCGCTTCATGGTCTGAGACATGTCAAGAATCGAGAGGAAATGACAGCGGAGAGCTGCGGGTTAATTGAGTCCTTAGGACCATGTGAAAGGTCCAGGCAAAGCTTCGGCCTAGGTGTACACCATGGAGGTGTGGACCTCAAGTACAGGTGGACTCCACTTCAGACAAAAGGGATCAGACGCAAACCGCAATCGTAAGCCCTGACATGGGCCTCCGGTGTGGGAGATGAACGGCCATGGATGGGAAAAGGATATGGTAATTCGGATGCTCAGGAGAACTACGAATGTGTGCCACGTAACTGGTGAGCAGTTATGCATGCCTAACCTTCAATGGAGGGACTCCGGCATCCACCAGGACGCTCATTACCATATTCGCCCTGAAGGCTCCTGTTGCCAGTCGAACGCCACAGTGGTGCACTGGGTCGAGTAAACGCAACGCGGAGGGCGCTGCCGTACTATAAACCAGACTCCCATAGTCAAGGCGGGACTGAACAAGGGCTCTTTAGAGCTGCAGCAGCGTAGAGCTATCTGCACCACAGTTGGTGTTGCTCAGGCAGTGGAAGGCATTGAGGTGCTGCCAGTACTTCCGCTTCAGCTGACGAAGACGAGGAAGCCATGTCAATCGGGCGTCGAAAACCAGTCCTAAGAATCGATTTGTCCCCACCACAGTGCGTGGATTGTCATTAAGGTAAAGTTCTGGTTCCGGATGAACGGTACGACGGCGACGTAAGCGCATAACACACGACTTCGCAGATGAAATCTGGAAGCTGTGGGCTAGAGCACATGACTGCGCCTTCTGGATGGCTCCCTGTAGGTGTCGCTCAGCAACACCAGTACTGGAGGAGTAGTACGAAATGCAGAAGTCGTCTGCATACAGAGAAGATGAGACCAACGGCCCGACAGCTGCTGCTAGACCGTTAATGGCCACTAAAAATAGAGATACACTCAATACAGAGCCCTGTAGGACCCTATTCTCCTGGATATGGGGGGAACTAGGCGAGGCACCAACTTGGACACAGAAAGTAAGGAGCGATACAAAATTTTTGGATAAAAATCTGGAGCGGGCCCCAGAGACCCGACTCATGTAATGTGGCAAGAATACGATGTCGCCAGGTCGTGTCTTAAGCTTTTCGTAAATCAGAAATACGGCAACCAGATGGCGTCTGGAAAAGGCTGTTCGGATGGCAGCCTCGAGGGAAACTAGATTAACAATGGTAGAGCGACCCTGGCGGAAACCACCTTGGCATGGAGCCAGCAGGCCACGTGACTCCACGACCCAACCAACCGCCGACTTACCATACGTTCTCACAGCTTACAAAGAACGTTGGTGAGGCTCATGGGCCGATAGCTATCCACATCAAATGGGTTTTTACCGGGTTTGAGCACTGGAATGATGGTGCTCTCCCGCTATAGCGATGGAGAGACGCCATCGCACCAGATCCGGTTGAGGATGACGAGGAGATGTCGCTTGTAGTCGGACGAGAGATGTTTGATCATCTGACTGTGTATCCGATCTGGCCCAGGAGGTTTGTCGGGGCAATGTGCAAGGACGCTGAAGAGCTCCCACTCTGTAAATGGAGCATTATAGGGTTCAATGTGACGTTCAGTGAACGAGAGGGCTCTCGTTTCCATCCGCTGTTTGAGGGTGCGAAATGCTCTGGGATAATTCTCTGATGCGGAGACTTGAGCATAGTCCTTAGCAAAGTTCTCGGCAATTGCGTTTGCGTCGGTAGATAACACGCCATTGATGTTAATGCCAGTAACACCTGTCGGGGTCTGGTATCCACAGACCCGTCTTATCTTCGTTCAGACTTGGGAAGGTGACGTATGGCACCCAATGTTCGAGACGTACCTCTCCCAGCACGCCTGTTTCCGTCTTTTTATAAGCTGGAGAACGCGGGCACGAAACCGTTTAAAAGCTATTAGGTGCTCTGGGGAAGGGTGCCGCTTATGTCGCTGTAGAGCTCGCCGACGCTCTTTGATGGTCTCAGTGATTTCCGGCGACCATCATGGTACAAGACTTTCGCCGGTGGCACCCTAAAGAACAAGGGATCGTGTTTTCCGCCGCAGAAACGATCGTTTAGTGACCTGCTCAACTACCACATCTATGGTACCATACGGGGGAGATTCAACGGTGACAGCAGAGGTGGAAGCTTCCCAGTCTGCCTTGTTTAAAGCCCATCTAGGTAGACGTCCGGGGAATGGCGCAGGGGGAGTGACAGGAAAATGGGAAAGTGGTCACTATCACACAGGTCATTGTGGGCTCCCCAGTGGACAGATGGGAGAAGTCCTGCGCTGCAGAGGGATAAATGAATGGCTGAGTAAGTGCCATGAGCCACACTTAACTGTGTGGGGGCCCCAGTATTTAAGAGGCAGAGGTCGAGTTGAGACAGGAAAGTTCTGACATCTCTACCTTGGCCAGTAAGCACAGTGCCACCCCACAAGGGGTTATGGGCATTAAAATCTCCCAAAAGTAGGAAAGGTTTCGGGAGTTGTTGGATCAGTGCAGCCAATGCGTTCAAGGGTACTGGACCATCTGGAGGAAGATATACGTTGCAGACAGTTATTTCCTGTGTCATCCATATCCTGACAGCCACAGCTTCAAGAGGGGTTTGAGGGGGCACAGGTTCACTGCATGCTGAGTTCAGGACATAGACACAAACTCCACCTGACACTCTACTGTAGTCGCTACGGTTCTTGTAATATCCCCTATAGCCGCAAAGGTTAGGGGGCTGCATTGCCAGGAACCAGGTTTCCTGAAGGGCAAAGCAGAAAGCAGGTGTAAAGCTTAACAGTTGCCGTAGCTCAGCCAGGTGGTGGAAAAAACCACAGCAGTTCCACTGGAGGATGACGTTATCGTGAGGCTGGGAAGGCATGAAGCAAGCAAGGAGGCAGTTTACGCCTCAGGTTCACCTGCTGCCACCGAATGAGTATTTGTATTCATTCCTGTTGTGGATGAGACATCAGTGAGATCCAGGTCCTCAGGGGACGCTGAAATCACCACCTCATCTGAAGGTGCAGAATTGGTAGGGAGTTGTGGTGTTGGGGCCACTGGAGGGTCCTTTTTCTTAGCAAACTTCTTTGTTTGCTTGCCCTCTCGCTTCTCTTTAGGGGCTTGCTGGGAGGACTTCTCTGAAGTAGCTTCAGGCACAGAGGAAAACTGTGAAGCTCTTTGTCCAGCAGCTTTTGGCTCCTTTAGCCAATGGTGAGTGTCCGCTGTGGCATTAGTGGAGACCTTGGGAAAGAGGGTCCCAAGAGACCCCTTACACACAAGAGGAGCTGGAGGAGACTGGTACTTATCCAGCTGGGGGGGGGGGGGGGGGACCAATGTCCCTTGTATTTGGGGGGCCTTGCTCCCAAAGTAGGTACTTTTGGTGCAACAGAAGGAGATTTTCTCGTACTACCAAGAGGGCGGATGTATTCTGGAGGCCCGGAGGGCCCACTGTTGGTGGCACCGAGTGTGGTATGACTGGTACTTGTGATGGCGATGGTAATGTAGCTGCAGCGTATGTGGGCGTCAACCGAAGGGGGGGTGTAATCGCTCAAATTTACCTTTAGCCTCTTGCTAAGTCAACTGGTCCAGGGTCTTATACCCCATGATTTTCCGCTTCTTTTGGAGTACTGTGCAGTCTGGCGAGCAGGGGGAGTGCTGCTCTCCACAGTTGATGCAAATGGGAGGAGGCGCACAGGGAGTATCTGGATGCAGCGGACGTCCGCAGTCTCGACATGTGGCACTGGAAGTGTAGCGGGAAGACATATGCTCGAATTTCCAGCACTTAAAGCATCACATAGGGGGAGGGACGTATGGTTTAACGTCACAGCGGTAAACCATCACCTTGACCTTTTCAGGCAATGAATCACCCTCAAAAGTTAGCATGAAGGCACCGGTAGCAACCCTGTTGTCTTTGGATCCCCTGGAAACGTGCAGGATGAAATGAACACCCCCCCCCCCCCCCATCCCTGTTCTAGATTGGCGCAGAGCTCGTCGTCAGACTGCAAGAGGAGGTCGTGATGGAAAATAATCCCCTGGACCATGTTGAGGCTTTTATGGGGAGTGACGGAAACAGGAATATCACCCACATGCCCAGGATTGGACTGGGAATGCTGTCCTAATCAAGAATGCACCGCTTCTCATCTCTGAGTGACAGTGCTGTCACTTACCCTCAAGATGTTCAACAAAAAATTGAGGCTTCATAGGTAGAAAGGAGTCCCTGTCCATTCTGCTACAGACTAAATACCGAGGCGAATATGGATGGCTCCCTTCTATCTGTAGACCTACGTCCGACCCATGGTGTAGCGAGGGAGGGAAACGATTTAGGGTCATATCTGTCAGCATTGTACTCAATCTTGCCCTTGTTAGAGACTGCTGGCGCCGCATGGTCACCAGCAAGAGATTAATGAGTCCGCTTCATTGCGGGTGATGCCACACACTCCCATCAGGGGCTCTCACCACGGGCGCCACAGCAAAGGCCACCTGGCATGATGGACATTGCCGGGAGTCGTGATAACCCAGGAAGACAGGCATCTACTCCTTGGCATACGTAGGGAGTTTACAGCTCAGGCATCAGCAATGCGATCCCTGTGTTGTCAGGGGGCTACCACAAAGTGGGTACATGATGGCACCACCACAACGGACTGGCTACCGTGCTGGATATTGGGCGCAGAGAAATTCAATACTGTCATGGGGGCGAAAGAGGACAGGAGAAAATGGAAGAAGATGACATACCCTGGAAAGTGTCCTCGCCCAAATAGTTCAATTGCAGGTGGATATGCAAAGCCATGACAAGAAGTTCAGGAGATCGAATCTAAGGGCACTATGGATAACTGATGCACTATGTAAGGCATCCTTCCCCATATAGCCCGCACTTCTGAAGAATTTGGAAAGTGGCAGGTCAAACCATAAAATGGGACCTGAACTCATAGGGCCGAAATGTGAGACACTCCTTTTAAGTCGCCTCTTACGACAGGCAGGGATACCTCGGGCCTATTCTAACACCAGACCCGCAGGGGGAGCAGTGGTCCATTGAAACTAAATACACGCAGACATAAATATGAAAAACATGAAATGTGGCATGTTAGCTTCAAACGTGGGGTCCATTCTGACGCTGTTCAGCGGTGAGAAAAGGAAAGTTGCGCCACAAAATTAAAGTGTTTTTAAGTTTTGTGGCATGACGTTTTTCCCTTCATCTCATATATGTAGTACACCCAAAAACTGTATCCACAACACTACCGCAGTCCCAATTGCATAACGCTGGCATATGTAAGTTCACGTTTTTGTATTTGTTTACTAACAGCCGCTCACACAGTTGCAGATGACATGATGTATGCCGAGAAAAGCGACAACAGAAAAACACAGAAAATGTGCCGCAAACAGCGACAACAATCTTAAAACCATGCTGTGACGTACATTAAATAAAGTATTATGAAAATATTCACAATATCTAAAATAACCAAACAAACAGTACACATGTAATGTTCGAAATGTTTTATAACTATGCTATGGTACCCACAAACAATGTTATTCCAGAAGTCCTAAGAAAAGGAGTAAATGTATCACACACACTTAAAGTAT
This sequence comes from Schistocerca nitens, assembly GCF_023898315.1. Taxonomy (NCBI): domain Eukaryota; kingdom Metazoa; phylum Arthropoda; class Insecta; order Orthoptera; family Acrididae; genus Schistocerca; species Schistocerca nitens. Next base: position 256,992,522 of record NC_064616.1, on the reverse strand, counting down.
AGAAACGAAGCCTCTAAGTGCAGTTACTGTACGTAAAAGAAAACTTGAAATGGAAGAGGTCGGAGCCAAAAAACTAAAACAAGAGTATATGGCGAAGATAACTGTCATAATGGAAGAATATAAACTGCAACTGGAAAAAGAAAAAGCTATTGCTAATGTGCAGGAAAGGCTTACATATTGCTTTAAACACAGTGTATCGCGAAATCTATCTATGAGTAAGGAATATAAAGTATTTGTATTTACTATTAATAGCACTGGTAAGTCGCCGTATGTCAGGGTCCTGACCGAAAAGGTGGATTACTACATTAAAGGACACACGAAAAATTTGTTTATAATGCTCTATTCCCACCTTAATCCGCTTAGAAAGGATGGTCACATTGTATCTACACTGAGTGTTGTGCACCCACTAACAACACAACTGTTTGCAGAGCTTAGAACGAAAGGCATAACGATATTTAATGGCCCCTCGTCTGCAAAAGTTGTAAACATAAAGTTCTCTATTGAAATTCCACAAAAATGTGCAGCAGAAGAGCTGGTACATACGCCCAGGAATATGTGGTGTTATAACAATAGTGTTATCCACGAAATAAAAGATAAAATTAAAATCCCCAAATGATCTCAGCTAGAAGAACTGCTGGAAGGAACAGAGTTAATCGTCAAATCTATAAAAGAGATAGGTGACAAGAAAAAAATGAGATATCTATTGGAATTCGAGAACATACATTATTTGTACCTGTCTGATGACTGGTTGGAGAAACAATTAGAAAAGTCCAATGTAGATTTAAATTATAAGTTAAAAATTCAGCTAGATGTTATTCAAACTACACAAAAAAATAGAGTTGTTTTCTGTGTTTGAATGTGCTGTCAAGAATAAATAAAGTTTGTGAATATATTAAAGTTCCTGGCAAAAATCTGGATGTGGATCCCATTTATGATGATCTACATGTGTGGGATGTAAGTAGTTGCATGACCTTGAAAAGTAGCTGAAACTAGGTAGTTGAAACTATAGCGAGAGTAGTAGGGCAATGCAGGTTGCCTACATCAGGGACAGCATACATTCAGGGGAAAACTAGTTGTTCTCTTTTGACTGACAGGTTCTTAACCTATTGTTCTGCAAAGTGCATTATGACCCCCTGGGGATAATCCGTCCTTCTGAGAAACGTCGCCCCTGCCCCTACCCCTACCCCTACCCATCCTCATCCTCATCCCCATCTTCATCCCCATCCCCCACCTCCTCCTCCAACATTCTGGTGATAAGGAAATACCAGACTCGCTCCCCGTCTCTCTCAAGAGACGACTCCCTGTAATCAACGCCTCGAAACACGAGGACGGAGGTTTTCATCTCTCCTCAGAATACTCTGTTTCTATTGTAATGCTGGAGACAAAGGGAGAGCTGACAAAATTTCTATATCAAAAATAGAGTGAAATAATTCATTTGCATGACCCTATAAAGTTAATTGTTTAACAATTTACAGGACACAAAACACTTATCTCCACCTTACGATGATCCTTCTTCATAATAAAAAATATTGTCAACGTTTGAGTATCATACACAAACATTACGTAAATCAAGTAATGAAATTTCCGCCACAAATAGATCGTAGTGCTAAATACATCCGAGTTCTTGTATGCACCGACATTTGAGAACACGGACACCCTTCTCCTCCACAACGTTTCCTCTAAACGTATCTCGTGGAAAAAAATCCTACCGCTCACACAAAATCGCGATGACGATGGCGCGCCCTCCTCCGACTGCCGGATAACCGCGGTCACGCCATCCGCCGCTGTAAAGGGACATAGTGTCGTCTAGCGAGCGCCTTTGCGGAGAGACCCGTACACGCACCAGCTATGATGGCAGCTGCGTACCCATCCTCCGGCATCCACACGCCCGCTGCATCGAACGCTTAGAGGTCGGAGAGAGACTGCCACCAAGTAGCCAACCGATCAATTTACATGGGTGGAATAATCGTCCAGTGCAAACACCCATCATACTGAATCTTCTCACGCAACACACATGTCCTTCTATCGCCGCTCACTCAGCACACGGTTCATTTCGCAAGCCCGCGCTGCTGCGAGCAAGAACAAGGAGGTCAGCGCATTCTTTGTGCCTATTTGCCCGTCACAGGCTGAGGTAATCCATTAGTACCGGTCGCCGACTCCTCATGACCACCACTGCCGGCAGCTGCGGTGCACTGTGAAACAAACAGCTGTGGCTGTGATGTATGTAGTAGTTCTAAACAATTCCACCCAGACATAGACATCCAAGTTTAAAAAATCCACTTTACCCAATCCGATACAGCGATGTTGTTGACCATATACGTCGAATTTCTCATGTAAAATCTAGATTTCTCCCTTTTATAAAAGTTATTTTCGAAGACAAAAGAAATCGGGGCATACATGCGCTTACTCATTGCTGAAGCATCATTACTTGTTGTCAAAAATCCCATAACAGTATGGCATAGGCTAAATTTCCTCTAAGTATTTTCTCATCAGGTAGAAAAAAATCTGTTCTAATCAGCTGCCGGCCGCGGTGGCCGTGCGGTTCTAGGCGCTGTAGTCCTGAACCGCGGGACTGCTACGGTCGCAGGTACGAATCCTGCCTCGGGCATGGATGTGTGTGATGTCCTTAGGTTAGTTAGGTTTAAGTAGTTCTAAGTTCTAGGAGACTGATGACCTCAGTAGTTAAGTCCCATAGTGCTCAGAGCCATTTGAACCATTTTCTAATCAGCTTAATATCTGTTACTACATGCATCACAGGACTAGAATATTAAACTCATTTTTGGCTCATGACAGAGTGCTAAGATCTACCTTGTCACAGAACACCATCTCACTATCGAACTCCCTTAAAGTAATCAAATCCCTCGCCACATACAAAGTCTCTTAAGGTAACAGCATAGAGAAGTTGTAAATATCAGGTTTATACTATGTATCACATTATAAATTCTGTAGTATATTTGATTTTATTATGAAAAAAAAAAATAAACGCCTGGTTACTGGTCCAACTCAAGAATCACATCTATGGTATCCTAGCCATCACTTCCACCTGCCACGCGACACGACATTGATATCAAACTGATAGGCTAATTAATTAAATTGATCATGAGAGTCACTTTTCATGGCGAGTAATTTTCTTCCAGCAGTCGGATTACACTCACCAGAGAGCTCAATTGGTAATCCCTGGAGGGAAGGTGATGTTCTTTTCGAGGAATACTACTGAGAACCGACATTTGAAGCTGAACGCAGAAGGATTCTACTGCTGGCAACATACACTTCACATAAGGACCACGCTATTAAAAACATGATCACAATGACTACGTTACTGTCACCCTGCATAAAAAGCAATCTCGGTTCTACAGGCACACACAAGAGTCACTGATAATGTTACACTTTCAAGTAGAAATGCTGTCTGCGATTTGGAATCAAGTCTATCCATTCAACTATACAGGGTGGTTCATTGATAGTGACCGGGCCAAATATCTCACGAAATAAGCATCAAACGGAAAAAATAGTTTGAAGGGGGAAACCAGATGGCGCTTTGGTTGGCCCGCTAGATGGCGCTTCCGTAGATCAAACGGATATCAACTGCGTTTTTTTAAATAGGTGCCCCCATTTTTTATTACATATTCGTGTAGTACGTAAAGAAATATGAATGTTTTTGTTGGACCACTTTTTTCGCTTTGTGATAGATGGCGCTGTAACAGTCACAAACGTATAAGTACGTGGTATAACGTAACATTCCGCCAGTGCGGACGGTATTTGCTTCGTGATACATTACCCGTGTTAAAATGGACCGTTTACCAAGGTCGATATCGTGTTGATGTATAGCTATTGTGATCAAAATGCCCAACGGGCGTGTGCTATGTATGCTGCTCGGTATCCTGGACGACATCATCCAAGTGTCCGGACCGTTCACCGAATAGTTACGTTACTTAAGGAAACAGGAAGCTTTCAGCCACATGTGAAACATCAACCACGACCTGCAACAAATGATGATGTCCAAGTAGGTGTTTTAGCTGCTGTCGCGGCTAATCCGCACACCACTAGCAGACAAATTGCGCGAGAATCTGGAATCTCAAAAACGTCGGTGTTGAGAATGCTACATCAATATCGATTGCACCCGTACCATATTTCTATGCACCAGGAATTGCGTGGCGACGACTTTGAACGTCGTGTACAGTTCTGCCACTGGGCACAAGAGAAATTACGGGACGAAGGCAGATTTTTTGCACGCGTTCTATTTAGCGACGAAGCGTCATTCACCAACAGCGGTAACGTAAACCGGCATAATATGTACTATTGGGCAACGGAAAATCCACGATGACTGCGACAAGTGGAACATCAGCGACCTTGGCGGGTTAATGTATGGTGCGGCATTATGGGAGGAAGGATAATTGGCCCCCATTTTATCGATGGCAATCTAAATGGTGCAATGTATGCTGATTTCCGACGTAATGTTCTACCAATGTTACTACAAAATGTTTCAATTCATGACAGAACGGCGATGTACTTCCAGCCTGATAGATGTCCGGCACATAGCTCGCGTGCGGTTGAAGCGGTATTGAATAGCATATTTAATGACAGGTGGATTGGTCGTCGCACACATACCGGATCTGACGTCCCCGGATTTCTTTCTGTGGGGAAAGTTGAAGGATATTTGCTATCGTGATCCACCGACAACGCCTGACAACATGCGTCAGCGCATTGTCAATGCATGTGCGAACATCACGGAAGGTCAACTGCTTGCTGTTGAGAGGAATGTCGTTACACGTCCTGCCAAATGCATTGAGGTTGACGGACATCATTTTGAGCATTTATTGCATTAATGTGGTATTTGCAGGTAATCACGCTGTAACAGCATGCGTTCTCAGAAATGATAAGTTCACAAAGGTACATGTATCACATTGGAACAACCGAAATAAAATGTTCAAACGTACCTACGTTCTGTATTTTAATTTAAAAAACCTACCTGTTACCAACTGTTCGTCTATAATTGTGAGCCATATGTTTGTGAATATTACAGCGCCATCTATCACAGAGCGAAAAAAGTGGTCCGACTAAAACATTCATATTTCTTTACGTACTACACGAATATGTAATAAAAATGGGGGTTCCTATTTTAAAAAACGCAGTTGATATCCGTTTGACCTATGGCATCGCCATATAGCGGGCCAACCATAGAGCCATCTGGTTTCCCCCTTTAAGCTAGACAAGTTTCGTCTTTGTAGTTTTTTCGCTTGACGCTTATTTCGTGAGATATTTGGCCCGGTCACGATCAATGGATCATCCTGTATACTTGAAATGGATCCTATGGAGATGTCTTTCAATGACTACAGGCACAGGCACTGGTGAAGCATATTCGTGCCACTCTCGTGTCTTGAAGCGTGTCATCTTTATCGAACTTTTCTGCTAAGGATCCCATACAGCAAAAAAATGGCTCTGAGCACTATGCGACTTAACTTCTGAGGTCATCAGTCGCCTAGAACGTAGAACTAATTAAACCTAACTAACCTAAGGACATCACACACATCCATGCCCGAGGCAGGATTCGAACCTGCGACCGTAGCCCATACAGCAAAACTCCAGCTTGGTTTTTCATACAGCCCTACCGCATCTTGTAATTGTTCCTCAGTCTCCGCCCCACCCTCCCTGCAGTTTTGTCCATGTGATCATTACAGTTTAAATTAGGAGTGGACAGGAGTCTGAGAGTGCTATATTTAAGACCTTCCGTATCCTGTGGAGAAATAGGGTGAGCTGAGTAAATGCAACAGGACCGTGTTTTGACCACTTGGTGGAAATGGGAACATGTTGTCATAGCTGCACCAACCGTGTACAATGTGTGAGGCCAGTGTCAAACGAAGTTTTCTCCTGCGACATGAGATACTAGAAGAGACACTGTTGTTCTTTCATAAGCAGTTTGATGCATTGTTTTTTTTCTGCTGCAACACATTCAAGCAGTGTATGACTACAGCTTTGTACACCACTGTCGCCGGCCGAAGTGGCCGTGCGGTTCTAGGCGCTGGAGTCTGGAACCGCGAGACCGCTACGGTCGCAGGTTCGAATCCTGCCTCGGACATGGATGTGTGTGATGTCCTTAGGTTAGTTAGGTTTAACTAGTTCTAAGTTTTAGGGGACTAATGACCTCAGAAGTTGAGTCCCATAGTGCTCAGAGCCATTTGAACCATTTTTACACCACTGTCATTTTTCTTTTTCCACCAAGACTTCGAGGTCTGTGTCTGGTGCTAAACCAAAATTAACACATCTCAATCCATTGGCTCTCACTGAAAGCTGGGCATTGCAGGGTGTAAACTGTGCTGCCCCACAACACAAAGGAAGGTTGAAATTAAATACACAGACAATGTTTCTTATTAATAAAATTGTGGAAGACATCACGACACAGGGAAACTGGAAGAGTTTGCGGCATTGTGGGACGTTTCCATACAGGTGCCCAAAACTGATTGATAACCTCTACATTTAAATTCACCTTCCACAGTGATGTGGTAGCAGAGATCTAGGTTTCCGTTTCAATTGATTTCTCATACTGCAGTCATGAACACGATCACTGTTTCCTGCAGGCCATCCCCAGAAGGTGCTGCTCCCACCAAGACTCTCTCCATCTCAAACAAGCAGTACCAGTGGACAGATGGGATGGAAAAGACGCCGTCGATATGGGGCGATGTACTGCAATAAGCATCACAGTTGACAGTGCCATCAGTTTTTGCAATTTTACCATTTTTCCGTAATTTCAATGTCAACCAATGACACTACAGCATGCCTCCAAATTTCTGTATCATTGTTACCCCACACCTCCACTATTTAGCGTGTAATATACAGATGACAGATAGATGACTGTGCAATACATCCATTCATGGTCAATCCTCGAACATATACACCTAAGTATACCAGACAGCGCCCTATACCGATATAGTTATGTTATCTGCGTATTTCTAGCAATTCGATCATAGTGCATAATTTATGATTACGATTGCCCATCTTTCCTATGTGGATGGGAGGCACAGAGGGTTCACATATTCTTTGGATAAAGTTGGAAGTTGAAAGATCTCGTGGCACTGTGTTTGACAAACCCTCCCTACAACACTGTTCTCGATTTAATTCGCAGCTGATCAGAAGTACCTTCCACATCTCGTGAAGGAACTGCTGTTCAGTGAAGACTGTTCCACACCGATCTTAATCACGGCGCCAATCCAAGTGTTCAAGATCTCTTCAAAGGCGCGCGTGTCGAGGAGGTTGGCACCCGTTATCGGTGTATAAGAGATACGAGAGTGTTGTGATGAAACAACATACTGTTAAGAAGAAACGTGTGGTTTACCCATGATGAGCTCTAGATGGACATGGTGTGAAACATTTTACGTATATCAACTGCGCTATCAATTATTAAGTATTGTCCCGGTGTTTGGTGTCCATACCCAGAACATATCGCCATCTGTATATGTGCATCTCGCGACTCTAACTATAGAGTTGATGTGTACAGGGTGCACCACTTAAATCTGGACAAGTGACATTTTTTAAAGCAAATTTATTACAACAAAGTACAAATGAAAATGAAAATCCTTTCTCATATAAGTAATGGTATCTTTCAAGAGTAACATTACTCGATGTAACCCCCTTCAGAAGCAATGACCTCCTCCTACCTTGTTCTGAAACGACTGCACACTCTTTAAAACAGCGCTGTCCATATTCGCGAATGCTGCTTCGATAGCGGTGTGTAGAGATGCGACATTATGGTGCCTCGTCTTATTGGTAACTTTTTCGACTACTCTCCAATCTAGCAGTCCAGGGGGTTGAAATCTAGGCTGTTCGGGGGCAGAGCTTCTTTGACCAGAACATCTAAACGTTATCCAAAAGCCAGCTTCGGACTAAATGGCTCGTATGAAGTCGTCATCTGCCATTCGACGTATTGTTTGCTCGCTGACAGCCAATACTGACGCCAATTTCCTCTGCGATTGCCCCACGTCCTCCGAAATCAGCTTCTGAGTCTTTTCGATAACTGCCGCAGTTTGTACACGCGCGCTTCCTCGAATGAGGTTTCCCCACCGTGTTAGCGGAACTTTTCCTAGACACTTCCGAAGCATTATACTTGGTCGCAATATCGTAAAAAGTTGATCTTGGGTACCCGAAGGACCTAAGTATTTCAGTGGGCGAACGCCCAATCACGGCTCTCCGGTTGTACTCCGCACTTGTCCGTAACATCTCGGCCATTTTGAGATTCTGTCTGTCTACTAGATGCCTATAGTTGTCAAGAACGCCAATCACAACCTCCGGCGGAACTACCATATGGCGGGAAATTTGGATTGAAATTTGTCTGGATTTAAGAGCATGAGAAATGCAGATGATAAACTGGTATTCATTGGACATATATATTATACTAGAACTGACATGTGATTGCATTTTCACACAATTTGGGTGCATAGATCCTGAGAAATCATTTCCCAGAACAACCACCTCTGGCCGTAATAACGCCCTTGATACTCCTGGGCATTGAGTAAAACAGAGCTTGGATGGCGTGTACAGGTATAGCTACCCATGCAGCTTCAACACGAGACCACAGTTCATCAGGAGTAGTGATTGGCGTATTGTTGCGAGCCAGTTGCACGGCCATCACTGACCAGACGTTTCAATTGATGAGAGATCTGGAGAATGTGCTCGCCAGGGCAGCAGTCGAACATTTTCTGTATCCAGAAAGGCCCGTACAGGACCTGCAACATGCGGTAGTGCATTATCCTGCTGAAATGTAGGGTTTCGCAGGGATCGAATGAAGGGTAGAGCCAGGGATCGTAACACATCTGAAATGTAACGTCCACTGTTCAAAGTGCCATCAATGCGAACAAGATGTGACCGAGACGTGTAACCAATGGCACCCCATATCATCATGTCGGGTGATACGCCAGTATGGCGATGACGAATACACGCTTCCAATGTGCTTTCACCGTGATGTCGCCAAACACGGATGCGACCATCATGATGCTGTAAACAGAACCTGGATTCATCCGAAAAAAAATGACGTTTTGCGATTCGTGCACCCGGGTTCGTAGTTGAGTACACCATCGCAGGCGCTCCAGTCTATGATGCAGCGTCAAGGGTAACCGCAGCCATGGTCTCCGAGCTGACAGTCCATGCTGCTGCAAACGTCGTCGAACTGTAGGTGCAGATGGTTGTTGTCTTGCAAACGTCCCCATCTGTTGACTCAGGGATCGAGACATGGCTGCATGATCCGTTACTGCGATGCGGATAAGATGCCTGTCATCTCGACTGCTAGTGATACGAGGCCGTTGGGATCCAGCACGGCGTTCCGTATTACCCTCCTGAACCCACCGATTCCATATTCTGCTAACGGTCATTGGATCTCGACCAACGCGGGCAGCAATGTCGCGATACGATAAACCGCAATCGCGATAGGCTATAATCCGACCTTTATCAAAGCCGGAAACGTGATGGTACGCATTTCTCCTCCTTACACGAGGCATCACAACAACGTTTCACCAGGCAACGCCGGTCAACTGCTGTTTGTGTATGAGAAATCGTTGGAAACTTTCTACGTGTCAGCACGTTGTAGGTGTCGCCACCGGCGTCAACCTTGTGTGAATGCTCTGAAAAGTTAATCATTTGCATATCACAGCACCTTTTCCTTGTCGGTTAAATTTCGCGTCTGTAGCACGTCATCTTCGTGGTGTAGCAATTTTAATGACCAGTAGTGTAAATACCGCGTCACGTAATAAGAGAGAGTGCATAATACGACAGGTCAGGTCAGTTCTACATTTTGAACAAAATACGAACAACTACGATCGCGCTGTGTTGTCAGGACATTTTTTTTATTATAAAATTTTTGCGCCCTGCAGACTATGTGTTAGCGCAGGAGGTTCTGGCCCGCCACGTTTCGCCGATCGGCCTTCCGCGCAACACGGCACACGCCGGAAGGCCGCGGGCATAGCGCGCGTGCCGCCAGGGGGAGGGGGCTGGCCATCGTGACAATTTATCTATGAGCGCACCTGCAACTCGTATAAAAATAATAAAGTTATCGTAGCCGCGGATCGTATAATAATACACTGACGGAAAGAAATCGCAACACCAAAAAATAAAGAATGTAATGAAATTTCCAGCATACATTAGTCTAGGTAACATATTTAAGTGATTGACATTACAAGATCCCAGTTTAATGTAAGCGCGAGGTAAGCCATTGCAAATGTGAAATGCTGGTACATTAATAACCGGTGCAACCGCCAGAAACGTGCATGCATTGTGTTGTACAGGTGCCGGATGTCAGTTTGTGGGATAGAGTTCCAAGCCTGTTGCATTTCGCTGGTCAATACGGGGACGGTTAATGCAGTTTGTGGATTACGCTGGAGATGTCGTCCGATACTGTCCCATATGTGCTCGATGGGAAACAGATCTGGTGAACGAGCGCTATCCTGTTGGCAGACATCGGCTGGAATGCTGTTCATGAATGGCTGGACAGTAGATCGAATCATCACGGCCGGCCGGTGTGGCCGAGCGGTTCTAGGCTGTTCAGTCTGGAACCGCGCGACCGCTACGGTCGCAGGTTCGAATCCTGCGTCTGCCATGGATGTATGTGATGTCCTTAGGTTAGTTAGATTTAAGTAGTTCTAAGTTCTAGGGGACTGATGACCTCAGATGTTGAGTCCCATAGTGTTCAGAGCCATTTTTTGAATCATCACGTTGACGTACAAATTTGCAGCCAGGGTGCGTGGGATAACCACGAGAGTTCTCCTGCTGTCATACGAAATCACACTCCAGACCATAACTCCAGATGTATGTCCAACGTGTCTATCACCGAACACGATGTCTTCCCTCTCCGTAGTAGCACGTGGCCATCCGGAGCCCGTTGTTCTGGCGACCGTACATTTCCGTGACCACCACTGCCATCAATCATGTACAGGGGCTACATTCTTGCCAAGTATTTCTGCATTATCGCAAAAGGGACAACCAGTTTCTCGTAGCCCTATTATACGACCTCGTTCAAACGCAGTGAAGAGTTGATAATGGCATCCTTGTCGCCTTAAAGACATTCTTGACTAACATCAACTCACCACTCCAATCGCAAAGGTAACTAACACTCGCAACCGTTACAGCGTGTATTTAAAGCAAGCCTCACAATGGCGCCACTACCACCACTGTTACAATACTATGGCTTGCCACGCCGACAGCCAGCAGTCGCTCGCCCGTCTTCGGAGTGCAGTTAGCGCGGCAGCTGCCTCTCTCTCTTGGTGCGAGCACACGTCCGCTTCTGTTTGTACATAAATGGATGTATGTAGACGTCAAATGGAGCGGTACAGGGGCCGCCATTCTCTTTGGGGGTACCTATACACATCTTGACACAATTAGTGGTCCAACTGTATCGCAGGGCGTAAATCATTCTTTGGTACTCATTTACGACAGTTTCCCAAGTAGCCTTGAGCACCCCATTGCCTAATTATGATGAAGTAGGGTTGGGGAAGGGGTGCCACGAATCATTCTTTGGTACCCAGACAGTTATCCTATGCTGCAGAGGGAGTGGCGATGACAGGTTGATATGTCATTAAACATCCGTGCCAGAAGTCCCAGTTCCCCCATACTCAGTGCGTTAGTTGGAATGAAAAATTTTTGGGCACGCCTTTACCGTAGTAGTTTCCATGGAGTACGATATTCAGGAAACATTGTATTACCAAATGGTTCAAAAGGCTCTGAGCACTATGGGACTTAACTTCTGAGGTCATCAGTCCCCTAGAACTCAGAACTACTTAAAACTACTTAAACCTAACTAACCTAAGGACATCACACACATCCATTCCCGAGGCAGGATTCGAACCTGCGACCGTAGCGGTTGCGCGGTTCCAGGCTGTAGCGCCTAGAACCGCTAGGTCACCCGTCTGGCACACTGTATTACCCTCTTGCTTTCTGCAAGTTGTTTCATCCGCTAATCTCCTACCCACCACCAGCTATGTTTACACGATTGTTGACTGCAACAAAGTTTATACGGACATGGTTTGGGATAAATATTTCTGGGAATGCTCTTCCCTCCCGCTACCACCAGACTAAAGCACTGCCCAACTATCACTGTTTTTATGAAATCTTGATTTTGCAATAAAAGCTACATATCTGAAATTCTCAAATTTTAGTTTCCTCTTAAGAAACGGCACTACTCTCCCAATAAATTGAATTTGTAACTTTTACAATAGATTCTAAAATTGGAAATGCTAATTTCTTAGTTAGTAGTGACCTCATTTTACAATTCAGATTCTGACTTTCTTTTAAAGTGTGCCTTTGACACGATGTTTCACTGGCCACGGAGCGTACTACAATTATTAAAACATTGTTCTAGGAACTCTTGCGGCGGAATATGCAAGAAACCTTCAGTGTTCAAGATTTCCAGCAATAGACTGCGAAAAGATTTTCGGTTTTGGGAATGCAACGGTATCCCACATCGCTTTAACAGAGATACAGGAATGGCTGGATGGTAGTTGCTCTAGTCATTTCTTAGACGATTTCCTGTCTTAGTGAAGAAAAAACCCCAGGGTCTATCTACAGACGGAGCTACAGCTGTCAGCAGAAAGAATACCGAAGAATACTTTCAGTTACTGAGTGAGGTCATAACCAAAACAACAAATCTTTTCAATAAACCAGCTCATATGTACAATATGAATGAAACTGGTTTTCAAATGAATCCGAAACTGGGTATTGTCATCGGTAAAAGACTTACTCCAACATTGTATCAAATGACAATTGGAGGCAGAGGAGACACATTAACCGTAATATTTTGCTTCAATGCCGACCGATATTTTATATCTCCTAACTGTATTTGCAAGGCGAAAAAACAGGAAACCTGTATGGGAAGTTTCTGTTCCCAACAGATCCAAAATTTACGCGAATGAGAAATCCGGGCATGCGACGTCTGACCTGTTCATGTGTTGATTAGTAATCAATGATTACTTTTTCTCAATGAGTAGCATTCATGCGGTAGAGGTTACAGGTTCCTCACATAGTCCACCCATTACACGCACGTTGTGCTTTGTCCCATACGTCGCTGATGATAAAAGTGAGACTTGTATGCAACAAACGCTACATATCTCGAGCAAATGTATTCTCCAAGTTGTAGATATTACCGGCAGTAGTCCAGAAGAAGCTTCATTACTCGCTTAGAAACGTACAAATGAATAAATTGACAGCACGACACAGGAGTAACTACATAAGGGCTCCTGCAGTATTGTACACAGTATTCTTCTTCTTCTTCCTCTTCTTCTTCTTCTTCTTCTTCTTCTTCTTCTTCTTATTATTATTATTATTATTATTATTATTATTATTACTTCTACTGTTGTTATTACTACTATTACTACTACTACTACTACCCATTATTATTATTTTTTTTTCTTTACTTTCTCAGACTTTTTAGAAGTCTGGTTAAGAATGGAGTGACGCGGACCTTTATCAAGCGTCACTTCCTTTTTGCTGTACGGTACATGTTATATTGCATTTAGGAACTTTCGGGTAATTGAACATGTACAAATAATTACGGATTTCTGTAATTGTATATATATGTTTGGATGTAGCTGTATTGCATTGATGTATTGGTGGATATTGTGTGGTATGACTCCTGTAGTTGATAGTATAATTGGTATGATGTCAACTTTATCCTGATGCCACATGTCTTTGACTTCCTCAGCCAGTTGGATGTATTATTATTATTATTATTATTACTATTATTAGTAGTAGTAGTCCCCCCCCCCCCCCCATGAACCATGGACCTTGCCGTTGGTGGGGAGGCTTGCGTGCCTCAGCGATACAGATGGCCGTACCGTAGGTGCAACCACAACGGAGGGGTATCTGTTGAGAGGCCAGACAAACATGTGGTTCCTGAAGAGGGGCAGCAGCCTTTTCAGTAGTTGCAGGGGCAACAGTCTGGATGATTGATCTGGCCTTGTAACATTAACCAAAACGGCCTTGCTGTGCTGGTACTGCGAACGGCTGAAAGCAAGGGGAAACTACAACCGTAATTTTTCCCGAGGACATGCAGCTTTACTGTATGATTAAATGATGATGGCGTCCTCTTGGGTAAAATATTCCGGAGGTAAAATAGTCCCCCATACGGATCTCCGGACGGGGACTACTCAGGAGGATGTCGTTATCAGGAGAAAGAAAACTGGCGTTCTACGGATCGGAGCGTGGAATGTCAGATTCCTTAATCGGGCAGGTAGGTTAGAAAATTTAAAAAGGGAAATGGATAGGTTAAAGTTAGATATAGTGGGAATTAGTGAAGTTCGGTGGCAGGAGGAACAAGACTTTTGGTCAGGTGATTACAGGGTTATAAATACAAAATCAAATAGGGGTAATGCAGGAGTAGGTTTAATAATGAATAAAAAAATAGGAGTGCAGGTTAGCTACTACAAACAGCATAGTGAACGCATTATTGTGACCAAGATAGACACAAAGCCCATGCCTACTACAGTAGTACAAGTTTATATGCCAACTAGCTCTGCAGATGATGAAGAAATTGATGAAATGTATGACGAGATAAAAGAAATTATTCAGGTAGTGAAGGGAGACGAAAATTTAATAGTCATGGGTGACTGGAATTCGTCAGTAGGAAAAGGGAAAGAAGGAAACATAGTAGGTGATTATGGATTGGGGGAAGAAATGAAAGAGGAAGCCGCCTTGTAGAATTTTGCACAGAGCATAACTTAATCATAGCTAACACTTGGTTCAAGAATCATAAAAGAAGGTTGTATACCTGGAAGAATCCTGGAGATACTAAAAGGTATCAGATAGATTATATAATGGTAAGACAGAGATTTAGGAACCAGGTTTTAAATTGTAAGACATTTCCTGGGGCAGATGTGGATTCTGACCACAATCTATTGGTTATGAACTGTAGATTGAAACTGAAGAAACTGCAAAAAGGTGGGAATTTAAGGAGATGGGACCTGAATAAACTGAAAGAACCAGAGGTTGTAGAGAGTTTCAGGGAGAGCATAAGGGAACAATTGACAGGAATGGGGGAAAGAAATACAGTAGAAGAAGAATGGGTAGCTCTGAGGGATGAAGTAGTGAAGGCAGCAAACGATCAAGTAGGTAAAAAGACGAGGGCTAATAGAAATCCTTGGGTAACAGAAGAAATATTGAATTTAATTGATGAAAGGAGAAAATATAAAAATACAGTAAATGAAATAGGCAAAAAGGAATACAAACGTCTCAAAAATGATATCGACAGGTAGTGCAAAATGGCTAAGCAGGGATGGCTAGAGGACAAATGTAAGGATGTAGAGGCTTGTCTCACTAGCGGTGAGATAGATACTGCCTACAGGAAAATTAAAGAGACCTTTGGAGAGAAGAGAACCACTTTTATGAATATCAAGAGCTCAGATGGCAACCCAGTTCTAAGCAAAGAAGGGAAGGCAGAAAGGTGGAAGGAGTATATAGAGGGTTTATACAAGGGCGATGTACTTGAGGACAATATTATGGAAATGGAAGAGGGTGTAGATGAAGACGAAATGGGAGATAAGATACTGCGTGAAGAGTTTGACAGAGCACTGAAAGACCTGAGTCGAAACAAGGCCCCCGGAGTAGACAACATTCCATTGGAACTACTGACGGCCTTGGGAGAGCCAGTCATGACAAAACTCTACCATCTGGTGAGCAAGATGTATGAAACTGGCGAAATACCCTCAGACTTCAAGAAGAATATAATAATTCCAATCCCAAAGAAAGCAGGTGTTGACAGATGTGAAAATTACCGAACTATCAGTTTAATAAGTCACAGCTGCAAAATACTAACGCGAATTCTTTACAGACGAATGGAAAAACTGGTAGAAGCGGACCTCGGGGAAGATCAGTTTGGATTCCGTAGAAATGTTGGAACACGTGAGGCAATACTAACCTTACGACTTATCTTAGAAGAAAGATTAAGAAAAGGCAAACCTACGTTTCTAGCATTTGTAGACTTAGAGAAAGCTTTTGACAATGTTAAGTGGAATACTCTCTTTCAAATTCTGAAGGTGGTAGGGGTAAAATACAGGGAGCGAAAGGCTATTTACAATTTGTACAGAAAAAAATGGTTCAAATGGCTCTGAGCACTATGGGACTCAACTGCTGTGGTCATTAGTCCCCTAGAACTTAGAACTACTTAAACCTAACTAACCTAAGGACATCACACACATCCATGCCCGAGGCAGGATTCGAACCTGCGACCGTAGCAGTCGCACGGTTCCGGACTGCGCGCCTAGAACCGCGAGACCACCGCGGCCGGCAATTTGTACAGAAACCAGATGGCAGTTATAAGAGTCGAGGGGCATGAAAGGGAAGCAGTGGTTGGGAAAGGAGTGAGACAGGGTTGTAGCCTCTCCCCGATGTTATTCAATCTGTATATTGAGCAAGCAGTAAAGGAAACAAAAGAAAAATTCGGAGTAGGTATTAAAATTCATGGAGAAGAAGTAAAAACTTTGAGGTTCGCCGATGACATTGTAATTCTGTCAGAGACAGCAAAGGACTTGGAACAGCAGTTGAACGGAATGGACAGTGTCTTGAAAGGAGGATATAAGATGAACATCAACGAAAGCAAAACGAGGATAATGGAATGTAGTCAAATTAAGTCGGGTGATGCTGAGGGAATTAGATTAGGAAATGAGACACTTAAAGTAGTAAAGGAGTTTTGCTATTTAGGGAGTAAAATAACTGATGATGGTCGAAGTAGAGAGGATATAAAATGTAGACTGGCAATGGCAAGGAAAGCGTTTCTCAAGAAGAGAAATTTGTTAACATCGAGTATAGATTTAAGTGTCAGGAAGTTGTTTCTGAAAGAATTTGTATGGTGTGTAGCCATGTATGGAAGTGAAATATGGACGATAACTAGTTTGGACAAGAAGAGAATAGAAGCTTTCGAAATGTGGTGCTACAGAAGAATGCTGAAGATAAGGTGGGTAGATCACGTAACTAATGAGGAGGTATTGAATAGGATTGGGGAGAAGGGGAGAAGAGAAGTTTGTGGCACAACTTGACTAGAAGAAGGGATCGGTTGGTAGGACATGTTTTGAGGCATCAAGGGATCACAAATTTAGCATTGGAGGGCAGTGTGGAGGGTAAAAATCGTAGAGGGAGACCAAGAGATGAATACACTAAGCAGATTCAGAAGGATGTAGGTTGCTGTAGGTACTGGGAGATGAAGAAGCTTGCACAGGATAGAGTAGCATGGAGAGCTGCATCAAACCAGTCTCAGGACTGAAGACCACAACAACAACAATTAGTAGTAGTAGTATTAGTGGCTGTGATCAGACACAAAGCAACAACAACTCTAAGTCTTCCAATTTATGCCAGTTCGACAGTGCAGCAATCAAGTGATATACGAACAATAGGTATAGTGCACACATTTTAACTGGTTAATTTTAAATGGAGTTGCAGTATGCAGGTCGAGCAAATCCCGCAATGGAGAAGAGTAATGCAGGGGAAGTGTGTTTTGTAACAAGTTGATAGTTAACTTTCTTATCTGAGGAGTTGTGGGTAACACTTCCGATACACCACGAACACACACACACATTTTAAAAATAGAACTCTACAACTCTACAATTAGGTGATGAAGTTGGTGATAATGTGGGGGAGGGGGCGGAGCGCAAGGTTGGATTGTGTCAAGGATGAAGAAGGCTGTGCCCTTTCAAAGGAACCATCCAGGCATTTGCCTTGAGTGATTTAAGAAACTCATGGAAAGCCTAAATGTGGATGGCCGGACGAACTACAGCGCCACGTCGCTCTGTCTTTGTGCCTTAAGAGTTAAGGTGCCTTCACCATCACAACAAAGTGAATTTCTCCTAATTCATCTTCATTATGGAATCTGCTATTTTCACTAAGGAAGGAGAATTCAACTCCGACAACTTTGATCAGTGAGCGTAGGAAAATGCTCATCACATTCGAGAGCCTCCAGGAAAGACTTTTAGTCAACGACTGGATAGGAATTGTCGATGAGAAGTTATCCGGAAATTCCGCCTCAACTCCCGATTAGCTCTTAAATACTCGCGTTGCTGTACTGCATGCATCACTTCTCCATTTTTGCTTATTCTTTGGAGAAACTGGGTTGCTCTCTCTTGGCCTTGCCTAGTGTGGTAAAGTTGCGATTTACACTTTTGCTTTATATTATGTTTAATTATTGAACCTTTCTTTGCTGAACTCTTTTTTTTTTTTTTTTTTTTTTTTTTTTTTTTTTTTTTACAAACTAAACTCACTTTATGTCTACAATAACCATAAACTGCCGCACTTACATAATTTTAGTCCTAGAGTGCGAATCAGGAGGGTGGCGTCCATAGTACACCACGCGAGAAGTAACAGAACAAAAAATAGGCTTGACTACTTCCGGGTTAAATGGACATAATTGTTCACAATTTCTGAGTGTCAGTTATCCGTGCTGCTCGCTACAGACGATGAAGGACATGTCGCACTTCACTCTGGTGGACAGGCGACATTCGACCAAAGCACTCGTAGGGCACGAGAGGTCGCGGATCCCGCAAATTAACATGAGTTGTCTGTAGGGTTATATCAATGAGCTGTTCGCAAGAATTTTATAAGCCTGGGTATTATTCGCAAACACCAGAAATTTTTCGATGGTGTACGCCAATCATTTCTTCCGAAGTATCAATTTTGTACCAATATTGCAGGAACACATTTCGAGCGTTTTCTGTATAAATTGTGATTTGCGACGACGAAATTGTTTGGAATTTATATTGTTTTGTTTTCTTTTTCATCAGTTTCCTACTTTAAAGCTGATATATTTTTCAGAATAAAAAGTCATGTTTCTTAACTGCGAAAGAAACAAAATTATAATAAGGGCCCTTTCAGAATCATTATTTTCAATATAGTGTCTCACTGTCCCTCAAGTGTAGTACTTCACTGCAGTGCCGTTTATGTTGTGTCCCTTATTAAGTTAACAAATTAATGACATTGCGGTACCCTAGTGTAGCCGGTGTAACAATCAAGCGTTACTCCGTAAATCTACCTCCGTCAATTCAATTAGCCTTGGATATAAATCTAAATTTTCCCTGGCTCTGTCTGTTCGGGTTAAGCACTGAACTTCAGCTAGTTTAACAAGTACCTACGCTCTTTAACATAGCAAATTCGAGCTGGGGTCAACAGGGATAAATTCACATAATTAAACATCCATTTATCGCTTAAGCACATTTTTTTTTGTATTAACTCTTTAACATTACATGTTTATGTTATTCCAAAACTAAAATGAACCCAGCATACTATAAAGTACAGAACAGTACTGATGAATTACAACAAAAGCTCGACGTGACGACCACCAACGTTGTTACAGACTTTGTATCCATGAAGCACTCTCCATTCCGCCTGGTGTCTCTTCAGTTTCTTGTGTAGCGGCCAGAACTCGAGCCAGCATATCTTCCTCTGTCTCTGCACGTATCTCGTAAATTAAACTCTGCATACGACCCCTCAACAAGCAGTCCATAGGATTACACATCATCCCGTTTATACCATTGCTCACCAGGTCAAGCAACTCTGCGACTTCACTCTTTCCATCAGCACACGTGGACGCGTTACACATCTGAATTGAAACCGTCGTAGAACGGAAAGGGTACGTTTCCCGACTTGGGTTCCTATTCAAAATATTATGCAGGGTGTTCATTTTAACAGAAGACATTGAAATATCTCGAAAACTACAACCGGGTTAAAAAAGGTTATAATTACAATTTATTTGTCTCGAAGGGGGACATCCAATGATCCCACACTCGACCCAGTATCCAAACCCGTAAACCCGTGCGTGGGTGACGGGGGGGGGGGGGGGGTGAGAATTTTGAAATCTTCAATGGTAACCCGCGTTGTTTATTGCAGATTACGATTCTACGGCAAAATCTACATACGTTTTGTCTGAAGCATTTTCTTCGTTGCGCCACACATGGCGCTGTAATCGAAGCAATAGAAATTAGTAAAAATTAAACTCCTCTCGAACAGGCCATTAAGGCCCAACGGAACCGACCGGCCGCCGTGTCATCCTCAGACCAAGGCCTTACTGGATGCGGATATGGAGGGGCAAGTGGTCAGCACACCGCTCTCCTGGCCGTGTGTCAGTTTCCGAGACCGAAGCCGCTACTTCTCCATCAAGTAGCTCCTCAGTTCGCCTCACAAGGGTTGAGTGCACCCCGCATGCCAACAGCGCTCGGCAGACCGGATGGTCACCCATCCAAGTGCTAGCCCAGCCCGACAGTGCTTAACTTCTCTGATCTAACGGGTACCGGTGTTACCACTGCGGCAAGGCCGTTGGCAATAGAAATGAGTGCACAATCGTAATTTACGACATGCTACTCAATGACCCCTGAATATCTGAAATAAAAAATGGGGGTCCCCAATGAAGATTGCAAAGTTGCCCCCCCCCCCCCCCCACCATTCACGCACAGAGTGCAGTGGCGGTTCGACTGTGGTATCGTTGGATGTCCCTTCCTAGACAAACAAACTAGAACTATAACTGTTTTTATCAGAAGTGTAGTTTTCGAGATATTTCAATGTCTTCAGTTAAAATGAATACCCTGTATACTCACTCCCATCTATAAGTCCTAGAAGTTGGTAACGAGAATTTCCGAACACCCTGTACGAACCTCTCGGCTTATCTGTATTTGATGTTTACTTGTACTCTCACTTAATCTGATAGCTGTTATAGTGGAACTAAAAGTGCACATGTAATTTGCATGTTCAACTTGTTTCAAATAAATAGCTGATTTCTGCGGAGAATCTACTGTGCCGTGTTGCTGCCAAAATTCCTGTGTATCACTGAAAAATGACGTGCTTCATTGCTTGACCAATTAACAAAAGAAAGCTGCCACACCACCTTTCGATTTCTGTCAGCCACTGTCGTTGCGACAAATTTAAAACCTACGAGCTTGAGAAGTTGCATCCTGAAATTGCATATGAAAAACTTTAACAACAAGCGCGACTGTTTGCGCACGAATTATCATGACACTGGCAAGTGGCAGCCGAGTCGGCAGGTGGTGTGACGCTAGGGGCCCTATTCCGTATCGTTCATACCGATCGGTATGTGAATGATTATAGCATAAAAAACAGTTTCGGTCAATATTCGAACAAAATACCGGTTATTTTTACGTAATTAAGAGTTTAAAAAAATCATTAAATTTCAAAAGGTCGGCTCTGCTTACGTATATCACATGAGTGTTTGCTGAAATTAGTAGTGACTTGGCCGGCCGCGGTGGTCCAGCGATTCTAGGCGCTCAGTCCGGAGCCGCGCGACTGCTACGGTCGCAGGTTCGAATCCTGCCTCGGGCATGGATGTGTGTGATGTCCTTAGGTTAGTTAGGTTTAAGTAGTTCTAAGTTCTAGGGGACTGATGACCATAGATGTTAAGTCCCATAGTGCTCAGAGCCATTTGAACCATTTTTGTAGTGACTTGGCGTACTTTTTTCCGCAAATGGTTTTCTTATTAATTATTGAAACGCGTTTAATACTTTTAAGTAACAATGCAAAGGAATTTTTTGAAGCCTGATAGAGGAAACCTTCCAAATTCCATGCATTTGCGGCTTACGCCCGCATTGTTCGGCAACAAAGTCAGCCTGCGTCTCTCTCGGCTGGAGTTACGTGAAATATAGCGCTGCAGGCAAGCGCTTAGTAGTAGCACAGTGGGTAAGGCAACAAACTGCCGTGTCAAAGGATAACGCTGGGTTCAGAAATATTTTGTTTCCTCTTCGTGTTTGTAACAATTTCTAGGATTTCGTTAATCGTCAAAGTTAAGCATTGTTCTGAAATATTCGTTGTCATTTACACGTAACAGAGCGCGTTATCAGCAACGAGTATCTTCGATTTCGTGACTTCCAAATGTTTAAGAAACGAAAGATGAAATTGCTGTACATGGAACAACTGACAGTGACATTTATACTTATTCTTGTCACAAATAATTCACCATTTTTTTCTGAATATGTAGTCATTTCCGAGAATGTGGTCAGACAGGAATCTAAGAGCACAACATAAATTACTGCGAATGAAACTAGCAGCAATCGTCTTTATAATGTAGCTTGTCACAAGTATTTTTCTGAAATAGAATCCTTAACAACACTAGACAGAAATGAAAGATTTCTGCCACAATATTTTCAAACTATACCACCATATACGAGATATTTTAATTCATCAGATGCATGTTATACACTACAACGAACTTTTATAGCTGCACTGCTCTCGGAAAGGCGTTTTTTCAACATTTTGTTTTTATGAACCAAATCGTTGATGTATCGTACAGGACAGTAGGCTACTTCATCATTTGGATCTCTAGGAGCGAGTTACAGCCTCATTCTATGCGTCGTCTTATTGTTTGACACTCCCAAAGTTTCGGGTTGGTGGAGATGTGTTCCGTCTATGCAACTAATTGAGGGCAGTTCGTTTATTGCAATACGCATTTCGCTTCTTTTATTTGTGAAGCATCTTCAAGAATAAAAGAAGCGAATCGCATATGGCAATCTTCACGAATAAAAGAAGCAAAACGCGTATGGCAATAAACAAACTGCCTTCAATTAGTTGCAAAGACGGAACGTACCTCCACGAATTTTGAAGCAACAAAGGAACGAGGGAAATAAAAAAATGACTAATTTTTCGAGTGTTTCTATACATGTATTTGTACACTGTGGTACTACACTCCATTCGTAACTCATATTTCGTAACGTAAAATATAAAACAAGACGTCGATGTGAACGAGAATAAAATGACGTAATGTATTTATGACAGATTCCAGAACACAGTCAACATTCTATCGTTATCACGCATTCATGAAAGCACATGGTCAGCGAAATTTGAACAATATTACGCACTCTAACCACACTTCGGTACTGTGAAGAATAGCGTGCCTGTGTCAGCTGTTAGCCGCTTCGAGTTCGTGCCGCTGTGGCGCTTCAGTGCGCATGCGCGGATATGAGGCAGATTGCTTTTGATTGGTAGACGCGAGGAGAACTGACAAAAGCGTTTCGGTTCGCTAGGACTTTTCGGCATCGCTTACAGAATAATGGTGGGGCTCTCCTTTCAAAACAAGACCGTTCAGTACGGTCGCGTACCGAACCGATCGGCAAAATGGCGGAAAGGTACAGGATAGGGCCCCAGGAGAGCGACGTTTGACAGTTCTGGATTATGCTAGACTGGACGAGCTTCGCGGCGTGGTGAAGAGGTGGCGGCACCTTTGACGAGCTATGGGCGGAGCTGAAAGTACGAGAAATCCTGACTGCAGGTCAGCTAGCCTGACACTCGGAAAACACGGTGGGGAAAACCCGACCGTTTGAGATGTCAAGCGCGGTTAGCCGCTATTGGCTGAACTAACTGAATAAAGAAGCTATGAAATAAGGGAAACTCTAAATAAAAACTGAACAGACAGTGGCAGTGACAGAGCGCCCAATCACATGGTTTTAAAGAAAAAATTAGAGGAGTGTGTGAGTGAAGATACACCTCCACTACAAGATTTAGTTTAAAAGATATTGTTAACTGTTTAGGATAGAAAACGATCTTTAAAAATTAATAACTCACTAACGCCTTAAGCTATTCAGACAAATGTAGTGAGCACTGTCGAACCGTTTCAACAGATTTTCTGCAAATATTTCGTCTTTCAAACTACAGTCTGGAATGTATTTCCTGCACATCAAAAAGCGAATTTTCTGGCAAATGAAACATGTAACAGTAAAGGTAGCGGCAGCATTAGCAAATAGAGGTAACTACGGGATTATGACTGTAATTGGTTTAATTGTTTAATATTTATTACTGACATAACGACACAAGATGGCACCATACACGCAAGAAAACTATTTTTCGTGTACACCATTAAAGCTACATGAAAACTAAGAGTAGCAGTGAAAAGTTGATGATGTCAACATAACATTAAATTTATACACGTTTTTGAATGTCGGAAATACTTGAGTTTTTTTTTTTTTTTTTTTTTGGGTTTAAGGGCGCTCAACTGCTGAGGTCATTAGCGCCCAGTCACTGTTGTGAGAGCACATGGAATCTGGTAAAACTCAAGGGGATGGGGGGACACCAGAAGGACCTGACAAATATGCAGATAAAATAAGTAAAAAGGTTAAATGTCTTTGGACAAGCCAGTTAAAGTTATAAAACGCAGAATACGAGCAGCTGCTCGAGCGTCATCAGCTAAAACATCCGGTAAAATAGATGGCAGGGACAGGACAACACGAAATTGACTAAAACGGGGACACGACAATAAAACATGGCGCACTGTTAACGCCTGACCACAAGGGCACTGCGGGGCTGGGTCACCGGAGAGCAGGTAGCGGTGGCTAAACCGGCAATGCCCAATCCGCAGCCTGGTCAGAAGGACCTCCTCGCGCCGAGATGGTCGGGAGGATGTTGTCCAAGCAGTTGGGAGCGTTTTTACTGCCCGGAGCTTGTTTCCTTGGAGGGATGACCAAGCATCCCACCACAACGACACAAGCCTCTTACATACATGCCCCACGAACGTCAGATGACGGGACACAATGGGAGGCTGGCCGAGGCAGGAGGACTGCAGCCTTGGCTGCAGCTTCCGCAGCCTCATTCCCAGGCACTCCTACATGTCCGGGAACCCACAGAAAGCTGACAGAACCACCATTATCAGCGAAAGAATGGAGGGACTGCTGTATCCGTTGAATCAAGGGATGGACCGGATAGGGAGCTCCAAGGCTCTGAAGAGCACTGAGTGAGTCAGAGCAGAGTACATACGATGAATGGCGGTGGCGGCGGGCATACTGAACGGCCTGATGGAGAGCAAAAAGCTCGGCCGTAAAGCTGGAACATTGGTCGAGGAGCCGGTATTTAAAGGTGGCGGCCCCAAACAAAGGCACAGCCGACACCATCGTCAGTTTTGGAGCCATCGGTGTAAATAAAGGTGTGACCGGCAAGTCGAGCACGAGGTTCGACAAACCGTGAGCAATACACTGCAGCCGAAGTACCCTCCTTCGGGAGTGAGCTGAGGTCGAGATAAATACGAACCGGAGCCTGGAGCCAAGGTGGTGTCGGGCTCTCACCCTCTCTGAAGGTGGTAGGGAGGGCAAAATCCAATTGTCGAAGCAGGCGACGGAAGCGGACTCCGGGGGGCAGCAGGGCAGACACATACAACCCGTACTGACGGTCGAGGGAATCGGCGAAGAAGGACTTGTAAGAGGGGTGGTCGGGCATAGACAACAGCCGGCAGGCATACCGACACAGCAGTACGTCGCGCCGGTAGTTCAATGGTAACTCGGCAGCTTCAGCATAAAGACTCTCGACAGGACTAGTGTAGAAGGCTCCGGTCGCAAGACGTATCCCCCGATGGTGGATGGAGTTGAGCCGGCGTAAGAGGGATGGCCGAGCGGACGAGTAGACGAAGCTCCCATAATCCAGCTTCGATCGGACTATGGACCGATACAAGCGAAGCAGGACAGTGCGATCCGCTCCCCAAGATGAACCGCTAAGAACTCTGAGGACATTAAGGGAACGTGTACAACGGGCCGCCAAATAAGAGACATGTGGAGACCAACACAGTTTACTGTCCAACGTGAGCCCTAGAAACTTAGTTGTGTCCACGAATGGGAGAACAACGGGACCGAGATGTAAGGATGGCGGAAGGAACGCTTTATATCGCCAAAAGTTGATACAAACCGTCTTCTCTTCAGAGAACCGGAAGCCATTTGCCACGCTCCATGAGTAGAGGCTGTCTAGACAATGCTGAAGGCAGCGCTCCAGGAGGCATGTTCTCTGGGCACTGCAGTAGATCGCGAAGTCATCGACAAAGAGAGAGCCTGAGACATTAGGTGGAATGCAATCCATAATTGGATTGATCGCGATGGCAAAAAGGGCTACGCTCAAGACGGAGCCCTGAGGCACTCCGTTCTCCTGGAGGAAGACGTCGGACAATACGGAACCCACACGTACCCTAAACTTTCGATCCGTTAAAAAGGAATCAATAAAAAGGGGCAGTCGACCGCGTAGGCCCCACCTGTGCATCGTGCGGAGGATACCTCCTCTCCAACAGGTATCATAAGCCTTCTCCAAGTCGAAGAACACGGCTACCGTTTGGCGCCTTCGCAAAAAGTTGTTCATGATGAATGTCGACAAGGTCACAAGGTGGTCAACAGCGGAGCGGCGGCGACGAAAGCCGCATTGGACATTAGTAAGTAGCCGTCCAGATTCAAGAATCCAGACTAACCGAGCATTAACCATGCGCTCCATCACCTTACAGACACAGCTTGTAAGAGAAATGGGGCGGTAACTAGAAGGAAGGTGTCTATCATTCCCGGGTTTGGGTATAGGAACAACTACGGCGTCACGCCAACGCATGGGGACTTGACCTTCGGTCCAGACGCGATTGTAGGTACGAAGAAGGAAGCTTTTGCCCGCCGGAGAAAGGTGTGCCAGCATCTGAACGTGAATGGCATCGGGCCCCGGAGCAGAGGACCGGGACAGTGCAAGCGCACGTTCGAGTTCCCGCATAGTAAAGGGGGCATTATAAGTTTCCAGATTCAGCGAGTGGAAGGAAGGTCGCCGAGCCTCTTCTGCCTCTTTCCTGGGAAGGAAGGCTGGATGGTAATGGGCGGAGCTTGAAACCTCCGCGAAAAAGCGGCCAAAGGCGTTGGAGACAGCCACAGGATCAACAAGGACCTCATTACCTGAGGTCAGGCCAGGTACCGAGGAGTGGGCCTTAATGCCCGACAGCCGGCGCAGGCTACCCCAAACGACGGAAGAGGGAGTAAAACTGTTAAAGGAGCTGGTGAAAGAGACCCAACAAGCTTTTTTGCTGTCTTTGATGACTCTACGGCATTGCGCTCGGAGTCGTTTGTATTCAATACAATTCGCCAACGTAGGATGGCGGCGAAAGGTGCGTAAAGCACGTCGTCGAGCACGGATAGCGTCCCTACAAGCCTCGTTCCACCAGGGGACGGAAACGCGACGTGAAGAAGAAGTAGTACGAGGAATGGAACGTTCGGCAGCATTGATGATAACAGCCGTGAGGTATTCGACCTGACTGTCACAACTGGGAAAATCGTGGTCCGCAAAGGTCGCCAGGGAGGAGTAAAGTCCCCAGTCAGCTTTCAGTATGTTCCAGCTCGAAGGACGTGGGGATGGGGTGTGGTGCAGGAGACGAACGACACAGGGGAAGTGGTCGCTCGAATAGGTGTCAGAAAGGACATACCACTCGAACCGACGGGCAAGAGTGGTAGAACAGATCGAGAGGTACAAGTGGGAGTAGGTATGAGTAGAGTCTGAGAGGAAAGTCGGGGCGCCAGTATTGAGGCAGACAAGATTGAGATGGTTGAAGACATCCGCCAAGAGTGAGCCTCTTTGACAGGATGCAGGAGAGCCCCAAAGGGGATGATGGGCATTGAAGTCGCCAAACAATAAAAACGGCGGGGGAAGCTGAACGATCAGGTGCATCATGTCAGCCCGACTTACAGCAAATGACGGTGGAGTGTAGATGGTACAAACTGAAAAAGTAAAAGCAGAAAGAGTAATGCGGACAGCTATTGCTTGGAGTGGGGTGGTCAATGGGATGGGATGGTAATAGACATCGTCCCGAATGAGCAACATGACCCCACCATGAGCTGGGACACCGTCCACGGGGGTGAGGTCATACCGCTCCGAGGTATAGTGGGTAAAGGCAATAAGGTCAGTCGGGCGCAACTTGGTTTCCTGGAGACCAAGGACGAGCGGACAGTGCAGGCGGAGGAGCAGTTGTAATTCCTCCCGATTAGATCGAATACCTCTTATGTTCCAATGAAACAACGCCATCGCTAGTCAAAAAGTTGGGGGAACGAGACGGGGGAAGAGCTGGTCACCTCGACGGCCGCGGAGGGCCAGGTTGCGAGGGAACAACGCTACAACCGACGGGAGGCGGATCCGGTTCCATCGACTCGTCGCCAGCTGCGGCCGCTGTCCTTGGTTGTGTAGGAGGGGCAGCATCGTTTGCCGACGAAAGGCCAGCTGAGCGCCTGGCAGCAGAGCGTCCCGGCGAAACTGAGGACGGCCGGGAGCAGCGACTCACGGATGGAGCGTCAGACGAAACGCGCCGGGGTGGAGAGGGGGAGAGAGACTTCTTCTTGGAGGCCTTCTTGGAAGGCCGAGGAGGCACAGGGATGGTGGGCTGGACCCAAAGAAGGTCCTCACGCACGGGGTCCGTTTTGGAACGCCGGACCTCGGAAGCTGGGGTCCGGAACGTTTCCCCGATGGACGCCTGAGAAGAGGATCGCTTCTCAGGTGGCGTGGGGGCAGGAGGAGGAGGAAGGGTGGCCCCTGGGGCAGAGGGGGTGGGGGCCACGGGGGAGGAGGATTTGGAAGGGAGGGATTTGGGAGGCGGAGGCAGAGCCCCCTGATGGGCGGAGGAGGCGGAGGGGGGACAGGATAGGGGTGAGGATACCGCGGAAGGAGTGGACACAACTGAGGCAAACGAAGTGGTCAATGGCACGGGATGGAGGCGGTCATACTTCTTCCTGGCCTCAGAATAAGAGAGCTGATCCAAAGTTTTGATTTCTTGTATCTTCTTCTCCTTCTGATATGCGGGGCAGTCTGAGGATCTAGGCGAGTGGACGCCAGGACAATTAATGCACCGAGGTGGTGGGGTGCATGTATGTTCCTCACGAAGAGGACGTCCGCAATCGCCACAAAGGGGCTCAGCCTCACACCGTGAAGACATGTGCCCAAAGCGCAAACACCTAAAACAGCGCATAGGAGGCGGGACGTAAGGTCGCACGTCACACCGGTAGCACATCACCTTTACCTTCTCCGGGAGAACGTCCCCCTCGAAGGCGAGGATAAGGGCCCCGGTGTCGATGCGACGGTCTTTGGGGCCGCGCTGGACTCGCCGGACGAAATGCACGCCTCGGCGCTCCAGGTTGGCCCTGAGCTCCTCATCAGATTGTAGCAGGAGGTCACGATGAAAAATAACCCCCTGCGTTCTATTTAGTGCCAGATGTGGGACAATGGATACTGGGATGTCCCCTAGGCGGTCGCACGCCTGGAGCGCCGCCGACTGTGTGGCGGAGGTGGTCTTGATAAGAACGGACCCTGAACGCATCTTGCTGAGAGCCTCGATTTCCCCGAAGATGTCCTCAATGTGCTGAACAAAGAACATGGGCTTGGAGGTGGCGAATGTCCCCCCATCGGTTCGAGAACAGACCAAATAGCGGGGAAAGCACTTCGCCCCAAGCCGGCGGGCCTGTCCCTCCTCCCATGGAGTGGCCAAGGGGGAAAGGGCAGGAGAACCAGAACTAGAAACGGTACCTTTTCTTTTTAAAGACTCGGCCGCAGAGCGACCTGATACGTGTTGACGTTTCATCTGCGAAACGTCCGCCCCGATACCACCCACTCCGACCAGGGGCTCTCCCCACGGGCGCCACCCAGCCGCAGCAAGGGCCACCTGGCAGGATGACCATTGCCGGGAGTCCTGATGCCCCAAGGAGACGGGCATCTACTCCTTGGCCGACGTGGGGAGGGTGCAGCTCAGGTATCGGCAGTACGATCCCTGTGTTGTCAGGGGGCTACAACCTAGAGGGTACATGACGACCCCACCACAACGGGCTGGCTACCGTGCTGGATTTCTGGTGCCATGGAAAGTCCATCATGATCGCTGGTGCAGATGGAGATGCACTATGGGCGTAACTTGGACAACCCATCAGGCGTTTAGGCCCAATTTGAGGAATAGTGGGTATGGTTACAACGCCGGTGCAATGCTGAGTGCCAAGGTCTTAGTGCACTTGGAACCAGTGGTACACCACGTAAGGTGTCCTTCCCCAAAAGGCTCGTACTTCTGTAGAATTTTGAAAAATGGAGATCAAACCCCAAGGGGGACCATCACATGGAAGGCCGAAACGGTTGAAACTCCTTTTAGTCGCCTCTTACGACAGGCAGGAATACCTCGGGCCTATTCTTACCCCGGACCCGCAGGGGGGATACTTGAGCTTGATTCACATTCAGTGGGAGCCTGACGTCTGGCGGCCATTTTCGCGCGACACAGATTTCTGCACTCAATTGGAGCGCAGCTCGCCTACAGACAGGTCGTTATGTGCGGCTGGAAGTCGCCTCGTATGTGTGTGTAAATGAAATATTTTCTAGCCGGCCGAAGTGGCCGCGCGGTTCTGGCGCTGCAGTCTGGAACCACGAGACCGCTACGGTCGCAGGTTCGAATCCTGCCTCGGGCATGGATGTGTGTGATGTCCTTAGGTTAGTTAGGTTTAACTAGTTCTAAGTTCTAGGGGACTAATGACCTCAGCAGTTGAGTCCCATAGTGCTCAGAGCCATT
The DNA here is from genome assembly GCF_023898315.1 of Schistocerca nitens. Taxonomy (NCBI): domain Eukaryota; kingdom Metazoa; phylum Arthropoda; class Insecta; order Orthoptera; family Acrididae; genus Schistocerca; species Schistocerca nitens. The sequence goes on along the minus strand of NC_064616.1, from coordinate 256,962,275 downwards.
TGAACCATTTGAAATATTTTCTAAGTTTTCGGTCGGGACCTGGAAAAGTTTTGCCTACGACAATTGCGAATAACTCTGAAACAATTTTAGCTTGTTCGTACTTAAAGAAATTCACGTCACGTGAATGGTTGGTTGGGACTTGCAAGTATTACGCGAGTCTCGATCGATAAGGGTTTGAGAACACTGTACAGCGTTTGGACTCTGAATACTATTGGTTAGTCGACTTTGTCTAAACATCTGTGCACTGTTACGCAGTTAATTTTGAAGTGCTCTTCCGTTAAGAATATCGTTAGTTCTCCTCAGCTTAGAAGCGTGCTGAAGCACTCTGAATAATTTTCGTGACTTCGCTGAATGTTAAACGGAGACGTGATGGTGGCCGACCTACTTAGGTTATCGCACTGACTAATGTTATTTTAATAATAAACTGTGGTGAATAGTGTGAAAGGATATTTCGTTTGTTTTTCTAGAATAAATACAGCCTGTGAAGAGTGAACATTGTTTCACCCCAAATTCCTGCCTAAATTTTAATGAACTTGTGACTGCCTTCATTTACGGTTAAATGCGACGGATGCATTGGTGGGCCTCTGGACAGTGACGAAGCCAATATTCTGAAATCCGGCCACACATTGGAAAGCCCTATCTATGAACACTGTTTTTCTTGCTTTATTTAATTTTTTATTCGTGCTGAAGCACGTCGGGCCTTACGAGTCGAACTTTTGTGGAAGCAACATGTAATGGGACGCCCTCCTCTAACCATATCTTTTTTATAGAAGTAATCGATACCATTTATACTATCGATTCTTATATAGATCAACATTACCTCAGTTGTTTAACTAAAAGAATTTCATATGTTTTTGTATACTATGTATTATATTTCAGACTAAAATGTATACAAAGAAATTAATGTGTTACACTCTGCGTGTACAGTTAAAATTATTCTTCTTTTAGGAATATTTGAAATTACGAAAATTCTGTTATACTTAAAATTCATATTATTAATTGCACAATCTAACGCTAATTATCAAATTTATTTCTGGATTTATCTGTAAAATAAGAGAAAATGAAGATAAGTGAAACTGAAGATAAGTGAAAATTTTTTCTTTTGTATATCTTATGCCTCTCGAAGCTTTCAAAATTTTTGCAGAGACAGACAATTTTATAGTGATGTGTGGGAGAGTAAGATTACAAACAGTTAACAACGTCACCATTAGCCATTTACTTTTTAATTAATGAAGAAGAACAGAACATTTTAAAAACAAACATTTTCGCGTGGGGTTGGTCCCGTCCGGGATCAGACAAACATTTCCTCCCTGTATATATTTACCCCACCTTACGCCGCAAGCTACATCTCCACATTTACATCCACATCTGAAATCCGCAAACCACCTTACCGTTTGTGGAAGAAGGTACTTCGCTGTGTCGCCATCATTTCCTCCCTTTTCCATTCGCAAATGATGCGATGGAAGACAACTGAATTTCTTTGATTTTTTCCGTCATAGTCGTTTCGTCAAACGTACGTGAGACGCAGTGATATGTTGCCTGCCCATTCTTGGAACGTATGTTCTCGAAATTTTAAGAGAAAACTTCACAGTGTCGTTCAGCGCCTCTATTGTAGCCCCGGCACTGGGGTTACATTGGCGCCTCCGTGACGCTCCTGCGCTTATTACACGAAACCGTGACAACTCGCACCACTTAACAGTTTCTTGTTAAATGGTCACTAGATATGTGCTTGGTTCACCGAACAATTTATTTACAGTAGTTCCTAGAGAAGGTACTTAACACGATAATTTATCTATGAATCGAAAAATAAACATTCAGTTCTCCGATTGTTGGTAGGAAAAATTTCGTAACTTCTTTAATGTAACTACAGTGACTGTAAGCTCAAATCGGACATCCCTCCCTCTAACAGTGCTCTAATCAATCAATTTCGTTAGATCCAATATTCCTGATTTTGACGTTACATTCTTTGTGTTGCGTGTTATTATCTATGAAGTCTTCTCCAACTTCTGGTGACATGATGATCGATGGCCTCCACGCACTGCTGGGCGTTGTTTTGTTCCACAGCTCTTCCACGATTATGCCAGTGCTTTCTTTGATGCCTCCACCTCATTTCTCCTTGGTTTTTCTCTACACCTTTGCCCTTCTGCTCTTCTGAGCATCACAACTTTTTCTAGGTTGTCTTGTGGTCTCATGATAAGCCCAAAGCACCTTAATTTCATATATAGTATATTGGCATCCAAAGATTTTTTGACTTTATTTTTTATAGAACTGTCTTATTTTTTACTTTTTGACTCCATGAAATTATGCAGATCCTTCTCCAATCCCACATTTTAAATGAATCGATTTTCTTGCGATCCACTTTTTTTATTGTCCACAACTCAAATCAGTACAAAACTACGAGAAAGATCAAAGTTTCAGCCATTTTTATTTTGTTCAATAGGGACAGTTTTCTTAGCAACTTGCTTAATTTAATTGTAGCAGCTTTTCCGAGTTATATCCTCCCCCTTTCCTCATTGCAGGAGCTGCATTTTGTTATCCTAGATTTTAAATATACATTCTAACACAAAAAAGGCACACCACCAAGGAATTGTCCGAATGGGATGGAAATCAGTACATGTGATGTACATGTACAAACAAATGATTGTAATGTCGGTAAAAATGGATGATTAATTCAAAAGGTGGGGCTTCACAAACTGAGCAAGTCAACAACACGTTGGTTCATCTGTGGCCTTATGTAAGCAGTTATTATTGATACAGTTGTTGGATGTACTCGTCGGGGACATCGTGCCAAATTCAGCTTAGTTGACGTGTTAGATCGTCGAAATCCCGAATTGATTGTAGGGTCCTGCCCACAATGTTCCAAATGTTCTCAATTGGGGAGAGATCTGGTGACCTCCCTGGCCAAGATAGGGTTTGGCAAGCACGAAGACAAGCAGTAGAAGCTCTCGCCATGTGCGGGTGGGCATTACTTTGCTGAAATGTACTCCCAGAATGATTTCCCATTACGGGCAACAAAACGGGGCATAGAATATCGTCGATCGTACCGCTGTGCTGTAAGGGTACCGTGGATGACAACCAATGGGGTCCTGCTATGGAATGAAATGGAACTCCTGGTTGTCGGTCCGCATGACGGGCTACAGTCACTTCCGTATCCCACCGAAGTTCGGGGCGTCTCCAGACACGTCTTCGGCCTTAAATCTCATTGACGTGGTGGGTAGAATTGTCTTCAGTGACGAGTCCCTCTTTGAACTGAGCCTCGATGACCAGCGAAAACGTGTTTGGAGACGGCCCGGACAGCGGTGGGATACCGACCTCAGTGTTGCACGCTGTACAACCCGACAACGAGGAGTGATGGTCTGGGGTGCGCTTTCTTTTCCCAGCAGAACCCCTTTGGTTGTCATCCCTGACACCCTTACAGCACAGCGGTACGTCGACGATATTCTACATCCCGTTTTTTGTCGTTCATGGCAAACCACTGTGAGCTTACATTTCAGCAAGATACCGCCCGCCCGCACACGGCGAGAGTTACTACTGCTTGTCTTCGTGCTTGCCAAACCCTACGTTGGCCAGCAAGGTCGCCCGATCTCACCTCAACTGAGAACGTCTGGTGCATTACAGGCAGCGCCCTCCAACTAGCTCGGGATTTTGACAATCTAACGCGCCAATTGGACAGAATTTGCAACTATATCCCTCAAACAATTATATCACAAAAATGTTCAAATGCGTGTGATACCTTATGGGACTTAACTGGTAAGGTCATCAGTCCCTAAGCTTACACACTACTGAACCCAAATTATCCTAAGGACAAACACACACACCAATGCCCGAGGGAGGACTCGAACCTCCGCCGGGACCAGCCGCACAGTCCATGACTGTTCGGCTAATCCCGCACGGCACAATTATATCAGTCAGGGTCAAGGCGAATAACTGCTTGGATATGGACCAGGACCTACGCCAGTTTGTGAAGCTCTTCCTCCTGAATAAATTATCCAATTTTTCTAAATGTGTAATCATTTCTTTGTCTGTACATGTACATATCATCTGATGATTTCCGTCCCATTCAGATGACTCTTTCTTGGTGTGTAGTTCCTTTTTCCCCTTGCGAGTATATACGTTTATCGACTTTCTCGATGATATCTCCATCTGTTGCCATTATTAGCCTTCATTCTTGTTGTCAACCTTCTTGTTTTCTTCAGATTTAGCCTTAGGCTAACTGTTTCACTTACTTTCGTAGTTTTCCCGTCTTACTTTTAATGACTTCTTCAGTGCCTACTGTAAGTGCACTGCCATCCTAATATCTTAAGTTGTCAATTAAGTGCCCCCCCCCCCCCCCCCAATTTTACTTCGAGTTTTCATTTATGTTAGTCCTGCAGTTCTCATTACATATTCACCATACCAACAGAAAAGAAACAAAGATAGTACACACACCTGTCTGACTCTTTCCCTACCCCTAAAGCATCTGTAAATTAAATTTCCTGGCAAATTAAAGCCGTGTGCCGGATCGAGACACGAATTCTCTGGCAAACGAACAGTTCTCGCAGCTTTACTTCCGCCACTATCTCATCTCCTACGTTCCGAACTTCATAGAAGTTCTGTGGAACTTGAGTTGCATTCCTGGAAGGAAGGATATTGCGGAGACATTGCCTAGCCGCGGCCTCGGAAATGTTTCCGAAAGAATTTTTCACTCTGCAGCGCAGTGTGCGCTGATATGAAACTTCCTGGCAGATTAAAACTGTGTGCCGGACCGAGACTTTATATATCTTCTTCCTGTACTTTTACTGCTGCTTCTTGGTGTTTGTGCATTTTTGATTTGCTGTATAATGGTGCTCGGGTATTCCCATGAAGCCTAGTATTTCTCACATTTTCGAGCGATTTACACAGTCAAATGCTTTCCTGTAGTCTATAAAGCAAATAAATAAGTCTTGCTCATATTCTCTGCTTTTTCCACGAACCATCTGACGTTTGCTTTATGCGTCTACCCCTACTGGACCCTACTTGTTCCCTTGGAAACACACTTTCCACGTACGGCTTTAGTTTGAATAAAGATACTGGTTCTTGCAGTTTGCATTGGGCACTAGACGTAGCCATTAGCCATTATAGCTTTGATGCGATGATGTAAGGGTCTACAGTCTAGACTCTACAGGAAATTGTTTAGGAAAACAAATTGCGCGCGCGCGCGCGCGAGAGAGAGAGAGAGAGAGAGAGAGAGAGAGAGAGAGAGAGAGAGAGAGAGAGAGGTGACAATACGGATAGGGGGGAGGGAGGGGGAGGGAGGGAGGGAGAGGGAGAGTCATCCTGCGTTTATCTCAAAGTCGGGTTGATAGTTCTCGAAATGTGCCACAGCTCTTAGAGGATTACATAGAAGCTAGCTACTATGCAGAAGTCAATACAAACAGGTCATTAGAACACGTGAATCGCTCATATGTGACAATACGATTATATGATGACATTAAAATGTGTTAGTTTGGGTCATAATTAGTGATTCCTGCTTTAGTTGTGTGAAATTTAAACTTATCGTTTTCCAAAATAGTTTTCCTCGTTTAGTGGAAGGATAAGGCGCATGACAAGGTAACATACTTGCGACACACAGCAAAACCAAGTGATATCGTTATCGACAAAGCTCAAGTAAATACGAGTTTTCAGCAGCAGGTATGAGGCTACATTATACTGTGACCCAAATTATTTAGATTATGAAACTTCCATGCTTGTGGTGACGACATGGACAGAGCTTACGTAGTGTTGGATAAAAATGAGAAATGGAAATGTGGCATATCAGACCACTTATTGATGGTGTGTGTATGTGGGGGGGGCTGTAACTCATCGGGAAGGAGAGCAGCGGCCATCTTTTCTTTTGAATTACAAGGATATTTACAGAGTGTAAACTGAGAATACAGGTGCGCAAAATACTCTATTCAGGCCAATCAGCAAATGGACTGCTGATATCTGAAGACGCATACCAATAAAGATCGGCAGATGAATGTTGCTAGATACACGAATTTGCCTTTGTGCTAAAAGATATTCCAGAACAATAAGGCATTTTTGTTGAACATGTTTCTGAATGGAAGTAGCTTTTTGACAAGTAGCCCAATGAGGTGGACAAATATCTTGTACTTATCTCAAGCATCATGTTGATCAATCCTAAAAAACATTTAAGACTTCATTTTTAGTGGAAAACAGTGAATAAGAATCAACAGGACAACAGCAACTACAACTACTACTACAGCAACCATCGTTTCCCCATATAACGCTCCATGTCATTAAGTGCGCCACAGTGCTAGAACTGCTTATCTATCCGCCCTTAGTTTTCGTTCATCACTATGTTGCAGTTTTATCTGTTTTCCAAATTATTAATGAAGTTGAAGGCACACTCCACAGATATATTGTGACTTCTATTATGAACACGTGAGTTCAGCACTACGATATTTATTTTTCTCTCCAATAATTACACTTTATCCAGTGTGGATGCTAAAAGTATGTTGACATTAAAAATGCGGACTGAGTTGATTAACATTTGTGTTGCAGTTTTATATCAATTACTTGCCCCCTTCCCAAACGTATTCCTCTCGTACTGTTACTCTAATACTCTTCACAGTATTCGAACAGCACGGTTAACATAACTATGAAAGAAGATTTTAAATTTTCCTTTGTCTGATTTCTCCGTAAAACATAGTAGAAACGTCATCTCCTCTTCCGATTCCAATGCCTATAGAGACGGATAATGGATGCATTTAGTTTGAAGAGTTTTGCAATAGTACGACAATGTATCCACAGTGTACACCTTTGTACGAAGAATCTAGTATAACGATTCGACAACTAAATAACAAATGCGAATGCGCAGTATGGTCAAAACATTAGTTAATTCTGTGTAATAAAAAACTTAAAAAAGTCAGAAATGCCAACTATAAGAATGGAGCGACACTCAGAATTTTCTGAGAGAACAAGTCAGAGGGCTTTCTTACAGTTTCAGAAGTCATAAGAGGCCGGGCAGTGACGCAATTTTGCCCGTTACTATCTCTTGCTGAGCCGAGTCACTACCGTGCTAAAAACCTGTAATGAGCTATTTCTATCTGCGAGTGCAGTTCCTTGGGCGACGTGCTTGAAGATGCTTCGCCACACGAGTTGCTCTCATTTTGCCCACAACCTATATTCACATGCAGTCAAAGTTTTGTTTTCACTCAACTACAACTTGTCATGGCTTGACTGAGTTCAAGCTAATGGCGGTAAATTTTCGTTTTGCTAACTGCCTATTCGTTCTGATAAACGATAGTATCAGTGTTTCGCCGACAAAATGAACAAAGCCTTATAGCTTCATCACCGTAAGTACCGCAGTAGCAGCAGCGATTTGACACCAGCTGATTAATAAAGGCTATCATCATCATCATTATTATTCCAGTGTGAACGCTGGTGGGGTATGTGATGCACAATAAGGGATATCTTCAGAGTTTTGTTTTGCTCCTATCAAATTCATTATCTCATAATGGGCTCTTTTCTGCTCGTCAGACAAAGTTGCTCCAGTCTTCTTGGGGTTTTCTGCAAGACAAACTCTCGAGTCGCGAATTTTCTTCCTTTATTCCTTCATGTTTTCTGTTACCACACCTATCCATTTATATTTTAAATTTTATCCGAATACATGATGGTACACTTTTCAATTTCTGTATTTGCTCTTTGCTTCTTCAGTATAAAAATTGAAGAGAAATTCCAACTTATGTAAGACACCATTTGATTAGTTTTATTTTACCCAAACATGTATCAGCACTTTCTGTGCTGCCCTCAGCAAAGTTTTATTTATTTCCTTTCTTATTACATGTTAACGTCTTGTGAAGGTTATATGAATTTTAGGGTTATTTACATGTATAACAGTGCGATAATTTTTTCAGCATGGCTGAAATGTACAACATGGCCTGGTCAGATGAGCCCCGATTTCAGTTGGTAAGACCTGATGGTAGGGTTCGAGTATGGCGCACACTCCACATAGCCATGGACCCAAGTTGTCAACAAGGCACTGTGCGAGCTGGTGGTGGCTTCATAATGGTGTGGGCTGTCTTCTGGACTAAATGAACCGATCATTGACTGGAAATGGTTATGTTGGGCTACTCTGAGACCATTTCAGCCATACATGGATTTCCTGTTCCGAAACAACTAAGGAATTTTTATGGATGACAATGGAACAGGTCACCGTGCCGTAACTGTTCACGATTGGTTTGAAGAACATTCTGGACAATTCGAGCAAGTTATTTGGCCACCCACATCCCCCAACACGAATCCCACCGAACATTTATGGGACATAATTGAAGGGTCTGTTCATGTACATAATCTTGCACCAGAAACACTATCGCAATTATGGTTCAAATGGCTGTCAGCACTATGGGACTTAACATCTGAGGCTATCAGTCCCCTAGAACTTAGACCTACTTAAACCGAACCAAGGACATCACACACATCCAGGCCCGAGGCAGGACTCGAACCTGCGACCGTAGCGGTCGCGCGGTTCCAGACTGAAGCGCCTAGAACCGCTCGTCCACAAGGGCCGCCTCGCAATTGTGGACGGCTATAGATGCAACATGGGTCAATATTTCTGCAGGGGGCTTCCAACGACTTGTTGGGTTCTACGCTGGGCAATAAATGGTCCGACACGATATTAGGAGGTATTCCATGACTGTTGCGCGTCAGTGTATAAGGGTGGAGGGAGACTCGAGAAGAAAATTTCTACTTCATCATCATCTACCTTCCAACAATTTAAAGACTTTTTGAAAAAGCAGTTGTGACACAGTTGTTCAATACTCGCGATGAACTGTTCGATCGACCTTGAGATACCATCTATTGCTACAGCCTTCCCCTACGTTACCTTCCTCTACAATCAGTTCGCCCAAAACGACGTCGAGCTATAACTAAACTTCTCACAAAACATGAAAATATTCTACAGCGAACGGTGAACAAACACTGCTACTGTGCAATAGTGTACTTGTGTCGCCTTTCAAATTGCGTAAGAACGCAGTAAATCTAAAAATGAGTAGGCTGTGATAACATTTGTGTGAAACGATTGTACTTCACTATTTTACAGACTGAAATATCGGTTAATGTAGATTAATTCTTACAAAGAAGAAAACAGCAACCAGCCACTTAATACTGCTATTTATTTAGGTAAATAGCGCCGTTACCTGTTTCGAACTTTCAAGTTCATCATCAGACAGCTATAAATGCAACATTGGTCAATATTTCTGCAGGGGGCTTCCAACGACTTGTTGGGTTCTACGCTGGGCAATAGGTGGTCCGACACACAAATGTTATCACAGCCGTCTGATGATGAACTTGCCAGTTCGAAACCGGTAACGGCGCTATTTACCTAAATAAATAGCAGTATTAATAGTGGCTGTTTGCTGTCTTCTTCTTTGTAAGAATTAACCTACACTAATTGTACACAGCCATGGTCTCACCATGTCAGTTTTAGACAAAACAGCATGAAAGAAAAGTGTTTGAGGGGGATGAAAAGTTCTGAATGTTCGGGAGACGGTTTCTCTGCTATCTATAACATAATGTAGTGGCATGTCCAGTGGATCTAGACTCAATAATAATAGTCGATTATTAATTTCATATATCCGTATCTTGTCACAACGACGACGGTATACATTTCCAAGATTTACAAGATAAATCATTCAGATATAACGGTAAATACTTGACTAGTTGAAATGAATAAGTCTCCTGAGCAGTTCTTAATATAAATGATGCTGTCGAATAACGACAATAACAAATATTACTTATTCGTAACACCGCGAACAATAGCATAGCACCACCCAACCCAAACACAGTGTCCCTGGAAATCGAAACAAAAGTCCTAGTGTATAGGAGCGTACGTTCTTGCCAAGAGCTTGACCACACAGTTCAGTCACAGTGCAGAAGCTGAATGACTCCAACCCTATATTTTCACCTTGTTATCTCTGCGCAAAGAAATTCTCTGCATTTGTAATATCGAAGTGTCGCAAATAGGTCTTTGGATCACTGTTAATTGTTTCCAGAAAATAAAACTGTGATGGTAAAGCAACAGCAGCCAAACGTACCTGACGTCACGAAACATCTTCCGGTGCCGGTGATTACGTCTTCCGGAATTACTGAGTTCTGCTGGCCAAGCAATGAGACGCGTCGCAAAGGTCCTTTTAACAAACGAGGAGTCACGAAGTACAGCTGCCTCTGCGTTTTAGCTCGGCGCTTCACAGCTTGCGACTCGGCTGTTGCATAACGCTGGCGGACGAGCAGCACAACGGAAGTGGGAAGGCGAGCACGTCAGCTCACGAACAGTAGCATCCGGGGAACCACGCGGCCCAGTTGACGGCGCTGACTGCGGCCGCCTTCTGCTTGCGAACTGCGGGCAGCGGTCGCGCCGTTGCGGAACGCACAGTCGTAATCGTAAACAGTGACAGTCGTCTCCTGGCATGAAGCTACGTCACGAAGGAGAAGTGGGAGGTGGGCGTGGAAGGAGCGCCATGTACAGCAATCGTATTACACAATCTCTTTCGCTCCTCGTCAGTCGCTCCACAGCAGTGTTCTATTCCCACGTGGCCTTCCTCGTCATCTGTTTTACATGAAGTTAATTATATAGTACAGTTATTTTTGCCTCGCGTAATAACTAATATGGTCGTTTCGTTGTGTTTTGATGCGTCAGTTGTAAAGTGTATACTGATTGAGTTTTTGTCTGTTAATTTTAGCTATTTAAGTTGCTTGAGAGAAATATATATATTGCGTTTTTAATTTTTGACAGAAGGTAATGTTATTGTAGACGACGGAAAATGTGTGTCAAGTCCAATTTTGTTACGAGGGCACCCTAAATATTTTTGCCGTACATAAGGAATGTGTCACCGAGGAAAGACCAGCTAGAAATTGACTTTCTCGGTTGAAGACCGTCGTTTCGACACGAATAATGTTCCAAATTGATGAAGAGCTTAGACGTGGGGTTCTCGTTAGCGTATATTAAAAATGGAAAATGTGACGAACTCTGACCATTGAACTATCACATGAAATTTGCATTCAGTGGGCAAGGTTCAAAAATCTACCGTATAGGAACATAATGGTCTAAGAGTTTCGACCAAAACAACAAAAATCTGACGGTATGTCAACTTGACGGCACAAAAAATGCCTGGAGTTGAAATTTCAACAGCCTGTCACGTTACGCAGGAGCCAATCTCCTTAAAGGGCGTACAATTCTGCTTGTTAAAGAAAAGAACGCTTGTAATTGTATCATTAAAGGGTAACACCTTCTTGACGCTCTGCATAAGACTGCACCGTCTAAAAACACATATGAAACTATTCCTGTCATTTATAGAATTAGACACGTAGGTAATGCAGATGACGTAGAGACATATGTGCGGAACAGCGGTAAAAAAACACCTCGGTACGGCAGTACCTAGGATACCAACGTCTTTTTAACCCGCTGGCATACTCTACTAACTGGAATCCAAGTGTGTGATGGCAGGATCCGGTTAATCTCCCTCTTATGGAAAATAATTGTGTTATTGATATTGCGTTGATGTGTTTAATTTTTAGAAACCTCGAAGTTAACAGAACAAACATTTTAAGGTCCGTATGACATATTTTCGCTTTCAAAAGGGTACAGAATTCATTCCTTTATTACTTACTATGTCATCCAAAGGCTTACCAATTTCAGTGAGTATATTCATTCTACGAGGGCAACGGCCTTGCCGCAGTGGATACACCGGTTCCCGTGAGATCAGCGTAGTTAAGCGCTGTCGAGCGTGGTCGGCACTTGGATGGGTGACCATCCAGGCCGCCATGCGCTGTTGCCATTTTTCGGGGTGCACTCAGCCTCGTGATGCCAATTGAGGAGCTACTCGACCGAATAGTAGCGGCTTCGATCAAGAATACCATCATAACGACCGGGAGAGCGGTGTGCTGACCCCACGCCCCTCCTATCCGCATCCTCCACCGAGAATGACACGGCGGTCGGATGGTCCCGGTAGGCCACTCGTGGTCTGAAGACGGAGTGCTTTTTTTATATTCATTCTACGAGGAAGTGAGTACATGAGGACGGCAAAATATACATTTCTCATTTTCTGCTACATCCTACCGGACAGGTAGGGTTGCCGTTCCACATGTTATGACTTGTTCTTGGCGCGGGTCATTTTTCTCGCATTTTCCGTTTCATCTCTGCCCATACGCCTTCAGTGGGGTTCAGGACTCTACCAGAATAAGGGTAGTCATGAAGAGAAATCTCATTCTGTTGTGCAAACCACTGCTGCATCCTTGACATGAGCAGTTCAAACTGATCATGCTGGAAGCAGATTAATGTCTTAGGGATATAGTCATCCCGCTGATAGGGGTAGCAATATTACTTACAGTGCGGAAATTCTGGGCATTAAGTTGAACGTCTACCCTATGAAGCATTCCAAATCCACGAGAACTAATCTAATCATGAACAGCCATAGATACGCGGCCACTGAAAGATGACTTTCGGATGTATTTGGAGTCGAAGTGGGTACCTTGTGGCCTACATACTCGTACTGGACCACCATTCGCCGAGAAAGAAACATTATTCGTTGGAAAATATTACATTCCGCCAGTCACGATTGACGTTGTCCTCTGTAAAGGCCAGCTGGTAGTTAGTGTCCACCACGGAGCTTTGTATTCCGGCCTCCCAAAGCCAACGCCTTAACCGTATTCATCGACCCGACAAACGCAGTATTTCGACTGCACCGAATTGAAATAAGCATTTGCTGTGACGTACTGACACGTTCATTATCCTGGACCGATCTTTCTACACGCTGAAGTCCAGTTCCCACGCGCCGTCTACATTGTCCAACATCTCGACATTGTTTTTATTAGTCGATGCGCAGAGCGCTCTGGAACGCCACAGCGTCTTCCGGCCTTGAACGCAATAAAACACTTCCTCCACAACAGCGAAGACGCGGTCACACACAGCGTGCTGCCTACGAGGCAGCGCTCATGAATAAAACAGCTGGACTCAAAGTGAGATGTAGCAGGTATCTGACCATGAATTTTGGACTGCCATGGCTTATTATAACACTTTTGGGGGCGTTATACTCTTACTATCAGTCTGGGCACAACTATACAGCCACCACATGCAGGGTTGCGTCTAACGTAATGAGCTATTTCATATATTTAAAAAAATACGTTAAAGTGCTATTTGGCCGAAGTTGAGAGGATATAAAGTGCAAATTGGCAATGGCAAGACATGCGTTACTGAGAAAAAAAATAATTGTTGGCACTGAATGTAAATTCAAGAGTTAAGAAGTCTTGTCTAAAGGTCTGGAGTTTAACACTGTACAGAAAAATAAACAGTTCAGATAGGAAGAGAATAGAAAGTTTTGAAACGCGCTGCTACAGAAAAATCCTGAAGACTGGTTGGGTAGGTCGGATAACAAATGAGGACATACTGAATCGAATTGGGAACAAAATAAATGTATAGCACAACTTGACTAACAAAAAGGATCGGTTGATTGGGCGTATCCTGTGACATCAAAGAGTCGCCAATTTAATAATCGAAGGAAGTGTAGGGGGTAAAAATTGTAGAAGGAGACCAAGGAATAAATTAAGTAGGAAGGTTCTACTGACTGTAGGTTGCAGAAGTTATGAGGAGAACGTCTGCCACACGATACACTATATGCCAAGCCTCGTCTCTTCAAATGCATGCAACAAGTGAAAACAGAACATAAGAGTGCAGTGCACAACTTTCTCATTCTGATAATGGACAGTTCTTTCAGTTGCAATAGTATTCTGTCGCGTTTCATTACAAATATTTTGTGTTTTTTTGTTGGGATCATCTTTGACTCTCGTACATCATCTTATTTTCCGCGCTTCCGAAGAAAAATTGGAGAAAAAATCCGTCTTACGCATGAGAGCTTAGAATTTTGACCATCTTCAGCGACTGTAGTCGTATATGATGAAATAATAAGCAACCAGTTGCATATAAGAAATTTAATTTCTTGATTGGTTTCAGTCATTTAGAGCCCTTCTTCGGAAAGTTACGCCTATCGCATTATTTACGAGTGTCAATAATAAAGTGCGTAAAGCACAATGTCATGGTCCTAAAAATATTTTTAGGGCCATGGCATTGTGCTGTATGCACTTTATTATTGACACTCGCAAATAGTGCGATAGGCATAACCTTCTGAAGAAGGGCACTAAGTGCCCGAAATCGGTAAAGAAATTAAGTTTCTTGTATGCAAATGGTTGCTTATTATTTCATTATGCATGAGAGCTTGTTTACTTTTAACTTATCAATACATGTTCCAGTAGTATTTGTGTTATCTTCAGTGGGTTTTCGTTTATTACAATCTATCAAATAACGCTGTAAGTTATTTTGTGCTGGTAGTTTTATATGTAACGTGCATTGTAGATTTTGTCATGGTTTCTGATGCTACAAGCTACTAAGTCGAAACAAAGGACTTGGAGTGGACAGCATTCCCTCGAAATTATTAGGAGCCTTTCGAGAACCACCCACAACAAAACTGTTTCACTTGGTAGGCAAGACGCATGCAACAGGCGAAATACACTCAGACTTTAAAAAGAATGTAATAATCCCAATTCCAAATAAGCCACATGGTGGCAGGTGTGAACATAACAGAACCGTCGGTTTAATAAGCCACGGCTGCAAAATACTAACACGAATTATTTACAGATGAATGGGAAGACTGGTAGAAGCAGATCTTGGAGAAGATAAATTTGGTTTCTGGAGAAATGTAGGAATACGCAAAGCAATACGGACACTACGACTCATCCTGGAACACAGACTGAACCAAAAGGGAAACCTACAATTATACGATTTGGGGACTTAGAAAAAGGTTTTAATAAACTTTACTGGAATGTGCTCACTGAAATTCTTAAGGTAGCAGGGATGAAATGTGCGGAGCGAAAGTTTATCTACAACCTGTACAAAAACCAGATTGCAGTTGACGGTTGTAGCCCTCCCCGCTTGTTATTCAGTACACTGAGCAAGCGATAAAGGAAACCAAGTAAGAATTTGAAAAAGAAATTTAAGTTCCGGATGAAAAAATACAAAAATCAAGATTTGCCGATGACATTGTACGAGGGCTATTCCGAAAGTAAGGTCCGATAGGTCGCGAAATGGAAACCACGGTAAAAATCAAAAATGTTTTATTTGCAACAGTTAGATACACCTTGCAGCTACTTATCTCCATAGTCGCCGACCCGACTTAGACGTGTATCGTAGCGTTGTACCAACTTTCCCATACCCTCGCTATAGAAGGCAGCCGCCAGTGCTCTCCGCCAATTCTCTACGCTGGCCTACGGCTCGTTGTCTTGTGCCGAAATGTTGTCTTCATAACCAGCGGTTCATGTGACCAGAGCTGAAACTCAGAGGGAGACAATTACGGGCTGTATTGTGGGTACTCTCACATTTCCATTTGAAAACGATGCAGGAGCATCTTCATTGCCCCTGCAGAATGCGGCTGAGAATTGTCTTGAAGACGAAACAGCACGACAGTTATGTAATGTTAGCTGCATAGCTTCAGGGGAAATTTCTCACCAGGCCCCCGTACTTGGCGGCAGACACTATTTTCTAGACATCTTTACGCACTCACTGCGAGCTCAGAAATGAGAAGAGCGACGTGATGCTAACTGGGGTTATACTAGAGACACTACCCAACACATCTGTGCAAAGCTTTATCGGATTTTCATAGTCGTTTCCATTTCGTGACCGATCGGACCTTACTTTCGGAATAGCCCTCGTAGTCTTGTCAGAGGCGGCATAGGCCTCAGAAGATCAGTTAAACGAAATGAAAAGTGTCTTCAGTGATGTTATAAGATGAATATCACAGAAGTAAAAACCGGCCGCGGTGGTCTAGCGGTTCTAGGCGCTCAGTCCGGAACCGCGCGACTGCTACGGTCGCAGGTTCGAATCCTGCCTCGGGCATGGATGTGTGTGTGATTTCCTTAGGTTAGTTAGGTTTAAGTAGTTCTACGTTCTAGGGGACTGATGACCACAGATGTTAAGTCCCATAGTGCTCAGAGCCATTTGAACCATTTTTGAACAGAAGTAAAACATAATTAATGGGATGTAGTCGATTTATATGAGTCGATGTTGAGGGAATTAAAGTACGAAACGTGACACCGAAACTAATAAACGAGTTTTACTATTTGTGGAGTAAGAATAACAGACGATGGCTGATATACAGAGGATGAAAAATGCTGACTTGCAATAGCAAGATATTTTAAAAACTACCGTAAATTTAACTATTACGAAGGCTTTTCTAAACGATTTTGTCTGGCGTGTAGCCTTGTACGGAAGTGGAATGCGGACGATATACAGTAAAGGTAAGAAGAGAACAGATACTTTTTTCATACCGAGCTATACAAGAATGTTGAAGACTGTATGGGTAGAGCGCATACCTAATGTCACGAAATGTGTAGCGCAACTTGACTAAAAGAAAGAATCGGCTGATAGGCCACACCAAGAGACATCAAAGTTTTGATTATCTGATTATGGAGAAAGTGAGATAAAAATTGTTGAGGGAGACCAAGGCTTCGTTTCAGTAAGCACGTTGAGATGGACATGTGTAGCGATAGTAATGCAGAGATGAAGAGGTTTGCACATGACAAGACTCGAGTGGAGAGCTGCATCAAACCAGTCTTCAGACTGAACGTTATTTTTATTTAGTTATTTACTTGTGTATTGAACCGGGGACCTAGAAACGACGGAGACGCTTCCTCCCCGCCGTAGCCCTCAGTGGTTCACAACCCCACAACAGGCTACAGCAGTCCACTCACCCCACCGCCGCCCTACACTGAACCCAGGGTTAGTGTGCGGTAAGACCCCCAGTGGATTCCTGGACAGCTATTGGGACAGTGTTATTAAGGAGGCAGTTGAGATTAAATTAGCGAGCAACCTCGTCAATAGGGATGGAGGTTTTTGTTTAAACTCTGTTTGGAATCCGGCTCTCTCCCTTGTCAAAAAACAGAGGGACAGAGTCAATGCTACCTCGCCTGCGAATTCGTAGTCTCACTATCGATAGCTCTGACTTTGGTCATCTTTGGTGGCAATAGTGTTCAGTGTGTGTGTTATCTTTCCTGCTTCAGTCCGAGAACCGAGGTTTTAAATTTGCATGTACGTCGCCTGTCCGTTGCAATTTGCCTTGAAAATGGCGGGGTGTTCTCCCGCCGAAATATCGGCGGTCGCTGAAAGTGTTACCTGGCTGAATTCCCGGAAGTTGTTTGAAAGTTGTATACGCCAGGAGAAACTCAGGTGTCACATTGTTTACCTCTACGGGGAGGAAATGTATCGGTGTTTACGTAAGTTGGATAAACTTCGTAGCTGTCGAGTTAGACTGCAATGTGCTTTGTCGTTTGTATTGAGATGTCGTGATGAAAATCATGTCCCAACATTTGGCAAGGTTGTGCACCATATTAATTCTCCTGCCGCCAATCGCATCAAGCAACGTGCTGGCATGGCTCTTGTTCGTGAAAGGATTCGTTTTACTCGTCGACGTTTGGATTCTGTTTCCAAAGAATTGTATCGTTTTCATTTAATGGTTGCATCGGAATTGTCTGATTTCATATGGGATTGGTTGGACGGTGCCTCATGGACTCAAGCTGACTGGGAATACAATTCCGTTACTGTCCGGCATTTGGCAAAGTTTGAACGTTTTCTTCGCGCGGAGTCTGATGTTGTATCTCGACGTTCTGTGATAAATCTCACAGAGAAATCTTTTGACGACGCAACCTTACCCGTGCTTGGGAGGGGTTTAAATTTTGCACCCACTCCGAAGAGTTTGCCGGTAGTTGATTTTATTAGTTCAATTGAACAGGCAGTTTGCAAACTACCTCCTGACGCTGCAGAGGAGGTTAGGAGGGAGGCATGCCGTGTGTTGACTAGGGCTCGTCCACCCAAGAGTAATGTAACAGCAGCAGAGAGGGCTGCTTTACGCTCTCTCAAAGTTGATCCTGATATTGTTATTTTACCTGCGGACAAGGGCAATGCCACCGTTGTTTTAAATAAACAGGATTATCTACAAAAGATGCAACGTTTACTATCTGATTCAGCGTATCACAGAATCGATGCTGACCCACAAAAATTGTTGAGAGGAAGACCAACAACCTCCTAAAGAAAAGTGGTTTGTCGCAGGACACTATCAAGGGTGTTAACACCTATAGTGCTGTTCCGCCTAGGTCATATGCCTTCCAGAGGTTCACAAGGAAGGGGTTCCTTTCCGTATTGTAATGAGTAACATCGGCGCTCTGACATATCGTATAGCCAAACATCTTGCTTCTCTGTTTAGTCCACAAGTAGGTCGGTGTGAACATCATATCAGGAACAGCTGATTTTTTACGTCGTTTGGAGGGACTGAGGTTGAATAACTCTGATATTTTAGTGAGTTTCGATGTGGTCTCTCTCTTCACTCGTGTTCCTCTGTCTGATTCGTTGCGGTTAATTGAGGCTAGGTTTGGTGCTGAATTAACTAATCTCTTTCGGCATGTGTTGACATCAAGTTACATTTTAATCAATGACCAGTATTACGAGCAGACAGATGGAGTTGCAATGGGTAGTCCGCTGTCTCCTGTGATCGCAAATTTGTGTATGGAAGACTTTGAGGAACGTGCATTGGAGTCGGCGCCTTTGAAACCCGCCTGTTTCTTTAGATATGTTGACGATACCTTCGTTGTTTGGCCTCATGGTAGGCAGAATTTGAATGCCTTTCTAGAACATCTGAACTCGATCCACCCGAACATTCGTTTATGACGGAGGTGGTTGCCTTCCCTTTCTCGACGTATTGGTTAGGAGGAAGGATGATGGATCATTGGGACATGCAGTCTACAGGAAACGTACTCACACCGACTTGTACTTACAGGCTAATAGTTGTCACCATTCGGCTCAGCGTGAAGGGGTACTTCGTACCTTGTTGCACAGGGCACATGTCATTTCTGACGCTGAGACTTTGCCAGCTGAGCTGTCCCATCTTGAAGTTACATTTCGTCAAAATGGTTATAGTGATATACAGATTGAACGTGCGTTGCGCTATCGACCAACTGTACATCGGGTGACTGATGATAATTCTGAGTCGACACCTAAGTCTACTGCCTTTTTGCCTTACGTAGGAAACACTTCCAACAAGATCGGTCGTATTTTACGAAAATACGACGTGAAATATGTTTTCCGACCTCCATCTAAAATTAGAGCGCTTTTGAGTTCTGTTAAGAATGATCTTGGTCTGCGTAAGGCGGGTGTATATCGTATTCCTTGCAGCTGCGGCATGGCATATATTGGTCAAATTATCAGGACCATGGAGGACCGATATACTGAGCATAAACGGCACACACGATTACAGCAGCCAAGTAGATCTGCTATTGCCGAACATTGTTTGGATACTGGTCACACCATGTTATATAATAACACCGAGATATTTGCATGAACGTCCACTTATTGGGACAGTGTTATTAAAAGGAGACAGTTGAGATTAAATTAGCGAGCAACCTCGTTAACAGGGATGGAGGTTTTTGTTTAAACTCTGTTTGGAATCCGGCTCTCTCCCTTGTCAAAAAACAGAGGGACAGAGTCAATGCTACCTCGCCTGCGAATTCGTAGTCTCACTATCGATAGCTCTGACTTTGGTCATCTTTGGTGGCAATAGTGTTCAGTGTGTGTGTTATCTTCCCTGCTTCAGTCCGAGAACCGAGGTTTTATATTTGCATGTACGTCGCCTGTTCGTTGCAGTTTGCCTTGAAAATGGCGGGGTGTCCTCTCGCCGAAATATCGGCGGTCGCTGAAAGTGTTACCTGGCTGAATTCCCGGAAGTTGTATACGCCAGGTGAAGACAGTGTTTGCGCAGCAATCGCTAACATAGTGTAATTGAGGCGGAATAAGAAGAACCAGCCTGCATTCGCCGAGGCAGATGGAAAACAGCCTTAAAAACCATCCACAGACTGGCCGGCACACCAAAACTCGCACTAATCCGTCGGGCGGATTCGTGCCAGGGACCGGGACGCCTTCCCACTCGGGAAGCAGTGCGTTAGACCGCACGGCTAGCCGGACGGGCTAGTTATTTACTTACTTATTGTTGCTTACATTCTCCGCGCCCGACACCTAGAATCCAGAATGGGTCGTGTTTCCACACAGCTACAGAAAGATGTATACAGCTACGATTAAAACATTCACTCCCTGATTTGTTAAGTAGTTTAAGCATTTACACTAACTGGTGAAATTAAATATGAAATAAAGAGGGAAAACCATCTAAAACCCTAAAACCATGGTACTACGGTTGTTGATCATGTACACTACCACGCAGCAGATGTTTTACTGACAGATCTTATCTTAACCACTGCAACATCGGAGAGTTAAGGAAGCCATATCCCTCAGGAAGCCCCTGTAGCGTATTTCTACATCTATGACCTCTGCTAACATTTTTCTATCAAGCTAGTCCTCGATTTCTGGCGACAGCACTCTACATCTCTACAAAAACCCGAATCCAGGAAATCCATACCATCCCCAAACAATTCCGAACCCACAGCGTGTGTCAGCCCTGAGATGGGACCACAGGTGAGGTAGCGCCGTCTGCTGAAGTCCTAGTGAGGACAGCCAGCGACACTTAACGATCCTCACCTTTCCCTCAACCTTCGTAGCCGCCTCATGCTGCTGGTTCTGCCATAGCTGCCACGTTGTTGGCCACTGCTTCCGATCGTCCTCTGAGTAGGAGTTAATTCTCGCGCAGGTGAATCCTCAGTGATATTCACTGCACTCATAGCGCTCACTTAAGCTATTGAGTTTATTTACTAATTATTTTGTAAGTTGCCTTATCCGTTACTTCGTTCATCAGGTGCTATTAGTCTTTCAGAATGTTGTTTAGTGTTCCACTGCATACTTAAAAAAAAAAAAAAACACAACACAAATAAAGAGGAAAAACCACCCACAACCCTAAAACCTAGGTGCTGCAGTTGTGATCATCTACACTACCATCGGAGCAGACGATTTACTGGCATATACTGAACTTAATCACTGCCACACCGGAGGGTAAAGTACACTACTGGCCATTAAAATTGCTACACCAAGAAGAAATGCAGATGATAAACGGGTATTCATTGGACAAATATATTATACTAGAACTGACACGTGATTACATTTGCACGCAATTTGGGTGCATAGATCCTCAGAAATCAGTACCCAGAACAACCACCTTTGGCCGTAATAACGGCCTTGAGACGCCTGAGCATTGAGTCAAACAGAGCTTGGATGGCGTGTACAGGTACAACTGCCCATGCAGCTTCAACACGATACCACAGTTCATCAAGAGTAGTGACTGGTGTATTGTGACGAGCCAGTTGCTAGGCCAACATTGACGAGACGTTTTCAATTGGTGAGAGATCTGGAGAATGTGCTGCCCAGGGCAGCGGTCAAACATTTTCTGTATCCAGAAAGGCTCGTACAGGACCTGCAACATGAGGTCGTGCATTATCCTGCTGAAACGTAGGGTTTCGCAGGGATCGAAATGTAACGTCCACTGTTCGAAGTGCCATCAATGCGAACAAGAGGTGATCGAGACGTGTAACCAATGGCACCCCATACCATCACGCCGGGTGATACGCCAGTATGGTAACCGCAGCCATGGTCTCCGAGCATATATTCCATGCTGCTGCAAACTTAGTCGAACTGTTCGTGCAGATGGTTGTTGTCTTGCAAACGTCCCATCTGTTGACTCAGGGATCGAGACGTGGCTGCACGATCCGTTACGGCCATGCGGATGAGATGCGTATCATCTCGACTGCTAGTGATACGAGGCCGTTGGTATCCAGCACGGCGTTCCGTATTACCCTCCAGAACCCACCGATTCCATATTCTGCTAACAGTCATTGGATCTCGACCAAGGCGAGCAGCTATGTCGTGATACGATAAACCGCAATCGCGATACGCTACAATCCGACCTTTATCAAAGTCGGAAACGTGATGGTACGCATTTCTCCTCCTTACACGAGGCATTACAACAACGTTTCACCAGGCAACGCCGGTCAACTGCTGTTTGTGTATGAGAAATCGGTTGGAAACTTTCCTCATGTCCGCACGTTGTAGGTGTCGCCACCGGCGCCAACCTTGTGTTAATGCTCTGAAAAGCTAATCATTTGCATATCAAAACATCTTCTTCCTGTCGGTTAAATTTCGCGTCTGTAGCAAGTAATCTTCGGGTTGTAGCAATTTTAATGGCCAGTAGTGTAAGTTACATGCCTCAGGAAGCCCCTGTTGGAGTTGTGCGATATAAAAGAAAATTGGTAGGCGTGTTTCTACATCTGAAAAATGATGTCTCTTCAAATTTCGCGCCAGTCGCGTAAGAGTGCCGCTAGTAGCGCTACTATGAGGATACCTATTAGGTCTGCTTTAGATACACGCTGTAATGGTCATGAGCGTTAGTTACCTTTGAGATCGGACGTGGTGAGTTGATGTTAGTCAAGAATGCCTTTAAGGCGACAAAGCCGCCCATTATCAACACCTCACCGAGTTTGTACGAGGTCGTGTGGTAGGGCTATGAGAAGCTGGATGTTACTTATGCGATACTGTAGAAATACTTGGCAGGAGTGTAGCCACTGTACATGACTGCTGGCAGCTGTGGTCACGGACGCAAGAAGATCGGGTTCTGGACAGCCACGTGGCACTACCGAGAGGGACGACCATTGCGTTCGGCGTGGGGGCCTGGAGCAGCGTACTATATCTACAGCAGCAGTTTGAGCAGCCGTTGACGCCAAAGTGACACAACGAACTGTTAAAAATTCGTTACTTCAAGGAAAGACGCTAGCCAGATGCCTTGTAGCGTATCTGACCCCAAATCACCGCCATTTGCGACTTCAGTGGTGTCAAGCGGGAGCTCACTGGAGGGCAGGGCAGAGATCTGTTGTGTTTTCTGATGACAGCTAGTTCTGCCTCTTCGGAGGCCAGTTGAATGCTTGCAGCCGATCTGCCTGCGTGCTAGACACACTGGACCTACACCTGGAGTTACAGTCCAGTCGTATGACAGCAGGACCCTGACTGATGATGATGATAAGACTGACTTAAACTTAGTTTCTCCAATGTTTGGTAGCATACTGGGCAAAATGTTTGCTCCAGCGACCTCGATTAGCTGGTAGGTTTTCAGCTTCGTCCCAGTTCATGTGCATGCATTACAGATTTTATGCAAAAGTTCGTTTCCATGAGTTACGAGGTCTTCCTATACTTCTCTATCCCTTCGTTGGTTTCCACAACAGTCCCGATTTGAAGAGTCTTACAACTTTCATGCATATAACATGCCTTGCACGCTTCAGTCTTCTTTCAGCAACGATTCTGTGCAGACTTCAAAAAATGTTCAAATGTGTGCGAAATCTTATGGGACTTAACTGCTAAGGTCATCAGTCCCTAAGCTTACACACTAATTAACCTAAATTATCCTAAGGGCAAACATACACACCCATGCCCGAGGGAGGACTCGAACCTCCGCCGGGACCAGCCGCACAGTCCATGACTGCAGCGCCTTTTCTCGGCTAATCACGCGCGGCTCTGTGCAGACTACGTAGACCATTTCTTCTCAGCACGTCATCATTTGAAACTTGTTCGCGGTAATTAATCATCAAAGTTAGCCTCAAGCATCATTGGTAAAAAACATTGACCTTTGCTGACATTTTCAAGGCCTCCTATGCTTATATGGCCACCAGCAAGATGACAAAGGAGTACATCTGAAGCCTTGTCAGCGTACTTATAGACTCAAATTGCCATTTGGGTCGCATTCGTTGGAAGACTGTACAAGATCTCCCAATGGATCTACTGCTGATGCCCGCTTCTACGTCCCCGTCCTCATTACTTAAGTTTTCTGAGATATGGAAATGGAACAGTATCTCCTACACGGTTCAGTCACATTAATGTGACCACAGCCTATGTTTCACGTCAACGTGCAGTAACCACTCACAGATGGCATGTGGCAACACTAGCAGTGGGGAGTATATAAAGTGTGTTGAGTGGACGCGGAAAACAGTGCAGTAGTTGTCGTAATGCAGAAACGGAGCGAGTTATCTGATATGCAAAAGGGCTTTATCATTCACTGCGTACAAGTATTTCCCAAACGGCTAATTTTGTAAACTGTTCGTATGCCACTGTGGTTTAAGTATACCGGCATGGCAAAATGGCGCTATCCAAAATTGGCACTGAGGTATATGTGGTGCACTACAGGCCATATATAACAGGTAGAGATGGGTAGTTCGCGAACGAACGGATGCAAAGGAACGGTTCACCAAGATGAACGAAATGACCGAGTAACGAATTCCAAGGAACGATCGGTTCATAGTTCACTTCGGTCGCGGCGGTCTACTTATAGTTCCAGGGAACGAGGAACGATCGGTTCATAGTTCACTAGTTCACTTCGGTCGCGGCGGTTTACTTGGTCTACTTATAGTTCCCGGGAACGAAGAACGATCGGTTCATAGTTCACTTCGGTCGCGGCGGTCACTTCGGCAGTTCTCGTTCCAGCCTCGATCGCGGTCTCGTCTCAGTCTCGGTCTTCCTCGGCCGCACTCGTCGTTCTTCGCATGACCACCTGTCTCAGTTCCACTGCC
This sequence comes from Schistocerca nitens, assembly GCF_023898315.1. Classification (NCBI taxonomy): domain Eukaryota; kingdom Metazoa; phylum Arthropoda; class Insecta; order Orthoptera; family Acrididae; genus Schistocerca; species Schistocerca nitens. The sequence continues at coordinate 256,937,732 of NC_064616.1, read as the reverse complement.
GACTGCTCCTAGTTAGTTCAGTATCCAGTTGTTCGTTTTGTTCACTGCGCTCGCCTATTTTACATGTGTTCCAAACTGTTCTTGCACTTGGTTCTGGCTATTTAGCGTTCACGACCGGTAATCAAAAAGTATTTTATAGTTACGTAAATTACATAAAAATTACGTTGTATGTAATAGGTTCGTCTTTTCAGGTAACAAAGGGCATATCAGCTCACTTCATTATATCGATGAACAGCAGAAGACATACTTATAACAAGGCAAGTTTTTTTGTTATTCATATATATATTTTGGTTTCATCGACTTGATTTAGCAGCTAACTTTCAATAATTTGCTTAATTTTTAGTGTAGGAAAATTCATATAAAACGATTTTCGTGTATCTTTCATATACAGAACATTACATTTAGGAAGGCTCTAATTATTTCAAGTTTGGTTGTTTCCAATTTGCATTGCCTGCTAGTTTGATTTCTTTGAAAAAAAGAAAAAAATAGTGGGTTGTGGGTCATTTTGGCTCAGTAGGAACAGTGTTGCCTCTTCATTTGAAAAGACATAGATTGCCATAAAATCGTATTTACTTATTATCTCAAAAACATTTGTTCAGAAGGAGCTTTCAAACCAAAAACTTTATTACTGAGAACTTAATTATTATTATTGTTGCTGCATTAACTTTAATAATGCAACATAAAAACCTAATTTTTACTAAGCGTGTGACGCAAGTATGAGAAAACCACATTTTATTTTATGCTTCCATAAAGTCTACTTCGCCTACTAACTCAGAGACAACGTGAAGTATATATAGGGTGTAAACGATTATTGTTTACAACGTAGCATAGCTATGTAGTGGAAGTCGAAACGAAGAATTTTATACAAGACACTTGTGGTCTATTAAGTTGGGAAACAACCACCAACAGGTTTACAAGACTACATGAGCTATGGCCCATGCGCGTCGCCTGAGATTTTCATGTTCTCTTCTCCAGCTCTCTACACATCGTTATCGATTGTTTCGGAATTGTTGCTTGCATTAGCTTGTTATTTCTTCACTGCCTAATTATTAAATGTTTGTCTGTTTGTTGTATCTGCTCGTAACTGGCAACACGTCGTCCGTAATTGGCGAGTAGTCTATACTCGAGCCGGTTTTCCGTACGCCACCCTATATTATTTCCCTGCGATTAGCCACACAAGGCTACAGTTGGCTAAACGAGAGGTTCTGCAGAATCACAGAAATTTCTTCTAAAAGTGTGTGAGAATTCTGTAATGAATAAAAACTCTATACTCCAGGGGGTAGGCAAGGGCCCCCTCTTGGTGCCCTCCATCCTTCAGTCACCTACACTACTAGTTTTCAGTTTTTCATAAGAACCATATACCAAGCACAAATGAACGGTGAACGAGTAAAAATGAACGGTTCCCAAAAAAGAACGGTCAGCAGTAAACTAGTTCCCAAGGATGAAAGAGTTTGCCCATCTCTAATAACAGGGGTGAATGACAGATGCGGAGATGTGTACAGGTGAATAGTCGTGCAATTACTGAGCAAGTGACCGCCCAAATGAACCGAGGGGCTACCAACGGTATCTCCCTAACGACCGTTCAGCGTTCCACAGAATGCACGTGGTTCATGCACCCATGCCGACTGCTGTTCGTCGGCGACGAAGGCCGGAATTTGCACGTCAATACCGCAACTGAACGCCTTTTCAGATGAATCACGTATTATTCTCCTTCGGACAGGTCGCCGTTGGCGTGTACAGCGTGAAACGTCTGAAAGCAAACACCCTGCATTCGTTATGATCTGAGAAATGTTTTCATGGCATTCCCTGGGCGATCTCGTCATTTAGGAAAGGAAAATGAATCAACCCAAGTATGCATCTATGCTTGGGGGGCCACGTCTACCCGAACATACAATTTGTCTTTCTTTGGCACGATGGTATCTATCAGCAGGACAATGCAACATGTCACACAGCACACAGTGTACTTGCGTGGTTCCAAGAGCACCGGGTGTTGTTGCATGGACACACAATACAACCAAGAATTTTAGTACAACTTTATCAGACTGTGGCACGTACGCCACTCACTGAACACAATAAGGCAAATGTATGTAAACAGTAATAACATGATAACTGAGCGGTAGCGTACGAGGGGCGTTTGAAAAGTCCGTGCAAAGTCCGAGAGATGGCACCACCGGCGCGTATCGAGGTCATGTTTAGTTAGTAGCATATTTGGAAAGAACGCACACCAAGTTTCAGTCATATTGGTCTATTTCTTTGTGAATAAAGGACGTCGAGTGATTGTCAAAAAATGGAGGAAAAAGAATTTTGTGTGGTGATTACACATTACTTTATGAAATGCAAAACGCCTCAGGCGACTAAAGAGAAGCTTGATAAACATTACAGTGACTCTGCACCTTCGATTAGAACAGTTTATAAGCGGTTTCAAAATTTTGGGAGTGGCCACATGGGAACAAGTGATGCTGAACATTGTGGACGCCCTGTGGAGGTTACGACTCCAGAAATCATTGATAAAATCCATGATATGGTGATGGATGACAGAAGAGTTAAGGTGCATGAGATTGCCAGTGCTGCGGGCATCTCGAATGAACGGGTACATAACATTTTGCACAAACATTTGGACATGAGAAAACTACCCGCAAGATGGGATCCGCGATTGCTCACGCTTGACCAAAAACGGAATCGTGTGAAGTGTTGCAAGGATTGTTTGCAGCTATTCAGGAAGAATCTGCAGGATTTTAAGCGTAGTTTCAAAAAAAAAAAAAAAAATGGTTCAAACGGCTCTGAGCACTATGGGACTTAACATCTGTGGTCATCAGTCCCCTAGAACTTAGAACTACTTAAACCTAACTAACCTAAAGACATCACACACATCCATGCCCGAGGCAGGATTCGAACCTGCGACTGTAGCGGTCACGCGGTTCCAGACTGAAGCGCCTAGAACCGCACGGCCACACCGGCCGGCTAAGCGTCGTTTCGTCACTGTGGAGGAAACATGGATACATTACTATACTCCTGAGACCAAACAACAATCTAAACAATGGGTTACCAAAGGAGAATCTGCACCAAAAACGGCGAAGACCATTCCTTCGGCCGGAAAGGTTATGGCGATTGTCTTTTGGGATTCGCAAGGGATAATTCTCATCGACTATCTGGAAAACGGTAAAACTATTACCGGTGCATATTATTCATCGTTATTGGACCGTTTGAAAACCGAGCTGCAAGAAAAACACCGGCGATTGGACCGCAAAAAAGTCCTTTTCCATCACGACAATGCACCAGCACACACCTCAGAAGTTGTGGTCGCAAAATTAATGGAAACAGGATTCCAACTCGTTTCACATCCCCCCTATTATCCAGACTTGGCTCCCTCGGACTACTATTTGTTCCCCAATTTGAAGAACTGGCTGGCGGGACAAAGATTTTATTCAAACGAGGAGCTGATTGCAGCAACTAATAGCTATTTTGCAGACTTGGACAATTCCTATTATTCGAAAGGGATTAACAAATTAGAACAGCAGCGTTGGACGAAGTCTAGAAGGAGACCATGTCGAAAAATAAAAAAGGTTTACCCCCAAACACGTAAGTAGTTTTTATTTTTGCACGGACTTTTCAAACGCCCCTCGTAGCACGGCAGCGTTTAAATAGGCGCTCGCCCTTGGGAGGCTCTGTCGGAAGTTCCCAGTACAGCTCTTTCGCGGCGCACTGCCGCAGATGACAACACACTGCCAATGCGCGCGGCTTTCAAGTGTGCGCGTATTACTCCACCGGGATGCGTTTGCCCCATTCCCCAGCCACCAAACTGCTCGGATTTAAACCTAATGTAGAATGTGTGGGACCACCTCTATCGTGCTGTTCGCGCCATCGATCCTCGACAGAGAAATCGAGCGCAGCTACCCACGGCACTGTAGTCGCCACGGTTCCACATTCCTGTCGACATCTTTCAGAACCTCACTGACTCTCTCCTGCACGTCTCACAGCGAGTATGTGGGTATTCAGGCTTATGACAGGTGGTCACATTAATGTGACTGGACACTGAAGTACCTTCTGTTGTACTATAATTAGAGAAGATACATATCCACTTTTTATGCACACTGATTTCGCCTTGCCGACATTTATTTTGAGCCCTACAGAACTGGCCAGTCTATCCAGCTAGGTGATCATTAGTTGTAAATTTTTTGTGTTTCTACCAGAAGTATAACGTCATGAGCAAACTCCAAATCAGTAGGCCTAGACTGTTCATTTTTACATATGCCCCCGTTGGCGAGGTCCATAGTTTTCCTCATTATGAAATCTACGATTAATATAAAATGAGTGGTGACAAAATGTATTCTTGTCTGACGCATATCAGAATAATAAAGAAAGGGGCGTGCCCATCTTCTGTTCTTATACAGCAATTCGAGTCTAGATGCAGTCAAAAGTTTTTTAAAAATCAACGAAGTGTAGATGCAGTGCAGAGCTGAATTCTATGTAGTGTTCTATTACGTTTCGCAAAACAAATATTTGTTTGGAGCAGCATCTCCCATTTCAAAATCCAGCCTTTTCTCCCTGTAATCGAAACTCAGTTGCTTCTCGTATCCTTTTTAGAAGAACGAGGCAAAAGACTTCGCCTGGTACCAATGGAAGTGTGATACCTCTCAGTTTGTACATTCGGGTAGGTTTTCTTTCTTCGGTAGTTTAACAATGAAGCGAGCTGCCTCGTCTTCTGGAATTTGCCCTGTTTGCCAACAGGTATTGCACAGTTTAGTAAGGTGATGAATTAAGTCTGGACTTCCATATCTCAGAATTTCAGCCGAGATTTCATCCAAACCAGCTGCTTTATTTTTTCAGAGTGTTCTCATTGCGGCATACACCTCTGTTTCTCTGATACCACAAAATACCGGCTCCGTTCGAATGAAAGGTCTAGTGTTAACTATTACTCTATTTCACCACTGCAAGAAAGCGAAGCGCCGATATGGCGACAAAGTCTGCAGTACTTATACGGGCTAGAAATGATACAAATTCGTCCGAAGTCCCTCTCGTAATAGAAATCTATAATAAGTAAAGCATGCCTAATTTGTGAATAAATTTTAATATTATTGGAATTAACGAAATATTTTGCATATTATGCTGGACACTTACATCGCCACACCTTCGGATACGCAATGAGTTGCACAGAAACTACGTGGTTCAAAAGACGACAACGGAGTTACTTAGAAGCCACCATAATGTAACGAATGTTTAGAATGAAAAAGTATCACAACGCCGCTGGTTTATCAGATTTTGTAAGAGCTTAAACATGAGGTATTGCAGGTCAATTGACACGTGCAAATGCCTACGCCAAGTAAACAACACTAACTAAAATTTTGCGTTACATGACTTCCTAGTATTATCACTGCTTTAAGCAATGATTTACATTTAAGCGATGTTTCCTAAGTTAACACAGAAGAAGATCAACGTTTTCAAGGACGGTGAATCGCCAGCATTCTGAATTTTCGCAGCATGCTCAGCCGTAAACTATTTTGAGATGGTCAGAGATATTCAGGTATCCCTCAGTTCACACCAAGTGAGATGCTTGTGACGTCATTATGACGTGTAAACACTGTACCGAAGATGACAGAAGCCTTGTAGCGGCTTTATGTGGTACTTCGAGACTTTAAACTGCAGTAGCCATTCTAGCAGACAAATTAAACGAGCAGCTAGCTCATTAGTAGCAGGGGGTTGGGGTTACGACGACGCTTTTGACATTAAATTGATACGCAAATTAATTAACCGATCAATTAATCACCCCCGGCCCCACTCTGCCCCGCTCCCGCACACGCCCAACCCCGCCCCAAGATGACGTCACGTGTTTTTCACAGCCTGCACGTGGGCCCCAGCCCCTCCCCTCACTCAACCTACCCTATTGGCGAAAATTCTGAATTCTGGCGGGAATTTCGAATTTTGGCGGGAATTTCGAATTTTGGCGGGAATTTCTTTGTCGCAGGCCTGTGCCAGCGTCCCACCCCTCCTCCCCACCAGGAAATTGGTGGGAAATTAAAATTGGCGTTGCCCTTTACAAGACTCAAACCCTGGTTCTCCTGGGCCAAAAGCCCAAGTGCATCACTCTAACGCACATAAACCACCAGAGGAGCTTGACCTTGACGCGAAATTAAAAATGACAGTGCTGTTTCCGGGACTCAAACCCTGAGTCTATTGGTTGGAAAGCCCAAGTACAATCCCCCCTCCCTAAGACATCGAAACTGTGCAGATGCGAGAGAGGAAGGTTAGGTTAGTGTACTTGACTTATTTTGGTCGGGAAACTGACCCAAAGATCGTTCCTCATTATGTAATTAATTGTAAAGATCAGGCCTAATTACACAACTATATGCATAACACTACACAAGAGTGGCCTAAATTCGCAATACAACACGAAAATTGCGATACCATACAACTGGTGTTATCCTGCTAGGAAAAAATTTCGCAATACCACTCGAAACTAGTGACAGACGCACTCAAACTCTATCCTCCACCTATAAGCTGGTGGGAAAAAGGCAGAGGTGTAAGGTACTATCTATATTCTTTTTGGCGGGAATTATGTTCAATTGACAAGATGCTGGTGTTGGACAGAGAGGAGTTTAAAAAGTGTATTATTTGTATGCATACAGTATCAGTCTGGAATAGGATTTGAAGGTGGATCCACCGTGTGTTACACCCGGAGCGATATTGGGATGCGGTTCCACAACACATCACATATGGGATAGAGCTCAAAGGTGGAACAATCACGCGTTACATATGGAGATGTGTTCTATGTTCGACGTTGGATCCATCAGCAAGAAGAGCACATCATGGGAGCCTTCTGCGACACACTCACAGACACGAGAGATACTTAAGACAGAGCAAACGAGCTGCAAGTGTAGAATATGTGGTTGGAGGTGACTGGTTGCATTCGAGTACAGAGCTATTCTATGCCGCCCGACCAAAAAAATAGTGCATTTGCGCTAGATGTTGGCAGCTGTACTACATTTACAAGCAGTTTTGGAACACGGGACGAGAAGTGATGTCGTGATTGCATGGTTAAAAGTGACATAAAATCGATAAAATGACGGAAAATAAGTATAAATTGAGGGAAAATACGCCGAAATGCAGGGAAACTGAGGGAGTACTTGCATGTCTTCTGACTGGTGCCGAACAATTCTTGTACGGGGTAACAAGTATGCAACAGCAAGAGGAATACGGGAAAACGGCGAGATGGAAGCACCGTGAACCGGGGATATAATCTTTTATTTTTCGTCAAGGAAACATTCTATTCTATGTCTGTTGATGTAATAGTGACACACGCGAGTTGACTGCTGTCTTTGATGCTTTCCTGGAAAAAGAGAACCATCTGCCTCTAAATTTACTTGCATATGCGTTAAAAGGATGACAGAGTGGATGGAGTGATCGGTTGAGATGGAGTTGTAACGAGGTACGATTTAATGGTAGACATGCATTCTAGAGAGAGAGAGAGAGGGACATTTGACCATTTTTTCCGTTGTTCTCTCGGGATGCATCAGTTGTGTGACAATGTGCGTTCGACTCGCATACAACAGCGTGTTCTGTGTGTGGCTTAGAGCAGTGTGCCGGCCGCTGTGGCCGAGCGGTTCTAGGCACTTAAGTCCGGAACCGCGCTGCTGCTACGGTCGCAGGTTCGAATCCTGCCTCGGACATGGATGAGTGTGATGTCCTTAGATTAGTAAGGTTTACGTAGTTCTATGTCTAGGGGACTGATGACCTCAGATGTTAGGTCCCATAGTGCTTAGAGCCATTTGAACCATTAGAGCATTGTCTACCTGCGATTGTTAACAGCAAACCTCTAGGTAATCAGAGGACTACAATTCTGTTTCGACACATTCCTCTGGACGAGCGAAGATTTATGCGACGTACTCCATCCCACTGCCGCGTCTTGGACATGAAATCGAGTCTTCAGTTTCATAACTGCAGTAATTTTAAGTTAGCGACAGGCGTTTTACGAGATACTACAATCCCCGTGTGTACATCTGCTTGACAGATGTCCTGTTTATGGAGTTAGTGACAGCATGACGTGTAATTTCACATGTCAAACACCGCTGCTATGCGTTTTTCTCTTTGTTTGTAAGAGGCATTCTCCGATACTGACGATCATTTTATATAGCACTGATGCGAGCATAGTACAATTTCTGAAGTGTGATCGGATGTGAATAGTGGGGGCTATACACCTCTGGAAAGCTATATTGTACATGTATCGCAAGGAATCGATGTTTTGAGAAAGTAGTTGTTCATTTTTCAGTTTATCATCATAGTTTATCGCAGAGAAACATGCAAGGAGAATGTATGCAATGCGCTGGAAATATATTTCTTACATTGAGGTAGTAACAGCGTTGCATTCCATATGACTAATAGGTTGGAAACCGCAACGATCTAACATTACAGCGTGTTTTAAGTGCAGAACCTTGTAGCTTTAGGAGTCCATGTGTTGATGTTCTCTCTTACTAATACCTTCTTGGTAATGACCCAGACACTAGAACGATACTTCAGACTTGATAGCGCAGTTGATTTACGTAAAATGCTGCAAACTCCATATGTCTTGAGCTCCATCATGCCTAAAAACCACCCGTTTCTTGTTCTTGAGCATCTGCTATATCATCACAACAGATTCATATCTACTATACACTGATAAAGGGTGCTAACCTCCTCTACATTCGCGCATCTGGAGATCTTGTGCTCTTGGAAGGGTGCGGGACAGCAGTTACAGCCTTGGTTCGCACTGTTCCTACACGAAACGTGGAATGTAGCGGTCTACTTCTGGTCAGCTGCAGATTAAGGGTAAATAGGTGCCAGTGCTGCAGGGAGCACTGGTCAAAGACAATGCGAGGAGATCTTTCGGTCTCTGACTTCATCCTAAGAATGCAAGAATGCCCTGTGACTCCCATCCACATCGAAAAAGATCGTACATTATGCACTATGATCGAAGTGCTAGAGATATGTGGGTTTCTGTCTGGTATACTTTGGTGTGTATGTTCCAGAGTTAACAATGAATGAACATACCGCACTGTCATCTATTTACATTCGCGGTGGTACTCGCAAAGTAGGAGGGGCTGTTTAGCGATGATACAGAAATTGGTACGCATGCTGTCGCATCATTAGTCAGTGTTGAAATTACGATAAAGTTGCTAAAATTGATCGCACTATCAACTGTGATACTTATTATTACAGTGCATCAGCGGCATCTTTTCCATCGCAACAGTCCACTGGTATGCTGTTGATTATCACATAATGTTTGGCTGAAATCGCTTGTCTGAGATGGAGAAATAGTCTTGGTGGAGGAGACATCACCTTCCGGGGACAGTTAACACCGGAACAGTGATCCCGTGCATGGCAGCAATATGAGGAATCAATCGAACGGAACACAGTTCCATCAGCTATCCCGTCACTGTGAATGATGAGTTTAAACGTAGAGGTCATCAAGCACCTTCGGACAGCAGTTTGGAAATGCTCCACAATGCCTCAAAACTCTTCCAGTTCCCTTATGTTGGTTGGTTGGTTTGTGGGATTAAAGGGACCAGACTGCGATGGTCATCGGTCCCTTTTTCCAAAAAATTAAAACCGCCCAAAGAGAATAAAAAACGAACAGCAGGAAAGACGTCAGACGACACAGGACGAGAAAGACTCCGACAGAGATCAGACAAAACAAATTAAAACACACAGAGTGTGACGGTGGTTGGCCGACCATAGAGGAAAAAAAAAGAGGAAAAGCCAACCACCAAGAACACATTAAAAACTCAGTTTAAAATCAGAGGCTAAAAGCCAGAATCAACACTAAAAAACTTAAACACTCAGATTAAACTATAAAAAACCCCTGCCCGAATAAAACGCAAAACTAAGTCCACCATGGCAGAGTCATCTAGTAAAAGGGCAGGGAGCGTATCAGGCAGCGCAAATGTCTGCCTGAGCACAGTTAAAAGCGGACAAGTTAATAAAATGTGCACCACCGTCAAAACCGCCCCACAGCGACAGAGAGGCGGGTCCTCACGACGCAATAAATAACTGTGAGACAGTCGGGTGTGGCCAATGCGGAGCCGACAAAGAACAACTGAATCTCTGCGAGTGGCTCGCATGGATGACTGCCACACACGCGTCGTCGCCTTGAGAGAACGGAGTTTGTTTGGCGTGGGCAGATTGCGCCATTCAGTGTCCCAAAGCGAGAGAACTTCGCGGCGGAGGACTGCCCGCAAATCAGTCTCCGGGAGGCCAATGTCCAGGGTGGGTTCACTGGTGGCCTGTTTGGCCAGGCGGTCAACATGTTCATTGCCCGGGATACCGACGTGACCGGGGGTCCACACAAAGTCCACAGAACGGCCGCAACGCGCAAGAGTATGCAGGGACTCATGGATAGCCATCACCAGACGAGAACGAGGAAAACACTGGTCGAGAGCTCGTAAACCGCTCAGGGAATCGCTACAGATAACGAAGGACTCACCTGAGCAGGAGCGGATATACTCTAGGGCACGAAAGATGGCGACCAGCTCAGCAGTGTAAACGCTGCAGCCATCCGGCAAGGAACGTTGTTCGGAATGGTCCCCTAGAGTTAGCGCATACCAGACAAGACCAGCAACCATCGAACCGTCAGTGTAAACAATTCCAGAGCCCTGATACGTGGCCAGGATGGAATAAAAGCGGCGGCGGAAGGCCTCTGGAGGGACTGAGTCCTTCGAGCCCTGTGCCAAGTCGAACCGAAGGCAAGGGCGAGGAACACACCACGGGGGTGTACGCAGAGGTGCCCGGAAAGGAGGTGGAACAGGGAAAAACCCAAGCCCGGAGAGAAGCTCCTTGACGCGTACGGCGATCGGACAACCCGACCGGGGCCGACGGTCTGGAAGATGGACGACTGACTGTGGGAACAGGACACGGTAATTTGGATGCCCGGGCAAGCTAAAAACATGGGCAGCATAAGCAGCCAGTAATTGTTGGCGTCGTAACCGCAGTGGAGGGACACCTGCCTCCACTAGTATGCTGTCCACAGGGCTGGTGCGGAAAGCACCAGTGGCAAGGCGTATCCCGCTATGGAGGATTGGGTCCAGCACCCGCAACGCAGATGGGGAAGCTGAGCCATAAGCCAGGCTCCCATAATCCAGACGAGACTGGGTTAACGCCTGGTAGAGCCGGAACAGGGTAGATCGGTCGGCGCCCCAGCGGGTGTGGCTCAAACATCGCAGAGCATTGGGATGCCGCCAACACGCCTGTTTGAGCTGCCGGATATGAGGCAGCCAAGTCAACCGGGCATCGAAAACCACCCCCAAAAACCTGTGTGATTCCACCACTGATAGAAGTTCGCCGTTAAGAGAAAGCTGCGGCTCCGGGTGGACAGTACGTCGCCGGCAGAAATGCGTAACGCAGGTCTTGGCTGCCGAAAACTGGAACCCATGAGCTACAGCCCAAGACTGCGCCTTGCGGATAGCGCCCTGTAGCTGACGTTCAACAGCTGCAATGCCAGTAGAGCTGTAGTAAAGGCAGAAGTCGTCAGCATACAGGGAAGCGGAGACAGAATTTCCCACGGCCGCAGCGAGCCCGTTAATGGCTATTAAAAACAGACAGACACTTAAAACAGAACCCTGTGGCACACCGTTCTCCTGGACGTGGGAGGAACTATACGAGGCCGCGACTTGCACGCGGAAGGTACGATACGACAGAAAATTGCGGATAAAAATCGGCAGAGGACCCCGAAGACCCCATCCATGAAGCGCAGAAAGGATGTGATGACGCCATGTCGTATCGTACGCCTTCCGCATGTCGAAAAAGACAGCGACCAGGTGCTGACGGCGGGCAAAGGCAGTACGGATGGCCGACTCCAGGCTCACCAGATTGTCGGTGGCGGAGCGGCCTTTACGGAACCCACCCTGAGACGGAGCCAGAAGGCCCCGAGACTCCAGTACCCAATTCAAGCGCCGGCTCACCATCCGTTCAAGCAACTTGCAAAGAACGTTGGTGATGCTAATGGGACGGTAGCTGTCCACCTCCAAAGGGTTCTTTCCAGGTTTCAAAACGAGGATGACAATGCTTTCCCGCCATTGCGACGGAAACTCCCCCTCGACCCAAAGACGGTTGTAAAGATCGAGGAGGCGCCGCTGGCAGTCCACTGAAAGGTGTTTCAGCATCTGACAGTGGATGCCATCTGGCCCAGGAGCGGTATCAGGGCAAGCGGCTAGGGCACTGCGAAATTCCCACTCACTGAATGGAGCATTGTAAGATTCTAGGTGGTGGGTGCGAAACGAAAGGCTCCAACGTTCCATCCGCTCTTTAATGGAGCGGAAGGCCAGTGGGTAATTGGAAGAAGCGGAACTAAGAGCAAAATGCTCTGCCAAGCTGTTGGCAATTTCGCCGGAGTCTGTACAAACTGCTCCATTCAGTGAGAGCGCAGGGACGCTGACAGGGGTCCGATAGCCATAGAGGCGTCGGATCTTGGCCCAGACCTGCGATGGAGAGACATGGAGGCCAATGGTGGACACATACCGCTCCCAGCACTCCTGCTTGCTTTGGCGGATAAGGCGGCGGGCCCGCGCACGCAGCCGTTTGAAGGTGATGAGGTGTTCAATGCAGGGATGTCGCTTGTGACGCTGTAGCGCCCGCCGGCGATCTTTAATCGCTGCAGCGATCTCAGGCGACCACCAAGGCACAGTCCGCCGCCGAGGGGACCCAGAGGAACGGGGAATGGCAGATTCGGCGGCAGTAACGATGCCGGTGGTGACCAATTGAACCACCGCATCAATGTCATCATTAGAGAGAGGCTCAATAGCGGCAGTGGAGGAGAACAAGTCCCAGTCAGCCTTAGTCATAGCCCATCTGCTAGGGCGCCCAAAAGAGTGACGCCGTGGTAGTGACAGAAAGATCGGAAAGTGGTCACTACCACACAGGTCGTCATGCACACTCCATTGGACAGACGGTAAGAGGCTAGGGCTACAGATTGAAAGGTCAATGGCGGAGTATGTGCCATGCGCCACACTGAAGTGTGTGAAGGCACCATCATTCAAAATCGAGAGATCGAGCTGCGACAATAAATGCTCAACGGTGGCGCTTCGACCTGTTGCCACTGACCCACCCCACAGAGGGTTATGGGCGTTGAAGTCGCCCAATAGCAAGAAACGTGGCGGCAATTGGGCTATCAGCGCAGCCAGGACATGCTGCGAGACGTCACCATCCGGTGGAAGGTAAAGACTGCAGACGGTAACAGCCTGTGGCGTCCACACCCGAACAGCGACAGCCTCTAAAGGTGTTTGGAGAGGGACAGACTCGCTGTGCAGAGTGTGAAGGACATAGAGGCAGACGCCACCAGACACCCTGTCATATGCTGCCCGGTTCTTATAATAACCCCGATAGCCACGGAGGGCGGGGGTTCGCATTGCTGGAAACCAAGTTTCCTGAAGAGCAATGCAGAAGAAAGGGTGAAGGCTGATAAGTTGGCGGAGCTCAGCTAAATGGTGGAAGAAACCGCTGCAGTTCCACTGGAGGATGGTATTGTCCATTGCGGAGAAAGGCGTGACGGGACTGGGAAGGCAGATTACGCCGCTGGGTCACCTGCTGCCTCCGATGGAGCACCCGTGCAAGTGCTATCCATTGCGTCTGAGGGACCAGCGAGATCGAGGTCCTCAGCGGACGCAAGGATCTCCACCTCATCCTCAGACGCAGAGCTTTTAGGTAGCGGTGGAGTAGGTGCCACCGCAGGTGTCTTGGACTTACGGGTCTTCAAAGTCGTTTTCTCTCGCTGTTCCTTTGGTTGCCGTTGTTGAGAGGGCTTATTGGAGTCAGTCTCTGGGACTGAAGAGGATCGCGAAGCCCGTCGACCAGCGACCTGTGGCTTCTTCAGCCGCTGGTTGGTGTCTGCTGTGCCGCTGGTAGGAACCTGGGAAGGGAGTGACCCAAGGGATCCCTTCCGAGCTAGAGAAGCCGAAGAAGACTTACGCTTCTCCGACTTAAAAGTGGGGACTGGTGTCCCCGGTGGTTTAGTGGGTGCTGCTCCCGAGGTAGATGGTGTGGGAGCAACAGCGAGAGAAGGGGCCCCCATCGTCAAGGGGGCAGGTGAGGTCCTCTGACTCTGAGAGCTGACTGTATATCTTGCAGCTGAAGGAATGGAGCAGGAGTGACAGTGGAGGCATAAGATGACATCATGCGCACGGGATGTAGCCGTTCAAATTTCCGCTTAGCCTCAGTGTAAGTCAGTCGGTCCAGGGTCTTATATTCCATGATTTTGCGTTCTTTCTGTAAGATACTGCAGTCCGGCGAGCAAGGGGAATGAGGCTCTCCACAGTTGACACAGACGGGAGGCGGAGCACATGGAGTATCGGGATGAGATGGGCGTCCACAATCTCGACATGTGAGGCTAGAAGTACAGCGAGAGGACATGTGACCGATCTTCCAGCACTTAAAGCACCGCATCGGGGGAGGGATATAGGGTTTCACGTTACACCGGTAGACCATCACCTTGACCTTCTCTGGTAAGGTATCACCTTCGAAGGCCAAGATGAAGGCACCGGTAGCTACCTGATTGTCCCTCGGACCCCGATGAACACGCCGGACGAAATGTACACCTCGGCGCTCTAAATTGGCGCGCAGCTCATCAGACTGCAAAAGGAGGTCCCTATGGAAAATAACACCCTGGACCATATTTAAACTCTTATGTGGGGTGATGGTAACGTGAACATCCCCCAACTTGTCACAAGCAAGTAACCTGCGTGACTGGGCAGAGGATGCCGTTTTTATCAAAACTGACCCAGAGCGCATTTTGGACAAGCCCTCCACCTCCCCAAACTTGTCCTCTAAATGCTCTACAAAGAACTGAGGCTTCACGGATAGAAACGAGTCACCATCAGCTCTGGTACAGACGAGATACCTGGGCGAATACACGTCACTGTCATTCATTGCCTTTCGTTCCTCCCATGAAGTGGCAAGGGATGGGAACGATTTGGGGTCATAAACGTTAGCTTTAAAATGAGCCCTCGAACGCTTAGAGACTGCTGGTGGCTGGCCGCCAGCGAGAGATGATGTACCACGCTTCATTGCGGGTCATCCGCCCTGATGCCACCTACTCCGACCAAGGTCCCTCCCCACGGGCGCCACCCAGCCGCAGCAATAGCCACCTGGCAGGATGGCCATTGCCGGGAGTCCTGATGGCCCAGGGAGATGGGCATCTACTCCTTGGCATACGTGGGGAGTTAACGGCGCAGGCGTCAGTAGAGCGATCCCTGTGTTGTCAGGGGGCTACAACCAACAGGGTACATGGCGGCCCCACCACAACGGACTGGCTACCGTGCTGGATCTTAGGTGCAAAAATGTCCAAGGTCGTCGTCGAAGTTAAAAGCAACACTGCAGAGTGCAGCGTGGTAATCGCACCCAGGGACGTATCCTCGCCCAAGAGATGGAAAACGAGCGGGACACCATTGCAACGACGAAAAAGCCGGCTAAAGGTCTCAATGCACGACGGATACAGTGCACCATGTAAGGCGCCCTTCCCCAATTGGCTCGCTCTTCGGAATAATTTAGAAAGATGGAGGTCAAACCCGAGAGGGGACCATCACATAAGGCCGAAACATTTGAGACTCCTTTTAGTCGCCTCCTACGACAGGCAGGAATACCGCGGGCCTATTCTAACCCCCGAACCCGCAGGGGGGTCCCTTATGTTGTTACTGTCTTTTTATTTCTATGACCCAGTGTGTGGGCGTGTTGGGGGATCAGCAGCACCAACATAATTTACACCGTACAATGTCTAGTTTTCTGGGGAGCCAATGGACCAAAACGTGTTAATGTCAGTTTAGTATCTGACACAGACGTCGAAGTCTTGGCGAAAAAAAAAGAACAAAATGTATGGCAGTGTACAAAGCATGTTACAGCAGAAAAAGTGGTGTATCGAACAACGAAACAGGGACCCTCTCCTGCGACTGATAACCTGTGGGAGATGGTTCTCGTACAGTACAGGCGATGAAGCTTTACACCGGTCTGTGAAAGCGACGCTGATCACTGGCCGCCAGTCCCAATGGATAAATCCCATATATTTAATAGGATCGCTGCATATGCTCGATGCCGGCACGTAGACGGTATTCGTTTTCGCTATATCGGGAGAGAGAGATACGGTAAAAATCTATCGGATGTAGTTAGAGGAGCTTACATAGTTCATAATTTTTTCCTGTTAGATGGTACAGAATAACTATGATAGAATGTTTGGGTTATAGACGTGAATGGATCCTGAGGAACGCGGATCTGCTTCGGACTGCAGTACCTGTATGATGTTGAGTCTTCCTAATTTTCCCGATAAGAAACACCACCGTAACTGTTCGTACTGTCTTTTATACTACATCACGTTGCAGGAGCAGGCTTCGTTTGGCACTGAGCTTACACATCGTACACAGGGGCGGAGCTGCGACAGCATGTTCCTATTTCCACCGAGTGGTCAAAACACAGTCCTATAGAATTAGCTCACTCTGTATCTACACGAGTTGCAGAATGTCATAGATATAACTCTCCCCAACTTCTGGGTAAAATTGATCTCGCTATCAACTGCGGTGTGTATTACAGTAGCCGGCCGCGGTGGTCTAGCTGTTCTAGGCGCTCAGTCCGGAGCCGCGCGACTGCTACGGTCGCAGGTTCGAATCCTGCCTCGGGCATGGATGTGTGTGATGTCCTTAGGTTAGTTAGGTTTAAGTAGTTCTAAGTTCTAGGGGACTTATGACCTCAGCAGTTGAGTCCCATTGTGCTCAGAGCCATTTGAACCATTTTGTATTACAGTACATCGTTCCATTTAAACAGTGTCTTTCTCGTCCTGACTGTCCACTGGGTACACTGATGATTACCGCATAATGATTGACTGAATCCACTCGGCTGTGATGGAGGGAGCCTTGGTGGAACGCCGGGTATCTTCTATTGTCACTGTGGAGCATGTGATTAAATTTAGAGGTCATCACCTTCATACAGTTGTTGGGTAGCGTTCCTCAATGCTACAGACTAGTCCTATTTCCATATGCCGCGATGTCCTCCACATGCTTTTTTTTTCACAATAAGGTGACAGTAACACTTTATTTTTACTACCCCACGCGTGTTGTGAATAGCACCTTCCGGCAATGGACAACACCAGAACAGTAATCATGTACATGACTGCAAAATGAAGGAACAATGCTTTTCGAAATGGAACACAGAGACCGCTAACCTTTCGATGAGAAAGATGAGATTAACTATACATGTCATCACCTTCGAACAGCTGTTGGAAGCGCTCTACAATACTGCAAACTCTTACAGTTTCCATATGTTGCGATGTCTTGCACATTTTTGTCAATGAGAAACATCTCCTCTGTGTTCTATTTCAACCAGCCTGTGTTGTGGTAGCTGTACAGTTTATGCCATGTGATGTTCAGCTTTCTGTGGGAGCCAGAGCATCGAAACGTGTTAATGTCAGTTTAGCAGCAGCTGACATGGATCTCTAAGTCATGGTAGAAAAAACAAAGATATGGCTGTGTACACTGATTGACTACGTCACAGCCTAAAAACCAATGCATTACACTACTTATGGAGGAACAATGCAGGAACTCTCTCGTGTGACTGATAGTCTCTTGGATATGGTCATCCTACAGTACAGGAGATGAAACTACACTGGTCTGTGGAAGAGAGTTCGATCACGACCAAGATGCAGAGGAACTGTCTAAAAAATAGCGCTGGAGTTTTTGCTGTATGGGATACTTAACAGATAGGTTCGAAAAAGGTGGTCCCGGCGGAGGTTCGAGTCCTCCCTCGGGCATGGGTGTGTGTGTTTGTCCTTAGGATAATTTAGGTTCAGTAGTGTGTAAGCTTAGGGACTGATGACCTCAGCAGTTAAGTCCCATAAGATTTCACACACATTTGAACTCGAAAAAGGTGACTCAATTCGAGATATGAGGGTGGCACGAATATGATTCATCAGTAGCTGTAATCATTAAAAGACGTCTCTACAAGATACAACGCAAGTACATGGTAGAATGAATAGACTTGATTCCAAATCACGGACAGCATTTCTACCCAAAAGCGTAACACTATCAGCGACTCGTGTATGTGCCTGTAGACTCAAGACCGCTTTTTATGCAGGGTGATGGTAACACAGTCGCTACGAACATATTTTTAATAGCACAGTTCTTACGCGAAATGTATGGTATGGGCTGTAGACTCCCTCCGCGGTCAGCTTCAAATGTTGGTTCTCAATAGTGTTCCTCGAAAGGAACATCGTCTTACCTCCACAGATTCCCATTTGACCTACCTAGTGAGTGTAATAAGACTACTGAAAAAAAATACTCGCCTTTCAAATGGACAAATGGACTCTCATGGTCAATTTAATTACTTATCCTATCAAATTGATATCAGTGATGTGCCGCTTGGTGTGGTTTGTGGAGGAGATGGCTAGGGCACCACGGAATGATTCTTGAAAGGCGTTTCTTTTTTTTCTGTTGTGGCGATATCTTTTAACGAAATTTCAATCTCTCACCTACACAGGGCGAGACAGGCTCTCACGATTTGTTTCGTAAACGATAGTATGATATAGCATCGCAGTGGTAAAAGGGGAACTGTCATAGTGTACAAAACAGCTACGTTCTCTTGAATTATAGCTTGTTGTTGTCAAACGTAAAATGAATGTTTTTTTCCGACATGTGAGCTAATGGTATGAAAGATTGTCTGTAATGTTTGTAATACGCACGTGCATGACAGTTTATTTACAGACACTGAATGCGAGAAACGCTCTCAGGTCGTGTAATTTGTTCAATTGCATAATACACATATTTTTTTCTTTGGAGTTTACATTCTCACTTTTTCTTTACTCCGATGACGGTTTCGAGACACCGAAAACATTACGCTGTGATCGGTAATTTTCACAGCAAAATAGTCGAAGTTAAAGTGTTTTCCATCGCAGAACGAGAGGCCTATTCGAGGCGTTGGGGGCCTGTCTAGTCTGCGTCAGGTCGCCGCCGCAGGTGCGCACCCTAACCATTAGGTGCGGCTGTGTCACTAACTATACTTTAGACCCCTGTAGGTGGATGGAGGCAGGGGGGGTGGAGGGAGGGAGGGAGGGGGGTGGGAGGGAGGGAGGGAGGAAGAGGGCCTCGATTTTCGGCAGTTTGTGGACGCCTATCAAGGAGAACGCACATTCAACTACCGCCTCCTCTGCAGACATCGAATGAAGAGGCCTACACATAACCGAGCTAGTTATAAAAGATGTTAAGGGGGATGGGGTGGGAGTGTTTCATCCACGTTGGTCCGTTGGGGCTTTCGTCGTTTTATTATGCTCCCATACGCTGAGAGATGTTCCCGTCATTTTTATGTCACGTGACAACTATAGAGTTACGTCATGACCTTGTATGTAAGAAGCATAATTGCCTGGGTGGTTCTTCTGTGTTAACTTGATCAGTTCCCGGTGGTTCCGCGGGGGAGAGAAAGTGGGGGCACTAAGGAGCTCAAGTGGCTAACCATGACACAGAATGTGTGATAAGATTGTTATTCCAGCCGGAATTGGCAGAGGTAACTACTATTTACGCACAATATCCCCCGTTTATAACATGTGCTATGGCCCCCACACATATGAGCAATATTCTAAAATGGGACGCACGAGTGTTTGTAAGCAGTCTCTTTTATGGATGCCCTCTTTAACAGTTTCTGGAGCACGTTGTTTTACAAACATGGAATTAGTTTTCTTTTCAGTTCCAGTCTTCTATTTTTCGAAGGTTGCGCCCTCTAACGCCAATCTCTCTATTGCATAGCAATCAATTCTTATTAGAAATGTTATGGAGTGTTTTTGTTATACAACTTGTATCCGCAAATTAGGCACAATTTAATTCTTTCGCAGGCGTAGGCCTTGTAATGAATCAAAAAAGTATGCCAATTACATGTACTCGTGCTTGAAAACTTGCGAAACCTTTCAACACTTCTCACACTTTCGTACGAAATCCATTCTTGAACAACACCACTACGAAGGATAACAGTGCCTGCCCTCTCCTCCAAATCTTGAAACTAACTGCAACTTGGAATTTTTCACTGAGGAAAGAAATTACAGAATCACAGTATATTTTTACATGAGACCACTAGCGTCGTAGAAGCAGCGCATGAGCAACGGTGCGATAACAACTTATTGTTAAGTACTTTACGTGAAGGTGGCATGTTCCCATCTTCGAAAAAGAAAGCAATAGCTTCCAAAACTGCAATGAATGTACCAATTGAAGATATAATGAACTGCTCCTTTAAGTCGTCTGGTAGAATGGCAACGGCAGCTTAGAATCTCGAGCGATCACAAAAGTCGGTACACGGCTTCTGTCGTCTACGATACAGGGTGTGTACATCAGGAGGACATCACATTCACCTCATTTCGTGTTAACTGAAGGCTATCCGAGCTATTCACGCCGCTAAAACTATGATTCGCAGTTGGTCACGAATAGCACTAGTTCTTGTCGCATGAGTTCTCTTCCTTCGTATAAGAAATGGCACATCGTAAGCTAAATTTATTTCACCCTCGGTGAGTTAACTGCTATGCAATAATCAACTTACCCAATATGATATATCTCAGGTTGTTTTATCAGCATTTCATAAGCATCTGTGTACATCTAAATTATAATTCAGTATTTGTCGGTTTACGAATACAACTCCAGATAGAAGCTAATTTTTTTAAGCCAACGCTTGCACACACAGTTATGCAGTATCCACAGAAAGCATGTTTAGAAAGGACTGTTTTCTCGTAGGCAAACTCGCTGTTCAATAACACTAGTGTTTCTCACGATTGAGAATCAGTAGTAGCACAACTACTCTCGAATAGTGTGTCGTGTAATGTTTCTTCGTTTTCTTTTCTTTTCTGTGTGTGTGTGTGTGTGTGTGTGTGTGTGTGTGTGTGTGTGTGTGTGTGTGTGTGTACTAACGAAACCATGCTGACAATGAAGTGAACTAATATGTGTGAAAAAATGTCAGTATACACAACGTAACAGTAAAGGATGTTATGACATTAAAAGAAGACATTCTTTCATACTACACAATTTACGAAAAAAAAAAATCACAAATTAAGAAACAAAGTAAGACAACGTGAAACACATGATTTCCTGGCCGCGCTTGTGTGCTCTTCCTGTGGCTATTATCTACATCCGGGGCTATATCACGGGGAAGGAAGTATTTTTCAGACTGGAGCTGATGGGCTGGTTCTTCCCTAATCCTCCTAAATGGATTGTATTGGAAATCTACGCGGTAGGTTCATGAAATAGTGAGTTTCCCAGGTTGGCAGGAGTTTTCGCGCACCTGCTAGATAAACTTCAGAAAAAACTTGGCAGTAAGAAGTATTTTGCAGTGGAGCGATTAGCGCGAGCGGGCAAATGCCAGTGAAATTACCTGCACGCGATTACTAAGTTTGATTGGCCACAAGGCAGGAATCTTAAAATAATTTCTTGGAGCGACTTGCAGCTCGCGAAATTGATGAGTAGGCCGGCAGGCCACGTGAGATTGAGGTGGCAAGTTGTGGGGTCTCTGGGCTGGAGTTTGTGTTTTATAGTGGTTGTCATTCGGGAGTCAGGAGTTAGTTAACTTTCGCAATAAAAGAGGTTACTTTCCCCCTATGGAAGAACTACAACGCATTCAAAAGTGCATTCCCGTGCGAGTGCGTAGTATTCTGATAAGGCACTTCCTTGTTTTCTTTTTTTTTTCCTTTTCTTTTTTCGACGAGAGTTGCAGATTTTTCTTAAATTTTTTTTATTTCAATTTATCAGCTTTCGGTTCGTGCCCACGCACCTACCTCAATAGCAGAAAGACGATACGACATGTATGTTTGAGGCGATTTTGTTGACAGTAACGACGATATGAATGTAAGGACAACAGAACAACCAGTCCCCGAACGGAGAAAATCTCCGAGCCGGGCTGGAATCAAACCCGGTTTACTTCTGCACGCAATATTTGTGTCGCGGATGAGTGAGCGTCGATTTGTTCCGCATGAGGGGGGCTTCAAGGTAGTCCATGGAACCATTAGCTAACTAGAGACAGTGCAGGATAAAAGTGACGGACTTTGCTGCATCTACATTGTTAGTCTGCAATTCACAATTAAGTGCCTGGCAGGCGGTTCACTGAACCACATTCAAGCTTTTTCTCGACCATTACACTCTCGAACAACGCGCAGGAAAAACGAACACAAATCTTTCCGTGCAAGCTCAGATTTCCCGTATTTTATTATGATGATAATTTCTCGCTATGTAGCTGGGTGCCAACAAAATATTTTTTTTTTTTGCTTTCGGAGGAGAAAGTTGGTGATTCAAAATTCATGAGGAGATCCTGCCACAACGAAAGACCCCTTTGTTTTAATGATTTTCACCTCAATTCGCGTGTCATATAGGTGGCATTCTCTCCGTATTGCGTGATATCCCCTAGTTCGAGATAATACAAAACGTGCTGCTCTTCTTTAAACTTTTTCAATGTGCTCTGTTAATATAAATCTACATCTACATGGTTACTCTGCAATTCACACTTAAGTGCCTGGCAGAGTGTTCATCGAACATTTTCATACTACTTCTCTACCATTCCACTCAAGAATGGCGCGTGGGAAAAAGGATCACCTTAATCTTTCCGTTCGAGCTCTGATTTCTCTTATTTTATTATGATGATCATTTCTCCCTACGTAGGTGGGTGTCAACAAAATATTTTCGCATTCGGAAGAGAAAGTTGGTGATTGAAATTTCGTAAATAGATCTCGCCGCAAAGAAAACCGCCATTGTTTCAGTGACTGCCACCCCAACTCGCGTATCATATCAGTGTCACTCTCACCCCTATTGCGCGATAACACGAAACGAGCTGCCCTTCTTTGCACTTTTTCTATGTCCTCCGCCAATCCTACTGTACCTGAAGCGGATTCCACACCGCGCAGCAATACTCCAGAAGATGCTGGAAAAGCGTAGTGTAGGCAGTTTCTTTAGTAGAGCTGTCGAACTTTCCAAGTGTTCTGCCAATAAATCACAGTCTTTCGTTCGCTTTCCCCACAGCATTATCTATGTGGTTGTTCCAATTTATGTCATTCGTAATTGCAATCATGAAGTACTTAGTTGTGTTATTTGATGCAACAAAAGTTTCATTTGTTTCCGTGGAAATTTGAGTCGTGTTTCTGTGTCATCTTTCACATACTGACTTTAAAATAATACTCCGATTTTTCTGTCGTGGAGATTGTCTAAGGAAGTTACTACGAGGGCGAGTCAAATAAAAACCTTAAATATTTTTTTAAATATTATTTATTGTGCAGAAGTGGTACAAAGCTGTATCACTTTTCAACATAATCTCCCCCACGCTCAATGCAAGTCCTCAAGCGCTTACAAAGTGCGTAAATTCCTTTAGAAAATTTTTTTTTGGTAGGCCGCGCAACCACTCATGCACCGCGTGGCGTACCTCTTCTCTTCATCAGAACGGAACTTCCCATTGCGTCTTTGAGTGGTCCAAACATATGGAAATCACTTGGGGCAAGATCTGATGAGTATGGTGGATGAGGAAGACACTCAAAATGCAGCTCTGTGATTGTTGCAGTGTGGGGCCTTGCATTGTCATGTTGCAAAAGGATGCCTGCTCACAGCAATTCACGTCACTTCGATTTGATTGCAGGCCGCAGACGATTTTTTAGGAGATCTGTGTATGATGCACTGGTGACAGTGGTCCCTCTAGGCATGTAATGCTCCAAAATGACGCCTATTTCGCCTCAAAAGAGAGTCAGCATAACCTTAACTGCTGATGGTTCTGTTCTAAACTTCTTTGGTTTTGGTGATGAGGAATGCCGCCATTCGTTGCTCGCTCTCTTCGTTTCCTGCTGATGAAAGTAGACCCAGGTTGAGTCCCCAGTAACTATTCTTGCAAGGATGCCATCACCTTCTCGTTCAAAGCGCCGGAGAAGTTCTTCACAAGCATCAACACGTCGTTCTCTCATTTCAGGAGTCAGCTGCCGTGGCACCCATCTTGCAGGCACTTTCTGAAACTGGAGCACATCATGCACAATGTGGTGTGCTGACACATGACTAATCTGTAAACACACTGCAATGTCATTCAGCGTCACTCGGCGGTTTTCCTTCACTATGGCTTCAACTGCTGCAACGTTCTGTGGAGTCACAACTCGTTGTGCCTGACCTGGACGAGGAGCATCTTCCACTGAAGTCACACTATTTGCGAACTTCCTACTCCATTCGTAGACTTGCTGCTGTGACAAACATGCATCACCGTACTGAACCTTCATTCGTCGATGAATTTCAATAGGTTTCACACCTTCACTACGTAAAAACCGAATAACAGAACGCTGTTCTTCCCTGTTACAAGTCGCAAGTGGGGCGGCCATCTTTATACTGATACTGCGACGGTATGTGTGCATCTGCACTATGCTGCCACCTACAGGCCATATTCTGCACGTTGTTTGTAGCACGCTTACCAACTTACAGGATAACGGCGCAAAATTTAGATTTGTTATTACAAATTTAAGGTTTTCATTTGACTCGCCCTCGTAGTGTACTTTTGGCGGTGTACATATTCCAGACCAGTGGTAGGATCTTGTAATGTTTCTGCTAGTGGTCGGCTCAATGGGCACCGTGAGCTCAGCCCCTTTTCTGTGAGCCGCCTATTAACGTTCCTTACGGTCACTAAAGCACTAGTTGCACGTCGGATCGATGATAATGACAAATCCGGGGCTCTCGGTGCATCTCCGACGATTGTTCGGTCTTCTCGTTCTGTCGTCTCTCTAGATCGACCGTTTCCTTCTTGACGCTGTGTTCCTCCATGGTTCACCCGTCGTCGACTAGTGGCATCGATCCTATTCAAATGTCGAGCGATTCGCCAATTGCTCCAACCGGCTTCTTTGAGTACAAATACACGTCCTCTCTCAAATGCTGACATCTGCATATATTGTTCACGCACCTGTCTGCGAAGCATTGTTACTGTCCAGTTGAGTACACGGAATGACATTTGCAGACATTATGCTTTGGTATCGGCATGTCCCCTGTTTACTATCCTAGCCAGCTTCGCGGCGAAATTGGGCTGCAGTGTCGCACAGTATCCATCGGCCACGAAGTTGTCAATTTTGCATTTTCCGTAGGTACCTGGGTCAATATCAATTTATGACCAATTTGCATAACCCCTTCGTGGTGCGTCTTTTCTTTTATGTCTTAGAAGGCAAACTGATTAATTTGATTATGTTCATATACACTCCTGGAAATTGAAATAAGAACACCGTGAATTCATTGTCCCAGGAAGGGGAAACTTTATTGACACATTCCTGGGGTCAGATACATCACATGATCACACTGACAGAACCACAGGCACATAGACACAGACAACAGAGCATGCACAATGTCGGCATTAGTACAGTGTATATCCACCTTTCGCAGCAATGCAGGCTGCTATTCTCCCATGGAGACGATCGTAGAGATGCTGGATGTAGTCCTGTGGAACGGCTTGCCATGCCATTTCCACCTGGCGTCTCAGTTGGACCAGCGTTCGTGCCGGACGTGCAGACCGCGTGAGACGACGCTTCATCCAGTCCCAAACATGCTCAATGGGGGACAGATCCGGAGATCTTGCTGGCCAGGGTAGTTGACTTACACCTTCTAGAGCACGTTGGGTGGCACGGGATACATGCGGACGTGCATTGTCCTGTTGGAACAGCAAGTTCCCTTGCCGGTCTAGGAATGGTAGAACGATGGGTTCGATGACGGTTTGGATGTACCGTGCACTATTCAGTGTCCCCTCGACGATCACCAGTGGTGTACGGCCAGTGTAGGAGATCGCTCCCCACACCATGATGCCGGGTGTTGGCCCTGTGTGCCTCGGTCGTATGCAGTCCTGATTGTGGCGCTCACCTGCACGGCGCCAAACACGCATACGACCATCATTGGCACCAAGCCAGAAGCGACTCTCTTCGCTGAAGACGACACGTCTCCATTCGTCCCTCCATTCACGCCTGTCGCGACACCACTGGAGGCGGGCTGCACGATGTTGGGGCGTGAGCGGAAGACGGCCTAACGGTGTGCGGGACCGTAGCCCAGCTTCATGGAGACGGTTGCGAATGGTCCTCGCCGATACCCCAGGAGCAACAGTGTCACTAATTTGCTGGGAAGTGGCGGTGCGGTCCCCTACGGCACTGCGTAGGATCCTACGGTCTTGGCGTGCATCCGTGCGTCACTGCGGTCCGGTCCCAGGTCGACGGGCACGTGCACCTTCCGCCGACCACTGGCGACAACATCGATGTACTGTGGTCTCCACGCCCCACGTGTTGAGCAATTCGGCGGTACGTCCACCCGGCCTCCCTCATGCCCACTATACGCCCTCGCTCAAAGTCCGTCAACTGCACATACGGTTCACGTCCACGCTGTCGCGGCATGCTACCAGTGTTAAAGACTGCGATGGAGCTCCGTATGCCACGGCAAACTGGCTGACACTGACGGCGGCGGTGCACAAATGCTGCGCAGCTAGCGCCATTCGACGGCCAACACCGCGGTTCCTGGTGTGTCCGCTGTGCCGTGCGTGTGATCATTGCTTGTACAGCCCTCTCGCAGTGTCCGGAGCAAGTATGGTGGGTCTGACACACCGGTGTCAATGTGTTCTTTTTTCCATTTCCAGGAGTGTAGTTCTGTTTAATAGATGAGGTTGAAAATATGAAACTTCTCTAAGAGGAAATATGTTACGCTTGGTTTTTTAATATGTTATTTATTAATCGTTATCACGTGAAGTGATGCATATTGCTTCCAATTTTGAACGGAAATTTTTACAGTCTGCCGCAGCTCAAGGACAAAAGTCTTCTACTGACAAACTTTCCCACTCTGTGGGTCCAGGCGTCTCGACCATTTGTCATAATAGACCGGGTAACTGGCCCATTTCGTCTGACAGGCAAAGTTATAGCAGTGGACGTACTGAGTTAAATTATGGTCCGCAACTCGGATAAACGTCACACGGAACATTTCATACGAGACATGACTATGTAACAGAAAAATGCGTTTTGCAGAAGACTAGCTTATTTAAAGCTAATTAATTTAACAAACAGATTAAAATAATATACTGACGGAAAAAAATTCGCAACACCAAAATATAATTAATGTAGAGTAATGAAACTTCAGGAATACATTTGTCTAGGTAACAAAAAAATGGCTCTGAGCACTATGGGACTTAACACCTGAGGCCATCAGTCCCCTAGAACTTAGAACTATTTAAACCTAACTAACCTAAGGACATTACACACATCCATGCCCGAAGCAGGATTCGAACCTGCGACCGTAGCAGTCGCGCGGTTCCAGTCTGAAGCGCCTAGAACCGCTCGACACCGTAGCCTGCTGTCTAGGTAACATATTAGAGTGATTACCATTGAAAGATCACAGGTTAATGTAAGTGCAAATGTGAAATGCTGGGACATTAATAACCGGAATAACAGCCGGAACGTTGAATGCAAGCATGCAAACGTGGATGAACTGTGTTATAGAGTTGTCGAATGTCAGTTTGTGGGATGGAGTTCCATGCCTGTTGCACTTGGTACGACAATACAGGGACAGTTAATGTTGCTTGTAGATGACGCTAGAGTAGTCGTCCGAAGATGTCCCATACGTGCTCCACTGGAGACAGGTCTGGTAATCAATCAGACTAAGGCAACACGTCGACACTATGCACAGCATGCTGGGTTACAACAGCGGTATGCGGGCGAGCGTTATCCTGTTGGAAAACACGCTCTAAAATGATATTAATGAATGGCAGCACAGAATGAGGCACAGATTTGCAGTCAGAGTGCGTGGGATAACCACGGAAGTGCTCCTGCTTTCATACGAAATTGCAACCCAGGCCTGAACTCCAGGTATAGACCCAGTGTGTCTAGAACGCAGAAAGGTTGGTTGCACGCTCTCAACTGGATTCCTCATAGCCAACGCACGGACATCACTGGCACCGAGGCAAAACTAGCTTTCAGCAGAAAACACAATAGACCTCCACCCTGCCCACCAATGAGCTATCGCTTCACACCACTGATGTCGCAAATGGCGGTGGTTTGGGGTCAGTGGAATGCACGCTACAGGGCGCCTGGATCGAAGCTGTCCTTGGAAGTAGCCGATTTGTAACAGTTCTTTGCGTCACTGTGGTGCCAACTGCTGCTGATATTACTGCTGAAGATGCAGTTCGATGCGCCAGAGCCATATAACGAACGCGATGGTCTTTCTATATCACTAACGTCGATTTGCAGTACGGTTGTGGAACATATACTGTATTCGAACATTATGAAGTACCTCGAAGGAAACCTTTTATTGACACATAGTCAGCACGGTTTCAGAAAATATCGTTCTTGTGAAACACAACTAGCTCTTTATACTCATGAAGTAATAAGTGCTATCGACAGGGGATGTCAAATTGATTCCATACTTTTAGATTTCCAAAAGGCTTTCTAAACCGTTCCTCACAAGCGTCTTCTAACCAAACTGCGTGCCTACGGAGTATCGCCTCAGTTGTGCGACTGGATTCGTGATTTCCTGCCAGTAAGGTCACAGTTCGTAGTAATAGACGGGAAGTCATCGAGTAAAACAGAAGTAATATCCGGCGTTCCCCAAGGAAGTTTTATAGGTCCTCTATTGTTCCTGATCTATATTAACGACATAGGAGACAATTTCGGTAGCCGTCTTAGATTGTTTGCAGATGCTGCTGTCATTTACCATCTTGTAAGGTCATCATCAGATGACCAAAACCAATTGAAAAATGATTTAGATATCTGTATGGTGCGAAAAGTGGCAATTGACCCTGAATAAGGAAAAGTGTGAAGTTATTCACATGAGTACTAAAATAAATCAGCTAAATTTCGATTACGCGATAAGTCACACAAATCTGAAGGCTGTAAATTCAGCTAAATACTTAGGGATTACAATTACCAATAACCTAAATTGGGACGATCACACAGATAATATTGTGGGTAGAGCAAACCAAAGACTGCGATTCATTGCCAGAACACTTAGAAGGTGGAACAGGTCTACTAAAGAGACTG
Organism: Schistocerca nitens; assembly: GCF_023898315.1. Taxonomy (NCBI): domain Eukaryota; kingdom Metazoa; phylum Arthropoda; class Insecta; order Orthoptera; family Acrididae; genus Schistocerca; species Schistocerca nitens. The sequence goes on along the minus strand of NC_064616.1, from coordinate 256,908,769 downwards.
CTTACCCCACGCTTGTTCGCCCTATTTTGGACTACTGCTGTGCGGTGTGGGATCCTCATCAGGTGGGACTGACGGATGACATCGAAAAAGTACAAAGAAGGACAGCTCGTTTTGTATTATCGCAAAATAGGGGAGAGAGTGTCACAGACATGATACGTGAATTGGACTGGCAATCATTAAAACAAAGGCGTTTTTCATTGCGACGGGATCTTCTCATGAAATTTCAGTCACCAGTTTTCTCCTCCGATTGAGAAAACATTCTGTTGGCACCCACCTACATAAGGAGAAATGATCATCACGATAAAATAAGAGAAATCAGGGCTCGCACAGAAAAATTTAAGTGCTCGATTTTCCCGCGTGCCATTCGAGAGTGGAACGGTAGAGAGACAGCTTGAAGGTGGTTCATTGAACCCTCTGCCAGGCACTTTATTGTGAATAGCAGAGTAATCACGTAGATGTAGATGAGACTCTCGGGAATGCCTCGTTGCCATCTTGAGCCCGGTCATCCTGCGATCGTACATTCTCGTGATCACTGCTGCCAGCAATCATGTAGAGTGACTACATTCCTGCCACGTCTTGCTGCAGTAGGACAGACGAACATGCGGCTTCTCGCAGCCATATTACGCGACCTCGTCCAAACTTAGTGAGGTGCTGATACTAGCGTCTTCGTCGTCTTAAAGGCTTCTTGACTAATAACAACTCACCACGTTCAATCTCAAAGATGCTCACGACCGTTACAGCTTGTATTTACCCCACTAGCACCCAGCGTCCTAGTTATAGGACAGTTGCTTTCCATTGTTGTATCATGCAACCATGAACGTTGTTGCCTCCACACGTTCAGCTAAAACTTTAGTCCATTTGGAGACCGAGTTTCTTAGCCTGTGTTTATATATCTTTATGTCAACATTAGTGAACTTTTTCATGTGCACATGATTTGCTTTGTGTTTTGCTAGAAGTCTTACGAGAAGGGTAAGTAAATTAGATTACTTAGTATTTTAATGTTGAAAGTCTATTTATGCCTGCTGTATAAAATACCTGATTAAAACGAATAATGGCGTACTAAATAATTTGAGTTGAAAATGGTGTCTCATAAGCAGGACAATGAGGTGTTACAATACCCGCGCCTAATTTCCTTTTCGTTCAGGAATTCAAATATGTATCGGTAGAAAACATTGAAATCGGCCAAGGAGGCTGTAGAATACTTGTTTTCTGAGTACACAGAGGCAGATATGGTTGCATGGTGTCGATGAACTGACATGAGTGGAGTTTCGATGATGATGATGATGATGATGATGATGGAGAAGAAGAAACTCGGTATCCTATGGAGGACGATATTCCAGGGATGATGATGATTGGTTTGCAGGGCACTTAACTGCGCGGTCATCAGCGCCCAGACAAAGTCATAATTTTTACACAGTCCAATTTCTTTCACAGTCCAATCTAGCCACTCTCACGAATGATGATGATGATGAAATTATGAGGACAACACAAACACCCAGTCCCCGGGTAGAGGAAGTCCCCAACCCGGCCGGGAATCGAACCCGGGACCCCGTGATCCAGAGGCAGCAATGCTAGCCACCAAACCACGAGCTTCAGACCATATATTCCAGGGACAGTAGAAATCAACGTGCCGGAGGACAACGACGTTCCAAGCTATGCTACAGCATCTTCATCTTGTGCCAAGGAAAATGATGTTCAGTCACAATCGCAGAATCGTTCTTCTGAAAAGAAAAAGGAGTGAACCACGGCAGTATGGTCTAAGACACATCCTAATTACAGTTTCGGCAATGTAGGTAGTCCGACACAAACTAAACGTGAAAATATTGTGAACGCTCTACAAGGTTATACGCCATTGGACATTTTTCAGCAGTTGCTTACTTCTGAGTTGCTAATTGAACAAACTGAAAAGTATACAAAACAGTGGAAAAACAAGCCACAGTAGTCTACCTCAATAGATGAACTGGAAGTTTTTATTGGTTTCTTAATTTTATCGGGATACCACACATTGCAACTCCAGAAGTTTATTAGTCTGATGATGATCTGATGATGCCCCTTGTAAAAAGTGCCATACCACGTAATAAATACCTTGTACTAAAAGCAGTGCTTCATTTTGTAGACAATAATGAAGCGAATGCTAACGAAAGTGATCGAGGGTTCAAGGTCAGAAATTTGATTGAATAAAAACTGCCAGAATTGGGGTCTTTTTGATGAAAATCCCTCTATTAACGAAACGATGGTCCAGTAGCATGGTCGCCATTCTCTGAAGCAATTTCTAATAGGGAAATCCATTATGTTTGCGTATAAATTTCGGGCTTTGTGTGGGACAGGTGGCTATTGTTATAATATTGATCTGTACTGTCGGAATGATGTCTCTGAAGATTCTCTACCTTTGAGAAAACAAGTCGTGAGAGAAATGATAGTGTGTCACTGACCCGAACAGCCATATCATATATTTTGACAGCTTTTTTCGTTCATATTATCCATTTATAGAACTAAAACAGATGAGATTCAATGCCACAGGTACAACAGGAAAAAACAGGACTGCTCACTGCCCTTTCGAAGCACACAAAATCTTAGCAAAGAAAGTTCGAGAAGTTACGATTCCCATTTTGACACAACCACCCAAATCACCATGGTAAAGTGGAATGACAACACTTGCGTTTCATCAGCAACAAATTTTGATCGAATTGAGACTCTGGTTTCAGTTTCTGGACGACAAAATGAAAAGAAGTTCGTCGCACTGCCTTATGTTGTGAGCCACTATAACAAATACAGTATATGGGCGGCGTAGACCGCCATGACTGGCTTCTGGGGAAACATACGATCACAGTTTGCGCGAACAAATGGTACTGGTCAATTTTCAGAAGAACTGTTGACATAGCTGTGGTAAATACATATGTACTCTACAACAATGTATCTCAGGAGACGAAAAGCATGAAGTCTATTCAAAGACAGATTGCCACCTCTTATCTGAAAATCGGGCAGAATGCAAGAAGAAGCATTGGTAGACCAGTACCATTGCAGACCTCTAGGAAGAAAGTTCTGGATACTGCGCAGCTGGATGGCAGAGGCCACATTACTGGAAAAAGAGAAAAGCAGAGAAAATGCCAATTCCAAAATTGTTCGGCGAAGCCTCTAACATTTTGTACGTGATGTAACCTTATGTACTCTTTGTTTTCCAAAATTTCATAACTAAACAAACTTCCCAAGCAATTGGATTGGTTGTAGTTGTACCATCTAACAAGCTACTAATTTCTATGAAAACTTATTTTCCAAAAGTTACATCAATAATTATTAGATTCAACATTTTCAGTAAGTGTAACTCATTGCGCCTGTAGGTTCTAATGAGCAGCTTTCACAGATAATCACAGTTACCCTTGTTCACCTAGTGTATGACTGATGTGACTCCATTTAGAGGCTAACTACAAACTTTCATAAATTATTTATCATAATATTTCAAGAGTATGGAGTTTATTTTGCAATTTGTGCATTTATATAAATCTTTCTCACTTTGAAATTTAGTGTTTTGTTTCTAATTTATCTCCTTAAAAATAAAGTGGAACAAAAATTGTAAAACAGGAAAGCAAGCTGAACGAAGATTGTTTTCTTTATAGGACACCGCAAGCGCCGAGCGTCCTATTTATAGGACAGTCATTATTTTTATTTCCGTCACAGGGAATCAATTTAAACTTCAGCTATACGTTATTTATTTAGACCTTTTCAACATATCATTAAATTTTAAAGAAATTCACACTAAAAAAATTTGGCGCTAATGGGTTAGAGCAGACCTGATTTGTATCCTCATAATAGCGCTAGTAAAGCTACTCTTACGCGACTTGTACGAAATTGGAATACACATCTTTCAGATGTAGAAACACGCCTAACAGCTTTCGTTTATGTCGCACAACTCCTTTTTGGTGTTTCCTTATTTTTCCGTCACTGTAGTTTCAACATTTATAATTAAGATGTGCTGCAAATAAAGTGGTAACAGATGCAGAAAACAAAAATACACTAACTGAGCAAAAGTAACTGGACAACCCCATATACTGCGGAACTGACCACTAGGTGCCAGGAGAGTGACTCTGAACGTGGACTAGTCATTGGATGTCGCCTGAGAAAGATATCTATCAGTTGCATTTCAACCCTTCTACAGCTGCCCTAGTACAGGGTGTTACAAAAAGGTACGGCCAAACTTTCAGGAAACATTCCTCACACACAAATAAAGAAAAGATGTTATGTGGACATGTGTCCGGAAACGCTTAATTTCCATGTTAGTGCTCATTTTAGTTTCGTCAGTAAGTACTGTACTTCCTCGATTCACCGCCAGTTGGCCCAATTGAAGGAAGGTAATGTTGACTTCGGTGCTTGTGTTGACATGCGACTCATTGCTCTACAGTACTAGCATCAAGCACATCAGTACGTAGCATCAACAGGTTAGTGTTCATCACGAACGTGGTTTTGCAGTCAGTGCAATGTTTACAAATGCGGTGTTGGCAGGTGCCCATTTGATGTATGGATTAGCACGGGGCAATAGCCGTGGCGCGGTACGTTTGTATCGAGACAGATTTCCAGAATGAAGGTGTCCGGACAGGAAGACGTTCGAAGCAATTGATCGGCGTCTTAGGGAGCCCGGTACATTCCAGCCTATGACTCGTGACTGGGGAAGACCTAGAACGACGAGGACACCTGCAATGGACGAGGCAATTCTTCGTGCAGTTGACGATAACCCTAATGTCAGCGTCAGAGAAATTGCTGCTGTACAAGGTAACGTTGACCACGGAGAGTGCTACGGGAGAACCAGTTGTTTCCGTACCATGTACAGCGTGTGCAGGCACTATCAGCAGCTGATTGGCCTCCACGGGTACACTTCTGCGAATGGTTCATCCAACAATGTGTCAATCCTCATTTCAGTGCAAATGTTCTTTTTACGGATGAGGCTTCATTCCAACGTGATCAAATTGTAAATTTTCACAATCAACATGTGTGGGCTGACGAGAATACGCACGCAATTGTGCAATCACGTCATCAACGCAGATTTTCTGTGAACGTTTGGGCAGGCATTGTTGGTGATGTCTTGATTGGGCCCCATGTTCTTCCACCTACGCTCAATGGAGCACATTATCATGATTTCATACGGGATACTCTACCTGTGCTGCTAGAACATGTGCCTTTACAAGTACGACACAACATGTGGTCCATGCACGATGGAGCTCCTGCACATTTCAGTCGAAGTGATCGTCGGTGACCGATGGATTGGTAGAGACGGACCAATTCCATGGCCTCCACGCTCTCCTGACCTCAACCCTCTTGACTTTCATTTATGGGGGCATTTGAAAGCTCTTGTCTACGCAACCCCGGTACCAAATGTAGAGACTCTTCGTGCTCGTATTGTGGACGGCTGTGATACAATACGCCATTCTCCAGGGCTGCATCAGCGCATCAGGGATTCCATGCGACGGAGGGTGGATACATGTATCCTCGCTAACGGAGGACATTTTGAACATTTCCTGTTACAAAGTGTTTGAAGTTACGCTGGTACGTTCTGTTGCTGTGTGTTTCCATTCCATGATTAATGTGATTTGAAGAGAAGTAATAAAATGAGCTCTAACATGGAAAGTAAGCGTTTCCGGACACATGTCCACATAACATATTTTCTTTCTTTGTGTGTGAGGAATGTTTCCTGAAAGTTTGGCCGTACCTTTTTGTAACACCCAGTATACTGTTGGTGATGTAGCTGTGAAGAGGAAACGCGAAAATACAACAACAGCTAAACCAAGACCAGCCAGACCTCATGTACTGACGGACAAGGACCAGAGAACATTGCGGAGGGTGGCTACAAGCTAGCAATTAGCAAAATGCGGCGAGCATTATGTTATTGTGTTTGGTTCAAATGGCTCTGAGCACTATGGGACTTGACATCTATGGTGATCAGTCCCCTAGAACTACTTAAACCTAACTAACCTAAGGACATCACACACATCCATGCCCGAGGCAGGATTCGAAATTGCGACAGTAGCGGTCGCGCGGTTCCAGACTGTAGCGCCTAGAAACGCTCGGTCACTCCGGCCTGCGTTATTGTGTTTCCTAACACTGTCGGCGTTCATTTGTCGGTGAGAGAGTTTGGCGCCGAATCTGAATTTTGTTTACTTTTTCTCTTCCTTTGTGTGTGTGTGTGTGTGTGTGTGTGTGTGTGTGTGTGTGTGTGTGTGTTCTTAGCTGTTTCTGTTGCCTTTTCTGTAAAATTCCTTTGATGTGTCAAATAATGTGCCTTTACAGAGTGTAGTGTTTTCAATTGTTTGCCTTCTACTGTTGCCTTCTGTATGTGGAAGTTATCTTCTATTGTCGGTTTGTAGTACAGGCTGTGGCTGGATTTCAGTACTTTTAAATCTGTCGCTATTGTAGTTGGATGATGGTTATGTGCTATGGGTGCTGTTACTTTTTAGAGCTCTGAGGTGTTCTGAGTATCTTCTTTTGTAGTTCCTACAAGTTCGTCCCATGTATACTGATTGGCAAGTGTTGCATGTGAGTTCATATATTTCTGATCTGTTGAATTTATCTATGGTTGTCTCCTGCGTTCTGAGTTTTTTCTGTGTTGTGTTGTGTGTCCTGTATCCTATTTGAAGTCCGTGTTTCTTCAATATGTTGCCTGTGCTGTGGACAATTTTGTTATTGTAGGTAAGCTTCAAAAATATTGAAATCTAGCCACAGCCTAGACCACAAACTGACAACAGAAGAGAACTTCCACATACAGAAAGCAATAGCGAAAGGCAAACAAGTTTTAAATGAGAACACCACACTCTGCAAAGGCACAAAATCAAGTTTTTTTTAAAAATCAAGGGATATATTAACTCGCTGATGAAATTCACATTTACATCGTTTGGTTTGCAAATGAAAAGATATCAGTACAGGACACTATACAGACGGTCCTGCAAAATCATGTAATATAAACTCACGGTAAGAAGAAAAACGAATAAAAACTTTCTTTGGGTCTCACTTTCTTAGATCAGTTACAACCTGAAATATGTTCACTTTTTACAGTTTTCAGTAAGCAAAACCCACTGATGATGGCACAGAGGTGCCGAAACTTGTTTGGGTAGCAAGCAAAAACAGTGTTTTCGCATAAAAGGCGGAACCTACATCCAATAATTCAACCGCAAACACGGAAGAAGCTGCAGATCCAAAAGATGAATAAATGCAGTAACGGGAAAAGTGCGAGGAGCGGAAACCCAACCCTACAAGAGCTATTTTTGACGTAAACGATGAAGACAGAGAGTGCATGTACTGCGAAGAAAAATTTTCAGATTCAAGGCTACAAGTGCAGCGAATTTAGTGCCAGTTGTACTCCCTCTGGGACCACGAACTACGTACAGAAATTGAGGAACACAATTTGACTATCATTAGTAAAAATTGTAAACAAGTTAATTTGAATAATGTTTTGCAATAAAATATATGTAGTTCTGTGTTGAAACAGTTCTTTATCCCTTATTTTTTAAGTGGCCACTTAGTCCGCCACTTTGTGAATATTGAATTGTTTGAAGTATTAAATTTGATCCTAAGATATTTAAAGCATTCGATATGATACTTGAATTGTTGCAGATTATAAGCACTCATTTCTATGCATTTACATCTATTGCTAGTCAGCTTAAAATATAGGAATATCTTTGTCTTGTCACTTTGTCCGGTTCTCCCCTATTCGCATCACCAATGAGTCCTATTACCTTTTCAGGCACAACTAAAAGACAGTCATGCGCTACCTTGCAGTTTGACGCAAAGCACAGGAATCGTTCTGACTAACCGTGACCTGTCAGAATCACTGCACGAACAACTTTTAGCCGTCAAAAACTGTTTCAATTTGATGAAATCGCTGCTCAAACATAGCTTTCGCTATCCGTATGAGTGCGAAGCTTGGGAACTACGGTTTGAATAAAGCATACAGTCATGTGATTACAACAAAGGTTCCTCAATGTGAATATCGCAATACCGCTTTCTGGTTTACGAGTGCAGGCACGGCCCAAGGAAGTCTACGGTACAGAGACCCGCAGAGCATTCTGGTAGTTATAAAAGCCTTGCCTGGTGGAGTTTCAGTACCGCACATCTTGCCAGCAAGAGGGCGGCTGTTTGGCGTGTTATGGACCTCTTGCAAACTTGGGGTTGGCCGTACTTACCGGCTTAAGGAAAGCGGCTTTGTTCTCGAGGTAGAGAACGAGAGAACGTGTCCGCAGGCAGCGCCCTCGGCTCGCCAGTGCACAACAGACTACTAGACCATCTTGCTGCATAAAGTCGATTCACACCTGTCGAGAAGGAAAATGGTGGCATGTTCACAAGTCTTAGGTTGTCAACAGAATGGGACGTCAACGCCAAAGTGTCTCGGGAAGAATGCTCTGATGTTGACGTTGAGGAGGGGGAATGATAAGTCTCCTACCACTACAAGTTGACCTATTATCGCCATGTTCATTTATATTACAGTAGTGGTTTCCGGTTTTGTGCGGTCTTAGGCTTTATTTTATTGTGTCTTGACATTTTGACGTATTCCATATTCCATGACGGCCTAGATTTTTTTATGTAAGTTTTCTTCCACAAAAGAACTCAGGTATCTAAAGGCGTGAATACCTGCAATACCTGGACAAAGAAGAAACACTGGCTATAAACAATATAAATCGGTTAAACCACTTTTATGAAATAGCTTTTTGTTTAACTGTGAAAAAGTCAGCAATACTGAACGAAAAAAAACACAGTTAAGACATAATGACGTTAATTGACCGTGACTGTTTCAAAAATATGAGGAAGTTTTTCAGAGATCACCACCAGTCACAAAATTTTTGTTGATTTACTTAAATTACTTAATGAGGCAACATGTTTAGAGGTACAAACCTCACCTTCAGGCTACTACGATAATACAAAAAATATTTAACAGAAGTGAATGTGATAGGGTCATTCTGCGGAGGAAGAGAAAGGTAACTTAATCTTAAGTCCTCCTCCTCTTGTTCGCAGTTCGTCGGCCAGTGGTTAGCGTCACTGCATCTACGTAAGTGATGATCAGCCTGATCCCTACCGACCATTACTGGGCGTTTCAGCTTTCATGGTGAGCAGCAGGCGGCAGGGGCTTAAAAAGTCATTAGGTTTTCGTAAAATTTTGACAAAGTATTTGGTAAGTAATTATTATCAAACACCGATCAGCTAAAATATTATGACCACGGACCTACTATCGATATAAACCCGTCCAGGCGATAGCAGCGTCACCTGACTAGTCAGACGCACGCACGTTGCATGTGTAGTATCAGTGACTGTCCTGTCCGTGTGTGGAGTGGGGAAGGTGCGCGGTCTATCTGAGTTTGACCGAAGGCAGATTGTGATCGCCCAGAGGGTGGGCACGAACATTTCGGAAACTGCACGACTTGTCGGGTGTTCGTGGAGTGCTGTGGTGAGTCTCTTCAATATGTGGCGAAACCAAAGTGAAACCACGTCCAGACGTCGTGGGGTTGGGCAGCAATCCCTCATTACAGATGTCGGACGCCGTAGGCTGGGCAGACTGGTAAAACAGGACGGGTGGTAACTGTGGCGGAACAAAGACCAGACTTTACTGTTGGGCAGAGTACAAGTGTGTCTGAACACACAGGGCACCAAACACCTTAACGATGGGCCTCCGCAGCCGACGACCCACGCATGTGCCAATGTTAACACCACGACATCGGCAACTACGAATGAAATGGGCACGTGAATCGGCACTGAACGTTTGCGCAGTGGCAGATCGTTGCACGGTCTGACGAATCCCGATAAATTCTTCATCATGCCGATGGGAGGGCGTGAATCAGTCGTCTTACAGGGGAACAGCTCCTTGACACCTGTACTGCGGGACGGAGACAAGTTGGCGGCGGCTCCATTGCAATATTACTGCGTAATATTCACGTGGGCATCCATGCGGCCGGTGGAGCTCGTGCAAGGCACCACGACGGCAAAAGGGGTGAGGCCTACCGTACACTGGTTGCAGACCACGTATACCCCATCATAAGTATTATTTTTCCCGACGGCAGTGGCATTTTTCAACAGGACAATGTGCCATGCCACGAGGCCAGGACTGAGATGGAGTGATTTGAAGAATAAAGTGGCAAATTCCAACTGATATGCTTCTATCCCAACTCGCCATATCTGAACCCGAGCAAACACATCTCGGATGTGATTGAACGTGGTGTCAGAGCTCATCGCCTCCCTCCCCGGAATTTATGGGAGTTAGGTGACTTGGGTGTGCAGATGTGGTGCCAACTCACTCCAGCGACTTAACAAGGCCTCATACAGCTTCCATTACACGACGCATCGCCGCTGTTATTCGTACCGAAGGTGGACACACCAGCTATTTAAGTAGGTGTTCATAATGTTCTGGCTGATCACTGTAATTTTAACTTGGTATAACTGCTTCATAAATTTTATAAAGTTAGGCCCCTACTTTACAGATGATCATTACCGTGGGACCAGTGGCTGTGTAGAAAATTTTACTACTAACAGAGATACAAAATTGGACGGTAAGTAAAAAAGGTTCGCTACCCCTGCTCTAGATCGCCGGCTCCCGGGTTCGATTCCCGACCCGGTCGGAGATTTTCTTCGCTCGGAGACTGGGTGTTTGTGCTGTCCAAATAATTTCATTTCATCTTCATCATAGAAACGCGGAAGTTTCCGAAGTTACGTCAAATACAGAGATTTGCACCAGGCGGCCGAACTACCCCAGGCGGGGTCTCCCGGCCAGTAATGCCATACCATCATTTCATTTCATCCTCCTCTTCTGTCCACAGAATGACTACAGCACATACTAAGACCGTATACATTAACTCCAATATTTCTATGTTCTTTTTTTGTACTGAGACTGTAGCCTGAAGATGTCTTTACCTCGAAACACGTTGCTTCATTAAAAAACGTAAGCCAACAAAATATTCATAAAAATACAGCTGTTTCTGGCGTTATTTTGTACTTAGCTGGGAGAAAACCACCATGAATGAGGTAAATAATTTGTATGTATTGTTTTGTAAATATTTCTTGTTGTGTTTAATATGTACATACACTGTACCGCCATAGACACTGGTATAGGCATGCTTATTCACATACAGTGATACGTAAACAGGCAGAATACGGCGCTGCGGGCGGCAACGCCTACACACAAGTGTCTGACGCTGTTGTTAAATCGGTTACCTCTGCTACAATGGCAGGTTATCGAGATTTAAGTGAGTTTGAATGTGGTTTTACAGTAGGCGCACGAGTGATGGGACACAGTATCTCCCAGGTAACGGTGAAGTGGAGTTTTTCCCGTACCAGCATTTCACGAGTGTAGCGTGAATATCAGTAATCCGGTAAAATATCAAATCTCCGACATCGCTGAGGCCGGAAAAAGATCCTGCGCAAGAACGGGACCAACCACGACTGAACAGAATCGTTCAACTTGACAGAAGTGCAACCCTTCCGCAAATTGCTGCAGAATTCAGTGCTGGTCCATCAGCAAGTGTCAGCGTGCGAACCATTCAATGAAACATCATCGATATGGGCTTTCCGAGCCCACTCGTGTTCCCTTGATGACTGCACGAGGGACAGCTTTACGCCCCGCCTGGGCCCGTCAACACCGACATTGGATTGTTGATTACTGGAAATATGTTGCCTGGTCAGACGAGTCTCCTTTCAAATTGTATCGAGCGGATGGACGGGTACGGGTATGGGTATGGAGACGACCTCATGAATCCATGGATACTGTATGTCAGCAGGGTGTTCAAGCTAGTGGAGGCTCTGTAGTGGTGTGGGGCGAGTGCAGTTGGAGTGATATGGGACCCCTGAAACGTCTAGATACGACTCTGACAGGTGACACGTACGTAAGCATCCTGTCTGATCACCTACGCTCCAGGAACACTTTCTCTTAATGGACGAGAATGTCCGTCCATGTCGAGTTCTTCAGGAGGCTAAATGCCTGCCAGGTGAAGTCCCGTGGACGGGCCAGCGAGGAATCCTAACCGCATAACCATAGAGCATGTCTGAGCTCCAATAACGAAATCAAGTGCAGACTCTTCAGCCTCCAACATCGCCTTTTCCAGAATTCTGCAAAGCTCATTCCCTGGGATACATATCTTAAGCCATCTCATACAGAGCATGCCATGACGCTCCTAAGGATATGTGGAAACTAGGACTAACAATAGTTCCTATTAACACTCTGGTTACTGTTTAAGTAGTTCCCCCATTTTTTAGTTTTCAAGTGCCTTTTCGGTTTCATGTGTTTTAAGTATATTTTTTAACAATGTTGTATCCAAAATGTCTTGTGATATAGCATTGCTTGTTCTGCAGTTATTCAGACCTCCTACTCAGCAAAATGGTCTGTTTCACTGATTATGCCTAACTTTAGTACCAAAGTCAATCTAAGCTACAGCACACGGTGTTTAAAACGAGAAACAAGACCATATTTAAATTCAGTTATAAAGGATGGACAACTAAGAAATCGCTCAAAAAAACATGTAAATATTAATGGATAACAGTGTGATTCCGAAATGCACTAAAGGTATTGTAGCGGCAATAGAGAACCGTTTAGTAAAGAAAGTTTACATTTTTCATTGAAATTATCTTAAGCGAAAGGATGACGAAATGCCTTTAAAACTTCTTTTCCGTTACTTTCACATATACACCTGTTGACAATCCATCTTACTGTGTGATTTACAGTAAGAGAGAAGGATGGAAAATTCCATCAGGTAACTCCAGAAAGACAATTTAATTTAGAAATCTTGCCATCAAACGCGGTTAACAAACGTCTAGAATTTATAAATCTGTTTCAAGTTTCCGTTCGCATCAAGTGTTTCAAAATCACAAGTATTCCTCTTCGCATGAACTTCATATTCCTCTTCTTTAGTTCACGTCTATATAAAGATACTTGAGCGTAGACCTTTGCACTGATATTTTAAGACACAATGAGTATTCAACTTTAAAATTTAAATAGAATATGTTTTGTGCAGAAACTTGTTGATTGTAGTATGCATCAATATTTAATGAACGCAGCTTCAGGTTGACTTCTTTAAGGGTATCTGATGATTTACTGAGAATTAAAACCTCCAAACAACAGCCAGATTCGTTACACTACTGAGAACATGAAATAAATTTAACAGTCACCAAAATATTTTTTCTTCGATTGTTGTTTTTAATTCTCTTTCTTTTCTTTCTTTGCCTCAAGTTTACTGCACTATTATCACAGGATAGCAGGGTAAAGAAAGTATGTAAGCTCACCTTGTAGAGAAGGTCGCTGAGAGCAGCAGCGTGCCCAGGTTTATAGTTGACGCCTTGAAGGTGGTGGTGAAGCAGAGGGCTGTTGCCTCAAGGAATGAAATCTCCCAGTCACTATTAAAAAGCTAATGCATTGTAACCTGAAAAAGAAAGAAAAATATCAATATTGACAGTTCCAAATTGTCTCTAAAACACAGACTTAAAATTGTTCAGCTTTGGGTAGTGTAAGGGTCTTTCACGATTTTAGCAAACATTGTCCATTGTTTTTCACTGTACCGTCTCCTGACCTGAATATCATACTATACTGCTAGGAAGGTATTCAATCTACCAGATTATATTGCTGCGTGAAAATGATGCGTTTTAACACATATCATTAATTTTTTATATGTGTGGTGTCTGTTCGTTCGAACGTGTCCGAACGAACAGACACCATTAATGATCCTGCAGCTATACATAAACGACGAATGACAAATTCCGTCATCAGCTGCAATCGGGCACTGAAATAAATCCAATGGCTACAAGTAAAAATTTGTGCCAGACCGGGACTGCAGCCCGGATTTTGTGCTTGTCGCGAGAGGTTCATTAACAACTTCGGCTATCCGAGCACACTTCTCATCCAACCCAAATTCCCGTATGTCGCACACTACATACTTAATGTCCCCTGTGAGGACAGCGCTCAAACAGCCAGTTGCTCGTTGCTGATTACTTCGATATATACGAGGGATATCCACGAAGTACATTACGTTTTCGTTTGTGTCCGTTAGGGGCGGGGCTAGCGTGGCCATCTCGCTGTCGTGGCATTCCGCCGCTGTCGGCATCCTGCCGTGCTAGTGAGAGGTTCGTGCTGTACTCTGTTGAGTTACTGTGACAGTTTGAAATGTCAGCGTTAATTGAAAATGCCGCGAAGTGTGAAGTGCGTGCTGTAATAAGGTTTCTGACTGCAAAAAACTGTACACCGATAGAAATCTATCGGCAGCTTTGTGAAGAGTATGGGGACAACATAATCGCTGAAGGTGGAGTGCGTCAATGGGTCATAAAATTTAAAAATGGCCGAACTAACGTTCACGACGAAGAGCGAAGTGGAAGACCCAGCATAGTGACTGCCGAACTTGTCGAAAAAGTCGATGCCGCGGTCCGTGAAAACCGTAATTTCACAATAACGGAACTCTCTATGAGTTTTCCACAAATTTCACAAAGTTTGTTGCACGAAATCATTACCGAAAAGCTTGGTTACCACAAGTTTTGTGCAAGATGGATACCAAAAATCTTGACAGAGATTCACAAAAATCAGCGAATGGCTGCAGCGTTAACGTTTTTGGACCTTACGAGAAAGATGGCGACTCATTACTCGATCGTATCGTTACTGGTGACGAAACATGGGTTAAGCATGTGAACTGCGAGACAAAATTGCAGTCAATGCAGTGGGGGCACACAAATTCCCCCAAAAACCCAAGAAATGCATGCAGACAATGTCGGCAAGGAAGGTGATGGCGACTGTCTTTTGGGACAGAAAAGGTGTGATTTTTGTGGACTTCCTGGAAAGAGGCACTACAACAAACTCTCAAAGGTATTGCCAAACTATGCACAACCTCAGAAGATAAATACAAAACAAGCACAGGGGAAAGTTGGGCTCAAAGATCTTGCTGATTCACGACAACGCCCGGGCCCACACGGCAAATGCCACTCGTGAAGTTCTCGAATCTTTTAAGTGGGCGTTGTTTCCTCATCCGCCGTACAGTCCCGACCTGGCACCGAGCGACTTCCACTTATTCCCAGCAATGAAGAAGTGGTTGGCTATGCAGCGTTTTGATGACGACGCACAGCTTCAAGAAGAGGTAACCACGTGGTTGAAGGCGCAGGCGGCCGAATTTTACGACGAAGGAATTTCCAAGCTCGTCCATCGCTACGATAAGTGCCTTAATTTAAATGGCAACTATGTAGAAAAGTAGTATTTAAGCGTGGCTTTCATCTGTATATAATTAAAAAAATTCCAATACTTTATTTATTTTTAATTCCAAAACGTAATGTACTTTGTGGATAGCCCTCGTACAACTACAGTTGCTGAAGAGGGATAAAATACTAAATTTTCACTTGTCACCACTGGATTTATTTCAATGCCCGATTGCAGCTAATGTTAGAATTTTTCTTTCGTCATTAATTTTTAAATTGTTTATACATAAATAATTTTTCTGCAGATTCTCCGCTACTAAAAAATTGGGTCAAAGGCTATAGACAAGTAAATCACATTGAATTTTGTAGAACTAATGGTAGTTACCAGAAAGCTTTAACTCCACGTAAACTATTAAACACAAATCCAAATATACTATTGCGAATATATCTGAACTCATAAGATTCAACAGGATTTTCAACAAATTACATCGTCTTATTTATAAAAGGTGGCTTCGTATTTTGCAAAGAAAATGCGTAAACATCATTTTCTCGCAACACTTACTGGATGTGATGGCAATGAGCAGACAGAAAGATTTGATTAAGTGAGTGTACATATATGAATCATTGACCACAAGGCAATTACAGCATCAGTGATCATTGTTCATTGTTGTCGAACGTCAGTATGATAGGTAAAAAGATATTCCTGTTTAACAAGTGCGGTAGGGAACTACCTGAGCAGTCAGCTAAAACATTCAGGTGTGATTATTAGAATATGAGAGATCTGTGATAAGAAATGCATGTGCTACGTCAGTTAATGTCGTGGAAGGTAGTGATGGATAGAAAGATTCCGTAACGGATCAGTAATATCGCGAAGCGACTGAAAAACCGGAGGGTGCTTCATAGAACATTCGTCAAAGACGAAACCTTGCTGACAAAGAAAGGCTAAATTAAATCAAAACAAGCTAAGGAAAGCTATTCAAGAAGCGTTCAAAGAAAGGTCTTACCTGATAAGTTGTCAAAAATATCCTCAAATGTTTCTGTACTACGTACAATGTCCAATGTAACAAAGCGGCTCGTTCATTATGATAGCACCGAAGCGAAAAATAATAAGATGAAGGCCAAAATGCTGAATTCTGTTCTTCTAAATTGCTTCACCGAAGATCACAACACACGTCCTACTTTCGACAGCTGCACGGATTTGAAAAAGACAAATGCATACACATAAAAATGGATGTACGTGTATATATACATATATGTTGTTCAACATCTCCTCCTAAACCACTGCACCAATCTCTACCAAACTTGGTACACATATCACATACTGTCTGCAAAGAATTGCAGTGGGGGTAAGAACCACCTACCTATCAAAACGATTGGGGTGGGGGCGAAAAAGCAGTGTAGTCCGCGACGCGCGTATAGCCACACTTTCTAATCCAATATTTGAGAATGAGAGTACTTAGTGACCTGCAACAAACTTTACATGTAATTTCAAACCTTCTCGCTGAAAACCCTCATAGAATTATGAAAGGAAAAAAGTTTAACGCTTACAACATTTTCAGTGTTCACGCAGTAAAACTGCCGCATGAAGCATGGCGTTTTAGTTCATTACTTATTTACTACAAATTGTATTCGCTATACATTTTGCAGAGAGTATTCACAAACACGATTCAATATCCCATCGAAATTATATCACTGCACAGCACACAGTTCAGAAGATACGACATCATAAACATTAAGCTGCGTGAAAGTGGAACTGTAGGGCGAAATTCGATAGAGATACAGGTAAAATGTGTGTACAAATACCCGTGAAATACACTTGACACACGCCCGCATCTCGTGGTCGTGCGGTAGCGTTCTCGCTTCCCACGCCCGGGTTCCCGGGTTCGATTCCCGGCGGGGTCAGGGATTTTCTCTGCCTCGTGATGGCTGGGTGTTGTGTGCTGTCCTTAGGTTAGTTAGGTTTAAGTAGTTCTAAGTTCTAGCGGACTGATGACCATAGATGTTAAGTCCCATAGTGCTCAGAGCAATTTGAACCATTTACACTTGACACGTCCGTAGACGGGCAAAGCCATGGGTAAAAAGCTTATCCTAAACGCCTGGAACGATTGTAGCCAAATTTGGTATTCATATTAGTTACGATTTGGAAGGAAATACTGTGGTGGAAGAAACAGCAGCATCCTATTTGGGTGAGCGTGATAACCTGGAGAGAAGAGGAGGCAGGATGAGATGGACAGACAGCGAGGGGGAACGAGGAGAAGGACTAACAGAAGACTGGAAACACACAACGCCAGCTACTCAGCTACTATTAGCTCGTGGTCTAGCGGTTAGCTTTGCTGCCCCTGGATCACAGGGTCACGGGTTCGATTCTCGGCCGGGTTTGGGATTTCCTCCGTCCAAGGACTGGGTTTTTGTGTAGTTCTCATCATTTCATCATCATTCAGGAAACTGGCGAGACTGTACTGTGAAAAGATAGGGAATTTGCACGGGGCTGATAAACGCGTCGTTGAGCGCCCCACAAACCAGTCATCATCGTTATAATTAGCTACTCGTAGTATAGAAATAAGTGAACTAGAAATAAAAAAACGACTCAAACCGCTCGGCACAGGAAAGGATACAGGACGTGACGGGGGTGCTCTTTATAGTCAGTATTGAACATGCGGTGAAAGTGACTCCTCTTCTAGTATCACCTAAGCATAGGTCGTTAGATTAACGCAGAGGGGCACGTGTATGGAGAGAAAAAAAAAAGACTAAGATGGTTCCAGTTTATAAGAAGGGTCGTAATACAAGCAAAATTTTAGAACTATAACTGACGTCAATATCTTGCAGAATTATGAAGTATCTGTTGTGTTCGCGTATGACTTTTCTGGAAACCGAACAATTCCCATGTAAAAATCAACATGATTCCCGTAAGCACATATCGCAAGAAATCTAGCTTGCTTAGTTGATTCATGACGTCTCCAAAACAGTACATAGATGAGCTCAGGTTGTCGGCCTGTCTTGACTTCCAGAAAGATTTCGACATGGTTCTACATAGTTGCCTAGGAAACAAAATACATGTGTACGAAATTTTCGAACAGCTATGCGATTCGACTGAAAACGTCCTAGTGAACTAAACTTAGAATGTCGTTCTCAATGGAGAGTAATCGTCATAAGTGAAAAAGAAGGAAAATCAGGATGTAACGTAGCGCAGACGATGAGTTCATTAGAGACGGAACACAATTTTGGATCAGGGAAGGAAATCATTCATGCCATTTCAAAGGAACCGTTCCGGTATTAGTGGTAAGTGATTTACGTAAATAACGAAAAATCTAAATCTGGATGGCCGGACGAGGATATGAGCCACCGCCCTCCAGTGTCTTACCACTGCTCTCCCCTCCCCCCCCCCTCCCCCCTCTCGCTATTTGCAAATAGATTTTGTCGAAACTGCTCCATTAAGATGGTAGTCAACAAGTACTGCATTAACGAGGCCATTATTAGAGCTATTTTACGACCTGCTACCTGATCAGCGGCGGTGAAAATTAAGATTCAATTTCGAGTTCTGTTTTCACCTAACCATGATTGGGATTTATGTCGCTGCTTATAAATATAGAAAACTACATGAGCTGTGAATATGTTGAAATTTGTAACCAGTCTTCTCGCTCTGAAATGGTCAATATCACGACTTAACGTATTACACTGTCCAGTCACATTATTGTGAACCCCTGTCAAAATCCTGAATAACCACCTTTTGCAGCGCGGATCGCTGTGAGACGTGCAGGAAGAGAATCAATAAGGTTCTAGAAGCTACCGACAGGTACGCGGAGCCTTGTCGACTGCAGTGCCGTGGCCACGTTTCTCGACTGAAAACCCACGACGCGAACAGTCCAGTCGAAGTGGTCCCACAGATTCTCGATTGGACTTAAATACGGGGAGTCTGGTGGCCAGGGGAGTACGGTAAACTCATCCTGGTGTTCGTCGAACCGAGCTGTGTGACAAGTCGCATTGTCCTGCTGGTAGATGTCATCGTACACGCCAACGGCCATCTGTCCGATGGAGCATAAAGTGTGATTCATCTGAAAATTCCATCTGTCTCCACTCCAGTCGCGGTACCGATGTGCAAACTCCAGCCTTCGTCGTCGTTGAACAGCAGCCAGCATGGGTGCATGAACCAGGCGCCCCCTGCGGAGGCCCACACGCAGAGACATTCGCCAAACAGTCGTTGAAGACACAGTAATTGTAGACCCTTGGTTCATCTGGGCGGACAGTTGCTAACAGTTGCACATCTATTCGTCCGTACACATCTCCTAACCATCATACCTGTCACCCATGGTCCGTGGTGCAGAACAGTTGCCTCAGTGCCATTTTTTGACAGCGCCATTTTGCCATCCACTGTGTGCTATAAACATAACAGTTTTAGAAATGCTTCCTCCGTTGTCCCTAAAGTCAATGAGCATGCCCCTTTGGACGTCAGATAAATCGCTCCGTTTCAGCATAACGACAAAGACTGCACTGTTTCTGCCCCCCCCCCCCCTCCCACCCACCACAACATGCTTTATAAACTCTCCACGTTGACGTCTAACATAGGCGGTGGTCACATTATGTGACTGGACCATGTACAATACAACACTGATACTCGAATGGACTGAGATATATGACAGCACTGTTATCACTGGGATTAATAAGAGCACGATCTTGGTCGAGGGGAGAGGTACCAGCAACAAACGGATTGACTGGGAACGATTTGCGGCTGCCACTAAAGAAGCCAAACTGCTGGCCATTAAAATTTCTACCACAATAAAGGTCACATGCTACAGACGCGAAATTTAACCGACAGGAAGAAGATGCTGTAATATGCAAATGATTAGCTTTTCAGAGCATTCACACAAGGTTGGCGCCGGTGGCGACACCTACAACGTGCTGACATGAGGAAAGTTTCCAACCGATTTCGCATACACAAACAGCAGTTGACCGGCAACGGCCTGGTGAAACGTTGTTGTGACGCCTCGTGTAAGGAGGAGAAATGCGTACCATCACGTTTCCGACTTTGATAAAGGTCGGATTGTAGCCTATCGCGATTGCGGTTTATCGTATCGCGAGATTGCTGCTCGCGTTGTTCAAGATCCAATGACTGTTAGCAGAATATGGAATCGGTGGGTTCAGGAGGGTAATGCGGAACCCCGTGCTGGATCCCAACGGCCTCGTATCACTAGCAGTCGAGATGACAGGCATCTTATCCGCATGGCTGTAACGGATCGTGCAGCCACGTCTCGATCCCTGAGTCAACAGATGAGGACGTTTGCAAGACAACAACCATCTGAACGAACAGTTCGACGACGTTTGCAGCAGCATGGACTATCAGCTCGGAGACCATGGCTGCGGTTACCCTTGACGCTGCATCACAGACATGAGCGCCTGCGATGGTGTACTCAACGATGAACCTGGGTGCACGAATGGCAAAACTTCATTTTTCTCGGATGAATCTAGGTTCTGTTCACAGCATCATGATGGTCGCATCCGTGTTTGGCGACATCGCGGTGAACGCACATTGGAAGCGTGTATTCGTCATCGCCATACTGGCGTAGCGCCCGGCGTGATGGTATGGCGTGCCATTGGTTACACGTCTCTGTCACCTCTTGTTCGCATTGACGGCACTTTGAACAGTGGACGTTATATTTCAGATGTGTTACAAGCCGTGGCTCTACCCTTCATTCGATCCCTGCGACCAGGGTGACCGAGCGGTTCTAGGCGCTACAGTCTGGAACCGCGCGACCGCTATGGTCGCAGGTTCGAATCCTGCCTCGGGAGTGGATGTGTGTGATGTCCTTAGGTTAGTTAGGTTTAAGTAGTTCTAAGTTCTAGGGGACTGATGACCTCTGCAGTTAAGTCCCATAGTGCTCAGAGCCATTTGATCCCTGCGAAACCCTACATTTCAGCAGGATAATGCACGACCGCATGTTGCAGGTCCTGTACGGGCCTTTCTGGATACAGGAAATGTTCGACTGCTGCACTGGCCAGCACATTCTCCAGATCTCTCTGGTCAATGGTGGCCGAGCAACTGGCTCGTCACAATACGCCAGTCACTACTCTTGAACTGTGGTATCGTGTTGAAGCTGCATGGGCAGCTGTACCTGTACACGCCATCCAAGCTCTGTTTGACTCAACGCCCAGGCGTATCAAGGCCGTTATTATGGCCAGAGGTGGTGCTTGTGGGTACTGATTTCTCAGGATCGAATATATTTGTCCAATGAATACCCGTTTATCATCTCCATTTCTTCTTGGTGTAGCAATTTGAATGGCCAGTAGTGTATTTTCTACGAGTTAACTTTACCCCAATAGCTTCTTATTCATAAATTTCAGCCATTCTTCTTTGCATCGGCACTTAACGGTATACCTCAAAAGCAAGCTCTTGGTATGCTGGAGGATGGCTCAGTGAATCATGGAATTTCCAGTACGTGTTTCCCTGGCTGCTAATTACTAATCTGTTTGCCTGCTGGGTTCTCAAGTGTCCTAGTAACCGGAACAATGATACTTTCTCCAGTCGTTGTAGGCTGATAAGGTTGTCCTGGACTTTTGCGTTTCCTCGGTACATCCACTGTATAGGTTTAAGGATACTCATGGAGTTGGTGCGGACAAAGATTTCCACAGTGCAAGTGTGTCTCATCTCCTGCGCTACCCTCAAGATCTCATGTATTCGACATAGAAACAGTACACTGGTTTGGTAAACTATTGACGAGAACACAATTTACTAAAACTATATGGCAACTAAGGGAGTTCCTTTGGCTAAATCTACATGAAAATATTGTCACGTAACTTTAGTGCTCATTTAAAATTCTATAAAACATCGAATTAAGAAATATCCAAGAGAAACACATTTCCTATACTGCAGTAAATCTAAAATCATTTTAGAGCCTCTTGAGTAACCACGCCAACAGTCATTCCTCAATTTGGATTAGCGCTGTTATTAATCCCGCACCAAGCCTCACTAGGCCGTGCTTTGCGCGGATTCCTAATGATCTTGTTATTTGCGATTTACGAAAATCAGTCAAATGACAGGACGACTTCTGATAATCTAATGATATTTCAACATAGGTTTCACAGAATGAGGTCATGAGGACTTACATAAGTATTTGACTGCCCGATCCAAAAATACAGCCATAGAAAACAACACCTTCCTTCTTACGAAGTACAGGGTGTTCATAAATTATCTTTACAACTTAAGACTTCATTAAATTTCAAACTATACTAGATATGAACAAATGGTTTCCAACATGTGACAAGATAACTCAAAGTTTTTTTTATCTCTTTTTACTTTCCATGTGATGCAATTATGGCGCAAAACTGAACATGAAAACCTGATAAAATGTGATCGCCATGGGAGAAAGCTCAGTGTGTGTCCGATAGCGAAGTGCAACATAACTTTCGAACCACCCTCCCGATCAACTACTCGGGGTTGGCATACATCATTTACGAAAGCGAGTAATGTTCTGTGACGGAAGTAACTGCAAAATTGTGTGACGCATCCATTTCGCAGAGAATGCATTTTTTCGGCAGGCTAAATTGGTCCACTCATGTTCAATGAAGTGCTTTTATCGGTTCTTTCGGCCGTAACAGCATGTTACACCTCCACAAGCCTGGATATCATCTGCTGTTCGTTGTGACATCGGCTGCACACGGCGTTTCACGCAACAGATATCATTTTCCAAGCAACCTTGCTATGACAGAACTAGCAGATCTGTAAGATGCAGTATGTACCGTAGTGCGCAGCATATGGTGTGTTATTTCACGCAGCGCTAAAAATTTTCACTGCGGTTCAAGTACGAGAAGTACGCGGCCTGTCCGGATTTGCGATTTTTTCTGTACGCTACTTTTTGAAGTAAGACAGACATTTCTCCACGAAATGCGAGAAATGTCATTTTACAAGATATGCCTGATAATGTTGCAAAGTTCGAGTGACTCGTGAGGGTGCGCTCACCAACTCCATTCACTAGAGATCAATATTACTTTTACACTTTTCATGATTCCCCTGCTGGTCAAAAAATGATCGTCGCACGTATTTGGACAGCAATGGGAGGAGAGGTGGCTGCCTAAAATTTTTGATCACCAGATATTTCGCCCGTGTTCTTGGTTAAATTCAGACCTCTCTGCAATGTCCCATATGTGAGGGAAAGTGATACTGTTGGTGGAGATCCGTCCGTGGGATGACAACGCGATGGTGGAGATCCATCCGTGTGATGACAACTCAAAGCTTGCGACGCTCTTGATGATATTCGAAAGAATTGGTCTACAGGCCAGCACCAGGTTTCATCAACTCCCTTCTGTCATCATCATGACATCGACACAAACATAACACCACAAACTCATTACACTGAACACGAACCCATCACTGTCATTTTCATGAGACATTACACGTAAAGAGGCCTGACCACTATGCCACCAAGTGGTGTCAACTGAAAGGCTTGCACCAGGCCGTGAGCCACACGAGTACACAAAAAAATTTCCATTTGATAAGGGAGAGATGTGCCGTTCTGACAGCTTTTGTTATCCTTATCAGCCAAGGGGGCCGTGTTGACACAACCTGTACGGTAAGCTGTGGTGCAAGTTGGGGTCATTACTTATACAGGGTGACAATTATTGAACTATATGAAACAAAATCGTCACAACTTCTGAACTGTTTGCGTTAGGACGTTCAAACTTCACGCTTGGCCGCGGGGCATGATGGGAACTAGTATGCGCATGCGCACGCGCCTTGATGTTGTCGGCCATTTGCACGTGAAAACGTCACGGTACATCGTGTCTGAGCGTATTGCGCTTGTGAGGACCTACTATGCGAGCAATAACAGCCCAACTGCGGCTCAAAGAAAGTTTGCGACCTACTTCAAGCCGAGGACAACCGGTTCAAGTGTGCTAACAATCAAGAATTTGATTAGCAAGTTTGAGAGAACGGGTAGTCTTCGTGAAGACAGTGTTGGCAATATCGGTCGTCCAAAAAGGGTGAAAACGCCTGAAAACATTGAGAAGACACGTGATGTGTTCCAAAGCAGCCCCAGGAAACCGATCAGACGAGCTGCAACAAACTGTTGTTGAAGACCTGCATCTCTTCCCATACACATTTCAAATCCATCAGCCATTAAGCCCCAAGGCCATGGAACAGCGGTTGTGTTTCGCTAACACTATCGTCCACAGAAATGATGAACAGGACTTTGATGTGAATATGGTTTGGTTTAGCGACAAAGCCGACTTTCATTTGGATGAGTACGTCAATAAGCAAAATTTGCGCATTATGGGGACTAACAAACCGCATTTCGCGATCGAGAAGTCTCTTAACCCTCAACGGGTGACTGTGTGGTGTGCAATGTCCAGTCACTAAATAATCAGTGCGATATTCCTTGATGGCACGGTGATTACCGAACGCTACGTGAAGGTTTTGGAAGATGATTTCATCCCCATTATCCAAAGTGACCCTGATTTCAACAAGGTGTGGTTCATGCAAGACGGAGCTCCATCGAAGCAGGAATGTGTCTGATGTCTTGGAAGAGCTCTCTGGGGACCGCATTCTGGTTCTTGGGTACCCAGAGGGCACTGGCATAAGCCTCGATTGGCCGCCATATTCTCCGGATCTGAACACATGCAACTATTTTTTATAGGGCTATATGAAAGACAAGGTGTACAGCAATAACACCAAAACCATTGCTGAATTGAAAACAGCCATTCAGGTGGTCATCGACAGCATCGATGTTCCTACACTTCATCGGGTCATGCAGAATTTCGCTATTCATCAGCACATCATCGCAAATGATGGCAGGCACATCTAAAGTGTCATAACCTAAATCCGAATATTTGTAGTGGCGTTTACATGTTGAATAAACTGTGTGCACGCGATGGTTTGTAACTAATTTACGTTTTTTTATATAGTTCGATAATTGTCATCCTATACCTCCCAACTGGGTACTTATTCAGAATGAATTTGGAATACGACTCCGACATTTGCCTTTCAGCCAACGAAGACCTCCAAACGGATTGCCAGAACTGTTCATTTCGTTTTCATTTCGCCTCACTAAGCACAGTGGTCACAGTCCCAAGGGAGGCTGCCGTCACGCGTTCCGTCAGCCAAGACACCATCGGGGCTATAAATGTTTCACGGATATACGAACTGTCCCTATACTCTTCTGCCAATTGTCATTTCTCACGGATAAATGGCCATTTCCTAAGTCTCTGCCACCTAACAGAACGGTTCGAACCTTCACCGGCGCACAGAACAAACATCAAATGTGAAGCATCAACAAGGACGTCTGTCTACGTATATTAATACCTTTTTTTTTAAAAAAAAAAAAGTGGGACATTACTTATTGAACGACCACGTACAAAGCTAAAATGGGAAGGCGTCGTAGAGCGTCCAGCCCGGATATACGAGGGTAATCCCGAAAGTAAGGTCTCCTAGTTTTTTATAAGTATATAGACCTGTTTATTTCTACAATGGTTTACATCAATTTACAGCTTGAACATTTAGCTATTTTTCGACATAATCACCATTTCTGTCGATGCATTTTTGTAGACGTTGTGGCAGTTTTTGTATGCCCATGTCATACCAGTTCGCCGCTATGCTCTTCAGAAAGGTATGAACCTCTTCTTTCACCTCGTCGTTGGAGCTGAATCGCCGGCCGGGGTGAAAGAGCGGTTCTAGGCGCTACAGTCTGGAACCGCGCGACCGCTACGATCGCAGGTTCGAATCCTGCCTCGGGCATGGATGTGTGTGACGTCCTTAGGTTAGTTAGGTTTAAGTAGTTCTAAGTTCTAGGGGACTGATGACCTCAGCAGTTAAGTCCCATAGTGCTCAGAGCCATTTGAACCATTTTTTTCGGAGATGAATCGCTTTCCGGCCAAATGTTCTTTTAACTTAGGGAACAGGTGATAGTCACTGGGCGCCAAGTCAGGACTATAGGGTGGGTGGGTGATTATGTTCCACAGTAACTTTTGCAGGAGAGCAACGGTTTGCCGAGCGATGTGTGGGCGAGCGTTGTCATGGAGAATGTGTACGCCCTTGCCCAACATTCCTCTTCTCCGGTACTGAATTGCCCGTTTGACTTTTGTCAGAGTCTCACAGTACCTGTCAGAGTTAACTGTGGTCCCTGTGGGCATAAAGTCGACCAACAATACCCCTTTACGATCCCAAAACCCGTTGTCATGACTTTACCGGCAAACTGTATCTGTTAGAATTTCCGTGGCTTTGGCGAAGAAGGATGCCGCCACTGTCGTGATTGTTGCTTGGTCTCAGGTGTGGTATGCCCAGGTTTCGTCACCCGTGATAACTGAGTCCAGAAAGTTGTCTTGTTCGACTGCAAGGCGGTGAAGTAATGCGCGGGAAGCATGAACTCGTTACCGCATGTGGTCCTCTGTCGGCATGTGTGGCACCCATCTTGCGCACACCTTCCGGTAGTTCAATGTTTCCGCTAAAATTCTGTGAGCGGTGCTTCAGGAAACCTCAGGAATCAACGTGCAGAGGTCATCCAGGGTGATCTGCGATCTTCACGCATGCTTTGCTCAACCTTCAACACTGTCTCCTCACACACTGACGGTCTCCGGCTCCTTTGTTCGTCGTGAATTTGTCCGACCAGCTGCAAACTCTCTACACCACTTACGAACATTTTTAACATGCATGCACGACTCACCATACACTTCTGTCAATTGGCGATGAATTTCAATCGGCGCAGTTCCCTTTGCGTTCAAAAACCGAATAACTGCGCGCAATGCGCACTTGGCGGTAACATCCAACGGGAGCTCCATTCTCAACGGCTGCCAAGCCAAGACTGAGGGCGTCAGCATGGGGTGCGCATGTTTACACACAGGACATGAAGCACTCTTCAAAACAGTGTGACCAACTGCCACACAAACAGAGTTCTGTACTTATAAAAAAACAGGAGACCTTACTTTTGGGATTACCCTCGTAAAATCGATCACTAAAACTACCTTTTAACTGTCCATATTTTTTTCATTTTCGGAAAAGAAATACGAAAGAATAAGGAAACGGAACAAGAACGACATGCTCATAGTGAACCTGAAGTAGTACCATAACGCATCGTTTTCATTTCATCCACAGACTTCATTTGATCGGGACGTGACGCCAGCAGCAGCAGCATCAGCAGCAGCAGTAGTAGTAGTAATTTTTGTTGTTATTAGTGTGTCAGTGTTGATACTCACAACCATTTACTTGCTCTTTATTGGAGTGGTAGAATGGACGAACGTAAAAGGAAAAAAAGCTTTGAACAGGATGCAACGATTTAATGAAACAGTTACTCATCCAAAGTATCATTATAATATTTTCAGAAGTTTACAGTTGATGATGTCGTTCTGCATTTGTCCCAATGTGTTGCATCTCCCTCGCAAAGGCTGATCAGTAGACGATTTCTGTTGAGGAGTACAAAACAACAACGATCTCTTCGTGACACCAGATAAACTGCATATGTTGCTGAGATGAAACTGACAGCAGTCAGCGTTGACCTACTGGGTTATCCGCAGTTTTCTAAATCGTCAATTTCAAGTCCATTTTCATGTCCGCTACTGGAAGGCTACTGAATGCTGGACTTGTAGGCTAGCACCGTGCTATGTATCTCCTCTCACTCATATAGTTGGAGACTTGTCAGCACCGCAACATTCACTTCCTTTTTTCAAATCATCAACAAATACAATTCTTATATTGTTATAGTTTGTGGCTATTTTTCCTCAGTCGATAGCTCAGTGATGTTAAGGTACAAGATTAACTATGACTCGCCTGTGATAATTGAATTTTATTTTGTTTCAAATTGAAACGTGTTTGTCTAAACTTCTTTAGTCATTTGCATCAACTGATATTATAATGACAGTTTCTCGCCACAATAACTTTGCCTGGAGTGTTTATACCTAGATAAAAACCTATTTACAGGTAGTTTACAGGACGGTTACTATTGCAACAACCCATCCGAGAATGAGCTTGGTCATGACTTACGTTCTTATCATCGTACGTGTATTAGTCAACTAACTTGGGTGCCAATAGGCTCATCAGTTGAGGTTGGTAACGGAACATATGACGCGCTCATACATACTATCGCTGCAAACATCGTCATCTAACAGTAACCCAACGCAGCCCACGTATGTAAATAACGTCCTGTAACAATAACAAACGTGGACAGCGTCAAAAATGAAATCCTAAAATACGGTGGAATCTCTACCCGCCTGAAACTGCTACATCTGTTCACTACGAAGTGGAAAAGAAGTGCATACCAAGAACATGGCACCAAGCAAAAGTTGTGTCCCTGTTTAAAAAGGGGGATAAAAGTAACTGCCAGCATTATACAAGTATTAAATTTACCTTCTAAGTAAAATGGTCTAAGACCACAAAACGAATATACCGAAAATGAAACGTAAAACAATTTTTTTATAGGATGGAACCTCATGAGAACAAAAGTAGTAGAACAGGTCAGCAATTTTGATGATTTGGAATGTGATACCCCATACAAGTATGAGAAAACTACAGACAAGAAACTGACAAAACTTGTAACCGTATGTGGAAGAATCAAGATGTGCTTAGAAACGAGACACAAAAGAAAACAACAATGAAATTTATAAAGTAATGGCCGACCCCCCACTTGTGAAGTGTGTAGTGTGTCATTTACAGCCGGTCGGTTGTGGCCGAGCGGTTCTAGGCGCTTCAGTCTGGAAACGCGCTTCCGCTACGGTCGCAGGTTCGAATTCTGCCTCGAGCATGGATATGTGTGATGTTCTTAGGTTAGTTAGGTTTAAGTAGTTCTAAGTTCTAGGGGACTGATGACCTCAGATATTATCTCCCAAAGTGCTCAGAGCCATTTGTCATTTACAAACGACAAGAAAGTAGTACACTATTGGCCATTAAAATTACTACACCAAGAAGAAACGCAGATGATAAACGGGTATTCATTGGACAAATATGTTATACTAGAACTGACTTGTGATACATTTTCACGCACTTTGGGTACATAGATCCTGAGAAATCAGTACCCAGAACAACCACCTTCGGCCGTAATAACGGCCTTGATACGCCTGGGCATTGAGTCAAACAGAGCTTGGATGGCGTTTACAGGTACAGCTACCCATGCAGCTTCAACACGATACCACAGTTCATCAAGAGTAGTAACCGGCGTATTGTGACGAGCCACTTGCTAGGCCACCATTGACCAGACGTTTTCAATTGGTGAGAGATCTGGAGAATGTGCTGGCCAGTGCAGCAGTCAAACATTTTCTATATCCAGAAAGGCCCGTACAGGACCTGCAACATGCGGTCGTGCATTATCCTGCTGAAATATAGGGTTTCGCAGGGGTCGAATGAAGAGTAGAACCACGGGTCGTAACACATCTGAAATGTAACGTCCACTGTTCAAAGTGCCGTCAATGCGAACAAGAGGTGACCGAGACGTGTAACCAATGGCACCCCATACCATCACGCCGGGTGATACGCCAGTATGGCGATGACGAATACACGCTTCCAATGTGCGTTCACCGCGATGTCGTCAAACACGGATGCGACCACCATGATGCTGTAAACAGAACCTGGATTCATCCGAAAAAAATGACGTTTTGCCATTCGTGCACTCAGGTTCGTCGTTGAGTACACCACCGCAGGCGCACCTGTCTGTGATGCAGCGTCAAGGGTAACCGCAGCCATGGTCTCCGAGCTGA
This sequence comes from Schistocerca nitens, assembly GCF_023898315.1. Taxonomy (NCBI): domain Eukaryota; kingdom Metazoa; phylum Arthropoda; class Insecta; order Orthoptera; family Acrididae; genus Schistocerca; species Schistocerca nitens. The sequence goes on along the minus strand of NC_064616.1, from coordinate 256,878,979 downwards.
TAGTCTATGCTGCTGGAAACGTCATCGAACTGTTCGTGCAGATGGTTGTTGTCTTGCAAACGTCCCCATCTGTTGACTCAGGGATCGAGACGTGGCTGCACGATCCGTTACAGCCATGCGGATAAGATGCGTGTCATCTCAACTGCTAGTGATACGAAGCCGCTGGGATCCAGCACGCGTTCCGTATTACCCTCCTGACCCCACCAATTTCATATTCTGCTAACAGTCATTGGATCTTGACCAACGCGAGCAGCAATGTCGCGATACGATAAACCGTAATCGTGATAGGCTACAATCCGACCTTTATCAAAGTCGGAAACGTGATGGTACGCATTTCTCCTCCTTACACGAGGCATCACAACAACGTTTCACTAGGCAACGCCGGCCAACTGCTGTTTGTGTATGAGAAATCGGTTGGAAACTCTCCTCATGTCAGCACGTTGTAGGTGTTGCCACCGGCGCCAACCTTGTGTGAATGCTCTGAAAATCTAATCATTTGCATATCACAGCATTTTCTTCCTGTCGGTTAAATTTCGCGTCTGTAGCAATTTTAATGGCCAGTTGTGTAAGATCCAGGCAGATGAAATGAGATTTCTTATGGTTGTGACAGGCTGTACCACAGTAGGTAGTCTGCTTTATAAAGTCCGAATTTATAATTCGGTAGGCCGAAGAAGCCTGGGAATGACGAGGAAACGAAGAGTACCGTAAGACGCTAATGCCTAACGCTTGAAGTGAGTGAATAACATCAACACCAACCTGTAACAAATCAATCACAATTACCTGTACAAATAATCTGGCTGTATTGCGTAAGATAAGAGGCCAAGAAATTAGATACACGATGTTGGACGTACCCTCATATAGCGAGTGATGGGAACACACAACAGGCACTGTCTTTTTCACGGTCCAGGTGTTAGGTGTGGGGAGTATAATATTGCATGGCGGTACTGGCATCCAGACCTTTGAACACAGAGCGCTCGCTGGTCGACAGCATTTGGACGCTGTACCTCTCCCCCATGTGTCTTTTCAGGGGAGCATTCGGCCCTCACTTCATTTTCATGGATGACGATGCGCAACCGCACAGGTGGAGGAGCTCTTGGAAAGAGAGGGTATTCGGCGAAATGGGCTGCCGTGCTTATTCTCCCGATTTAAATCCCATCGAGCATGTGTGGGGTGCGTTGGGGAGAAGTGTTGCAGACCGTCCAGATGCACCAACGACAATTCAGCAGTTGCCAACCCCACTGCTGGGGGAATGGAACGCCCTATCACAAGAACTCCTTACTAGTCTTGGATCACCATGGGAGCTCGTTGCAGAGCATGCACTGCTGTCCGTGGTGATCACATGGTCTATTATGAACTATGTCTCGCTTTTTGTAATGTCCAAGGCATGACCATAAAATAACGGTGACTTCAGTGCAGTTATTGCCTATGAATAAAAGAGTCACTATTGTTCCCCTAGTTGCGTATTTCTTTCAGTTAACTTCTGTACTAAACAGCAACAGTCCTTTCTAAATATGGTCCAAGTTTCATCGAGCTATGTCACTTCCACTGACACATCATGCTGAAGTTTTGCACACCAGTGTAGATCCAAGGTAAGTGGGACAATGAAACCTATACTACTGGTAGTTGATTTGAAATAACGACGCAAGATCCAGTTTCAGTTTCATTCTACATCCGTTTGTAGATATTTTCCTTCTCGCTGGCGCCTTATTTGCTATATTGCAAGAAAGAACTGACGACATTAGCTAAAGTGTAATAAAAATTAATGAATTCCAAGAAATGTTGAAAACCAAATCCATCGGATTTCAAAGAAAACGGAAAACAGTCATTGATGACCAACATGTGGGTGGCCCAGTAAAATGGTTCAAATGGCTCTGAGCACTATGGGACTTAACTGCTGTGGTTATCAGTCCCCTAGAACTTAGAACTACTTAAACCTAACTAACCTAAGGACATCACACACATCCATGCCCGAGGCAGGATTCGAACCTGCGACCGTAGCGGTCACGCGGTTCCAGACTGTAGCGCCTAGAAACGCACGGCCACTCCGGCCGGCTAGGTGGCCCAGTAACTAAATGTCCTTGGCATAACGATACTGTCAATTTAGAAACACATTTTAACAGAGTCTGCTGTAAAATTTTGGACATAGTGACGGGACAGTTACCAAACAGAGTCAGTAATTTGAACTCAGTTAATTTTTGAACTTTTAAATCTAGATCGTTTCGATGTTGCCCGGAAATTGCATTGCTGTCATTAGAAAACTGTTACGGATCTTTTTTGTTTTGTTTTTTCCCACTTAAAATCACAGCTACTCGTCGTGTATACTTCCTGAGAAATTAGTAATGAAAGTGTTGTTGATTTGTTGAATGGACATCAGGCTCCATAATGTAAAACTTTAAAACTCTTTGAATTTGTTTTGACAGTTCGTGCATCCAGTGCTTCAGCTGAGAGAAGCTCTTCAGCTATAAGAACGATAAATAATTACGTATGTAGTTCATTAACTCAAATATAGCTTAGAAATTTAGCCGTGTTATCAACTGAAAAGGATTTCCTTCGGCAGTTGCAAAAGATAATTTCATGTTTTAAAAAAGGACATTTCATTCTTTTGTAACCGCTTGTCTTAACGAAATGTTCATTAAACGCCACTATTGCGTCCTCATGTCTTTCTTATGAGTGAGTATCGTGGTGTTATTTTTCTACAGGAAAAAGTGGAAAGTGTTTCTATGAACCGTTTGTGTGATGTGGTACTCTCGTTGGCAGCAATGACACCCTTCCCAACCGAATTAGTGCATGCAACCAAGGCAGAAGGAGCGTAACGGCATACTGACAAGTTCTTTGTCAATTTGTCTCTATTTTCTAATCACTGCAATAACATCACATACCCTCTGAATCTAGGTACTTTCATTTCGTTTGCTCCTCCCCTTCTTGGTGATTCACTTTTCTGTCAGGCAGGGGATTTCTAGTTCATTAACGTGACCCATTGTCGAACCTACCTATATTTATTTCTCTTGTGGTGTCGAGACAATAATCTAAGAACGACAGCTGCTGCGAAAGGAAGTTCGACAGTGGGTCACGGTAATGAACTAGAAATCCACTGCCTGACAGAAAAGTGAATCACTCAAAATGGGAGGAGCAAACGAAATGGAACTACGTAGGTTCATAGGGTGTGTGATGGAATGGTGCTAGGAAAGTTTTGCAATACAGCTTTAGTTATTTAACTTTTTGAAGTAATTTCCACTACAGGGAATACACCTCTCCATCCTCCAAAACCAATCCCAAAACCAGTTCTCCTACGTTTCTGTACGGAGTAACGCACACTCGTTGTCCCAAGCACTCAGGAGGTCCTCATCACTTGAAAACTGCACTCCTTTCAGCTTCATTTTCACTCGCGGGAAGAGTGAAAAGTCACAAGGAGCAAGATCTAGACAGTAAGGAGGGTGCTCAAGAAGATTCAATCCTGTACCCCGCACATATTCGGTGCATGCTTTGGCGCTGGAGCGTTGTCGTGATGGAGGAACCAAATATCCATTCTTGACTTCGGTCGCAGTTTTTTCAAAGAATGGATGACTTTGGGCAGGCACTTCTCATTCTTCTGCTTGGCTGTGACTATCTTCTGTGTGTCCAAAACTACACGCTCTACAATTCCACTCGATATGAAAAGAACAGTTATCATTTTCTTCTTTACTGATAAGCATTTTCTGGCCGTTTTCGTCATCTTCAAAGATCCAAACTTTTTTTTTTTTTCCAGTCTTAGTCGGCACGTCATAATAGTCCAGGCAAGTCTCGTCACCAATCACGATGTTATTCACATACTGAGATTGTCCCTTACAAAACTTCTTTAACGTCTTCCGGCACCAAGTCACACGTCGTGTCATCGGCTCTTCCATCAACCTATGCGGCACCAAGAGACAACAAAGTTTCTTTACTTGCAAATGATCATTCAAAATCGAACGAATTGCTGGTGTGTTTAGCCCTAAGGTATCTCTACCTGCTTATAGGTCACTCGCCTGTCTTCGTCTAGCATTTTCCTCCGTAACTGATGATCGTGGACTTCCCGCCCTCTCAGCGTCCTCCAGAGTGAAATTTCCTCTTTGTAATTTTCTGTACCAACTGAATATAATTGTATGATGTGCACACACATCACCGAGAGCAAGAGTCATTCCTTTATAGCACTGATCTATGTTTAAACAAAACACGAAATTGTACCGCAAAATTGCCCGATTCTCACTTCGTGACCACGATGCCATAGCAAGCACTTCAAACTAACCCTGCTAGTGAACGACTACGTCCACAGACTTGGCACAGCGGCTACAATGCAAGTATGAAGTATTCAGAACACAGCAACAATCAGTCTCCAACGACTTATTGTTGTGTCGTACTGCAAAACTTTCCTTGTGTAGCTATCCTTCTCAAAACATTGCTTTAAATTAATATTATATTAGATGTCATACTGATACATTATATGTATATTTAATCTAATTACTATATCACATGCCAGACTGTTAGTCTTTGGTAGACCCTGTACAGAAATTTAATTCATCCACAAACAAAGTGGCGATCCCAAGACTCGTTGGACGGATTCTTGAGTATTTTTCACCAGCCAGGGATCCTTACCAAGCAGGATTAACAGGAAAGAAACAGAATTTCTAACGACGCGTTTCGCCAGGGGATCGTTTACTCGGCGGGAGAGCGCAGTTACGCAGATACTACAAGAGAGGCGTCGTTCATCTCGGAGAGGTTTACTGTTGAAGTTTTGAGAGCGTACTTTCCAAGAAGAGTCGGGCAAAATATTAATTCCTCCCACATATGTCTCGCGAAATAATCGCTACAAGAAAATCAAAGGAGTTAGATGTGATACAGATCTCTATCGAGATTCATTTTTCCCACGCGCCGTTCATAAATGGAACAGGAAAGGGGGAAAGGATAGAGGCAAGGTTGTACCAGAAGTACTCTCCGCCATACACCATAAGGTGGCTCACGGATTGTGGATGTAGATGTGGTGCTCTGTATTCACATGGCTGCTTTCTTTCCTTTCCTTTTCTTGCTTTTCTCGAAGTCCAGTGCAGAGGACTGCAAATAATGTGTAAAAGGCGCTTTCATGGTTGTACGCCCAAAATGGCAAACAGAGCATCCGGTGGACACACGCATCTTGTATGAGAAATAAAAGGCATTTCTTGTTCTATATACCATATTTGTAAGAAAAGCACATAATGAGTTAAACTGAAAGACCTGCTAAGGAACGTTATATACCTAATCTAAATAACTTACAGCGAAAAAAATATTGTGAGAAAATAAATTTCCGTTGTGGGGCATTGAAGATACCTAAAGTATTTTGTCAAGCATGTTTGGTTAAGCGACAAAATAAAATTCGGTTACAAAATACGAGAAAAAATATTTCCCATCTGCAAGATGAACAACAAACGCAGTTAATAAAATTAGCTTCATCCATAGCCAACCTTTTTATGTAAAAATTTGAAGACATCGCCTTGGACACGACTCCAGCTAAGCCAAGTTGCTTTTATCGTTACGTCGATGACACTTTTATCATCTGGGCCCATGGTCGTGAAAAACTGAGAGAATTTTTAAAACACCTGAACAGCATTCACGGCCACACCAAGTTTACGATGAAAGTCGAGACAGATGGTGCATTGCCCTTCCTTGACGTCCTCGTTCGACGGAAAACCAATGGGCACCTCAGCCACAGTGTCTACTGAAACCGACACGCAGATCGGTATCTGCACGCTCTCAGCCACCACCATCCGGCACAAAAACGTGGCGTTCTGGATACCCTCGTCCATCGTGCTAAAGTAGTCTCAGACGCAGAAAGTCTGCCAGTAGAACTGAGCCACCTCCGAAAAGTCTTCCGGGAAAACGAGTACAGCCACGGACAGGTGTCATTGGCAATATCTGGTGTGACACGCAAGAAACACACCAACGAAGAAGAGAACACCACCGAAGAAGACAGCAAGAAACTTGTGTTTTTGACTTTCTGTGGTACAGTGTCGGGAAAGATTAGCCGGCTCCTTAAGAGATATAACATTTCATCGGTGCTCAGGCCCCCAGCAAAAATTCGTCAGTTCGTGAGGCCTGTGAAGGACGATCTAGGGCTTAGAACGCCTGGAGTGTACAAGATACCATGTCAGTGTGACTGTTACTACGTCGGCCATACAGTACGCACTATGAAGCAACGCCGGACGGAACACGAGAGGTGCTTACGCCTGCGCTATCCAGAAAAAACAGCCGTGGCAGAACACGTCTTAGAAAATGGACACCGAATTCTATTCGACGAAACATCTGTCGTTATGAAGACGAAGGGATTTTGGGATAGCGTCATAAAAAGCTATTGAAATAAAAACCTCTGAAAACACCATGAACAAGGACGGCGGTTTGCAGCTCAGCACAGCCTGGGACCCGGCTATCGCGATGTTAAAACTTGCGCGACGGACGCGGGATGAAAACATTACCGTATATGGTGAGGAAGAGAGCACCACTGACGTCACAGCCAGCAGTGCGGCTATACCGGGTGATCAAAAAGTCAGTATAAATTTGAGAACTGAATAAATCACGGAATAATGTAGATAGAGAGGTACAAATTGACACACATGCTTGGATTGACATGGGGTTTTATTAGAACCAAAAAAATACAAAAGTTCAAAAAATGTCCGACAGATGGCACTTCATCTGATCAGAATAGCAATAATTAGCATAACAAAGTAAGACAAAGCAAAGATTATGTTCTTTACAGGAAATTCTCAATATGTCCACCATCATTCCTCTACAATAGCTGTAGTCGAGGAATAATGTTGTGAACAGCATGTAAAGCATGTCCGGAGTTATGGTGAGGCATTGGCGTCGGATGTTGTCTTCCAGCATCCCTAGAGGTGTCGGTCGATCACGATACACTTGCGACTTCAGGTAACCCCAAAGCCAATAATCGCACGGACTTAGGTCTGGGGACCTGGGAGGCCAAGCATGACTAAAGTGGCGGCTGAGCACACGATCACCACTAAACTACGCGCGCAAGAGATCTTTCACGCGTCTAGCAATATGGGGTGGTTCTAATAAAACCCCATGTCATTCCAAGCATGTGTGTCAATTTTTACCTCTCTATCTACATTATTCCGTGGTTTATTAACTTTTCAAATTTATACTGACTTTTTGATCACCCGGTGTAACGACGGGGCCACGGCGACACAGCAGTCAGTCTTACCACTTGACTATGACCGGGAGGAGCTCGGTCGAAAGCTCGTGGGATTTTAACCTTCTGACGCGGCTGAAAGCCCGAGAAAATTTTATTAATTCATATCGCCGCGAAACCATGCATTCATACAAAAACAAACACAGTATTTGTTCGCGAGGGCTTACTCGCGTGATTCCTTGCATAAAATGCTTCTGATGTTCCCACCGGCGTATGATGTTAGTTTTCCCTAAACGTTTCGAATGTTACCTCCACCTCAGCCGAGAGCAGAACTGACTTCCGCTGCTGCTGTACTTCTCCCTTGGCCCGTCAACCGGTCTTGGCTCGGAGGCGGGAGGAGACCACACTCCTCCATTGCCACATCCTGCGTTTTGCGCTCCACAATCCGGCCAGTTCAGTGGCTGTATAATGACGTCATCGAATAATTGTAACACTTGCGGAGGCATGTAGAGCAGCGCCAGTAGTAGCTGTTACTGCTGACGTAGAAGCCGGAGTTGGTCTTCAAAACAAATGGTGCGGCTGCAACACTGAAAGTCTTGTTCTTTCGATCAGACGTAATAGATTTCAAATACTAACTGATATTGGCTAGGGGGATGGTGCCAGGCTCGACGTATACACGCTGTCGAAAAAAATTAAGATACCTGGAAAGACAATGTCGATTTTGAACTGATGACGGCATATGCCACTTTGGGGGAGGGGGGAGAAGATGTACTGATGATAGTTTCAACGTCGTTCGCAAATACAGCGTAGAGGCATAACTACCAGAGCGCCATCAGTGTCTACGCTTTAATATGCAATGCTCACACCCAGAAGGCTCACTGTGTTGCAAACGTGTGAAGCAAGCAGGCAACCATACCACGGGGACGCACTCGCGCTTCCTACAGCCAACTGAGCGAGTTTGAAATGGGTCAGATTGTGGCCTCCCGAGAGACAGGATTGTCCTTTTGGAAAATTGCCACCCAAGAGGTGAACGGGCTGCGTCAGTTATGCAACGATACTGGTATCAGTGGCCACGTGAACATTCTCACACCCGTAGACGAAGTTCTGGACGCCTATGCAGCACAGACGCCCGCCAGGATCGTCCTATTGTATGGGCAACAACGGCAGATCGTACAAAAATGGTTCAAATGGCTCTGAGCACTATGGGACTTAACACCTGAGATCATCAGTCTCCTAGAACTTAGAACTAATTAAACCTAACTAACCTAAGGACATCACACACATCCATGCCCGAGGCAGGACTCGAACCTGCGACCGTAGCGGTCGCGCGGTTCCGGACTGAAGCGCCTAGAACCGCTCGGCCACTCCGGCCGGCCCGCAGATCGTACAGCTACCACAACACAGACAAGAGGGCTTGTGAGCCCAGCGTGTCAACACGAACCGTTCCGAACCGGTAATTAGCAGTGGGATTACGGGCAAACATACCTATAACCCATCTTCCACTCACGCCACAGCATCGATGCGCACGGCTCGACTAGTCCCACCAGAGGATCGCTCGGAATATGGAATGGCGTTCCGTGGTCCTCAGCGATGAAGGCAGATTCCGCCTGCACGCAAGACATGGTCGTTTGCGTGTACGACTTAGACCTGTTGAGCGCTGTCTTGTAGGGTGCATTCGTCCAAGACACAATGGCATCACCGCAGGACTTGCGGCCTGGTGTGCGATAAGCTAAAACTCTCGTTCACCTTTGGTGTTTCCGTAGGGGACGCTAACCAGCGCTCGGTACGTACAGGATGTTGTTAGACCTGTTATTTTATCCTTGCAACATGAAGGTGATGTTTTGTTCCAACAGGATAACGCTCGCCCACACACTGCCCGTGAAACTCAACGTGCCGGCCGAAGTGGCCGCGCGGTTCTGGCGCTGCAGTCTGGAACCGCGAGACCGCTACGGTCGCAGGTTCGAATCCTGCCTCGGGCATGGATGTGGGTGATGTCCTTAGGTTAGTTAGGTTTAACTAGTTCTAAGTTCTAGGGGACTAATGACCTCAGCAGTTGAGTCCCATAGTGCTCAGAGCCATTTGAACCATTTGAAACTCAACGTGCTCTGCAAGACGTGCAGCAGCGTCCCTCGCCAGCGCGATCTCCGGACTCGTCTCCAATCGAGCACGAGTGGGATATGATAGGACGAGAAGTGACTCGTGCGGCTCGTCAACCAACAACTCCTTCAGAACTACGTGAACAGGTCGAGCAGACGTGGGATAACGTATCCCGCGACAGTATTCGCCAACTGTACGATTCACTGGATGCCTGAGTCAGCGCCTGCATTGCCGCCAGTGGAGGTTACACCATGTACTAACATGGGTGTTTCAGCACGTGTTGATACCTGGTACCTCAGAACCACTTGTCCTACAGATCTATAAGTGTAATGATTTCACGCACTCCGTATGGATACACTAATTATTTTCCGGCACTGTATATGGAGAGTTTACTTTCCTACCCTATCACCTAATTTAAAGGTACCAATCTTTTCCTACCCCTCTAAATGTACTGGAGACCCTAAGGAATGTCTCATAATCCTAGGCTCGTTTGATGGAAAATCCGGACATTCAGCTGCCAATGGTGAAGAGTGAGCAACTTCCACAAGGCCCTACAACGCATAATCGGAGTATCTTGCAGTAAACTCGAATTTCTCTACTACCCTGAGGGGTGCAGCTAACATTTCAAGCAAAAATATTATGGAAATGTGAACTCAGAAAAAGAACAATCTCATGGTTCAGAATTTTGAAAATTTGGTTTCTGGTACATTCTAGTGACCTTTTCTGTACGGTGAAGGGAAAAATTTTCAGGTGTGCCGCCAACTTCTAGAAGAGGAATTTTTTAAATCAATTTATTTTCGTCCGCAGGGCCAGAGGAGGACCCACGCTATATTAGGTGCCTAGCCCATGACATACGCTAAGTCAGTGTATTATCAAGATCTGGCTGGATAGATGTGAAGATTTTTTTTTTTTTACAGTAGTTCCTTCCAAATGGTTGCACTATGTGCAAAAATTCTAAGGCTATTATTAATTATTAATACGCTCTACCAGGTCAGTCTATCATGATCACCAAGACTCCCCCCACACACTTCCCTTTGCCATTCCCGAAGTCTATCGATGATGCTGCATACTCCTGACCAAGAAATCTTCAGTCGGGTCAGAAATTTCTTTTGATACACCATCTGATCGTACTTTCGGTAATAAAGATGGCGTGGTACTGAGTTAAATACTTTTTAGATGTCAAGAAATGCTGCATCCACCTGATTTCCATGGCCCGTGGCTTACAGGATGTCACGTGAGAAAAGTGAGAGTTATGTTTGGGATGCTTTTCCATCCGTACTCTGCTGTTTTTGGGTGCACATTATTTAAAAATTTGAAAGACTAAGCAAATTTTAGCCAGGTAATTCGGAGGCTTTCCCTTAAGTTCCACTTAGCAGCCGTCACCGATTCTCAGTGAAACCAGGTTGAAAACCAAAATATTCTTGGTGCCCAGTTTCAAAGTACTCTACATACTGTATACTACCATAAAAGGAGCTCCCAGCCGGGGCAGGTCCGAGACGGAGGAACGTCCTCAGCCCAAATGAAATGCTGTTAATTTAATAGCTTGTTTAGCACCCATATCTTACAGAAAAAATTATGATACAAAATTGGAAAAAATAACCAGTACGACAGTAAACATCACATTATACCCGTTCAGTTTGCTTGTGGTATGGGCGATGTGTAGATTGTAGACCATGCTAGAATTGAAAGCAAATGTGGGACGTAAAAGAAATGTAAGAGTTAGATCATGTTATTGGGCACTACAGGAATGTACATGTGTGAGAAATAACTAAAGCATGCGCAGTGAAAATAGCAGTAGCTAAAGTAGCAAAAACAAATGTATTTATATAAGTCTGTGAAAAGTAGAACAACAAAGACAAATTACTGATAGGTAGATGTAAAGGAAAGGCACTAGCAGCAGTGGACGTGGGAGAAGGAGTCGAGGGCGTTTATCGTGAATCTCACGCCCACCACAAAGTCCCATGTGGCTGGAAAAAAGTGCAGGTGACTCCTGTATATAAGACAGGTATAAGAACGGACCCAAAAAATTACAAACCAATACCCTTAACTTCCGTCTGCTGCAGAATCCTTGAACATATTCTGAGTTCGAATATAATATACTTTCTTGAGATTGAGGAACTCATGTCCACGAATCAGCATGGTTTTAGAAATCATAGCTCGTGCGAAACTCAACTTGCCCTTTTCTCACAAGATATGCTGCGAACTATGGATGGAGGGCAACAGGCAGATTCCAAATTTCTACAATGAAGTGAAAAAAATAAAGAAATAAGAAAGAAAGAAAGAAAGAAAGAAAAAAGGAAGGAAGAAAGAAAGAAAAACTGGTATATCATGCGTATTCAAATACAGAGATACGTAAACAGGCAGAATACGGCGCTGTGGTCGGCAACGCCTATATAAGACAACAATTGTCTGGTGCAGTTGTTAGATCGATTACTGCTGCTACAATGGCAGGTTATCAAGATCTAATTGAGTTTCGACGTTGTGTTTGGCCGTGTCCTTCGCGAGCGACAGAAGCGAAGGACAGCGCGCGACAGCTTCAGGCGACAAAGCACAACCGCAGTTGTAGTTACAGAGGTGTCCTATGTGAGCGACATCTGTGTCACTGCCTGTCTCCTGCTGCAACTGGCGACGTTTGAATTCAAACGTGTGTGAATCTTGTCGCTGCAGGACGCGCGACAGAAAGCGACAGCTACGTGTCTTCTCGGCAAAGCAGTGGAGCGGACGCGACTGCAGCTATGAATTACTCAACATCCGATTTTAAGAAAACTATTCGGTGAAAAAATTTGATTCTTCCTCATCGTACGGTGGCTTGCAGAGTATCTGTGTAGATGTAGAAAACAGAACACAAGTAATAAGGAAAAGGAGGAGGATAGATAGCGCTGAGATTAACAAACGAAATGAGAAAGAAGCATAACTGGAAAGAGATGGAAATATTTGATTTTGTGTTTGACAAAGATATACTGGCCATACATGCCAATTTTTTAATGGAGTAATTATGAGGTTCATGGAAGGAGATGCTTCAACATTTTCTTAAATACAACATGGCACTGATTTGTGCGCAGAGTGTAGGGCAAAGTCCCTACTGCTGCTCTGGAAGCAGCTGACACGAAGTCGTTTGCACAGCAGAAGCCAATTCTGGTCTGTTCGTGAATGCAGGAGCCATGGCATAGAGGCTGCGTTCCGTAACACCCCAGATATGCTAGATGTAGTTCAAATCTGGGCTCCCCGGTTGCCATCTGAGCCTTTTATCTTCTCTACATGTTCCTGGAACCATTTCTGGGCGACGTGGGAGCGTTGTGGCTGCGCGTCATTATCTTGAAACATCATAGAACCATCAGTGTGTCGGGAGGCCAAAAATGGGTGGAGATGGTCCCCGAGCAGCTCAAAATATCGCGGACTATTCAAGGTGCCTTCCAGAACAACTTAGGGAGGCCATTCCTTAACAGGAAAATGCGGCCCACACTATAACAGAGAAACCATCGCCTTTTTGGCACGGCAGGTCCCATCGGTTCATGTGGTCTGTGCCACACACTGTGTAGCTGTAATCGTGATTCGTCAGATTATATCACGTTCCGTCATAGTTCCAATGTCTACCCCTGGTGCCTGGCGACAAATGCAAGTCGTCGTGCCTGATCAAGTTGGGTTGACAGTGGCACCAGTGTGCGGTACCGGCTCCCATGCCCCATGGAACCCATGTTCCGACGGATTGTCAACTGGGAGATGCGCCCAGCACGTCCTGTGCTGAATTGAGCCGCGATTTGTTGCAATATTCTGTCAATATTGACGATCCGTCTCAGATGTCGTCGGTCGAGGTCATCGAGGGTGGCTTGTCGGCCGGTAGTTCATCTGTTGTGGTCTGTGGCACCCTCATTCAGCCATTCACAATACACCCTGGATATCACCCCTCAGTGTCGAAATCTAAATTCCCATCCGTCGGGCAACGACCGTCATACCCCGCTGGAAAGGCGACAGCTCACGACAATGTTGCATGTTACACAAATCACTTGCACAACCTCTTCTCAGAAGGTCTGCTATACGAATACAGCTGGCACAGGGGAAGTGTGGTGCGCATACTACACATCCGCGCCAGCTATGCCCCACTGTCCATGACATTTGCTATAGCAGTGTATTTTAAAGTGGTGCAAAAGATTTGCTACATGCTTTATATTTTCAGGAGTATGAAACTGTCTCCTTCGCAAAACGCAAAAACAGAGAACCATATCTTATAATTACTGATTCCAGTGGAGACGCATTAACATTACAAACTCCTATAAATACCTGAGTGTTACAATTTGTAGGATTATGAAACGGAACGATCACATACGGTCAGTTGTAGGTAAAGATGGTGGCAGACTTCGATTCGTTGATAGAACGCTACAGAAATGTAACGAATCAACAAATCAAACTATTTAAAAAGCTCTCGTGCAGCACTTCCTACAATATTTCTGAAGTATGTTGGACCCATACCAGATACGACTTAAAGGGGATATAGAACGTATACAAAATGGCCAGCAAGATTGGTTACGGGTTTGAATCACGCGAAAGCGTTACAAATATTATGAAGTCCCCAGAACTGGTGGACGCTTGAAGATAGACCAAATTATCTAGCGAAATCCTATTTACAACATTTCCAGAATCAGTATTAGGTGAAGAATTTAGGAATATACTTCAGCCCCCTATGTATCGTTCCCGTATGAACCGCGAAGACTAGAATAAGGTAATTACAGAGCACACAAAGGTATTTAAGCAGTCATTCTTCTCATGTTCCATACGTGAATGGAACGTGCAGCAGCACTAATAACTTTCACCATGGGAAGTACCATCTGTCATCCACTTCACAGTGGTTTGCAGGGTATGGATGTAAATTTAGGTAAATTAATTGTATGATTTCGTGAGGTGAAACATTTCAGTTAGCGATTTAGTGTAAACGAAGCCATTTCCTTGCGGAAGCGGGACGCTTGTATTTCTGCGGCTTGTAATTATAGAAGTGCATTCCAAGCCAGCAGTAACGTAGAACTTCGCCGCAGATTGCTAGCGAACTTTAAATTTCTGAGGAACGTTCGATACAGGCGCGAGGGTAATCGTTTGTGTTGGTCACGAACTTTATCTCGATAAATAAACGTGCTAATAGAATCACAACATACAATGTAGAATTTTTCCCAAGGAAGCGGTGGAGATAGAATCAGCACGGCATCAGTACATTCTGCAGATAGGTAACAGCAAATTAGCGCGAGTTACAGCAACAGAAAGATACAGTTCTTAAGTACAGTTCACCAATATTTTATAATAGCCTTCATCACTTACACATATTACCAGAAATTTCTCACATCATTTGCGAGAATCTGGGTGAAGAGCAGTTCTTAGGACAAAGCTTTGGTAACTTCTTTCATAACATCTTCTTACAGAAAGAATACCAAGAAGCTTTAACTCTGTTATTATACCATGTTTATCAACTACGAACAGCGTGATCTTTAAATTCTGTTTAGCATCCTAAGTAAACTTATAACACACAGGTCAATTAATCTAACAGGTGTGTGAAGCTAATTATGCAAGGGATTTAACAGACAGAGAGAGAATTCGAACTTGCTGCCTAATTACGTGTTTGCAAACGAGATATTGTCAACAGGTGAAAGATTAAAGTCCAAAATCTACGTCAGTAGGATTCACGCCAAACCTTATCCACGACTCAGTGAGATACGTTACCATATTCCTGCACTCTTGTAAGTCTGGAGTTATAGAACCTGTTGCTGCTATTATTGACAGTAGACTATTTGTACAGGTGCTACGGGGGACGTATGTGTCATGGATACTGCTACTGTGGATTCGCTCTTAGTCTACGCGGTGTATCGCATCCCTTGTCACCCCAGCGTTGGCCGACAGTCATTTCGGTATCATACTCTTGAAAATATGCAAGCGAAATATTATTGCAGTTTCCTGGTGTAATCACTATGTACAGCTTCGTAAGTATGTATCGATTAAAGTCTGATAGCAGGTTACACTTAATTTCGTGCATTAAACTGGTCTTGCTATTTATTTGCCACTTCGTTACGCACGAATATTTTGAACGAAGGAAGATCAGTGTTTGGAGTCTCGTATATGAAGAGGTTATTAGATATACAGCATACGCGAGGACTGGAAAATGGTGGGGAACGAAGTCGACTGTGCTCTTGCAACGAACAGTTACAGCATTTGCCTTAAGCGATTTAGCGACATCAGGGAAAAACTACATCTGGATTAACCGCCGACTTCCCGAATGCCAGTCTTGTGTCTCACCAATGCTCTCCCTCGCTCGGTGAATGTTTGGAGGGAAAGGCACACAAGTGTAACTGAAGCTGCAATTTAAGTCTGGAGTACAAGTGTATTCCACTGCGCGTAGCCGAGTATGTACAGTGGTCAAAATAAATGTTGTACATTGTTGTTCAGAAAAAACAGAATACCTTGAACGACTAGAGATAGGACGTTAATATTCACAGGACATGTACATTAGTATGTTCTGCATTTCGGTTCAGCATGTGTCCTGTTGCCTAGGAGTCAAAGGCAGGGTCCGCCAAGGGCTGTAATAACTTGTTCCATGTGTGATGGCATCGAAGCGTATAACACGCGAATGGCGTCCTGTGGTATAGCCATCCATGCTGCATTCGCCCGTTTCCAAAATTCATCTGTGGTGGGTGACACTGGGTCACAGCACTGCACCCGTAGGTTCATCACGTCCCATACAATTTTCGACTGGCGACAAGTCGTGATAGTGCACTGTCTTGCTGAAAAATGGCATCTGGGGTGTTGCACAGAAAGGGTATGGCTACGGGTAGTAATGATTTTTTGTTGTACCCAATAGCATCCCACACCATAAGGCCCTGAGTTGGCGTTGTATGTCTTGTGCGAAAGCAGTCACTGTGATGCCGCTCCCCATGTCTGCAGCGAACCAAAATGCAGTCATCATTTTCAAACTAACAGAACCTGCATTCGTCCGAAAAAACTATCTGATGTCATTCCTGTCTCCAGTTATGTCGTTCCATACACCACTGCCGTCTAACATGTTTCTGCACATTCGTAAAAGATAGGCGGAAGAGTGGACGACGTGCACGTAGCACATGTCGTAATAAACGGCGACGGACTGTCACCCATGAAAGTATACGATGTGTTCCACTGATGTGCAAGAGCTGACCGAGGACGACTCACATCTCCCCTGCAATGCCATTTGGATGAGGTGTTGATCTCCTCGGGTGGTGGTCTGAGTGGTGCGACTTGACCCATCCCGTCCTGTTCTATGGCGTTCCATGAACCATTCTGCACACACTGCGCTGCTGAAACACTTCGTCCCACAAGAGCAGCGGTTTCCCGGATGGATGCATCACATTTTCTCACGCCAGTAATTCGCCCTCTTTCAAGCTCACTGATTTGACAGGCATACGTCTCCGAGGCATCCTGCACGTCTGCTCAAAACACACTGATCCATTACCTTCGGTTTATAGCAACGAGAGCCGCAGGCACATTTTGCCAATAGGTGGTGTAGCGCTGCGATATCCATGTTGACCTTGAACCCGCGGGCCGACATGGTTCAAATGATAACCATTTCTGCATAACACACTAATGTACATGTTCTGTGAATATGAACGACATATCTCTAGTCATTGAAGGTGTTCTGTTTCTCCTAGTGTTGGTTGCTTTATTGTCAAAACTGGACATTCACTGAAGCGCCAAAGGAGCTGGTATAGGCACGTTGTATTCAAATACAGAGATATGTAAACAGGCAGAATACGGCGCTGCGGTCGGCAACACCTATACGAGGTGCATTCAAGTTCTAAGGCCTCCGATTTTTTTTTCTAATTAACTACTCACCCGAAATCTATGAAACTGGCGTTACTTCTGGACGTAATCGCCCTGCAAAAAAAATGGTTCAAATGGCTCTGAGCACTATGGGACTTAACTTCTAAGGTCATCAGTCCCCTAGAACTTAGAACTACTTAAACCTAACTAACCTAAGGACATCACACACACCCATGCCCGAGGCAGGATTCGAACCTGCGACCGTAGCGGTCGCGCGGTTCCAGACTGTAGCGCCTTTAACCGCTTGGCCACACCGGCCGGCCGCCCTGCAGACGTACACATTTTTCACAACACTGACGCCATGATTCCATGGCAGCGGCGAAGGCTTCTTCAGGAGTCTGTTTTGACCACGGGAAAATCGCTGAGGCAATAGCAGCACGGCTGGTGAACGTGCAGCCACGGAGAGTGCCTTTCATTGTTGGAAAAAGCCAAAAGTCACTAGGAGCCAGATCAGGTGAGTAGGGAGCATGAGGAATCACTTCAAAGTTGTTATCACGAAGAAACTGTTGCGTAACGTTAGCACGATGTGCGGGTGCGTTGTCTTGGTGAAACAGCACACGCGCAGCCCTTCCCGGACGTTTTTGTTGCAGTGCAGGAAGGAATTTGTTCTTCAAAACATTTTCGTAGGATGCACCTGTTACCGTAGTGCCCTTTGGAACGCAATGGGTAAAGATTACGCCCTCGCTGTCCCCGAACATGGACACCATTTTTTCAGCACTGGTGGTTACCCGAAATTTTTTTGGTGGCGGTCAATCTGTGTGCTTCCATTGAGCTGACTGACGCTTTGTTTCTGGATTGAAAAATGGCATCCACGTCTCATCCATTGTCACAACCAACGAAAAGAAAGTCCCATTCATGCTGTCGTTGCGCGTCAACATTGCTTGGCAACATGCCACACAGGTAGCCATTTCGTCGTCCGTCAGCATTCGTGGCACCCACCTGGATGACACTTTCCGCATTTTTAGGTCGTCATGCAGGATTGTGTGCACAGAACCCACAGAAATGCCAACTCTGGAGGCAATCTGTTCAACAGTCATTTGGCGATCCCCCAAAACAATTCTCTCCACTTTCTCAATCATGTCGTCAGACCGGCTTGTGCGAGCCCGAGGTTGTTTCGGTTTGTTGTCACACGATGTTCTGCCTTCATTAAACTGTCGCACCCACGAACACACTTTCGACACATCCATAACTCCATCACCACATGTCTCCTTCAACTGTCGATGAATTTCAATTGGTTTCACACCACGCAAATTCAGAAAACGAATGATTGCACGCTGTTCAAGTAAGGAAAACGTCGCCATTTTAAGTATTTAAAACAGTTCTCATTCTCGCCGCTGGCGGTAAAATTCCATCTGCCGTACGGTGCTGCGAGCTCTGGGACGTATTGACAATGAATACGGCCTCATTTTAAAACAATGCACATGTTTCTCTCTCTTTCCAGTCGGGAGAAAAAAAATCGGAGGCCTTAGAACTTGAATGCACCTCGTATAAGACAAGTGTCTGGCGGTTATTGAAGTGGGGATTTTTCCGCACGACCATTTTACGAGTGTGCCGTGAATATCAGGAATTCGGTAAAACAACAAATGTCCGACACCGCTGCGGCCGGTAAAAAAGATCCTGCAAGAATGGGATCAAGGACAACTGGAGAGAATTGTGTGCAATTGGAGTGATATGGGACGTTGATACGTCTAGATACGACTAACACGTGACACGTACGTAAGCATCCTGTCTGATCACCTGCATTCATTTATGTCCATTGTGCATTCCGACGGACTTGGACAATTCCAGCAGGACGATGCGCCACCCCCACACGTCCAGAATTGCTACAGTGTGTCTCCAGAAACATTCTTCTGAGTTTAAACACTTCCGCTGGCCAACAAACGCCCCACTCTTCAACATTATTGAGCATATCTGGGAAAGAGATCTCCACCACCTCCAACTCTTACGCATTAATGGACAGCCCTGCAGGATTCATGATGTCAGTTCCCTCCAGCACTACTTCAGACATTAGTCGAGTGCATGCCACGTCGTGTTGCGGCACATCTGCATGCTCGCGAGGGCCCTACGTGATATTAGGCAGGTGTACTAGTTTCTTTGCCTCTTCAGTGTAATAGGAAACAAAACTGATTTTGTTCTGTCAGTTACAGTCGTAAAAAAACACAAATAAAGAAGATAAACACATTTTCACTTGATGAACACAAACAAAAACAAAACATTACGAAAGATTCCACTGCAAACAGCACAGTTTCGCCTCACTGTCATCTTGCATAAAACATTGTTTATGAACCAGTTGGCCCTCCTCGTAAATGGAGACACTTTTGAACGTGATTAGGCAGTCTCCTTATCAAATTGTCTAGGTAAGCCTGTGGGATATTGTCCCATTCCCCCACAGCAGCCTGTATGATGGCCTGTAAGGTCCCTGGTGGAACAAGGCGATTGCAGACAACTCGTTTTAGACTGGCTCACGCATTCTCAATGCAGTTGAGATCCGGAGACTATGGAGGCCATTTCATCCAACTGTTCGTATGCTCCATTAGGAAGGTGTTCACAAAACTGATACGACGGGGCATACATTGCCATCCATTAGCGTGAATCCCGTTTCAATAGGGGTTATTTCAAAAAAGACTTTACAGCTCTGAAAATTCATATAAATTAATTTATAGTACCTACAGAGTAGTAGTGTTCGACACCCGCAGTGTCAATTTGTAGGGAAATACATCAAGTTTTGTCACGCATAGTTCGCTAGTGGCGATTCGCACCGTAAGGAGCGCTAGCGGCAGCTGCGTTAAAGATGGCTGCCTCCACTGGGCCAGAGCGTGCTAGCTGTGTGTCTTGGTTTGAAGACTCGAAGTTGGCGACAATAGTTTAGCGTAATTTCCGCACCAAATTGCTAAAGATCCTTCTAGTAGGCCTACAATTTATGAGTGGCATAAGTGTTTTGTAGAAACAGGGTGCTCGGTAAGACATGGGTAATCATCAGGTCGTCCAAGTATATGTGACGACATTGCTGAGCGAGTAAGACAACGTTTTGTCAACAGCCGTACGAAATCGAACCGGCGTCCATCTCGCGAACTGCAAATCCCACATACAACTGTTTGGAGTGTGTTGAGAAACAGTTTGCATCTGTAACCGTACAGACTGACGATCGTACAAGCAATAAAAGACACTGATAAAATTGCTCAAATGGTTAAAATGGCTCTGAGCACTATGGGACTTAACTGCTGAGGTCATCAGTCCCCTAGAACTTAGAACTACTTAAACCTAGCTAACCTAAGGACATCACACACATCCATGCCCGAGGCAGGATTCGAACCTGCGACCGTAGCGGTCGCGCGGTTCCAGACTGAAGCGCCTAGAACCGCTCGGCCACTCTGGCCGGCTAAAATTGCTCGCAAGAACTTCTATGCGGATATGTTAAATCGATTACATGAGGATGAACATTTCTTGGACAAAATCATCTTTTCTGGCATGTCGACTTTTCACTTAAATGGCAAGGTTAACACACACAACTGTAGGATTTGGGGCAGTTAAAATCCACATTACACAATGCAACATGTTCGTGATAGCCCTAAACTGGACGTTTTTGTTCATCGAACAAAGAACAAAGTGTTCGGCCCCTTTTTTTTCGTTAGAGAACCATCAACGGGGTAGTGTACATGGATATGTTACAACAATTTTTGATACCACAGATCGATGAGGATGAACAAGAACGAAATGTTTACTTCATGCAAGATGGTGCACCACCCCATTACCTGACTGACGTCCGGGATTTTCTCAGTGACCGCTTTCCAGATCAATGGATTGGCCGTACGCCAATTGTACGGCCCGCACGTTCCCGAGACCTGACACCACTCGATTTTTTTAATAGGGATTCATAAAGGATATCGTGTTTGTACCTCCTGTGCCAGCTTCTATACCTGAACTTAGAGCAAGAATTTAAGCCGCCGCTGAAAAAGTTACACTTGCAATGCTACAGCGAGTTTGGGAAGAAATTGACTTCCGATGGGATGTGTGCAGGATAACCAACGGAAGCCACATACATCCTTCGTTTAAAGTAAAAAAAACTTGACATGTTTCCTTACAAAATAACACTAAACCCAGCTCTATATCCTCTTTCAATAAGTTTATATGAATTTTTAAGGTTGTAAAGTCCTTTTTGAAACACCCTGTATGTTCACCAAGTGAAGCCACAGGGCGTGCAAGGATGTCGTCCCTATACGTCACACCAGTCATCCTCCCATGTGCTGTCACAAGAGATGTCCTGCAACCATACATGATTGCAGACCAAAACAAGACTGAACCTCCTTGATAAGGATGGTGATTTACGATAAAGTTAGGGCGTAAGTGTTGTCCTCGTTGTCTCCACACATGAATATCAGTACTGTCATGGTGCAGCGTGATACAGGTCTCATCAGAAAAGATCGTTGTCCCCCACTGCTGCCTGGTTCACCAAGAGTGGTTTCGCGCCCATGCGACACGATCCCCTCTCCGAACACGATTTACAGGAGCAGCCTCGAGATATCTTGTGGCACGTGTCCCATGCCCATGGAGTCTATTTCGTATGGCTTAACACATGCACTCTATCTGTTTGGAACTGCCGCTGCATCGTTTTTCTTCTGCAGTCACTTCTGTAACGATCCTCTGCTGATCCTGTCGCTAGAAACTTGTTCCAGATTCCAGAGACATCACTTTGATTCACAACGAGATTCGCTGCGACGTCCACCTGTCTTATTCCATGTCCCATTAAAGTCATTATCCGTAGCCTGATCGAACGTTATTGTTGTCCGAACCATACCGAAGCAACATAACTCTCGTAATGACACACGGCACAAGTACTGCAATTTTAACAGGTGACACGGTTGACACATACTGCTCCTCACAGTCGAAACATGGACTGTTTCACCTATAATGACATTACAAACAAATCAATGTATTGAACTAACGTATTTCTGGATCACGACGTTCAGTATTTTAAAGTTTCGGCAATATGCAACATTTACTTTGACCACTGTACTATTAATCGTCCATCACCAGCATGCAGTAACCTTAAAGGTAAAGAATCGGAGCGAATGGCTTTAGTTTCCACCTCGAAAGGCAGACACTATCGCAGCACGAACTATTTAACAGTTCTAATGGAAAGTTCTGATGTAGTTTGTGATTTAAACTAGGATTCTTCCACAACCTACATTACACTCATAGAACTATCGCTACGTTACTTTACGACAGAATACGGTGGAAGCAGGGGAAGAAATGCCTGAAACATGACGCTCCACGAATAGTGCCGGGGGATTTTTCAGAGCATAAGTCAAGAGTGCCAGTTCCAGTGGTTTATAATAAGCAGCCTTAAATTTTGGACTTCTCTCTTTATTTCATACAATGTAAACATTTATTTTGTTCTAGAGAACGAGATACGGCGCAGTGATAAAGTACGTTTAGGCGCGCACGAAGACCAGGAGACTACTGCAATCTCTAGTACTGATAAGAGAGATACGAAACTGGTGAGATTATCTGAGATCGTTGAAAGCGGTATTTTACACATACTGCTATAGCCATGCATTTTGTCTTTGATTCACTGCCGTTTTATATTGCTTTACGCAAGCAACGGAGGAGGGCACCGAACGGCAGTCTCACATTCCCACAAAATTATAATTTTACATTGTGTCTGCCCGACGGAATTATAATGGACAACACAAACTCATGAAGCCGCGAGCGCAACAAATTATACGATCATCTACCTTAAGATGAATTTAAACACCATAATGCTATTCTACGCACGGTCCTATTAGAAATGTATACCCTTGGATTCCTCCGATCTGAGAATTTGCTCACTTAGATATATAGTTTACTTACAGCTTAATGAGTAGTTTCCAGTCCGCTTAATTTTGGGTCCACACAGCAGAGATACGAATTATAACCTGACATCTTCGGATCAATACTACCACAATTACCCAAATTCTAGTTTTGTTTCTGTCGCCATATTATATTTACAACTATATACCACTGAAAATGGGTTATTTACAGCACAGAAGTTCTAAGTCTATTCTTTACAGTGATATGTTTCTTTGAGAAAGCCCTCACTGAATTATGTATAGTTTCATTTCATAGCTATATTACAAGGTGTACTACTTTGCTTCGGCCGTTAGCCGATAGCTGGCGACAACGGTAAGTAGCGGTCGAAAGAAACAGATCGCAGACGTCAGGCAGTTAGCTTGGACCTCGGTCAACATAACCTCATTCAAACATTAGTCAATTTGTGTCTGCATCATAAAGTTGTTCTTGATTGAAAATGTCAGTTTACGAGCCTAATTCTAGTCTTTCGCGGGAAGTATTACTGTTTTGTTTCAATATGAAGAAAACAGCGACGAGTCTCATCGAATGCTCTCAAGTACGTATGGTAAGGACGCTATTAGTGAAAGAACGTGTCGTGAGTGGTTTCAACGCTTCAAGAACGGTGACTTTAGCGTCGTAAACCTGCATAGTGGTGGTAGAGAGTATGTTTTCGAAGATGCAGAATTGGAGACATTGCTGAGTGAAGACTCACGTCAAACTCAAGAAGAATTGGCACGATTAGTGGGAGTGACACAGCAAGCCATTTCAAAACGTCTCAAGGTTATGGGCATGATTCAGAAAGAGGGAACTTGGGTCCCGTGTGAGCTGAAACAAGAGACGTTGAATGGCGTTTGTGTGTTTGTGAACAGTTGCTTCAGAGGCAAAAACGGAAGAGATTCCAGCATCGCATTGTGACCGGGGACGAAAAATGGATTCATTACGACAACCCTAAACGCAAAAAATCATGGAGATATCCCGGCCATGCTTCCACGTAGACGGCCAAACCGAATATTCACGGATCCAAGATCACGCTCTGCATATGGTGGGACCAGCTCGGCGTCGTCTACTATGAAGTATTAAAACCAATTGAAACAATCATAGGTGCTCGTTATCGAACGCAATTAATGCGTCTGAGCAGAACATTAAAAGACAAGCGGCCGCAATACAGCGAGAGGCACGATAAAGTGATTTTGCAGCACGATAGCGCTCGACCCCACGTTGCAAAAGTGGTCGAAACGTTGGAAACGTTAAAATGGGAAGTCCTATCCCACCCACCGTATTCTCCAGACATTGCTCCCTCCGACTATCACCTGTTTAGATCAATGGCGCATGGCCTGGCTGACCAACGTTTCCGATCTCATGAAGTCACGAACTGGATCGATTCGTGGATCGCTTCAAAAGATGAACAATTTTTTCGACGCGGGATTGGTACACTGCTCGACAGAAGGGAGAAAGTAGTGGCCAGCGATGGAAAATACATTGAATGAGACATGTGAAACCAATTTGTTTCATTAAAGCCTCAAATGTTGGGGAAAAAACGGCGGAAGCAAAGTTGTACACCTCGTAATTACTATGCTTTTCAAATAGAATTATTGTAATTCCTGTTGCTAGTATTATAGTTATAAAAGAAAGGAATTCAATGGCGTTTCCTTCTTCCAAATCCAGTTAGTAGTTTCGGAGAAATTACGACACTTAGAACTTTGGATTTAACTGTTCTGAACAAGAAATAGATTGCTGTCTTACGCGGAAGTTCGTGTTGTCATACGGAACTGTCGCGTTAGTCTGAGGGGGCTCTCCAGCTTGACACAGTTAAAAGAGTCTACTTACAAAAGCGAAATGCTGGAGAAAATCTCAATTTAAAACTGATACAAAATCACACTTGGTTAAGTATGGTTGGGTCAACACGCCAACTAGAAAACAAATGAGAGAGCATCTACTGGTGACCTACCAGTTTACCGCAGAACCAGTTCTGCTCTTTTTGCGAGACCCTTGAAAGACAGGCACACATCAAAAATCCAAGGAATTTGTAAAGCAGGGAACTGAGGTATAAAGACTGTTGAATAATAATTTCTCGTCATGAGTTTACTGTCAAAATACACACTTACATTGCCAAATTACACCAGCAACAGCAACAAAATGGAAATCAGAAACTAGGCGCGCAGTCCGGAACCGTGCGACTGCTACGGTCGCAGGTTCGAATCCTGCCTCGGGCATGGATGTGTGTGATGTCCTTAGGTTAGTTAGGTTTAAGTAGTTCAAAGTTCTAGGGGACTGAGGACCACAGCAGTTGAGTCCCATAGTGCT